>NC_140579.1:1045419512-1046670511 GCF_964204655.1 Triturus cristatus
TAATTGTACGTTTCAAAATTGGACACTTATCTGGTGAAAACCACACAAAGGATTCCAATGGAAGGAAATACAAGTTACTGGTAAGTACGCTTAGAATTACTTCTCAGAGTCAGTGCTGGTTTAAAAGATGCAGCACTGGGTTCTCTCCTGATAACAGGTGAGTAAATCGGAATTCGTAGTTCGGCTGATTTTAGAGGAATATTTGTAAATTTCAAAATTGGACACTTAGAAACTTTTCTGGTGAAAACCACACAATGGATTCCTATGGAAGGAAATACAAGTTACTGGTATGTACGCTTAGAATTACTTGTTAGGGTCAGTGCTGGACTAAAAGATGCAGCACTGGGTTCTCGCCTGATAACAGGTGAGTAAATCGGAATTTGTAGTTCGGCTGATTTTAAAGGAATATTTGTACGTTTCAAAAATGGACACTTACAAACTTTTCTGTTGAAAACCACACAATGGATTCCTATGAAAGGAAATACAAGTTACTGGTAAGTACGCTTAGAATTACTTTTCAGGGTCATTGCTGGTCTAAAAGATGCAGCACTGGGTTCTCTCCTGATAAAAGGTGAGTAAATCAGAATTCTTACTTCGGCTGTTTTTAGAGGAATATTTGTAAGTTTCAAAAATGGACATTTAGAAACTTTTCTGGTGAAAACCACACAATGGATTCCTATGGAAGGAAATACAAGTTACTGGTAAGTACGCTTAGAATTACTTTTCAGGGTCAGTGCTGGACTAAAAGATGCAGCACTGGGTTCTCTCCTGATAACAGGTGAGTAAATCAGAATTCGTACTTCGGCTGATTTTAGAGGAATATTTGTAAGTTTCAAAAATGGACACAGAAACTTTTCTGGGGAAAACCACACAATGGATTCCTGTGGAATGAAATACAAGTTACTGGTAAGTACGCTTAGAAAATACTTTTCAGGGACAGTGCTGGACTAAAAGATGCAGCACTGGGTTCTCTCCTGATAACAGGTGAGTAAATCGGAATTCGTAGTTCGGCTGATTTTAGAGGAATATTTGTACCCTTCAAAATTGGACACTTAGAAACTTTTCTGGTGAAAACCACACAATGGATTCCTATGGAAGGAAATACAAGTTACTGGTAAGTACGCTTAGAATTACTTTTTAGGGTCAGTGCTGGACTAAAAGATGCAGCACTGGGTTCTCGCCTGATAACAGGTGAGTAAATCGGAATTTGTAGTTCGGCTGATTTTAAAGGAATATTTGTACGTTTCAAAAATGGACACTTACAATCTTTTCTGTTGAAAACCACACAATGGATTCCTATGAAAGGAAATACAAGTTACTGGTAAGTACGCTTAGAATTACTTTTCAGGGTCATTGCTGGTCTAAAAGATGCAGCACTGGGTTCTCTCCTGATAAAAGGTGAGTAAATCAGAATTCGTACTTCGGCTGATTTTAGAGGAATATTTGTACGTTTCAAAAATGGACACAGAAACTTTTCTGGTGAAAACCACACAAATAATTCCTATGGAAGGAAATGCAAGTTACTGGTAAGTACGCTTAGAATTACTTTTCAGGGTCAGTGCTGGGCTAAAAGATGCAGCACTGGGTTCTCTCCTGATAACAGGTGAGTAAATCGGAATTCGTAGTTCGGCTGATTTTAGAGGAATATTTGTACGTTTTAAAAATGAGCACTTAGAATCTTTTCTGGTGAAAACCACACAATGGATTCCTATGGAAGGAAATACAAGTTACTGGAAAGTACGCTTAGAATTACTTTTCAGGGTCAGTGCTGGTCTAAAAGATGCAGCACTGGGTTCTCTCCTGATAACAGGTGAGTAAATCGGAATTCGTAGTTCGGCTGATTTTAGAGGAATATTTGTACCTTTCAAAATTGGACACTTAGAAACTTTTCTGGTGAAAACCACACAATGGATTCCTATGGAATGAAATACAAGTTACTGGTAAATACGCTTAGAATTACTTTTCAGAGTCAGTACTGGGCAGAAAGATGTAGCAGTGGGTTCTCTCCTGATAACAGGTGAGTAAATCGGAATTCGTTGTTTGGCTGATTTTAAAAGAATATTTGTAAGTTTCAAAAATCGACACAGAAACTTTTCTGGTGAAAACCACACAATGGATTCCTATGGAAGGAAATACAAGTTACTGGTAAGTACGCTTAGAATTACTTTTTAGAGTCAGTGCTGGTCTAAAAGATGCAGCACTGGGATCTCTCCTGATAACAGGTGAGTAAATCGGAATTTGTAGTTCGGCTGATTTTAGAGGAATATTTGTACGTTTCAAAATTGGACACTTATCTGGTGAAAACCACACAAAGGATTCCAATGGAAGGAAATACAAGTTACTGGTAAGTACGCTTAGAATTACTTTTCAGAGTCAGTGCTGGTCTAAAAGATGCAGCACTGGGTTCTCTCCTGATAACAGGTGAGTAAATCGGAATTCGTAGTTCGGCTGATTTTAGAGGAATATTTGTACCTTTCAAAATTGGACACTTAGAAACTTTTCTGGTGAAAACCACACAATGGATTCCTATGGAAGGAAATACAAGTTACTGGTAAGTACGCTTAGAATTACTTTTCAGGGTCAGTGCTGGACTAAAAGATGCAGCACTGGGTTCTCTCCTGATAACAGGTGAGTAAATCGGAATTCGTACTTCGGCTGATTTTAGAGGAATATTTGTACGTTTCAAAATTGCACACTTATCTGGTGAAAACCACGCAAAGGATTCCTATAGAATGAAATACAAGTTACTGGTAAATACGCTTAGAATTACTTTTCAGAGTCAGTGCTGGTCTAAAAGATGCAGCACTGGGTTCTCTCCTGATAACAGGTGAGTAAATCGGAATTCGTAGTTCGGCTGATTTTAGAGGAATATTTGTACCTTTCAAAATTGGACACTTAGAAACTTTTCTGGTGAAAACCACACAATGGATTCCTATGGAAGGAAATACAAGTTACTGGTAAGTACGCTTAGAATTACTTTTTAGGGTCAGTGCTGGACTAAAAGATGCAGCACTGGGTTCTCGCCTGATAACAGGTGAGTAAATCGGAATTTGTAGTTCGGCTGATTTTAAAGGAATATTTGTACGTTTCAAAAATGGACACTTACAAACTTTTCTGTTGAAAACCACACAATGGATTCCTATGAAAGGAAATGCAAGTTACTGGTAAGTACGCTTAGAATTACTTTTCAGGGTCATTGCTGGTCTAAAAGATGCATCACTGGGTTCTCTCCTGATAAAAGGTGAGTAAATCAGAATTCGTACTTCGGCTGATTTTAGAGGAATATTTGTACGTTTCAAAAATGGACACAGAAACTTTTCTGGTGAAAACCACACAAATAATTCCTATGGAAGGAAATGCAAGTTACTGGTAAGTACGCTTAGAATTACTTTTCAGGGTCAGTGCTGGGCTAAAAGATGCAGCACTGGGTTCTCTCCTGATAACAGGTGAGTAAATCGGAATTCGTAGTTCGGCTGATTTTAGAGGAATATTTGTACATTTTAAAAATGGGCACTTAGAATCTTTTCTGGTGAAAACCACACAATGGATTCCTATGGAAGGAAATACAAGTTACTGGAAAGTACGCTTAGAATTACTTTTCAGGGTCAGTGCTGGTCTAAAAGATGCAGCACTGGGTTCTCTCCTGATAACAGGTGAGTAAATCGGAATTCGTAGTTCGGCTGATTTTAGAGGAATATTTGTACCTTTCAAAATTGGACACTTAGAAACTTTTCTGGTGAAAACCACACAATGGATTCCTATGGAATGAAATACAAGTTACTGGTAAATACGCTTAGAATTACTTTTCAGAGTCAGTACTGGGCAGAAAGATGTAGCAGTGGGTTCTCTCCTGATAACAGGTGAGTAAATCGGAATTCGTTGTTTGGCTGATTTTAAAAGAATATTTGTAAGTTTCAAAAATCGACACAGAAACTTTTCTGGTGAAAACCACACAATGGATTCCTATGGAAGGAAATACAAGTTACTGGTAAGTACGCTTAGAATTACTTTTTAGAGTCAGTGCTGGTCTAAAAGATGCAGCACTGGGATCTCTCCTGATAACAGGTGAGTAAATCGGAATTTGTAGTTCGGCTGATTTTAGAGGAATATTTGTACGTTTCAAAATTGGACACTTATCTGGTGAAAACCACACAAAGGATTCCAATGGAAGGAAATACAAGTTACTGGTAAGTACGCTTAGAATTACTTTTCAGAGTCAGTGCTGGTCTAAAAGATGCAGCACTGGGTTCTCTCCTGATAACAGGTGAGTAAATCGGAATTCGTAGTTCGGCTGATTTTAGAGGAATATTTGTACCTTTCAAAATTGGACACTTAGAAACTTTTCTGGTGAAAACCACACAATGGATTCCTACGGAATGAAATACAAGTTACTGGTAAGTACGCTTAGAATTACTTTTCAGAGTCAGTGCTGGTCTAAAAGATGCAGCACTGGGTTCTCTCCTGATAACAGGTGAGTAAATCGGAAATCGTAGTTCGGCTGATATTAGAGGAATATTTGTACGTTTTAAAAATGGGCACTTAGAAACTTTTCTGGTGAAAACCACATAATGGATTCCTATGGAAGGAAATACAAGTTACTGGAAAGTACTCTTAGAATTACTTTTCAGGGTCAGTGCTGGACTAAAAGATGCAGCACTGGGTTCTCTCCTGATAACAGGTGAGTAAATCGGAATTCGTAGTTCGGCTGATTTTAGAGGAATATTTGTACGTTTTAAAAATGGGCACTTAGAATCTTTTCTGGTGAAAACCACACAATGGATTCCTACGGAATGAAATACAAGTTACTGGTAAGTACGCTTAGAATTACTTTTCAGCGTCAGTGCTGGTCTAAAAGATGCAGCACTGGGTTCTCTCCTGATAAAAGGTGAGTAAATCAGAATTCGTACTTCGGCTGATTTTAGAGGAATATTTGTAAGTTTCAAAAATGGACACTTAGAAACTTTTCTGGTGAAAACCACACAATGGATTCCTATGGAAGGAAATACAAGTTACTGGAAAGTACGCTTAGAATTACTTTTCAGGGTCAGTGCTGGACTAAAAGATGCAGCACTGGGTTCTCTCCTGATAACAGGTGAGTAAATCAGAATTCGTAGTTCAGCTGATTTTAGAGGAATAATTGTACGTTTCAAAATTGCACACTTATCTGGTGAAAACCACACAAAGGATTCCTATGGAATGAAATACAAGTTACTGGTAAGTACGCTTAGAATTACTTTTCAGAGTCAGTGCTGGTCTAAAAGATGCAGCACTGGGTTCTCTTCTGATAACAGGTGAGTAAATCGGAATTCGTAGTTCAGCTGATTTTAGAGGAATATTTGTACCTTTCAAAATTGGACACTTAGAAACTTTTCTGGTGAAAACCACACAATGGATTCCTATGGAAGGAAATACAAGTTACTGGTAAATACGCTTAGAATTACTTTTCAGGGTCAGTACTGGGTAGAAAGATGTAGCAGTGGGTTCTCTCCTGATAACAGGTGAGTAAATCGGAATTCGTTGTTCGGCTGATTTTAGAGGAATATTTGTAAGTTTCAAAAATCGACACACAAACTTTTCTGGTGAAAACCACACAATGGATTCCTATGGAAGGAAATACAAGTTACTGGTAAGTACGCTTAGAATTACTTTTCAGAGTCAGTGCTGGTCTAAAAGATGCAGCACTGGGTTCTCTCCTGATAACAGGTGAGTAAATCGGAATTCGTAGTTCGGCTGATTTTAGAGGAATAATTGTACGTTTTTAAAAATGGACACAGAAACTTTTCTGGTGAAAACCACACAATGGATTCCTATGGAAGGAAATACAAGTTACTGGTAAGTACGCTTAGAATTACTTTTCAGGGTCAGTGCTGGGCTAAAAGATGCAGCACTGGGTTCTCTCCTGATGACAGGTGAGTAAATCGGAATTCGTAGTTCGGCTGATTTTAGAGGAATATTTGTACGTTTCAAAAATGGACACAGAAACTTTTCTGGTGAAAACCACACAATGGATTCCTATGGAAGGAAATACAAGTTACTGGTAAGTACGCTTAAAAAATACTTTTCAGGGACAGTGCTGGACTAAAAGATGCAGCACTGGGTTCTCTCCTGATAACAGGTGAGTAAATCAGAATTCGTACTTTGGCTGATTTTAGAGGAATATTTGTATGTTTAAAAAATGGACACAGAAACTTTTCTAGTGAAAACCACATAATGGATTCATATGGAAGGAAATACAAGTTACTGGAAAGTACGCTTAGAATTACTTTTCAGGGTCAGTGCTGGACTAAAAGATGCAGCACTGGGTTCTCTCCTGATAACAGGTGAGTAAATCGGAATTCGTAGTTCGGCTGATCTTAGATGAATATTTGTACATTTCAAAAATGGACACAGAAACTTTTCTGGTGAAAACCACACAATGGATTCCTATGGAAAGAAATACAAGTTACTGGTAAGTACGCTTAGAATTACTGTTCAGGGTCAGTGCTGGGCTGAAAGATGCAGCACTGGGTTCTCTCCTGATAACAGGTGAGTAAATCGGAATTCGTAGTTCGGCTGATTTTAGAGGAATATTTGTACGTTTCAAAATTGCACACTTATCTGGTGAAAACCACACAAAGGATTCCTATGGAATGAAATACAAGTTACTGGTAAGTACGCTTAGAATTACTTTTCAGAGTCAGTGCTGGTCTAAAAGATGCAGCACTGGGTTCTCTCCTGATAACAGGTGAGTAAATCGGAATTCGTAGTTCGGCTGATTTTAGAGGAATATTTGTACCATTTCAAAATTGGACACTTAGAAACTTTTCTGGTGAAAACCACACAATGGATTCCTATGGAAGGAAATACAAGTTACTGGTAAATACGCTTAGAATTACTTTTCAGGGTCAGTACTGGGCAGAAAGATGTAGCAGTGGGTTCTCTCCTGATAACAGGTGAGTAAATCGGAATTCGTTGTTTGGCTGATATTAGAGGAATATTTGTAAGTTTCAAAAATCGACACAGAATCTTTTCTAGTGAAAACCACACAATGGATTCCTATGGAAGGAAATACAAGTTACTGGTAAGTACGCTTAGAATTACTTTTCAGAGTCAGTGCTGGTCTAAAAGATGCAGCACTGGGATCTCTCCTGATAACAGGTGAGTAAATCGGAATTCGTAGTTCGGCTGATTTTAGAGGAATATTTGTACGTTTCAAAATTGGACATTTATCTGGTGAAAACCCCACAAAGGATTCCAATGGAAGGAAATACAAATTACTGGTAAGTACGCTTAGAATTACTTCTCAGAGTCAGTGCTGGTTTAAAAGATGCAGCACTGGGTTCTCTCCTGATAACAGGTGAGTAAATCGGAATTCGTAGTTCGGCTGATTATAGAGGAATATTTGTACCTTTCAAAATTGGACACTGAAACTTTTCTGGTGAAATCCACACAATGGATTCCTATGGAATGAAATACAAGTTACTGGTTAGTACGCTTAGAATTACATTTCAGGGTCAGTACTGGGATGAAAGATGTAGCAGTGGGTTCTCTCCTGATAACAGGTGAGTAAATCGGAATTCGTAGTTCACCTGATTTTAGAGGAATATTTGTGCATTTCAAAAATGCACACTTAGAAACTTTTCTGGTGAAAACCACACATGGATTCCTATGGAAGGAAATACAAGTTACTGGTAAGTACGCTTAGAATTACTTTTTAGGGTCAGTGCTGGACTAAAAGATGCAGCACTGGGTTCTCTCCTGATAACAGGTGAGTAAATCGGAAATCGTAGTTCGGCTGACTTTAGAGGTATATTTGTAAGTTTCAAAAATGGACACAGAAACTTTTCTGGTGAAAACCACACAAATAATTTCTATGGAAGGAAATGCAAGTTACTGGTAAGTACGCTTAGAATTACTTTTCAGGGTCAGTGCTGGGCTAAAAGATGCAGCACTGGGTTCTCTCCTGATAACAGGTGAGTAAGTCGGAATTCGTAGTTCAGCTGATTTTAGAGGAATATTTGTACGTTTTAAAAATGGGCACTTAGAATCTTTTCTGGTGAAAACCACACAATGGATTCCTACGGAATGAAATACAAGTTACTGGTAAGTACACTTAGAATTACTTTTCAGCGTCAGTGCTGGTCTAAAAGATGCAGCACTGGCTTCTCTCCTGATAAAAGGTGAGTAAATCAGAATTCGTACTTCGGCTGATTTTAGAGGAATATTTGTAAGTTTCAAAAATGGACACTTAGAAACTTTTCTGGTGAAAACCACACAATGGATTCCTATGGAAGGAAATACAAGTTACTGGAAAGTACGCTTAGAATTACTTTTCAGGGTCAGTGCTGGACTAAAAGATGCAGCACTGGGTTCTCTCCTGATAACAGGTGAGTAAATCGGAATTCGTAGTTCGGCTGATCTTAGATGAATATTTGTACATTTCAAAAATGGACACAGAAACTTTTCTGGTGAAAACCACACAATGGATTCCTATTGGAAGAAATACAAGTTACTGGTAAGTACGCTTAGAATTACTGTTCAGGGTCAGTGCTGGGCTGAAAGATGCAGCACTGGGTTCTCTCCTGATAACAGGTGAGTAAATCGGAATTCGTAGTTCGGCTGATTTTAGAGGAATATTTGTACGTTTCAAAATTGCACACTTATCTGGTGAAAACCACGCAAAGGATTCCTATAGAATGAAATACAAGTTACTGGTAAATACGCTTAGAATTACTTTTCAGAGTCAGTGCTGGTCTAAAAGATGCAGCACTGGGTTCTCTCCTGATAACAGGTGAGTAAATCGGAATTCGTAGTTCGGCTGATTTTAGAGGAATATTTGTACCTTTCAAAATTGGACACTTAGAAACTTTTCTGGTGAAAACCACACAATGGATTCCTATGGAAGGAAATACAAGTTACTGGTAAGTACGCTTAGAATTACTTTTTAGGGTCAGTGCTGGACTAAAAGATGCAGCACTGGGTTCTCGCATGATAACAGGTGAGTAAATCAGAATTTGTAGTTCGGCTGATTTTAAAGGAATATTTGTACGTTTCAAAAATGGACACTTACAAACTTTTCTGTTGAAAACCACACAATGGATTCCTATGAAAGGAAATACAAGTTACTGGTAAGTACGCTTAGAATTACTTTTCAGGGTCATTGCTGGTCTAAAAGATGCAGCACTGGGTTCTCTCCTGATAAAAGGTGAGTAAATCAGAATTCGTACTTCGGCTGATTTTAGAGGAATATTTGTACGTTTCAAAAATGGACACAGAAACTTTTCTGGTGAAAACCACACAAATAATTCCTATGGAAGGAAATGCAAGTTACTGGTAAGTACGCTTAGAATTACTTTTCAGGGTCAGTGCTGGGCTAAAAGATGCAGCACTGGGTTCTCTCCTGATAACAGGTGAGTAAATCGGAATTCGTAGTTCGGCTGATTTTAGAGGAATATTTGTACGTTTTAAAAATGGGCACTTAGAATCTTTTCTGGTGAAAACCACACAATGGATTCCTATGGAAGGAAATACAAGTTACTGGAAAGTACGCTTAGAATTACTTTTCAGGGTCAGTGCTGGATTAAAGATGCAGCACTGGGTTCTCTCCTGATAACAAGTGAGTAAATCAGAATTCGTACTTTGGATGATTTTAGAGGAATATTTGTATGTTTCAAAAATGGACACAGAAACTTTTCTGGTGAAAACCACACAATGGATTCCTATGGAAGGAAATACAAGTTACTGGTAAGTACGCTTAGAATTACTTTTCAGAGTCAGTGCTGGTCTAAAAGATGCAGCACTGGGTTCTCTCCTGATAACAGGTGAGTAAATCGGAATTCGTAGTTCGGCTGATTTTAGAGGAATATTTGTACCTTTCAAAATTGGACACTTAGAAACTTTTCTGGTGAAAACCACACAATGGATTCCTATGGAAGGAAATACAAGTTACTGGTAAATACGCTTAGAATTACTTTTCAGGGTCAGTACTGGGCAGAAAGATGTAGCAGTGGGTTCTCTCCTGATAACAGGTGAGTAAATCGGAATTCGTTGTTTGGCTGATTTTAGAGGAATATTTGTAAGTTTCAAAAATCGACACAGAAACTTTTCTGGTGAAAACCACACAATGGATTCCTATGGAAGGAAGTACAAGTTACTGGTAAGTACGCTTAGAATTACTTTTTAGAGTCAGTGCTGGTCTAAAAGATGCAGCACTGGGATCTCTCCTGATAACAGGTGAGTAAATCGGAATTTGTAGTTCGGCTGATTTTAAAGGAATATTTGTACGTTTCAAAAATGGACACTTACAAACTTTTCTGTTGAAAACCACACAATGGATTCCTATGAAAGGAAATACAAGTTACTGGTAAGTACGCTTAGAATTACTTTTCAGGGTCATTGCTGGTCTAAAAGATGCAGCACTGGGTTCTCTCCTGATAAAAGGTGAGTAAATCAGAATTCGTACTTCGGCTGATTTTAGAGGAATATTTGTAAGTTTCAAAAATGGACATTTAGAAACTTTTCTGGTGAAAACCACACAATGGATTCCTATGGAAGGAAATACAAGTTACTGGTAAGTACGCTTAGAATTACTTTTCAGGGTCAGTGCTGGACTAAAAGATGCAGCACTGGGTTCTCTCCTGATAACAGGTGAGTAAATCGGAAATCGTAGTTCGGCTGATATTAGAGGAATATTTGTACGTTTTAAAAATGGACACTTAGAAACTTTTCTGGTGAAAACCACATAATGGATTCCTATGGAAGGAAATACAAGTTACTGGAAAGTACGCTTAGAATTACTTTTCAGGGTCAGTGCTGGACTAAAAGATGCAGCACTGGGTTCTCTCCTGATAACAGGTGAGTAAATCAGAATTCGTAGTTCAGCTGATTTTAGAGGAATAATTGTACGTTTCAAAATTGCACACTTATCTGGTGAAAACCACACAATGGATTCCTATGGAAGGAAATACAAGTTACTGGTAAATACGCTTAGAATTACTTTTCAGGGTCAGTACTGGGCAGAAAGATGTAGCAGTGGGTTCTCTCCTGATAACAGGTGAGTAAATTGGAATTCGTTGTTTGGCTGATTTTAGAGGAATATTTGTAAGTTTCAAAAATCGACACACAAACTTTTCTGGTGAAAACCACACAATGGATTCCTATGGAAGGAAATACAAGTTACTGGTAAGTACGCTTAGAATTACTTTTCAGAGTCAGTGCTGGTCTAAAAGATGCAGCACTGGGTTCTCTCTTGATAACAGGTGAGTAAATCGGAATTCGTAGTTCAGCTGATTTTAGAGGAATATTTGTACCTTTCAAAATTGGACACTTAGAAACTTTTCTGGTGAAAACCACACAATGGATTCCTATGGAAGGAAATACAAGTTACTGGAAAGTACGCTTAGAATTACTTTTCAGGGTCAGTGCTGGACTAAAAGATGCAGCACTGGGTTCTCTCCTGATAACAGGTGAGTAAATCGGAATTCGTAGTTCGGCTGATTTTAGAGGAATATTTGCACGTTTTAAAAATGGGCACTTAGAATCTTTTCTGGTGAAAACCACACAATGGATTCCTACGGAATGAAATACAAGTTACTGGTAAGTACGCTTAGAATTACTTTTCAGCGTCAGTGCTGGTCTAAAAGATGCAGCACTGGGTTCTCTCCTGATAAAAGGTGAGTAAATCAGAATTCGTACTTCGGCTGATTTTAGAGGAATATTTGTAAGTTTCAAAAATGGACACTTAGAAACTTTTCTGGTGAAAACCACACAATGGATTCCTATGGAAGGAAATACAAGTTACTGGAAAGTACGCTTAGAATTACTTTTCAGGGTCAGTGCTGGACTAAAAGATGCAGCACTGGGTTCTCTCCTGATAACAGGTGAGTAAATCAGAATTCGTAGTTCAGCTGATTTTAGAGGAATAATTGTACGTTTCAAAATTGCACACTTATCTGGTGAAAACCACACAAAGGATTCCTATGGAATGAAATACAAGTTACTGGTAAGTACGCTTAGAATTACTTTTCAGAGTCAGTGCTGGTCTAAAAGATGCAGCACTGGGTTCTCTCCTGATAACAGGTGAGTAAATCGGAATTCGTAGTTCAGCTGATTTTAGAGGAATATTTGTACGTTTTAAAAATGGGCACTTAGAAACTTTTCTGGTGAAAACCACATAATGGATTCCTATGGAAGGAAATACAAGTTACTGGAAAGTACGCTTAGAATTACTTTTCAGAGTCAGTGCTGGTCTAAAAGATGCAGCACTGGGATCTCTCCTGATAACAGGTGAGTAAATCGGAATTTGTAGTTCGGCTGATATTAAAGGAATATTTGTGCGTTTCAAAAATGGACACAGAAACTTTTCTGGTGAAAACCACACAATGGATTCCTGTGGAAAGAAATACAAGTTACTGGTAAGTGCGCTTAAAATACTTTTCAGGGTCAGTACTGGGCTGAAAGATGCAGCGCTGGGTTCTCTCCTGATAACAGGTGAGTAAATCGGAATTCGTAGTTCGGCTGATTTTAGAGGAATATTTGTACGTTTCAAAATTGGACACTTATCTGGTATAAACCACACAAAGGATTCCAATGGAAGGAAATACAAGTTACTGGTAAGTACGCTTAGAATTACTTCTCAGAGTCACTGCTGGTTTAAAAGATGCAGCACTGGGTTCTCTCCTGATAACAGGTGAGTAAATCGGAAATCGTAGTTCGGCTGATTTTAGAGGAATATTTGTACGTTTTAAAAATGGGCACTTAGAAACTTTTCTGGTGAAAACCACATAATGGATTCCTATGGAAGGAAATACAAGTTACTGGAAAGTACGCTTAGAATTACTTTTCAGGGTCAGTGCTGGACTAAAAGATGCAGCACTGGGTTCTCTCCTGATAACAGGTGAGTAAATCGGAAATCGTAGTTCGGCTGATTTTAGAGGAATATTTGTACGTTTTAAAAATGGGCACTTAGAAACTTTTCTGGTGAAAACCACATAATGGATTCCTATGGAAGGAAATACAAGTTACTGGAAAGTACGCTTAGAATTACTTTTCAGGGTCAGTGCTGGACTAAAAGATGCAGCACTGGGTTCTCTCCTGATAACAGGTGAGTAAATCGGAATTCGTAGTTCGGCTGATTTTACAGGAATATTTGTACGTTTTAAAAATGGGCACTTAGAATCTTTTCTGTTGAAAACCACACAATGGATTCCTACGGAATGAAATACAAGTTACTGGTAAGTACGCCTAGAATTACTTTTCAGCGTCAGTGCTGGTCTAAAGATGCAGCACTGGGTTCTCTCCTGATAAAAGGTGAGTAAATCAGAATTCGTACTTCGGCTGATTTTAGAGTAATATTTGTAAGTTTCAAAAATGGACACTTAGAAACTTTTCTGGTGAAAACCACACAATGGATTCCTATGGAAGGAAATACAAGTTACTGGAAAGTATGCTTAGAATTACTTTTCAGGGTCACTGCTTGACTAAAAGTTGCAGCACTGGGTTCTCTCCTGATAACAGGTGAGTATATCGGAATTTGTAGTTCGGCTGATTTTAGAGGAATAATTGTACGTTTTTAAAAATGGACACAGAAACTTTTCTGGTGAAAACCACACAATGGATTCCTATGGAAGGAAATACAAGTTACTGGTAAGTACGCTTAGAATTACTTTTCAGGGTCAGTGCTGGGCTAAAAGATGCAGCACTGGGTTCTCTCCTGATGACAGGTGAGTAAATCGGAATTCGTAGTTCGGCTGATTTTAGAGGAATATTTGTACGTTTCAAAAATGGACACAGAAACTTTTCTGGTGAAAACCACACAATGGATTCCTATGGAAGGAAATACAAGTTACTGGTAAGTACGCTTAGAAAATACTTTTCAGGGACAGTGCTGGACTAAAAGATGCAGCACTGGGTTCTCTCCTGATAACAGGTGAGTAAATCAGAATTCGTACTTTGGCTGATTTTAGAGGAATATTTGTATGTTTCAAAAATGGACACAGAAACTTTTCTAGTGAAAACCACATAATGGATTCATATGGAAGGAAATACAAGTTACTGGAAAGTACGCTTAGAATTACTTTTCAGGGTCAGTGCTGGACTAAAAGATGCAGCACTGGGTTCTCTCCTGATAACAGGTGAGTAAATCGGAATTCGTAGTTCGGCTGATCTTAGATGAATATTTGTACATTTCAAAAATGGACACAGAAACTTTTCTGGTGAAAACCACACAATGGATTCCTATGGAAAGAAATACAAGTTACTGGTAAGTACGCTTAGAATTACTGTTCAGGGTCAGTGCTGGGCTGAAAGATGCAGCACTGGGTTCTCTCCTGATAACAGGTGAGTAAATCGGAATTCGTAGTTCGGCTGATTTTAGAGGAATATTTGTACGTTTCAAAATTGCACACTTATCTGGTGAAAACCACACAAAGGATTCCTATGGAATGAAATACAAGTTACTGGTAAGTACGCTTAGAATTACTTTTCAGAGTCAGTGCTGGTCTAAAAGATGCAGCACTGAGTTCTCTCCTGATAACAGGTGAGTAAATCGGAATTCGTAGTTCGGCTGATTTTAGAGGAATATTTGTACCATTTCAAAATTGGACACTTACAAACTTTTCTGGTGAAAACCACACAATGGATTCCTATGGAAGGAAATACAAGTTACTGGTAAATACGCTTAGAATTACTTTTCAGGGTCAGTACTGGGCAGAAAGATGTAGCAGTGGGTTCTCTCCTGATAACAGGTGAGTAAATCGGAATTCGTTGTTTGGCTGATATTAGAGGAATATTTGTAAGTTTCAAAAATCGACACAGAAACTTTTCTGGTGAAAACCACACAATGGATTCCTATGGAAGGAAATACAAGTTACTGGTAAGTACGCTTAGAATTACATTTCAGAGTCAGTGCTGGTCTAAAAGATGCAGCACTGGGATCTCTCCTGATAACAGGTGAGTAAATCGGAATTCGTAGTTCGGCTGATTTTAGAGGAATATTTGTACGTTTCAAAATTGGACATTTATCTGGTGAAAACCCCACAAAGGATTCCAATGGAAGGAAATACAAATTACTGGTAAGTACGCTTAGAATTACTTCTCAGAGTCAGTGCTGGTTTAAAAGATGCAGCACTGGGTTCTCTCCTGATAACAGGTGAGTAAATCGGAATTCGTAGTTCGGCTGATTATAGAGGAATATTTGTACCTTTCAAAATTGGACACTGAAACTTTTCTGGTGAAATCCACACAATGGATTCCTATGGAATGAAATACAAGTTACTGGTTAGTACGCTTAGAATTACATTTCAGGGTCAGTACTGGGATGAAAGATGTAGCAGTGGGTTCTCTCCTGATAACAGGTGAGTAAATCGGAATTCGTAGTTCGCCTGATTTTAGAGGAATATTTGTGCATTTCAAAAATGCACACTTAGAAACTTTTCTGGTGAAAACCACACAATGGACTCCTATGGAAGGTAATACAAGTTACTGGTAAGTACGCTTAGAATTATTTTTTAGGGTCAGTGCTGGACTAAAAGATGCAGCACTGGGTTCTCGCCTGATAACAGGTGAGTAAATCAGAATTCGTACTTCGGCTGATTTTATAGGAATATTTGTAAGTTTCAAAAATGGACACTTAGAAACTTTTCTGGTGAAAACCAAACATGGATTCCTATGGAAGGAAATACAAGTTACTGGTAAGTACGCTTAGAATTACTTTTTAGGGTCAGTGCTGGACTAAAAGATACAGCACTGGGTTCTCTCCTGATAACAGGTGAGTAAATCGGAAATCGTAGTTCGGCTGATTTTAGAGGAATATTTGTACGTTTCAAAAATGGACACAGAAACTTTTCTGGTGAAAACCACACAAATAATTCCTATGGAAGGAAATGCAAGTTACTGGTAAGTACGCTTAGAATTACTTTTCAGGGTCAGTGCTGGGCTAAAAGATGCAGCACTGGGTTCTCTCCTGATAACAGGTGAGTAAATCGGAATTCGTAGTTCAGCTGATTTTAGAGGAATATTTGTACGTTTTAAAAATGGGCACTTAGAATCTTTTCTGGTGAAAACCACACAATGGATTCCTACGGAATGAAATACAAGTTACTGGTAAGTACGCTTAGAATTACTTTTCAGCGTCAGTGCTGGTCTAAAAGATGCAGCACTGGGTTCTCTCCTGATAAAAGGTGAGTAAATCAGAATTCGTACTTCGGCTGATTTTAGAGGAATATTTGTAAGTTTCAAAAATGGACACTTAGAAACTTTTCTGGTGAAAACCACACAATGGATTCCTATGGAAGGAAATACAAGTTACTGGAAAGTACGCTTAGAATTACTTTTCAGGGTCAGTGCTGGACTAAAAGATGCAGCACTGGGTTCTCTCCTGATAACAGGTGAGTAAATCGGAATTCGTAGTTCGGCTGATCTTAGATGAATATTTGTACATTTCAAAAATGGACACAGAAACTTTTCTGGTGAAAACCACACAATGGATTCCTATAAAAAGAAATACAAGTTACTGGTAAGTACGCTTAGAATTACTGTTCAGGGTCAGTGCTGGGCTGAAAGATGCAGCACTGGGTTCTCTCCTGATAACAGGTGAGTAAATCGGAATTCGTAGTTCGGCTGATTTTAGAGGAATATTTGTACGTTTCAAAATTGCACACTTATCTGGTGAAAACCACGCAAAGGATTCCTATAGAATGAAATACAAGTTACTGGTAAATACGCTTAGAATTACTTTTCAGAGTCAGTGCTGGTCTAAAAGATGCAGCACTGGGTTCTCTCCTGATAACAGGTGAGTAAATCGGAATTCGTAGTTCGGCTGATTTTAGAGGAATATTTGTACCTTTCAAAATTGGACACTTAGAAACTTTTCTGGTGAAAACCACACAATGGATTCCTATGGAAGGAAATACAAGTTACTGGTAAGTACGCTTAGAATTACTTTTTAGGGTCAGTGCTGGACTAAAAGATGCAGCACTGGGTTCTCGCCTGATAACAGGTGAGTAAATCAGAATTTGTAGTTCGGCTGATTTTAAAGGAATTTTTGTACGTTTCAAAAATGGACACTTACAAACTTTTCTGTTGAAAACCACACAATGGATTCCTATGAAAGGAAATACAAGTTACTGGTAAGTACGCTTAGAATTACTTTTCAGGGTCATTGCTGGTCTAAAAGATGCAGCACTGGGTTCTCTCCTGATAAAAGGTGAGTAAATCAGAATTCGTACTTCGGCTGATTTTAGAGGAATATTTGTACGTTTCAAAAATGGACACAGAAACTTTTCTGGTGAAAACCACACAAATAATTCCTATGGAAGGAAATGCAAGTTACTGGTAAGTACGCTTAGAATTACTTTTCAGGGTCAGTGCTGGGCTAAAAGATGCAGCACTGGGTTCTCTCCTGATAACAGGTGAGTAAATCGGAATTCGTAGTTCGGCTGATTTTAGAGGAATATTTGTACGTTTTAAAAATGGGCACTTAGAATCTTTTCTGGTGAAAACCACACAATGGATTCCTATGGAAGGAAATACAAGTTACTGGAAAGTACGCTTAGAATTACTTTTCAGGGTCAGTGCTGGATTAAAGATGCAGCACTGGGTTCTCTCCTGATAACAAGTGAGTAAATCAGAATTCGTACTTTGGATGATTTTAGAGGAATATTTGTATGTTTCAAAAATGGACACAGAAACTTTTCTGGTGAAAACCACACAATGGATTCCTATGGAAGGAAATACAAGTTACTGGTAAGTACGCTTAGAATTACTTTTCAGAGTCAGTGCTGGTCTAAAAGATGCAGCACTGGGTTCTCTCCTGATAACAGGTGAGTAAATCGGAATTCGTAGTTCGGCTGATTTTAGAGGAATATTTGTACCTTTCAAAATTGGACACTTAGAAACTTTTCTGGTGAAAACCACACAATGGATTCCTATGGAAGGAAATACAAGTTACTGGTAAATACGCTTAGAATTACTTTTCAGGGTCAGTACTGGGCAGAAAGATGTAGCAGTGGGTTCTCTCCTGATAACAGGTGAGTAAATCGGAATTCGTTGTTTGGCTGATTTTAGAGGAATATTTGTAAGTTTCAAAAATCGACACAGAAACTTTTCTGGTGAAAACCACACAATGGATTCCTATGGAAGGAAATACAAGTTACTGGTAAGTACGCTTAGAATTACTTTTTAGAGTCAGTGCTGGTCTAAAAGATGCAGCACTGGGATCTCTCCTGATAACAGGTGAGTAAATCGGAATTTGTAGTTCGGCTGATTTTAGAGGAATATTTGTACGTTTCAAAATTGGACACTTATCTGGTGAAAACCACACAAAGGATTCCAATGGAAGGAAATACAAGTTACTGGTAAGTACGCTTAGAATTACTTCTCAGAGTCAGTGCTGGTTTAAAAGATGCAGCACTGGGTTCTCTCCTGATAACAGGTGAGTAAATCAGAATTCGTAGTTCGGCTGATTTTAGAGGAATATTTGTACCTTTCAAAATTGGACACTTAGAAACTTTTCTGGTGAAAACCACACAATGGATTCCTATGGAAGGAAATACAAGTTACTGGTAAGTACGCTTAGAATTACTTGTTAGGGTCAGTGCTGGACTAAAAGATGCAGCACTGGGTTCTCGCCTGATAACAGGTGAGTAAATCGGAATTTGTAGTTCGGCTGATTTTAAAGGAATATTTGTACGTTTCAAAAATGGACACTTACAAACTTTTCTGTTGAAAACCACACAATGGATTCCTATGAAAGGAAATACAAGTTACTGGTAAGTACGCTTAGAATTACTTTTCAGGGTCATTGCTGGTCTAAAAGATGCAGCACTGGGTTCTCTCCTGATAAAAGGTGAGTAAATCAGAATTCGTACTTCGGCTGATTTTAGAGGAATATTTGTAAGTTTCAAAAATGGACATTTAGAAACTTTTCTGGTGAAAACCACACAATGGATTCCTATGGAAGGAAATACAAGTTACTGGTAAGTACGCTTAGAATTACTTTTCAGGGTCAGTGCTGGACTAAAAGATGCAGCACTGGGTTCTCTCCTGATAACAGGTGAGTAAATCGGAAATCGTAGTTCGGCTGATATTAGAGGAATATTTGTACGTTTTAAAAATGGACACTTAGAAACTTTTCTGGTGAAAACCACATAATGGATTCCTATGGAAGGAAATACAAGTTACTGGAAAGTACGCTTAGAATTACTTTTCAGGGTCAGTGCTGGACTAAAAGATGCAGCACTGGGTTCTCTCCTGATAACAGGTGAGTAAATCGGAATTCGTAGTTCGGCTGATTTTAGAGGAATATTTGTACGTTTTAAAAATGGGCACTTAGAATCTTTTCTGGTGAAAACCACAAAATGGATTCCTACGGAATGAAATACAAGTTACTGGTAAGTACGCTTAGAATTACTTTTCAGGGTCATTGCTGGTCTAAAAGATGCAGCACTGGGTTCTCTCCTGATAAAAGGTGAGTAAATCAGAATTCGTACTTCGGCTGATTTTAGAGGAATATTTGTAAGTTTCAAAAATGGACATTTAGAAACTTTTCTGGTGAAAACCACACAATGGATTCCTATGGAAGGAAATACAAGTTACTGGTAAGTACGCTTAGAATTACTTTTCAGGGTCAGTGCTGGACTAAAAGATGCAGCACTGAGTTCTCTCCTGATAACAGGTGAGTAAATCGGAAATCGTAGTTCGGCTGATATTAGAGGAATATTTGTACGTTTTAAAAATGGACACTTAGAAACTTTTCTGGTGAAAACCACATAATGGATTCCTATGGAAGGAAATACAAGTTACTGGAAAGTACACTTAGAATTACTTTTCAGGGTCAGTGCTGGACTAAAAGATGCAGCACTGGGTTCTCTCCTGATAACAGGTGAGTAAATCGGAATTCGTAGTTCGGCTGATTTTAGAGGAATATTTGTACGTTTTAAAAATGGGCACTTAGAATCTTTTCTGGTGAAAACCACAAAATGGATTCCTACGGAATGAAATACAAGTTACTGGTAAGTACGCTTAGAATTACTTTTCAGCGTCAGTGCTGGTCTAAAAGATGCAGCACTGGGTTCTCTCCTGATAAAAGGTGAGTAAATCAGAATTCGTACTTCGGCTGATTTTAGAGGAATATTTGTAAGTTTCAAAAATGGACACTTAGAAACTTTTCTGGTGAAAACCACACAATGGATTCCTATGGAAGGGAATACAAGTTACTGGAAAGTACGCTTAGAATTACTTTTCAGGGTCAGTGCTGGACTAAAAGATGCAGCACTGGGTTCTCTCCTGATAACAGGTGAGTAAATCAGAATTCGTAGTTCAGCTGATTTTAGAGGAATAATTGTACGTTTCAAAATTGGACACTTATCTGGTGAAAACCACACAAAGGATTCCAATGGAAGGAAATACAAGTTACTGGTAAGTACGCTTAGAATTACTTCTCAGAGTCAGTGCTGGTTTAAAAGATGCAGCATTGGGTTCTCTCCTGATAACAGGTGAGTAAATTGGAATTCGTAGTTCGGCTGATTTTAGAGGAATATTTGTACCTTTCAAAATTGGACACTTAGAAACTTTTCTGGTGAAAACCACACAATGGATTCCTATGGAAGGAAATACAAGTTACTGGTAAGTACGCTTAGAATTACTTGTTAGGGTCAGTGCTGGACTAAAAGATGCAGCACTGGGTTCTCTCCTGATAACAGGCGAGTAAATCGGAATTCGTAGTTCGGCTGATTTTAGAGGAATATTTGTACCTTTCAAAATTGGACACTTAGAAACTTTTCTGGTGAAAACCACACAATGGATTCCTATGGAAGGAAATACAAGTTACTGGTAAATACGCTTAGAATTACTTTTCAGGGTCAGTACTGGGCAGAAAGATGTAGCAGTGGGTTCTCTCCTGATAACAGGTGAGTAAATCGGAATTCGTTGTTTGGCTGATTTTAGAGGAATATTTGTAAGTTTCAAAAATCGACACAGAAACTTTTCTGGTGAAAACCACACAATGGATTCCTATGGAAGGAAATACAAGTTACTGGTAAGTACGCTTAGAATTACTTCTCAGAGTCAGTGCTGGTTTAAAAGATGCAGCACTGGGTTCTCTCCTGATAACAGGTGAGTAAATCGGAATTCGTAGTTCGGCTGATTTTAGAGGAATATTTGTACCTTTCAAAATTGGACACTTAGAAACTTTTCTGGTGAAAACCACACAATGGATTCCTATGGAAGGAAATACAAGTTACTGGTAAGTACGCTTAGAATTACTTGTTAGGGTCAGTGCTGGACTAAAAGATGCAGCACTGGGTTCTCGCCTGATAACAGGTGAGTAAATCGGAATTTGTAGTTCGGCTGATTTTAAAGGAATATTTGTACGTTTCAAAAATAGACACTTACAAACTTTTCTGTTGAAAACCACACAATGGATTCCTGTGAAAGGAAATACAAGTTACTGGTAAGTACGCTTAGAATTACTTTTCAGGGTCATTGCTGGTCTAAAAGATGCAGCACTGGGTTCTCTCCTGATAAAAGGTGAGTAAATCAGAATTCGTACTTCGGCTGATTTTAGAGGAATATTTGTAAGTTTCAAAAATGGACATTTAGAAACTTTTCTTGTGAAAACCACACAATGGATTCCTATGGAAGGAAATACAAGTTACTGGTAAGTACGCTTAGAATTACTTTTCAGGGTCAGTGCTGGACTAAAAGATGCAGCACTGGGTTCTCTCCTGATAACAGGTGAGTAAATCGGAAATCGTAGTTCGGCTGATATTAGAGGAATATTTGTACGTTTTAAAAATGGACACTTAGAAACTTTTCTGGTGAAAACCACATAATGGATTCCTATGGAAGGAAATACAAGTTACTGGAAAGTACGCTTAGAATTACTTTTCAGGGTCAGTGCTGGACTAAAAGATGCAGCACTGGGTTCTCTCCTGATAACAGGTGAGTAAATCAGAATTCGTACTTCGGCTGATTTTAGAGGAATATTTGTAAGTTTCAAAAATGGACACTTAGAAACTTTTCTGGTGAAAACCACACAATGGATTCCTATGGAAGGAAATACAAGTTACTGGAAAGTACGCTTAGAATTACTTTTCAGGGTCAGTGCTGGACTAAAAGATGCAGCACTGGGTTCTCTCCTGATAACAGGTGAGTAAATCAGAATTCGTAGTTCAGCTGATTTTAGAGGAATAATTGTACGTTTCAAAATTGGACACTTATCTGGTGAAAACCACACAAAGGATTCCAATGGAAGGAAATACAAGTTACTGGTAAGTACGCTTAGAATTACTTCTCAGAGTCAGTGCTGGTTTAAAAGATGCAGCACTGGGTTCTCTCCTGATAACAGGTGAGTAAATCAGAATTCGTAGTTCGGCTGATTTTAGAGGAATATTTGTACCTTTCAAAATTGGACACTTAGAAACTTTTCTGGTGAAAACCACACAATGGATTCCTATGGAAGGAAATACAAGTTACTGGTAAGTACGCTTAGAATTACTTGTTAGGGTCAGTGCTGGACTAAAAGATGCAGCACTGGGTTCTCGCCTGATAACAGGTGAGTAAATCGGAATTTGTAGTTCGGCTGATTTTAAAGGAATATTTGTACGTTTCAAAAATGGACACTTACAAACTTTTCTGTTGAAAACCACACAATGGATTCCTATGAAAGGAAATACAAGTTACTGGTAAGTACGCTTAGAATTACTTTTCAGGGTCATTGCTGGTCTAAAAGATACAGCACTGGGTTCTCTCCTGATAAAAGGTGAGTAAATCAGAATTCGTACTTCGGCTGTTTTTAGAGGAATATTTGTAAGTTTCAAAAATGGACATTTAGAAACTTTTCTGGTGAAAACCACACAATGGATTCCTATGGAAGGAAATACAAGTTACTGGTAAGTACGCTTAGAATTACTTTTCAGGGTCAGTGCTGGACTAAAAGATGCAGCACTGGGTTCTCTCCTGATAACAGGTGAGTAAATCAGAATTCGTACTTCGGCTGATTTTAGAGGAATATTTGTAAGTTTCAAAAATGGACACAGAAACTTTTCTGGGGAAAACCACACAATGGATTCCTATGGAATGAAATACAAGTTACTGGTAAGTACGCTTAGAAAATACTTTTCAGGGACAGTGCTGGACTAAAAGATGCAGCACTGGGTTCTCTCCTGATAACAGGTGAGTAAATCAGAATTCGTAGTTCGGCTGATTTTAGAGGAATATTTGTACGTTTCAAAAATGGACACCTAGAAACTTTTCTGGTGAAAACCACACAATGGATTCCTATGGAAGGAAATACAAGTTACTGGAAAGTATGCTTAGAATTAATTTTCAGGGTCAGTGCTGGACTAAAAGATGCAGCACTGGGTTCTCTCCTGATAACAGGTGAGTAAATCGGAATTCGTAGTTCGGCTGATCTTAGATGAATATTTGTACATTTCAAAAATGAACACAGAAACTTTTCTGGTGAAAACCACACAATGGATTCCTATGGAAAGAAATACAAGTTACTGGTAAGTACGCTTAGAATTACTTTTCAGGGTCAGTGCTGGACTAAAAGATGCAGCACTGGGTTCTCTCCTGATAACAGGTGAGTAAATCAGAATTCGTACTTCGGCTGATTTTAGAGGAATATTTGTAAGTTTCAAAAATGGACACAGAAACTTTTCTGGGGAAAACCACACAATGGATTCCTATGGAATGAAATACAAGTTACTGGTAAGTACGCTTAGAAAATACTTTTCAGGGACAGTGCTGGACTAAAAGATGCAGCACTGGGTTCTCTCCTGATAACAGGTGAGTAAATCAGAATTCGTAGTTCGGCTGATTTTAGAGGAATATTTGTACGTTTCAAAAATGGACACCTAGAAACTTTTCTGGTGAAAACCACACAATGGATTCCTATGGAAGGAAATACAAGTTACTGGAAAGTATGCTTAGAATTAATTTTCAGGGTCAGTGCTGGACTAAAAGATGCAGCACTGGGTTCTCTCCTGATAACAGGTGAGTAAATCGGAATTCGTAGTTCGGCTGATCTTAGATGAATATTTGTACATTTCAAAAATGAACACAGAAACTTTTCTGGTGAAAACCACACAATGGATTCCTATGGAAAGAAATACAAGTTACTGGTAAGTACGCTTAGAATTACTGTTCAGGGTCAGTGCTGGGCTGAAAGATGCAGCACTGGGTTCTCTCCTGATAACAGGTGAGTAAATCGGAATTCGTAGTTCGGCTGATTTTAGAGGAATATTTGTACGTTTCAAAATTGCACACTTATCTGGTGAAAACCACGCAAAGGATTCCTATAGAATGAAATACAAGTTACTGGTAAATACGCTTAGAATTACTTTTCAGAGTCAGTGCTGGTCTAAAAGATGCAGCACTGGGTTCTCTCCTGATAACAGGTGAGTAAATCGGAATTCGTAGTTCGGCTGATTTTAGAGGAATATTTGTACCTTTCAAAATTGGACACTTAGAAACTTTTCTGGTGAAAACCACACAATGGATTCCTATGGAAGGAAATACAAGTTACTGGTAAGTACGCTTAGAATTACTTTTTAGGGTCAGTGCTGGACTAAAAGATGCAGCACTGGGTTCTCGCCTGATAACAGGTGAGTAAATCGGAATTTGTAGTTCGGCTGATTTTAAAGGAATATTTGTACGTTTCAAAAATGGACACTTACAAACTTTTCTGTTGAAAACCACACAATGGATTCCTATGAAAGGAAATACAAGTTACTGGTAAGTACGCTTAGAATTACTTTTCAGGGTCATTGCTGGTCTAAAAGATGCAGCACTGGGTTCTCTCCTGATAAAAGGTGAGTAAATCAGAATTCGTACTTCGGCTGATTTTAAAGGAATATTTGTACGTTTCAAAAATGGACACAGAAACTTTTCTGGTGAAAACCACACAAATAATTCCTATGGAAGGAAATGCAAGTTACTGGTAAGTACGCTTAGAATTACTTTTCAGGGTCAGTGCTGGGCTAAAAGATGCAGCACTGGGTTCTCTCCTGATAACAGGTGAGTAAATCGGAATTCGTAGTTCGGCTGATTTTAGAGGAATATTTGTACGTTTTAAAAATGGGCACTTAGAATCTTTTCTGGTGAAAACCACACAATGGATTCCTATGGAAGGAAATACAAGTTACTGGAAAGTACGCTTAGAATTACTTTTCAGGGTCAGTGCTGGATTAAAGATGCAGCACTGGGTTCTCTCCTGATAACAAGTGAGTAAATCAGAATTCGTACTTTGGATGATTTTAGAGGAATATTTGTATGTTTCAAAAATGGACACAGAAACTTTTCTGGTGAAAACCACACAATGGATTCCTATGGAAGGAAATACAAGTTACTGGTAAGTACGCTTAGAATTACTTTTCAGAGTCAGTGCTGGTCTAAAAGATGCAGCACTGGGTTCTCTCCTGATAACAGGTGAGTAAATCGGAATTCGTAGTTCGGCTGATTTTAGAGGAATATTTGTACCTTTCAAAATTGTACACTTAGAAACTTTTCTGGTGAAAACCACACAATGGATTCCTATGGAAGGAAATACAAGTTACTGGTAAGTACGCTTAGAATTACTTGTTAGGGTCAGTGCTGGACTAATAGATGCAGCACTGGGTTCTCTCCTGATAGCAGGTGAGTAAATCGGAATTCGTAGTTCGGCTGATTTTAGAGGAATATTTGTACCTTTCAAAATTGGACACTTAGAAACTTTTCTGGTGAAAACCACACAATGGATTCCTATGGAAGGAAATACAAGTTACTGGTAAATACGCTTAGAATTACTTTTCAGGGTCAGTACTGGGCAGAAAGATGTAGCAGTGGGTTCTCTCCTGATAACAGGTGAGTAAATCGGAATTCGTTGTTTGGCTGATTTTAGAGGAATATTTGTAAGTTTCAAAAATCGACACAGAAACTTTTCTGGTGAAAACCACTCAATGGATTCCTATGGAAGGAAATACAAGTTACTGGTAAGTACGCTTAGAATTACTTTTTAGAGTCAGTGCTGGTCTAAAAGATGCAGCACTGGGATCTCTCCTGATAACAGGTGAGTAAATCGGAATTTGTAGTTCGGCTGATTTTAGAGAAATATTTGTACGTTTCAAAATTGGATACTTATCTGGTGAAAACCACACAAAGGATTCCAATGGAAGGAAATACAAGTTACTGGTAAGTACGCTTAGAATTACTTCTCAGAGTCAGTGCTGGTTTAAAAGATGCAGCACTGGGTTCTCTCCTGATAACAGGTGAGTAAATCGGAATTCGTAGTTCGGCTGATTTTAGAGGAATATTTGTACCTTTCAAAATTGGACACTTAGAAACTTTTCTGGTGAAAACCACACAATGGATTCCTATGGAAGGAAATACAAGTTACTGGTAAGTATGCTTAGAATTACTTGTTAGGGTCAGTGCTGGACTAAAAGATGCAGCACTGGGTTCTCGCCTGATAACAGGTGAGTAAATCGGAATTTGTAGTTCGGCTGATTTTAAAGGAATATTTGTACATTTCAAAAATGGACACTTACAAACTTTTCTGTTGAAAACCACACAATGGATTTCTATGAAAGGAAATACAAGTTACTGGTAAGTACGCTTAGAATTACTTTTCAGGGTCATTGCTGGTCTAAAAGATGCAGCACTGGGTTCTCTCCTGATAAAAGGTGAGTAAATCAGAATTCGTACTTCGGCTGATTTTAGAGGAATATTTGTAAGTTTCAAAAATGGACATTTAGAAACTTTTCTGGTGAAAACCACACAATGGATTCCTGTGGAAGGAAATACAAGTTACTGGTAAGTATGCTTAGAATTACTTGTCAGGGTCAGTGCTGGACTAAAAGATGCAGCACTGGGTTCTCTCCTGATAACAGGTGAGTAAATCGGAAATCGTAGTTCGGCTGATATTAGAGGAATATTTGTACGTTTTAAAAATGGACACATAGAAACTTTTCTGGTGAAAACCACATAATGGATTCCTATGGAAGGAAATACAAGTTACTGGAAAGTACGCTTTGAATTACTTTTCAGGGTCAGTGCTGGACTAAAAGATGCAGCACTGGGTTCTCTCCTGATAACAGGTGAGTAAATCAGAATTCGTAGTTCAGCTGATTTTAGAGGAATAATTGTACGTTTCAAAATTGGACACTTATCTGGTGAAAACCACACAAAGGATTCCAATGGAAGGAAATACAAGTTACTGGTAAGTACGCTTAGAATTACTTCTCAGAGTCAGTGCTGGTTTAAAAGATGCAGCACTGGGTTCTCTCCTGATAACAGGTGAGTAAATCGGAATTCGTAGTTGGGCTGATTTTAGAGGAATATTTGTACCTTTCAAAATTGGACACTTAGAAACTTTTCTGGTGAAAACCACACAATGGATTCCTATGGAAGGAAATACAAGTTACTGGTATGTATGCTTAGAATTACTTGTTAGGGTCAGTGCTGGACTAAAAGATGCAGCACTGGGTTCTCGCCTGATAACAGGTGAGTAAATCGGAATTTGTAGTTCGGCTGATTTTAAAGGAATATTTGTACGTTTCAAAAATGGACACTTACAAACTTTTCTGTTGAAAACCACACAATGGTTTGCTATGGAAGGAAATACAAGTTACTGGTAAGTACGCTTAGAATTACTTTTCAGGGTCAGTGCTGGACTAAAAGATGCAGCACTGGGTTCTCTCCTGATAACAGGTGAGTAAATCAGAATTCGTACTTCGGCTGATTTTAGAGGAATATTTGTAAGTTTCAAAAATGGACACAGAAACTTTTCTGGGGAAAACCACACAATGGATTCCTATGGAATGAAATACAAGTTACTGGTAAGTACGCTTAGAAAATACTTTTCAGGGACAGTGCTGGACTAAAAGATGCAGCACTGGGTTCTCTCCTGATAACAGGTGAGTAAATCGGAATTCGTAGTTCGGCTGATTTTAGAGGAATATTTGTACGTTTCAAAAATGGACACTTAGAAACTTTTCTGGTGAAAACCACACAATGGATTCCTATGGAAGGAAATACAAGTTACTGGAAAGTACGCTTAGAATTACTTTTCAGGGTCAGTGCTGGACTAAAAGATGCAGCACTGGGTTCTCTCCTGATAACAGGTGAGTAAATCGGAATTCGTAGTTCGGCTGATCTTAGATGAATATTTGTACATTTCAAAAATGAACACAGAAACTTTTCTGGTGAAAACCACACAATGGATTCCTATGGAAAGAAATACAAGTTACTGGTAAGTACGCTTAGAATTACTGTTCAGGGTCAGTGCTGGGCTGAAAGATGCAGCACTGGGTTCTCTCCTGATAACAGGTGAGTAAATCGGAATTCGTAGTTCGGCTGATTTTAGAGGAATATTTGTACGTTTCAAAATTGCACACTTATCTGGTGAAAACCACGCAAAGGATTCCTATAGAATGAAATACAAGTTACTGGTAAATACGCTTAGAATTACTTTTCAGAGTCAGTGCTGGTCTAAAAGATGCAGCACTGGGTTCTCTCCTGATAACAGGTGAATAAATCGGAATTCGTAGTTCGGCTGATTTTAGAGGAATATTTGTACCTTTCAAAATTGGACACTTAGAAACTTTTCTGGTGAAAACCACACAATGGATTCCTATGGAAGGAAATACAAGTTACTGGTAAGTACGCTTAGAATTACTTTTTAGGGTCAGTGCTGGACTAAAAGATGCAGCACTGGGTTCTCTCCTGATAACAGGTGAGTAAATCGGAATTCGTTGTTTGGCTGATTTTAGAGGAATATTTGTAAGTTTCAAAAATCGACACAGAAACTTTTCTGGTGAAAACCACACAATGGATTCCTATGGAAGGAAATACAAGTTACTGGTAAGTACGCTTAGAATTACTTTTCAGAGTCAGTGCTGGTCTAAAAGATGCAGCACTGGGTTCTCTCCTGATAACAGGTGAGTAAATCGGAATTCGTAGTTCGGCTGATTTTAGAGGAATATTTGTACCTTTCAAAATTGTACACTTAGAAACTTTTCTGGTGAAAACCACACAATGGATTCCTATGGAAGGAAATACAAGTTACTGGTAAGTACGCTTAGAATTACTTGTTAGGGTCAGTGCTGGACTAATAGATGCAGCACTGGGTTCTCTCCTGATAGCAGGTGAGTAAATCGGAATTCGTAGTTCGGCTGATTTTAGAGGAATATTTGTACCTTTCAAAATTGGACACTTAGAAACTTTTCTGGTGAAAACCACACAATGGATTCCTATGGAAGGAAATACAAGTTACTGGTAAATACGCTTAGAATTACTTTTCAGGGTCAGTACTGGGCAGAAAGATGTAGCAGTGGGTTCTCTCCTGATAACAGGTGAGTAAATCGGAATTCGTTGTTTGGCTGATTTTAGAGGAATATTTGTAAGTTTCAAAAATCGACACAGAAACTTTTCTGGTGAAAACCACTCAATGGATTCCTATGGAAGGAAATACAAGTTACTGGTAAGTACGCTTAGAATTACTTTTTAGAGTCAGTGCTGGTCTAAAAGATGCAGCACTGGGATCTCTCCTGATAACAGGTGAGTAAATCGGAATTTGTAGTTCGGCTGATTTTAGAGGAATATTTGTACGTTTCAAAATTGGATACTTATCTGGTGAAAACCACACAAAGGATTCCAATGGAAGGAAATACAAGTTACTGGTAAGTACGCTTAGAATTACTTCTCAGAGTCAGTGCTGGTTTAAAAGATGCAGCACTGGGTTCTCTCCTGATAACAGGTGAGTAAATCGGAATTCGTAGTTCGGCTGATTTTAGAGGAATATTTGTACCTTTCAAAATTGGACACTTAGAAACTTTTCTGGTGAAAACCACACAATGGATTCCTATGGAAGGAAATACAAGTTACTGGTAAGTATGCTTAGAATTACTTGTTAGGGTCAGTGCTGGACTAAAAGATGCAGCACTGGGTTCTCGCCTGATAACAGGTGAGTAAATCGGAATTTGTAGTTCGGCTGATTTTAAAGGAATATTTGTACATTTCAAAAATGGACACTTACAAACTTTTCTGTTGAAAACCACACAATGGATTTCTATGAAAGGAAATACAAGTTACTGGTAAGTACGCTTAGAATTACTTTTCAGGGTCATTGCTGGTCTAAAAGATGCAGCACTGGGTTCTCTCCTGATAAAAGGTGAGTAAATCAGAATTCGTACTTCGGCTGATTTTAGAGGAATATTTGTAAGTTTCAAAAATGGACATTTAGAAACTTTTCTGGTGAAAACCACACAATGGATTCCTGTGGAAGGAAATACAAGTTACTGGTAAGTATGCTTAGAATTACTTGTCAGGGTCAGTGCTGGACTAAAAGATGCAGCACTGGGTTCTCTCCTGATAACAGGTGAGTAAATCGGAAATCGTAGTTCGGCTGATATTAGAGGAATATTTGTACGTTTTAAAAATGGACACATAGAAACTTTTCTGGTGAAAACCACATAATGGATTCCTATGGAAGGAAATACAAGTTACTGGAAAGTACGCTTTGAATTACTTTTCAGGGTCAGTGCTGGACTAAAAGATGCAGCACTGGGTTCTCTCCTGATAACAGGTGAGTAAATCAGAATTCGTAGTTCAGCTGATTTTAGAGGAATAATTGTACGTTTCAAAATTGGACACTTATCTGGTGAAAACCACACAAAGGATTCCAATGGAAGGAAATACAAGTTACTGGTAAGTACGCTTAGAATTACTTCTCAGAGTCAGTGCTGGTTTAAAAGATGCAGCACTGGGTTCTCTCCTGATAACAGGTGAGTAAATCGGAATTCGTAGTTGGGCTGATTTTAGAGGAATATTTGTACCTTTCAAAATTGGACACTTAGAAACTTTTCTGGTGAAAACCACACAATGGATTCCTATGGAAGGAAATACAAGTTACTGGTATGTATGCTTAGAATTACTTGTTAGGGTCAGTGCTGGACTAAAAGATGCAGCACTGGGTTCTCGCCTGATAACAGGTGAGTAAATCGGAATTTGTAGTTCGGCTGATTTTAAAGGAATATTTGTACGTTTCAAAAATGGACACTTACAAACTTTTCTGTTGAAAACCACACAATGGTTTGCTATGGAAGGAAATACAAGTTACTGGTAAGTACGCTTAGAATTACTTTTCAGGGTCAGTGCTGGACTAAAAGATGCAGCACTGGGTTCTCTCCTGATAACAGGTGAGTAAATCAGAATTCGTACTTCGGCTGATTTTAGAGGAATATTTGTAAGTTTCAAAAATGGACACAGAAACTTTTCTGGGGAAAACCACACAATGGATTCCTATGGAATGAAATACAAGTTACTGGTAAGTACGCTTAGAAAATACTTTTCAGGGACAGTGCTGGACTAAAAGATGCAGCACTGGGTTCTCTCCTGATAACAGGTGAGTAAATCGGAATTCGTAGTTCGGCTGATTTTAGAGGAATATTTGTACGTTTCAAAAATGGACACTTAGAAACTTTTCTGGTGAAAACCACACAATGGATTCCTATGGAAGGAAATACAAGTTACTGGAAAGTACGCTTAGAATTACTTTTCAGGGTCAGTGCTGGACTAAAAGATGCAGCACTGGGTTCTCTCCTGATAACAGGTGAGTAAATCGGAATTCGTAGTTCGGCTGATCTTAGATGAATATTTGTACATTTCAAAAATGAACACAGAAACTTTTCTGGTGAAAACCACACAATGGATTCCTATGGAAAGAAATACAAGTTACTGGTAAGTACGCTTAGAATTACTGTTCAGGGTCAGTGCTGGGCTGAAAGATGCAGCACTGGGTTCTCTCCTGATAACAGGTGAGTAAATCGGAATTCGTAGTTCGGCTGATTTTAGAGGAATATTTGTACGTTTCAAAATTGCACACTTATCTGGTGAAAACCACGCAAAGGATTCCTATAGAATGAAATACAAGTTACTGGTAAATACGCTTAGAATTACTTTTCAGAGTCAGTGCTGGTCTAAAAGATGCAGCACTGGGTTCTCTCCTGATAACAGGTGAATAAATCGGAATTCGTAGTTCGGCTGATTTTAGAGGAATATTTGTACCTTTCAAAATTGGACACTTAGAAACTTTTCTGGTGAAAACCACACAATGGATTCCTATGGAAGGAAATACAAGTTACTGGTAAGTACGCTTAGAATTACTTTTTAGGGTCAGTGCTGGACTAAAAGATGCAGCACTGGGTTCTCTCCTGATAACAGGTGAGTAAATCGGAATTCGTTGTTTGGCTGATTTTAGAGGAATATTTGTAAGTTTCAAAAATCGACACAGAAACTTTTCTGGTGAAAACCACACAATGGATTCCTATGGAAGGAAATACAAGTTACTGGTAAGTACGCTTAGAATTACTTTTTAGAGTCAGTGCTGGTCTAAAAGATGCAGCACTGGGATCTCTCCTGATAACAGGTGAGTAAATCGGAATTTGTAGTTCGGCTGATTTTAGAGGAATATTTGTACGTTTCAAAATTGGACACTTATCTGGTGAAAACCACACAAAGGATTCCAATGGAAGGAAATACAAGTTACTGGTAAGTACGCTTAGAATTACTTCTCAGAGTCAGTGCTGGTTTAAAAGATGCAGCACTGGGTTCTCTCCTGATAACAGGTGAGTAAATCGGAATTCGTAGTTCGGCTGATTTTAGAGGAATATTTGTACCTTTCAAAATTAGACACTTAGAAACTTTTCTGGTGAAAACCACACAATGGATTCCTATGGAAGGAAATACAAGTTACTGGTAAGTACGCTTAGAATTACTTGTTAGGGTCAGTGCTGGACTAAAAGATGCAGCACTGGGTTCTCGCCTGATAACAGGTGAGTAAATCGGAATTTGTAGTTCGGCTGATTTTAAAGGAATATTTGTACGTTTCAAAAATAGACACTTACAAACTTTTCTGTTGAAAACCACACAATGGATTCCTATGAAAGGAAATACAAGTTACTGGTAAGTACGCTTAGAATTACTTTTCAGGGTCATTGCTGGTCTAAAAGATGCAGCACTGGGTTCTCTCCTGATAAAAGGTGAGTAAATCAGAATTCGTACTTCGGCTGATTTTAGAGGAATATTTGTAAGTTTCAAAAATGGACATTTAGAAACTTTTCTGGTGAAAACCACACAATGGATTCCTATGGAAGGAAATACAAGTTACTGGTAAGTACGCTTAGAATTACTTTTCAGGGTCAGTGCTGGACTAAAAGATGCAGCACTGGGTTCTCTCCTGATAACAGGTGAGTAAATCGGAAATCGTAGTTCGGCTGATATTAGAGGAATATTTGTACGTTTTAAAAATGGACACTTAGAAACTTTTCTGGTGAAAACCACATAATGGATTCCTATGGAAGGAAATACAAGTTACTGGAAAGTACGCTTAGAATTACTTTTCAGGGTCAGTGCTGGACTAAAAGATGCAGCACTGGGTTCTCTCCTGATAACAGGTGAGTAAATCGGAATTCGTAGTTCGGCTGATTTTAGAGGAATATTTGTACGTTTTAAAAATGGGCACTTAGAATCTTTTCTGGTGAAAACCACACAATGGATTCCTACGGAATGAAATACAAGTTACTGGAAAGTACGCTTAGAATTACTTTTCAGGGTCAGTGCTGGACTAAAAGATGCAGCACTGGGTTCTCTCCTGATAACAGGTGAGTAAATCAGAATTCGTAGTTCAGCTGATTTTAGAGGAATAATTGTATGTTTCAAAATTGGACACTTATCTGGTGAAAACCACACAAAGGATTCCAATGGAAGGAAATACAAGTTACTGGTAAGTACGCTTAGAATTACTTCTCAGAGTCAGTGCTGGTTTAAAAGATGCAGCACTGGGTTCTCTCCTGATAAAAGGTGAGTAAATCAGAATTCGTAGTTCGGCTGATTTTAGAGGAATATTTGTACCTTTCAAAATTGGACACTTAGAAACTTTTCTGGTGAAAACCACACAATGGATTCCTATGGAAGGAAATACAAGTTACTGGTAAGTACGCTTAGAATTACTTGTTAGGGTCAGTGCTGGACTAAAAGATGCAGCACTGGGTTCTCGCCTGATAACAGGTGAGTAAATCGGAATTTGTAGTTCGGCTGATTTTAAAGGAATATTTGTACGTTTCAAAAATGGACACTTACAAACTTTTCTGTTGAAAACCACACAATGGATTCCTATGAAAGGAAATACAAGTTACTGGTAAGTACGCTTAGAATTACTTTTCAGGGTCATTGCTGGTCTAAAAGATGCAGCACTGGGTTCTCTCCTGATAAAAGGTGAGTAAATCAGAATTCGTACTTCGGCTGTTTTTAGAGGAATATTTGTAAGTTTCAAAAATGGACATTTAGAAACTTTTCTGGTGAAAACCACACAATGGATTGCTATGGAAGGAAATACAAGTTACTGGTAAGTACGCTTAGAATTACTTTTCAGGGTCAGTGCTGGACTAAAAGATGCAGCACTGGGTTCTCTCCTGATAACAGGTGAGTAAATCAGAATTCGTACTTCGGCTGATTTTAGAGGAATATTTGTAAGTTTCAAAAATGGACACAGAAACTTTTCTGGGGAAAACCACACAATGGATTCCTATGGAATGAAATACAAGTTACTGGTAAGTACGCTTAGAAAATACTTTTCAGGGACAGTGCTGGACTAAAAGATGCAGCACTGGGTTCTCTCCTGATAACAGGTGAGTAAATCGGAATTCGTAGTTCGGCTGATTTTAGAGGAATATTTGTACGTTTCAAAAATGGACACTTAGAAACTTTTCTGGTGAAAACCACACAATGGATTCCTATGGAAGGAAATACAAGTTACTGGAAAGTACGCTTAGAATTACTTTTCAGGGTCAGTGCTGGACTAAAAGATGCAGCACTGGGTTCTCTCCTGATAACAGGTGAGTAAATCGGAATTCGTAGTTCGGCTGATCTTAGATGAATATTTGTACATTTCAAAAATGAACACAGAAACTTTTCTGGTGAAAACCACACAATGGATTCCTATGGAAAGAAATACAAGTTACTGGTAAGTACGCTTAGAATTACTGTTCAGGGTCAGTGCTGGGCTGAAAGATGCAGCACTGGGTTCTCTCCTGATAACAGGTGAGTAAATCGGAATTCGTAGTTCGGCTGATTTTAGAGGAATATTTGTACGTTTCAAAATTGCACACTTATCTGGTGAAAACCACGCAAAGGATTCCTATAGAATGAAATACAAGTTACTGGTAAATACGCTTAGAATTACTTTTCAGGGTCAGTGCTGGACTAAAAGATGCAGCACTGGGTTCTCTCCTGATAACAGGTGAGTAAATCGGAATTCGTAGTTCGGCTGATCTTAGATGAATATTTGTACATTTCAAAAATGAACACAGAAACTTTTCTGGTGAAAACCACACAATGGATTCCTATGGAAAGAAATACAAGTTACTGGTAAGTACGCTTAGAATTACTGTTCAGGGTCAGTGCTGGTCTAAAAGATGCAGCACTGGGTTCTCTCCTGATAACAGGTGAGTAAATCGGAATTCGTAGTTCGGCTGATTTTAGAGGAATATTTGTACCTTTCAAAATTGGACACTTAGAAACTTTTCTGGTGAAAACCACACAATGGATTCCTATGGAAGGAAATACAAGTTACTGGTAAGTACGCTTAGAATTACTTTTTAGGGTCAGTGCTGGACTAAAAGATGCAGCACTGGGTTCTCGCCTGATAACAGGTGAGTAAATCGGAATTTGTAGTTCGGCTGATTTTAAAGGAATATTTGTACGTTTCAAAAATGGACACTTACAAACTTTTCTGTTGAAAACCACACAATGGATTCCTATGAAAGGAAATACAAGTTACTGGTAAGTACGCTTAGAATTACTTTTCAGGGTCATTGCTGGTCTAAAAGATGCAGCACTGGGTTCTCTCCTGATAAAAGGTGAGTAAATCAGAATTCGTACTTCGGCTGATTTTAGAAGAATATTTGTACGTTTCAAAAATGGACACAGAAACTTTTCTGGTGAAAACCACACAAATAATTCCTATGGAAGGAAATGCAAGTTACTGGTAAGTACGCTTAGAATTACTTTTCAGGGTCAGTGCTGGGCTAAAAGATGCAGCACTGGGTTCTCTCCTGATAACAGGTGAGTAAATCGGAATTCGTAGTTCTGCTGATTTTAGAGGAATATTTGTACGTTTTAAAAATGGGCACTTAGAATCTTTTCTGGTGAAAACCACACAATGGAATACTATGGAAGGAAATACAAGTTACTGGAAAGTACGCTTAGAATTACTTTTCAGGGTCAGTGCTGGATTAAAGATGCAGCACTGGGTTCTCTCCTGATAACAAGTGAGTAAATCAGAATTCGTACTTTGGATGATTTTAGAGGAATATTTGTATGTTTCAAAAATGGACACAGAAACTTTTCTGGTGAAAACCACACAATGGATTCCTATGGAAGGAAATACAAGTTACTGGTAAGTACGCTTAGAATTACTTTTCAGAGTCAGTGCTGGTCTAAAAGATGCAGCACTGGGTTCTCTCCTGATAACAGGTGAGTAAATCGGAATTCGTAGTTCGGCTGATTTTAGAGGAATATTTGTACCTTTCAAAATTGGACACTTAGAAACTTTTCTGGTGAAAACCACACAATGGATTCCTATGGAAGGAAATACAAGTTACTGGTAAGTACGCTTAGAATTACTTGTTAGGGTCAGTGCTGGACTAAAAGATGCAGCACTGGGTTCTCTCCTGATAACAGGTGAGTAAATCGGAATTCGTAGTTCGGCTGATTTTAGAGGAATATTTGTACCTTTCAAAATTGGACACTTAGAAACTTTTCTGGTGAAAACCACACAATGGATTCCTATGGAAGGAAATACAAGTTACTGGTAAATACGCTTAGAATTACTTTTCAGGGTCAGTACTGGGCAGAAAGATGTAGCAGTGGGTTCTCTCCTGATAACAGGTGAGTAAATCGGAATTCGTTGTTTGGCTGATTTTAGAGGAATATTTGTAAGTTTCAAAAATCGACACAGAAACTTTTCTGGTGAAAACCACTCAATGGATTCCTATGGAAGGAAATACAAGTTACTGGTAAGTACGCTTAGAATTACTTTTTAGAGTCAGTGCTGGTCTAAAAGATGCAGCACTGGGATCTCTCCTGATAACAGGTGAGTAAATCGGAATTTGTAGTTCGGCTGATTTTAGAGGAATATTTGTACGTTTCAAAATTGGACACTTATCTGGTGAAAACCACACAAAGGATTCCAATGGAAGGAAATACAAGTTACTGGTAAGTACGCTTAGAATTACTTCTCAGAGTCAGTGCTGGTTTAAAAGATGCAGCACTGGGTTCTCTCCTGATAACAGGTGAGTAAATCGGAATTCGTAGTTCGGCTGATTTTAGAGGAATATTTGTACCTTTCAAAATTGGACACTTAGAAACTTTTCTGTTGAAAACCACACAATGGATTTCTATGAAAGGAAATACAAGTTACTGGTAAGTACGCTTAGAATTACTTTTCAGGGTCATTGCTGGTCTAAAAGATGCAGCACTGGGTTCTCTCCTGATAAAAGGTGAGTAAATCAGAATTCGTACTTCGGCTGATTTTAGAGGAATATTTGTAAGTTTCAAAAATGGACATTTAGAAACTTTTCTGGTGAAAACCACACAATGGATTCCTATGGAAGGAAATACAAGTTACTGGTAAGTACGCTTAGAATTACTTGTCAGGGTCAGTGCTGGACTAAAAGATGCAGCACTGGGTTCTCTCCTGATAACAGGTGAGTAAATCGGAAATCGTAGTTCGGCTGATATTAGAGGAATATTTGTACGTTTTAAAAATGGACACTTAGAAACTTTTCTGGTGAAAACCACATAATGGATTCCTATGGAAGGAAATACAAGTTACTGGAAAGTACGCTTAGAATTCCTTTTCAGGGTCAGTGCTGGACTAAAAGATGCAGCACTGGGTTCTCTCCTGATAAAAGGTGAGTAAATCAGAATTCGTACTTCGGCTGATTTTAGAGGAATATTTGTACGTTTCAAAAATGGACACAGAAACTTTTCTGGTGAAAACCACACAAATAATTCCTATGGAAGGAAATGCAAGTTACTGGTAAGTACGCTTAGAATTACTTTTCAGGGTCAGTGCTGGGCTAAAAGATGCAGCACTGGGTTCTCTCCTGATAACAGGTGAGTAAATCGGAATTCGTAGTTCGGCTGATTTTAGAGGAATATTTGTACGTTTTAAAAATGGGCACTTAGAATCTTTTCTGGTGAAAACCACACAATGGATTCCTATGGAAGGAAATACAAGTTACTGGAAAGTACGCTTAGAATTACTTTTCAGGGTCAGTGCTGGATTAAAGATGCAGCACTGGGTTCTCTCCTGATAACAAGTGAGTAAATCAGAATTCGTACTTTGGATGATTTTAGAGGAATATTTGTATGTTTCAAAAATGGACACAGAAACTTTTCTGGTGAAAACCACACAATGGATTCCTATGGAAGGAAATACAAGTTACTGGTAAGTACGCTTAGAATTACTTTTCAGAGTCAGTGCTGGTCTAAAAGATGCAGCACTGGGTTCTCTCCTGATAACAGGTGAGTAAATCGGAATTCGTAGTTCGGCTGATTTTAGAGGAATATTTGTACCTTTCAAAATTGGACACTTAGAAACTTTTCTGGTGAAAACCACACAATGGATTCCTATGGAAGGAAATACAAGTTACTGGTAAGTACGCTTAGAATTACTTGTTAGGGTCAGTGCTGGACTAAAAGATGCAGCACTGGGTTCTCTCCTGATAACAGGTGAGTAAATCGGAATTCGTAGTTCGGCTGATTTTAGAGGAATATTTGTACCTTTCAAAATTGGACACTTAGAAACTTTTCTGGTGAAAACCACACAATGGATTCCTATGGAAGGAAATACAAGTTACTGGTAAATACGCTTAGAATTACTTTTCAGGGTCAGTACTGGGCAGAAAGATGTAGCAGTGGGTTCTCTCCTGATAACAGGTGAGTAAATCGGAATTCGTTGTTTGGCTGATTTTAGAGGAATATTTGTAAGTTTCAAAAATCGACACAGAAACTTTTCTGGTGAAAACCACTCAATGGATTCCTATGGAAGGAAATACAAGTTACTGGTAAGTACGCTTAGAATTACTTTTTAGAGTCAGTGCTGGTCTAAAAGATGCAGCACTGGGATCTCTCCTGATAACAGGTGAGTAAATCGGAATTTGTAGTTCGGCTGATTTTAGAGGAATATTTGTACGTTTCAAAATTGGACACTTATCTGGTGAAAACCACACAAAGGATTCCAATGGAAGGAAATACAAGTTACTGGTAAGTACGCTTAGAATTACTTCTCAGAGTCAGTGCTGGTTTAAAAGATGCAGCACTGGGTTCTCTCCTGATAACAGGTGAGTAAATCGGAATTCGTAGTTGGGCTGATTTTAGAGGAATATTTGTACCTTTCAAAATTGGACACTTAGAAACTTTTCTGGTGAAAACCACACAATTGATTCCTATGGAAGGAAATACAAGTTACTGGTAAGTACGCTTAGAATTACTTTTCACGGTCAGTGCTGGACTAAAAGATGCAGCACTGGGATCTCTCCTGATAACAGGTGAGTAAATCGGAATTTGTAGTTCGGCTGATTTTAGAGGAATATTTGTACGTTTCAAAATTGGACACTTATCTGGTGAAAACCACACAAAGGATTCCAATGGAAGGAAATACAAGTTACTGGTAAGTACGCTTAGAATTACTTCTCAGAGTCAGTGCTGGTTTAAAAGATGCAGCACTGGGTTCTCTCCTGATAACAGGTGAGTAAATCGGAATTCGCAGTTCGGCTGATTTTAGAGGAATATTTGTACCTTTCAAAATTGGACACTTAGAAACTTTTCTGTTGAAAACCACACAATGGATTTCTATGAAAGGAAATACAAGTTACTGGTAAGTACGCTTAGAATTACTTTTCAGGGTCATTGCTGGTCTAAAAGATGCAGCACTGGGTTCTCTCCTGATAAAAGGTGAGTAAATCAGAATTCGTACTTCGGCTGATTTTAGAGGAATATTTGTAAGTTTCAAAAATGGACATTTAGAAACTTTTCTGGTGAAAACCACACAATGGATTCCTATGGAAGGAAATACAAGTTACTGGTAAGTACGCTTAGAATTACTTGTCAGGGTCAGTGCTGGACTAAAAGATGCAGCACTGGGTTCTCTCCTGATAACAGGTGAGTAAATCGGAAATTGTAGTTCGGCTGATATTAGAGGAATATTTGTACGTTTTAAAAATGGACACTTAGAAACTTTTCTGGTGAAAACCACATAATGGATTCCTATGGAAGGAAATACAAGTTACTGGAAAGTACGCTTAGAATTCCTTTTCAGGGTCAGTGCTGGACTAAAAGATGCAGCACTGGGTTCTCTCCTGATAACAGGTGAGTAAATCGGAATTCGTAGTTCGGCTGATTTTAGAGGAATATTTGTACGTTTTAAAAATGGGCACTTAGAAACTTTTCTGGTGAAAACCACACAATGGATTCCTATGGAAGGAAATACAAGTTACTGGTAAGTACGCTTAGAATTACTTTTCAGAGTCAGTGCTGGTCTAAAAGATGCAGCACTGGGTTCTCTCCTGATAACAGGTGAGTAAATCGGAATTCGTAGATCAGCTGATTTTAGAGGAATATTTGTACCTTTCAAAATTGGACACTTAGAAACTTTTCTGGTGAAAACCACACAATGGATTCCTATGGAAGGAAATACAAGTTACTGGTAAGTACGCTTAGAATTACTTGTTAGGGTCAGTGCTGGACTAAAAGATGCAGCACTGGGTTCTCTCCTGATAACAGGTGAGTAAATCGGAATTCGTAGTTCGGCTGATTTTAGGGGAATATTCGTACCTTTCAAAATTGGACACTTAGAAACTTTTCTGGTGAAAACCACACAATGGATTCCTATGGAAGGAAATACAAGTTACTGGTAAATACGCTTAGAATTACTTTTCAGGGTCAGTACTGGGCAGAAAGATGTAGCAGTGGGTTCTCTCCTGATAACAGGTGAGTAAATCGGAATTCGTTGTTTGGCTGATTTTAGAGGAATATTTGTAAGTTTCAAAAATCGACACAGAAACTTTTCTGGTGAAAACCAATCAATGGATTCCTATGGAAGGAAATACAAGTTACTGGTAAGTACGCTTAGAATTACTTTTTAGAGTCAGTGCTGGTCTAAAAGATGCAGCACTGGGATCTCTCCTGATAACAGGTGAGTAAATCGGAATTTGTAGTTCGGCTGATTTTAGAGGAATATTTGTACGTTTCAAAATTGGACACTTATCTGGTGAAAACCACACAAAGGATTCCAATGGAAGGAAATACAAGTTACTGGTAAGTACGCTTAGAATTACTTCTCAGAGTCAGTGCTGGTTTAAAAGATGCAGCACTGGGTTCTCTCCTGATAACAGGTGAGTAAATCGGAATTCGTAGTTCGGCTGATTTTAGAGGAATATTTGTACCTTTCAAAATTGGACACTTAGAAACTTTTCTGTTGAAAACCACACAATGGATTTCTATGAAAGGAAATACAAGTTACTGGTAAGTACGCTTAGAATTACTTTTCAGGGTCATTGCTGGTCTAAAAGATGCAGCACTGGGTTCTCTCCTGATAAAAGGTGAGTAAATCAGAATTCGTACTTCGGCTGATTTTAGAGGAATATTTGTAAGTTTCAAAAATGGACATTTAGAAACTTTTCTGGTGAAAACCACACAATGGATTCCTATGGAAGGAAATACAAGTTACTGGTAAGTACGCTTAGAATTACTTGTCAGGGTCAGTGCTGGACTAAAAGATGCAGCACTGGGTTCTCTCCTGATAACAGGTGAGTAAATCGGAAATCGTAGTTCGGCTGATATTAGAGGAATATTTGTACGTTTTAAAAATGGACACTTAGAAACTTTTCTGGTGAAAACCACATAATGGATTCCTATGGAAGGAAATACAAGTTACTGGAAAGTACGCTTAGAATTCCTTTTCAGGGTCAGTGCTGGACTAAAAGATGCAGCACTGGGTTCTCTCCTGATAACAGGTGAGTAAATCGGAATTCGTAGTTCGGCTGATTTTAGAGGAATATTTGTACGTTTTAAAAATGGGCACTTAGAAACTTTTCTGGTGAAAACCACACAATGGATTCCTATGGAAGGAAATACAAGTTACTGGAAAGTACGCTTTGAATTACTTTTCAGGGTCAGTGCTGGACTAAAAGATGCAGCACTGGGGTCTCTCCTGATAACAGGTGAGTAAATCAGAATTCGTAGTTCAGCTGATTTTAGAGGAATAATTGTACGTTTCAAAATTGGACACTTATCTGGTGAAAACCACACAAAGGATTCCAATGGAAGGAAATACAAGTTACTGGTAAGTACGCTTAGAATTACTTCTCAGAGTCAGTGCTGGTTTAAAAGATGCAGCAGTGGGTTCTCTCCTGATAACAGGTGAGTAAATCGGAATTCGTTGTTTGGCTGATTTTAGAGGAATATTTGTAAGTTTCAAAAATCGACACAGAAACTTTTCTGGTGAAAACCACTCAATGGATTCCTATGGAAGGAAATACAAGTTACTGGTAAGTACGCTTAGAATTACTTTTTAGAGTCAGTGCTGGTCTAAAAGATGCAGCACTGGGATCTCTCCTGATAACAGGTGAGTAAATCGGAATTTGTAGTTCAGCTGATTTTAGAGGAATATTTGTACGTTTCAAAATTGGACACTTATCTGGTGAAAACCACACAAAGGATTCCAATGGAAGGAAATACAAGTTACTGGTAAGTACGCTTAGAATTACTTCTCAGAGTCAGTGCTGGTTTAAAAGATGCAGCACTGGGTTCTCTCCTGATAACAGGTGAGTAAATCGGAATTCGTAGTTCGGCTGATTTTAGAGGAATATTTGTACCTTTCAAAATTGGACACTTAGAAACTTTTCTGTTGAAAACCACACAATGGATTTCTATGAAAGGAAATACAAGTTACTGGTAAGTACGCTTAGAATTACTTTTCAGGGTCATTGCTGGTCTAAAAGATGCAGCACTGGGTTCTCTCCTGATAAAAGGTGAGTAAATCAGAATTCGTACTTCGGCTGATTTTAGAGGAATATTTGTAAGTTTCAAAAATGGACATTTAGAAACTTTTCTGGTGAAAACCACACAATGGATTCCTATGGAAGGAAATACAAGTTACTGGTAAGTACGCTTAGAATTACTTGTCAGGGTCAGTGCTGGACTAAAATCTGCAGCTCTGGGTTCTCTCCTGATAACAGGTGAGTAAATCGGAAATCGTAGTTCGGCTGATATTAGAGGAATATTTGTACATTTTAAAAATGGACACTTAGAAACTTTTCTGGTGAAAACCACATAATGGATTCCTATGGAAGGAAATACAAGTTACTGGAAAGTACGCTTAGAATTCCTTTTCAGGGTCAGTGCTGGACTAAAAGATGCAGCACTGGGTTCTCTCCTGATAAAAGGTGAGTAAATCAGAATTCGTACTTCGGCTGATTTTAGAGGAATATTTGTACGTTTCAAAAATGGACACAGAAACTTTTCTGGTGAAAACCACACAAATAATTCCTATGGAAGGAAATGCAAGTTACTGGTAAGTACGCTTAGAATTACTTTTCAGGGTCAGTGCTGGGCTAAAAGATGCAGCACTGGGTTCTCTCCTGATAACATGTGAGTAAATCGGAATTCGTAGTTCGGCTGATTTTAGAGGAATATTTGTACGTTTTAAAAATGGGCACTTAGAATCTTTTCTGGTGAAAACCACACAATGGATTCCTATGGAAGGAAATACAAGTTACTGGAAAGTACGCTTAGAATTACTTTTCAGGGTCAGTGCTGGATTAAAGATGCAGCACTGGGTTCTCTCCTGATAACAAGTGAGTAAATCAGAATTCGTACTTTGGATGATTTTAGAGGAATATTTGTATGTTTCAAAAATGGACACAGAAACTTTTCTGGTGAAAACCACACAATGGATTCCTATGGAAGGAAATACAAGTTACTGGTAAGTACGCTTAGAATTACTTTTCAGAGTCAGTGCTGGTCTAAAAGATGCAGCACTGGGTTCTCTCCTGATAACAGGTGAGTAAATCGGAATTCGTAGTTCGGCTGATTTTAGAGGAATATTTGTACCTTTCAAAATTGGACACTTAGAAACTTTTCTGGTGAAAACCACACAATGGATTCCTATGGAAGGAAATACAAGTTACTGGTAAGTACGCTTAGAATTACTTGTTAGGGTCAGTGCTGGACTAAAAGATGCAGCACTGGGTTCTCTCCTGATAACAGGTGAGTAAATCGGAATTCGTAGTTCGGCTGATTTTAGAGGAATATTTGTACCTTTCAAAATTGGACACTTAGAAACTTTTCTGGTGAAAACCACACAATGGATTCCTATGGAAGGAAATACAAGTTACTGGTAAATACGCTTAGAATTACTTTTCAGGGTCAGTACTGGGCAGAAAGATGTAGCAGTGGGTTCTCTCCTGATAACAGGTGAGTAAATCGGAATTCGTTGTTTGGCTGATTTTAGAGGAATATTTGTAAGTTTCAAAAATCGACACAGAAACTTTTCTGGTGAAAACCACTCAATGGATTCCTATGGAAGGAAATACAAGTTACTGGTAAGTACGCTTAGAATTACTTTTTAGAGTCAGTGCTGGTCTAAAAGATGCAGCACTGGGATCTCTCCTGATAACAGGTGAGTAAATCGGAATTTGTAGTTCGGCTGATTTTAGAGGAATATTTGTACGTTTCAAAATTGGACACTTATCTGGTGAAAACCACACAAAGGATTCCAATGGAAGGAAATACAAGTTACTGGTAAGTACGCTTAGAATTACTTCTCAGAGTCAGTGCTGGTTTAAAAGATGCAGCACTGGGTTCTCTCCTGATAACAGGTGAGTAAATCGGAATTCGCAGTTCGGCTGATTTTAGAGGAATATTTGTACCTTTCAAAATTGGACACTTAGAAACTTTTCTGTTGAAAACCACACAATGGATTTCTATGAAAGGAAATACAAGTTACTGGTAAGTACGCTTAGAATTACTTTTCAGGGTCATTGCTGGTCTAAAAGATGCAGCACTGGGTTCTCTCCTGATAAAAGGTGAGTAAATCAGAATTCGTACTTCGGCTGATTTTAGAGGAATATTTGTAAGTTTCAAAAATGGACATTTAGAAACTTTTCTGGTGAAAACCACACAATGGATTCCTATGGAAGGAAATACAAGTTACTGGTAAGTACGCTTAGAATTACTTGTCAGGGTCAGTGCTGGACTAAAAGATGCAGCACTGGGTTCTCTCCTGATAACAGGTGAGTAAATCGGAAATCGTAGTTCGGCTGATATTAGAGGAATATTTGTACGTTTTAAAAATGGACACTTAGAAACTTTTCTGGTGAAAACCACATAATGGATTCCTATGGAAGGAAATACAAGTTACTGGAAAGTACGCTTAGAATTCCTTTTCAGGGTCAGTGCTGGACTAAAAGATGCAGCACTGGGTTCTCTCCTGATAACAGGTGAGTAAATCGGAATTCGTAGTTCGGCTGATTTTAGAGGAATATTTGTACGTTTTAAAAATGGGCACTTAGAAACTTTTCTGGTGAAAACCACACAATGGATTCCTATGGAAGGAAATACAAGTTACTGGTAAGTACGCTTAGAATTACTTTTCAGAGTCAGTGCTGGTCTAAAAGATGCAGCACTGGGTTCTCTCCTGATAACAGGTGAGTAAATCGGAATTCGTAGTTCGGCTGATTTTAGAGGAATATTTGTACCTTTCAAAATTGGACACTTAGAAACTTTTCTGGTGAAAACCACACAATGGATTCCTATGGAAGGAAATACAAGTTACTGGTAAGTACGCTTAGAATTACTTGTTAGGGTCAGTGCTGGACTAAAAGATGCAGCACTGGGTTCTCTCCTGATAACAGGTGAGTAAATCGGAATTCGTAGTTCGGCTGATTTTAGAGGAATATTTGTACCTTTCAAAATTGGACACTTAGAAACTTTTCTGGTGAAAACCACACAATGGATTCCTATGGAAGGAAATACAAGTTACTGGTAAATACGCTTAGAATTACTTTTCAGGGTCAGTACTGGGCAGAAAGATGTAGCAGTGGGTTCTCTCCTGATAACAGGTGAGTAAATCGGAATTCGTTGTTTGGCTGATTTTAGAGGAATATTTGTAAGTTTCAAAAATCGACACAGAAACTTTTCTGGTGAAAACCACTCAATGGATTCCTATGGAAGGAAATACAAGTTACTGGTAAGTACGCTTAGAATTACTTTTTAGAGTCAGTGCTGGTCTAAAAGATGCAGCACTGGGATCTCTCCTGATAACAGGTGAGTAAATCGGAATTTGTAGTTCGGCTGATTTTAGAGGAATATTTGTACGTTTCAAAATTGGACACTTATCTGGTGAAAACCACACAAAGGATTCCAATGGAAGGAAATACAAGTTACTGGTAAGTACGCTTAGAATTACTTCTCAGAGTCAGTGCTGGTTTAAAAGATGCAGCACTGGGTTCTCTCCTGATAACAGGTGAGTAAATCGGAATTCGTAGTTCGGCTGATTTTAGAGGAATATTTGTACCTTTCAAAATTGGACACTTAGAAACTTTTCTGTTGAAAACCACACAATGGATTTCTATGAAAGGAAATACAAGTTACTGGTAAGTACGCTTAGAATTACTTTTCAGGGTCATTGCTGGTCTAAAAGATGCAGCACTGGGTTCTCTCCTGATAAAAGGTGAGTAAATCAGAATTCGTACTTCGGCTGATTTTAGAGGAATATTTGTAAGTTTCAAAAATGGACATTTAGAAACTTTTCTGGTGAAAACCACACAATGGATTCCTATGGAAGGAAATACAAGTTACTGGTAAGTACGCTTAGAATTACTTGTCAGGGTCAGTGCTGGACTAAAAGATGCAGCACTGGGTTCTCTCCTGATAACAGGTGAGTAAATCGGAAATCGTAGTTCGGCTGATATTAGAGGAATATTTGTACGTTTTAAAAATGGACACTTAGAAACTTTTCTGGTGAAAACCACATAATGGATTCCTATGGAAGGAAATACAAGTTACTGGAAAGTACGCTTAGAATTCCTTTTCAGGGTCAGTGCTGGACTAAAAGATGCAGCACTGGGTTCTCTCCTGATAACAGGTGAGTAAATCGGAATTCGTAGTTCGGCTGATTTTAGAGGAATATTTGTACGTTTTAAAAATGGGCACTTAGAAACTTTTCTGGTGAAAACCACACAATGGATTCCTATGGAAGGAAATACAAGTTACTGGAAAGTACGCTTTGAATTACTTTTCAGGGTCAGTGCTGGACTAAAAGATGCAGCACTGGGGTCTCTCCTGATAACAGGTGAGTAAATCAGAATTCGTAGTTCAGCTGATTTTAGAGGAATAATTGTACGTTTCAAAATTGGACACTTATCTGGTGAAAACCACACAAAGGATTCCAATGGAAGGAAATACAAGTTACTGGTAAGTACGCTTAGAATTACTTCTCAGAGTCAGTGCTGGTTTAAAAGATGCAGCAGTGGGTTCTCTCCTGATAACAGGTGAGTAAATCGGAATTCGTTGTTTGGCTGATTTTAGAGGAATATTTGTAAGTTTCAAAAATCGACACAGAAACTTTTCTGGTGAAAACCACTCAATGGATTCCTATGGAAGGAAATACAAGTTACTGGTAAGTACGCTTAGAATTACTTTTTAGAGTCAGTGCTGGTCTAAAAGATGCAGCACTGGGATCTCTCCTGATAACAGGTGAGTAAATCGGAATTTGTAGTTCGGCTGATTTTAGAGGAATATTTGTACGTTTCAAAATTGGACACTTATCTGGTGAAAACCACACAAAGGATTCCAATGGAAGGAAATACAAGTTACTGGTAAGTACGCTTAGAATTACTTCTCAGAGTCAGTGCTGGTTTAAAAGATGCAGCACTGGGTTCTCTCCTGATAACAGGTGAGTAAATCGGAATTCGTAGTTCGGCTGATTTTAGAGGAATATTTGTACCTTTCAAAATTGGACACTTAGAAACTTTTTTGTTGAAAACCACACAATGGATTTCTATGAAAGGAAATACAAGTTACTGGTAAGTACGCTTAGAATTACTTTTCAGGGTCATTGCTGGTCTAAAAGATGCAGCACTGGGTTCTCTCCTGATAAAAGGTGAGTAAATCAGAATTCGTACTTCGGCTGATTTTAGAGGAATATTTGTAAGTTTCAAAAACGGACATTTAGAAACTTTTCTGGTGAAAACCACACAATGGATTCCTATGGAAGGAAATACAAGTTACTGGTAAGTACGCTTAGAATTACTTGTCAGGGTCAGTGCTGGACTAAAAGATGCAGCACTGGGTTCTCTCCTGATAACAGGTGAGTAAATCGGAAATCGTAGTTCGGCTGATATTAGAGGAATATTTGTACGTTTTAAAAAAGGACACTTAGAAACTTTTCTGGTGAAAACCACATAATGGATTCCTATGGAAGGAAATACAAGTTACTGGAAAGTACGCTTAGAATTCCTTTTCAGGGTCAGTGCTGGACTAAAAGATGCAGCACTGGGTTCTCTCCTGATAACAGGTGAGTAAATCGGAATTCGTAGTTCGGCTGATTTTAGAGGAATATTTGTACGTTTTAAAAATGGGCACTTAGAAACTTTTCTGGTGAAAACCACACAATGGATTCCTATGGAAGGAAATACAAGTTACTGGAAAGTACGCTTTGAATTACTTTTCAGGGTCAGTGCTGGACTAAAAGATGCAGCACTGGGTTCTCTCCTGATAACAGGTGAGTAAATCAGAATTCGTAGTTCAGCTGATTTTAGAGGAATAATTGTACGTTTCAAAATTGGACACTTATCTGGTGAAAACCACACAAAGGATTCCAATGGAAGGAAATACAAGTTACTGGTAAGTACGCTTAGAATTACTTCTCAGAGTAAGTGCTGGTTTAAAAGATGCAGCACTGGGTTCTCTCCTGATAACAGGTGAGTAAATCGGAATTCGTAGTTCGGCTGATTTTAGAGGAATATTTGTACCTTTCAAAATTGGACACTTAGAAACTTTTCTGGTGAAAACCACACAATGGATTCCTATGGAAGGAAATACAAGTTACTGGTATGTATGCTTAGAATTACTTGTTAGGGTCAGTGCTGGACTAAAAGATGCAGCACTGGGTTCTCGCCTGATAACAGGTGAGTAAATCGGAATTTGTAGTTCGGCTGATTTTAAAGGAATATTTGTACGTTTCAAAAATGGACACTTACAAACTTTTCTGTTGAAAACCACACAATGGATTCCTATGAAAGGAAATACAAGTTACTGGTAAGTACGCTTAGAATTACTTTGCAGGGTCATTGCTGGTCTAAAAGATGCAGCACTGGGTTCTCTCCTGATAAAAGGTGAGTAAATCAGAATTCGTACTTCGGCTGTTTTTAGAGGAATATTTGTAAGTTTCAAAAATGGACATTTAGAAACTTTTCTGGTGAAAACCACACAATGGATTGCTATGGAAGGAAATACAAGTTACTGGTAAGTACGCTTAGAATTACTTTTCAGGGTCAGTGCTGGACTAAAAGATGCAGCACTGGGTTCTCTCCTGATAACAGGTGAGTAAATCAGAATTCGTACTTCGGCTGATTTTAGAGGAATATTTGTAAGTTTCAAAAATGGACACAGAAACTTTTCTGGGGAAAACCACACAATGGATTCCTATGGAATGAAATACAAGTTACTGGTAAGTACGCTTAGAAAATACTTTTCAGGGACAGTGCTGGACTAAAAGATGCAGCACTGGGTTCTCTCCTGATAACAGGTGAGTAAATCGGAATTCGTAGTTCGGCTGATTTTAGAGGAATATTTGTACGTTTCAAAAATGGACACTTAGAAACTTTTCTGGTGAAAACCACACAATGGATTCCTATGGAAGGAAATACAAGTTACTGGAAAGTACGCTTAGAATTACTTTTCAGGGTCAGTGCTGGACTAAAAGATGCAGCACTGGGTTCTCTCCTGATAACAGGTGAGTAAATCGGAATTCGTAGTTCGGCTGATCTTAGATGAATATTTGTACATTTCAAAAATGAACACAGAAACTTTTCTGGTGAAAACCACACAATGGATTCCTATGGAAAGAAATACAAGTTACTGGTAAGTACGCTTAGAATTACTGTTCAGGGTCAGTGCTGGGCTGAAAGATGCAGCACTGGGTTCTCTCCTGATAACAGGTGAGTAAATCGGAATTCGTAGTTCGGCTGATTTTAGAGGAATATTTGTACGTTTCAAAATTGCACACTTATCTGGTGAAAACCACGCAAAGGATTCCTATAGAATGAAATACAAGTTACTGGTAAATACGCTTAGAATTACTTTTCAGAGTCAGTGCTGGTCTAAAAGATGCAGCACTGGGTTCTCTCCTGATAACAGGTGAGTAAATCGGAATTCGTAGTTCGGCTGATTTTAGAGGAATATTTGTACCTTTCAAAATTGGACACTTAGAAACTTTTCTGGTGAAAACCACACAATGGATTCCTGTGGAAGGAAATACAAGTTACTGGTAAGTACGCTTAGAATTACTTTTTAGGGTCAGTGCTGGACTAAAAGATGCAGCACTGGGTTCTCGCCTGATAACAGGTGAGTAAATCGGAATTTGTAGTTCGGCTGATTTTAAAGGAATATTTGTACGTTTCAAAAATGGACACTTACAAACTTTTCTGTTGAAAACCACACAATGGATTCCTATGAAAGGAAATACAAGTTACTGGTAAGTACGCTTAGAATTACTTTTCAGGGTCATTGCTGGTCTAAAAGATGCAGCACTGGGTTCTCGCCTGATAACAGGTGAGTAAATCGGAATTCGTAGTTCGGCTGATTTTAGAGGAATATTTGTACGTTTTAAAAATGGGCACTTAGAATCTTTTCTGGTGAAAACCACACAATGGATTCCTATGGAAGGAAATACAAGTTACTGGAAAGTACGCTTAGAATTACTTTTCAGTGTCAGTGCTGGATTAAAGATGCAGCACTGGGTTCTCTCCTGATAACAAGTGAGTAAATCAGAATTCGTACTTTGGATGATTTTAGAGGAATATTTGTATGTTTCAAAAATGGACACAGAAACTTTTCTGGTGAAAACCACACAATGGATTCCTATGGAAGGAAATACAAGTTACTGGTAAGTACGCTTAGAATTACTTTTCAGAGTCAGTGCTGGTCTAAAAGATGCAGCACTGGGTTCTCTCCTGATAACAGGTTAGTAAATCGGAATTCGTAGTTCGGCTGATTTTAGAGGAATATTTGTACCTTTCAAAATTGGACACTTAGAAACTTTTCTGGTGAAAACCACACAATGGATTCCTATGGAAGGAAATACAAGTTACTGGTAAGTACGCTTAGAATTACTTGTTAGGGTCAGTGCTGGACTAAAAGATGCAGCACTGGGTTCTCTCCTGATAACAGGTGAGTAAATCGGAATTCGTAGTTCGGCTGATTTTAGAGGAATATTTGTACCTTTCAAAATTGGACACTTAGAAACTTTTCTGGTGAAAACCACACAATGGATTCCTATGGAAGGAAATACAAGTTACTGGTAAATACGCTTAGAATTACTTTTCAGGGTCAGTACTGGGCAGAAAGATGTAGCAGTGGGTTCTCTCCTGATAACAGGTGAGTAAATCGGAATTCGTTGTTTGGCTGATTTTAGAGGAATATTTGTAAGTTTCAAAAATCGACACAGAAACTTTTCTGGTGAAAACCACACAATGGATTCCTATGGAAGGAAATACAAGTTACTGGTAAGTACGCTTAGAATTACTTTTTAGAGTCAGTGCTGGTCTAAAAGATGCAGCACTGGGATCTCTCCTGATAACAGGTGAGTAAATCGGAATTTGTAGTTCGGCTGATTTTAGAGGAATATTTGTACGTTTCAAAATTGGACACTTATCTGGTGAAAACCACACAAAGGATTCCAATGGAAGGAAATACAAGTTACTGGTAAGTACGCTTAGAATTACTTCTCAGAGTCAGTGCTGGTTTAAAAGATGCAGCACTGGGTTCTCTCCTGATAACAGGTGAGTAAATCTGAATTCGTAGTTCGGCTGATTTTAGAGGAATATTTGTACCTTTCAAAATTGGACACTTAGAAACTTTTCTGGTTAAAACCACACAATGGATTCCTATGGAAGGAAATACAAGTTACTGGTAAGTACGCTTAGAATTACTTGTTAGGGTCAGTGCTGGACTAAAAGATGCAGCACTGGGTTCTCGCCTGATAACAGGTGAGTAAATCGGAATTTGTAGTTCGGCTGATTTTAAAGGAATATTTGTACGTTTCAAAAATAGACACTTACAAACTTTTCTGTTGAAAACCACACAATGGATTCCTATGAAAGGAAATACAAGTTACTGGTAAGTACGCTTAGAATTACTTTTCAGGGTCATTGCTGGTCTAAAAGATGCAGCACTGGGTTCTCTCCTGATAAAAGGTGAGTAAATCAGAATTCGTACTTCGGCTGATTTTAGAGGAATATTTGTAAGTTTCAAAAATGGACATTTAGAAACTTTTCTGGTGAAAACCACACAATGGATTTCTATGGAAGGAAATACAAGTTACTGGTAAGTACGCTTAGAATTACTTGTCAGGGTCAGTGCTGGACAAAAAGATGCAGCACTGGGTTCTCTCCTGATAACAGGTGAGTAAATCGGAAATCGTAGTTCGGCTGATATTAGAGGAATATTTGTACGTTTTAAAAATGGACACTTAGAAACTTTTCTGGTGAAAACCACATAATGGATTCCTATGGAAGGAAATACAAGTTACTGGAAAGTACGCTTAGAATTCCTTTTCAGGGTCAGTGCTGGACTAAAAGATGCAGCACTGGGTTCTCTCCTGATAAAAGGTGAGTAAATCAGAATTCGTACTTCGGCTGATTTTAGAGGAATATTTGTACGTTTCAAAAATGGACACAGAAACTTTTCTGGTGAAAACCACACAAATAATTCCTATGGAAGGAAATGCAAGTTACTGGTAAGTACGCTTAGAATTACTTTTCAGGGTCAGTGCTGGGCTAAAAGATGCAGCACTGGGTTCTCTCCTGATAACAGGTGAGTAAATCGGAATTCGTAGTTCGGCTGATTTTAGAGGAATATTTGTACGTTTTAAAAATGGGCACTTAGAATCTTTTCTGGTGAAAACCACACAATGGATTCCTATGGAAGGAAATACAAGTTACTGAAAAGTACGCTTAGAATTACTTTTCAGGGTCAGTGCTGGATTAAAGATGCAGCACTGGGTTCTCTCCTGATAACAGGTGAGTAAATCAGAATTCGTACTTTGGATGATTTTAGAGGAATATTTGTATGTTTCAAAAATGGACACAGAAACTTTTCTGGTGAAAACCACACAATGGATTCCTATGGAAGGAAATACAAGTTACTGGTAAGTACGCTTAGAATTACTTTTCAGAGTCAGTGCTGGTCTAAAAGATGCAGCACTGGGTTCTCTCCTGATAACAGGTGAGTAAATCGGAATTCGTAGTTCGGCTGATTTTAGAGGAATATTTGTACCTTTCAAAATTGGACACTTAGAAACTTTTCTGGTGAAAACCACACAATGGATTCCTATGGAAGGAAATACAAGTTACTGGTAAGTACGCTTAGAATTACTTGTTAGGGTCAGTGCTGGACTAAAAGATGCAGCACTGGGTTCTCTCCTGATAACAGGTGAGTAAATCGGAATTCGTAGTTCGGCTGATTTTAGAGGAATATTTGTACCTTTCAAAATTGGACACTTAGAAACTTTTCTGGTGAAAACCACACAATGGATTCCTATGGAAGGAAATACAAGTTACTGGTAAATACGCTTAGAATTACTTTTCAGGGTCAGTACTGGGCAGAAAGATGTAGCAGTGGGTTCTCTCCTGATAACAGGTGAGTAAATCGGAATTCGTTGTTTGGCTGATTTTAGAGGAATATTTGTAAGTTTCAAAAATCGACACAGAAACTTTTCTGGTGAAAACCACTCAATGGATTCCTATGGAAGGAAATACAAGTTACTGGTAAGTACGCTTAGAATTACTTTTTAGAGTCAGTGCTGGTCTAAAAGATGCAGCACTGGGATCTCTCCTGATAACAGGTGAGTAAATCGGAATTTGTAGTTCGGCTGATTTTAGAGGAATATTTGTACGTTTCAAAATTGGACACTTATCTGGTGAAAACCACACAAAGGATTCCAATGGAAGGAAATACAAGTTACTGGTAAGTACGCTTAGAATTACTTCTCAGAGTCAGTGCTGGTTTAAAAGATGCAGCACTGGGTTCTCTCCTGATAACAGGTGAGTAAATCGGAATTCATAGTTCGGCTGATTTTAGAGGAATATTTGTACCTTTCAAAATTGGACACTTAGAAACTTTTCTGTTGAAAACCACACAATGGATTTCTATGAAAGGAAATACAAGTTACTGGTAAGTACGCTTAGAATTACTTTTCAGGGTCATTGCTGGTCTAAAAGATGCAGCACTGGGTTCTCTCCTGATAAAAGGTGAGTAAATCAGAATTTGTACTTCGGCTGATTTTAGAGGAATATTTGTAAGTTTCAAAAATGGACATTTAGAAACTTTTCTGGTGAAAACCACACAATGGATTCCTATGGAAGGAAATACAAGTTACTGGTAAGTACGCTTAGAATTACTTGTCAGGGTCAGTGCTGGACTAAAAGATGCAGCACTGGGTTCTCTCCTGATAACAGGTGAGTAAATCGGAAATCGTAGTTCGGCTGATATTAGAGGAATATTTGTACCTTTCAAAATTGGACACTTAGAAACTTTTCTGTTGAAAACCACACAATGGATTTCTATGAAAGGAAATACAAGTTACTGGTAAGTACGCTTAGAACTACTTTTCAGGGTCATTGCTGGTCTAAAAGATGCAGCACTGGGTTCTCTCCTGATAAAAGGTGAGTAAATCAGAATTCGTACTTCGGCTGATTTTAGAGGAATATTTGTAAGTTTCAAAAATGGACATTTAGAAACTTTTCTGGTGAAAACCACACAATGGATTCCTATGGAAGGAAATACAAGTTACTGGTAAGTACACTTAGAATTACTTGTCAGGGTCAGTGCTGGACTAAAAGATGCAGCACTGGGTTCTCTCCTGATAAAATGTGAGTAAATCGGAAATCGTAGTTCGGCTGATATTAGAGGAATATTTGTACATTTTAAAAATGGACACTTAGAAACTTTTCTGGTGAAAACCACATAATGGATTCCTATGGAAGGAAATACAAGTTACTGGAAAGTACGCTTAGAATTCCTTTTCAGGGTCAGTGCTGGACTAAAAGATGCAGCACTGGGTTCTCTCCTGATAACAGGTGAGTAAATCGGAATTCGTAGTTCGGCTGATTTTAGAGGAATATTTGTACGTTTTAAAAATGGGCACTTAGAAACTTTTCTGGTGAAAACCACACAATGGATTCCTATGGAAGGAAATACAAGTTACTGGAAAGTACGCTTTGAATTACTTTTCAGGGTCAGTGCTGGACTAAAAGATGCAGCACTGGGTTCTCTCCTGATAACAGGTGAGTAAATCAGAATTCGTAGTTCAGCTGATTTTAGAGGAATAATTGTACGTTTCAAAATTGGACACTTATCTGGTGAAAACCACACAAAGGATTCCAATGGAAGGAAATACAAGTTACTGGTAAGTACGCTTAGAATTACTTCTCAGAGTCAGTGCTGGTTTAAAAGATGCAGCAGTGGGTTCTCTCCTGATAACAGGTGAGTAAATCGGAATTCGTTGTTTGGCTGATTTTAGAGGAATATTTGTAAGTTTCAAAAATCGACACAGAAACTTTTCTGGTGAAAACCACTCAATGGATTCCTATGGAAGGAAATACAAGTTACTGGTAAGTACGCTTAGAATTACTTTTTAGAGTCAGTGCTGGTCTAAAAGATGCAGCACTGGGATCTCTCCTGATAACAGGTGAGTAAATCGGAATTTGTAGTTCGGCTGATTTTAGAGGAATATTTGTACGTTTCAAAATTGGACACTTATCTGGTGAAAACCACACAAAGGATTCCAATGGAAGGAAATACAAGTTACTGGTAAGTACGCTTAGAATTACTTCTCAGAGTCAGTGCTGGTTTAAAAGATGCAGCACTGGGTTCTCTCCTGATAACAGGTGAGTAAATCGGAATTCGTAGATCGGCTGATTTTAGAGGAATATTTGTACCTTTCAAAATTGGACACTTAGAAACTTTTCTGTTGAAAACCACACAATGGATTTCTATGAAAGGAAATACAAGTTACTGGTAAGTACGCTTAGAATTACTTTTCAGGGTCATTGCTGGTCTAAAAGATGCAGCACTGGGTTCTCTCCTGATAAAAGGTGAGTAAATCAGAATTCGTACTTCGGCTGATTTTAGAGGAATATTTGTAAGTTTCAAAAATGGACATTTAGAAACTTTTCTGGTGAAAACCACACAATGGATTCCTATGGAAGGAAATACAAGTTACTGGTAAGTACGCTTAGAATTACTTGTCAGGGTCAGTGCTGGACTAAAAGATGCAGCACTGGGTTCTCTCCTGATAACAGGTGAGTAAATCGGAAATCGTAGTTCGGCTGATATTAGAGGAATATTTGTACGTTTTAAAAAAGGACACTTAGAAACTTTTCTGGTGAAAACCACATAATGGATTCCTATGGAAGGAAATACAAGTTACTGGAAAGTACGCTTAGAATTCCTTTTCAGGGTCAGTGCTGGACTAAAAGATGCAGCACTGGGTTCTCTCCTGATAACAGGTGAGTAAATCGGAATTCGTAGTTCGGCTGATTTTAGAGGAATATTTGTACGTTTTAAAAATGGGCACTTAGAAACTTTTCTGGTGAAAACCACACAATGGATTCCTATGGAAGGAAATACAAGTTACTGGAAAGTACGCTTTGAATTACTTTTCAGGGTCAGTGCTGGACTAAAAGATGCAGCACTGGGTTCTCTCCTGATAACAGGTGAGTAAATCAGAATTCGTAGTTCAGCTGATTTTAGAGGAATAATTGTACGTTTCAAAATTGGACACTTATCCGGTGAAAACCACACAAAGGATTCCAATGGAAGGAAATACAAGTTACTGGTAAGTACGCTTAGAATTACTTCTCAGAGTCAGTGCTGGTTTAAAAGATGCAGCACTGGGTTCTCTCCTGATAACAGGTGAGTAAATCGGAATTCGTAGTTCGGCTGATTTTAGAGAAATATTTGTACCTTTCAAAATTGGACACTTAGAAACTTTTCTGGTGAAAACCACACAATGGATTCCTATGGAAGGAAATACAAGTTACTGGTATGTATGCTTAGAATTACTTGTTAGGGTCAGTGCTGGACTAAAAGATGCAGCACTGGGTTCTCGCCTGATAACAGGTGAGTAAATCGGAATTTGTAGTTCGTCTGATTTTAAAGGAATATTTGTACGTTTCAAAAATGGACACTTACAAACTTTTCTGTTGAAAACCACACAATGGATTCCTATGAAAGGAAATACAAGTTACTGGTAAGTACGCTTAGAATTACTTTGCAGGGTCATTGCTGGTCTAAAAGATGCAGCACTGGGTTCTCTCCTGATAAAAGGTGAGTAAATCAGAATTCGTACTTCGGCTGTTTTTAGAGGAATATTTGTAAGTTTCAAAAATGGACATTTAGAAACTTTTCTGGTGAAAACCACACAATGGATTGCTATGGAAGGAAATACAAGTTACTGGTAAGTACGCTTAGAATTACTTTTCAGGGTCAGTGCTGGACTAAAAGATGCAGCACTGGGTTCTCTCCTGATAACAGGTGAGTAAATCAGAATTCGTACTTCGGCTGATTTTGGAGGAATATTTGTAAGTTTCAAAAATGGACACAGAAACTTTTCTGGGGAAAACCACACAATGGATTCCTATGGAATGAAATACAAGTTACTGGTAAGTACGCTTAGAAAATACTTTTCAGGGACAGTGCTGGACTAAAAGATGCAGCACTGGGTTCTCTCCTGATAACAGGTGAGTAAATCGGAATTCGTAGTTCGGCTGATTTTAGAGGAATATTTGTACGTTTCAAAAATGGACACTTAGAAACTTTTCTGCTGAAAACCACACAATGGATTCCTATGGAAGGAAATACAAGTTACTGGAAAGTACGCTTAGAATTACTTTTCAGGGTCAGTGCTGGACTAAAAGGTGCAGCACTGGGTTCTCTCCTGATAACAGGTGAGTAAATCGGAATTCGTAGTTCGGCTGATCTTAGATGAATATTTGTACATTTCAAAAATGAACACAGAAACTTTTCTGGTGAAAACCACACAATGGATTCCTATGGAAAGAAATACAAGTTACTGGTAAGTACGCTTAGAATTACTGTTCAGGGTCAGTGCTGGGCTGAAAGATGCAGCACTGGGTTCTCTCCTGATAACAGGTGAGTAAATCGGAATTCGTAGTTCGGCTGATTTTAGAGGAATATTTGTACGTTTCAAAATTGCACACTTATCTGGTGAAAACCACGCAAAGGATTCCTATAGAATGAAATACAAGTTACTGGTAAATACGCTTAGAATTACTTTTCAGAGTCAGTGCTGGTCTAAAAGATGCAGCACTGGGTTCTCTCCTGATAACAGGTGAGTAAATCGGAATTCGTAGTTCGGCTGATTTTAGAGGAATATTTGTACCTTTCAAAATTGGACACTTAGAAACTTTTCTGGTGAAAACCACACAATGGATTCCTATCGAAGGAAATACAAGTTACTGGTAAGTACGCTTAGAATTACTTTTTAGGGTCAGTGCTGGACTAAAAGATGCAGCACTGGGTTCTCGCCTGATAACAGGTGAGTAAATCGGAATTTGTAGTTCGGCTGATTTTAAAGGAATATTTGTACGTTTCAAAAATGGACACTTACAAACTTTTCTGTTGAAAACCACACAATGGATTCCTATGAAAGGAAATACAAGTTACTGGTAAGTACGCTTAGAATTACTTTTCAGGGTCATTGCTGGTCTAAAAGATGCAGCACTGGGTTCTCTCCTGATAAAAGGTGAGTAAATCAGAATTCGTACTTCGGCTGATTTTAGAGGAATATTTGTACGTTTCAAAAATGGACACAGAAACTTTTCTGGTGCAAACCACACAATGGATTCCTATGGAAGGAAATACAAGTTACTGGAAAGTACGCTTAGAATTACTTTTCAGGGTCAGTGCTGGGCTAAAAGATGCAGCACTGGGTTCTCTCCTGATAACAGGTGAGTAAATCGGAATTCGTAGTTCGGCTGATTTTAGAGGAATATTTGTACGTTTTAAAAATGGGCACTTAGAATCTTTTCTGGTGAAAACCACACAATGGATTCCTATGGAAGGAAATACAAGTTACTGGAAAGTACGCTTAGAATTACTTTTCAGGGTCAGTGCTGGATTAAAGATGCAGCACTGGGTTCTCTCCTGATAACAAGTGAGTAAATCAGAATTCGTACTTTGGATGATTTTAGAGGAATATTTGTATGTTTCAAAAATGGACACAGAAACTTTTCTGGTGAAAACCACACAATGGATTCCTATGGAAGGAAATACAAGTTACTGGTAAGTACGCTTAGAATTACTTTTCAGAGTCAGTGCTGGTCTAAAAGATGCAGCACTGGGTTCTCTCCTGATAACAGGTGAGTAAATCGGAATTCGTAGTTCGGCTGATTTTAGAGGAATATTTGTACCTTTCAAAATTGAACACTTAGAAACTTTTCTGGTGAAAACCACACAATGGATTCCTATGGAAGGAAATACAAGTTACTGGTAAGTACGCTTAGAATTACTTGTTAGGGTCAGTGCTGGACTAAAAGATGCAGCACTGGGTTCTCTCCTGATAACAGGTGAGTAAATCGGAATTCGTAGTTCGGCTGATTTTAGAGGAATATTTGTACCTTTCAAAATTGGACACTTAGAAACTTTTCTGGTGAAAACCACACAATGGATTCCTATGGAAGGAAATACAAGTTACTGGTAAATACGCTTAGAATTACTTTTCAGGGTCAGTACTGGGCAGAAAGATGTAGCAGTGGGTTCTCTCCTGATAACAGGTGAGTAAATCGGAATTCGTTGTTTGGCTGATTTTAGAGGAATATTTGTGCGTTTCAAAAATCGACACAGAAACTTTTCTGGTGAAAACCACTCAATGGATTCCTATGGAAGGAAATACAAGTTACTGGTAAGTACGCTTAGAATTACTTTTTAGAGTCAGTGCTGGTCTAAAAGATGCAGCACTGGGATCTCTCCTGATAACAGGTGAGTAAATCGGAATTTGTAGTTCGGCTGATTTTAGAGGAATATTTGTACGTTTCAAAATTGGACACTTATCTGGTGAAAACCACACAAAGGATTCCAATGGAAGGAAATACAAGTTACTGGTAAGTACGCTTAGAATTACTTCTCAGAGTCAGTGCTGGTTTAAAAGATGCAGCACTGGGTTCTCTCCTGATAACAGGTGAGTAAATCGGAATTCGTAGTTCGGCTGATTTTAGAGGAATATTTGTACCTTTCAAAATTGGACACTTAGAAACTTTTCTGGTGAAAACCACACAATGGATTCCTATCGAAGGAAATACAAGTTACTGGTAAGTATGCTTAGAATTACTTGTTAGGGTCAGTGCTGGACTAAAAGATGCAGCACTGGGTTCTCGCCTGATAACAGGTGAGTAAATCGGAATTTGTAGTTCGGCTGATTTTAACGGAATATTTGTACATTTCAAAAATGGACACTTACAAACTTTTCTGTTGAAAACCACACAATGGATTTCTATGAAAGGAAATACAAGTTACTGGTAAGTACGCTTAGAATTACTTTTCAGGGTCATTGCTGGTCTAAAAGATGCAGCACTGGGTTCTCTCCTGATAAAAGGTGAGTAAATCAGAATTCGTACTTCGGCTGATTTTAGAGGAATATTTGTAAGTTTCAAAAATGGACATTTAGAAACTTTTCTGGTGAAAACCACACAATGGATTCCTATGGAAGGAAATACAAGTTACTGGTAAGTACGCTTAGAATTACTTGTCAGGGTCAGTGCTGGACTAAAAGATGCAGCACTGGGTTCTCTCCTGATAACAGGTGAGTAAATCGGAAATCGTAGTTCGGCTGATATTAGAGGAATATTTGTACGTTTTAAAAATGGACACTTAGAAACTTTTCTGGTGAAAACCACATAATGGATTCCTATGGAAGGAAATACAAGTTACTGGAAAGTACGCTTAGAATTCCTTTTCAGGGTCAGTGCTGGACTAAAAGATGCAGCACTGGGTTCTCTCCTGATAACAGGTGAGTAAATCGGAATTCGTAGTTCGGCTGATTTTAGAGGAATATTTGTACGTTTTAAAAATGGGCACTTAGAAACTTTTCTGGTGAAAACCACACAATGGATTCCTATGGAAGGAAATACAAGTTACTGGAAAGTACGCTTTGAATTACTTTTCAGGGTCAGTGCTGGACTAACAGATGCAGCACTGGGTTCTCTCCTGATAACAGGTGAGTAAATCAGAATTCGTAGTTCAGCTGATTTTAGAGGAATAATTGTACGTTTCAAAATTGGACACTTATCTGGTGAAAACCACACAAAGGATTCCAATGGAAGGAAATACAAGTTACTGGTAAGTACGCTTATAATTACTTCTCAGAGTCAGTGCTGGTTTAAAAGATGCAGCACTGGGTTCTCTCCTGATAACAGGTGAGTAAATCGGAATTCGTAGTTCGGCTGATTTTAGAGGAATATTTGTACCTTTCAAAATTGGACACTTAGAAACTTTTCTGGTGAAAACCACACAATGGATTCCTATGGAAGGAAATACAAGTTACTGGTATATATGCTTAGAATTACTTGTTAGGGTCAGTGCTGGACTAAAAGATGCAGCACTGGGTTCTCGCCTGATAACAGGTGAGTAAATCGGAATTTGTAGTTCGGCTGATTTTAAAGGAATATTTTTACATTTCAAAAATGGACACTTACAAACTTTTCTGTTGAAAACCACACAATGGATTCCTATGAAAGGAAATACAAGTTACTGGTAAGTACGCTTAGAATTACTTTTCAGGGTCATTGCTGGTCTAAAAGATGCAGCACTGGGTTCTCTCCTGATAAAAGGTGAGTAAATCAGAATTCGTACTTCGGCTGTTTTTAGAGGAATATTTGTAAGTTTCAAAAATGGACATTTAGAAACTTTTCTGGTGAAAACCACACAATGGATTCCTATGGAAGGAAATACAAGTTACTGGTAAGTACGCTTAGAATTACTTTTCAGGGTCAGTGCTGGACTAAAATATGCAGCACTGGGTTCTCTCCTGATAACAGGTGAGTAAATCAGAATTCGTACTTCGGCTGATTTTAGAGGAATATTTGTAAGTTTCAAAAATGGACACAGAAACTTTTCTGGGGAAAACCACACAATGGATTCCTATGGAATGAAATACAAGTTACTGGTAAGTACGCTTAGAAAATACTTTTCAGGGACAGTGCTGGACTAAAAGATGCAGCACTGGGTTCTCTCCTGATAACAGGTGAGTAAATCGGAATTCGTAGTTCGGCTGATTTTAGAGTAATATTTGTACGTTTCAAAAATGGACACTTAGAAACTTTTCTGGTGAAAACCACACAATGGATTCCTATGGAAGGAAATACAAGTTACTGGAAAGTACGCTCAGAATTACTTTTCAGGGTCAGTGCTGGACTAAAAGATGCAGCACTGGGTTCTCTCCTGATAACAGGTGAGTAAATCGGAATTCGTAGTTCGGCTGATCTTAGATGAATATTTGTACATTTCAAAAATGGAAACAGAAACTTTTCTGGTGAAAACCACACAATGGATTCCTATGGAAAGAAATACAAGTTACTGGTAAGTACGCTTAGAATTTCTGTTCAGGGTCAGTGCTGGGCTGAAAGATGCAGCACTGGGTTCTCTCCTGATAACAGGTGAGTAAATCAGAATTCGTAGTTCGGCTGATTTTAGAGGAATATTTGTACGTTTCAAAATTGCACACTTATCTGGTGAAAACCACGCAAAGGATTCCTATAGAATGAAATACAAGTTACTGGTAAATACGCTTAGAATTACTTTTCAGAGTCAGTGCTGGTCTAAAAGATGCAGCACTGGGTTCTCTCCTGATAACAGGTGAGTAAATCGGAATTCGTAGTTCGGCTGATTTTAGAGGAATATTTGTACCTTTCAAAATTGGACACTTAGAAACTTTTCTGGTGAAAACCACACAATGGATTCCTATGGAAGGAAATACAAGTTACTGGTAAGTACGCTTAGAATTACTTTTTAGGGTCAGTGCTGGACTAAAAGATGCAGCACTGGGTTCTCGCCTGATAACAGGTGAGTAAATCGGAATTTGTAGTTCGGCTGATTTTAAAGGAATATTTGTACGTTTCAAAAATGGACACTTACAAACTTTTCTGTTGAAAACCACACAATGGATTCCTATGAAAGGAAATACAAGTTACTGGTAAGTACGCTTAGAATTACTTTTCAGGGTCATTGCTGGTCTAAAAGATGCAGCACTGGGTTCTCTCCTGATAAAAGGTGAGTAAATCAGAATTCGTACTTTGGCTGATTTTAGAGGAATATTTGGACGTTTCAAAAATGGACACAGAAACTTTTCTGGTGAAAACCACACAAATAATTCCTATGGAAGGAAATGCAAGTTACTGGTAAGTACGCTTAGAATTACTTTTCAGGGTCAGTGCTGGGCTAAAAGATGCAGCACTGGGTTCTCTCCTGATAACAGGTGAGTAAATCGGAATTCGTAGTTCGGCTGATTTTAGAGGAATATTTGTACGTTTTAAAAATGGGCACTTAGAATCTTTTCTGGTGAAAACCACACAATGGATTCCTATGGAAGGAAATACAAGTTACTGGAAAGTACGCTTAGAATTACTTTTCAGGGTCAGTGCTGGATTAAAGATGCAGCACTGGGTTCTCTCCTGATAACAAGTGAGTAAATCAGAATTCGTACTTTGGATGATTTTAGAGGAATATTTGTATGTTTCAAAAATGGACACAGAAACTTTTCTGGTGAAAACCTCACAATGGATTCCTATGGAAGGAAATACAAGTTACTGGTAAGTACGCTTAGAATTACTTTTCAGAGTCAGTGCTGGTCTAAAAGATGCAGCACTGGGTTCTCTCCTGATAACAGGTGAGTAAATCAGAATTCGTAGTTCGGCTGATTTTAGAGGAATATTTGTACCTTTCAAAATTGGACACTTAGAAACTTTTCTGGTGAAAACCACACTATGGATTCCTATGGAAGGAAATACAAGTTACTGGTAAATACGCTTAGAATTACTTTTCAGGGTCAGTACTGGGCAGAAAGATGTAGCAGTGGGTTCTCTCCTGATAACAGGTGAGTAAATCGGAATTCGTTGTTTGGCTGATTTTAGAGGAATATTTGTAAGTTTCAAAAATCGACACAGAAACTTTTCTGGTGAAAACCACACAATGGATTCCTACGGAAGGAAATACAAGTTACTGGTAAGTACGCTTAGAATTACTTTTTAGAGTCAGTGCTGGACTAAAAGATGCAGCACTGGGTTATCTCCTGATAACAGGTGAGTAAATCGGAATTCGTAGTTCGGCTGATTTTAGAGGAATATTTGTACGTTTTAAAAATGGGCACTTAGAATCTTTTCTGGTGAAAACCACACAATGGAATCCTACGGAATGAAATACAAGTTACTGGTAAGTACGCTTAGAATTACTTTTCAGCGTCAGTGCTGGTCTAAAAGATGCAGCACTGGGTTCTCTCCTGATAAAAGGTGAGTAAATCAGAATTCGTAGTTCAGCTGATTTTAGAGGAATAATTGTACGTTTCAAAATTGCACACTTATCTGGTGAAAACCACACAAAGGATTCCTATGGAATGAAATACAAGTTACTGGTAAGTACGCTTAGAATTACTTTTCAGAGTCAGTGCTGGTCTAAAAGATGCAGCACTGGGTTCTCTCCTGATAACAGGTGAGTAAATCGGAATTCGTAGTTCAGCTGATTTTAGAGGAATATTTGTACCTTTCAAAATTGGACACTTAGAAACTTTTCTGGTGAAAACCACACAATGGATTCCTATGGAAGGAAATACAGGTTACTGGTAAATACGCTTAGAATTACTTTTCAGGGTCAGTACTGGGCAGAAAGATGTAGCAGTGGGTTCTCTCCTGATAACAGGTGAGTAAATCGGAATTCGTTGTTCGGCTGATTTTAGAGGAATATTTGTAAGTTTCAAAAATCGACACAGAAACTTTTCTGGTGAAAACCACACAATGGATTCCTATGGAAGGAAATACAAGTTACTGGTAAGTACGCTTAGAATTACTTTTCAGAGTCAGTGCTGGTCTAAAAGATGCAGCACTGGGTTCTCTCCTGATAACAGGTGAGTAAATCGGAATTCGTAGTTCAGCTGATTTTAGAGGAATATTTGTACGTTTTAAAAATGGGCACTTAGAAACTTTTCTGGTGAAAACCACATAATGGATTCCTATGGAAGGAAATACAAGTTACTGGAAAGTACGCTTAGAATTACTTTTCAGAGTCAGTGCTGGTCTAAAAGATGCAGCACTGGGATCTCTCCTGATAACAGGTGAGTAAATCGGAATTTGTAGTTCGGCTGATATTAAAGGAATATTTGTGCGTTTCAAAAATGGACACAGAAACTTTTCTGGTGAAAACCACACAATGGATTCCTGTGGAAAGAAATACAAGTTACTGGTAAGTGCGCTTAAAATACTTTTCAGGGTCAGTACTGGGCTGAAAGATGCAGCACTGGGTTCTCTCCTGATAACAGGTGAGTAAATCGGAATTCGTAGTTCGGCTGATTTTAGAGGAATATTTGTACGTTTCAAAATTGGACACTTATCTGGTATAAACCACACAAAGGATTCCAATGGAAGGAAATACAAGTTACTGGTAAGTACGCTTAGAATTACTTCTCAGAGTCACTGCTGGTTTAAAAGATGCAGCACTGGGTTCTCTCCTGATAACAGGTGAGTAAATCGGAAATCGTAGTTCGGCTGATTTTAGAGGAATATTTGTACGTTTTAAAAATGGGCACTTAGAAACTTTTCTGGTGAAAACCACATAATGGATTCCTATGGAAGGAAATACAAGTTACTGGAAAGTACGCTTAGAATTACTTTTCAGGGTCAGTGCTGGACTAAAAGATGCAGCACTGGGTTCTCTCCTGATAACAGGTGAGTAAATCGGAAATCGTAGTTCGGCTGATTTTGGAGGAATATTTGTACGTTTTAAAAATGGGCACTTAGAAACTTTTCTGGTGAAAACCACATAATGGATTCCTATGGAAGGAAATACAAGTTACTGGAAAGTACGCTTAGAATTACTTTTCAGGGTCAGTGCTGGACTAAAAGATGCAGCACTGGGTTCTCTCCTGATAACAGGTGAGTAAATCGGAATTCGTAGTTCGGCTGATTTTACAGGAATATTTGTACGTTTTAAAAATGGGCACTTAGAATCTTTTCTGGTGAAAACCACACAATGGATTCCTACGGAATGAAATACAAGTTACTGGTAAGTACGCTTAGAATTACTTTTCAGCGTCAGTGCTGGTCTAAAAGATGCAGCACTGGGTTCTCTCCTGATAAAAGGTGAGTAAATCAGAATTCGTACTTCAGCTGATTTTAGAGGAATATTTGTAAGTTTCAAAAATGGACACTTAGAAACTTTTCTGGTGAAAACCACACAATGGATTCCTATGGAAGGAAATACAAGTTACTGGAAAGTACGCTTAGAATTACTTTTCAGGGTCAGTGCTGGACTAAAAGATGCAGCACTGGGTTCTCTCCTGATAACAGGTGAGTGAATCAGAATTTGTAGTTCAGCTGATTTTAGAGGAATAATTGTACGTTTCAAAAATGGACACAGAAACTTTTCTGGTGAAAACCACACAATGGATTCCTATGGAAGGAAATACAAGTTACTGGTAAGTATGCTTAGAAAATACTTTTCAGGGACAGTGCTGGACTAAAAGATGCAGCACTGGGTTCTCTCCTGATAACAGATGAGTAAATCAGAATTCGTACTTTGGCTGATTTTAGAGGAATATTTGTATGTTTCAAAAATGGACACAAAAGCTTTTGTTGTGAAAACCACACAATGGACTCCTATGGAAGGAAATACAAGTTACTGGTAAGTACGCTTAGAATTACTTTTCAGGGTCAGTGCTGGACTAAAAGATGCAGCACTGGGTTCTCTCCTGATAACAGGTGAGTAGATCGGAATTCGTAGTTCGGCTAATCTTAGATGAATATTTGTACATTTCAGAAATGGACACAGAAACTTTTCTGGTGAAAACCACACAATGGATTCCTATGGAAAGAAATACAAGTTACTGGTAAGTACGCTTAGAATTACTGTTCAGGGTCAGTGCTGGGCTGAAAGATGCAGCACTGGGTTCTCTCCTGATAACAGGTGAGTAAATCGGAATTCGTAGTTCGGCTGATTTTAGAGGAATATATGTACGTTTCAAAATTGGACACTTATCTGGTGAAAACCACACAAAGGATTCCAATGGAAGGAAATACAAGTTACTGGTAAGTACGCTTAGAATTACTTCTCAGAGTCACTGCTGGTTTAAAAGATGCAGCACTGGGTTCTCTCCTGATAACAGGTGAGTAAATCGGAAATCGTAGTTCGGCTGATTTTAGAGGAATATTTGTACGTTTTAAAAATGGGCACTTAGAAACTTTTCTGGTGAAAACCACATAATGGATTCCTATGGAAGGAAATACAAGTTACTGGAAAGTACGCTTAGAATTACTTTTCAGGGTCAGTGCTGGACTAAAAGATGCAGCACTGGGTTCTCTCCTGATAACAGGTGAGTAAATCGGAAATCGTAGTTCGGCTGATTTTAGAGGAATATTTGTACGTTTTAAAAATGGGCACTTAGAAACTTTTCTGGTGAAAACCACATAATGGATTCCTATGGAAGGAAATACAAGTTACTGGAAAGTACGCTTAGAATTACTTTTCAGGGTCAGTGCTGGACTAAAAGATGCAGCACTGGGTTCTCTCCTGATAACAGGTGAGTAAATCGGAATTCGTAGTTCGGCTGATTTTACAGGAATATTTGTACGTTTTAAAAATGGGCACTTAGAATCTTTTCTGGTGAAAACCACACAATGGATTCCTACGGAATGAAATACAAGTTACTGGTAAGTACGCTTAGAATTACTTTTCAGCGTCAGTGCTGGTCTAAAAGATGCAGCACTGGGTTCTCTCCTGATAAAAGGTGAGTAAATCAGAATTCGTACTTCGGCTGATTTTAGAGGAATATTTGTAAGTTTCAAAAATGGACACTTAGAAACTTTTCTGGTGAAAACCACACAATGGATTCCTATGGAAGGAAATACAAGTTACTGGAAAGTACGCTTAGAATTACTTTTCAGGGACAGTGCTGGACTAAAAGATGCAGCACTGGGTTCTCTCCTGATAACAGATGAGTAAATCAGAATTCGTACTTTGGCTGATTTTAGAGGAATATTTGTATGTTTCAAAAATGGACACAAAAACTTTTCTGGTGAAAACCACATAATGGATTCCTATGGAAGGAAATACAAGTTACTGGAAAGTACGCTTAGAATTACTTTTCAGGGTCAGTGCTGGACTAAAAGATGCAGCACTGGGTTCTCTCCTGATAACAGGTGAGTAAATCAGATTTCGTAGTTCAGCTGATTTTAGAGGAATAATTGTACGTTTCAAAAATGGACACAGAAACTTTTCTGGTGAAAACCACACAATGGATTCCTATGGAAGGAAATACAAGTTACTGGTAAGTACGCTTAGAATTACTTTTCAGGGTCAGTGCTGGGCTAAAAGATGCAGCACTGGGTTCTCTCCTGATAACAGGTGAGTAAATCGGAATTCGTAGTTCGGCTGATTTTAGAGGAATATTTGTACGTTTTAAAAATGGGCACTAAGAATCTTTTCTGGCGAAAACCACACAATGGATTCCTATGGAATGAAATACAAGTTACTGGTAAGTACCCTTAGAAAATACATTACAGGGACAGTGCTGGACTAAAAGATGCAGCACTGGGTTCTCTCCTGATAACAGGTGAGTAAATCAGAATTCGTACTTTGGCTGATTTTAGAGGAATATTTGTATGTTTTAAAAATGGACACAGAAACTTTTCTGGTGAAAACCACACAATGGATTCCTATGGAAGGAAATACAAGTTACTGGTAATTACGCTTAGAATTACTTTTCAGAGTCAGTGCTGGTCTAAAAGATGCAGCACTGGGATCTCTCCTGATAACAGGTGAGTAAATCGGAATTTGTAGTTCGGTTGATATTAAAGGAATATTTGTGCGTTTCAAAAATGGACACAGAAACTTTTCTGGTGAAAACCACACAATGGATTCCTATGGAAAGAAATACAAGTTACTGGTAAGTACGCTTAAAATTACTTTTCAGGGTCAGTGCTGGGCTGAAAGATGCAGCACTGGGTTCTCTCCTGATAACAGGTGAGTAAATCGGAATTCGTAGTTCGGCTGATTTTAGAGGAATATTTGTACGTTTTAAAATTGGACACTTATCTGGTGAAAACCACACAAAGGATTCCAATGGAAGGAAATACAAGTTGCTGGTAAGTACGCTTAGAATTACTTTTCAGAGTCAGTGCTGGTCTAAACCATGCAGCACTGGGTTCTCTCCTGATAACAAGTGAGTAAATCCGAATTTGTAGTTCGGCTGATTTTATAAGAATATTTGTACGTTTCAAAAATGGACACTTAGAAACTTTTCTGGTGAAAACCACACAATGGATTCCTATGGAAGGAAATACACGTTACTGGTAAGTATGCTTAGAATTACTTTTCAGAGTCAGTGCTGGTCTAAACCATGCAGCACTGGGTTTTCTCCTGATAACAAGTGAGTAAATCGGAATTTGTAGTTCGGCTGATTTTATAGGAATATTTGTACGTTTCAAAAATGGACACTTAAAAACTTTTCTGGTGAAAACCACACAATGGATTCCTATGGAAGGAAATACAAGTTACTGGTAAGTACACTTAGAATTACTTTTCAGCATCAGTGCTGTTCTAAAAGATGCAGCACTGGGTTCTCTCCTGATAAAAGGTGAGTAAATCAGAATTCGTACTTCGGCTGATTTTAGAGGAATATTTGTAAGTTTCAAAAATGGACACTTAGAAACTTTTCTGGTGAAAACCACACAATGGATTCCTATGGAAGGAAATACAAGTTACTGGAAAGTACGCTTAGAATTACTTTTCAGGGTCAGTGCTGGACTAAAAGATGCAGCACTGGGTTCTCTCCTGATAACAGGTGAGTAAATCGGAATTCGTAGTTCGGCTGATTTTAGAGGAATATTTGTACGTTTTAAAAATGGGCACTTAGAAACTTTTCTGGTGAAAATCACATAATGGATTCCTATGGAAGGAAATACAAGTTACTGGAAAGTACGCTTAGAATTACTTTTCAGGGTCAGTGCTGGTCTAAAAGATGCAGCACTGGGTTCTCTCCTGATAACAGGTGAGTAAATCAGAATTCGTAGTTCGGCTGATTTTAGAGGAATATTTGTACCTTTCAAAATTGGACACTTAGAATCTTTTCTGGTGAAAACCACACAATGGATTCCTATGGAAGGAAATACAAGTTACTGGTAAATACGCTTAGAATTACTTTTCAGGGTCAGTACTGGGCAGAAAGATGTAGCAGTGGGTTCTCTCCTGATAACAGGTGAGTAAATCGGAATTCGTTGTTTGGCTGATTTTAGAGGAATATTTGTAAGTTTCAAAAATCGACACAGAAACTTTTCTGGTGAAAACCACACAATGGATTCCTATGGAAGGAAATACAAGTTACTGGTAAGTACGCTTAGAATTACTTTTTAGAGTCAGTGCTGGTCTAAAAGATGCAGCACTGGGATCTCTCCTGATAACAGGTGAGTAAATCGGAATTTGTAGTTCGGCTGATTTTAGAGGAATATTTGTACGTTTCAAAATTGGACACTTATCTGGTGAAAACCACACAAAGGATTCCAATGGAAGGAAATACAAGTTACTGGTAAGTACGCTTAGAATTACTTCCCAGAGTCAGTGCTGGTTTAAAAGATGCAGCACTGGGTTCTCTCCTGATAACAGGTGAGTAAATCGGAATTCGTAGTTCGGCTGATTTTAGAGGAATATTTGTACCTTTCAAAATTGGACACTTAGAAACTTTTCTGGTGAAAACCACACAATGGATTCCTATGGAAGGAAATACAAGTTACTGGTAAGTACGCTTAGAATTACTTTTCAGGGTCAGTGCTGGACTAAAAGATGCAGCACTGGGTTCTCTCCTGATAACAGGTGAGTAAATCGGAAATCGTAGTTTGGCTGATATTAGAGGAATATTTGTACGTTTTAAAAATGGGCACTTAGAAACTTTTCTGGTGAAAACCACATAATGGATTCCTATGGAAGGAAATACAAGTTACTGGAAAGTACGCTTAGAATTACTTTTCAGGGTCAGTGCTGGACTAAAAGATGCAGCACTGGGTTCTCTCCTGATAACAGGTGAGTAAATCGGAATTCGTAGTTCGGCTGATTTTAGAGGAATATTTGTACGTTTTAAAAATGGGCACTTAGAATCTTTTCTGGTGAAAACCACACAATGGAATCCTACGGAATGAAATACAAGTTACTGGTAAGTACGCTTAGAATTACTTTTCAGCGTCAGTGCTGGTCTAAAAGATGCAGCACTGGGTTCTCTCCTGATAAAAGGTGAGTAAATCAGAATTCGTACTTCGGCTGATTTTAGAGGAATATTTGTAAGTTTCAAAAATGGGCACTTAGAAACTTTTCTGGTGAAAACCACACAATGGATTCCTATGGAAGGAAATACAAGTTACTGGAAAGTACGCTTAGAATTACTTTTCAGGGTCAGTGCTGGACTAAAAGATGCAGCACTGGGTTCTCTCCTGATAACAGGTGAGTAAATCAGAATTCGTAGTTCAGCTGATTTTAGAGGAATAATTGTACGTTTCAAAATTGCACACTTATCTGGTGAAAACCACACAAAGGATTCCTATGGAATGAAATACAAGTTACTGGTAAGTACGCTTAGAATTACTTTTCAGAGTCAGTGCTGGTCTAAAAGATGCAGCACTGGGTTCTCTCCTGATAACAGGTGAGTAAATCGGAATTCGTAGTTCAGCTGATTTTAGAGGAATATTTGTACCTTTCAAAATTGGACACTTAGAAACTTTTCTGGTGAAAACCACACAATGGATTCCTATGGAAGGAAATACAAGTTACTGGTAAATACGCTTAGAATTACTTTTCAGGGTCAGTACTGGGCAGAAAGATGTAGCAGTGGGTTCTCTCCTGATAACAGGTGAGTAAATCGGAATTCGTTGTTCGGCTGATTTTAGAGGAATATTTGTAAGTTTCAAAAATCGACACAGAAACTTTTCTGGTGAAAACCACACAATGGATTCCTATGGAAGGAAATACAAGTTACTGGTAAGTACGCTTAGAATTACTTTTCAGAGTCAGTGCTGGTCTAAAAGATGCAGCACTGGGTTCTCTCCTGATAACAGGTGAGTAAATCGGAATTCGTAGTTCAGCTGATTTTAGAGGAATATTTGTACGTTTTAAAAATGGGCACTTAGAAACTTTTCTGGTGAAAACCACATAATGGATTCCTATGGAAGGAAATACAAGTTACTGGAAAGTACGCTTAGAATTACTTTTCAGAGTCAGTGCTGGTCTAAAAGATGCAGCACTGGGATCTCTCCTGATAACAGGTGAGTAAATCGGAAATCGTAGTTCGGCTGATTTTAGAGGAATATTTGTACGTTTTAAAAATGGGCACTTAGAAACTTTTCTGGTGAAAACCACATAATGGATTCCTATGGAAGGAAATACAAGTTACTGGAAAGTACGCTTAGAATTACTTTTCAGGGTCAGTGCTGGACTAAAAGATGCAGCACTGGGTTCTCTCCTGATAACAGGTGAGTAAATCGGAAATCGTAGTTCGGCTGATTTTAGAGGAATATTTGTACGTTTTAAAAATGGGCACTTAGAAACTTTTCTGGTGAAAACCACATAATGGATTCCTATGGAAGGAAATACAAGTTACTGGAAAGTACGCTTAGAATTACTTTTCAGGGTCAGTGCTGGACTAAAAGATGCAGCACTGGGTTCTCTCCTGATAACAGGTGAGTAAATCGGAATTCGTAGTTCGGCTGATTTTACAGGAATATTTGTACGTTTTAAAAATGGGCACTTAGAATCTTTTCTGGTGAAAACCACACAATGGATTCCTACGGAATGAAATACAAGTTACTGGTAAGTACGCTTAGAATTACTTTTCAGCGTCAGTGCTGGTCTAAAAGATGCAGCACTGGGTTCTCTCCTGATAAAAGGTGAGTAAATCAGAATTCGTACTTCGGCTGATTTTAGAGGAATATTTGTAACTTTCAAAAATGGACACTTAGAAACTTTTCTGGTGAAAACCACACAATGGATTCCTATGGAAGGAAATACAAGTTACTGGAAAGTACGCTTAGAATTACTTTTCAGGGTCAGTGCTGGACTAAAAGATGCAGCACTGGGTTCTCTCCTGATAACAGGTGAGTGAATCAGAATTTGTAGTTCAGCTGATTTTAGAGGAATAATTGTACGTTTCAAAAATGGACACAGAAACTTTTCTGGTGAAAACCACACAATGGATTCCTATGGAAGGAAATACAAGTTACTGGTAAGTATGCTTAGAAAATACTTTTCAGGGACAGTGCTGGACTAAAAGATGCAGCACTGGGTTCTCTCCTGATAACAGATGAGTAAATCAGAATTCGTACTTTGGCTGATTTTAGAGGAATATTTGTATGTTTCAAAAATGGACACAAAAGCTTTTGTTGTGAAAACCACACAATGGACTCCTATGGAAGGAAATACAAGTTACTGGTAAGTACGCTTAGAATTACTTTTCAGGGTCAGTGCTGGACTAAAAGATGCAGCACTGGGTTCTCTCCTGATAACAGGTGAGTAGATCGGAATTCGTAGTTCGGCTAATCTTAGATGAATATTTGTACATTTCAGAAATGGACACAGAAACTTTTCTGGTGAAAACCACACAATGGATTCCTATGGAAAGAAATACAAGTTACTGGTAAGTACGCTTAGAATTACTGTTCAGGGTCAGTGCTGGGCTGAAAGATGCAGCACTGGGTTCTCTCCTGATAACAGGTGAGTAAATCGGAATTCGTAGTTCGGCTGATTTTAGAGGAATATATGTACGTTTCAAAATTGGACACTTATCTGGTGAAAACCACACAAAGGATTCCAATGGAAGGAAATACAAGTTACTGGTAAGTACGCTTAGAATTACTTCTCAGAGTCACTGCTGGTTTAAAAGATGCAGCACTGGGTTCTCTCCTGATAACAGGTGAGTAAATCGGAAATCGTAGTTCGGCTGATTTTAGAGGAATATTTGTACGTTTTAAAAATGGGCACTTAGAAACTTTTCTGGTGAAAACCACATAATGGATTCCTATGGAAGGAAATACAAGTTACTGGAAAGTACGCTTAGAAGTACTTTTCAGGGTCAGTGCTGGACTAAAAGATGCAGCACTGGGTTCTCTCCTGATAACAGGTGAGTAAATCGGAAATCGTAGTTCGGCTGATTTTAGAGGAATATTTGTACGTTTTAAAAATGGGCACTTAGAAACTTTTCTGGTGAAAACCACATAATGGATTCCTATGGAAGGAAATACAAGTTACTGGAAAGTACGCTTAGAATTACTTTTCAGGGTCAGTGCTGGACTAAAAGATGCAGCACTGGGTTCTCTCCTGATAACAGGTGAGTAAATCGGAATTCGTAGTTCGGCTGATTTTACAGGAATATTTGTACGTTTTAAAAATGGGCACTTAGAATCTTTTCTGGTGAAAACCACACAATGGATTCCTACGGAATGAAATACAAGTTACTGGTAAGTACGCTTAGAATTACTTTTCAGCGTCAGTGCTGGTCTAAAAGATGCAGCACTGGGTTCTCTCCTGATAAAAGGTGAGTAAATCAGAATTCGTACTTCGGCTGATTTTAGAGGAATATTTGTAACTTTCAAAAATGGACACTTAGAAACTTTTCTGGTGAAAACCACACAATGGATTCCTCTGGAAGGAAATACAAGTTACTGGAAAGTACGCTTAGAATTACTTTTCAGGGTCAGTGCTGGACTAAAAGATGCAGCACTGGGTTCTCTCCTGATAACAGGTGAGTGAATCAGAATTTGTAGTTCAGCTGATTTTAGAGGAATAATTGTACGTTTCAAAAATGGACACAGAAACTTTTCTGGTGAAAACCACACAATGGATTCCTATGGAAGGAAATACAAGTTACTGGTAAGTATGCTTAGAAAATACTTTTCAGGGACAGTGCTGGACTAAAAGATGCAGCACTGGGTTCTCTCCTGATAACAGATGAGTAAATCAGAATTCGTACTTTGGCTGATTTTAGAGGAATATTTGTATGTTTCAAAAATGGACACAAAAGCTTTTGTTGTGAAAACCACACAATGGACTCCTATGGAAGGAAATACAAGTTACTGGTAAGTACGCTTAGAATTACTTTTCAGGGTCAGTGCTGGACTAAAAGATGCAGCACTGGGTTCTCTCCTGATAACAGGTGAGTAGATCGGAATTCGTAGTTCGGCTAATCTTAGATGAATATTTGTACATTTCAGAAATGGACACAGAAACTTTTCTGGTGAAAACCACACAAAGGATTCCAATGGAAGGAAATACAAGTTACTGGTAAGTACGCTTAGAATTACTTCTCAGAGTCACTGCTGGTTTAAAAGATGCAGCACTGGGTTCTCTCCTGATAACAGGTGAGTAAATCGGAAATCGTAGTTCGGCTGATTTTAGAGGAATATTTGTACGTTTTAAAAATGGGCACTTAGAAACTTTTCTGGTGAAAACCACATAATGGATTCCTATGGAAGGAAATACAAGTTACTGGAAAGTACGCTTAGAATTACTTTTCAGGGTCAGTGCTGGACTAAAAGATGCAGCACTGGGTTCTCTCCTGATAACAGGTGAGTAAATCGGAAATCGTAGTTCGGCTGATTTTAGAGGAATATTTGTACGTTTTAAAAATGGGCACTTAGAAACTTTACTGGTGAAAACCACATAATGGATTCCTATGGAAGGAAATACAAGTTACTGGAAAGTACGCTTAGAATTACTTTTCAGGGTCAGTGCTGGACTAAAAGATGCAGCACTGGGTTCTCTCCTGATAACAGGTGAGTAAATCGGAATTCGTAGTTCGGCTGATTTTACAGGAATATTTGTACGTTTTAAAAATGGGCACTTAGAATCTTTTCTGGTGAAAACCACACAATGGATTCCTACGGAATGAAATACAAGTTACTGGTAAGTACGCTTAGAATTACTTTTCAGCGTCAGTGCTGGTCTAAAAGATGCAGCACTGGGTTCTCTCCTGATAAAAGGTGAGTAAATCAGAATTCGTACTTCGGCTGATTTTAGAGGAATATTTGTAAGTTTCAAAAATGGACACTTAGAAACTTTTCTGGTGAAAACCACACAATGGATTCCTATGGAAGGAAATACAAGTTACTGGAAAGTACGCTTAGAATTACTTTTCAGGGACAGTGCTGGACTAAAAGATGCAGCACTGGGTTCTCTCCTGATAACAGATGAGTAAATCAGAATTCGTACTTTGGCTGATTTTAGAGGAATATTTGTATGTTTCAAAAATGGACACAAAAACTTTTCTGGTGAAAACCACATAATGGATTCCTATGGAAGGAAATACAAGTTACTGGAAAGTACGCTTAGAATTACTTTTCAGGGTCAGTGCTGGACTAAAAGATGCAGCACTGGGTTCTCTCCTGATAACAGGTGAGTAAATCAGAATTCGTAGTTCAGCTGATTTTAGAGGAATAATTGTACGTTTCAAAAATGGACACAGAAACTTTTCTGGTGAAAACCACACAATGGATTCCTATGGATGGAAATACAAGTTACTGGTAAGTACGCTTAGAATTACTTTTCAGGGTCAGTGCTGGGCTAAAAGATGCAGCACTGGGTTCTCTCCTGATAACAGGTGAGTAAATCGGAATTCGTAGTTCGGCTGATTTTAGAGGAATATTTGTACGTTTTAAAAATGGGCACTTAGAATCTTTTCTGGCGAAAACCACACAATGGATTCCTATGGAATGAAATACAAGTTACTGGTAAGTACCCTTAGAAAATACTTTACAGGGACAGTGCTGGACTAAAAGATGCAGCACTGGGTTCTCTCCTGATAACAGGTGAGTAAATCAGAATTCGTACTTTGGCTGATTTTAGAGGAATATTTGTATGTTTTAAAAATGGACACAGAAACTTTTCTGGTGAAAACCACACAATGGATTCCTATGGAAGGAAATACAAGTTACTGGTAATTACGCTTAGAATTACTTTTCAGAGTCAGTGCTGGTCTAAAAGATGCAGCACTGGGATCTCTCCTGATAACAGGTGAGTAAATCGGAATTTGTAGTTCGGTTGATATTAAAGGAATATTTGTGCGTTTCAAAAATGGACACAGAAACTTTTCTGGTGAAAACCACACAATGGATTCCTATGGAAAGAAATACAAGTTACTGGTAAGTACGCTTAAAATTACTTTTCAGGGTCAGTGCTGGGCTGAAAGATGCAGCACTGGGTTCTCTCCTGATAACAGGTAAGTAAATCGGAATTCGTAGTTCGGCTGATTTTAGAGGAATATTTGTACGTTTCAAAATTGGACACTTATCTGGTGAAAACCACACAAAGGATTCCAATGGAAGGAAATACAAGTTGCTGGTAAGTACGCTTAGAATTACTTTTCAGAGTCAGTGCTGGTCTAAACCATGCAGCACTGGGTTCTCTCCTGATAACAAGTGAGTAAATCCGAATTTGTAGTTCGGCTGATTTTATAAGAATATTTGTACGTTTCAAAAATGGACACTTAGAAACTTTTCTGGTGAAAACCACACAATGGATTCCTATGGAAGGAAATACAAGTTACTGGTAAGTACGCTTAGAATTACTTTTCAGAGTCAGTGCTGGTCTAAACCATGCAGCACTGGGTTTTCTCCTGATAACAAGTGAGTAAATCGGAATTTGTTGTTCGGCTGATTTTATAGGAATATTTGTACGTTTCAAAAATGGACACTTAAAAACTTTTCTGGTGAAAACCACACAATGGATTCCTATGGAAGGAAATACAAGTTACTGGTAAGTACACTTAGAATTACTTTTCAGCATCAGTGCTGTTCTAAAAGATGAAGCACTGGGTTCTCTCCTGATAAAAGGTGAGTAAATCAGAATTCGTACTTCGGCTGATTTTAGAGGAATATTTGTAAGTTTCAAAAATGGACACTTAGAAACTTTTCTGGTGAAAACCACACAATGGATTCCTATGGAAGGAAATACAAGTTACTGGAAAGTACGCTTAGAATTACTTTTCAGGGTCAGTGCTGGACTAAAAGATGCAGCACTGGGTTCTCTCCTGATAACAGGTGAGTAAATCGGAATTCGTAGTTCGGCTGATTTTAGAGGAATATTTGTACGTTTTAAAAATGGGCACTTAGAAACTTTTCTGGTGAAAATCACATAATGGATTCCTATGGAAGGAAATACAAGTTACTGGAAAGTACGCTTAGAATTACTTTTCAGGGTCAGTGCTGGACTAAAAGATGCAGCACTGGGTTCTCTCCTGATAACAGGTGAGTAAATCGGAATTCGTAGTTCGGCTGATCTTAGATGAATATTTGTACATTTCAAAAATGGACACAGAAACTTTTCTGGTGAAAACCACACAATGGATTCCTATGGAAAGAAATACAAGTTACTGGTAAGTACGCCTAGAATTACTGTTCAGGGTCAGTGCTGGGCTGAAAGATGCAGCACTGGGTTCTCTCCTGATAACAGGTGAGTAAATCGGAATTCGTAGTTCGGCTGATTTTAGACGAATATTTGTACGTTTCAAAATTGCACACTTATCTGGTGAAAACCACACAAAGGATTCCTATGGAATGAAATACAAGTTACTGGTAAGTACACTTAGAATTACTTTTCAGAGTCAGTGCTGGTCTAAAAGATGCAGCACTGGGTTCTCTCCTGATAACAGGTGAGTAAATCGGAATTCGTAGTTCGGCTGATTTTAGAGGAATATCTGTACCTTTCAAAATTGGACACTTAGAAACTTTTCTGGTGAAAACCACACAATGGATTCCTATGGAAGGAAATACAAGTTACTGGTAAATACGCTTAGAAATACTTTTCAGGGTCAGTACTGGGCAGAAAGATGTAGCAGTGGGTTCTCTCCTGATAACAGGTGAGTAAATCGGAATTCGTTGTTCGGCTGATTTTAGAGGAATATTTGTACGTTTCAAAAATGGACACTTAGAAACTTTTCTGGTGAAAACCACACAATGGATTCCTATGGAAGGAAATACAAGTTACTGGTAGGTACGCTTAGAATTACTTTTCAGGGTCAGTGCTGGACTAAAAGATGCAGCACTGGGTTCTCTCCTGATAACAGGTGAGTAAATCGGAATTCGTAGTTCGGCTGATTTTAGAGGAATATTTGTACGTATCAAAATTGGACACTAAGAAACTTTTCTGGTGAAAACCACACAATGGATTCCGATGCAAGGACATACAAGTTACTGGTAAGTACGCTCAGAATTACTTTTCAGGGTCAGTACTGGGCTGAAAGATGCAGCACTGGGTTATCTCCTGATATCAGGAGAGTAAATCGGAATTCGTAGTTCAGCTCATTTTAGAGGAATATTTGTACGTTTCAAAAATGGACACTTAGAAACTTTTCTGCTCAAAACCACACAATGGATTCCTAGAGAATGAAATACAAGTTACTGGTAAGTACACTTAGAATTACTTTTCAGGGTCAGTGTTGGACTAAAAGATGGAGCACTGGGTTCTCTCCTGATAACAGTTGAGTAAATCAGAATTCGTACTTCGGCTGATTTTAGAGGAATATTTGTAAGTTTCAAAAATGGACACAGAAACTTTTCTGGTGAAAACCACACAATGGATTCCTATGGAAGGAAATACAAGTTACTGGTAAGTACACTTAGAATTACTTTTCAGGGTCAGTGCTGGGATTAAAGATGCAGCACTGGGTTCTCTCCTGATCACAGGTGAGTAAATCGGAATTCGTAGTTCGGCTGATTTTAGAGGAATATTTGTACGTTTCAAAATTGGACAATTATCTGGTGAAAACCACACAAAAGGATTCCAATTAAAGGAAATACAAGTTACTGGTAACTACGCTTAGAATTACTTTTCAGGGTCATTGCTGGTCTAAAAGATGCAGCACTGGGTTCTCTCCTGATAAAAGGTGAGTAAATCAGAATTCGTACTTCGGCTGATTTTAGAGGAATATTTGTAAGTTTCAAAAATGGACACTTAGAAACTTTTCTGGTGAAAACCACACAATGGATTCCTATGGAAGGAAATACAAGTTACTGGTAAGTACGCTTGGAATTACTTTTTAGGGTCAGTGCTGGACTAAAAGATGCAGTACTGGGTTCTCTCCTGATAACAGGTGAGTAAATCGGAAATCGTAGTTCGGCTGATTTTAGAGGAATATTTGTACGTTTCAAAAATGGACACAGAAACTTTTCTGGTGAAAGCCACACAAATAATTCCCATGGAAGGAAATGCAAGTTACTGGTAAGTACGCTTAGAATTACTTTTCAGGGTCAGTGCTGGTCTAAAAGATGCAGCACTGGGTTCTCTCCTGATAAAAGGTGAGTAAATCAGAATTCGTACTTCGGCTGATTTTAGAGGAATATTTGTAAGTTTCAAAAATGGACAATTAGAAACTTTTCTGGTGAAAACCACACAATGGATTCCTATAAAAGGAAATACAATTACTGGAAAGTACGCTTAGAATTACTTTTCAGGGTCAGTGCTGGACTAAAAGATGCAGCACTGGGTTCTCTCCTGATAACAGGTGAGTAAATCAGAATTCGTAGTTCAGCTGATTTTAGAGGAATAATTGTACATTTCAAAAATGGACACAGAAACTTTTCTGGTGAAAACCACACAATGGATTCCTATGGAAAGAAATACAAGTTACTGGTAAGTACGCTTAAAATTACTTTTCAGGGTCAGTGCTGGGCTAAAAGATGCAGCTATGGGTTCTCTCCTGATAACAGGTGAGTAAATCGGAATTCGTAGTTCGGCTGATTTTAGAGGAATATTTGTATGTTTCAAAAATGGACACTTTTCTGGTGAAAACCACACAATGGATTCCTATGGAAGGAAATACAAGTTACTGGTAAGTACGCTTAGAATTACTTTTCAGAGTCAGTGCTGGTCTAAACCATGCAGCACTGGGTTTTCTCCTGATAACAAGTGAGTAAATCGGAATTTGTAGTTCGGCTGATTTTATAGGAATATTTGTACGTTTCAAAAATGGACACTTAAAAACTTTTCTGGTGAAAACCACACAATGGATTCCTATGGAAGGAAATACAAGTTACTGGTAAGTATGCTTAGAATTACTTTTCAGCGTCAGTGCTGGTCTAAAAGATGCAGCACTGGGTTCTCTCCTGATAAAAGGTGAGTAAATCAGAATTCGTACTTCGGCTGATTTTAGAGGAATATTTGTAAGTTTCAAAAATGGACACTTAGAAACTTTTCTGGTGAAAACCACACAATGGATTCCTATGGAAGGAAATACAAGTTACTGGAAAGTACGCTTAGAATTACTTTTCAGGGTCAGTGCTGGACTAAAAGATGCAGCACTGGGTTCTCTCCTGATAACAGGTGAGTAAATCGGAATTCGTATTTCGGCTGATTTTAGAGGAATATTTGTACGTTTTAAAAATGGGCACTTAGAAACTTTTCTGGTGAAAATCACATAATGGATTCCTATGGAAAGAAATACAAGTTACCGGTAAGTACGCCTAGAATTACTGTTCAGGGTCAGTGCTGGGCTGAAAGATGCAGCACTGGGTTCTCTCCTGATAACAGGTGAGTAAATCGGAATTCGTAGTTCGGCTGATTTTAGACGAATATTTGTATGTTTCAAAATTGCACACTTATCTGGTGAAAACCACACAAAGGATTCCTATGGAATGAAATACAAGTTACTGGTAAGTACGCTTAGAATTACTTTTCAGGGTCAGTGCTGGACTAAAAGATGCAGCACTGGGTTCTCTCCTGATAACAGGTGAGTAAATCAGAATTCGTAGTTCAGCTGATTTTAGAGGAATAATTGTACTTTTCAAAAATGGACACAGAAACTTTTCTGGTGAAAACCACACAATGGATTCCTATGGAAGGAAATACAAGTTACTGGTAAGTACGCTTAGACTTACTTTTCAGGGTCAGTGCTGGGCTAAAAGATGCAGCACTGGGTTCTCTCCTGATAACAGGTGAGTAAATCGGAATTCGTAGTTCGGCTGATTTTAGAGGAATATTTGTACGTTTTAAAAATGGGCACTTAGAATCTTTTCTGGCGAAAACCACACAATGGATTCCTATGGAATGAAATACAAGTTACTGGTAAGTACCCTTAGAAAATACTTTACAGGGACAGTGCTGGACTAAAAGATGCAGCACTGGTTTCTCTCCTGATAACAGGTGAGTAAATCAGAATTCGTACTTTGGCTGATTTTAGAGGAATATTTGTATGTTTTAAAAATGGACACAGAAACTTTTCTGGTGAAAACCACACAATGGATTCCTATGGAAGGAAATACAAGTTACTGGTAATTACGCTTAGAATTACTTTTCAGAGTCAGTGCTGGTCTAAAAGATGCAGCACTGGGATCTCTCCTGATAACAGGTGAGTAAATCGGAATTTGTAGTTCGGTTGATATTAAAGGAATATTTGTATGTTTCAAAAATGGACACAGAAACTTTTCTGGTGAAAACCACACAATGGATTCCTATGGAAAGAAATACAAGTTACTGGTAAGTACGCTTAAAATTACTTTTCAGGGTCAGTGCTGGGCTGAAAGATGCAGCACTGGGTTCTCTCCTGATAACAGGTGAGTAAATCGGAATTCGTAGTTCGGCTGATTTTAGAGGAATATTTGTACGTTTCAAAATTGGACACTTATCTGGTGAAAACCACACAAAGGATTCCAATGGAAGGAAATACAAGTTGCTGGTAAGTACGCTTAGAATTACTTTTCAGAGTCAGTGCTGGTCTAAACCATGCAGCACTGGGTTCTCTCCTGATAACAAGTGAGTAAATCCGAATTTGTAGTTCGGCTGATTTTATAAGAATATTTGTACGTTTCAAAAATGGACACTTAGAAACTTTTCTGGTGAAAACCACACAATGGATTCCTATGGAAGGAAATACAAGTTACTGGTAAGTACGCTTAGAATTACTTTTCAGAGTCAGTGCTGGTCTAAACCATGCAGCACTGGGTTTTCTCCTGATAACAAGTGAGTAAATCGGAATTTGTAGTTCGGCTGATTTTATAGGAATATTTGTACGTTTCAAAAATGGACACTTAAAAACTTTTCTGGTGAAAACCACACAATGGATTCCTATGGAAGGAAATACAAGTTACTGGTAAGTACACTTAGAATTACTTTTCAGCATCAGTGCTGTTCTAAAAGATGCAGCACTGGGTTCTCTCCTGATAAAAGGTGAGGAAATCAGAATTCGTACTTCGGCTGATTTTAGAGGAATATTTGTAAGTTTCAAAAATGGACACTTAGAAACTTTTCTGGTGAAAACCACACAATGGATTCCTATGGAAGGAAATACAAGTTACTGGAAAGTACGCTTAGAATTACTTTTCAGGGTCAGTGCTGGACTAAAAGATGCAGCACTGGGTTCTCTCCTGATAACAGGTGAGTAAATCGGAATTTGTAGTTCGGCTGATTTTAGAGGAATATTTGTACGTTTTAAAAATGGGCACTTAGAAACTTTTCTGGTGAAAATCACATAATGGATTCCTATGGAAGGAAATACAAGTTACTGGAAAGTACGCTTAGAATTACTTTTCAGGGTCAGTGCTGGACTAAAAGATGCAGCACTGGGTTCTCTCCTGATAACAGGTGAGTAAATCGGAATTCGTAGTTCGGCTGATCTTAGATGAATATTTGTACATTTCAAAAATGGACACAGAAACTTTTCTGGTGAAAACCACAGAATGGATTCCTATGGAAAGAAATACAAGTTACCGGTAAGTACGCCTAGAATTACTGTTCAGGGTCAGTGCTGGGCTGAAAGATGCAGCACTGGGTTCTCTCCTGATAACAGGTGAGTAAATCGGAATTCGTAGTTCGGCTGATTTTAGACGAATATTTGTACGTTTCAAAATTGCACACTTATCTGGTGAAAACCACACAAAGGATTCCTATGGAATGAAATACAAGTTACTGGTAAGTACACTTAGAATTACTTTTCAGAGTCAGTGCTGGTCTAAAAGATGCAGCACTGGGTTCTCTCCTGATAACAGGTGAGTAAATCGGAATTCGTAGTTCGGCTGATTTTAGAGGAATATCTGTACCTTTCAAAATTGGACACTTAGAAACTTTTCTGGTGAAAACCACACAATGGATTCCTATGGAAGGAAATACAAGTTATTGGTAAATACGCTTAGAAATACTTTTCAGGGTCAGTACTGGGCAGAAAGATGTAGCAGTGGGTTCTCTCCTGATAACAGGTGAGTAAATCGGAATTCGTTGTTCGGCTGATTTTAGAGGAATATTTGTACGTTTCAAAAATGGACACTTAGAAACTTTTCTGGTGAAAACCACACAATGGATTCCTATGGAAGGAAATACAAGTTACTGGTAGGTACGCTTAGAATTACTTTTCAGGGTCAGTGCTGGACTAAAAGATGCAGCACTGGGTTCTCTCCTGATAACAGGTGAGTAAATCGGAATTCGTAGTTCGGCTGATTTTAGAGGAATATTTGTACGTATCAAAATTGGACACTAAGAAACTTTTCTGGTGAAAACCACACAATGGATTCCGATGCAAGGACATACAAGTTACTGGTAAGTACGCTCAGAATTACTTTTCAGGGTCAGTACTGGGCTGAAAGATGCAGCACTGGGTTCTCTCCTGATAAAAGGTGAGTAAATCAGAATTCGTAGTTCAGCTGATTTTAGAGGAATAATTGTACATTTCAAAAATGGACACAGAAACTTTTCTGGGGAAAACCACACAATGGATTCCTATGGAAGGAAATACAAGTTACTGGTAAGTACGCTTAGAATTACTTTTCAGGGTCAGTGCTGGGCTAAAAGATGCAGCACTGGGTTCTCTCCTGATAACAGGTGAGTAAATCAGAATTCGTAGTTCGGCTGATTTTAGAGGAATATTTGTACGTTTTAAAAATGGACACAGAAACTTTTCTGGTGAAAACCACACAATGGATTCCTATGGAAGGAAATACAAGTTACTGGTAAGTACGCTTAGAATTACTTTTCAGAGTCAGTGCTGGTCTAAAAGATGCAGCACTGGGATCTCTCCTGATAACAGGTGAGTAAATCGGAATTTGTAGTTCGGCTGATATTAAAGGAATATTTGTACGTGTCAAAAATGGACACAGAAACTTTTCTGGTGAAAACCACACAATGGATTCCTATGGAAAGAAATACAAGTTACTGGTAAGTACGCTTAAAATTACTTTTCAGGGTCAGTGCTGGGCTGAAAGATGCAGCACTGGGTTCTCTCCTGATAACAGGTGAGTAAATCGGAATTCGTAGTTCGGCTGATTTTAGAGGAATATTTGTACGTTTCAAAATTGGACACTTATCTTGTGAAAACCACACAAAGGATTCCAATGGAAGGAAATACAAGTTGCTGGTAAGTACGCTTAGAATTACTTTTCAGAGTCAGTGCTGGTCTAAACCATGCAGCACTGGGTTCTCTCCTGATAACAAGTGAGTAAATCCGAATTTGTAGTTCGGCTGATTTTATAAGAATATTTGTACGTTTCAAAAATGGACACTTAGAAACTTTTCTGGTGAAAACCACACAATGGATTCCTATGGAAGGAAATACAAGTTACTGGTAAGTACGCTTAGAATTACTTTTCAGAGTCAGTGCTGGTCTAAACCATGCAGCACTGGGTTTTCTCCTGATAACAAGTGAGTAAATCGGAATTTGTAGTTCGGCTGATTTTATAGGAATATTTGTACGTTTCAAAAATGGACACTTAAAAACTTTTCTGGTGAAAACCACACAATGGATTCCTATGGAAGGAAATACAAGTTACTGGTAAGTACACTTAGAATTACTTTTCAGCATCAGTGCTGTTCTAAAAGATGCAGCACTGGGTTCTCTCCTGATAAAAGGTGAGTAAATCAGAATTCGTACTTCGGCTGATTTTAGAGGAATATTTGTAAGTTTCAAAAATGGACACTTAGAAACGTTTCTGGTGAAAACCACACAATGGATTCCTATGGAAGGAAATACAAGTTACTGGAAAGTACGCTTAGAATTACTTTTCAGGGTCAGTGCTGGACTAAAAGATGCAGCACTGGGTTCTCTCCTGATAACAGGTGAGTAAATCGGAATTCGTAGTTCGGCTGATTTTAGAGGAATATTTGTACGTTTTAAAAATGGGCACTTAGAAACTTTTCTGGTGAAAATCACATAATGGATTCCTATGGAAGGGAATACAAGTTACTGGAAAGTACGCTTAGAATTACTTTTCAGGGTCAGTGCTGGACTAAAAGATGCAGCACTGGGTTCTCTCCTGATAACAGGTGAGTAAATCGGAATTCGTAGTTCGGCTGATCTTAGATGAATATTTGTACATTTCAAAAATGGACACAGAAACTTTTCTGGTGAAAACCACACAATGGATTCCTATGGAAAGAAATACAAGTTACCGGTAAGTACGCCTAGAATTACTGTTCAGGGTCAGTGCTGGGCTGAAAGATGCAGCACTGGGTTCTCTCCTGATAACAGGTGAGTATATCGGAATTCGTAGTTCGGCTGATTTTAGACGAATATTTGTACGTTTCAAAATTGCACACTTATCTGGTGAAAACCACACAAAGGATTCCTATGGAATGAAATACAAGTTACTGGTAAGTACACTTAGAATTACTTTTCAGAGTCAGTGCTGGTCTAAAAGATGCAGCACTGGGTTCTCTCCTGATAACAGGTGAGTAAATCGGAATTCGTAGTTCGGCTGATTTTAGAGGAATATCTGTACCTTTCAAAATTGGACACTTAGAAACTTTTCTGGTGAAAACCACACAATGGATTCCTATGGAAGGAAATACAAGTTATTGGTAAATACGCTTAGAAATACTTTTCAGGGTCAGTACTGGGCAGAAAGATGTAGCAGTGGGTTCTCTCCTGATAACAGGTGAGTAAATCGGAATTCGTTGTTCGGCTGATTTTAGAGGAATATTTGTACGTTTCAAAAATGGACACTTAGAAACTTTTCTGGTGAAAACCACACAATGGATTCCTATGGAAGGAAATACAAGTTACTGGTAGGTACGCTTAGAATTACTTTTCAGGGTCAGTGCTGGACTAAAAGATGCAGCACTGGGTTCTCTCCTGATAACAGGTGAGTAAATCGGAATTCGTAGTTCGGCTGATTTTAGAGGAATATTTGTACGTATCAAAATTGGACACTAAGAAACTTTTCTGGTGAAAACCACACAATGGATTCCGATGCAAGGACATACAAGTTACTGGTAAGTACGCTCAGAATTACTTTTCAGGGTCAGTACTGGGCTGAAAGATGCAGCACTGGGTTATCTCCTGATAGCAGGAGAGTAAATCGGAATTCGTAGTTCAGCTCATTTTAGAGGAATATTTGTACGTTTCAAAAATGGACACTTAGAAACTTTTCTGCTCAAAAGCACACAATGGATTCCTAGGGAATGAAATACAAGTTACTGGTAAGTACACTTAGAATTACTTTTCAGGGTCAGTGTTGGACTAAAAGATGGAGCACTGGGTTCTCTCCTGATAACAGTTGAGTAAATCAGAATTCGTACTTCGGCTGATTTTAGAGGAATATTTGTAAGTTTCAAAAATGGACACAGAAACTTTTCTGGTGAAAACCACACAATGGATTCCTATGGAAGGAAATACAAGTTACTGGTAAGTACACTTAGAATTACTTTTCAGGGTCAGTGCTGGGATTAAAGATGCAGCACTGGGTTCTCTCCTGATCACAGGTGAGTAAATCGGAATTCGTAGTTCGGCTGATTTTAGAGGAATATTTGTAGGTTTCAAAATTGGACACAGAAACTTTTCTGGTGAAAACCACACAAATAATTCCCATGGAAGGAAATGCAAGTTACTGGTAAGTACGCTTAGAACTACTTTTCAGGGTCAGTGCTGGTCTAAAAGATGCAGCACTGGGTTCTCTCCTGATAAAAGGTGAGTAAATCAGAATTCGTACTTCGGCTGATTTTAGAGGAATATTTGTAAGTTTCAAAAATGGACAATTAGAAACTTTTCTGGTGAAAACCACACAATGGATTCCTATGGAAGGAAATACAATTACTGGAAAGTACGCTTAGAATTACTTTTCAGGGTCAGTGCTGGACTAAAAGATGCAGCACTGGGTTCTCTCCTGATAACAGGTGAGTAAATCAGAATTCGTAGTTCAGCTGATTTTAGAGGAATAATTGTACATTTCAAAAATGGACACAGAAACTTTTCTGGTGAAAACCACACAATGGATTCCTATGGAAGGAAATACAAGTTACTGGTAAGTACGCTTAGAATTACTTTTCAGAGTCAGTGCTGGTCTAAACCATGCAGCACTGGGTTTTCTCCTGATAACAAGTGAGTAAATCGGAATTTGTATTTCGGCTGATTTTATAGGAATATTTGTACGTTTCAAAAATGGACACTTAAAAACTTTTCTGGTGAAAACCACACAATGGATTCCTATGGAAGGAAATACAAGTTACTGGTAAGTACGCTTAGAATTACTTTTCAGCGTCAGTGCTGGTCTAAAAGATGCAGCACTGGGTTCTCTCCTGATAAAAGGTGAGTAAATCAGAATTCGTACTTCGGCTGATTTTAGAGGAATATTTGTAAGTTTCAAAAATGGACACTTAGAAACTTTTCTGGTGAAAACCACACAATGGATTCCTATGGAAGGAAATACAAGTTACTGGAAAGTACGCTTAGAATTACTTTTCAGGGTCAGTGCTGGACTAAAAGATGCAGCACTGGGTTCTCTCCTGATAACAGGTGAGTAAATCGGAATTCGTATTTCGGCTGATTTTAGAGGAATATTTGTACGTTTTAAAAATGGGCACTTAGAAACTTTTCTGGTGAAAATCACATAATGGATTCCTATGGAGAGAAATACAAGTTACCGGTAAGTACGCCTAGAATTACTGTTCAGGGTCAGTGCTGGGCTGAAAGATGCAGCACTGGGTTCTCTCCTGATAACAGGTGAGTAAATCGGAATTCGTAGTTCGGCTGATTTTAGAGGAATAATTGTACATTTCAAAAATGGACACAGAAACTTTTCTGGGGAAAACCACACAATGGATTCCTATGGAAGGAAATACAAGTTACTGGTAAGTACGCTTAGAATTACTTTTCAGGGTCAGTGCTGGGCTAAAAGATGCAGCACTGGGTTCTCTCCTGATAACAGGTGAGTAAATCGGAATTCGTAGTTCGGCTGATTTTAGAGGAATATTTGTACGTTTTAAAAATGGACACAGAAACTTTTCTGGTGAAAACCACACAATGGATTCCTATGGAAGGAAATACAAGTTACTGGTAAGTACGCTTAGAATTACTTTTCAGAGTCAGTGCTGGTCTAAAAGATGCAGCACTGGGATCTCTCCTGATAACAGGTGAGTAAATCGGAATTTGTGGTTCGGCTGATATTAAAGGAATATTTGTGCGTTTCAAAAATGGACACAGAAACTTTTCTGGTGAAAACCACACAATGGATTCCTATGGAAAGAAATACAAGTTACTGGTAAGTACGCTTAAAATTACTTTTCAGGGTCAGTGCTGGGCTGGAAGATGCAGCACTGGGTTCTCTCCTGATAACAGGTGAGTAAATCGGAATTCATAGTTCGGCTGATTTTAGAGGAATATTTGTATGTTTCAAAAATGGACACTTTTCTGATGAAAACCACACAATGGATTCCTATGGAAGGAAATACAAGTTACTGGTAAGTACGCTTAGAATTACTTTTCAGAGTCAGTGCTGGTCTAAACCATGCAGCACTGGGTTTTCTCCTGATAACAAGTGAGTAAATCGGAATTTGTAGTTCGGCTGATTTTATAGGAATATTTGTACGTTTCAAAAATGGACACTTAAAAACTTTTCTGGTGAAAACCACACAATGGATTCCTATGGAAGGAAATACAAGTTACTGGTAAGTACGCTTAGAATTACTTTTCAGCGTCAGTGCTGGTCTAAAAGATGCAGCACTGGGTTCTCTCCTGATAAAAGGTGAGTAAATCAGAATTCGTACTTCGGCTGATTTTAGAGGAATATTTGTAAGTTTCAAAAATGGACACTTAGAAACTTTTCTGGTGAAAACCACACAATGGATTCCTATGGAAGGAAATACAAGTTACTGGAAAGTACGCTTAGAATTACTTTTCAGGGTCAGTGCTGGACTAAAAGATGCAGCACTGGGTTCTCTCCTGATAACAGGTGAGTAAATCGGAATTCGTAGTTCGGCTGATTTTAGAGGAATATTTGTACGTTTTAAAAATGGGCACTTAGAAACTTTTCTGGTGAAAATCACATAATGGATTCCTATGGAAAGAAATACAAGTTACCGGTAAGTACGCCTAGAATTACTGTTCAGGGTCATTGCTGGGCTGAAAGATGCAGCTCTGGGTTCTCTCCTGATAACAGGTGAGTAAATCGGAATTCGTAGTTCGGCTGATTTTAGACGAATATTTGTATGTTTCAAAATTGGACACTTTTCTGGCGAAAACCACACAATGGATTCCTATGGAAGGAAATACAAGTTACTGGTAAGTACGCTTAGAATTACTTTTCAGAGTCAGTGCTGGTCTAAACCATGCAGCACTGGGTTTTCTCCTGATAACAAGTGAGTAAATCGGAATTTGTAGTTCGGCTGATTTTATAGGAATATTTGTACGTTTCAAAAATGGACACTTAAAAACTTTTCTGGTGAAAACCACACAATGGATTCCTATGGAAGGAAATACAAGTTACTGGTAAGTACGCTTAGAATTACTTTTCAGCGTCAGTGCTGGTCTAAAAGATGCAGCACTGGGTTCTCTCCTGATAAAAGGTGAGTAAATCAGAATTCGTACTTCGGCTGATTTTAGAGGAATATTTGTAAGTTTCAAAAATGGACACTTAGAAACTTTTCTGGTGAAAACCACACAATGGATTCCTATGGAAGGAAATACAAGTTACTGGAAAGTACGCTTAGAATTACTTTTCAGGGTCAGTGCTGGACTAAAAGATGCAGCACTGGGTTCTCTCCTGATAACAGGTGAGTAAATCGGAATTCGTAGTTCGGCTGATTTTAGAGGAATATTTGTACGTTTTAAAAATGGGCACTTAGAAACTTTTCTGGTGAAAATCACATAATGGATTCCTATGGAAAGAAATACAAGTTACCGGTAAGTACGCCTAGAATTACTGTTCAGGGTCAGTGCTTGGCTGAAAGATGCAGCACTGGGTTCTCTCCTGATAACAGGTGAGTAAATCGGAATTCGTAGTTCGGCTGATTTTAGACGAATATTTGTATGTTTCAAAATTGGACACTTTTCTGGTGAAAACCACACAATGGATTCCTATGGAAGGAAATACAAGTTACTGGTAAGTATGCTTAGAATTACTTTTCAGAGTCAGTGTTATGTTATGTTATGTTAAATGGGACTTTTATAGCGCAACGGCTACTCCAAAGGAGTGTCCCGGCGCTTTTGTGCTCCAGACCAAAGAAAGAGCTGGAAAACATAACAGTAAAAAGAGCAGGGGCCTTAAGAGGGGGCAGATTATCCAGTGAACAGCCAGGTTTTTAAGTCTTTTCTGAAGGCAAGCAGGTTAGCGGTGTTTCGCAAGGACACCGGTAAGGAATTCCATAGCTGCGGAGCAAGAAAGCTAAAGGACCGGCCGCCTAGCCGAGCCCTTTTGATGCGTGGCACCCGAGCCAAAGCCAAAGCTTCTGACCTGAGGGATCGTACAGGTCGATAGAAGTCCAGCCTCCTCTGAAGATATTTGGCACCATTGCCATGCAAGGCCTTATGGGCGAGAGTCATGGCCTTGAAAAGTATCCTCTTCCGCACCGGAAGCCAGTGAAGGGATACGAGGAGATTGGAGGCACTGGTGCGGCGGTGCAGGCCAAAAATTGCACGAGCAGCAGCGTTCTGAGTAACCTGCAAACGCTGGAGGAGGTATTCAGGCAGACCCAGATATAGGACATTTGCATAGTCCAATCTGGACCCTATGAGTGCCTGAACAGTGATCCTCCGATGTTCCTCCGAGAGAAGGGGAAAGAACTTGCGCAACATTCTGAGTATCCCAAAGCATGTTCCCGTAAGAGTGGAAACCTGGGATTTGAGCGAGAGCTCGTTGTCAATTTTAACCCCCAGGTTCTTAGCCCACTTAGAGGACTGAGTGGGAGGGAACATGTCAGCAGGCCACCATCCCTGCCAATCTGGTTCTGATGGGCATCCGAAGAATAGTATTTCGGATTTGTCCGAGTTGCATTTGAGGCTGTTGTGTGAAAACCAGCTAAAGACAGCCCCAAGGCACTCGCAGATCCTTTCTCCATCGAACTCTTCGCTCTTACGACAGGTGAATAGAAGCTGGGTGTCGTCAGCATAAGAGACGATCCGGGCCCCGTAGGACTCCGCCAGTGTCGCCAGAGGGGTCATAAGGATGTTAAATAGAGTGGGGCTCAGTACAGAGCCCTGAGGCACTCCGACTCCCAATGGCGGCATCTCGGCGGACCCGGGTGGGACCCAGACCGTCTGCCGGCGGTTGGCCAGAAAGGAACGAAACCAGTTGAGCACCGTCCCCCCTAGACCGATGTTATGAAGTCTAGTGAGGAGATCCTCGTGGGGGACGGTGTCAAACGCCGCCGACAGGTCTAACATGACTAACATCGCCCTGCCTCCTGTGTCCAGCACCTCCTTCACGATCTCCGAGACTTCCAGGAGCGCCGTCTCGGTGCTTAAGTTGGAACGAAAGCCCGATTGGGATTCATGAAGTAACTCATTAGACTCCAGGAAGTTAGAAAGCACGCTGTGCACGTGTTTCTCCAGGATCTTGGTCAGTGCTGGAAGGAGCGAGATTGGCCTATAATTAGAAGGCGCCTCTGGATCAAGATTGGGCTTCTTGATCAGGGGGATGACCATGGCTTGCTTCCAGGCCTGGGGCAGAAAACCCTGACTCAGGGATAAATTGAGGATAGGATTAGCTATGGGATTAATGACATCTGCCATTTTCGCTAAGAATTTTGCTGGACACGGATCTAATGGTGAGCCTGATTTAAGGTTCCTCATCAAGGTTAAGGATGCGGCAACCGGAAGGGGAGGAAAGTCTAGCAAAGCTGGGCCAGGAGGAGACAGGAAGACTGTCTCCGTCGGCATCGTAGATAAATCATCTAACGCTCTCGACGGGAAAGAATCCTGAATTAGCCTGATTTTGGTGGTGAAGAAATTGGCAATAGTGTTAGCCCAGGTCTCCACCGGGGCACCCTGAGTAGAGGTTGTCCGGGGGCTGGTAAATTCACGTACAATTGAAAAAATCTCCTTACAGGAGTTAGCTGCGTCTTCAATCCTTTTAGCGAAGTAACATTTCTTGCCCTGTAAGATAAGATCGTGGTAGGACTTCATCATGATTTTATAGCGTTGTTTGGCTTCAGGCTCATACTGGACTCTCCACGCCCGCTCAGCAGCTTTACATTGCCTACGAGCGTGGGCTAAATCCTCCGTAAACCAGGGGGCAGAGACCCGCCGGGCAGCAGATTTGGGTGGCTGTGAGGGAGCGAGCTCATTTAGTCTGGCAAGAAGCCAGGATTGTAGGCTCTCCAGATCTTTCTCCAGGTCGCCAGTACAGGAAACAGGGTGATCTGCCAGAGCATGCGTTAGCATGTCTGGGGTCACCCGGTGGAATGCCCTATAGCTGCTGCCCTGCTGCCTCATGACACTGGCCGGAGAGGTCACAGTAGAAGGTATTTCAAAGTGGGCAAGATAATGATCAGACCAGACGACTGGCAGAAGAGTTACAGCCATGATAGGTGTGGTGGAAAACACCTGATCGAGTGTGTGGCCTTTGTTGTGGGTCGGACCAGAAAGATAGGGGGAAAGGCCTAGAGTGGATGCAATATCCAGCAATTTGATGGCGTCCTGGTCATTATGGTCGTCCATATGGAAATTAAAATCTCCCGCCAGTAGGCACAGCTCCGATCTAAGGACAAGGATCGACATGGCCTGCTGGAGATCATCAAGAAAGGATCCCACTGGGCCCGGAGGTCTGTAAACAATCAGACCCTTCAGCGCTTGTTGCGGCGATAGGGAGATGGTAAAGGCTAAAGAGTCCGCCCCTGCGATGGTGTGAGTATGCGTGACCGTGCACGGAAAAGATTTTTTAACAACCAAGGCAACTCCTCCTCCCCTACCCTTGTCTCTGTCCTGTCGATGGATGGTATAGTCCGTGGGGATGGCTGCCACAATGTCCGGGTGGGAGGAATCATTCAGCCATGTTTCAGTAAGCATCAGACAGGTAGGACTGGTCGTTGAGAGGAGATCAAAAATCTCTTGAGTGTGTCGGTGCAACGACCTCGTATTGAGGAGTAAACAAAGGTGTTTTATGCTACACTCCTTAGCAGGGATAGGGGAAGGGAAGGAGCGAACAGGGTGCCAATGGCAAGCAGGGCACGTATGTTTACCCTTATATCGGCCAGGAAAAACCGTGTGACACGACGCATTCCAATTACGCAAAGAGTATAGCTCCTGAGCGGAGTAGGAGAGCATAGGGGCCAGAGGTACCAGCCACGCCAGACGCTTCCGGGACGCTGACGGGCAGGACTCTAGCACGACTCCGGCGCAGGTCCGGCGCATCCGCTGGTCGCGTCCGCTGCGCGGAGCCGTAAGTGCCTGTTATTATAGTCCTTGTCTATGGCCTCCCCAACCCAGCCCAAACGAAGATGGCCGCCAAAACCGGCGTCCAGCCCTCGGCATCAACACTCAGCAGAGGGTGGGACCGGAGCTGCAGGGAGGGGGGAAAAAAGAGTTTTTAAGCGCTGCTGAGCGCTGGGGGGTCTCTACACACTGCTGCAGGCTAGAAAATACAATTAGCAAGCACAGGTGAAAAAACGAGTAAAATCACGAAAATTAGTTTAAAATTGAAAGAAAAGCAGGAGACCTCCCGGCTTCCACATCAGGAGGGGAAAGGTGTGTGCAGAGTCTGATATTACCGCTTTCCAAGTATCAGGTGCCTTTTATAGTCCTTGTCTATGGCCTCCCCAACCCAGCCCAAACGAAGATGGCCGCCAAAACCGGCGTCCAGCCCTCGGCATCAACACTCAGCAGAGGGTGGGACCGGAGCTGCAGGGAGGGGGGAAAAAAGAGTTTTTAAGCGCTGCTGAGCGCTGGGGGGTCTCTACACACTGCTGCAGGCTAGAAAATACAATTAGCAAGCACAGGTGAAAAAACGAGTAAAATCACGAAAATTAGTTTAAAATTGAAAGAAAAGCAGGAGACCTCCCGGCTTCCGCCTCAGGAGGGGAAAGGTGTGTGCAGAGTCTGATATTACCGCTTTCCAAGTCTCAGGTGCCTTTTATAGTCCTTGTCTATGGCCTCCCCAACCCAGCCCAAACGAAGATGGCCGCCAAAACCGGCATCCAGCCCTCGGCATCAACACTCAGCAGAGGGTGGGACCGGAGCTGCAGGGAGGGGGGAAAAAAGAGTTTTTAAGCGCTGCTGAGCGCTGGGGGGTCTCTACACACTGCTGCAGGCTAGAAAATACAATTAGCAAGCACAGGTGAAAAAACGAGTAAAATCACGAAAATTAGTTTAAAATTGAAAGAAAAGCAGGAGACCTCCCGGATTCCGCCTCAGGAGGGGAAAGGTGTGTGCAGAGTCTGATATTACCGCTTTCCAAGTCTCAGGTGCCTTTTATAGTCCTTGTCTATGGCCTCCCCAACCCAGCCCAAACGAAGATGGCCGCCAAAACCGGCGTCCAGCCCTCGGCATCAACACTCAGCAGAGGGTGGGACCGGAGCTGCAGGGAGGGGGGAAAAAAGAGTTTTTAAGCGCTGCTGAGCGCTGGGGGGTCTCTACACACTGCTGCAGGCTAGAAAATACAATTAGCAAGCACAGGTGAAAAAACGAGTAAAATCACGAAAATTAGTTTAAAATTGAAAGAAAAGCAGGAGACCTCCCGGCTTCCGCCTCAGGAGGGGAAAGGTGTGTGCAGAGTCTAAACCATGCAGCACTGGGTTTTCTCCTGATAACAAGTGAGTAAATCGGAATTTGTAGTTCGGCTGATTTTATAGGAATATTTGTACGTTTCAAAAATGGACACTTAGAAACTTTTCTGGTGAAAACCACACAATGGATTCCTATGGAATGAAATACAAGTTACTGGTAAGTACGCTTAGAAAATACTTTTCAGGGACAGTGCTGGGCTAAAAGATGCAGCACTGGGTTCTCTCCTGATAACAGGTGAGTAAATCGGTATTCGTAGTTCGGCTGATTTTAGAGGAATATTTGTACGTTTCAAAAATGGACACTTAGAAACTTTTCTGGTGAAAACCACACAATGGATTCCTATGGAAGAAAATACAAGTTACTGGGAGGTGCGCTTAGAATTACTTTTCAGGGTCAGTGCTGGACTAAAAGATGCAGCACTGGGTTCTCTCCTGATAACAGGTGAGTAAATCGGAATTCGTAGTTCGGCTGATTTTAGAGGAATATTTGTACGTATCAAAATTGGACACTAAGAAACTTTTCTGGTGAAAACCACACAATGGATTCCGATGCAAGGAAATACATGTTACTGGTAAGTACGCTCAGAATTACTTTTCAGGGTCAGTACTGGGCTGAAAGATGCAGCACTGGGTTATCTCCTGATAGCAGGACAGTAAATCGGAATTCGTAGTTCAGCTCATTTTAGAGGAATATTTGTAGGTTTCAAAAATGGACACTTAGAAACTTTTCTGCTCAAAACCACACAATGGATTCCTATGGAATGAAACACAAGTTACTGGTAAGTACACTTAGAATTACTTTTCAGGGTCAGTGTTGGACTAAAAGATGGAGCACTGGGTTCTCTCCTGATAACAGTTGAGTAAATCAGAATTCGTACTTCGCTGATTTTAGAGGAATATTTGTAAGTTTCAAAAATGGACACAGAAACTTTTCTGGTGAAAACCACACAATGGATTCCTATGGAAGGAAATACAAGTTACTGGTAAGTACGCTTAGAATTACTTTTCAGGGTCAGTGCTGGGATTAAAGATGCAGCAGTGGGTTCTCTCCTGATCACAGGTGAGTAAATCGGAATTCGTAGTTCGGCTGATTTTAGAGGAATATTTGTACGTTTCAAAATTGGACACTTATCTGGTGAAAACCACACAAAAGGATTCCAATTGAAGGAAATACAAGTTACTGGTAAGTACACTTAGAATTACTTCTCAGAGTCAGTGCTGGTCTAAAAGATGCAGCACTGGGTTCTCTCCTGATAACAGGTGAGTAAATCGGAATTCGTAGTTTGGCTGATTTTAGAGGAATAATTGTACGTTTCAAAAATGGACACAGAAACTTTTCTGGTGAAAACCACACAACGGATTCCTATGGAAGGAAATACAAGTTACTGGTGAGTACGCTTAGAATTACTTTTCAGGGTCAGTGCTGGGCTAAAAGATGCAGCACTGGGTTCTCTCCTGATAACAGGTGAGTAAATCGGAATTCGTAGTTCAGCTGATTTATAGGAATATTTGTACGTATCAAAATTGGACACTAAGAAACTTTTCTGGTGAAAACCACACAATGGATTCCGATGCAAGGAAATACAAGTTACTGGTAAGTACGCTTAGAATTACTTTTCAGGGTCAGTACTAGGCTGAAAGATGCAGCACTGGGTTATCTCCTAATAACAGGAGAGTAAATCGGAATTCGTAGTTCAGCTCATTTTAGAGGAATATTTGTACGTTTCAAAAATGGACACTTAGAAACTTTTCTGGTGAAAATCACATAATGGATTCCTATGTAAAGAAATACAAGTTACCGGTAAGTACGCCTAGAATTACTGTTCAGGGTAAGTGCTGGGCTGAAAGATGCAGCACTGGGTTCTCTCCTGATAACAGGTGAGTAAATCGGAATTCATAGTTCGGCTGATTTTAGACGAATATTTGTATGTTTCAAAATTGCACACTTATCTGGTGAAAACCACACAAAGGATTCCTATGGAATGAAATACAAGTTACTGGTAAGTACGCTTAGAATTACTTTTCAGAGTCAGTGCTGGTCTAAAAGATGCAGCACTGGGTTCTCTCCTGATAACAGGTGAGTAAATCGGAATTCGTACTTCGGCTGATATTAAAGGAATATTTGTGCGTTTCAAAAATGGACACAGAAACTTTTCTGGTGAAAACCACACAATGGATTCCTATGGAAAGAAATACAAGTTACTGGTAAGTACGCTTAAAATTACTTTTCAGGGTCAGTGCTGGGCTGAAAGATGCAGCACTGGGTTCTCTCCTGATAAAAGGTGAGTAAATCAGAATTCGTACTTCGGCTGATTTTAGAGGAATATTTGTAAGTTTCAAAAATGGACACTTAGAAACTTTTCTGGTGAAAACCACAAAATGGATTCCTATGGAAGGAAATATAAGTTACTGGAAAGTACGCTTAGAATTACTTTTCAGGGTCAGTGCTGGGCTAAAAGATGCAGCACTGGGTTCTCTCCTGATAACAGGTGAGTAAATCAGAATTCGTAGTTTGGCTGATTTTAGAGGAATATTTGTACGTATCAAAATTGGACACTAAGAAACTTTTCTGGTGAAAACCACACAATGGATTCCGATGCAAGGAAATACAAGTTACAGGTAAGTACGCTCAGAATTACTTTTCAGGGTCAGTACTGGGCTGAAAGATGCAGCACTGGGTTATCTCCTGATAGCAGGAGAGTAAATCGGAATTCGTAGTTCAGCTCATTTTAGAGGAATATTTGTACGTTTCAAAAATGGACACTTAGAAACTTTTCTGCTCAAAACCACACAATGGATTCCTATGGAATGAAACACAAGTTACTGGTAAGTACACTTAGAATTACTTTTCAGGGTCAGTGTTGGACTAAAAGATGGAGCACTGGGTTCTCTCCTGATAACAGTTGAGTAAATCAGAATTCGTACTTCGGCTGATTTTAGAGGAATATTTGTAAGTTTCAAAAATGGACACAGAAACTTTTCTGGTGAAAACCACACAATGGATTCCTATGGAAGGAAATACAAGTTACTGGTAAGTATGCTTAGAATTACTTTTCAGTGTCAGTGCTGGGATTAAAGATGCAGCACTGGGTTCTCTCCTGATCACAGGTGAGTAAATCGGAATTCGTAGTTCGGCTGATTTTAGAGGAATATTTGTACGTTTCAAAATTGGACACTTATCTGGTGAAAACCACACAAAAGGATTCCAATTGAAGGAAATACAAGTTACTGGTAGGTACGCTTAGAATTACTTCTCAGAGTCAGTGCTGGTCTAAAAGATGCAGCACTGGGTTCTCTCCTGATAACAGGTGAGTAAATCGGAATTCGTAGTTCGGCTGATTTTAGAGGAATAATTGTACATTTCAAAAATGGACACAGAAACTTTTCTGGTGAAAACCACACAATGGATTCCTATGGAAGGAAATACAAGTTACTGGTAAGTACGCTTAGAATTACTTTTCAAGGTCAGTGCTGGGCTAAAAGATGCAGCACTGGGTTCTCTCCTGATAACAGGTGAGTAAATCGGAATTCGTAGTTCGGCTGATTTATAGGAATATTTGTACGTATCAAAATTGGACACTAAGAAACTTTTCTGGTGAAAACCACACAATGGATTCCGATGCAAGGAAATACAAGTTACTGGTAAGTACGCTTAGAATTACTTTTCAGGGTCAGTACTAGGCTGAAAGATGCAGCACTGGGTTATCTCCTAATAACAGGAGAGTAAATCGGAATTCGTAGTTCAGCTCATTTTAGAGGAATATTTGTACGTTTCAAAAATGGACACTTAGAAACTTTTCTGCTCAAAACCACACAATGGATTCCTATGGAATGAAATACAAGTTACTGGTAAGTACACCTAGAATTACTTTTCAGGGTCAGTGTTGGACTAAAAGATGGAGCACTGGGTTCTCTCCTGATAACAGGTGAGTAAATCAGAATTCGTACTTCGGCTGATTTTAGAGGAATATTTGTAAGTTTCAAAAATTGACACAGAAACTTTTCTGGTGAAAACCACACAATGGATTCCTATGGAAGGAAATACAAGTTACTGGTAAGTACGCTTAGAATTACTTTTCAGGGTCAGTGCTGGGATTAAAGATGCAGCACTGGGTTCTCTCCTGATCACAGGTGAGTAAATCGGAATTAGTAGTTCGGGTGATTTTAGAGGAATATTTGTACGTTTCAAAATTGGACACTTATCTGCTGAAAACCACACAAAGGATTCCTATGGAAGGAAATATAAGTTACTGGTAAGTACGCTTAGAACTACTTCTCAGAGTCAGTGCTGTTCTAAAAGATGCAGCACTGGGTTCTCTCCTGATAACAGGTGAGTAAATCGGAATTCGTAGTTCGGCTGATTTTAGAGGAATATTTGTACGTTTCAAAAACTGGACACTTAGAAACTTTTCTGGTGAAAACCACACAATGGATTCCTATGGAAGGAAATACAAGTTACTGGTAAGTTCGCTTAGAATTACTTTTCAGAGTCACTGCTTATCTAAACCATGCAGCACTGGGTTCTCTCCTGATAACAAGTGATTAAATCGGAATTTGTAGTTTGGCTGATTTTAAAGGAATATTTGTACGTTTCAAAAATGGACACTTAGAAACTTTTCTGGTGAAAACCACACAATGGATTCCTATGGAAGGAAATACAAGTTACTGGTAAGTACGCTTAGAATTACTTTTCAGCGTCAGTGCTGGTCTAAAAGATGCAGCACTGGGTTCTCTCCTGATAAAAGGTGAGTAAATCAGAATTCGTACTTCGGCTGATTTTAGAGGAATATTTGTAAGTTTCAAAAATGGACACAGAAACTTTTCTGGTGAAAACCACACAATGGATTCCTATGGAATGAAATACAAGTTACTGGTAAGTACGCTTAGAAAATACTTTTCAGGGACAGTGCTGGACTAAAAGATGCAGCACTGGGTTCTCTCCTGATAACAGGTGAGTAAATCGGTATTCGTAGTTCGGCTGATTTTAGAGGAATATTTGTACGTTTCAAAAATGGACACTTAGAAACTTTTCTGGTGAAAACCACACAATGGATTCCTATGGAAGAAAATACAAGTTACTGGGAGGTGCGCTTAGAATTACTTTTCAGGGTCAGTGCTGGACTAAAAGATGCAGCACTGGGTTCTCTCCTGATAACAGGTGAGTAAATCGGAATTCGTAGTTCGGCTGATTTTAGAGGAATATTTGTACGTATCAAAATTGGACACTAAGAAACTTTTCTGGTGAAAACCACACAATGGATTCCGATGCAAGGAAATACATGTTACTGGTAAGTACGCTGAGAATTACTTTTCAGGGTCAGTACTGGGCTGAAAGATGCAGCACTGGGTTATCTCCTGATAGCAGGACAGTAAATCGGAATTCGTAGTTCAGCTCATTTTAGAGGAATATTTGTAGGTTTCAAAAATGGACACTTAGAAACTTTTCTGCTCAAAACCACACAATGGATTCCTATGGAATGAAACACAAGTTACTGGTAAGTACACTTAGAATTACTTTTCAGGGTCAGTGTTGGACTAAAAGATGGAGCACTGGGTTCTCTCCTGATAACAGTTGAGTAAATCAGAATTCGTACTTCGCTGATTTTAGAGGAATATTTGTAAGTTTCAAAAATGGACACAAACTTTTCTGGTGAAAACCACACAATGGATTCCTATGGAAGGAAATACAAGTTACTGGTAAGTACGCTTAGAATTACTTTTCAGGGTCAGTGCTGGGATTAAAGATGCAGCAGTGGGTTCTCTCCTGATCACAGGTGAGTAAATCGGAATTCGTAGTTCGGCTGATTCTAGAGGAATATTTGTACGTTTCAAAATTGGACACTTATCTGGTGAAAACCACACAAAAGGATTCCAATTGAAGGAAATACAAGTTACTGGTAAGTACACTTAGAATTACTTCTCAGAGTCAGTGCTGGTCTAAAAGATGCAGCACTGGGTTCTCTCCTGATAACAGGTGAGTAAATCGGAATTCGTAGTTTGGCTGATTTTAGAGGAATAATTGTACGTTTCAAAAATGGACACAGAAACTTTTCTGGTGAAAACCACACAACGGATTCCTATGGAAGGAAATACAAGTTACTGGTGAGTACGCTTAGAATTACTTTTCAGGGTCAGTGCTGGGCTAAAAGATGCAGCACTGGGTTCTCTCCTGATAACAGGTGAGTAAATCGGAATTCGTAGTTCGGCTGATTTATAGGAATATTTGTACGTATCAAAATTGGACACTAAGAAACTTTTCTGGTGAAAACCACACAATGGATTCCGATGCAAGGAAATACAAGTTACTGGTAAGTACGCTTAGAATTACTTTTCAGGGTCAGTACTAGGCTGAAAGATGCAGCACTGGGTTATCTCCTAATAACAGGAGAGTAAATCGGAATTCGTAGTTCAGCTCATTTTAGAGGAATATTTGTACGTTTCAAAAATGGACACTTAGAAACTTTTCTGGTGAAAATCACATAATGGATTCCTATGGAAAGAAATACAAGTTACCGGTAAGTACGCCTAGAATTACTGTTCAGGGTAAGTGCTGGGCTGAAAGATGCAGCACTGGGTTCTCTCCTGATAACAGGTGAGTAAATCGGAATTCATAGTTCGGCTGATTTTAGACGAATATTTGTATGTTTCAAAATTGCACACTTATCTGGTGAAAACCACACAAAGGATTCCTATGGAATGAAATACAAGTTACTGGTAAGTACGCTTAGAATTACTTTTCAGAGTCAGTGCTGGTCTAAAAGATGCAGCACTGGGTTCTCTCCTGATAACAGGTGAGTAAATCGGAATTCGTACTTCGGCTGATATTAAAGGAATATTTGTGCGTTTCAAAAATGGACACAGAAACTTTTCTGGTGAAAACCACACAATGGATTCCTATGGAAAGAAATACAAGTTACTGGTAAGTACGCTTAAAATTACTTTTCAGGGTCAGTGCTGGGCTGAAAGATGCAGCACTGGGTTCTCTCCTGATAAAAGGTGAGTAAATCAGAATTCGTACTTCGGCTGATTTTAGAGGAATATTTGTAAGTTTCAAAAATGGACACTTAGAAACTTTTCTGGTGAAAACCACAAAATGGATTGCTATGGAAGGAAATATAAGTTACTGGAAAGTACGCTTAGAATTACTTTTCAGGGTCAGTGCTGGGCTAAAAGATGCAGCACTGGGTTCTCTCCTGATAACAGGTGAGTAAATCAGAATTCGTAGTTTGGCTGATTTTAGAGGAATATTTGTACGTATCAAAATTGGACACTAAGAAACTTTTCTGGTGAAAACCACACAATGGATTCCGATGCAAGGAAATACAAGTTACAGGTAAGTACGCTCAGAATTACTTTTCAGGGTCAGTACTGGGCTGAAAGATGCAGCACTGGGTTATCTCCTGATAGCAGGAGAGTAAATCGGAATTCGTAGTTCAGCTCATTTTAGAGGAATATTTGTACGTTTCAAAAATGGACACTTAGAAACTTTTCTGCTCAAAACCACACAATGGATTCCTATGGAATGAAACACAAGTTACTGGTAAGTACACTTAGAATTACTTTTCAGGGTCAGTGTTGGACTAAAAGATGGAGCACTGGGTTCTCTCCTGATAACAGTTGAGTAAATCAGAATTCGTACTTCGGCTGATTTTAGAGGAATATTTGTAAGTTTCAAAAATGGACACAGAAACTTTTCTGGTGAAAACCACACAATGGATTCCTATGGAAGGAAATACAAGTTACTGGTAAGTATGCTTAGAATTACTTTTCAGGGTCAGTGCTGGGATTAAAGATGCAGCACTGGGTTCTCTCCTGATCACAGGTGAGTAAATCGGAATTCGTAGTTCGGCTGATTTTAGAGGAATATTTGTACGTTTCAAAATTAGACACTTATCTGGTGAAAACCACACAAAAGGATTCCAATTGAAGGAAATACAAGTTACTGGTAGGTACGCTTAGAATTACTTCTCAGAGTCAGTGCTGGTCTAAAAGATGCAGCACTGGGTTCTCTCCTGATAACAGGTGAGTAAATCGGAATTCGTAGTTCGGCTGATTTTAGAGGAATAATTGTACATTTCAAAAATGGACACAGAAACTTTTCTGGTGAAAACCACACAATGGATTCCTATGGAAGGAAATACAAGTTACAGGTAAGTACGCTCAGAATTACTTTTCAGGGTCAGTACTGGGCTGAAAGATGCAGCACTGGGTTATCTCCTGATAGCAGGAGAGTAAATCGGAATTCGTAGTTCAGCTCATTTTAGAGGAATATTTGTACGTTTCAAAAATGGACACTTAGAAACTTTTCTGCTCAAAACCACACAATGGATTCCTATGGAATGAAACACAAGTTACTGGTAAGTACACTTAGAATTACTTTTCAGGGTCAGTGTTGGACTAAAAGATGGAGCACTGGGTTCTCTCCTGATAACAGTTGAGTAAATCAGAATTCGTACTTCGGCTGATTTTAGAGGAATATTTGTAAGTTTCAAAAATGGACACAGAAACTTTTCTGGTGAAAACCACACAATGGATTCCTATGGAAGGAAATACAAGTTACTGGTAAGTATGCTTAGAATTACTTTTCAGGGTCAGTGCTGGGATTAAAGATGCAGCACTGGGTTCTCTCCTGATCACAGGTGAGTAAATCGGAATTCGTAGTTCGGCTGATTTTAGAGGAATATTTGTACGTTTCAAAATTGGACACTTATCTGGTGAAAACCACACAAAAGGATTCCAATTGAAGGAAATACAAGTTACTGGTAGGTACGCTTAGAATTACTTCTCAGAGTCAGTGCTGGTCTAAAAGATGCAGCACTGGGTTCTCTCCTGATAACAGGTGAGTAAATCGGAATTCGTAGTTCGGCTGATTTTAGAGGAATAATTGTACATTTCAAAAATGGACACAGAAACTTTTCTGGTGAAAACCACACAATGGATTCCTATGGAAGGAAATACAAGTTACTGGTAAGTACGCTTAGAATTACTTTTCAGGGTCAGTGCTGGGCTAAAAGATGCAGCACTGGGTTCTCTCCTGATAATAGGTGAGTAAATCGGAATTCGTAGTTCGGCTGATTTATAGGAATATTTGTACGTATCAAAATTGGACACTAAGAAACTTTTCTGGTGAAAACCACACAATGGATTCCGATGCAAGGAAATACAAGTTACTGGTAAGTACGCTTAGAATTACTTTTCAGGGTCAGTACTAGGCTGAAAGATGCAGCACTGGGTTATCTCCTAATAACAGGAGAGTAAATCGGAATTCGTAGTTCAGCTCATTTTAGAGGAATATTTGTACGTTTCAAAAATGGACACTTAGAAACTTTTCTGCTCAAAACCACACAATGGATTCCTATGGAATGAAATACAAGTTACTGGTAAGTACACCTAGAATTACTTTTCAGGGTCAGTGTTGGACTAAAAGATGGAGCACTGGGTTCTCTCCTGATAACAGTTGAGTAAATCAGAATTCGTAGTTCGGCTGATTTTAGAGGAATATTTGTACGTTTCAAAAACTGGACACTTAGAAACTTTTCTGGTGAAAACCACACAATGGATTCCTATGGAAGGAAATACAAGTTACTGGTAAGTTCGCTTAGAATTACTTTTCAGAGTCACTGCTTATCTAAACCATGCAGCACTGGGTTCTCTCCTGATAACAAGTGAGTAAATCGGAATTTGTAGTTTGGCTGATTTTAAAGGAATATTTGTACGTTTCAAAAATGGACACTTAGAAACTTTTCTGGTGAAAACCACACAATGGATTCCTATGGAAGGAAATACAAGTTACTGGTAAGTACGCTTAGAATTACTTTTCAGCGTCAGTGCTGGTCTAAAAGATGCAGCACTGGGTAGTCTCCTGATAAAAGGTGAGTAAATCAGAATTCGTACTTCGGCTGATTTTAGAGGAATATTTGCAAGTTTCAAAAATGGACACAGAAACTTTTCTGGTGAAAACCACACAATGGATTCCTATGGAATGAAATACAAGTTACTGGTAAGTACGCTTAGAAAATACTTTTCAGGGACAGTGCTGGACTAAAAGATGCAGCACTGGGTTCTCTCCTGATAACAGGTGAGTAAATCGGTATTCGTAGTTCGGCTGATTTTAGAGGAATATTTGTACGTTTCAAAAATGGACACTTAGAAACTTTTCTGGTGAAAACCACACAATGGATTCCTATGGAAGAAAATACAAGTTACTGGGAGGTGCGCTTAGAATTACTTTTCAGGGTCAGTGCTGGACTAAAAGATGCAGCACTGGGTTCTCTCCTGATAACAGGTGAGTAAATCGGAATTCGTAGTTCGGCTGATTTTAGAGGAATATTTGTACGTATCAAAATTGGACACTAAGAAACTTTTCTGGTGAAAACCACACATTGGATTCCGATGCAAGGAAATACATGTTACTGGTAAGTACGCTCAGAATTACTTTTCAGCGTCAGTACTGGGCTGAAAGATGCAGCACTGGGTTATCTCCTGATAGCAGGACAGTAAATCGGAATTCGTAGTTCAGCTCATTTTAGAGGAATATTTGTAGGTTTCAAAAATGGACACTTAGAAACTTTTCTGCTCAAAACCACACAATGGATTCCTATGGAATGAAACACAAGTTACTGGTAAGTACACTTAGAATTACTTTTCAGGGTCAGTGTTGGACTAAAAGATGGAGCACTGGGTTCTCTCCTGATAACAGTTGAGTAAATCAGAATTCGTACTTCGGCTGATTTTAGAGGAATATTTGTAAGTTTCAAAAATGGACACAGAAACTTTTCTGGTGAAAACCACACAATGGATTCCTATGGAAGGAAATACAAGTTACTGGTAAGTACGCTTAGAATTACTTTTCAGGGTCAGTGCTGGGATTAAAGATGCAGCAGTGGGTTCTCTCCTGATCACAGGTGAGTAAATCGGAATTCGTAGTTCGGCTGATTTTAGAGGAATATTTGTACGTTTCAAAATTGGACACTTATCTGGTGAAAACCACACAAAAGGATTCCAATTGAAGGAAATACAAGTTACTGGTAAGTACACTTAGAATTACTTCTCAGAGTCAGTGCTGGTCTAAAAGATGCAGCACTGGGTTCTCTCCTGATAACAGGTGAGTAAATCGGAATTCGTAGTTTGGCTGATTTTAGAGGAATAATTGTACATTTCAAAAATGGACACAGAAACTTTTCTGGTGAAAACCACACAATGGATTCCTATGGAAGGAAATACAAGTTACTGGTAAGTACGCTTAGAACTACTTCTCAGAGTCAGTGCTGTTCTAAAAGATGCAGCACTGGGTTCTCTCCTGATAACAGGTGAGTAAATCAGAATTCGTACTTCAGCTGATTTTAGAGGAATATTTGTACCTTTCAAAATTGGACACTTAGAAACTTTTCTGGTGAAAACCACACAATGGATTCCTATGGAAGGAAAAACAAGTTCCTGGTAAGTATGCTTAGAATTACTTTTCAGGGTCTGTACTGGGCTGAAAGATGTAGCAGCGGGTTCTCTCCTGATAACAGGTGAGTAAATCGGAATTCGTTGTTCGGCTGATTTTAGAGGCATATTTGTACGTTTCAAAAATGGACACTTAGAAACTTTTCTGGTGAAAACCACACAATGGATTCCTATGGAAGGAAATACAAGTTATTGGTAAGTACGCTTAGAATTACTTTTCAGAGTCAGTGCTGGTCTAAACCATGCAGCACTGGGTTCTCTCCTGATAACAAGTGAGTAAATCGGAATTTGTAGTTCGGCTGATTTTCTAGGAATATTTGTACGTTTCAAAAATGGACACTTAGAAACTTTTCTGGTGAAAACCACACAATGGATTCCTATGGAAGGAAATACAAGTTACTGGTAAGTACGCTTAGAATTACTTCTCAGCGTCAGTGCTGGTCTAAAAGATGCAGCACTGGGTTCTCTCCTGATAAAAGGTGAGTAAATCAGAATTCGTACTTCGGCTGATTTTAGAGGAATATTTGTAAGTTTCAAAAATGGACACTTAGAAACTTTTCTGGTGAAAACCACACAATGGATTCCTACGGAATGAAATACAAGTTACTGGTAAGTACTCTTAGAATTACTTTTCAGCGTCAGTGCTGGTCTAAAAGATGCAGCACTGGGTTCTCTCCTGATAAAAGTTGAGTAAATCAGAATTCGTACTTCGGCTGATTTTAGAGGAATATTTGTAGGTTTCAAAAATGGACACTTAGAAACTTTTCTGGTGAAAACCACACAATGGATTCCTATGGAAGGAAATACAAGTTACTGGAAAGTACGCTTAGAATTACTTTTCAGGGTCAGTGCTGGACTAAAAGATGCAGCACTGGGTTCTCTCCTGATAACAGGTGAGTAAATCGGAATTCGTAGTTCGGCTGATCTTAGAGGAATATTTGTACGTTTCAAAAATGGACACAGAAACTTTTCTGGTGAAAACCACACAATGGATTCCTATGGAAGGAAATATAAGTTACTGGTAAGTAAGCTTAGAATTACTTTTCAGGGTTAGTGCTGGGCTAAAAGATGCAGCACTGGGTTCTCTCCTGATAACAGGTGAGTAAATCGGAATTCGTTGGTCGGCTGATTTTAGAGGAATATTTGTACGTTTCAAAATTGGACACTTATCTGGTGAAAACCACACAAAAGGATTCCAATGGAAGGAAATACAAGTTACTGGTAAGTACGCTTAGAATTACTTCTCAGAGTCAGTGCTGGTCTAAAAGATGCAGCACTGGGTTCTCTCCTGATAATAGGTGAGTAAATCGGAATTCGTACTTCGGCTGATTTTAGAGGAATATTTGTAAGTTTCAAAAATGGACACTTAGAAACTTTTCTGGTGAAAACCACAAAATGGATTCCTATGGAAGGAAATACAAGTTACTGGAAAGTACGCTTAGAATTACTTTTCAGGGTCAGTGCTGGACTAAAAGATGCAGCACTGGGTTCTCTCCTGATAACAGGTGAGTAAATCGAAATTCGTAGTTCGGCTGATTTTAGATGAATAATTGTACGTTTCAAAAATGGACACGGAAACTTTTCTGGTGAAAACCACACAATGGATTCCTATGGGAGGGAATACAAGTTATTGGTAAGTACGCTTGGAATTACTTTTCAGGGTCAGTGCTGGGCTAAAAGATGCAGCACTGGGTTCTCTCCTGATAACAGGTGAGTAAATCGGAATTCGTAGTTCGGCTGATTTTAGAGGAATATTTGTACGTATCAAAATTGGATACTAAGAAACTTTTCTGGTGAAAACCACACAATGGATTCCGATGCAAGGAAATACAAGTTACTGGTAAGTATGCTTAGAATTACTTTTCAGGGTCAGTGCTGGGCTAAAAGATGCAGCACTGGGTTCTCTCCTGATAACAGGTGAGTAAATCAGAATTCGTACTTCGGCTGATTATAGAGGAATATTTGTAAGTTTCAAAAATGGACACTTAGAAACTTTTCTGGTCAAAACCACACAATAGATTCCTATGGAAGGAAATACAAGGTACTGGTAAGTACGCTTAGAATTACTTTTTAGGGTCAGTGCTGGACTAAAAGATGCAGCACTGGGTTCTCGCCTGATAACAGGTGAGTAAATCGGAATTTGTAGTTCGCCTGATTTTAAAGGAATATTTGTACGTTTCAAAAATGGACACTTACAAACTTTTCTGGTGAAAACCACACAATGGATTCCTATGAAAGGAAATACAAGTTACTGGTAAGTACGCTTAGAATTACTTTTCAGGGTCAGTGCTGGGCTAAAAGATGCAGCACTGGGTTCTCTCCTGATAACAGATGAGTAAATCGGAATTCGTAGTTCGGCTGATTTTAGAGGAATATTTGTACGTTTTAAAAATGGGCACTCAGAAACTTTTCTGGTGAAAACCACATAATGGATTCCTATGGAAAGAAATACAAGTTACTGGAAAGTACGCTTAGAATTACTTTTCAGCGTCAGTGCTGGTCTAAAAGATGCAGCACTGGGTTCTCTCCTGATAAAAGGTGAGTAAATCAGAATTTGTACTTCGGTTGATTTTAGAGGAATATTTGTAAGTTTCAAAAATGGACAATTAGAAACTTTTCTGGTGAAAACCACACAATGGATTCCTATGGAAGGAAATCCAAGTTACTGGTAAGTACGCTTAGAATTACTTTTCAGGGTCAGTGCTGGGCTAAAAGATGCAGCACTGGGTTCTCTCCTGATAACAGGTGAGTAAATCGGAATTCGTAGTTCGGCTGATTTTAGAGGAATATTTGTACGTTTTAAAAATGGGCACTTAGAATCTTTTCTGGCGAAAACCACACAATGGATTCCTATGAAATGAAATACAAGTTACTGGTAAGTACCCTTAGAAAATACTTTTCAGGGACAGTGCTGGACTAAAAGATGCAGCACTAGGTTCTCTCCTGATAACAGGTGAGTAAATCAGAATTCGTACTTTGGCTGATTTTAGAGGAATATTTGTATGTTTCAAAAATGGACACAGAAACTTTTCTGGTGAAAACCACACAATGGATTCCTATGGAAGGAAATACAAGTTACTGGTAAGTACGCTTAGAATTGCTTTTCAGAGTCAGTGCTGGTCTAAAAGATGCAGCACTGGGATCTCTCCTGATAACAGGTGAGTAAATCGGAATTTGTAGTTCGGCTGATATTAAAGGAATATTTGTGCGTTTCAAAAATGGACACAGAAACTTTTCTGGTGAAAACCACACAATGGATTCCTATGGAAAGAAATACAAGTTACTGGTAAGTACGCTTAAAATTACTTTTCAGGGTCAGTGCTGGGCTGAAAGATGCAGCACTGGGTTCTCTCCTGATAACAGGTGAGTAAATCGGAATTCGTAGTTCGGCTGATTTTAGAGGAATATTTGTACGTTTCAAAATTAGACACTTATCTGGTGAAAACCACACAAAGGATTCCAATGGAAGGAAATACAAGTTACTGGTAAGTACGCTTAGAATTACTTTTCAGAGTCAGTGCTGGTCTAAACCATGCAGCACTGGGTTCTCTCCTGATAACAAGTGAGTAAGTCGGAATTTGTAGTTCGGCTGATTTTATAGGAATATTTGTACGTTTCAAAAATGGACACTTAAAAACTTTTCTGGTGAAAACCACACAATGGATTCCTATGGAAGGAAATACAAGTTACTGGTAAGTACGCTTAGAATTACTTTTCAGAGTCAGTGCTGGTCTAAACCATATAGCACTGGGTTCTCTCCTGATAACAAGTGAGTAAATCGGAATTTGTAGTTCGGCTGATTTTATAGGAATATTTGTACGTTTCAAAAATGGACACTTAAAAACTTTTCTGGTGAAAACCACACAATGGATTCCTATGGAAGGAAATACAAGTTACTGGTAAGTACGCTTGTACGCTTAGAATTACTTTTCAGCGTCAGTGCTGGTCTAAAGATGCAGCACTGGGTTCTCTCCTGATAAAAGGTGAGTAAATCAGAATTCGTACTTCGGCTGATTTTAGAGGAATATTTGTAAGTTTCAAAAATGGACACTTAGAAACTTTTCTGGTGAAAACCACACAATGGATTCCTCTGGAAGGAAATACAAGTTACTGGAAAGTAGGCTTAGAATTACTTTTCAGGGTCAGTGCTGGACTAAAAGATGCAGCACTGGGTTCTCTCCTGATAACAGGTGAGTTAATCGGAATTCGTAGTTCGTCTGATTTTAGAGGAATATTTGTACATTTCAAAAATGGACACAGAAACTTTTCTGGTGAAAACCACACAATGGATTCCTATGGAAGGAAATACAAGTTACTGGTAAGTACGCTTAGAATTACTTTTCAGGGTCTGTGCTGGGATTAAAGATGCAGCACTGGGTTCTCTCCTGATCACAGGTGAGTAAATCGGAATTAGTAGTTCGGCTGATTTTAGAGGAATATTTGTACGTTTCAAAATTGGACACTTATCTGGTGAAAACCACACAAAGGATTCCTATGGAAGGAAATATAAGTTACTGGTAAGTACGCTTAGAACTACTTCTCAGAGTCAGTGCTGTTCTAAAAGATGCAGCACTGGGTTCTCTCCTGATAACAGGTGAGTAAATCGGAATTCGTAGTTCGCCTGATTTTAGAGGAATATTTGTACCTTTCAAAATTGGACACTTAGAAACTTTTCTGGTGAAAACCACACAATAGATTCCTATGGAAGGAAAAACAAGTTCCTGGTAAGTATGCTTAGAATTACTTTTCAGGGTCTGTACTGGGATGAAAGATGTAGCAGCGGGTTCTCTCCTGATAACAGGTGAGTAAATCGGAATTCGTTGTTCGGCTGATTTTAGAGGCATATTTGTACGTTTCAAAAATGGACACTTAGAAACTTTTCTGGTGAAAACCACACAATGGATTCCTATGGAAGGAAATACAAGTTATTGGTAAGTACGCTTAGAATTTCTTTTCAGAGTCAGTGCTGGTCTAAACCATGCAGCACTGGGTTCTCTCTTGATAACAAGTGAGTAAATCGGAATTTGTAGTTCGGCTGATTTTCTAGGAATATTTGTACGTTTCAAAAATGGACACTTAGAAACTTTTCTGGTGAAAACCACACAATGGATTCCTATGGAAGGAAATACAAGTTACTGGTAAGTACGCTTAGAATTACTTTTCAGCGTCAGTGCTGGTCTAAAAGATGCAGCACTGGGTTCTCTCCTGATAAAAGGTGAGTAAATCAGAATTCGTACTTCGGCTGATTTTAGAGGAATATTTGTAAGTTTCAAAAATGGACACTTAGAAACTTTTCTGGTGAAAACCACACAATGGATTCCTACGGAATGAAATACAAGTTACTGGTAAGTAGTCTTAGAATTACTTTTCAGCGTCAGTGCTGGTCTAAAAGATGCAGCACTGGGTTCTCTCCTGATAAAAGGTGAGTAAATCAGCATTCGTACTTCGGCTGATTTTAGAGGAATATTTGTAAGTTTCAAAAATAGACACAGAAACTTTTCTGGTGAAAACCACACAATGGATTCCTATGGAAGGAAATATAAGTTACTGGTAAGTACGCTTAGAATTACTTTTCAGAGTCAGTGCTTGTCTAAAAGATGCCGCACTGGGATCTCTCCTGATAACAGGTGAGTAAATCAGAATTTGTAGTGCGGCTGATATTAAAGGAATATTTGTGCGTTTCAAAAATGGACACAGAATCTTTTCTGGTGAAAACCACACAATGGATTTCTATGGAAAGAAATACAAGTTACTGGTAAGTACGCTTAAAATTACTTTTCAGGGTCAGTGCTGGGCTGAAAGATGCAGCACTGGCTTCTCTCCTGATAACAGGTGAGTAAATCGGAATTTGTAGTTCGGCTGATTTTAGAGGAATATTTGTACGTTTCAAAATTGGACACTTATCTGGTGAAAACCACACAAAAGGATTCCAATGGAAGGAAATACAAGTTACTGGTAAGTATGCTTAGAATTACTTTTCAGGGTCAGTGCTGGGCTAAAAGATGCAGCACTGGGTTCTCTCCTGATAACAGGTGAGTAAATCGGAATTCTTTGGTCGGCTGATTTTAGAGGAATATTTGTCCGTTTCAAAATTGGACACTTATCTGGTGAAAACCACACAAAAGGATTCCAATGGAAGGAAATACAAGTTACTGGTAAGTACGCTTAGAATTACTTCTCAGAGTCAGTGCTGGTCTAAAGGATGCAGCACTGGGTTCTCTCCTGATAATAGGTGAGTAAATCGGAATTTGTAGTTCGGCTGATTTTAGAGGAATATTTGTAAGTTTCAAAAATGGACACTTAGAAACTTTTCTGGTGAAAACCACACAATGGATTCCTATGGAAGGAAATACAAGTTACTGGTAAGTACGCTTAGAATTACTTTTCAGAGTCAGTGCTGGTCTAAACCATGCAGCACTGGGTTCTCTCCTGATAACAAGTGAGTAAATCCGAATTTGTAGTTCGGCTGATTTTATAGGAATATTTGTACGTTTCATAAATGGACACTTAAAAACTTTTCTGGTGAAAACCACACAATGGATTCCTATGGAAGGAAATACAAGTTACTGGTAAGTACGCTTGTACGCTTAGAAATACTTTTCAGCGTCAGTGCTGGTCTAAAAGATGCAGCACTGGGTTCTCTCCTGATAAAAGGTGAGTAAATCAGAATTCGTACTTCGGCTGATTTTAGAGGAATATTTGTAAGTTTCAAAAATGGACACTTAGAAACTTTTCTGGTGAAAACCTCACAATGGAATCCTATGGAAGAAAATACAAGTTACTGGAAAGTACGCTTAGAATTACTTTTCAGGGTCAGTGCTGGACTAAAAGATGCAGCACTGGGTTCTCTCCTGATAACAGGTGAGTTAATCGGAATTCGTAGTTCGGCTGATTTTAGAGGAATATTTGTACATTTCAAAAATGGACACAGAAACTTTTCTGGTGAAAACCACACAATGGATTCCTATGGAAGGAAATACAAGTTACTGGTAAGTACGCTTAGAATTACTTTTCAGGGTCAGTGCTGGGATTAAAGATGCAGCACTGGGTTCTCTCCTGATAACAGGTGAGTAAATTGGAATTCGTAGTTCGGCTGATTTTAGAGGAATATTTGTACGTTTCAAAATTGGACACTTATCTGGTGAAAACCACACAAAAGGATTCCAATGGAAGGAAATACAAGTTACTGGTAAGTACGCTTATAATTACTTTTCAGGGTTAGTGCTGGGCTAAAAGATGCAGCACTGGGTTCTCTCCTGATAACAGGTGAGTAAATCGGAATTCGTTGGTCGGCTGATTTTAGAGGAATATTTGTACGTTTCAAAATTGGACACTTATCTGGTGAAAACCACACAAAAGGATTCCAATGGAAGGAAATACAAGTTACTGGTAAGTACGCTTAGAATTACTTCTCAGAGTCAGTGCTGGTCTAAAAGATGCAGCACTGGGTTCTCTCCTGATAATAGGTGAGTAAATCGGAATTCGTACTTCGGCTGATTTTAGAGGAATATTTGTAAGTTTCAAAAATGGACACTTAGAAACTTTTCTGGTGAAAACCACAAAATGGATTCCTATGGAAGGAAATACAAGTTACTGGAAAGTACGCTTAGAATTACTTTTCAGGGTCAGTGCTGGACTAAAAGATGCAGCACTGGGTTCTCTCCTGATAACAGGTGAGTAAATCGAAATTCGTAGTTCGGCTGATTTTAGATGAATAATTGTACGTTTCAAAAATGGACACGGAAACTTTTCTGGTGAAAACCACACAATGGATTCCTATGGAAGGGAATACAAGTTATTGGTAAGTACGCTTGGAATTACTTTCCAGGGTCAGTGCTGGGCTAAAAGATGCAGCACTGGGTTCTCTCCTGATAACAGGTGAGTAAATCGGAATTCGTAGTTCGGCTGATTTTAGAGGAATATTTGTACGTATCAAAATTGGATACTAAGAAACTTTTCTGGTGAAAACCACACAATGGATTCCGATGCAAGGAAATACAAGTTAATGGTAAGTATGCTTAGAATTTCTTTTCAGGGTCAGTGCTGGGCTAAAAGATGCAGCACTGGGTTCTCTCCTGATAACAGGTGAGTAAATCAGAATTCGTACTTCGGCTGATTATAGAGGAATATTTGTAAGTTTCAAAAATGGACACTTAGAAACTTTTCTGGTGAAAACCACACAATAGATTCCTATGGAAGGAAATACAAGTTACTGGTAAGTACGCTTAGAATTACTTTTTAGGGTCAGTGCTGGACTAAAAGATGCAGCACTGGGTTCTCGCCTGATAACAGGTGAGTAAATCGGAATTTGTAGTTCGGCTGATTTTAAAGGAATATTTGTACGTTTCAAAAATGGACACTTACAAACTTTTCTGGTGAAAACCACACAATGGATTCCTATGAAAGGAAATACAAGTTACTGGTAAGTACGCTTAGAATTACTTTTCAGGGTCAGTGCTGGGCTAAAAGATGCAGCACTGGGTTCTCTCCTGATAACAGATGAGTAAATCGGAATTCGTAGTTCGGCTGATTTTAGAGGAATATTTGTACGTTTTAAAAATGGGCACTCAGAAACTTTTCTGGTGAAAACCACATAATGGATTCCTATGGAAAGAAATACAAGTTACTGGAAAGTACGCTTAGAATTACTTTTCAGCGTCAGTGCTGGTCTAAAAGATGCAGCACTGGGTTCTCTCCTGATAAAAGGTGAGTAAATCAGAATTCGTACTTCGGTTGATTTTAGAGGAATATTTGTAAGTTTCAAAAATGGACAATTAGAAACTTTTCTGGTGAAAACCACACAATGGATTCCTATGGAAGGAAATCCAAGTTACTGGTAAGTACGCTTAGAATTACTTTTCAGGGTCAGTGCTGGGCTAAAAGATGCAGCACTGGGTTCTCTCCTGATAACAGGTGAGTAAATCGGAATTCGTAGTTCGGCTGATTTTAGAGGAATATTTGTACGTTTTAAAAATGGGCACTTAGAATCTTTTCTGGCGAAAACCACACAATGGATTCCTATGAAATGAAATACAAGTTACTGGTAAGTACCCTTAGAAAATACTTTTCAGGGACAGTGCTGGACTAAAAGATGCAGCACTGGGTTCTCTCCTGATAACAGGTGAGTAAATCAGAATTCGTACTTTGGCTGATTTTAGAGGAATATTTGTATGTTTCAAAAATGGACACAGAAACTTTTCTGGTGAAAACCACACAATGGATTCCTATGGAAGGAAATACAAGTTACTGGTAAGTACGCTTAGAATTGCTTTTCAGAGTCAGTGCTGGTCTAAAAGATGCAGCACTGGGATCTCTCCTGATAACAGGTGAGTAAATCGGAATTTGTAGTTCGGCTGATATTAAAGGAATATTTGTGCGTTTCAAAAATGGACACAGAAACTTTTCTGGTGAAAACCACACAATGGATTCCTATGGAAAGAAATACAAGTTACTGGTAAGTACGCTTAAAATTACTTTTCAGGGTCAGTGCTGGGCTGAAAGATGCAGCACTGGGTTCTCTCCTGATAACAGGTGAGTAAATCAGAATTCGTACTTCGGCTGATTTTAGAGGAATATTTGTAAGTTTCAAAAATGGACACTTAGAAACTTTTCTGGTGAAAACCTCACAATGGAATCCTATGGAAGGAAATACAAGTTACTGGAAAGTACGCTTAGAATTACTTTTCAGGGTCAGTGCTGGACTAAAAGATGCAGCACTGGGTTCTCTCCTGATAACAGGTGAGTTAATCGGAATTCGTAGTTCGGCTGATTTTAGAGGAATATTTGTACATTTCAAAAATGGACACAGAAACTTTTCTGGTGAAAACCACACAATGGATTCCTATGGAAGGAAATACAAGTTACTGGTAAGTACGCTTAGAATTACTTTTCAGGGTCAGTGCTGGGATTAAAGATGCAGCACTGGGTTCTCTCCTGATCACAGGTGAGTAAATCGGAATTAGTAGTTCGGGTGATTTTAGAGGAATATTTGTACGTTTCAAAATTGGACACTTATCTGCTGAAAACCACACAAAGGATTCCTATGGAAGGAAATATAAGTTACTGGTAAGTACGCTTAGAACTACTTCTCAGAGTCAGTGCTGTTCTAAAAGATGCAGCACTGGGTTCTCTCCTGATAACAGGTGAGTAAATCGGAATTCGTAGTTCGGCTGATTTTAGAGGAATATTTGTACGTTTCAAAAACTGGACACTTAGAAACTTTTCTGGTGAAAACCACACAATGGATTCCTATGGAAGGAAATACAAGTTACTGGTAAGTTCGCTTAGAATTACTTTTCAGAGTCACTGCTTATCTAAACCATGCAGCACTGGGTTCTCTCCTGATAACAAGTGAGTAAATCGGAATTTGTAGTTTGGCTGATTTTAAAGGAATATTTGTACGTTTCAAAAATGGACACTTAGAAACTTTTCTGGTGAAAACCACACAATGGATTCCTATGGAAGGAAATACAAGTTACTGGTAAGTACGCTTAGAATTACTTTTCAGCGTCAGTGCTGGTCTAAAAGATGCAGCACTGGGTAGTCTCCTGATAAAAGGTGAGTAAATCAGAATTCGTACTTCGGCTGATTTTAGAGGAATATTTGCAAGTTTCAAAAATGGACACAGAAACTTTTCTGGTGAAAACCACACAATGGATTCCTATGGAATGAAATACAAGTTACTGGTAAGTACGCTTAGAAAATACTTTTCAGAGACAGTGCTGGACTAAAAGATGCAGCACTGGGTTCTCTCCTGATAACAGGTGAGTAAATCGGTATTCGTAGTTCGGCTGATTTTAGAGGAATATTTGTACGTTTCAAAAATGGACACTTAGAAACTTTTCTGGTGAAAACCACACAATGGATTCCTATGGAAGAAAATACAAGTTACTGGGAGGTGCGCTTAGAATTACTTTTCAGGGTCAGTGCTGGACTAAAAGATGCAGCACTGGGTTCTCTCCTGATAGCAGGACAGTAAATCGGAATTCGTAGTTCAGCTCATTTTAGAGGAATATTTGTAGGTTTCAAAAATGGACACTTAGAAACTTTTCTGCTCAAAACCACACAATGGATTCCTATGGAATGAAACACAAGTTACTGGTAAGTACACTTAGAATTACTTTTCAGGGTCAGTGTTGGACTAAAAGATGGAGCACTGGGTTCTCTCCTGATAACAGTTGAGTGAATCAGAATTCGTACTTCGGCTGATTTTAGAGGAATATTTGTAAGTTTCAAAAATGGACACAGAAACTTTTCTGGTGAAAACCACACAATGGATTCCTATGGAAGGAAATACAAGTTACTGGTAAGTACGCTTAGAATTACTTTTCAGGGTCAGTGCTGGGATTAAAGATGCAGCAGTGGGTTCTCTCCTGATCACAGGTGAGTAAATCGGAATTCGTACTTCGGCTGATTTTAGAGGAATATTTGTACGTTTCAAAATTGGACACTTATCTGGTGAAAACCACACAAAAGGATTCCAATTGAAGGAAATACAAGTTACTGGTAAGTACACTTAGAATTACTTCTCAGAGTCAGTGCTGGTCTAAAAGATGCAGCACTGGGTTCTCTCCTGATAACAGGTGAGTAAATCAGAATTCGTACTTCAGCTGATTTTAGAGGAATATTTGTACCTTTCAAAATTGGACACTTAGAAACTTTTCTGGTGAAAACCACACAATGGATTCCTATGGAAGGAAAAACAAGTTCCTGGTAAGTATGCTTAGAATTACTTTTCAGGGTCTGTACTGGGCTGAAAGATGTAGCAGCGGGTTCTCTCCTGATAACAGGTGAGTAAATCGGAATTCGTTGTTCGGCTGATTTTAGAGGCATATTTGTACGTTTCAAAAATGGACACTTAGAAACTTTTCTGGTGAAAACCACACAATGGATTCCTATGGAAGGAAATACAAGTTATTGGTAAGTACGCTTAGAATTACTTTTCAGAGTCAGTGCTGGTCTAAACCATGCAGCACTGGGTTCTCTCCTGATAACAAGTGAGTAAATCGGAATTTGTAGTTCGGCTGATTTTCTAGGAATATTTGTACGTTTCAAAAATGGACACTTAGAAACTTTTCTGGTGAAAACCACACAATGGATTCCTATGGAAGGAAATACAAGTTACTGGTAAGTACGCTTAGAATTACTTCTCAGCGTCAGTGCTGGTCTAAAAGATGCAGCACTGGGTTCTCTCCTGATAAAAGGTGAGTAAATCAGAATTCGTACTTCGGCTGATTTTAGAGGAATATTTGTAAGTTTCAAAAATGGACACTTAGAAACTTTTCTGGTGAAAACCACACAATGGATTCCTACGGAATGAAATACAAGTTACTGGTAAGTACTCTTAGAATTACTTTTCAGCGTCAGTGCTGGTCTAAAAGATGCAGCACTGGGTTCTCTCCTGATAAAAGTTGAGTAAATCAGAATTCGTACTTCGGCTGATTTTAGAGGAATATTTGTAGGTTTCAAAAATGGACACTTAGAAACTTTTCTGGTGAAAACCACACAATGGATTCCTATGGAAGGAAATATAAGTTACTGGTAAGTACGCTTAGAATTACTTTTCAGAGTCAGTGCTGGTCTAAAAGATGCAGCACTGGGTTCTCTCCTGATAACAGGTGAGTAAATCGGAATTCGTAGTTCGGCTGATTTTAGAGGAATATTTGTACGTTTTAAAAATGGGCACTTAGAATCTTTTCTGGCGAAAACCACACAATGGATTCCTATGAAATGAAATACAAGTTACTGGTAAGTACCCTTAGAAAATACTTTTCAGGGACAGTGCTGGACTAAAAGATGCAGCACTGGGTGCTCTCCTGATAACAGGTGAGTAAATCAGAATTCGTACTTTGGCTGATTTTAGAGGAATATTTGTATGTTTCAAAAATGGACACAGAAACTTTTCTGGTGAAAACCACACAATGGATTCCTATGGAAGGAAATACAAGTTACTGGTAAGTACGCTTAGAATTGCTTTTCAGAGTCAGTGCTGGTCTAAAAGATGCAGCACTGGGATCTCTCCTGATAACAGGTGAGTAAATCGGAATTTGTAGTTCGGCTGATATTAAAGGAATATTTGTGCGTTTCAAAAATGGACACAGAAACTTTTCTGGTGAAAACCACACAATGGATTCCTATGGAAAGAAATACAAGTTACTGGTAAGTACGCTTAAAATTACTTTTCAGGGTCAGTGCTGGGCTGAAAGATGCAGCACTGGGTTCTCTCCTGATAACAGGTGAGTAAATCGGAATTCGTAGTTCGGCTGATTTTAGAGGAATATTTGTACGTTTCAAAATTAGACACTTATCTGGTGAAAACCACACAAAGGATTCCAATGGAAGGAAATACAAGTTACTGGTAAGTACGCTTAGAATTACTTTTCAGAGTCAGTGCTGGTCTAAACCATGCAGCACTGGGTTCTCTCCTGATAACAAGTGAGTAAGTCGGAATTTGTAGTTCGGCTGATTTTATAGGAATATTTGTACGTTTCAAAAATGGACACTTAAAAACTTTTCTGGTGAAAACCACACAATGGATTCCTATGGAAGGAAATACAAGTTACTGGTAAGTACGCTTAGAATTACTTTTCAGAGTCAGTGCTGGTCTAAACCATACAGCACTGGGTTCTCTCCTGATAACAAGTGAGTAAATCGGAATTTGTAGTTCGGCTGATTTTATAGGAATATTTGTACGTTTCAAAAATGGACACTTAAAAACTTTTCTGGTGAAAACCACACAATGGATTCCTATGGAAGGAAATACAAGTTACTGGTAAGTACGCTTGTACGCTTAGAATTACTTTTCAGAGTCAGTGCTGGTCTAAACCATACAGCACTGGGTTCTCTCCTGATAAAAGGTGAGTAAATCAGAATTCGTACTTCGGCTGATTTTAGAGGAATATTTGTAAGTTTCAAAAATGGACACTTAGAAACTTTTCTGGTGAAAACCACACAATGGATTCCTCTGGAAGGAAATACAAGTTACTGGAAAGTAGGCTTAGAATTACTTTTCAGGGTCAGTGCTGGACTAAAAGATGCAGCACTGGGTTCTCTCCTGATAACAGGTGAGTTAATCGGAATTCGTAGTTCGTCTGATTTTAGAGGAATATTTGTACATTTCAAAAATTGACACAGAAACTTTTCTGGTGAAAACCACACAATGGATTCCTATGGAAGGAAATACAAGTTACTGGTAAGTACGCTTAGAATTACTTTTCAGGGTCAGTGCTGGGATTAAAGATGCAGCACTGGGTTCTCTCCTGATCACAGGTGAGTAAATCGGAATTAGTAGTTCGGCTGATTTTAGAGGAATATTTGTACGTTTCACAATTGGACACTTATCTGGTGAAAACCACACAAAGGATTCCTATGGAAGGAAATATAAGTTACTGGTAAGTACGCTTAGAACTACTTCTCAGAGTCAGTGCTGTTCTAAAAGATGCAGCACTGGGTTCTCTCCTGATAACAGGTGAGTAAATCGGAATTCGTAGTTCGCCTGATTTTAGAGGAATATTTGTACCTTTCAAAATTGGACACTTAGAAACTTTTCTGGTGAAAACCACACAATGGATTCCTATGGAAGGAAAAACAAGTTCCTGGTAAGTATGCTTAGAATTACTTTTCAGGGTCTGTACTGGGCTGAAAGATGTAGCAGCGGGTTCTCTCCTGATAACAGGTGAGTAAATCGGAATTCGTTGTTCGGCTGATTTTAGAGGCATATTTGTACGTTTCAAAAATGGACACTTAGAAACTTTTCTGGTGAAAACCACACAATGGATTCCTATGGAAGGAAATACAAGTTATTGGTAAGTACGCTTAGAATTGCTTTTCAGAGTCAGTGCTGGTCTAAACCATGCAGCACTGGGTTCTCTCTTGATAACAAGTGAGTAAATCGGAATTTGTAGTTCGGCTGATTTTCTAGGAATATTTGTACGTTTCAAAAATGGACACTTAGAAACTTTTCTGGTGAAAACCACACAATGGATTCCTATGGAAGGAAATACAAGTTACTGGTAAGTACGCTTAGAATTACTTTTCAGCGTCAGTGCTGGTCTAAAAGATGCAGCACTGGGTTCTCTCCTGATAAACGGTGAGTAAATCAGAATTCGTACTTCGGCTGATTTTAGAGGAATATTTGTAAGTTTCAAAAATGGACACTTAGAAACTTTTCTGGTGAAAACCACACAATGGATTCCTACGGAATGAAATACAAGTTACTGGTAAGTACTCTTAGAATTACTTTTCAGCGTCAGTGCTGGTCTAAAAGATGCAGCACTGGGTTCTCTCCTGATAAAAGGTGAGTAAATCAGAATTCGTACTTCGGCTGATTTTAGAGGAATATTTGTAAGTTTCAAAAATGGACACAGAAACTTTTCTGGTGAAAACCACAGAATGGATTCCTATGGAAGGAAATATAAGTTACTGGTAAGTACGCTTAGAATTACTTTTCAGAGTCAGTGCTTGTCTAAAAGATGCAGCACTGGCATCTCTCCTGATAACAGGTGAGTAAATCAGAATTTGTAGTGCGGCTGATATTAAAGGAATATTTGTGCGTTTCAAAAATGGACACAGAATCTTTTCTGGTGAAAACCACACAATGGATTTCTATGGAAAGAAATACAAGTTACTGGTAAGTACGCTTAAAATTACTTTTCAGGGTCTGTGCTGGGCTGAAAGATGCAGCACTGGCTTCTCTCCTGATAACAGGTGAGTAAATCGGAATTTGTAGTTCGGCTGATTTTAGAGGAATATTTGTACGTTTCAAAATTGGACACTTATCTGGTGAAAACCACACAAAAGGATTCCAATGGAAGGAAATACAAGTTACTGGTAAGTATGCTTAGAATTACTTCTCAGAGTCAGTGCTGGTCTAAACCATGCAGCACTGGGTTCTCTCCTGATAACAAGTGAGTAAATCGGAATTTGTAGTTCGGCTGATTTTATAGGAATATTTGTACGTTTCAAAAATGGACACTTAAAAACTTTTCTGGTGAAAACCACACAATGGATTCCTATGGAAGGAAATACAAGTTACTGGTAAGTACGCTTGTACGCTTAGAAATACTTTTCAGCGTCAGTGCTGGTCTAAAAGATGCAGCACTGGGTTCTCTCCTGATAAAAGGTGAGTAAATCAGAATTCGTACTTCGGCTGATTTTAGAGGAATATTTGTAAGTTTCAAAAATGGACACTTAGAAACTTTTCTGGTGAAAACCTCACAATGGAATCCTATGGAAGGAAATACAAGTTACTGGAAAGTACGCTTAGAATTACTTTTCAGGGTCAGTGCTGGACTAAAAGATGCAGCACTGGGTTCTCTCCTGATAACAGGTGAGTTAATCGGAATTCGTAGTTCGGCTGATTTTAGAGGAATATTTGTACATTTCAAAAATGGACACAGAAACTTTTCTGGTGAAAACCACACAATGGATTCCTATGGAAGGAAATACACGTTACTGGTAAGTACGCTTAGAATTACTTTTCAGGGTCAGTGCTGGGATTAAAGATGCAGCACTGGGTTCTCTCCTGATCACAGGTGAGTAAATCGGAATTCATACTTCAGCTGATTTTAGAGGAATATTTGTACCTTTCAAAATTGGACACTTAGAAACTTTTCTGGTGAAAACCACACAATGGATTCCTATGGAAGGAAAAACAAGTTCCTGGTAAGTATGCTTAGAATTACTTTTCAGGGTCTGTACTGGGCTGAAAGATGTAGCAGCGGGTTCTCTCCTGATAACAGGTGAGTAAATCGGAATTCGTTGTTCGGCTGATTTTAGAGGCATATTTGTACGTTTCAAAAATGGACACTTAGAAACTTTTCTGGTGAAAACCACACAATGGATTCCTATGGAAGGAAATACAAGTTATTGGTAAGTACGCTTAGAATTACTTTTCAGAGTCAGTGCTGGTCTAAACCATGCAGCACTGGGTTCTCTCCTGATAACAAGTGAGTAAATCGGAATTTGTAGTTCGGCTGATTTTCTAGGAATATTTGTACGTTTCAAAAATGGACACTTAGAAACTTTTCTGGTGAAAACCACACAATGGATTCCTATGGAAGGAAATACAAGTTACTGGTAAGTACGCTTAGAATTACTTCTCAGCGTCAGTGCTGGTCTAAAAGATGCAGCACTGGGTTCTCTCCTGATCACAGGTGAGTAAATCGGAATTAGTAGTTCGCCTGATTTTAGAGGAATATTTGTACCTTTCAAAATTGGACACTTAGAAACTTTTCTGGTGAAAACCACACAATGGATTCCTATGGAAGGAAAAACAAGTTCCTGGTAAGTATGCTTAGAATTACTTTTCAGGGTCTGTACTGGGCTGAAAGATGTAGCAGCGGGTTCTCTCCTGATAACAGGTGAGTAAATCGGAATTCGTTGTTCGGCTGATTTTAGAGGCATATTTGTACGTTTCAAAATGGACACTTAGAAACTTTTCTGGTGAAAACCACACAATGGATTCCTATGGAAGGAAATACAAGTTATTGGTAAGTACGCTTAGAATTACTTTTCAGAGTCAGTGCTTGTCTAAAAGATGCAGCACTGGCATCTCTCCTGATAACAGGTGAGTAAATCAGAATTTGTAGTGCGGCTGATATTAAAGGAATATTTGTGCGTTTCAAAAATGGACACAGAATCTTTTCTGGTGAAAACCACACAATGGATTTCTATGGAAAGAAATACAAGTTACTGGTAAGTACGCTTAAAATTACTTTTCAGGGTCAGTGCTGGGCTGAAAGATGCAGCACTGGCTTCTCTCCTGATAACAGGTGAGTAAATCGGAATTTGTAGTTCGGCTGATTTTAGAGGAATATTTGTACGTTTCAAAATTGGACACTTATCTGGTGAAAACCTCACAAAAGGATTCCAATGGAAGGAAATACAAGTTACTGGTAAGTATGCTTAGAATTACTTTTCAGGGTCAGTGCTGGGCTAAAAGATGCAGCACTGGGTTCTCTCCTGATAACAGGTGAGTAAATCGGAATTCGTTGGTCGGCTGATTTTAGAGGAATATTTGTACGTTTCAAAATTGGACACTTATCTGGTGAAAACCACACAAAGGATTCCTATGGAAGGAAATACAAGTTACTGGTAAGTTCGCTTAGAATTACTTTTCAGAGTCACTGCTTATCTAAACCATGCAGCACTGGGTTCTCTCCTGATAACAAGTGAGTAAATCGGAATTTGTAGTTTGGCTGATTTTAAAGGAATATTTGTACGTTTCAAAAATGGACACTTAGAAACTTTTCTGGTGAAAACCACACAATGGATTCCTATGGAAGGAAATACAAGTTACTGGTAAGTACGCTTAGAATTACTTTTCAGCGTCAGTGCTGGTCTAAAAGATGCAGCACTGGGTAGTCTCCTGATAAAAGGTGAGTAAATCAGAATTCGTACTTCGGCTGATTTTAGAGGAATATTTGCAAGTTTCAAAAATGGACACAGAAACTTTTCTGGTGAAAACCACACAATGGATTCCTATGGAATGAAATACAAGTTACTGGTAAGTACGCTTAGAAAATACTTTTCAGGGACAGTGCTGGACTAAAAGATGCAGCACCTGGTTCTCTCCTGATAACAGGTGAGTAAATCGGTATTCGTAGTTCGGCTGATTTTAGAGGAATATTTGTATGTTTCAAAAATGGACACTTAGAAACTTTTCTGGTGAAAACCACACAATGGATTCCTATGGAAGAAAATACAAGTTACTGGGAGGTGCGCTTAGAATTACTTTTCAGGGTCAGTGCTGGACTAAAAGATGCAGCACTGGGTTCTCTCCTGATAACAGGTGAGTAAATCGGAATTCGTAGTTCGGCTGATTTTAGAGGAATATTTGTACGTATCAAAATTGGACACTAAGAAACTTTTCTGGTGAAAACCACACAATGGATTCCGATGCAAGGAAATACATGTTACTGGTAAGTACGCTCAGAATTACTTTTCAGGGTCAGTACTGGGCTGAAAGATGCAGCACTGGGTTATCTCCTGATAGCAGGACAGTAAATCGGAATTCGTAGTTCAGCTCATTTTAGAGGAATATTTGTAGGTTTCAAAAATGGACACTTAGAAACTTTTCTGCTCAAAACCACACAATGGATTCCTATGGAATGAAACACAAGTTACTGGTAAGTACACTTAGAATTACTTTTCAGGGTCAGTGTTGGACTAAAAGATGGAGCACTGGGTTCTCTCCTGATAACAGTTGAGTAAATCAGAATTCGTACTTCGGCTGATTTTAGAGGAATATTTGTAAGTTTCAAAAATGGACACAGAAACTTTTCTGGTGAAAACCACACAATGGATTCCTATGGAAGGAAATACAAGTTACTGGTAAGTATGCTTAGAATTACTTTTCAGGGTCAGTGCTGGGATTAAAGATGCAGCAGTGGGTTCTCTCCTGATCACAGGTGAGTAAATCGGAATTCGTAGTTCGGCTGATTTTAGAGGAATATTTGTACGTTTCAAAATTGGACACTTATCTGGTGAAAACCACACAAAAGGATTCCAATTGAAGGAAATACAAGTTACTGGTAAGTACACTTAGAATTACTTCTCAGAGTCAGTGCTGGTCTAAAAGATGCAGCACTGGGTTCTCTCCTGATAACAGGTGAGTAAATCGGAATTCGTAGTTTGGCTGATTTTAGAGGAATAATTGTACATTTCAAAAATGGACACAGAAACTTTTCTGGTGAAAACCACACAATGGATTCCTATGGAAGGAAATACAAGTTACTGGTAAGTACGCTTAGAACTACTTCTCAGAGTCAGTGCTGTTCTAAAAGATGCAGCACTGGGTTCTCTCCTGATAACAGGTGAGTAAATCAGAATTCGTACTTCAGCTGATTTTAGAGGAATATTTGTACCTTTCAAAATTGGACACTTAGAAACTTTTCTGGTGAAAACCACACAATGGATTCCGATGCAAGGAAATACATGTTACTGGTAAGTACGCTCAGAATTACTTTTCAGGGTCAGTACTGGGCTGAAAGATGCAGCAGCGGGTTCTCTCCTGATAACAGGTGAGTAAATCGGAATTCGTTGTTCGGCTGATTTTAGAGGCATATTTGTACGTTTCAAAAATGGACACTTAGAAACTTTTCTGGTGAAAACCACACAATGGATTCCTATGGAAGGAAATACAAGTTATTGGTAAGTACGCTTAGAATTACTTTTCAGAGTCAGTGCTGGTCTAAACCATGCAGCACTGGGTTCTCTCCTGATAACAAGTGAGTAAATCGGAATTTGTAGTTCGGCTGATTTTCTAGGAATATTTGTACGTTTCAAAAATGGACACTTAGAAACTTTTCTGGTGAAAACCACACAATGGATTCCTATGGAAGGAAATACAAGTTACTGGTAAGTACGCTTAGAATTACTTCTCAGCGTCAGTGCTGGTCTAAAAGATGCAGCACTGGGTTCTCTCCTGATAAAAGGTGAGTAAATCAGAATTCGTACTTCGGCTGATTTTAGAGGAATATTTGTAAGTTTCAAAAATGGACACTTAGAAACTTTTCTGGTGAAAACCACACAATGGATTCCTACGGAATGAAATACAAGTTACTGGTAAGTACTCTTAGAATTACTTTTCAGCGTCAGTGCTGGTCTAAAAGATGCAGCACTGGGTTCTCTCCTGATAAAAGTTGAGTAAATCAGAATTCGTACTTCGGCTGATTTTAGAGGAATATTTGTAGGTTTCAAAAATGGACACTTAGAAACTTTTCTGGTGAAAACCACACAATGGATTCCTATGGAAGGAAATACAAGTTACTGGAAAGTACGCTTAGAATTACTTTTCAGGGTCAGTGCTGGACTAAAAGATGCAGCACTGGGTTCTCTCCTGATAACAGGTGAGTAAATCGGAATTCGTAGTTCGGCTGATCTTAGAGGAATATTTGTACGTTTCAAAAATGGACACAGAAACTTTTCTGGTGAAAACCACACAATGGATTCCTATGGAAGGAAATATAAGTTACTGGTAAGTACGCTTAGAATTACTTTTCAGAGTCAGTGCTGGTCTAAAATATGCAGCACTGGGTTCTCTCCTGATAACAGGTGAGTAAATTGGAATTCGTAGTTCGGCTGATTTTAGAGGAATATTTGTACGTTTCAAAATTGGACACTTATCTGGTGAAAACCACACAAAAGGATTCCAATGGAAGGAAATAAAAGTTACTGGTAAGTACGCTTAGAATTACTTTTCAGAGTCAGTGCTGGTCTAAAAGATGCAGCACTGGGTTCTCTCCTGATAATAGGTGAGTAAATCGGAATTCGTACTTCGGCTGATTTTAGAGGAATATTTGTAAGTTTCAAAAATGGACACTTAGAAACTTTTCTGGTGAAAACCACAAAATGGATTCCTATGGAAGGAAATACAAGTTACTGGAAAGTACGCTTAGAATTACTTTTCAGGGTCAGTGCTGGACTAAAAGATGCAGCACTGGGTTCTCTCCTGATAACAGGTGAGTAAATCGAAATTCGTAGTTCGGCTGATTTTAGATGAATAATTGTACGTTTCAAAAATGGACACGGAAACTTTTCTGGTGAAAACCACACAATGGATTCCTATGGAAGAGAATACAAGTTATTGGTAAGTACGCTTGGAATTACTTTTCAGGGTCAGTGCTGGGCTAAAAGATGCAGCACTGGGTTCTCTCCTAATAACAGGTGAGTAAATCGGAATTCGTAGTTCGGCTGATTTTAGAGGAATATTTGTACGTATCAAAATTGGATACTAAGAAACTTTTCTGGTGAAAACCACACAATGGATTCCGATGCAAGGAAATACAAGTTACTGGTAAGTATGCTTAGAATTACTTTTCAGGGTCAGTGCTGGGCTAAAAGATGCAGCACTGGGTTCTCTCCTGATAACAGGTGAGTAAATCAGAATTCGTACTTCGGCTGATTATAGAGGAATATTTGTAAGTTTCAAAAATGGACACTTAGAAACTTTTCTGGTGAAAACCACACAATGGATTCCTATGGAAGGAAATACAAGTTACTGGTAAGTACGCTTAGAATTACTTTTTAGGGTCAGTGCTGGACTAAAAGATGCAGCACTGGGTTCTCGCCTGATAACAGGTGAGTAAATCGGAATTTGTAGTTCGGCTGATTTTAAAGGAATATTTGTACGTTTCAAAAATGGACACTTAGAAACTTTTCTGGTGAAAACCACACAATGGATTCCTATGAAAGGAAATACAAGTTACTGGTAAGTACGCTTAGAATTACTTTTCAGGGTCAGTGCTGGGCTAAAAGATGCAGCACTGGGTTCTCTCCTGATAACAGATGAGTAAATCGGAATTCGTAGTTCGGCTGATTTTAGAGGAATATTTGTACGTTTTAAAAATGGGCACTCAGAAACTTTTCTGGTGAAAACCACATAATGGATTCCTATGGAAAGAAATACAAGTTACTGGAAAGTACGCTTAGAATTACTTTTCAGCGTCAGTGCTGGTCTAAAAGATGCAGCACTGGGTTCTCTCCTGATAAAAGGTGAGTAAATCAGAATTCGTACTTCGGTTGATTTTAGAGGAATATTTGTAAGTTTCAAAAATGGACAATTAGAAACTTTTCTGGTGAAAACCACACAATGGATTCCTATGGAAGGAAATCCAAGTTACTGGTAAATACGCTTAGAATTACTTTTCAGGGTCAGTGCTGGGCTAAAAGATGCAGCACTGGGTTCTCTCCTGATAACAGGTGAGTAAATCGGAATTCGTAGTTCGGCTGATTTTAGAGGAATATTTGTACGTTTTAAAAATGGGCACTTAGAATCTTTTCTGGCGAAAACCACACAATGGATTCCTATGAAATGAAATACAAGTTACTGGTAAGTACCCTTAGAAAATACTTTTCAGGGACAGTGCTGGACTAAAAGATGCAGCACTGGGTTCTCTCCTGATAACAGGTGAGTAAATCAGAATTCGTACTTTGGCTGATTTTAGAGGAATATTTGTATGTTTCAAAAATGGACACAGAAACTTTTCTGGTGAAAACCACACAATGGATTCCTATGGAAGGAAATACAAGTTACTGGTAAGTACGCTTAGAATTGCTTTTCAGAGTCAGTGCTGGTCTAAAAGATGCAGCACTGGGATCTCTCCTGATAACAGGTGAGTAAATCGGAATTTGTAGTTCGGCTGATATTAAAGGAATATTTGTGCATTTCAAAAATGGACACCGAAACTTTTCTGGTGAAAACCACACAATGGATTCCTATGGAAAGAAATACAAGTTACTGGTAAGTACGCTTAAAATTACTTTTCAGGGTCAGTGCTGGGCTGAAAGATGCAGCACTGGGTTCTCTCCTGATAACAGGTGAGTAAATCGGAATTCGTAGTTCGGCTGATTTTAGAGGAATATTTGTACGTTTCAAAATTAGACACTTATCTGGTGAAAACCACACAAAGGATTCCAATGGAAGGAAATACAAGTTACTGGTAAGTACGCTTAGAATTACTTTTCAGAGTCAGTGCTGGTCTAAACCATGCAGCACTGGGTTCTCTCCTGATAACAAGTGAGTAAGTCGGAATTTGTAGTTCGGCTGATTTTATAGGAATATTTGTACGTTTCAAAAATGGACACTTAAAAACTTTTCTGGTGAAAACCACACAATGGATTCCTATGGAAGGAAATACAAGTTACTGGTAAGTACGCTTAGAATTACTTTTCAGAGTCAGTGCTGGTCTAAACCATACAGCACTGGGTTCTCGCCTGATAACAAGTGAGTAAATCGGAATTTGTAGTTCGGCTGATTTTATAGGAATATTTGTACGTTTCAAAAATGGACACTTAAAAACTTTTCTGGTGAAAACCACACAATGGATTCCTATGGAAGGAAATACAAGTTACTGGTAAGTACGCTTGTACGCTTAGAATTACTTTTCAGCGTCAGTGCTGGTCTAAAAGATGCAGCACTGGGTTCTCTCCTGATAAAAGGTGAGTAAATCAGAATTCGTACTTCGGCTGATTTTAGAGGAATATTTCTAAGTTTCAAAAATGGACACTTAGAAACTTTTCTGGTGAAAACCACACAATGGATTCCTCTGGAAGGAAATACAAGTTACTGGAAAGTAGGCTTAGAATTACTTTTCAGGGTCAGTGCTGGACTAAAAGATGCAGCACTGGGTTCTCTCCTGATAACAGGTGAGTTAATCGGAATTCGTAGTTCGTCTGATTTTAGAGGAATATTTGTACATTTCAAAAATGGACACAGAAACTTTTCTGGTGAAAACCACACAATGGATTCCTATGGAAGAAAATACAAGTTACTGGTAAGTACGCTTAGAATTACTTTTCAGGGTCAGTGCTGGGATTAAAGATGCAGCACTGGGTTCTCTCCTGATCACAGGTGAGTAAATCGGAATTAGTAGTTCGGCTGATTTTAGAGGAATATTTATACGTTTCAAAATTGGACACTTATCTGGTGAAAACCACACAAAGGATTCCTATGGAAGGAAATATAAGTTACTGGTAAGTACGCTTAGAACTACTTCTCAGAGTCAGTGCTGTTCTAAAAGATGCAGCACTGGGTTCTCTCCTGATAACAGGTGAGTAAATCGGAATTCGTAGTTCGCCTGATTTTAGAGGAATATTTGTACCTTTCAAAATTGGACACTTAGAAACTTTTCTGGTGAAAACCACTCAATGGATTCCTATGGAAGGAAAAACAAGTTCCTGGTAAGTATGCTTAGAATTACTTTTCAGGGTCTGTACTGGGCTGAAAGATGTAGCAGCGGGTTCTCTCCTGATAACAGGTGAGTAAATCGGAATTCGTTGTTCGGCTGATTTTAGAGGCATATTTGTACGTTTCAAAAATGGACACTTAGAAACTTTTCTGGTGAAAACCACACAATGGATTCCTATGGAAGGAAATACAAGTTATTGGTAAGTACGCTTAGAATTTCTTTTCAGAGTCAGTGCTGGTCTAAACCATGCAGCACTGGGTTCTCTCTTGATAACAAGTGAGTAAATCGGAATTTGTAGTTCGGCTGATTTTCTAGGAATATTTGTACGTTTCAAAAATGGACACTTAGAAACTTTTCTGGTGAAAACCACACAATGGATTCCTATGGAAGGAAATACAAGTTACTGGTAAGTACGCTTAGAATTACTTTTCAGCGTCAGTGCTGGTCTAAAAGATGCAGCACTGGGTTCTCTCCTGATAAAAGGTGAGTAAATCAGAATTCATACTTCTGCTGATTTTAGAGGAATATTTGTACGTTTCAAAATTGGACACTTATCTGGTGAAAACCACACAAAAGGATTCCAATTGAAGGAAATACAAGTTACTGGTAAGTACACTTAGAATTACTTCTCAGAGTCAGTGCTGTTCTAAAAGATGCAGCACTGGGTTCTCTCCTGATAACAGGTGAGTAAATCGGAATTCGTAGTTCGGCTGATTTTAGAGGAATATTTGTACGTTTCAAAAACTGGACACTTAGAAACTTTTCTGGTGAAAACCACACAATGGATTCCTATGGAAGGAAATACAAGTTACTGGTAAGTTCGCTTAGAATTACTTTTCAGAGTCACTGCTTATCTAAACCATGCAGCACTGGGTTCTCTCCTGATAACAAGTGAGTAAATCGGAATTTGTAGTTTGGCTGATTTTAAAGGAATATTTGTACGTTTCAAAAATGGACACTTAGAAACTTTTCTGGTGAAAACCACACAATGGATTCCTATGGAAGGAAATACAAGTTACTGGTAAGTACGCTTAGAATTACTTTTCAGCGTCAGTGCTGGTCTAAAAGATGCAGCACTGGGTAGTCTCCTGATAAAAGGTGAGTAAATCAGAATTCGTACTTCGGCTGATTTTAGAGGAATATTTGCAAGTTTCAAAAATGGACACAGAAACTTTTCTGGTGAAAACCACACAATGGATTCCTATGGAATGAAATACAAGTTACTGGTAAGTACGCTTAGAAAATACTTTTCAGGGACAGTGCTGGACTAAAAGATGCAGCACTGGGTTCTCTCCTGATAACAGGTGAGTAAATCGGAATTCGTAGTTCGGCTGATTTTAGAGGAATATTTGTACGTATCAAAATTGGACACTAAGAAACTTTTCTGGTGAAAACCACACAATGGATTCCGATGCAAGGAAATACATGTTACTGGTAAGTACGCTCAGAATTACTTTTCAGGGTCAGTACTGGGCTGAAAGATGCAGCACTGGGTTATCTCCTGATAGCAGGACAGTAAATCGGAATTCGTAGTTCAGCTCATTTTAGAGGAATATTTGTAGGTTTCAAAAATGGACACTTAGAAACTTTTCTGCTCAAAACCACACAATGGATTCCTATGGAATGAAACACAAGTTACTGGTAAGTACACTTAGAATTACTTTTCAGGGTCAGTGTTGGACTAAAAGATGGAGCACTGGGTTCTCTCCTGATAACAGTTGAGTAAATCAGAATTCGTACTTCGGCTGATTTTAGAGGAATATTTGTAAGTTTCAAAAATGGACACAGAAACTTTTCTGGTGAAAACCACACAATGGATTCCTATGGAAGGAAATACAAGTTACTGGTAAGTATGCTTAGAATTACTTTTCAGGGTCAGTGCTGGGATTAAAGATGCAGCAGTGGGTTCTCTCCTGATCACAGGTGAGTAAATCGGAATTCGTAGTTCGGCTGATTTTAGAGGAATATTTGTACGTTTCAAAATTGGACACTTATCTGGTGAAAACCACACAAAAGGATTCCAATTGAAGGAAATACAAGTTACTGGTAAGTACACTTAGAATTACTTCTCAGAGTCAGTGCTGGTCTAAAAGATGCAGCACTGGGTTCTCTCCTGATAACAGGTGAGTAAATCGGAATTCGTAGTTTGGCTGATTTTAGAGGAATAATTGTACATTTCAAAAATGGACACAGAAACTTTTCTGGTGAAAACCACACAATGGATTCCTATGGAAGGAAATACAAGTTACTGGTAAGTACGCTTAGAACTACTTCTCAGAGTCAGTGCTGTTCTAAAAGATGCAGCACTGGGTTCTCTCCTGATAACAGGTGAGTAAATCAGAATTCGTACTTCAGCTGATTTTAGAGGAATATTTGTACCTTTCAAAATTGGACACTTAGAAACTTTTCTGGTGAAAACCACACAATGGATTCCGATGCAAGGAAATACATGTTACTGGTAAGTACGCTCAGAATTACTTTTCAGGGTCAGTACTGGGCTGAAAGATGCAGCACTGGGTTATCTCCTGATAGCAGGACAGTAAATCGGAATTCGTAGTTCAGCTCATTTTAGAGGAATATTTGTAGGTTTCAAAAATGGACACTTAGAAACTTTTCTGCTCAAAACCACACAATGGAATCCTATGGAATGAAACACAAGTTACTGGTAAGTACACTTAGAATTACTTTTCAGGGTCAGTGTTGGACTAAAAGATGGAGCACTGGGTTCTCTCCTGATAACAGTTGAGTAAATCAGAATTCGTACTTCGGCTGATTTTAGAGGAATATTTGTAAGTTTCAAAAATGGACACAGAAACTTTTCTGGTGAAAACCACACAATGGATTCCTATGGAAGGAAATACAAGTTACTGGTAAGTACGCTTAGAATTACTTTTCAGGGTCAGTGCTGGGATTAAAGATGCAGCAGTGGGTTCTCTCCTGATCACAGGTGAGTAAATCGGAATTCGTAGTTCGGCTGATTTTAGAGGAATATTTGTACGTTTCAAAATTGGACACTTATCTGGTGAAAACCACACAAAAGGATTCCAATTGAAGGAAATACAAGTTACTGGTAAGTACACTTAGAATTACTTCTCAGAGTCAGTGCTGGTCTAAAAGATGCAGCACTGGGTTCTCTCCTGATAACAGGTGAGTAAATCGGAATTCGTAGTTTGGCTGATTTTAGAGGAATAATTGTACATTTCAAAAATGGACACAGAAACTTTTCTGGTGAAAACCACACAATGGATTCCTATGGAAGGAAAAACAAGTTCCTGGTAAGTATGCTTAGAATTACTTTTCAGGGTCTGTACTGGGCTGAAAGATGTAGCAGCGGGTTCTCTCCTGATAACAGGTGAGTAAATCGGAATTCGTTGTTTGGCTGATTTTAGAGGCATATTTGTACGTTTCAAAAATGGACACTTAGAAACTTTTCTGGTGAAAACCACACAATGGATTCCTATGGAAGGAAATACAAGTTATTGGTAAGTACGCTTAGAATTACTTTTCAGAGTCAGTGCTGGTCTAAACCATGCAGCACTGGGTTCTCTCCTGATAACAAGTGAGTAAATCGGAATTTGTAGTTCGGCTGATTTTCTAGGAATATTTGTACGTTTCAAAAATGGACACTTAGAAACTTTTCTGGTGAAAACCACACAATGGATTCCTATGGAAGGAAATACAAGTTACTGGTAAGTACGCTTAGAATTACTTCTCAGCGTCAGTGCTGGTCGAAAAGATGCAGCACTGGGTTCTCTCCTGATAAAAGGTGAGTAAATCAGAATTCGTACTTCGGCTGATTTTAGAGGAATATTTGTAAGTTTCAAAAATGGACACTTAGAAACTTTTCTGGTGAAAACCACACAATGGATTCCTACGGAATGAAATACAAGTTACTGGTAAGTACTCTTAGAATTACTTTTCAGCGTCAGTGCTGGTCTAAAAGATGCAGCACTGGGTTCTCTCCTGATAAAAGTTGAGTAAATCAGAATTCGTACTTCGGCTGATTTTAGAGGAATATTTGTAGGTTTCAAAAATGGACACTTAGAAACTTTTCTGGTGAAAACCACACAATGGATTCCTATGGAAGGAAATACAAGTTACTGGAAAGTACGCTTAGAATTACTTTTCAGGGTCAGTGCTGGACTAAAAGATGCAGCACTGGGTTCTCTCCTGATAACAGGTGAGTAAATCGGAATTCGTAGTTCGGCTGATCTTAGAGGAATATTTGTACGTTTCAAAAATGGACACAGAAACTTTTCTGGTGAAAACCACACAATGGATTCCTATGGAAGGAAATATAAGTTACTGGTAAGTATGCTTAGAATTACTTTTCAGAGTCAGTGCTGGTCTAAAATATGCAGCACTGGGTTCTCTCCTGATAACAGGTGAGTAAATTGGAATTCGTAGTTCGGCTGATTTTAGAGGAATATTTGTACGTTTCAAAATTGGACACTTATCTGGTGAAAACCACACAAAAGGATTCCAATGGAAGGAAATAAAAGTTACTGGTAAGTACGCTTAGAATTACTTTTCAGAGTCAGTGCTGGTCTAAAAGATGCAGCACTGGGTTCTCTCCTGATAATAGGTGAGTAAATCGGAATTCGTACTTCGGCTGATTTTAGAGGAATATTTGTAAGTTTCAAAAATGGACACTTAGAAACTTTTCTGGTGAAAACCACAAAATGGATTCCTATGGAAGGAAATACAAGTTACTGGAAAGTACGCTTAGAATTACTTTTCAGGGTCAGTGCTGGACTAAAAGATGCAGCACTGGGTTCTCTCCTGATAACAGGTGAGTAAATCGAAATTCGTAGTTCGGCTGATTTTAGATGAATAATTGTACGTTTCAAAAATGGACACGGAAACTTTTCTGGTGAAAACCACACAATGGATTCCTATGGAAGGGAATACAAGTTATTGGTAAGTACGCTTGGAATTACTTTTCAGGGTCAGTGCTGGGCTAAAAGATGCAGCACTGGGTTCTCTCCTGATAACAGGTGAGTAAATCGGAATTCGTAGTTCGGCTGATTTTAGAGGAATATTTGTACGTATCAAAATTGGATACTAAGAAACTTTTCTGGTGAAAACCACACAATGGATTCCGATGCAAGGAAATACAAGTTACTGGTAAGTATGCTTAGAATTACTTTTCAGGGTCAGTGCTGGGCTAAAAGATGCAGCACTGGGTTCTCTCCTGATAACAGGTGAGTAAATCAGAATTCGTACTTCGGCTGATTATAGAGGAATATTTGTAAGTTTCAAAAATGGACACTTAGAAACTTTTCTGGTGAAAACCACACAATGGATTCCTATGGAAGGAAATACAAGTTACTGGTAAGTACGCTTAGAATTACTTTTTAGGGTCAGTGCTGGACTAAAAGATGCAGCACTGGGTTCTCGCCTGATAACAGGTGAGTAAATCGGAATTTGTAGTTCGGCTGATTTTAAAGGAATATTTGGACGTTTCAAAAATGGACACTTAGAAACTTTTCTGGTGAAAACCACACAATGGATTCCTATGAAAGGAAATACAAGTTACTGGTAAGTACGCTTAGAATTACTTTTCAGGGTCAGTGCTGGGCTAAAAGATGCAGCACTGGGTTCTCTCCTGATAACAGATGAGTAAATCGGAATTCGTAGTTCGGCTGATTTTAGAGGAATATTTGTACGTTTTAAAAATGGGCACTCAGAAACTTTTCTGGTGAAAACCACATAATGGATTCCTATGGAAAGAAATACAAGTTACTGGAAAGTACGCTTAGAATTACTTTTCAGCGTCAGTGCTGGTCTAAAAGATGCAGCACTGGGTTCTCTCCTGATAAAAGGTGAGTAAATCAGAATTCGTACTTCGGTTGATTTTAGAGGAATATTTGTAAGTTTCAAAAATGGACAATTAGAAACTTTTCTGGTGAAAACCACACAATGGATTCCTATGGAAGGAAATCCAAGTTACTGGTAAGTACGCTTAGAATTACTTTTCAGGGTCAGTGCTGGGCTAAAAGATGCAGCACTGGGTTCTCTCCTGATAACAGGTGAGTAAATCGGAATTCGTAGTTCGGCTGATTTTAGAGGAATATTTGAACGTTTTAAAAATGGGCACTTAGAATCTTTTCTGGCGAAAACCACACAATGGATTCCTATGAAATGAAATACAAGTTACTGGTAAGTACCCTTAGAAAATACTTTTCAGGGACAGTGCTGGACTAAAAGATGCAGCACTGGGTTCTCTCCTGATAACAGGTGAGTAAATCAGAATTCGTACTTTGGCTGATTTTAGAGGAATATTTGTATGTTTCAAAAATGGACACAGAAACTTTTCTGGTGAAAACCACACAATGGATTCCTATGGAAGGAAATGCAAGTTACTGGTAAGTACGCTTAGAATTGCTTTTCAGAGTCAGTGCTGGTCTAAAAGATGCAGCACTGGGATCTCTCCTGATAACAGGTGAGTAAATCGGAATTTGTAGTTCGGCTGATATTAAAGGAATATTTGTGCATTTCAAAAATGGACACCGAAACTTTTCTGGTGAAAACCACACAATGGATTCCTATGGAAAGAAATACAAGTTACTGGTAAGTACGCTTAAAATTACTTTTCAGGGTCAGTGCTGGGCTGAAAGATGCAGCACTGGGTTCTCTCCTGATAACAGGTGAGTAAATCGGAATTCGTAGTTCGGCTGATTTTAGAGGAATATTTGTACGTTTCAAAATTAGACACTTATCTGGTGAAAACCACACAAAGGATTCCAATGGAAGGAAATACAAGTTACTGGTAAGTACGCTTAGAATTACTTTTCAGAGTCAGTGCTGGTCTAAACCATGCAGCACTGGGTTCTCTCCTGATAACAAGTGAGTAAGTCGGAATTTATAGTTCGGCTGATTTTATAGGAATATTTGTACGTTTCAAAAATGGACACTTAAAAACTTTTCTGGTGAAAACCACACAATGGATTCCTATGGAAGGAAATACAAGTTACTGGTAAGTACGCTTAGAATTACTTTTCAGAGTCAGTGCTGGTCTAAACCATACAGCACTGGGTTCTCGCCTGATAACAAGTGAGTAAATCGGAATTTGTAGTTCGGCTGATTTTATAGGAATATTTGTACGTTTCAAAAATGGACACTTAAAAACTTTTCTGGTGAAAACCACACAATGGATTCCTATGGAAGGAAATACAAGTTACTGGTAAGTACGCTTGTACGCTTAGAATTACTTTTCAGCGTCAGTGCTGGTCTAAAAGATGCAGCACTGGGTTCTCTCCTGATAAAAGGTGAGTAAATCAGAATTCGTACTTCGGCTGATTTTAGAGGAATATTTCTAAGTTTCAAAAATGGACACTTAGAAACTTTTCTGGTGAAAACCACACAATGGATTCCTATGGAAGGAAATACAAGTTACTGGAAAGTACGCTTAGAATTACTTTTCAGGGTCAGTGCTGGACTAAAAGATGCAGCACTGGGTTCTCTCCTGATAACAGGTGAGTAAATCGGAATTCGTAGTTCGGCTGATCTTAGAGGAATATTTGTACGTTTCAAAAATGGATACAGAAACTTTTCTGGTGAAAACCACACAATGGATTCCTATGGAAGGAAATATAAGTTACTGGTAAGTACGCTTAGAATTACTTTTCAGAGTCAGTGCTTGTCTAAAAGATGCAGCACTGGGATCTCTCCTGATAACAGGTGAGTAAATCAGAATTTGTAGTGCGGCTGATATTAAAGGAATATTTGTGCGTTTCAAAAATGGACACAGAATCTTTTCTGGTGAAAACCACACAATGGATTTCTATGGAAAGAAATACAAGTTACTGGTAAGTATGCTTAAAATTACTTTTCAGGGTCAGTGCTGGGCTGAAAGATGCAGCACTGGCTTCTCTCCTGATAACAGGTGAGTAAATCGGAATTTGTAGTTCGGCTGATTTTAGAGGAATATTTGTACGTTTCAAAATTGGACACTTATCTGGTGAAAACCACACAAAAGGATTCCAATGGAAGGAAATACAAGTTACTGGTAAGTATGCTTAGAATTACTTTTCAGGGTCAGTGCTGGGCTAAAAGATGCAGCACTGGGTTCTCTCCTGATAACAGGTGAGTAAATCGGAATTCGTTGGTCGGCTGATTTTAGAGGAATATTTGTACGTTTCAAAATTGGACACTTATCAGGTGAAAACCACACAAAAGGATTCCAATGGAAGGAAATACAAGTTACTGGTAAGTACGCTTAGAATTACTTCTCAGAGTCAGTGCTGGTCTAAAGGATGCAGCACTGGGTTCTCTCCTGATAATAGGTGAGTAAATCGGAATTTGTAGTTCGGCTGATTTTAGAGGAAAATTTGAAAGTTTCAAAAATGGACACTTAGAAACTTTTCTGGTGAAAACCACACAATGGATTCCTATGGAAGGAAATACAAGTTACTGGTAAGTACGCTTAGAATTACTTTTCAGAGTCAGTGCTGGTCTAAACCATGCAGCACTGGGTTCTCTCCTGATAACAATTGAGTAAATCGGAATTTGTAGTTCGGCTGATTTTATAGGAATATTTGTACGTTTCAAAAATGGACACTTAAAAACTTTTCTGGTGAAAACCACACAATGGATTCCTATGGAAGGAAATACAAGTTACTGGTAAGTACGCTTGTACGCTTAGAAATACTTTTCAGCGTCAGTGCTGGTCTAAAAGATGCAGCACTGGGTTCTCTCCTGATAAAAGGTGAGTAAATCAGAATTCGTACTTCGGATGATTTTAGAGGAATATTTGTAAGTTTCAAAAATGGACACTTAGAAACTTTTCTGGTGAAAACCTCACAATGGAATCCTATGGAAGGAAATACAAGTTACTGGAAAGTACGCTTAGAATTACTTTTCAGGGTCAGTGCTGGACGAAAAGATGCAGCACTGGGTTCTCTCCTGATAACAGGTGAGTTAATCGGAATTCATAGTTCGGCTGATTTTAGAGGAATATTTGTACATTTCAAAAATGGACACAGAAACTTTTCTGGTGAAAACCACACAATGGATTCCTATGGAAGGAAATACAAGTTACTGGTAAGTACGCTTAGAATTACTTTTCAGAGTCAGTGCTGGGATTAAAGATGCAGCACTGGGTTCTCTCCTGATCACAGGTGAGTAAATCGGAATTCGTAGTTCGGCTGATTTTAGAGGAATATTTGTACGTTTCAAAATTGGACACTTATCTGGTAAAAACTAAGGGTGGGCGTAGTTCGCGAAGTAGCACTTCGCGAAGCTACGCAAAGTGAAGTTCGCACTACGCGAGCTACGCGTAGCACTTCGCGAACTGCGTAGTAACATGTTCGCACTGTGCAAGATGTTGTTTTCAATGATTGCACAGTGCGGACAAGCAACCGGCACTGTGCAATCATTGAAAATGGCATCTTGCACAGTGCGAGCTGTAGTTTTCTGCTGCTCGAGTAAATTTTTACTCGAGCGGCAGCTTTCTCAACGCGAACTGGTAGTTTCTCATCGCGAGCGGTCGCGAGCATACGCAACCCCTCGCAATGAGAAACCTGACCTCCTCGCGTTGGGAATCTCGCCGGGAGGTTTATTTTCCATGCTCGCGATCGCGAACAAGGAAAAAGTCTCGCCGGGATGTCATTTTGCTTGCTCGCGGTCGCCAACTTGACGTTGAGGACCGCGAGCAAGCAAAAAATGACCGCAGCACTACGCAACACTACGCTACGCGTGTTCGCACTGTGCTACGTGCAGTTCGCGTAGTGCGAAGTAGCGCGAACTTCGCAAACTACGCGAGCGTAGCGTAGTGCTTCGCCCAGGCCTAGTAAAAACCACACAAAAGGATTCCAATTGAAGGAAATACAAGTTACTGGTAAGTACACTTAGAATTACTTCTCAGAGTCAGTGCTGTTCTAAAAGATGCAGCACTGGGTTCTCTCCTGATAACAGGTGAGTAAATCGGAATTCGTAGTTCGGCTGATTTTAGAGGAATATTTGTACGTTTCAAAAACTGGACACTTGGAAACTTTTCTGGTGAAAACCACACAATGGATTCCTATGGAAGGAAATACAAGTTACTGGTAAGTTCGCTTAGAATTACTTTTCAGAGTCACTGCTTATCTAAACCATGCAGCACTGGGTTCTCTCCTGATAACAAGTGAGTAAATCGGAATTTGTAGTTTGGCTGATTTTAAAGGAATATTTGTACGTTTCAAAAATGGACACTTAGAAACTTTTCTGGTGAAAACCACACAATGGATTCCTATGGAAGGAAATACAAGTTACTGGTAAGTACGCTTAGAATTACTTTTCAGCGTCAGTGCTGGTCTAAAAGATGCAGCACTGGGTAGTCTCCTGATAAAAGGTGAGTAAATCAGAATTCGTACTTCGGCTGATTTTAGAGGAATATTTGCAAGTTTCAAAAATGGACACAGAAACTTTTCTGGTGAAAACCACACAATGGATTCCTATGGAATGAAATACAAGTTACTGGTAAGTACGCTTAGAAAATACTTTTCAGGGACAGTGCTGGACTAAAAGATGCAGCACTGGGTTCTCTCCTGATAACAGGTGAGTAAATCGGTATTCGTAGTTCGGCTGATTTTAGAGGAATATATGTACGTTTCAAAAATGGACACTTAGAAACTTTTCTGGTGAAAACCACACAATGGATTCCTATGGAAGAAAATACAAGTTACTGGGAGGTGCGCTTAGAATTACTTTTCAGGGTCAGTGCTGGACTAAAAGATGCAGCACTGGGTTCTCTCCTGATAACAGGTGAGTAAATCGGAATTCGTAGTTCGGCTGATTTTAGAGGAATATTTGTACGTATCAAAATTGGACACTAAGAAACTTTTCTGGTGAAAACCACACAATGGATTCCGATGCAAGGAAATACATGTTACTGGTAAGTACGCTCAGAATTACTTTTCAGGGTCAGTACTGGGCTGAAAGATGCAGCACTGGGTTATCTCCTGATAGCAGGACAGTAAATCGGAATTCGTAGTTTAGCTCATTTTAGAGGAATATTTGTAGGTTTCAAAAATGGACACTTAGAAACTTTTCTGCTCAAAACCACACAATGGATTCCTATGGAATGAAACACAAGTTACTGGTAAGTACACTTAGAATTACTTTTCAGGGTCAGTGTTGGACTAAAAGATGGAGCACTGGGTTCTCTCCTGATAACAGTTGAGTAAATCAGAATTCGTACTTCGGCTGATTTTAGAGGAATATTTGTAAGTTTCAAAAATGGACACAGAAACTTTTCTGGTGAAAACCACACAATGGATTCCTATGGAAGGAAATACAAGTTACTGGTAAGTACGTTTAGAATTACTTTTCAGGGTCAGTGCTGGGATTAAAGATGCAGCAGTGGGTTCTCTCCTGATCACAGGTGAGTAAATCGGAATTCGTAGTTCGGCTGATTTTAGAGGAATATTTGTAAGTTTCAAAATTGGACACTTATCTGGTGAAAACCACACAAAAGGATTCCAATTGAAGGAAATACAAGTTACTGGTAAGTACACTTAGAATTACTTCTCAGAGTCAGTGCTGGTCTAAAAGATGCAGCACTGGGTTCTCTCCTGATAACAGGTGAGTAAATCGGAATTCGTAGTTTGGCTGATTTTAGAGGAATAATTGTACATTTCAAAAATGGACACAGAAACTTTTCTGGTGAAAACCACACAATGGATTCCTATGGAAGGAAATACAAGTTACTGGTAAGTACGCTTAGAACTACTTCTCAGAGTCAGTGCTGTTCTAAAAGATGCAGCACTGGGTTCTCTCCTGATAACAGGTGAGTAAATCAGAATTCGTACTTCAGCTGATTTTAGAGGAATATTTGTACCTTTCAAAATTGGACACTTAGAAACTTTTCTGGTGAAAACCACACAATGGATTCCTATGGAAGGAAAAACAAGTTCCTGGTAAGTATGCTTAGAATTACTTTTCAGGGTCTGTACTGGGCTGAAAGATGTAGCAGCGGGTTCTCTCCTGATAACAGGTGAGTAAATCGGAATTCGTTGTTCGGCTGATTTTAGAGGCATATTTGTACGTTTCAAAAATGGACACTTAGAAACTTTTCTGGAAAAACCACACAATGGATTCCTATGGAAGGAAATACAAGTTATTGGTAAGTACGCTTAGAATTACTTTTCAGAGTCAGTGCTGGTCTAAACCATGCAGCACTGGGTTCTCTCCTGATAACAAGTGAGTAAAACGGAATTTGTAGTTCGGCTGATTTTCTAGGAATATTTGTACGTTTCAAAAATGGACACTTAGAAACTTTTCTGGTGAAAACCACACAATTGATTCCTATGGAAGGAAATACAAGTTACTGGTAAGTACGCTTAGAATTACTTCTCAGCGTCAGTGCTGGTCTAAAAGATGCAGCACTGGGTTCTCTCCTGATAAAAGGTGAGTAAATCAGAATTCGTACTTCGGCTGATTTTAGAGGAATATTTGTACGTTTCAAAAATGGACACAGAAACTTTTCTGGTGAAAACCACACAATGGATTCCTACGGAATGAAATATAAGTTACTGGTAAGTACGCTTAGAATTACTTTTCAGAGTCAGTGCTGGTCTAAAAGATGGGTATTCCCAGACGTGGGACCCGTGCTCACTACGCCACTGGAGTCTAGCTATCCTGGCTGATGACGGCTGATAGCCAGAAACCGGTCCTAGGATGCTTGATTCCGGTCCAGGGAAGACATGGCTTGGCAGTTCGGGCTGGACTGTTTCCATGAGGCACAGGGTCAAGACTGATTTGCATATGGCCATGTCTAAACTGGGGTGGCGTAGTGGGCAAAAGAACGATGGATTTAACCCAGATCTCTTGACTGGGGGAGAATTTCTGCATTGTCAGCATTCCGTCCATCATTTGTTTGTTGTAACGCTTTTCGCCCTAAGTGGGATGGGTATTCCCAGACGTGGGACCCGTGCTCACTACGCCACTGGAGTCTAGCTATCCTGGCTGATGACGGCTGATAGCCAGAAACCGGTCCTAGGATGCTTGATTCCGGTCCAGGGAAGACATGGCTTGGCAGTTCGGGCTGGACTGTTTCCATGAGGCACAGGGTCAAGACTGATTTGCATATGGCCATGTCTAAACTGGGGTGGCGTAGTGGGCAAAAGAACGATGGATTTAACCCAGATCTCTTGACTGGGGGAGAATTTCTGCATTGTCAGCATTCCGTCCATCATTTGTTTGTTGTAACGCTTTTCGCCCTAAGTGGGATGGGTATTCCCAGACGTGGGACCCGTGCTCACTACGCCACTGGAGTCTAGCTATCCTGGCTGATGACGGCTGATAGCCAGAAACCGGTCCTAGGATGCTTGATTCCGGTCCAGGGAAGACATGGCTTGGCAGTTCGGGCTGGACTGTTTCCATGAGGCACAGGGTCAAGACTGATTTGCATATGGCCATGTCTAAACTGGGGTGGCGTAGTGGGCAAAAGAACGATGGATTTAACCCAGATCTCTTGACTGGGGGAGAATTTCTGCATTGTCAGCATTCCGTCCATCATTTGTTTGTTGTAACGCTTTTCGCCCTAAGTGGGATGGGTATTCCCAGACGTGGGACCCGTGCTCACTACGCCACTGGAGTCTAGCTATCCTGGCTGATGACGGCTGATAGCCAGAAACCGGTCCTAGGATGCTTGATTCCGGTCCAGGGAAGACATGGCTTGGCAGTTCGGGCTGGACTGTTTCCATGAGGCACAGGGTCAAGACTGATTTGCATATGGCCATGTCTAAACTGGGGTGGCGTAGTGGGCAAAAGAACGATGGATTTAACCCAGATCTCTTGACTGGGGGAGAATTTCTGCATTGTCAGCATTCCGTCCATCATTTGTTTGTTGTAACGGTCTAAAATATGCAGCACTGGGTTCTCTCCTGATAACAGGTGAGTAAATTGGAATTCGTAGTTCGGCTGATTTTAGAGGAATATTTGTACGTTTCAAAATTGGACACTTATCTGGTAAAACCACACAAAAGGATTCCAATGGAAGGAAATACAAGTTACTGGTAAGTACGCTTATAATTACTTTTCAGGGTTAGTGCTGGGCTAAAAGATGCAGCACTGGGTTCTCTCCTGATAACAGGTGAGTAAATCGGAATTCGTTGGTCGGCTGATTTTAGAGGAATATTTGTACGTTTCAAAATTGGACACTTATCTGGTGAAAACCACACAAAAGGATTCCAATGGAAGGAAATACAAGTTACTGGTAAGTACGCTTAGAATTACTTCTCAGAGTCAGTGCTGGTCTAAAAGATGCAGCACTGGGTTCTCTCCTGATAATAGGTGAGTAAATCGGAATTCGTACTTCGGCTGATTTTAGAGGAATATTTGTAAGTTTCAAAAATGGACACTTAGAAACTTTTCTGGTGAAAACCACAAAATGGATTCCTATGGAAGGGAATACAAGTTATTGGTAAGTACGCTTGGAATTACTTTTCAGGGTCAGTGCTGGGCTAAAAGATGCAGCACTGGGTTCTCTCCTGATAACAGGTGAGTAAATCGGAATTTGTAGTTCGGCTGATTTTAAAGGAATATTTGTACGTTTCAAAAATGGACACTTAGAAACTTTTCTGGTGAAAACCACACAATGGATTCCTATGAAAGGAAATACAAGTTACTGATAAGTACGCTTAGAATTACTTTTCAGGGTCAGTGCTGGGCTAAAAGATGCAGCACTGGGTTCTCTCCTGATAACAGATGAGTAAATCGGAATTCGTACTTTGGCTGATTTTAGAGGAATATTTGTATGTTTCAAAAATGGACACAGAAACTTTTCTGGTGAAAACCACACAATGGATTCCTATGAAAGGAAATACAAGTTACTGGTAAGTACGCTTAGAATTACTTTTCAGGGTCAGTGCTGGGCTAAAAGATGCAGCACTGGGTTCTCTCCTGATAAAAGGTGAGTAAATCAGAATTCGTACTTCGGTTGATTTTAGAGGAATATTTGTAAGTTTCAAAAATGGACAATTAGAAACTTTTCTGGTGAAAACCACACAATGGATTCCTATGGAAGGAAATCCAAGTTACTGGTAAGTACGCTTAGAATTACTTTTCAGGGTCAGTGCTGGGCTAAAAGATGCAGCACTGGGTTCTCTCCTGATAACAGGTGAGTAAATCGGAATTCGTAGTTCGGCTGATTTTAGAGGAATATTTGTACGTTTTAAAAATGGGCACTTAGAATCTTTTCTGGCGAAAACCACACAATGGATTCCTATGAAATGAAATACAAGTTACTGGTAAGTACCCTTAGAAAATACTTTTCAGGGACAGTGCTGGACTAAAAGATGCAGCACTGGGTTCTCTCCTGATAACAGGTGAGTAAATCAGAATTCGTACTTTGGCTGATTTTAGAGGAATATTTGTATGTTTCAAAAATGGACACAGAAACTTTTCTGGTGAAAACCACACAATGGATTCCTATGGAAGGAAATACAAGTTACTGGTAAGTACGCTTAGAATTGCTTTTCAGAGTCAGTGCTGGTCTAAAAGATGCAGCACTGGGATCTCTCCTGATAACAGGTGAGTAAATCGGAATTTGTAGTTCGGCTGATATTAAAGGAATATTTGTGCGTTTCAAAAATGGACACAGAAACTTTTCTGGTGAAAACCACACAATGGATTCCTATGGAAAGAAATACAAGTTACTGGTAAGTACGCTTAAAATTACTTTTCAGGGTCAGTGCTGGGCTGAAAGATGCAGCACTGGGTTCTCTCCTGATAACAGGTGAGTAAATCAGAATTCGTAGTTCGGCTGATTTTAGAGGAATATTTGTACGTTTCAAAATTAGACACTTATCTGGTGAAAACCACACAAAGGATTCCAATGGAAGGAAATACAAGTTACTGGTAAGTACGCTTAGAATTACTTTTCAGAGTCAGTGCTGGTCTAAACCATGCAGCACTGGGTTCTCTCCTGATAACAAGTGAGTAAGTCGGAATTTGTAGTTCGGCTGATTTTATAGGAATATTTGTACGTTTCAAAAATGGACACTTAAAAACTTTTCTGGTGAAAACCACACAATGGATTCCTATGGAAGGAAATACAAGTTACTGGTAAGTACGCTTAGAATTACTTTTCAGAGTCAGTGCTGGTCTAAACCATACAGCACTGGGTTCTCGCCTGATAACAAGTGAGTAAATCGGAATTTGTAGTTCGGCTGATTTTATAGGAATATTTGTACGTTTCAAAAATGGACACTTAAAAACTTTTCTGGTGAAAACCACACAATGGATTCCTATGGAAGGAAATACAAGTTACTGGTAAGTACGCTTGTACGCTTAGAATTACTTTTCAGCGTCAGTGCTGGTCTAAAAGATGCAGCACTGGGTTCTCTCCTGATAAAAGGTGAGTAAATCAGAATTCGTACTTCGGCTGATTTTAGAGGAATATTTGTAAGTTTCAAAAATGGACACTTAGAAACTTTTCTGGTGAAAACCACACAATGGATTCCTCTGGAAGGAAATACAAGTTACTGGAAAGTAGGCTTAGAATTACTTTTCAGGGTCAGTGCTGGACTAAAAGATGCAGCACTGGGTTCTCTCCTGATAACAGGTGAGTTAATCGGAATTCGTAGTTCGTCTGATTTTAGAGGAATATTTGTACATTTCAAAAATGGACACAGAAACTTTTCTGGTGAAAACCACACAATGGATTCCTATGGAAGGAAATACAAGTTACTGGTAAGTACGCTTAGAATTACTTTTCAGGGTCAGTGCTGGGATTAAAGATGCAGCACTGGGTTCTCTCCTGATCACAGGTGAGTAAATCGGAATTAGTAGTTCGGCTGATTTTAGAGGAATATTTGTACGTTTCAAAATTGGACACTTATCTGGTGAAAACCACACAAAGGATTCCTATGGAAGGAAATATAAGTTACTGGTAAGTACGCTTAGAACTACTTCTCAGAGTCAGTGCTGTTCTAAAAGATGCAGCACTGGGTTCTCTCCTGATAACAGGTGAGTAAGTCGGAATTCGTAGTTCGCCTGATTTTAGAGGAATATTTGTACCTTTCAAAATTGGACACTTAGAAACTTTTCTGGTGAAAACCACTCAATGGATTCCTATGGAAGGAAAAACAAGTTCCTGGTAAGTATGCTTAGAATTACTTTTCAGGGTCTGTACTGGGCTGAAAGATGTAGCAGCGGGTTCTCTCCTGATAACAGGTGAGTAAATCGGAATTCGTTGTTCGGCTGATTTTAGAGGCATATTTGTACGTTTCAAAAATGGACACTTAGAAACTTTTCTGGTGAAAACCACACAATGGATTCCTATGGAAGGAAATACAAGTTATTGGTAAGTACGCTTAGAATTTCTTTTCAGAGTCAGTGCTGGTCTAAACCATGCAGCACTGGGTTCTCTCTTGATAACAAGTGAGTAAATCGGAATTTGTAGTTCGGCTGATTTTCTAGGAATATTTGTACGTTTCAAAAATGGACACTTAGAAACTTTTCTGGTGAAAACCACACAATGGATTCCTATGGAAGGAAATACAAGTTACTGGTAAGTACGCTTAGAATTACTTTTCAGCGTCAGTGCTGGTCTAAAAGATGCAGCACTGGGTTCTCTCCTGATAAAAGGTGAGTAAATCAGAATTCGTACTTCGGCTGATTTTAGAGGAATATTTGTAAGTTTCAAAAATGGACACAGAAACTTTTCTGGTGAAAACCACACAATGGATTCCTATGGAAGGAAATATAAGTTACTGGTAAGTACGCTTAGAATTACTTTTCAGAGTCAGTGCTTGTCTAAAAGATGCAGCACTGGGATCTCTCCTGATTACAGGTGAGTAAATCAGAATTTGTAGTGCGGCTGATATTAAAGGATTATTTGTGCGTTTCAAAAATGGACACAGAATCTTTTCTGGTGAAAACCACACAATGGATTTCTATGGAAAGAAATACAAGTTACTGGTAAGTACGCTTAAAATTACTTTTCAGGGTCAGTGCTGGGCTGAAAGATGCAGCACTGGCTTCTCTCCTGATAACAGGTGAGTAAATCGGAATTTGTAGTTCGGCTGATTTTAGAGGAATATTTGTACGTTTCAAAATTGGACACTTATCTGGTGAAAACCACACAAAAGGATTCCAATGGAAGGAAATACAAGTTACTGGTAAGTATGCTTAGAATTACTTTTCAGGGTCAGTGCTGGGCTAAAAGATGCAGCACTGGGTTCTCTCCTGATAACAGGTGAGTAAATCGGAATTCGTTGGTCGGCTGATTTTAGAGGAATATTTGTACGTTTCAAAATTGGACACTTATCTGGTGAAAACCACACAAAAGGATTCCAATGGAAGGAAATACAAGTTACTGGTAAGTACGGTTAGAATTACTTCTCAGAGTCAGTGCTGGTCTAAAGGATGCAGCACTGGGTTCTCTCCTGATAATAGGTGAGTAAATCGGAATTTGTAGTTCGGCTGATTTTAGAGGAATATTTGTAAGTTTCAAAAATGGACACTTAGAAACTTTTCTGGTGAAAACCACACAATGGATTCCTATGGAAGGAAATACAAGTTACTGGTAAGTACGCTTAGATTTACTTTTCAGAGTCAGTGCTGGTCTAAACCATGCAGCACTGGGTTCTCTCCTGATAACAAGTGAGTAAATCGGAATTTGTAGTTCGGCTGATTTTATAGGAATATTTGTACGTTTCAAAAATGGACACTTAAAAACTTTTCTGGTGAAAACCACACAATGGATTCCTATGGAAGGAAATACAAGTTACTGGTAAGTACGCTTGTACGCTTAGAAATACTTTTCAGCGTCAGTGCTGGTCTAAAAGATGCAGCACTGGGTTCTCTCCTGATAAAAGGTGAGTAAATCAGAATTCGTACTTCGGCTGATTTTAGAGGAATATTTGTAAGTTTAAAAAATGGACACTTAGAAACTTTTCTGGTGAAAACCTCACAATGGAATCCTATGGAAGGAAATACAAGTTACTGGAAAGTACGCTTAGAATTACTTTTCAGGGTCAGTGCTGGACTAAAAGATGCAGCACTGGGTTCTCTCCTGATAACAGGTGAGTTAATCGGAATTCGTAGTTCGGCTGATTTTAGAGGAATATTTGTACATTTCAAAAATGGACACAGAAACTTTTCTGGTGAAAACCACACAATGGATTCCTATGGAAGGAAATACAAGTTACTGGTAAGTACGCTTAGAAATACTTTTCAGGGTCAGTGCTGGGCTAAAAGATGCAGCACTGGGTTCTCTCCTGATAACAGGTGAGTAAATCGGAATTCGTAGTTCGGCTGATTTTAGAGGAATATTTGTACGTTTTAAAAATGGGCACTTAGAAACTTTTCTGGTGAAAATCACATAATGGATTCCTATGGAAGGAAATACAAGTTACTGGTAAGTACGCTTAGAATTACTTTTCAGAGTCAGTGCTGGGATTAAAGATGCAGCACTGGGTTCTCTCCTGATCACAGGTGAGTAAATTGGAATTAGTAGTCCGGCTGATTTTAGAGGAATATTTGTACATTTCAAAATTGGACACTTATCTGCTGAAAACCACACAAAGGATTCCTATGGAAGGAAATATAAGTTGCTGGTAAGTATGCTTAGAACTACTTCTCAGAGTCAGTGCTATTCTAAAAGATGCAGCACTGGGTTCTCTCCTGATAACAGGTGAGTAAATCGGAATTCGTAGTTCGGCTGATTTTAGAGGAATATTTGTACGTTTCAAAAACTGGACACTTAGAAACTTTTCTGGTGAAAACCACACAATGGATTCCTATGGAAGGAAATACAAGTTACTGGTAAGTACGCTTAGAATTACTTTTCATGGTCAGTGCTGGACTAAAAGATGCAGCACTGGGTTCTCTCCTGATAACAGGTGAGTAAATCGTAATTCGTAGTTCGGCTGATTTTAGAGGAATATTTGTACGTTTCAAAAATGGGCACTTAGAAACTTTTCTGGTGAAAACCGCACAATGGATTCCTATGGAATGAAATACAAGTTACTGGTAAGTACGCTTAGAAAATACTTTTCAGGGACAGTGCTGGTCTAAAAGATGCAGCACTGGGTTCTCTCCTGATAAAAGGTGAGTAAATCAGAATTCGTACTTCGGCTGATTTTAGAGGAATATTTGTAAGTTTCAAAAATGGACACTTAGAAACTTTTCTGGTGAAAACCACACAATGGATTCCTACGGAATGAAATACAAGTTACTGGTAAGTACTCTTAGAATTACTTTTCAGCGTCAGTGCTGGTCTAAAAGATGCAGCACTGGGTTCTCTCCTGATAAAAGGTGAGTAAATCAGAATTCGTACTTCGGCTGATTTTAGAGGAATATTTGTAAGTTTCAAAAATGGACACTTAGAAACTTTTCTGGTGAAAACCACACAATGGATTCCTATGGAAGGAAATACAAGTTACTGGAAAGTACGCTTAGAATTACTTTTCAGGGTCAGTGCTGGACTAAAAGATGCAGCACTGGGTTCTCTCCTGATAACAGGTGAGTAAATCGGAATTCGTAGTTCAGCTGATCTTAGAGGAATATTTGTACGTTTCAAAAATGGATACAGAAACTTTTCTGGTGAAAACCACACAATGGATTCCTATGGAAGGAAATATAAGTTACTGGTAAGTACGCTTAGAATTACTTTTCAGAGTCAGTGCTGGTCTAAAAGATGCAGCACTGGGATCTCTCCTGATAACAGGTGAGTAAATCGGAATTTGTAGTTCGGCTGATATTAAAGGAATATTTGTGCGTTTCAAAAATGGACACAGAATCTTTTCTGGTGAAAACCACACAATGGATTTCTATGGAAAGAAATACAAGTTACTGGTAAGTACGCTTAAAATTACTTTTCAGGGTCAGTGCTGGGCTGAAAGATGCAGCACTGGGTTCTCTCCTGATAACAGGTGAGTAAATCGGAATTCGTAGTTCGGCTGATTTAAGAGGAATATTTGTACGTTTCAAAATTGGACACTTATCTGGTGAAAACCACACAAAAGGATTCCAATGGAAGGAAATACAAGTTACTGGTAAGTACGCTTATAATTACTTTTCAGGGTTAGTGCTGGGCTAAAAGATGCAGCACTGGGTTCTCTCCTGATAACAGGTGAGTAAATCGGAATTCGTTGGTCGGCTGATTTTAGAGGAATATTTGTACGTTTCAAAATTGGACACTTATCTGGTGAAAACCACACAAAAGGATTCCAATGGAAGGAAATACAAGTTACTGGTAAGTACGCTTAGAATTACTTCTCAGAGTCAATGCTGGTCTAAAAGATGCAGCACTGGGTTCTCTCCTGATAATAGGTGAGTAAATCGGAATTCGTACTTCGGCTGATTTTAGAGGAATATTTGTAAGTTTCAAAAATGGACACTTAGAAACTTTTCTGGTGAAAACCACACAATGGATTCCTATAGAAGGAAATACAAGTTACTGGAAAGTACGCTTAGAATTACTTTTCAGGGTCAGTGCTGGACTAAAAGATGCAGCACTGGGTTCTCTCCTGATAACAGGTGAGTAAATCGAAATTCGTAGTTCGGCTGATTTTAGATGAATAATTGTACGTTTCAAAAATGGACACGGAAACTTTTCTGGTGAAAACCACACAATGGATTCCTATGGAAGGGAATACAAGTTACTGGTAAGTACGCTTAGAATTACTTTTCAGGGTCAGTGCTGGGCTAAAAGATGCAGCACTGGGTTCTCTCCTGATAACAGGTGAGTAAATCAGAATTCGTACTTCGGATGATTTTAGAGGAATATTTGTAAGTTTCAAAAATGGACACTTAGAAACTTTTCTGGTGAAAACCACACAATGGATTCCTATGGAAGGAAATACAAGTTACTGGTAAGTACGCTTAGAATTACTTTTTAGGGTCAGTGCTGGACTAAAAGATGCAGCACTGGGTTCTCGCCTGATAACAGGTGAGTAAATCGGAATTTGTAGTTCGGCTGATTTTAAAGGAATATTTGTACGTTTCAAAAATGGACACTTACAAACTTTTCTGGTGAAAACCACACAATGGATTCCTATGAAAGGAAATACAAGTTACTGGTAAGTACGCTTAGAATTACTTTTCAGGGTCAGTGCTGGGCTAAAAGATGCAGCACTGGGATCTCTCCTGATAACAGGTGAGTAAATCGGAATTCGTAGTTCGGCTGATTTTAGAGGAATATTTGTACGTTTTAAAAATGGGCACTTAGAATCTTTTCTGGCGAAAACCACACAATGGATTCCTATGAAATGAAATACAAGTTACTGGTAAGTACCCTTAGAAAATACTTTTCAGGGACAGTGCTGGACTAAAAGATGCAGCACTGGGTTCTCTCCTGATAACAGGTGAGTAAATCAGAATTCGTACTTTGGCTGATTTTAGAGGAATATTTGTATGTTTCAAAAATGGACACAGAAACTTTTCTGGTGAAAACCACACAATGGATTCCTATGGAAGGAAATACAAGTTACTGGTAAGTACGCTTAGAATTACTTTTCAGAGTCAGTGCTGGTCTAAAAGATGCAGCACTGGGATCTCTCCTGATAACAGGTGAGTAAATCGGAATTTGTAGTTCGGCTGATATTAAAGGAATATTTGTGCGTTTCAAAAATGGACACAGAAACTTTTCTGGTGAAAACCACACAATGGATTCCTATGGAAAGAAATACAAGTTACTGGTAAGTACGCTTAAAATTACTTTTCAGGGTCAGTGCTGGGCTGAAAGATGCAGCACTGGGTTCTCTCCTGATAACAGGTGAGTAAATCGGAATTCGTAGTTCGGCTGATTTTAGAGGAATATTTGTACGTTTCAAAATTGGACACTTATCTGGTGAAAACCACACAAAGGATTCCAATGGAAGGAAATACAAGTTACTGGTAAGTACGCTTAGAATTACTTTTCAGGGTCAGTGCTGGTCTAAACCATGCAGCACTGGGTTCTCTCCTGATAACAAGTGAGTAAGTCGGTATTTGTAGTTCGGCTGATTTTATAGGAATATTTGTACGTTTCAAAAATGGACACTTAGAAACTTTTCTGGTGAAAACCACACAATGGATTCCTATGGAAAGAAATACAAGTTACTGGTAAGTACGCTTAAAATTACTTTTCAGGGTCAGTGCTGGTCTAAACCATGCAGCACTGGGTTCTCTCCTGATAACAAGTGAGTAAGTCGGTATTTGTAGTTCGGCTGATTTTATAGGAATATTTGTACGTTTCAAAAATGGACACTTAGAAACTTTTCTGGTGAAAACCACACAATGGATTCCTATGGAAGGAAATACGAGTTACTGGTAAGTACGCTTAGAATTACTTTTCAGGGTCAGTGCTGGGCTGAAAGATGCAGCACTGGGTTCTCTCCTGATAACAGGTGAGTAAATCGGAATTTGTAGTTTGGCTGATTTTAGAGGAATATTTGTACGTTTCAAAATTGGACACTTATCTGGTGAAAACCACACAAAAGGATTCCAATGGAAGGAAATACAAGTTACTGGTAAGTACGCTTAGAATTACTTTTCAGGGTCAGTGCTGGGCTAAAAGATGCAGCACTGGGTTCTATCCTGATAACAGGTGAGTAAATCGTAATTCGTAGTTCGGCTGATTTCAGAGGGATATTTGTACGTTTCAAAAATGGGCACTTAGAAACTTTTCTGGTGAAAACCGCACAATGGATTCCTATGGAATGAAATACAAGTTACTGGTAAGTACGCTTAGAAAATACTTTTCAGGGACAGTGCTGGACTAAAAGATGCAGCACTGGGTTCTCTCCTGATAAAAGGTGAGTAAATCAGAATTCGTACTTCGGCTGATTTTAGAGGAATATTTGTAAGTTTCAAAAATGGACACTTAGAAACTTTTCTGGGGAAAACCACCCAATGGATTCCTATGGAAGGAAATACAAGTTACTGGAAAGTACGCTTAGAATAACTTTTCAGGGTCAGTGCTGGACTAAAAGATGCAGCACTGGGTTCTCTCCTGATAACAGGTGAGTAAATCGGAATTCGTAGTTCGGCTGATCTTAGAGGAATATTTGTACGTTTCAAAAATGGATACAGAAACTTTTCTGGTGAAAACCACACAATGGATTCCTATGGAAGGAAATATATGTTACTGGTAAGTACGCTTAGAATTACTTTTCAGAGTCAGTGCTGGTCTAAAAGATGCAGCACTGGGATCTCTCCTGATAACAGTTGAGTAAATCGGAATTTGTAGTTCGGCTGATATTAAAGGAATATTTGTGCGTTTCAAAAATGGACACAGAATCTTTTCTGGTGAAAACCACACAATGGATTTCTATGGAAAGAAATACAAGTTACTGGTAAGTACGCTTAAAATTACTTTTCAGGGTCAGTGCTGGGCTGAAAGATGCAGCACTGGGTTCTCTCCTGATAACAGGTGAGTAAATCGGAATTCGTAGTTCGGCTGATTTAAGAGGAATATTTGTACGTTTCAAAATTGGACACTTATCTGGTGAAAACCACACAAAAGGATTCCAATGGAAGGAAATACAAGTTACTGGTAAGTACGCTTATAATTACTTTTCAGGGTTAGTGCTGGGCTAAAAGATGCAGCACTGGGTTCTCTCCTGATAACAGGTGAGTAAATCGGAATTCGTTGGTCGGCTGATTTTAGAGGAATATTTGTACGTTTCAAAATTGGACACTTATCTGGTGAAAACCACACAAAAGGATTCCAATGGAAGGAAATACAAGTTACTGGTAAGTACGCTTAGAATTACTTCTCAGAGTCAATGCTGGTCTAAAAGATGCAGCACTGGGTTCTCTCCTGATAATAGGTGAGTAAATCGGAATTCGTACTTCGGCTGATTTTAGAGGAATATTTGTAAGTTTCAAAAATGGACACTTAGAAACTTTTCTGGTGAAAACCACACAATGGATTCCTATAGAAGGAAATACAAGTTACTGGAAAGTATGCTTAGAATTACTTTTCAGGGTCAGTGCTGGACTAAAAGATGCAGCACTGGGTTCTCTCCTGATAACAGGTGAGTAAATCGAAATTCGTAGTTCGGCTGATTTTAGATGAATAATTGTACGTTTCAAAAATGGACACGGAAACTTTTCTGGTGAAAACCACACAATGGATTCCTATGGAAGGGAATACAAGTTACTGGTAAGTACGCTTAGAATTACTTTTCAGGGTCAGTGCTGGGCTAAAAGATGCAGCACTGGGTTCTCTCCTGATAACAGGTGAGTAAATCGGAATTCGTAGTTCGGCTGATTTTAGAGGAATATTTGTACGTATCAAAATTGGACACTAAGAAACTTTTCTGGTGAAAACCACACAATGGATTCCGATGCAAGGAAATACAAGTTACTGGTAAGTACGCTTAGAATTACTTTTCAGGGTCAGTGCTGGGATTAAAGATGCAGCACTGGGTTCTCTCCTGATCACAGGTGAGTAAATCGGAATTAGTAGTCCGGCTGATTTTAGAGGAATATTTGTACGTTTCAAAATTGGACACTTATCTGCTGAAAACCACACAAAGGATTCCTATGGAAGGAAATATAAGTTACTGGTAAGTACGCTTAGAACTACTTCTCAGAGTCAGTGCTATTCTAAAAGATGCAGCACTGGGTTCTCTCCTGATAACAGGTGAGTAAATCAGAATTCGTAGTTCGGCTGATTTTAGAGGAATATTTGTACGTTTCAAAAACTGGACACTTAGAAACTTTTCTGGTGAAAACCACACAATGGATTCCTATGGAAGGAAATACAAGTTACTGGTAAGTACGCTTAGAATTACTTTTCATGGTCAGTGCTGGACTAAAAGATGCAGCACTGGGTTCTCTCCTGATAACAGGTGAGTAAATCGTAATTCGTAGTTCAGCTGATTTTAGAGGAATATTTGTACGTTTCAAAAATGGGCACTTAGAAACTTTTCTGGTGAAAACCGCACAATGGATTCCTATGGAATGAAATACAAGTTACTGGTAAGTACGCTTAGAAAATACTTTTCAGGGACAGTGCTGGACTAAAAGATGCAGCACTGGGTTCTCTCCTGATAACAGGTGAGTAAATCGGAATTCGTAGTTCGGCTGATTTTAGAGGAATATTTGTACGTTTCAAAAATGGACACTTAGAAACTTTTCTGGTGAAAACCACACAATGGATTCCTATAAAAGGAAATACAAGTTACTAGTAAGTACGCTTAGAATTACTTTTCAGGGTCAGTGCTGGACTAAAAGATGCAGCATTGGGTTCTCTTCCGATAACAGGTGAGTAAATCGGAATTCGTAGTTCGGCTGATTTTAGAGGAATATTTGTACGTATCAAAATTGGACACTAAGAAACTTTTCTGGTGAAAACCACACAATGGATTCCGATGCAAGGAAATACAAGTTACTGGTAAGTACGCTTAGAATTACTTTTCAGGGTCAGTACTGGACTGAAAGATGCAGCACTGGGTTATCTCCTGATAACAGGAGAGTAAATCGGAATTCGTAGTTCAACTCATTTTAGAGGAATATTGTACGTTTCAAAAATGGACACTTAGAAACTTTTCTGCTCAAAACCACACAATGGATTCCTATGGAATGAAATACAAGTTACTGGTAAGTACACTTAGAATTACTTTTCAGGGTCAGTGTTGGACTAAAAGATGGAGCACTGGGTTCTCTCCTGATAACAGGTGAGTAAATCGGAATTCGTAGTTCGGCTGATTTTAGAGGAATATTTGTACGTTTCAAAATTGGACACTTAGAAACTTTTCTGGTGAAAACCACACAATGGATTCCTATGGAAGGAAATACAAGTTACTGGAAAGTACGCTTAGAATTACTTTTCAGGGTCAGTGCTGGACTAAAAGATGCAGCACTGGGTTCTCTCCTGATAACAGGTGAGTAAATCGAAATTCGTAGTTCGGCTGATTTTAGATGAATAATTGTACGTTTCAAAAATGGACACGGAAACTTTTCTGGTGAAAACCACACAATGGATTCCTATGGAAGGGAATACAAGTTACTGGTAAGTACGCTTAGAATTACTTTTCAGGGTCAGTGCTGGGCTAAAAGATGCAGCACTGGGTTCTCTCCTGATAACAGGTGAGTAAATCGGAATTCGTAGTTCGGCTGATTTTAGAGGAATATTTGTACGTTTCAAAAATAGACACGGAAACTTTTCTGGTGAAAACCACACAATGGATTCCTATGGAAGGGAATACAAGTTACTGGTAAGTACGCTTAGAATTACTTCTCAGAGTCAGTGCTGGTCTAAAAGATGCAGCACTGGGTTCTCTCCTGATAATAGGTGAGTAAATCGGAATTCGTACTTCGGCTGGTTTTAGAGGAATATTTGTAAGTTTCAAAAATGGACACTTAGAAACTTTTCAGGTGAAAACCTCACAATGGAATCCTATGGAAGGAAATACAAGTTACTGGAAAGTACGCTTAGAATTACTTTTCAGGGTCAGTGCTGGACTAAAAGATGCAGCACTGGGTTCTCTCCTGATAACAGGTGAGTTAATCGGAATTCGTAGTTTGGCTGATTTTAGAGGAATATTTGTACATTTCAAAAATAGACACAGAAACTTTTCTGGTGAAAACCACACAATGGATTCCTATGGAAGGAAATACAAGTTACTGGTAAGTACGCTTAGAATTACTTTTCAGGGTCAGTGCTGGGCTAAAAGATGCAGCACTGGGTTCTCTCCTGATAACAGGTGAGTAAATCGGAATTCGTAGTTCGGCTGATTTTAGAGGAATATTTGTACGTTTTAAAAATGGGCACTTAGAAACTTTTCTGGTGAAAATCACATAATGGGTTCCTATGGAAGGAAATACAAGTTACTGGTAAGTACGCTTAGAATTACTTTTCAGGGTCAGTGCTGGGATTAAAGATGCAGCACTGGGTTCTCTCCTGATCACAGGTGAGTAAATTGGAATTAGTAGTCCGGCTGATTTTAGAGGAATATTTGTACGTTTCAAAATTGGACACTTATCTGCTGAAAACCACACAAAGGATTCCTATGGAAGGAAATATAAGTTACTGGTAAGTACGCTTAGAACTACTTCTCAGAGTCAGTGCTATTCTAAAAGATGCAGCACTGGGTTCTCTCCTGATAACAGGTGAGTAAATCGGAATTCATAGTTCGGCTGATTTTAGAGGAATATTTGTACGTTTCAAAAACTGGACACTTAGAAACTTTTCTGGTGAAAACCGCACAATGGATTCCTATGGAATGAAATACAAGTTACTGGTAAGTACGCTTAGAAAATACTTTTCAGGGACAGTGCTGGACTAAAAGATGCAGCACTGGGTTCTCTCCTGATAACAGGTGAGTAAATCGGAATTCGTAGTTCGGCTGATTTTAGAGGAATATTTGTACGTTTCAAAAATGGACACTTAGAAACTTTTCAGGTGAAAACCACACTATGGATTCCTATAAAAGGAAATACAAGTTACTAGTAAGTACGCCTAGAATTACTTTTCAGGGTCAGTGCTGGACTAAAAGATGCAGCATTGGGTTCTCTTCCGATAACAGGTGAGTAAATCGGAATTCGTAGTTCGGCTGATTTTAGAGGAATATTTGTACGTATCAAAATTGGACACTAAGAAACTTTTCTGGTGAAAACCACACAATGGATTCCGATGCAAGGAAATACAAGTTACTGGTAAGTACGCTTAGAATTACTTTTCAGGGTCAGTACTGGACTGAAAGATGCAGCACTGGGTTATCTCCTGATAACAGGAGAGTAAATCGGAATTCGTAGTTCAACCCATTTTAGAGGAATATTGTACGTTTCAAAAATGGACACTTAGAAACTTTTCTGCTCAAAACCACACAATGGATTCCTATGGAATGAAATACAAGTTACTGGTAAGTACACTTAGAATTACTTTTCAGGGTCAGTGTTGGACTAAAAGATGGAGCACTGGGTTCTCTCCTGATAACAGGTGAGTAAATCGGAATTCGTAGTTCGGCTGATTTTAGAGGAATATTTGTACGTTTCAAAATTGGACACTTATCTGGTGAAAACCACACAAAAGGATTCCAATGGAAGGAAATACAAGTTACTGGTAAGTATGCTTATAATTACTTTTCAGGGTTAGTGCTGGGCTAAAAGATGCAGCACTGGGTTCTCTCCTGATAACAGGTGAGTAAATCGGAACTCGTTGGTCGGCTGATTTTAGAGGAATATTTGTACGTTTCAAAATTGGACACTTATCTGGTGAAAACCACACAAAAGGATTCCAATGGAAGGATATACAAGTTACTGGTAAGTACGCTTAGAATTACTTCTCAGAGTCAGTGCTGGTCTAAAAGATGCAGCACTGGGTTCTCTCCTGATAATAGGTGAGTAAATCGGAATTCGTACTTCGGCTGATTTTAGAGGAATATTTGTAAGTTTCAAAAATGGACACTTAGAAACTTTTCTGGTGAAAACCACACAATGGATTCCTATGGAAGGAAATACAAGTTACTGGAAAGTACGCTTAGAATTACTTTTCATGGTCAGTGCTGGACTAAAAGATGCAGCACTGGGTTCTCTCCTGATAACAGGTGAGTAAATCGTAATTCGTAGTTCGGCTGATTTTAGAGGGATATTTGTACGTTTCAAAAATGGGCACCTAGAAACTTTTCTGGTGAAAACCACACAATGGATTCCTATGGAATGAAATACAAGTTACTGGTAAGTACGCTTAGAAAATACTTTTTAGGGACAGTGCTGGACTAAAAGATGCAGCACTGGGTTCTCTCCTGATAACAGGTGAGTAAATCGGAATTCGTAGTTCGGCTGATTTTAGAGGAATATTTGTACGTATCAAAATTGGACACTAAGAAACTTTTCTGGTGAAAACCACACAATGGATTCCGATGCAAGGAAATACAAGTTACTGGTAAGTACGCTTAGAATTACTTTTCAGGGTCAGTACTGGACTGAAAGATGCAGCACTGGGTTATCTCCTGATAACAGGAGAGTAAATCGGAATTCGTAGTTCAACTCATTTTAGAGGAATATTGTACGTTTCAAAAATGGACACTTAGAAACTTTTCTGCTCAAAACCACACAATGGATTCCTATGGAATGAAATACAAGTTACTGGTAAGTACACTTAGAATTACTTTTCAGGGTCAGTGTTGGACTAAAAGATGGAGCACTGGGTTCTCTCCTGATAACAGGTGAGTAAATCGGAATTCGTAGTTCAGCTGATTTTAGAGGAATATTTGTACGTTTCAAAATTGGACACTTATCTGGTGAAAACCACACAAAAGGATTCCAATGAAAGGAAATACAAGTTACTGGTAAGTACGCTTATAATTACTTTTCAGGGTTAGTGCTGGGCTAAAAGATGCAGCACTGGGTTCTCTCCTGATAACAGGTGAGTAAATCGGAATTCGTTGGTCGGCTGATTTTAGAGGAATATTTGTACGTTTCAAAATTGGACACTTATCTGGTGAAAACCACACAAAAGGATTCCAATGGAAGGATATACAAGTTACTGGTAAGTACGCTTAGAATTACTTCTCAGAGTCAGTGCTGGTCTAAAAGATGCAGCACTGGGTTCTCTCCTGATAATAGGTGAGTAAATCGGAATTCGTACTTCGGCTGATTTTAGAGGAATATTTGTAAGTTTCAAAAATGGACACTTAGAAACTTTTCTGGTGAAAACCACACAATGGATTCCTATGGAAGGAAATACAAGTTACTGGAAAGTACGCTTAGAATTACTTTTCAGGGTCAGTGCTGGACTGAAAGATGCAGCACTGGGTTCTCTCCTGATAACAGGTGAGTAAATCGAAATTCGTAGTTCGGCTGATTTTAGATGAATAATTGTACGTTTCAAAAATGGACACGGAAACTTTTCTGGTGAAAACCACACAATGGATTCCTATGGAAGGGAATACAAGTTACTGGTAAGTACGCTTAGAATTACTTTTCAGGGTCAGTGCTGGGCTAAAAGATGCAGCACTGGGTTCTCTCCTGATAACAGGTGAGTAAATCGGAATTCGTAGTTCGGCTGATTTTAGAGGAATATTTGTACGTTTCAAAAATGGACACGGAAAATTTTCTGGTGAAAACCACACAATGGATTCCTATGGAAGGGAATACAAGTTACTGGTAAGTACGCTTAGAATTACTTCTCAGAGTCAGTGCTGGTCTAAAAGATGCAGCACTGGGTTCTCTCCTGATAATAGGTGAGTAAATCGGAATTCGTACTTCGGCTGATTTTAGAGGAATATTTGTAAGTTTCAAAAATGGACACTTAGAAACTTTTCTGGTGAAAACCACACAATGGATTCCTATGGAAGGAAATACAAGTTACTGGAAAGTACGCTTAGAATTACTTTTCAGGGTCAGTGCTGGACTAAAAGATGCAGCACTGGGTTCTCTCCTGATAACAGGTGAGTAAATTGAAATTCGTAGTTCGGCTGATTTTAGATGAATAATTGTACGTTTCAAAAATGGACACGGAAACTTTTCTGGTAAAAACCACACAATGGATTCCTATGGAAGGGAATACAAGTTACTGGTAAGTACGCCTAGAATTACTTTTCAGGGTCAGTGCTGGGCTAAAAGATGCAGCACTGGGTTCTCTCCTGATAACAGGTGAGTAAATCGGAATTCGTAGTTCGGCTGATTTTAGAGGAATATTTGTACGTATCAAAATTGGACACTAAGAAACTTTTCTGGTGAAAACCACACAATGGATTCCGATGCAAGGAAATACAAGTTACTGGTAAGTACGCTTAGAATTACTTTTCAGGGTCAGTGCTGGGCTAAAAGATGCAGCACTGGGTTCTCTCCTGATAACAGGTGAGTAAATCAGAATTCGTACTTCGGATGATTTTACAGGAATATTTGTAAGTTTCAAAAATGGACACTTAGAAACTTTTCTGGTGAAAACCACACAATGGATTCCTATGGAAGGAAATACAAGTTACTGGTAAGTACGCTTAGAATTACTTTTTAGGGTCAGTGCTGGACTAAAAGATGCAGCACTGGGTTCTCGCCTGATAACAGGTGAGTAAATCGGAATTTGTAGTTCGGCTGATTTTAAAGGAATATTTGTACGTTTCAAAAATGGACACTTACAAACTTTTCTGGTGAAAACCACACAATGGATTCCTATGAAAGGAAATACAAGTTACTGGTAAGTACGCTTAGAATTACTTTTCAGGTTCAGTGCTGGGCTAAAAGATGCAGCACTGGGTTCTCTCCTGATAACAGGTGAGTAAATCGGAATTCGTAGTTCGGCTGACTTTAGAGGAATATTTGTACGTTTTAAAAATGGGCACTTAGAATCTTTTCTGGCGAAAACCACACAATGGATTCCTATGAAATGAAATACAAGTTACTGGTAAGTACCCTTAGAAAATACTTTTCAGGGACAGTGCTGGACTAAAAGATGCAGCACTGGGTTATCTCCTGATAACAGGTGAGTAAATCAGAATTCGTACTTTGGCTGATTTTAGAGGAATATTTGTATGTTTCAAAAATGGACACAAAAACTTTTCTGGTGAAAACCACACAATGGATTCCTATGGAAGGAAATACAAGTTACTGGTAAGTACGCTTAGAATTACTTTTCAGAGTCAGTGCTGGTCTAAAAGATGCAGCACTGGGATCTCTCCTGATAACAGGTGAGTAAATCGGAATTTGTAGTTCGGCTGATATTAAAGGAATATTTGTGCGTTTCAAAAATGGACACAGAAACTTTTCTGGTGAAAACCACACAATGGATTCCTATGGAAAGAAATACAAGTTACTGGTAAGTACGCTTAAAATTACTTTTCAGGGTCAGTGCTGGGCTGAAAGACGCAGCACTGGGTTCTCTCCTGATAACAGGTGAGTAAATCGGAATTCGTAGTTCGGCTGATTTTAGAGGAATATTTGTACGTTTCAAAATTGTACACTTATCTGGTGAAAACCACACAAAGGATTCCAATGGAAGGAAATACAAGTTACTGGTAAGTACGCTTAGAATTACTTTTCAGAGTCAGTGCTGGTCTAAACCATGCAGCACTGGGTTCTCTCCTGATAACAAGTGAGTAAGTCGGAATTTGTAGTTCGGCTGATTTTATAGGAATATTTGTACGTTTCAAAAATGGACACTTAGAAACTTTTCTGGTGAAAACCACACAATGGATTCCTATGGAAGGAAATACAAGTTACTGGTAAGTACGCTTAGAATTACTTTTCAGGGTCAGTGCTGGGCTGAAAGATGCAGCACTGGGTTCTCTCCTGATAACAGGTGAGTAAATCGGAATTTGTAGTTCGGCTGATTTTAGAGGAATATTTGTACGTTTCAAAATTGGACACTTATCTGGTGAAAACCACACAAAAGGATTCCAATGGAAGGAAATACAAGTTACTGGTAAGTACGCTTAGAATTACTTTTCAGGGTCAGTGCTGGGCTAAAAGATGCAGCACTGGGTTCTCTCCTGATAACAGGTGAGTAAATCGGAATTCGTTGGTCGGCTGATTTTAGAGGAATATTTGTACGTTTCAAAATTGGACACTTATCTGGTGAAAACCACACAAAAGGATTCCAATGGAAGGAAATACAAGTTACTGGTAAGTACGCTTAGAATTACTTCTCAGAGTCAGTGCTGGTCTAAAAGATACAGCACTGGGTTCTCTCCTGATAATAGGTGAGTAAATCGGAATTTGTAGTTCGGCTGATTTTTGAGGAATATTTGTAAGTTTCAAAAATGGACACTTAGAAACTTTTCTGGTGAAAACCACACAATGGATTCCTATGGAAGGAAATACAAGTTACTGGTAAGTACGCTTAGAATTACTTTTCAGAGTCAGTGCTGGTCTAAACCATGCAGCACTGGGTTCTCTCCTGATAACAAGTGAGTAAATCGGAATTTGTAGTTTGGCTGATTTTATAGGAATATTTGTACGTTTCAAAAATGGACACTTAAAAACTTTTCTGGTGAAAACCACACAATGGATTCCTATGGAAGGAAATACAAGTTACTGGTAAGTACGCTTGTACGCTTAGAATTACTTTTCAGCGTCAGTGCTGGTCTAAAAGATGCAGCACTGGGTTCTCTCCTGATAAAAGGTGAGTAAATCAGAATCCGTACTTCGGCTGATTTTAGAGGAATATTTGTAAGTTTCAAAAATGGACACTTAGAAACTTTTCTGGTGAAAACCTCACAATGGAATCCTATGGAAGGAAATACAAGTTACTGGAAAGTACGCTTAGAATTAATTTTCAGGGTCAGTGCTGGACTAAAAGATGCAGCACTGGGTTCTCTCCTGATAACAGGTGAGTAAATCGGAATTTGTAGTTCGGCTGATATTAAAGGAATATTTGTGCGTTTCAAAAATGGACACAGAAACTTTTCTGGTGAAAACCACACAATGGATTCCTATGGAAAGAAATACAAGTTACTGGTAAGTACGCTTAAAATTACTTTTCAGGGTCAGTGCTGGGCTGAAAGATGCAGCACTGGGTTCTCTCCTGATAACAGGTGAGTAAATCGGAATTCGTAGTTCGGCTGATTTTAGAGGAATATTTGTACGTTTCAAAATTGGACACTTATCTGGTGAAAACCACACAAAGGATTCCAATGGAAGGAAATACAAGTTACTGGTAAGTACGCTTAGAATTACTTTTCAGAGTCAGTGCTGGTCTAAACCATGCAGCACTGGGTTCTCTCCTGATAACAAGTGAGTAAGTCGGAATTTGTAGTTCGGCTGATTTTATAGGAATATTTGTACGTTTCAAAAATGGACACTTAGAAACTTTTCTGGTGAAAACCACACAATGGATTCCTATGGAAGGAAATACAAGTTACTGGTAAGTACGCTTAGAATTACTTTTCAGGGTCAGTGCTGGGCTGAAAGATGCAGCACTGGGTTCTCTCCTGATAACAGGTGAGTAAATCGGAATTTGTAGTTCGGCTGATTTTAGAGGAATATTTGTACGTTTCAAAATTGGACACTTATCTGGTGAAAACCACACAAAAGGATTCCAATGGAAGGAAATACAAGTTACTGGTAAGTACGCTTAGAATTACTTTTCAGGGTCAGTGCTGGGCTAAAAGATGGAGCACTGGGTTCTCTCCTGATAACAGGTGAGTAAATCGGAATTCGTTGGTCGGCTGATTTTAGAGGAATATTTGTACGTTTCAAAATTGGACACTTATCTGGTGAAAACCACACAAAAGGATTCCAATGGAAGGAAATACAAGTTACTGGTAAGTACGCTTAGAATTACTTCTCAGAGTCAGTGCTGGTCTAAAAGATGCAGCACTGGGTTCTCTCCTGATAATAGATGAGTAAATTGGAATTTGTAGTTCGGCTGATTTTAGAGGAATATTTGTAAGTTTCAAAAATGGACACTTAGAAACTTTTCTGGTGAAAACCACACAATGGATTCCTATGGAAGGAAATACAAGTTACTGGTAAGTACGCTTAGAATTACTTTTCAGAGTCAGTGCTGGTCTAAACCATGCAGCACTGGGTTCTCTCCTGATAACAAGTGAGTAAATCGGAATTTGTAGTTTGGCTGATTTTATAGGAATATTTGTACGTTTCAAAAATGGACACTTAAAAACTTTTCTGGTGAAAACCACACAATGGATTCCTATGGAAGGAAATACAAGTTACTGGTAAGTACGCTTGTACGCTTAGAATTACTTTTCAGCGTCAGTGCTGGTCTAAAAGATGCAGCACTGGGTTCTCTCCTGATAAAAGGTGAGTAAATCAGAATTCGTACTTCGGCTGATTTTAGAGGAATATTTGTAAGTTTCAAAAATGGACACTTAGAAACTTTTCTGGTGAAAACCTCACAATGGAATCCTATGGAAGGAAATACAAGTTACTGGAAAGTACGCTTAGAATTACTTTTCAGGGTCAGTGCTGGACTAAAAGATGCAGCACTGGGTTCTCTCCTGATAACAGGTGAGTTAATCGGAATTCGTAGTTCGGCTGATTTTAGAGGAATATTTGTACATTTCAAAAATAGACACAGAAACTTTTCTGGTGAAAACCACACAATGGGTTCCTATGGAAGGAAATACAAGTTACTGGTAAGTACGCTTAGAATTACTTTTCAGGGTCAGTGCTGGGATTAAAGATGCAGCACTGGTTCTCTCCTGATCACAGGTGTGTAAATCGGAATTAGTAGTCCGGCTGATTTTAGAGGAATATTTGTACGTTTCAAAATTGGACACTTATCTGCTGAAAACCACACAAAGGATTCCTATGGAAGGAAATATAAGTTACTGGTAAGTACGCTTAGAACTACTTCTCAGAGTCAGTGCTATTCTAAAAGATGCAGCACTGGGTTCTCTCCTGATAACAGGTGAGTAAATCGGAATTCGTAGTTCGGCTGATTTTAGAGGAATATTTGTACGTTTCAAAAACTGGACTCTTAGAAACTTTTCTGGTGAAAACCACACAATGGATTCCTATGGAAGGAAATACAAGTTACTGGTAAGTACGCTTAGAATTACTTTTCATGGTCAGTGCTGGACTAAAAGATGCAGCACTGGGTTCTCTCCTGATAACAGGTGAGTAAATCGTACTTCGTAGTTCAGCTGATTTTAGAGGAATATTTGTACGTTTCAAAAATGGGCACTTAGAAACTTTTCTGGTGAAAACCGCACAATGGATTCCTATGGAATGAAATACAAGTTACTGGTAAGTACGCTTAGAAAATACTTTTCAGGGACAGTGCTGGACTAAAAGATGCAGCACTGGGTTCTCTCCTGATAACAGGTGAGTAAATCGGAATTCGTAGTTCGGCTGATTTTAGAGGAATATTTGTACGTTTCAAAAATGGACACTTAGAAACTTTTCTGGTGAAAACCACACAATGGATTCCTATAAAAGGAAATACAAGTTACTAGTAAGTACGCTTAGAATTACTTTTCAGGGTCAGTGCTGGACTAAAAGATGCAGCATTGGGTTCTCTTCCGATAACAGGTGAGTAAATCGGAATTCGTAGTTCGGCTGATTTTAGAGGAATATTTGTACGTATCAAAATTGGACACTAAGAAACTTTTCTGGTGAAAACCACACAATGGATTCCGATGCAAGGAAATACAAGTTACTGGTAAGTACGCTTAGAATTACTTTTCAGGGTCAGTACTGGACTGAAAGATGCAGCACTGGGTTATCTCCTGATAACAGGAGAGTAAATCGGAATTCTTAGTTCGGCTGATTTTAGAGGAATATTTGTACGTTTCAAAATTGGACACTTATCTGGTGAAAACCACACAAAAGGATTCCAATGGAAGGAAATACAAGTTACTGGTAAGTACGCTAATAATTACTTTTCAGGGTTAGTGCTGGGCTAAAAGATGCAGCACTGGGTTCTCTCCTGATAACAGGTGAGTAAATCGGAATTCGTTGGTCGGCTGATTTTAGAGGAATATTTGTACGTTTCAAAATGGGACACTTATCTGGTGAAAACCACACAAAAGGATTCCAATGGAAGGATATACAAGTTACTGGTAAGTACGCTTAGAATTACTTCTCAGAGTCAGTGCTGGTCTAAAAGATGCAGCACTGGGTTCTCTCCTGATAATAGGTGAGTAAATCGGAATTCGTACTTCGGCTGATTTTAGAGGAATATTTGTAAGTTTCAAAAATGGACACTTAGAAACTTTTCTGGTGAAAACCACACAATGGATTCCTATGGAAGGAAATACAAGTTACTGGTAAGTACGCTTAGAATTACTTTTCAGGGTCAGTGCTGGGCTGAAAGATGCAGCACTGGGTTCTCTCCTGATAACAGGTGAGTAAATCGGAATTTGTAGTTCGGCTGATTTTAGAGGAATATTTGTACGTTTCAAAATTGGACACTTATCTGGTGAAAACCACACAAAAGGATTCCAATGGAAGGAAATACAAGTTACTGGTAAGTACGCTTAGAATTACTTTTCAGGGTCAGTGCTGGGCTAAAAGATGCAGCACTGGGTTCTCTCCTGATAACAGGTGAGTAAATCGGAATTCGTTGGTCGGCTGATTTTAGAGGAATATTTGTACGTTTCAAAATTGGACACTTATCTGGTGAAAACCACACAAAAGGATTCCAATGGAAGGAAATACAAGTTACTGGTAAGTACGCTTAGAATTACTTCTCAGAGTCAGTGCTGGTCTAAAAGATACAGCACTGGGTTCTCTCCTGATAATAGGTGAGTAAATCGGAATTTGTAGTTCGGCTGATTTTTGAGGAATATTTGTAAGTTTCAAAAATGGACACTTAGAAACTTTTCTGGTGAAAACCACACAATGGATTCCTATGGAAGGAAATACAAGTTACTCGTAAGTACGCTTAGAATTACTTTTCAGAGTCAGTGCTGGTCTAAACCATGCAGCACTGGGTTCTCTCCTGATAACAAGTGAGTAAATCGGAATTTGTAGTTTGGCTGATTTTATAGGAATATTTGTACGTTTCAAAAATGGACACTTAAAAACTTTTCTGGTGAAAACCACACAATGGATTCCTATGGAAGGAAATACAAGTTACTGGTAAGTACACTTGTACGCTTAGAATTACTTTTCAGCGTCAGTGCTGGTCTAAAAGATGCAGCACTGGGTTCTCTCCTGATAAAAGGTGAGTAAATCAGAATCCGTACTTCGGCTGATTTTAGAGGAATATTTGTAAGTTTCAAAAATGGACACTTAGAAACTTTTCTGGTGAAAACCTCACAATGGAATCCTATGGAAGGAAATACAAGTTACTGGAAAGTACGCTTAGAATTAATTTTCAGGGTCAGTGCTGGACTAAAAGATGCAGCACTGGGTTCTCTCCTGATAACAGGTGAGTAAATCGGAATTTGTAGTTCGGCTGATATTAAAGGAATATTTGTGCGTTTCAAAAATGGACACAGAAACTTTTCTGGTGAAAACCACACAATGGATTCCTATGGAAAGAAATACAAGTTACTGGTAAGTACGCTTAAAATTACTTTTCAGGGTCAGTGCTGGGCTGAAAGATGCAGCACTGGGTTCTCTCCTGATAACAGGTGAGTAAATCGGAATTCGTAGTTCGGCTGATTTTAGAGGAATATTTGTACGTTTCAAAATTGGACACTTATCTGGTGAAAACCACACAAAGGATTCCAATGGAAGGAAATACAAGTTACTGGTAAGTACGCTTAGAATTACTTTTCAGAGTCAGTGCTGGTCTAAACCATGCAGCACTGGGTTCTCTCCTGATAACAAGTGAGTAAGTCGGAATTTGTAGTTCGGCTGATTTTATAGGAATATTTGTACGTTTCAAAAATGGACACTTAGAAACTTTTCTGGTGAAAACCACACAATGGATTCCTATGGAAGGAAATACAAGTTACTGGTAAGTACGCTTAGAATTACTTTTCAGGGTCAGTGCTGGGCTGAAAGATGCAGCACTGGGTTCTCTCCTGATAACAGGTGAGTAAATCGGAATTTGTAGTTCGGCTGATTTTAGAGGAATATTTGTACGTTTCAAAATTGGACACTTATCTGGTGAAAACCACACAAAAGGATTCCAATGGAAGGAAATACAAGTTACTGGTAAGTACGCTTAGAATTACTTTTCAGGGTCAGTGCTGGGCTAAAAGATGCAGCACTGGGTTCTCTCCTGATAACAGGTGAGTAAATCGGAATTCGTTGGTCGGCTGATTTTAGAGGAATATTTGTACGTTTCAAAATTGGACACTTATCTGGTGAAAACCACACAAAAGGATTCCAATGGAAGGAAATACAAGTTACTGGTAAGTACGCTTAGAATTACTTCTCAGAGTCAGTGCTGGTCTAAAAGATGCAGCACTGGGTTCTCTCCTGATAATAGATGAGTAAATTGGAATTTGTAGTTCGGCTGATTTTAGAGGAATATTTGTAAGTTTCAAAAATGGACACTTAGAAACTTTTCTGGTGAAAACCACACAATGGATTCCTATGGAAGGAAATACAAGTTACTGGTAAGTACGCTTAGAATTACTTTTCAGAGTCAGTGCTGGTCTAAACCATGCAGCACTGGGTTCTCTCCTGATAACAAGTGAGTAAATCGGAATTTGTAGTTTGGCTGATTTTATAGGAATATTTGTACGTTTCAAAAATGGACACTTAAAAACTTTTCTGGTGAAAACCACACAATGGATTCCTATGGAAGGAAATACAAGTTACTGGTAAGTACGCTTGTACGCTTAGAATTACTTTTCAGCGTCAGTGCTGGTCTAAAAGATGCAGCACTGGGTTCTCTCCTGATAAAAGGTGAGTAAATCAGAATTCGTACTTCGGCTGATTTTAGAGGAATATTTGTAAGTTTCAAAAATGGACACTTAGAAACTTTTCTGGTGAAAACCTCACAATGGAATCCTATGGAAGGAAATACAAGTTACTGGAAAGTACGCTTAGAATTACTTTTCAGGGTCAGTGCTGGACTAAAAGATGCAGCACTGGGTTCTCTCCTGATAACAGGTGAGTTAATCGGAATTCGTAGTTCGGCTGATTTTAGAGGAATATTTGTACATTTCAAAAATAGACACAGAAACTTTTCTGGTGAAAACCACACAATGGATTCCTATGGAAGGAAATACAAGTTACTGGTAAGTACGCTTAGAATTACTTTTCAGGGTCAGTGCTGGGCTAAAACATGCAGCACTGGGTTCTCTCCTGATAACAGGTGAGTAAATCGGAATTCGTAGTTCGGCTGATATTAGAGGAATATTTGTATGTTTTAAAAATGGGCACTTAGAAACTTCTGGTGAAAATCACATAATGGGTTCCTATGGAAGGAAATACAAGTTACTGGTAAGTACGCTTAGAATTACTTTTCAGGGTCAGTGCTGGGATTAAAGATGCAGCACTGGGTTCTCTCCTGATCACAGGTGTGTAAATCGGAATTAGTAGTCCGGCTGATTTTAGAGGAATATTTGTACGTTTTAAAATTGGACACTTATCTGCTGAAAACCACACAAAGGATTCCTATGGAAGGAAATATAAGTTACTGGTAAGTACGCTTAGAACTACTTCTCAGAGTCAGTGCTATTCTAAAAGATGCAGCACTGGGTCCTCTCCTGATAACAGGTGAGTAAATCGGAATTCGTAGTTCGGCTGATTTTAGAGGAATATTTGTACGTTTCAAAAACTGGACTCTTAGAAACTTTTCTGGTGAAAACCACACAATGGATTCCTATGGAAGGAAATACAAGTTACTGGTAAGTACGCTTAGAATTACTTTTCATGGTCAGTGCTGGACTAAAAGATGCAGCACTGGGTTCTCTCCTGATAACAGGTGAGTAAATCGTACTTCGTAGTTCAGCTGATTTTAGAGGAATATTTGTACGTTTCAAAAATGGGCACTTAGAAACTTTTCTGGTGAAAACCGCACAATGGATTCCTATGGAATGAAATACAAGTTACTGGTAAGTACGCTTAGAAAATACTTTTCAGGGACAGTGCTGGACTAAAAGATGCAGCACTGGGTTCTCTCCTGATAACAGGTGAGTAAATCGGAATTCGTAGTTCGGCTGATTTTAGAGGAATATTTGTACGTTTCAAAAATGGACACTTAGAAACTTTTCTGGTGAAAACCACACAATGGATTCCTATAAAAGGAAATACAAGTTACTAGTAAGTACGCTTAGAATTACTTTTCAGGGTCAGTGCTGGACTAAAAGATGCAGCATTGGGTTCTCTTCCGATAACAGGTGAGTAAATCGGAATTCGTAGTTCGGCTGATTTTAGAGGAATATTTGTACGTATCAAAATTGGACACTAAGAAACTTTTCTGGTGAAAACCACACAATGGATTCCGATGCAAGGAAATACAAGTTACTGGTAAGTACGCTTAGAATTACTTTTCAGGGTCAGTACTGGACTGAAAGATGCAGCACTGGGTTATCTCCTGATAACAGGAGAGTAAATCGGAATTCTTAGTTCGGCTGATTTTAGAGGAATATTTGTACGTTTCAAAATTGGACACTTATCTGGTGAAAACCACACAAAAGGATTCCAATGGAAGGAAATACAAGTTACTGGTAAGTACGCTTATAATTACTTTTCAGGGTTAGTGCTGGGCTAAAAGATGCAGCACTGGGTTCTCTCCTGATAACAGGTGAGTAAATCGGAATTCGTTGGTCGGCTGATTTTAGAGGAATATTTGTACGTTTCAAAATTGGACACTTATCTGGTGAAAACCACACAAAAGGATTCCAATGGAAGGATATACAAGTTACTGGTAAGTACGCTTAGAATTACTTCTCAGAGTCAGTGCTGGTCTAAAAGATGCAGCACTGGGTTCTCTCCTGATAATAGGTGAGTAAATCGGAATTCGTACTTCGGCTGATTTTAGAGGAATATTTGTAAGTTTCAAAAATGGACACTTAGAAACTTTTCTGGTGAAAACCACACAATGGATTCCTATGGAAGGAAATACAAGTTACTGGAAAGTACGCTTAGAATTACTTTTCAGGGTCAGTGCTGGACTAAAAGATGCAGCACTGGGTTCTCTCCTGATAACAGGTGAGTAAATCGAAATTCGTAGTTCGGCTGATTTTAGATGAATAATTGTACGTTTCAAAAATGGACACAGAAACTTTTCTGGTGAAAACCACACAATGGATTCCTATGGAAGGGAATACAAGTTACTGGTAAGTACGCTTAGAATTACTTTTCAGGGTCAGTGCTGGGCTAAAAGATGCAGCACTGGGTTCTCTCCTGATAACAGGTGAGTAAATCGGAATTCGTAGTTCGGCTGATTTTAGAGGAATATTTGTACGTTTCAAAAATAGACACGGAAACTTTTCTGGTGAAAACCACACAATGGATTCCTATGGAAGGGAATACAAGTTACTGGTAAGTACGCTTAGAATTACTTCTCAGAGTCAGTGCTGGTCTAAAAGATGCAGCACTGGGTTCTCTCCTGATAATAGGTGAGTAAATCAGAATTCGTACTTCGGCTGATTTTAGAGGAATATTTGTAAGTTTCAAAAATGGAGACTTAGAAACTTTTCTGGTGAAAACCTCACAATGGAATCCTATGGAAGGAAATACAAGTTACTGGAAAGTACGCTTAGAATTACTTTTCAGGGTCAGTGCTGGACTAAAAGATGCAGCACTGGGTTCTCTCCTGATAACAGGTGAGTTAATCGGAATTCGTAGTTCGGCTGATTTTAGAGGAATATTTGTACATTTCAAAAATAGACACAGAAACTTTTCTGGTGAAAACCACTCAATGGATTCCTATGGAAGGAAATACAAGTTACTGGTAAGTACGCTTAGAATTACTTTTCAGGGTCAGTGCTGGGCTAAAAGATGCAGCACTGGGTTCTCTCCTGATAACAGGTGAGTAAATCGGAATTCGTAGTTCGGCTGATTTTAGAGGAATATTTGTACGTTTTAAAAATGGGCACTTAGAAACTTTTCTGGTGAAAATCACATAATGGGTTCCTATGGAAGGAAATACAAGTTACTGGTAAGTACGCTTAGAATTACTTTTCAGGGTCAGTGCTGGGATTAAAGATGCAGCACTGGGTTCTCTCCTGATCACAGGTGAGTAAATCGGAATTAGTAGTCCGGCTGATTTTAGAGGAATATTTGTACGTTTCAAAATTGGACACTTATCTGCTGAAAACCACACAAAGGATTCCTATGGAAGGAAATATAAGTTACTGGTAAGTACGCTTAGAACTACTTCTCAGAGTCAGTGCTATTCTAAAAGATGCAGCACTGGGTTCTCTCCTGATAACAGGTGAGTAAATCGGAATTCGTAGTTCGGCTGATTTTAGAGGAATATTTGTACGTTTCAAAAACTGGACACTTAGAAACTTTTCTGGTGAAAACCACACAATGGATTCCTATGGAAGGAAATACAAGTTACTGGTAAGTACGCTTAGAATTACTTTTCATGGTCAGTGCTGGACTAAAAGATGCAGCACTGGGTTCTCTCCTGATAACAGGTGAGTAAATTGTAATTCGTAGTTCAGCTGATTTTAGAGGAATATTTGTACGTTTCAAAAATGGGCACTTAGAAACTTTTCTGGTGAAAACCGCACAATGGATTCCTATGGAATGAAATACAAGTTACTGGTAAGTACGCTTAGAAAATACTTTTCAGGGACAGTGCTGGACTAAAAGATGCAGCACTGGGTTCTCTCCTGATAGGTGAGTAAATCGGAATTCGTAGTTCGGCTGATTTTAGAGGAATATTTGTACGTTTCAAAAATGGACACTTAGAAACTTTTCAGGTGAAAACCACACAATGGATTCCTATAAAAGGAAATACAAGTTACTAGTAAGTACGCTTAGAATTACTTTTCAGGGTCAGTGCTGGACTAAAAGATGCAGCATTGGGTTCTCTTCCGATAACAGGTGAGTAAATCGGAATTCGTAGTTCGGCTGATTTTAGAGGAATATTTGTACGTATCAAAATTGGACACTAAGAAACTTTTCTGGTGAAAACCACACAATGGATTCCGATGCAAGGAAATATAAGTTACTGGTAAGTATGCTTAGAATTACTTTTCAGGGTCAGTACTGGACTGAAAGATGCAGCACTGGGTTATCTCCTGATAACAGGAGAGTAAATCGGAATTCGTAGTTCAACTCATTTTAGAGGAATATTGTACGTTTCAAAAATGGACACTTAGAAACTTTTCTGCTCAAAACCACACAATGGATTCCTATGGAATGAAATACAAGTTACTGGTAAGTACACGTAGAATTACTTTTCAGGGTCAGTGTTGGACTAAAAGATGGAGCACTGGGTTCTCTCCTGATAACAGGTGAGTAAATCGGAATTCGTAGTTCGGCTGATTTTAGAGGAATATTTGTACGTTTCAAAATTGGACACTTATCTGGTGAAAACCACACAAAAGGATTCCAATGGAAGGAAATACAAGTTACTGGTAAGTATGCTTATAATTACTTTTCAGGGTTAGTGCTGGGCTAAAAGATGCAGCACTGGGTTCTCTCCTGATAACAGGTGAGTAAATCGGAATTCGTTGGTCGGCTGATTTTAGAGGAATATTTGTACGTTTCAAAATTGGACACTTATCTGGTGAAAACCACACAAAAGGATTCCAATGGAAGGATATACAAGTTACTGGTAAGTACGCTTAGAATTACTTCTCAGAGTCAGTGCTGGTCTAAAAGATGCAGCACTGGGTTCTCTCCTGATAATAGGTGAGTAAATCGGAATTCGTACTTCGGCTGATTTTAGAGGAATATTTGTAAGTTTCAAAAATGGACACTTAGACACTTTTCTGGTGAAAACCTCACAATGGAATCCTATGGAAGGAAATACAAGTTACTGGAAAGTACGCTTAGAATTACTTTTCAGGGTCAGTGCTGGACTAAAAGATGCAGCACTGGGTTCTCTCCTGATAACAGGTGAGTTAATCGGAATTCGTAGTTCGGCTGATTTTAGAGGAATATTTGTACATTTCAAAAATAGACACAGAAACTTTTCTGGTGAAAACCACACAATGGATTCCTATGGAAGGAAATACAAGTTACTGGTAAGTACGCTTAGAATTACTTTTCAGGGTCAGTGCTGGGCTAAAAGATGCAGCACTGGGTTCTCTCCTGATAACAGGTGAGTAAATCGGAATTCGTAGTTCGGCTGATTTTAGAGGAATATTTGTACGTTTTAAAAATGGGCACTTATCTGCTGAAAACCACACAAAGGATTCCTATGGAAGGAAATATAAGTTACTGGTAAGTACGCTTAGAACTACTTCTCAGAGTCAGTGCTATTCTAAAAGATGCAGCACTGGGTTCTCTCCTGATAACAGGTGAGTAAATCGGAATTCGTAGTTCGGCTGATTTTAGAGGAATATTTGTACGTTTCAAAAACTGGACACTTAGAAACTTTTCTGGTGAAAACCACACAATGGATTCCTATGGAAGGAAATACAAGTTACTGGTAAGTACGCTTAGAATTACTTTTCATGGTCAGTGCTGGACTAAAAGATGCAGCACTGGGTTCTCTCCTGATAACAGGTGAGTAAATCGTAATTCGTAGTTCAGCTGATTTTAGAGGAATATTTGTACGTTTCAAAAATGGGCACTTAGAAACTTTTCTGGTGAAAACCGCACAATGGATTCCTATGGAATGAAATACAAGTTACTGGTAAGTACGCTTAGAAAATACTTTTCATGGACAGTGCTCGACTAAAAGATGCAGCACTGGGTTCTCTCCTGATAACAGGTGAGTAAATCGGAATTCGTAGTTCGGCTGATTTTAGAGGAATATTTGTACGTTTCAAAAATGGACACTTAGAAACTTTTCAGGTGAAAACCACACAATGGATTCCTATAAAAGGAAATACAAGTTACTAGTAAGTGCGCTTAGAATTACTTTTCAGGGTCAGTGCTGGACTAAAAGATGCAGCATTGGGTTCTCTTCCGATAACAGGTGAGTAAATCGGAATTCGTAGTTCGGCTGATTTTAGAGGAATATTTGTACGTATCAAAATTGGACACTAAGAAACTTTTCTGGTGAAAACCACACAATGGATTCCGATGCAAGGAAATACAAGTTACTGGTAAGTACGCTTAGCATTACTTTTCAGGGTCAGTACTGGACTGAAAGATGCAGCACTGGGTTATCTCCTGATAACAGGAGAGTAAATCGGAATTCGTAGTTCAACTCATTTTAGAGGAATATTGTACGTTTCAAAAATGGACACTTAGAAACTTTTCTGCTCAAAACCACACAATGGATTCCTATGGAATGAAATACAAGTTACTGGTAAGTACACTTAGAATTACTTTTCAGGGTCAGTGTTGGACTAAAAGATGGAGCACTGGGTTCTCTCCTGATAACAGGTGAGTAAATCGGAATTCGTAGTTCGGCTGATTTTAGAGGAATATTTGTACGTTTCAAAATTGGACACTTATCTGGTGAAAACCACACAAAAGGATTCCAATGGAAGGAAATACAAGTTACTGGTAAGTACGCTTAGAATTACTTCTCAGAGTCAGTGCTGGTCTAAAAGATGCAGCACTGGGTTCTCTCCTGATAATAGGTGAGTAAATCGGAATTCGTACTTCGGCTGATTTTAGAGGAATATTTGTAAGTTTCAAAAATGGACACTTAGAAACTTTTCTGGTGAAAACCACACAATGGATTCCTATGGAAGGAAATACAAGTTACTGGAAAGTACGCTTAGAATTACTTTTCAGGGTCAGTGCTGGACTAAAAGATGCAGCACTGGGTTCTCTCCTGATAACAGGTGAGTAAATCGAAATTCGTAGTTCGGCTGATTTTAGATGAATAATTGTACGTTTCAAAAATAGACACGGAAACTTTTCTGGTGAAAACCACACAATGGATTCCTATGGAAGGGAATACAAGTTACTGGTAAGTACGCTTAGAATTACTTTTCCGGGTCAGTGCTGGGCTAAAAGATGCAGCACTGGGTTCTCTCCTGATAACAGGTGAGTAAATCGGAATTCGTAGTTCGGCTGATTTTAGAGGAATATTTGTACGTTTTAAAAATGGGCACTTAGAAACTTCTGGTGAAAATCACATAATGGGTTCCTATGGAAGGAAATACAAGTTACTGGTAAGTACGCTTAGAATACTTTTCAGGGTCAGTGCTGGGATTAAAGATGCAGCACTGGGTTCTCTCCTGATCACAGGTGAGTAAATCGGAATTAGTAGTCCGGCTGATTTTAGAGGAATATTTGTACGTTTCAAAATTGGACACTTATCTGCTGAAAACCACACAAAGGATTCCTATGGAAGGAAATATAAGTTACTGGTAAGTACGCTTAGACCTACTTCTCAGAGTCAGTGCTATTCTAAAAGATGCAGCACTGGGTTCTCTCCTGATAACAGGTGAGCAAATCGGAATTCGTAGTTCGGCTGATTTTAGAGGAATATTTGTACGTTTCAAAAACTGGACACTTAGAAACTTTTCTGGTGAAAACCACACAATGGATTCCTATGGAAGGAAATACAAGTTACTGGTAAGTACGCTTAGAATTACTTTTCATGGTCAGTGCTGGACTAAAAGATGCAGCACTGGGTTCTCTCCTGATAACAGGTGAGTAAATCGTAATTCGTAGTTCGGCTGATTTTAGAGGAATATTTGTACGTTTCAAAAATGGGCACTTAGAAACTTTTCTGGTGAAAACCGCACAATGGATTCCTATGGAATGAAATACAAGTTACTGGTAAGTACGCTTAGAAAATACTTTTCAGGGACAGTGCTGGACTAAAAGATGCAGCACTGGGTTCTCTCCTGATAACAGGTGAGTAAATCGGAATTCGTAGTTCGGCTGATTTTAGAGGAATATTTGTACGTTTCAAAAATGGACACTTAGAAACTTTTCTGGTGAAAACCACACAATGGATTCCTATAAAAGGAAATACAAGTTACTAGTAAGTACGCTTAGAATTACTTTTCAGGGTCAGTGCTGGACTAAAAGATGCAGCATTGGGTTCTCTTCCGATAACAGGTGAGTAAATCGGAATTCGTAGTTCGGCTGATTTTAGAGGAATATTTGTACGTATCAAAATTGGACACTAAGAAACTTTTCTGGTGAAAACCACACAATGGATTCCGATGCAAGGAAATACAAGTTACTGGTAAGTACGCTTAGAATTACTTTTCAGGGTCAGTACTGGACTGAAAGATGCAGCACTGGGTTATCTCCTGATAACAGGAGAGTAAATCGGAATTCGTAGTTCAACTCATTTTAGAGGAATATTGTACGTTTCAAAAATGGACACTTAGAAACTTTTCTGCTCAAAACCACACAATGGATTCCTATGGAATGAAATACAAGTTACTGGTAAGTACACTTAGAATTACTTTTCAGGGTCAGTGTTGGACTAAAAGATGGAGCACTGGGTTCTCTCCTGATAACAGGTGAGTAAATCAGAATTCATACTTCAGCTGATTTTAGAGGAATATTTGTAAGTTTCAAAAATGGACACAAAAACTTTTCTGGTGAAAACCACACAATGGATTCCTATGGAAGGAAATACAAGTTACTGGTAAGTACGCTTAGAATTACTTTTCAGGGTCTGTGCTGGGATTAAAGATGCAGCACTGGGTTCTCTCCTGATCACAGGTGAGTAAATCGGAATTAGTAGTTCGGCTGATTTTAGAGGAATATTTGTACGTTTCAAAATTGGACACTTATCTGGTGAAAACCACACAAAGGATTCCTATGGAAGGAAATATAAGTTACTGGTAAGTACGCTTAGAACTACTTCTCAGAGTCAGTGCTGTTCTAAAAGATGCAGCACTGGGTTCTCTCCTGATAACAGGTGAGTAAAACGGAATTCGTAGTTCGGCTGATTTTAGAGGAATATTTGAACCTTTCAAAATTGGACACTTAGAAACTTTTCTGGTGAAAACCAAACAATGGATTCCTATGGAAGAAAAAACAAGTTCCTGGTAAGTATGCTTAGAATTACTTTTCAGGGTCTGTACTGGGCTGAAAGATGTAGCAGCGGGTTCTCTCCTGATAACAGGTGAGTAAATCGGAATTCGTTGTTCGGCTGATTTTAGAGGCATATTTGTACGTTTCAAAAATGGACACTTAGAAACTTTTCTGGTGAAAACCACACAATGGATTCCTATGGAAGGAAATACAAGTTATTGGTAAGTACGCTTAGAATTACTTTTAAGAGTCAGTGCTGGTCTAAACCATGCTGCACAGGGTTCTCTCCTGATAACAAGTGAGTAAATCGGAATTTGTAGTTCGGCTGATTTTCTAGGAATATTTGTACGTTTCAAAAATGGACACTTAGAAACTTTTCTGGTGAAAACCACACAATGGATTCCTATGGAAGGAAATACAAGTTACTGGTAAGTACGCTTAGAATTACTTTTCAGCGTCAGTGCTGGTCTAAAAGATGCAGCACTGGGTTCTCTCCTGATAAAAGGTGAGTAAATCAGAATTCGTACTTCGGCTGATTTTAGAGGAATATTTGTACGTATCAAAATTGGACACTAAGAAACTTTTCTGGTGAAAACCACACAATGGATTCCGATGCAAGGAAATACATGTTACTGGTAAGTACGCTCAGAATTACTTTTCAGGGTCAGTACTGGGCTGAAAGATGCAGCACTGGGTTATCTCCTGATAGCAGGACAGTAAATCGGAATTCGTAGTTCAGCTCATTTTAGAGGAATATTTGTAGGTTTCAAAAATGGACACTTAGAAACTTTTCTGCTCAAAACCACACAATGGATTCCTATGGAATGAAACACAAGTTACTGGTAAGTACACTTAGAATTACTTTTCAGGGTCAGTGTTGGACTAAAAGATGGAGCACTGGGTTCTCTCCTGATAACAGTTGAGTAAATCAGAATTCGTACTTCGGCTGATTTTAGAGGAATATTTGTAAGTTTCAAAAATGGACACAGAAACTTTTCTGGTAAAAACCACACAATGGATTCCTATGGAAGGAAATACAAGTTACTGGTAAGTACGCTTAGAATTACTTTTCAGGGTCAGTGCTGGGATTAAAGATGCAGCAGTGGGTTCTCTCCTGATCACAGGTGAGTAAATCGGAATTCGTAGTTCGGCTGATTTTAGAGGAATATTTGTACGTTTCAAAATTAGACACTTATCTGGTGAAAACCACACAAAAGGATTCCAATTGAAGGAAATACAAGTTACTGGTAAGTACACTTAGAATTACTTCTCAGAGTCAGTGCTGGTCTAAAAGATGCAGCACTGGGTTCTCTCCTGATAACAGGTGAGTAAATCGGAATTCGTAGTTTGGCTGATTTTAGAGGAATAATTGTACATTTCAAAAATGGACACAGAAACTTTTCTGGTGAAAACCACACAATGGATTCCTATGGAAGGAAATACAAGTTACTGGTAAGTACGCTTAGAATTACTTTTCAGGGTCAGTGCTGGGCTAAAAGATGAAGCACTGGGTTCTCTCCTGATAACAGGTGAGTAAATCGGAATTCGTAGTTCGGCTGATTTATAGGAATATTTGTACGTATCAAAATTGGACACTAAGAAACTTTTCTGGTGAAAACCACACAATGGATTCCGATGCAAGGAAATACAAGTTACTGGTAAATATGCTTAGAATTACTTTTCAGGGTCAGTACTAGGCTGAAAGATGCAGCACTGGGTTATCTCCTAATAACAGGAGAGTAAATCAGAATTCGTAGTTCAGCTCATTTTAGAGGAATATTTGTACGTTTCAAAAATGGACACTAAGAAACTTTCCTGCTCAAAATCACACAATGGATTCCTATGGAATGAAATACAAGTTACTGGTAAGTACACCTAGAATTACTTTTCAGGGTCAGTGTTGGACTAACAGATGGAGCACTGGGTTCTCTCCTGATAACAGGTGAGTAAATCAGAATTCGTACTTCGGCTGATTTTAGAGGAATATTTGTAAGTTTCAAAAATGGACACAGAAACTTTTCTGGTGAAAACCACACAATGGATTCCTATGGAAGGAAATACAAGTTACTGGTAAGTACGCTTAGAATTACTTTTCAGGGTCAGTGCTGGGATTAAAGATGCAGCACTGGGTTCTCTCCTGATCACAGGTGAGTAAATCGGAATTAGTAGTTCGGCTGATTTTAGAGGAATATTTGTACGTTTCAAAATTGGACACTTATCTGCTGAAAACCACACAAAGGATTCCTATGGAAGGAAATATAAGTTACTGGTAAGTACGCTTAGAATTACTTCTCAGAGTCAGTGCTGGTCTAAAAGATGCAGCACTGGGTTCTCTCCTGATAACAGGTGAGTAAATCGGAATTCGTAGTTTGGCTGATTTTAGAGGAATAATTGTACGTTTCAAAAATGGACACAGAAACTTTTCTGGTGAAAACCACACAATGGATTCCTATGGAAGGAAATACAAGTTACTGGTAAGTACGCTTAGAACTACTTTTCAGGGTCAGTGCTGGGCTAAAAGATGAAGCACTGGGTTCTCTCCTGATAACAGGTGAGTAAATCGGAATTCGTAGTTCGGCTGATTTATAGGAATATTTGTACGTATCAAAATTGGACACTAAGAAACTTTTCTGGTGAAAACCACACAATGGATTCCGATGCAAGGAAATACAAGTTACTGGTAAGTACGCTTAGAATTACTTTTCAGGGTCAGTACTAGGCTGAAAGATGCAGCACTGGGTTATCTCCTAATAACAGGAGAGTAAATCAGAATTCGTAGTTCAGCTCATTTTAGAGGAATATTTGTACGTTTCAAAAATGGACACTTAGAAACTTTCCTGCTCAAAACCACACAATGGATTCCTATGGAATGAAATACAAGTTACTGGTAAGTACACCTAGAATTACTTTTCAGGGTCAGTGTTGGACTAACAGATGGAGCACTGGGTTCTCTCCTGATAACAGGTGAGTAAATCAGAATTCGTACTTCGGCTGATTTTAGAGGAATATTTGTAAGTTTCAAAAATGGACACAGAAACTTTTCTGGTGAAAACCACACAATGGATTCCTATGGAAGGAAATACAAGTTACTGGTAAGTACGCTTAGAATTACTTTTCAGGGTCAGTGCTGGGATTAAAGATGCAGCACTGGGTTCTCTCCTGATCACAGGTGAGTAAATCGGTATTAGTAGTTTGGCTGATTTTAGAGGAATATTTGTACGTTTCAAAATTGGACACTTATCTGCTGAAAACCACACAAAGGATTCCTATGGAAGGAAATATAAGTTACTGGTAAGTACGCTTAGAACTACTTCTCAGAGTCAGTGCTATTCTAAAAGATGCAGCACTGGGTTCTCTCCTGATAACAGGTGAGTAAATCGGAATTCGTAGTTCGGCTGATTTTAGAGGAATATTTGTATGTTTCAAAAACTGGACACTTACAAACTTTTCTGGTGAAAACCACACAATGGATTCCTATGGAAGGAACTACAAGTTACTGGTAAGTACGCTTAGAATTACTTTTCATGGTCAGTGCTGGACTAAAAGATGCAGCACTGGGTTCTCTCCTGATAACAGGTGAGTAAATCGTAATTCGTAGTTCGGCTGATTTTAGAGAAATATTTGTACGTTTCAAAAATGGGCACTTAGAAACTTTTCTGGTGAAAACTGCACAATGGATTCCTATGGAATGAAATACAAGTTACTGGTAAGTACGCTTAGGAAATACTTTTCAGGGACAGTGCTGGACTAAAAGATGCAGCACTGGGTTCTCTCCTGATAACAGGTGAGTAAATCGGAATTCGTAGTTCGGCTGATTTTAGAGGAATATTTGTATGTTTCAAAAATGGACACTTAGAAACTTTTCTGGTGAAAACCACACAATGGATTCCTATAAAAGGAAATACAAGTTACTAGTAAGTACGCTTAGAATTACTTTTCAGGGTCAGTGCTGGACTAAAAGATGCAGCATTGGGTTCTCTTCCGATAACAGGTGAGTAAATCGGAATTCGTAGTTCGGCTGATTTTAGAAGAATATTTGTAAGTTTCAAAAATGGACACTTAGAAACTTTTCTGGTGAAAACCACACAATGGATTCCTATGGAAGGAAATACAAGTTACTGGTAAGTACGCTTAGAATTACTTTTTAGGGTCAGTGCTGGACTAAAAGATGCAGCACTGGGTTCTCGCCTGATAACAGGTGAGTAAATCGGAATTTGTAGTTCGGCTGATTTTAAAGGAATATTTGTACGTTTCAAAAATGGACACTTACAAACTTTTCTGGTGAAAACCACACAATGGATTCCTATGAAAGGAAATACAAGTTACTGGTAAGTACGCTTAGAATTACTTTTCAGGGTCAGTGCTGGGCTAAAAGATGCAGCACTGGGTTCTCTCCTGATAACAGGTGAGTAAATCGGAATTCGTAGTTCGGCTGACTTTAGAGGAATATTTGTACGTTTTAAAAATGGGCACTTAGAATCTTTTCTGGCGAAAACCACACAATGGATTCCTATGAAATGAAATACAAGTTACTGGTAAGTACCCTTAGAAAATACTTTTCAGGGACAGTGCTGGACTAAAAGATGCAGCACTGGGTTCTCTCCTGATAACAGGTGAGTAAATCAGAATTCGTACTTTGGCTGATTTTAGAGGAATATTTGTATGTTTCAAAAATGGACACAAAAACTTTTCTGGTGAAAACCACACAATGGATTCCTATGGAAGGAAATACAAGTTACTGGTAAGTACGCTTAGAATTACTTTTCAGAGTCAGTGCTGGTCTAAAAGATGCAGCACTGGGATCTGTCCTGATAACAGGTGAGTAAATCGGAATTTGTAGTTCGGCTGATATTAAAGGAATATTTGTGCGTTTCAAAAATGGACACAGAAACTTTTCTGGTGAAAACCACACAATGGATTCCTATGGAAAGAAATACAAGTTACTGGTAAGTACGCTTAAAATTACTTTCCAGGGTCAGTGCTGGGCTGAAAGATGCAGCACTGGGTTCTCTCCTGATAACAGGTGAGTAAATCGGAATTCATAGTTCGGCTGATTTTAGAGGAATATTTGTACGTTTCAAAATTGGACACTTATCTGGTGAAAACCACACAAAGGATTCCAATGGAAGGAAATACAAGTTACTGGTAAGTACGCTTAGAATTACTTCTCAGAGTCAGTACTGGTCTAAACCATGCAGCACTGGGTTCTCTCCTGATAACAAGTGAGTAAGTCGGAATTTGTAGTTCGGCTGATTTTATAGGAATATTTGTACGTTTCAAAAATGGACACTTAGAAACTTTTCTGGTGAAAACCACACAATGGATTACTATGGAAGGAAATACAAGTTACTGGTAAGTACGCTTAGCATTACTTTTCAGGGTCAGTGCTGGGCTGAAAGATGCAGCACTGGGTTCTCTCCTGATAACAGGTGAGTAAATCGGAATTTGTAGTTCGGCTGATTTTAGAGGAATATTTGTACGTTTCAAAATTGGACACTTATCTGGTGAAAACCACACAAAAGGATTCCAATGGAAGGAAATACAAGTTACTGGTAAGTACGCTTAGAATTACTTTTCAGGGTCAGTGCTGGGCTAAAAGATGCAGCACTGGGTTCTCTCCTGATAACAGGTGAGTAAATCGGAATTCGTTGGTCGGCTGATTTTAGAGGAATATTTGTACGTTTCAAAATTGGACACTTATCTGGTGAAAACCACACAAAAGGATTCCAATGGAAGGAAATACAAGTTACTGGTAAGTACGCTTAGAATTACTTCTCAGAGTCAGTGCTGGTCTAAAAGATGCAGCACTGGGTTCTCTCCTGATAATAGGTGAGTAAATCGGAAATTGTAGTTCGGCTGATTTTAGAGGAATATTTGTAAGTTTCAAAAATGGACACTTAGAAACTTTTCTGGTGAAAACCACACAATGGATTCCTATGGAAGGAAATACAAGTTACTGGTAAGTACGCTTAGAATTACTTTTCAGAGTCAGTGCTGGTCTAAACCATGCAGCACTGGGTTCTCTCCTGATAACAAGTGAGTAAATCGGAATTTGTAGTTTGGCTGATTTTATAGGAATATTTGTCCGTTTCAAAAATGGACACTTAAAAACTTTTCTGGTGAAAACCACACAATGGATTCCTATGGAAGGAAATACAAGTTACTGGTAAGTACGCTTGTACGCTTAGAATTACTTTTCGGTGTCAGTGCTGGTCTAAAAGATGCAGCACTGGGTTCTCTCCTGATAAAAGGTGAGTTAATCGGAATTCGTAGTTCGGCTGATTTTAGAGGAATATTTGTACATTTCAAAAATGGACACAGAAACTTTTCTGGTGAAAACCACACAATGGATTCCTATGGAAGGAAATACAAGTTACTGGTAAGTACGCTTAGAATTACTTTTCAGGGTCAGTGCTGGGCTAAAAGATGCAGCACTGGGTTCTCTCCTGATAACAGGTGAGTAAATCGGAATTCGTAGTTCGGCTGATTTTAGAGGAATATTTGTACGTTTTAAAAATGGGCACTTAGAAACTTTTCTGGTGAAAATCACACAATGGGTTCCTATGGAAGGAAATACAAGTTACTGGTAAGTACGCTTAGAATTACTTTTCAGGGTCAGTGCTGGGATTAAAGATGCAGCACTGGGTTCTCTCCTGATCACAGGTGAGTAAATCGGAATTAGTAGTTCGGCTGATTTTAGAGGAATATTTGTACGTTTCAAAATTGGACACTTATCTGCTGAAAACCACACAAAGGATTCCTATGGAAGGAAATATAAGTTACTGGTAAGTACGCTTAGAATTACTTCTCAGAGTCAGTGCTGGTCTAAAAGATGCAGCACTGGGTTCTCTCCTGATAACAGGTGAGTAAATCGGAATTCGTAGTTTGGCTGATTTTAGAGGAATAATTGTACGTTTCAAAAATGGACACAGAAACTTTTCTGGTGAAAACCACACAATGGATTCCTATGGAAGGAAATACAAGTTACTGGTAAGTACGCTTAGAACTACTTTTCAGGGTCAGTGCTGGGCTAAAAGATGAAGCACTGGGTTCTCTCCTGATAACAGGTGAGTAAATCGGAATTCGTAGTTCGGCTGATTTATAGGAATATTTGTACGTATCAAAATTGGACACTAAGAAACTTTTCTGGTGAAAACCACACAATGGATTCCGATGCAAGGAAATACAAGTTACTGGTAAGTACGCTTAGATTTACTTTTCAGGGTCAGTACTAGGCTGAAAGATGCAGCACTGGGTTATCTCCTAATAACAGGAGAGTAAATCAGAATTCGTAGTTCAGCTCATTTTAGAGGAATATTTGTACGTTTCAAAAATGGACACTTAGAAACTTTCCTGCTCAAAACCACACAATGGATTCCTATGGAATGAAATACAAGTTACTGGTAAGTACACCTAGAATTACATTTCAGGGTCAGTGTTGGACTAACAGATGGAGCACTGGGTTCTCTCCTGATAACAGGTGAGTAAATCAGAATTCGTACTTCGGCTGATTTTAGAGGAATATTTGTAAGTTTCAAAAATGGACACAGAAACTTTTCTGGTGAAAACCACACAATGGATTCCTATGGAAGGAAATACAAGTTACTGGTAAGTACGCTTAGAATTACTTTTCAGGGTCAGTGCTGGGATTAAAGATGCAGCACTGGGTTCTCTCCTGATCACAGGTGAGTAAATCGGAATTAGTAGTTCGGCTGATTTTAGAGGAATATTTGTACGTTTCAAAATTGGACACTTATCTGCTGAAAACCACACAAAGGATTCCTATGGAAGGAAATATAAGTTACTGGTAAGTACGCTTAGAACTACTTCTCAGAGTCAGTGCTATTCTAAAAGATGCAGCACTGGGTTCTCTCCTGATAACAGGTGAGTAAATCGGAATTCGAAGTTCGGCTGATTTTAGAGGAATATTTGTCCGTTTCAAAAACTGGACACTTAGAAACTTTTCTGGTGAAAACCACACACTGGATTCCTATGGAAGGAACTACAAGTTACTGGTAAGTACGCTTAGAATTACTTTTCATGGTCAGTGCTGGACTAAAAGATGCAGCACTGGGTTCTCTCCTGATAACAGGTGAGTAAATCGTAATTCGTAGTTCGGCTGATTTTAGAGAAATATTTGTACGTTTCAAAAATGGGCACTTAGAAACTTTTCTGGTGAAAACTGCACAATGGATTCCTATGGAATGAAATACAAGTTACTGGTAAGTACGCTTAGAAAATACTTTTCAGGGACAGTGCTGGACTAAAAGATGCAGCACTGGGTTCTCTACTGATAACAGGTGAGTAAATCGGAATTCGTAGTTCGGCTGATTTTAGAGGAATATTTGTACGTTTCAAAAATGGACACTTAGAAACTTTTCTGGTGAAAACCACACAATGGATTCCTATAAAAGGAAATACAAGTTACTAGTAAGTACGCTTAGAATTACTTTTCAGGGTCAGTGCTGGACTAAAAGATGCAGCACTGGGTTCTCGCCTGATAACAGGTGAGTAAATCGGAATTTGTAGTTCGGCTGATTTTAAAGGAATATTTGTACGTTTCAAAAATAGACACTTACAAACTTTTCTGGTGAAAACCACACAATGGATTCCTATGAAAGGAAATACAAGTTACTGGTAAGTACGCTTAGAATTACTTTTCAGGGTCAGTGCTGGGCTAAAAGATGCAGCACTGGGTTCTCTCCTGATAACAGGTGAGTAAATCGGAATTCGTAGTTCGGCTGACTTTAGAGGAATATTTGTACGTTTTAAAAATGGGCACTTAGAATCTTTTCTGGCGAAAACCACACAATGGATTCCTATGAAATGAAATACAAGTTACTGGTAAGTACCCTTAGAAAATACTTTTCAGGGACAGTGCTGGACTAAAAGATGCAGCACTGGGTTCTCTCCTGATAACAGGTGAGTAAATCAGAATTCGTACTTTGGCTGATTTTAGAGGAATATTTGTATGTTTCAAAAATGGACACAAAAACTTTTCTGGTGAAAACCACACAATGGATTCCTATGGAAGGAAATACAAGTTACTGGTAAGTACGCTTAGAATTACTTTTCAGAGTCAGTGCTGGTCTAAAAGATGCAGCACTGGGATCTCTCTTGATAACAGGTGAGTAAATCGGAACTTGTAGTTCGGCTGATATTAAAGGAATATTTGTGCGTTTCAAAAATGGACACAGAAACTTTTCTGGTGAAAACCACACAATGGATTCCTATGGAAAGAAATACGAGTTACTGGTAAGTACGCTTAAAATTACTTTTCAGGGTCAGTGCTGGGCTGAAAGATGCAGCACTGGGTTCTCTCCTGATAACAGGTGAGTAAATCGGAATTCGTAGTTCGGCTGATTTTAGAGGAATATTTGTACGTTTCAAAATTGGACACTTATCTGGTGAAAACCACACAAAGGATTCCAATGGAAGGAAATACAAGTTACTGGTAAGTACGCTTAGAATTACTTTTCAGAGTCAGTGCTGGTCTAAATCATGCAGCACTGGGTTCTCTCCTGATAACAAGTGAGTAAGTCGGAATTTGTAGTTCGGCTGATTTTATAGGAATATTTGTACGTTTCAAAAATGGACACTTAGAAACTTTTCTGGTGAAAACCACACAATGGATTACTATGGAAGGAAATACAAGTTACTGGTAAGTACGCTTAGAATTACTTTTCAGGGTCAGTGCTGGGCTGAAAGATGCAGCACTGGGTTCTCTCCTGATAACAGGTGAGTAAATCGGAATTTGTAGTTCGGCTGATTTTAGAGGAATATTTGTACGTTTCAAAATTGGACACTTATCTGGTGAAAACCACACAAAAGGATTCCAATGGAAGGAAATACAAGTTACTGGTAAGTACGCTTGGAATTACTTTTCAGGGTCAGTGCTGGGCTAAAAGATGCAGCACTGGGTTCTCTCCTGATAACAGGTGAGTAAATCGGAATTCGTTGGTCGGCTGATTTTAGAGGAATATTTGTACGTTTCAAAATTGGACACTTATCTGGTGAAAACCACACAAAAGGATTCCAATGGAAGGAAATACAAGTTACTGGTAAGTACGCTTAGAATTACTTCTCAGAGTCAGTGCTGGTCTAAAAGATGCAGCACTGGGTTCTCTCCTGATAATAGGTGAGTAAATCGGAATTCGTAGTTCGGCTGATTTTAGAGGAATATTTGTAAGTTTCAAAAATGGACACTTAGAAACTTTTCTGGTGAAAACCACACAATGGATTCCTATGGAAGGAAATACAAGTTACTGGTAAGTACGCTTAGAATTACTTTTCAGAGTCAGTGCTGGTCTAAACCATGCAGCACTGGGTTCTCTCCTGATAACAAGTGAGTAAATCGGAATTTGTAGTTTGGCTGATTTTATAGGAATATTTGTACGTTTCAAAAACTGGACACTTAAAAACTTTTCTGGTGAAAACCACACAATGGATTCCTATGGAAGGAAATACAAGTTACTGGTAAGTACACTTGTACGCTTAGAATTACTTTTCGGCGTCAGTGCTGGTCTAAAAGATGCAGCACTGGGTTCTCTCCTGATAAAAGGTGAGTAAATCAGAATTCGTACTTCGGCTGATTTTAGAGGAATATTTGAAAGTTTCAAAAATGGACACTTAGAAACTTTTCTGGTGAAAACCTCACAATGGAATCCTATGGAAGGAAATACAAGTTACTGGAAAGTACGCTTAGAATTACTTTTCAGGGTCAGTGCTGAACTAAAAGATGCAGCACTGGGTTCTCTCCTGATAACAGGTGAGTTAATCAGAATTCGTAGTTCGGCTGATTTTAGAGGAATATTTGTACATTTCAAAAATGGACACAGAAACTTTTCTGGTGAAAACCACACAATGGATTCCTATGGAAGGAAATACAAGTTACTGGTAAGTACGCTTAGAATTACTTTTCAGGGTCAGTGCTGGGCTAAAAGATACAGCACTGGGTTCTCTCCTGATAACAGGTGAGTAAATCGGAATTCGTAGTTCGGCTGATTTTAGAGGAATATTTGTACGTTTTAAAAATGGGCACTTAGAAACTTTTCTGGTGAAAATCACACAATGGGTTCCTATGGAAGGAAATACAAGTTACTGGTAAGTACGCTTAGAATTACTTTTCAGGGTCAGTGCTGGGATTAAAGATGCAGCACTGGGTTCTCTCCTGATCACAGGTGAGTAAATCGGAATTAGTAGTCCGGCTGATTTTAGAGGAATATTTGTACGTTTCAAAATTGGACACTTATCTGCTGAAAACCACACAAAGGATTCCTATGGAAGGAAATATAAGTTACTGGTAAGTACGCTTAGAACTACTTCTCAGAGTCAGTGCTATTCTAAAAGATGCAGCACTGGGTTCTCTCCTGATAACAGGTGAGTAAATCGGAATTCGTAGTTCGGCTGATTTTAGAGGAATATTTGTACGTTTCAAAAACTGGACACTTAGAAACTTTTCTGGTGAAAACCACACAATGGATTCCTATGGAAGGAAATACAAGTTACTGGTAAGTACGCTTAGAATTACTTTTCATGGTCAGTGCTGGACTAAAAGATGCAGCACTGGGTTCTCTCCTGATAACAGGTGAGTAAATCGTAATTCGTAGTTCGGCTGATTTTAGAGGAATATTTGTACGTTTCAAAAATGGGCACTTAGAAACTTTTCTGGTGAAAACCGCACAATGGATTCCTATGGAATGAAATACAAGTTACTGGTAAGTACGCTTAGAAAATACTTTTCAGGGACAGTGCTGGACTAAAAGATGCAGCACTGGGTTCTCTCCTGATAACAGGTGAGTAAATCGGAATTCGTAGTTCGGCTGATTTTAGAGGAATATTTGTACGTTTCAAAAATGGACACTTAGAAACTTTTCTGGTGAAAACCACACAATGGATTCCTATAAAAGGAAATACAAGTTACTAGTAAGTACGCTTAGAATTACTTTTCAGGGTCAGTGCTGGACTAAAAGATGCAGCATTGGGTTCTCTTCCAATAACAGGTGAGTAAATCGGAATTCGTAGTTCGGCTGATTTTAGAGGAATATTTGTACGTATCAAAATTGGACACTAAGAAACTTTTCTGGTGAAAACCACACAATGGATTCCGATGCAAGGAAATACAAGTTACTGGTAAGTACGCTTAGAATTACTTTTCAGGGTCAGTACTGGACTGAAAGATGCAGCACTGGGTTATCTCCTGATAACAGGAGAGTAAATCGGAATTCGTAGTTCAACTCATTTTAGAGGAATATTGTACGTTTCAAAAATGGACACTTAGAAACTTTTCTGCTCAAAACCACACAATGGATTCCTATGGAATGAAATACAAGTTACTGGTAAGTACACTTAGAATTACTTTTCAGGGTCAGTGTTGGACTAAAAGATGGAGCACTGGGTTCTCTCCTGATAACAGGTGAGTAAATCAGAATTCATACTTCAGCTGATTTTAGAGGAATATTTGTAAGTTTCAAAAATGGACACAAAAACTTTTCTGGTGAAAACCACACAATGGATTCCTATGGAAGGAAATACAAGTTACTGGTAAGTACGCTTAGAATTACTTTTCAGGGTCTGTGCTGGGATTAAAGATGCAGCACTGGGTTCTCTCCTGATCACAGGTGAGTAAATCGGAATTAGTAGTTCGGCTGATTTTAGAGGAATATTTGTACGTTTCAAAATTGGACACTTATCTGGTGAAAACCACACAAAGGATTCCTATGGAAGGAAATATAAGTTACTGGTAAGTACGCTTAGAACTACTTCTCAGAGTCAGTGCTGTTCTAAAAGATGCAGCACTGGGTTCTCTCCTGATAACAGGTGAGTAAATCGGAATTCGTAGTTCGGCTAATTTTAGAGGAATATTTGTACCTTTCAAAATTGGACACTTAGAAACTTTTCTGGTGAAAACCACACAATGGATTCCTATGGAAGAAAAAACAAGTTCCTGGTAAGTATGCTTAGAATTACTTTTCAGTGTCTGTACTGGGCTGAAAGATGTAGCAGCGGGTTCTCTCCTGATAACAGGTGAGTAAATCGGAATTCGTTGTTCGGCTGATTTTAGAGGCATATTTGTACATTTCAAAAATGGACACTTAGAAACTTTTCTGGTGAAAACCACACAATGGATTCCTATGGAAGGAAATACAAGTTATTGGTAAGTACGCTTAGAATTACTTTTCAGAGTCAGTGCTGGTCTAAACCATGCAGCACAGGGTTCTCTCCTGATAACAAGTGAGTAAATCGGAATTTGTAGTTCGGCTGATTTTCTAGGAATATTTGTACGTTTCAAAAATGGACACTTAGAAACTTTTCTGGTGAAAACCACACAATGGATTCCTATGGAAGGAAATACAAGTTACTGGTAAGTACGCTTAGAATTACTTTTCAGCGTCAGTGCTGGTCTAAAAGATGCAGCACTGGGTTCTCTCCTGATAAAAGGTGAGTAAATCAGAATTCGTACTTCGGCTGATTTTAGAGGAATATTTGTACGTATCAAAATTGGACACTAAGAAAGTTTTCTGGTGAAAACCACACAATGGATTCTGATGCAAGGAAATACATGTTACTGGTAAGTACGCTCAGAATTACTTTTCAGGGTCAGTACTGGGCTGAAAGATGCAGCACTGGGTTATCTCCTGATAGCAGGACAGTAAATCGGAATTCGTAGTTCAGCTCATTTTAGAGGAATATTTGTAGGTTTCAAAAATGGACACTTAGAAACTTTTCTGCTCAAAACCACAGAATGGATTCCTATGGAATGAAACACAAGTTACTGGTAAGTACACTTAGAATTACTTTTCAGGGTCAGTGTTGGACTAAAAGATGGAGCACTGGGTTCTCTCCTGATAACAGATGAGTAAATCGGAATTCGTTGGTCGGCTGATTTTAGAGGAATATTTGTACGTTTCAAAATTGGACACTTATCTGGTGAAAACCACACAAAAGGATTCCAATGGAAGGAAATACAAGTTACTGGTAAGTACGCTTGGAATTACTTTTCAGGGTCAGTGCTGGGCTAAAAGATGCAGCACTGGGTACTCTCCTGATAACAGGTGAGTAAATCGGAATTCGTTGGTCGGCTGATTTTAGAGGAATATTTGTACGTTTCAAAATTGGACACTTATCTGGTGAAAACCACACAAAAGGATTCCAATGGAAGGAAATACAAGTTACTGGTAAGTACGCTTAGAATTACTTCTCAGAGTCAGTGCTGGTCTAAAAGATGCAGCACTGGGTTCTCTCCTGATAATAGGTGAGTAAATCGGAATTCGTAGTTCGGCTGATTTTAGAGGAATATTTGTAAGTTTCAAAAATGGACACTTAGAAACTTTTCTGGTGAAAACCACACAATGGATTCCTATGGAAGGAAATACAAGTTACTGGTAAGTACGCTTAGAATTACTTTTCAGAGTCAGTGCTGGTCTAAACCATGCAGCACTGGGTTCTCTCCTGATAACAAGTGAGTAAATCGGAATTTGTAGTTTGGCTGATTTTATAGGAATATTTGTACGTTTCAAAAATGGACACTTAAAAACTTTTCTGGTGAAAACCACACAATGGATTCCTATGGAAGGAAATACAAGTTACTGGTAAGTACACTTGTACGCTTAGAATTACTTTTCGGCGTCAGTGCTGGTCTAAAAGATGCAGCACTGGGTTCTCTCCTGATAAAAGGTGAGTAAATCAGAATTCGTACTTCGGCTGATTTTAGAGGAATATTTGAAAGTTTCAAAAATGGACACTTAGAAACTTTTCTGGTGAAAACCTCACAATGGAATCCTATAAAAGGAAATACAAGTTACTAGTAAGTACGCTTAGAATTACTTTTCAGGGTCAGTGCTGGACTAAAAGATGCAGCATTGGGTTCTCTTCCGATAACAGGTGAGTAAATCGGAATTCGTAGTTCGGCTGATTTTAGAGGAATATTTGTACGTATCAAAATTGGACACTAAGAAACTTTTCTGGTGAAAACCACACAATGGATTCCGATGCAAGGAAATACAAGTTACTGGTAAGTACGCTTAGAATTACTTTTCAGGGTCAGTACTGGACTGAAAGATGCAGCACTGGGTTATCTCCTGATAACAGGAGAGTAAATCGGAATTCGTAGTTCAACTCATTTTAGAGGAATATTGTACGTTTCAAAAATGGACACTTAGAAACTTTTCTGCTCAAAACCACACAATGGATTCCTATGGAATGAAATACAAGTTACTGGTAAGTACACTTAGAATTACTTTTCAGGGTCAGTGTTGGACTAAAAGATGGAGCACTGGGTTCTCTCCTGATAACAGGTGAGTAAATCAGAATTCATACTTCAGCTGATTTTAGAGGAATATTTGTAAGTTTCAAAAATGGACACAAAAACTTTTCTGGTGAAAACCACACAATGGATTCCTATGGAAGGAAATACAAGTTACTGGTAAGTACGCTTAGAATTACTTTTCAGGGTCTGTGCTGGGATTAAAGATGCAGCACTGGGTTCTCTCCTGATCACAGGTGAGTAAATCGGAATTAGTAGTTCGGCTGATTTTAGAGGAATATTTGTACGTTTCAAAATTGGACACTTATCTGGTGAAAACCACACAAAGGATTCCTATGGAAGGAAATATAAGTTACTGGTAAGTACGCTTAGAACTACTTCTCAGAGTCAGTGCTGTTCTAAAAGATGCAGCACTGGGTTCTCTCCTGATAACAGGTGAGTAAATCGGAATTCGTAGTTCGGCTAATTTTAGAGGAATATTTGTACCTTTCAAAATTGGACACTTAGAAACTTTTCTGGTGAAAACCACACAATGGATTCCGATGCAAGGAAATACAAGTTACTGGTAAGTACGCTTAGAATTACTTTTCAGGGTCAGTACTGGACTGAAAGATGCAGCACTGGGTTATCTCCTGATAACAGGAGAGTAAATCGGAATTCGTAGTTCAACTCATTTTAGAGGAATATTGTACGTTTCAAAAATGGACACTTAGAAACTTTTCTGCTCAAAACCACACAATGGATTCCTATGGAATGAAATACAAGTTACTGGTAAGTACACTTAGAATTACTTTTCAGGGTCAGTGTTGGACTAAAAGATGGAGCACTGGGTTCTCTCCTGATAACAGGTGAGTAAATCAGAATTCATACTTCAGCTGATTTTAGAGGAATATTTGTAAGTTTCAAAAATGGACACAAAAACTTTTCTGGTGAAAACCACACAATGGATTCCTATGGAAGGAAATACAAGTTACTGGTAAGTACGCTTAGAATTACTTTTCAGGGTCTGTGCTGGGATTAAAGATGCAGCACTGGGTTCTCTCCTGATCACAGGTGAGTAAATCGGAATTAGTAGTTCGGCTGATTTTAGAGGAATATTTGTACGTTTCAAAATTGGACACTTATCTGGTGAAAACCACACAAAGGATTCCTATGGAAGGAAATATAAGTTACTGGTAAGTACGCTTAGAACTACTTCTCAGAGTCAGTGCTGTTCTAAAAGATGCAGCACTGGGTTCTCTCCTGATAACAGGTGAGTAAATCGGAATTCGTAGTTCGGCTAATTTTAGAGGAATATTTGTACCTTTCAAAATTGGACACTTAGAAACTTTTCTGGTGAAAACCACACAATGGATTCCTATGGAAGAAAAAACAAGTTCCTGGTAAGTATGCTTAGAATTACTTTTCAGGGTCTGTACTGGGCTGAAAGATGTAGCAGCGGGTTCTCTCCTGATAACAGGTGAGTAAATCGGAATTCGTTGTTCGGCTGATTTTAGAGGCATATTTGTACATTTCAAAAATGGACACTTAGAAACTTTTCTGGTGAAAACCACACAATGGATTCCTATGGAAGGAAATACAAGTTATTGGTAAGTACGCTTAGAATTACTTTTCAGAGTCAGTGCTGGTCTAAACCATGCAGCACAGGGTTCTCTCCTGATAACAAGTGAGTAAATCGGAATTTGTAGTTCGGCTGATTTTCTATGAATATTTGTACGTTTCAAAAATGGACACTTAGAAACTTTTCTGGTGAAAACCACACAATGGATTCCTATGGAAGGAAATACAAGTTACTGGTAAGTACGCTTAGAATTACTTTTCAGCGTCAGTGCTGGTCTAAAAGATGCAGCACTGGGTTCTCTCCTGATAAAAGGTGAGTAAATCAGAATTCGTACTTCGGCTGATTTTAGAGGAATATTTGTACGTATCAAAATTGGACACTAAGAAAGTTTTCTGGTGAAAACCACACAATGGATTCCGATGCAAGGAAATACATGTTACTGGTAAGTACGCTCAGAATTACTTTTCAGGGTCAGTACTGGGCTGAAAGATGCAGCACTGGGTTATCTCCTGATAGCAGGACAGTAAATCGGAATTCGTAGTTCAGCTCATTTTAGAGGAATATTTGTAGGTTTCAAAAATGGACACTTAGAAACTTTTCTGCTCAAAACCACAGAATGGATTCCTATGGAATGAAACACAAGTTACTGGTAAGTACACTTAGAATTACTTTTCAGGGTCAGTGTTGGACTAAAAGATGGAGCACTGGGTTCTCTCCTGATAACAGTTGAGTAAATCGGAATTCGTTGGTCGGCTGATTTTAGAGGAATATTTGTACGTTTCAAAATTGGACACTTATCTGGTGAAAACCACACAAAAGGATTCCAATGGAAGGAAATACAAGTTACTGGTAAGTACGCTTGGAATTACTTTTCAGGGTCAGTGCTGGGCTAAAAGATGCAGCACTGGGTTCTCTCCTGATAACAGGTGAGTAAATCGGAATTCGTTGGTCGGCTGATTTTAGAGGAATATTTGTACGTTTCAAAATTGGACACTTATCTGGTGAAAACCACACAAAAGGATTCCAATGGAAGGAAATACAAGTTACTGGTAAGTACGCTTAGAATTACTTCTCAGAGTCAGTGCTGGTCTAAAAGATGCAGCACTGGGTTCTCTCCTGATAATAGGTGAGTAAATCGGAATTCGTAGTTAGGCTGATTTTAGAGGAATATTTGTAAGTTTCAAAAATGGACACTTAGAAACTTTTCTGGTGAAAACCACACAATGGATTCCTATGGAAGGAAATACAAGTTACTGGTAAGTACGCTTAGAATTACTTTTCAGAGTCAGTGCTGGTCTAAACCATGCAGCACTGGGTTCTCTCCTGATAACAAGTAAGTAAATCGGAATTTGTAGTTTGGCTGATTTTATAGGAATATTTGTACGTTTCAAAAATGGACACTTAAAAACTTTTCTGGTGAAAACCACACAATGGATTCCTATGGAAGGAAATACAAGTTACTGGTAAGTACACTTGTACGCTTAGAATTACTTTTCGGCGTCAGTGCTGGTCTAAAAGATGCAGCACTGGGTTCTCTCCTGATAAAAGGTGAGTAAATCAGAATTCGTACTTCGGCTGATTTTAGAGGAATATTTGAAAGTTTCAAAAATGGACACTTAGAAACTTTTCTGGTGAAAACCTCACAATGGAATCCTATGGAAGGAAATACAAGTTACTGGAAAGTACGCTTAGAATTACTTTTCAGGGTCAGTGCTGGACTAAAAGATGCAGCACTGGGTTCTCTCCTGATAACAGGTGAGTTAATCGGAATTCGTAGTTCGGCTGATTTTAGAGGAATATTTGTACATTTCAAAAATGGACACAGAAACTTTTCTGGTGAAAACCACACAATGGATTCCTATGGAAGGAAATACAAGTTACTGGTAAGTACGCTTAGAATTACTTTTCAGGGTCAGTGCTGGGCTAAAAGATGCAGCACTGGGTTCTCTCCTGATAACAGGTGAGTAAATCGGAATTCGTAGTTCGGCTGATTTTAGAGGAATATTTGTACATTTTAAAAATGGGCACTTAGAAACTTTTCTGGTGAAAATCACACAATGGGTTCCTATGGAAGGAAATACAAGTTACTGGTAAGTACGCTTAGAATTACTTTTCAGGGTCAGTGCTGGGATTAAAGATGCAGCACTGGGTTCTCTCCTGATCACAGGTGAGTAAATCGGAATTAGTAGTCCGGCTGATTTTAGAGGAATATTTGTACGTTTCAAAATTGGACACTTATCTGCTGAAAACCACACAAAGGATTCCTATGGAAGGAAATATAAGTTACTGGTAAGTACGCTTAGAACTACTTCTCAGAGTCAGTGCTATTCTAAAAGATGCAGCACTGGGTTCTCTCCTGATAACAGGTGAGTAAATCGGAATTCGTAGTTCGGCTGATTTTAGAGGAATATTTGTACGTTTCAAAAACTGGACACTTAGAAACTTTTCTGGTGAAAACCACACAATGGATTCCTATGGAAGGAAATACAAGTTACTGGTAAGTACGCTTAGAATTACTTTTCATGGTCAGTGCTGGACTAAAAGATGCAGCACTGGGTTCTCTCCTGATAACAGGTGAGTAAATCGTAATTCGTAGTTCGGCTGATTTTAGAGGAATATTTGTACGTTTCAAAAATGGGCACTTAGAAACTTTTCTGGTGAAAACCGCACAATGGATTCCTATGGAATGAAATACAAGTTACTGGTAAGTACGCTTAGAAAATACTTTTCAGGGACAGTGCTGGACTAAAAGATGCAGCACTGGGTTCTCTCCTGATAACAGGTGAGTAAATCGGAATTCGTAGTTCGGCTGATTTTAGAGGAATATTTGTACGTTTCAAAAATGGACACTTAGAAACTTTTCTGGTGAAAACCACACAATGGATTCCTATAAAAGGAAATACAAGTTACTAGTAAGTACGCTTAGAATTACTTTTCAGGGTCAGTGCTGGACTAAAAGATGCAGCATTGGGTTCTCTTCCGATAACAGGTGAGTAAATCGGAATTCGTAGTTCGGCTGATTTTAGAGGAATATTTGTACGTATCAAAATTGGACACTAAGAAACTTTTCTGGTGAAAACCACACAATGGATTCCGATGCAAGGAAATACAAGTTACTGGTAAGTACGCTTAGAATTACTTTTCAGGGTCAGTACTGGACTGAAAGATGCAGCACTGGGTTATCTCCTGATAACAGGAGAGTAAATCGGAATTCGTAGTTCAACTCATTTTAGAGGAATATTGTACGTTTCAAAAATGGACACTTAGAAACTTTTCTGCTCAAAACCACACAATGGATTCCTATGGAATGAAATACAAGTTACTGGTAAGTACACTTAGAATTACTTTTCAGGGTCAGTGTTGGACTAAAAGATGGAGCACTGGGTTCTCTCCTGATAACAGGTGAGTAAATCAGAATTCATACTTCAGCTGATTTTAGAGGAATATTTGTAAGTTTCAAAAATGGACACAAAAACTTTTCTGGTGAAAACCACACAATGGATTCCTATGGAAGGAAATACAAGTTACTGGTAAGTACGCTTAGAATTACTTTTCAGGGTCTGTGCTGGGATTAAAGATGCAGCACTGGGTTCTCTCCTGATCACAGGTGAGTAAATCGGAATTAGTAGTTCGGCTGATTTTAGAGGAATATTTGTACATTTCAAAATTGGACACTTATCTGGTGAAAACCACACAAAAGATTCCTATGGAAGGAAATATAAGTTACTGGTAAGTACGCTTAGAACTACTTCTCAGAGTCAGTGCTGTTCTAAAAGATGCAGCACTGGGTTCTCTCCTGATAACAGGTGAGTAAATCGGAATTCATAGTTCGGCTAATTTTAGAGGAATATTTGTACCTTTCAAAATTGGACACTTAGAAACTTTTCTGGTGAAAACCACACAATGGATTCCTATGGAAGAAAAAACAAGTTCCTGGTAAGTATGCTTAGAATTACTTTTCAGGGTCTGTACTGGGCTGAAAGATGTAGCAGCGGGTTCTCTCCTGATAACAGGTGAGTAAATCGGAATTCGTTGTTCGGCTGATTTTAGAGGCATATTTGTACATTTCAAAAATGGACACTTAGAAACTTTTCTGGTGAAAACCACAATATGGATTCCTATGGAAGGAAATACAAGTTATTGGTAAGTACACTTAGAATTACTTTTCAGAGTCAGTGCTGGTCTAAACCATGCAGCACAGGGTTCTCTCCTGATAACAAGTGAGTAAATCGGAATTTGTAGTTCGGCTGATTTTCTAGGAATATTTGTACGTTTCAAAAATGGACACTTAGAAACTTTTCTGGTGAAAACCACACAATGGATTCCTATGGAAGGAAATACAAGTTACTGGTAAGTACGCTTAGAATTACTTTTCAGCGTCAGTGCTGGTCTAAAAGATGCAGCACTGGGTTCTCTCCTGATAAAAGGTGAGTAAATCAGAATTCGTACTTCGGCTGATTTTAGAGGAATATTTGTACGTATCAAAATTGGACACTAAGAAACTTTTCTGGTGAAAAACACACAATGGATTCCGATGCAAGGAAATAAATGTTACTGGTAAGTACGCTCAGAATTACTTTTCAGGGTCAGTACTGGGCTGAAAGATGCAGCACTGGGTTATCTCCTGATAGCAGGACAGTAAATCGGAATTCGTAGTTCAGCTCATTTTAGAGGAATATTTGTAGGTTTCAAAAATGGACACTTAGAAACTTTTCTGCTCAAAACCACACAATGGATTTCTATGGAATGAAACACAAGTTACTGGTAAGTACACTTAGAATTACTTTTCAGGGTCAGTGTTGGACTAAAAGATGGAGCACTGGGTTCTCTCCTGATAACAGTTGAGTAAATCAGAATTCGTACTTCGGCTGATTTTAGAGGAATATTTGTAAGTTTCAAAAATGGACACAGAAACTTTTCTGGTGAAAACCACACAATGGATTCCTATGGAAGGAAATACAAGTTACTGGTAAGTACGCTTAGAATTACCTTTCAGGGTCAGTGCTGGGATTAAAGATGCAGCAGTGGGTTCTCTCCTGATCACAGGTGAGTAAATCGGAATTCGTAGTTCGGCTGATTTTAGAGGAATATTTGTACGTTTCAAAATTAGACACTTATCTGGTGAAAACCACACAAAAGGATTCCAATTGAAGGAAATACAAGTTACTGGTAAGTACACTTAGAATTACTTCTCAGAGTCAGTGCTGGTCTAAAAGATGCAGCACTGGGTTCTCTCCTGATAACAGGTGAGTAAATCGGAATTCGTAGTTTGGCTGATTTTAGAGGAATAATTGTACGTTTCAAAAATGGACACAGAAACTTTTCTGGTGAAAACCACACAATGGATTCCTATGGAAGGAAATACAAGTTACTGGTAAGTACGCTTAGAATTACTTTTCAGGGTCAGTGCTGGGCTAAAAGATGAAGCACTGGGTTCTCTCCTGATAACAGGTGAGTAAATCGGAATTCGTAGTTCGGCTGATTTATAGGAATATTTGTACGTATCAAAATTGGACACTAAGAAACTTTTCTGGTGAAAACCACACAATGGATTCCGATGCAAGGAAATACAAGTTACTGGTAAGTACGCTTAGAATTACTTTTCAGGGTCAGTACTAGGCTGAAAGATGCAGCACTGGGTTATCTCCTAATAACAGGAGAGTAAATCGGAATTCGTAGTTCAGCTCATTTTAGAGGAATATTTGTACGTTTCAAAAATGGACACTAAGAAACTTTCCTGCTCAAAACCACACAATGGATTCCTATGGAATGAAATACACGTTACTGGTAAGTACACCTAGAATTACTTTTCAGGGTCAGTGTTGGACTAACAGATGGAGCACTGGGTTCTCTCCTGATGACAGGTGAGTAAATCAGAATTCGTACTTCGGCTGATTTTAGAGGAATATTTGTATGTTTCAAAAATGGACACTAAGAAACTTTCCTGCTCAAAACCACACAATGGATTCCTATGGAAGGAAATACAAGTTACTGGTAAGTACGCTTAGAATTACTTTTCAGGGTCAGTGCTGGGATTAAAGATGCAGCACTGGGTTCTCTCCTGATCACAGGTGAGTAAATCGGAATTAGTAGTTCGGCTGATTTTAGAGGAATATTTGTACGTTTCAAAATTGGACACTTATCTGCTGAAAACCACACAAAGGATTCCTATGGAAGGAAATATAAGTTACTGGTAAGTACGCTTAGAATTACTTCTCAGAGTCAGTGCTGGTCTAAAAGATGCAGCACTGGGTTCTCTCCTGATAACAGGTGAGTAAATCGGAATTCGTAGTTTGGCTGATTTTAGAGGAATAATTGTACGTTTCAAAAATGGACACAGAAACTTTTCTGGTGAAAACCACACAATGGATTCCTATGGAATGAAATACAAGTTACTGGTAAGTACGCTTAGAACTACTTTTCAGGGTCAGTGCTGGGCTAAAAGATGAAGCACTGGGTTCTCTCCTGATAACAGGTGAGTAAATCGGAATTCGTAGTTCGGCTGATTTATAGGAATATTTGTACGTATCAAAATTGGACACTAAGAAACTTTTCTGGTGAAAACCACACAATGGATTCCGATGCAAGGAAATACAAGTTACTGGTAAGTACGCTTAGAATTACTTTTCAGGGTCAGTACTAGGCTGAAAGATGCAGCACTGGGTTATCTCCTAATAACAGGAGAGTAAATCAGAATTCGTAGTTCAGCTCATTTTAGAGGAATATTTGTACGTTTCAAAAATGGACACTTAGAAACTTTCCTGCTCAAAACCACACAATGGATTCCTATGGAATGAAATACAAGTTACTGGTCAGTACACCTAGAATTACTTTTCAGGGTCAGTGTTGGACTAACAGATGGAGCACTGGGTTCTCTCCTGATAACAGGTGAGTAAATCAGAATTCGTACTTCGGCTGATTTTAGAGGAATATTTGTAAGTTTCAAAAATGGACACAGAAACTTTTCTGGTGAAAACCACACAATGGATTCCTATGGAAGGAAATACAAGTTACTGGTAAGTATGCTTAGAATTACTTTTCAGGGTCAGTGCTGGGATTAAAGATGCAGCACTGGGTTCTCTCCTGATCACAGGTGAGTAAATCGGAATTAGTAGTTCGGCTGATTTTAGAGGAATATTTGTACGTTTCAAAATTGGACACTTATCTGCTGAAAACCACACAAAGGATTCCTATGGAAGGAAATATAAGTTACTGGTAAGTACGCTTAGAACTACTTCTCAGAGTCAGTGCTATTCTAAAAGATGCAGCACTGGGTTCTCTCCTGATAACAGGTGAGTAAATCGGAATTTGTAGTTCGGCTGATTTTAGAGGAATATTTGTACGTTTCAAAAACTGGACACTTAGAAACTTTTCTGGTGAAAACCACACAATGGATTCCTATGGAAGGAACTACAAGTTACTGGTAAGTACGCTTAGAATTACTTTTCATGGTCAGTGCTGGACTAAAAGATGCAGCACTGGGTTCTCTCCTGATAACAGGTGAGTAAATCGTAATTCGTAGTTCGGCTGATTTTAGAGAAATATTTGTACGTTTCAAAAATGGGCACTTAGAAACTTTTCTGGTGAAAACTGCACAATGGATTCCTATGGAATGAAATACAAGTTACTGGTAAGTACGCTTAGAAAATACTTTTCAGGGACAGTGCTGGACTAAAAGATGCAGCACTGGGTTCTCTCCTGATAACAGGTGAGTAAATCGGAATTCGTAGTTCTGCTGATTTTAGAGGAATATTTGTACGTTTCAAAAATGGACACTTAGAAACTTTTCTGGTGAAAACCACACAATGGATTCCTATAAAAGGAAATACAAGTTACTAGTAAGTACGCTTAGAATTACTTTTCAGGGTCAGTGCTGGACTAAAAGATGCAGCATTGGGTTCTCTTCCGATAACAGGTGAGTAAATCGGAATTCGTAGTTCGGCTGATTTTAGGAGAATATTTGTAAGTTTCAAAAATGGACACTTAGAAACTTTTCTGGTGAAAACCACACAATGGATTCCTATGGAAGGAAATACAAGTTACTGGTAAGTACGCTTAGAATTACTTTTTAGGGTCAGTGCTGGACTAAAAGATGCAGCACTGGGTTCTCGCCTGATAACAGGTGAGTAAATCGGAATTTGTAGTTCGGCTGATTTTAAAGGAATATTTGTACGTTTCAAAAATGGACACTTACAAACTTTTCTGGTGAAAACCACACAATGGATTCCTATGAAAGGAAATACAAGTTACTGGTAAGTACGCTTAGAATTACTTTTCAGGGTCAGTGCTGGGCTAAAAGATGCAGCACTGGGTTCTCTCCTGATAACAGGTGAGTAAATCGGAATTCGTAGTTCGGCTGACTTTAGAGGAATATTTGTACGTTTTAAAAATGGGCACTTAGAATCTTTTCTGGCGAAAACCACACAATGGATTCCTATGAAATGAAATACAAGTTACTGGTAAGTACCCTTAGAAAATACTTTTCAGGGACAGTGCTGGACTAAAAGATGCAGCACTGGGTTCTCTCCTGATAACAGGTGAGTAAATCAGAATTCGTACTTTGGCTGATTTTAGAGGAATATTTGTATGTTTCAAAAATGGACACAAAAACTTTTCTGGTGAAAACCACACAATGGATTCCTATGGAAGGAAATACAAGTTACTGGTAAGTACGCTTAGAATTACTTTTCAGAGTCAGTGCTGGTCTAAAAGATGCAGCACTGGGATCTCTCCTGATAACAGGTGAGTAAATCGGAATTTGTAGTTCGGCTGATATTAAAGGAATATTTGTGCGTTTCAAAAATGGACACAGAAACTTTTCTGGTGAAAACCACACAATGGATTCCTATGGAAAGAAATACAAGTTACTGGTAAGTACGCTTAAAATTACTTTTCAGGGTCAGTGCTGGGCTGAAAGATGCAGCACTGGGTTCTCTCCTGATAACAGGTGAGTAAATCGGAATTCGTAGTTCGGCTGATTTTAGAGGAATATTTGTACGTTTCAAAATTGGACACTTATCTGGTGAAAACCACACAAAGGATTCCAATGGAAGGAAATACAAGTTACTGGTAAGTACGCTTAGAATTACTTTTCAGAGTCAGTGCTGGTCTAAACCATGCAGCACTGGGTTCTCTCCTGATAACAAGTGAGTAAGTCGGAATTTGTAGTTCGGCTGATTTTATAGGAATATTTGTACGTTTCAAAAATGGACACTTAGAAACTTTTCTGGTGAAAACCACACAATGGATTCCTATGGAAGGAAATACAAGTTACTGGTAAGTAGGCTTAGAATTACTTTTCAGGGTCAGTGCTGGGCTGAAAGATGCAGCACTGGGTTCTCTCCTGATAACAGGTGAGTAAATCGGAATTTGTAGTTCGGCTGATTTTAGAGGAATATTTGTACGTTTCAAAATTGGACACTTATCTGGTGAAAACCACACAAAAGGATTCCAATGGAAGGAAATACAAGTTACTGGTAAGTACGCTTAGAATTACTTTTCAGGGTCAGTGCTGGGCTAAAAGATGCAGCACTGGGTTCTCTCCTGATAACAGGTGAGTAAATCGGAATTCGTTGGTCGGCTGATTTTAGAGGAATATTTGTACGTTTCAAAATTGGACACTTATCTGGTGAAAACCACACAAAAGGATTCCAATGGAAGGAAATACAAGTTACTGGTAAGTACGCTTAGAATTACTTCTCAGAATCAGTGCTGGTCTAAAAGATGCAGCACTGGGTTCTCTCCTGATAATAGGTGAGTAAATCGGAATTTGTAGTTCGGCTGATTTTAGAGGAATATTTGTAAGTTTCAAAAATGGACACTTAGAAACTTTTCTGGTGAAAACCACACAATGGATTCCTATGGAAGGAAATACAAGTTACTGGTAAGTACCCTTAGAATTACTTTTCAGAGTCAGTGCTGGTCTAAACCATGCAGCACTGGGTTCTCTCCTGATAACAAGTGAGTAAATCGGAATTTGTAGTTTGGCTGATTTTATAGGAATATTTGTACGTTTCAAAAATGGACACTTAAAAACTTTTCTGGTGAAAACCACACAATGGATTCCTATGGAAGGAAATACAAGTTACTGGTAAGTACGCTTGTACGCTTAGAATTACTTTTCAGCGTCAGTGCTGGTCTAAAAGATGCAGCACTGGGTTCTCTCCTGATAAAAGGTGAGTAAATCAGAATTCGTACTTCGGCTGATTTTAGAGGAATATTTGAAAGTTTCAAAAATGGACACTTAGAAACTTTTCTGGTGAAAACCTCACAATGGAATCCTATGGAAGGAAATACAAGTTACTGGAAAGTACGCTTAGAATTACTTTTCAGGGTCAGTGCTGGACTAAAAGATGCAGCACTGGGTTCTCTCCTGATAACAGGTGAGTTAATCGGAATTCGTAGTTCGGCTGATTTTAGAGGAATATTTGTACATTTCAAAAATGGACACAGAAACTTTTCTGGTGAAAACCACACAATGGATTCCTATGGAAGGAAATACAAGTTACTGGTAAGTACGCTTAGAATTACTTTTCAGGGTCAGTGCTGGGCTAAAAGATGCAGCACTGGGTTCTCTCCTGATAACAGGTGAGTAAATCGGAATTCGTAGTTCGGCTGATTTTAGAGGAATATTTGTACATTTTAAAAATGGGCACTTAGAAACTTTTCTGGTGAAAATCACACAATGGGTTCCTATGGAAGGAAATACAAGTTACTGGTAAGTACGCTTAGAATTACTTTTCAGGGTCAGTGCTGGGATTAAAGATGCAGCACTGGGTTCTCTCCTGATCACAGGTGAGTAAATCGGAATTAGTAGTCCGGCTGATTTTAGAGGAATATTTGTACGTTTCAAAATTGGACACTTATCTGCTGAAAACCACACAAAGGATTCCTATGGAAGGAAATATAAGTTACTGGTAAGTACGCTTAGAACTACTTCTCAGAGTCAGTGCTATTCTAAAAGATGCAGCACTGGGTTCTCTCCTGATAACAGGTGAGTAAATCGGAATTCGTAGTTCGGCTGATTTTAGAGGAATATTTGTACGTTTCAAAAACTGGACACTTAGAAACTTTTCTGGTGAAAACCACACAATGGATTCCTATGGAAGGAAATACAAGTTACTGGTAAGTACGCTTAGAATTACTTTTCATGGTCAGTGCTGGACTAAAAGATGCAGCACTGGGTTCTCTCCTGATAACAGGTGAGTAAATCGTAATTCGTAGTTCGGCTGATTTTAGAGGAATATTTGTACGTTTCAAAAATGGGCACTTAGAAACTTTTCTGGTGAAAACCGCACAATGGATTCCTATGGAATGAAATACAAGTTACTGGTAAGTACGCTTAGAAAATACTTTTCAGGGACAGTGCTGGACTAAAAGATGCAGCACTGGGTTCTCTCCTGATAACAGGTGAGTAAATCGGAATTCGTAGTTCGGCTGATTTTAGAGGAATATTTGTACGTTTCAAAAATGGACACTTAGAAACTTTTCTGGTGAAAACCACACAATGGATTCCTATAAAAGGAAATACAAGTTACTAGTAAGTACGCTTAGAATTACTTTTCAGGGTCAGTGCTGGACTAAAAGATGCAGCATTGGGTTCTCTTCCGATAACAGGTGAGTAAATCGGAATTCGTAGTTCGGCTGATTTTAGAGGAATATTTGTACGTATCAAAATTGGACACTAAGAAACTTTTCTGGTGAAAACCACACAATGGATTCCGATGCAAGGAAATACAAGTTACTGGTAAGTACGCTTAGAATTACTTTTCAGGGTCAGTACTGGACTGAAAGATGCAGCACTGGGTTATCTCCTGATAACAGGAGAGTAAATCGGAATTCGTAGTTCAACTCATTTTAGAGGAATATTGTACGTTTCAAAAATGGACACTTAGAAACTTTTCTGCTCAAAACCACACAATGGATTCCTATGGAATGAAATACAAGTTACTGGTAAGTACACTTAGAATTACTTTTCAGGGTCAGTGTTGGACTAAAAGATGGAGCACTGGGTTCTCTCCTGATAACAGGTGAGTAAATCAGAATTCATACTTCAGCTGATTTTAGAGGAATATTTGTAAGTTTCAAAAATGGACACAAAAACTTTTCTGGTGAAAACCACACAATGGATTCCTATGGAAGGAAATACAAGTTACTGGTAAGTACGCTTAGAATTACTTTTCAGGGTCTGTGCTGGGATTAAAGATGCAGCACTGGGTTCTCTCCTGATCACAGGTGAGTAAATCGGAATTAGTAGTTCGGCTGATTTTAGAGGAATATTTGTACATTTCAAAATTGGACACTTATCTGGTGAAAACCACACAAAAGATTCCTATGGAAGGAAATATAAGTTACTGGTAAGTACGCTTAGAACTACTTCTCAGAGTCAGTGCTGTTCTAAAAGATGCAGCACTGGGTTCTCTCCTGATAACAGGTGAGTAAATCGGAATTCATAGTTCGGCTAATTTTAGAGGAATATTTGTACCTTTCAAAATTGGACACTTAGAAACTTTTCTGGTGAAAACCACACAATGGATTCCTATGGAAGAAAAAACAAGTTCCTGGTAAGTATGCTTAGAATTACTTTTCAGGGTCTGTACTGGGCTGAAAGATGTAGCAGCGGGTTCTCTCCTGATAACAGGTGAGTAAATCGGAATTCGTTGTTCGGCTGATTTTAGAGGCATATTTGTACATTTCAAAAATGGACACTTAGAAACTTTTCTGGTGAAAACCACAATATGGATTCCTATGGAAGGAAATACAAGTTATTGGTAAGTACACTTAGAATTACTTTTCAGAGTCAGTGCTGGTCTAAACCATGCAGCACAGGGTTCTCTCCTGATAACAAGTGAGTAAATCGGAATTTGTAGTTCGGCTGATTTTCTAGGAATATTTGTACGTTTCAAAAATGGACACTTAGAAACTTTTCTGGTGAAAACCACACAATGGATTCCTATGGAAGGAAATACAAGTTACTGGTAAGTACGCTTAGAATTACTTTTCAGCGTCAGTGCTGGTCTAAAAGATGCAGCACTGGGTTCTCTCCTGATAAAAGGTGAGTAAATCAGAATTCGTACTTCGGCTGATTTTAGAGGAATATTTGTACGTATCAAAATTGGACACTAAGAAACTTTTCTGGTGAAAACCACACAATGGATTCCGATGCAAGGAAATAAATGTTACTGGTAAGTACGCTCAGAATTACTTTTCAGGGTCAGTACTGGGCTGAAAGATGCAGCACTGGGTTATCTCCTGATAGCAGGACAGTAAATCGGAATTCGTAGTTCAGCTCATTTTAGAGGAATATTTGTAGGTTTCAAAAATGGACACTTAGAAACTTTTCTGCTCAAAACCACACAATGGATTTCTATGGAATGAAACACAAGTTACTGGTAAGTACACTTAGAATTACTTTTCAGGGTCAGTGTTGGACTAAAAGATGGAGCACTGGGTTCTCTCCTGATAACAGTTGAGTAAATCAGAATTCGTACTTCGGCTGATTTTAGAGGAATATTTGTAAGTTTCAAAAATGGACACAGAAACTTTTCTGGTGAAAACCACACAATGGATTCCTATGGAAGGAAATACAAGTTACTGGTAAGTACGCTTAGAATTACCTTTCAGGGTCAGTGCTGGGATTAAAGATGCAGCAGTGGGTTCTCTCCTGATCACAGGTGAGTAAATCGGAATTCGTAGTTCGGCTGATTTTAGAGGAATATTTGTACGTTTCAAAATTAGACACTTATCTGGTGAAAACCACACAAAAGGATTCCAATTGAAGGAAATACAAGTTACTGGTAAGTACACTTAGAATTACTTCTCAGAGTCAGTGCTGGTCTAAAAGATGCAGCACTGGGTTCTCTCCTGATAACAGGTGAGTAAATCGGAATTCGTAGTTTGGCTGATTTTAGAGGAATAATTGTACGTTTCAAAAATGGACACAGAAACTTTTCTGGTGAAAACCACACAATGGATTCCTATGGAAGGAAATACAAGTTACTGGTAAGTACGCTTAGAATTACTTTTCAGGGTCAGTACTAGGCTGAAAGATGCAGCACTGGGTTATCTCCTAATAACAGGAGAGTAAATCGGAATTCGTAGTTCAGCTCATTTTAGAGGAATATTTGTACGTTTCAAAAATGGACACTAAGAAACTTTCCTGCTCAAAACCACACAATGGATTCCTATGGAATGAAATACACGTTACTGGTAAGTACACCTAGAATTACTTTTCAGGGTCAGTGTTGGACTAACAGATGGAGCACTGGGTTCTCTCCTGATGACAGGTGAGTAAATCAGAATTCGTACTTCGGCTGATTTTAGAGGAATATTTGTATGTTTCAAAAATGGACACTAAGAAACTTTCCTGCTCAAAACCACACAATGGATTCCTATGGAAGGAAATACAAGTTACTGGTAAGTACGCTTAGAATTACTTTTCAGGGTCAGTGCTGGGATTAAAGATGCAGCACTGGGTTCTCTCCTGATCACAGGTGAGTAAATCGGAATTAGTAGTTCGGCTGATTTTAGAGGAATATTTGTACGTTTCAAAATTGGACACTTATCTGCTGAAAACCACACAAAGGATTCCTATGGAAGGAAATATAAGTTACTGGTAAGTACGCTTAGAATTACTTCTCAGAGTCAGTGCTGGTCTAAAAGATGCAGCACTGGGTTCTCTCCTGATAACAGGTGAGTAAATCGGAATTCGTAGTTTGGCTGATTTTAGAGGAATAATTGTACGTTTCAAAAATGGACACAGAAACTTTTCTGGTGAAAACCACACAATGGATTCCTATGGAATGAAATACAAGTTACTGGTAAGTACGCTTAGAACTACTTTTCAGGGTCAGTGCTGGGCTAAAAGATGAAGCACTGGGTTCTCTCCTGATAACAGGTGAGTAAATCGGAATTCGTAGTTCGGCTGATTTATAGGAATATTTGTACGTATCAAAATTGGACACTAAGAAACTTTTCTGGTGAAAACCACACAATGGATTCCGATGCAAGGAAATACAAGTTACTGGTAAGTACGCTTAGAATTACTTTTCAGGGTCAGTACTAGGCTGAAAGATGCAGCACTGGGTTATCTCCTAATAACAGGAGAGTAAATCAGAATTCGTAGTTCAGCTCATTTTAGAGGAATATTTGTACGTTTCAAAAATGGACACTTAGAAACTTTCCTGCTCAAAACCACACAATGGATTCCTATGGAATGAAATACAAGTTACTGGTCAGTACACCTAGAATTACTTTTCAGGGTCAGTGTTGGACTAACAGATGGAGCACTGGGTTCTCTCCTGATAACAGGTGAGTAAATCAGAATTCGTACTTCGGCTGATTTTAGAGGAATATTTGTAAGTTTCAAAAATGGACACAGAAACTTTTCTGGTGAAAACCACACAATGGATTCCTATGGAAGGAAATACAAGTTACTGGTAAGTATGCTTAGAATTACTTTTCAGGGTCAGTGCTGGGATTAAAGATGCAGCACTGGGTTCTCTCCTGATCACAGGTGAGTAAATCGGAATTAGTAGTTCGGCTGATTTTAGAGGAATATTTGTACGTTTCAAAATTGGACACTTATCTGCTGAAAACCACACAAAGGATTCCTATGGAAGGAAATATAAGTTACTGGTAAGTACGCTTAGAACTACTTCTCAGAGTCAGTGCTATTCTAAAAGATGCAGCACTGGGTTCTCTCCTGATAACAGGTGAGTAAATCGGAATTTGTAGTTCGGCTGATTTTAGAGGAATATTTGTACGTTTCAAAAACTGGACACTTAGAAACTTTTCTGGTGAAAACCACACAATGGATTCCTATGGAAGGAACTACAAGTTACTGGTAAGTACGCTTAGAATTACTTTTCATGGTCAGTGCTGGACTAAAAGATGCAGCACTGGGTTCTCTCCTGATAACAGGTGAGTAAATCGTAATTCGTAGTTCGGCTGATTTTAGGAGAATATTTGTACGTTTCAAAAATGGGCACTTAGAAACTTTTCTGGTGAAAACTGCACAATGGATTCCTATGGAATGAAATACAAGTTACTGGTAAGTACGCTTAGAAAATACTTTTCAGGGACAGTGCTGGACTAAAAGATGCAGCACTGGGTTCTCTCCTGATAACAGGTGAGTAAATCGGAATTCGTAGTTCTGCTGATTTTAGAGGAATATTTGTACGTTTCAAAAATGGACACTTAGAAACTTTTCTGGTGAAAACCACACAATGGATTCCTATAAAAGGAAATACAAGTTACTAGTAAGTACGCTTAGAATTACTTTTCAGGGTCAGTGCTGGACTAAAAGATGCAGCATTGGGTTCTCTTCCGATAACAGGTGAGTAAATCGGAATTCGTAGTTCGGCTGATTTTAGGAGAATATTTGTAAGTTTCAAAAATGGACACTTAGAAACTTTTCTGGTGAAAACCACACAATGGATTCCTATGGAAGGAAATACAAGTTACTGGTAAGTACGCTTAGAATTACTTTTTAGGGTCAGTGCTGGACTAAAAGATGCAGCACTGGGTTCTCGCCTGATAACAGGTGAGTAAATCGGAATTTGTAGTTCGGCTGATTTTAAAGGAATATTTGTACGTTTCAAAAATGGACACTTACAAACTTTTCTGGTGAAAACCACACAATGGATTCCTATGAAAGGAAATACAAGTTACTGGTAAGTACGCTTAGAATTACTTTTCAGGGTCAGTGCTGGGCTAAAAGATGCAGCACTGGGTTCTCTCCTGATAACAGGTGAGTAAATCGGAATTCGTAGTTCGGCTGACTTTAGAGGAATATTTGTACGTTTTAAAAATGGGCACTTAGAATCTTTTCTGGCGAAAACCACACAATGGATTCCTATGAAATGAAATACAAGTTACTGGTAAGTACCCTTAGAAAATACTTTTCAGGGACAGTGCTGGACTAAAAGATGCAGCACTGGGTTCTCTCCTGATAACAGGTGAGTAAATCAGAATTCGTACTTTGGCTGATTTTAGAGGAATATTTGTATGTTTCAAAAATGGACACAAAAACTTTTCTGGTGAAAACCACACAATGGATTCCTATGGAAGGAAATACAAGTTACTGGTAAGTACGCTTAGAATTACTTTTCAGAGTCAGTGCTGGTCTAAAAGATGCAGCACTGGGATCTCTCCTGATAACAGGTGAGTAAATCGGAATTTGTAGTTCGGCTGATATTAAAGGAATATTTGTGCGTTTCAAAAATGGACACAGAAACTTTTCTGGTGAAAACCACACAATGGATTCCTATGGAAAGAAATACAAGTTACTGGTAAGTACGCTTAAAATTACTTTTCAGGGTCAGTGCTGGGCTGAAAGATGCAGCACTGGGTTCTCTCCTGATAACAGGTGAGTAAATCGGAATTCGTAGTTCGGCTGATTTTAGAGGAATATTTGTACGTTTCAAAATTGGACACTTATCTGGTGAAAACCACACAAAGGATTCCAATGGAAGGAAATACAAGTTACTGGTAAGTACGCTTAGAATTACTTTTCAGAGTCAGTGCTGGTCTAAACCATGCAGCACTGGGTTCTCTCCTGATAACAAGTGAGTAAGTCGGAATTTGTAGTTCGGCTGATTTTATAGGAATATTTGTACGTTTCAAAAATGGACACTTAGAAACTTTTCTGGTGAAAACCACACAATGGATTCCTATGGAAGGAAATACAAGTTACTGGTAAGTAGGCTTAGAATTACTTTTCAGGGTCAGTGCTGGGCTGAAAGATGCAGCACTGGGTTCTCTCCTGATAACAGGTGAGTAAATCGGAATTTGTAGTTCGGCTGATTTTAGAGGAATATTTGTACGTTTCAAAATTGGACACTTATCTGGTGAAAACCACACAAAAGGATTCCAATGGAAGGAAATACAAGTTACTGGTAAGTACGCTTAGAATTACTTTTCAGGGTCAGTGCTGGGCTAAAAGATGCAGCACTGGGTTCTCTCCTGATAACAGGTGAGTAAATCGGAATTCGTTGGTCGGCTGATTTTAGAGGAATATTTGTACGTTTCAAAATTGGACACTTATCTGGTGAAAACCACACAAAAGGATTCCAATGGAAGGAAATACAAGTTACTGGTAAGTACGCTTAGAATTACTTCTCAGAGTCAGTGCTGGTCTAAAAGATGCAGCACTGGGTTCTCTCCTGATAATAGGTGAGTAAATCGGAATTTGTAGTTCGGCTGATTTTAGAGGAATATTTGTAAGTTTCAAAAATGGACACTTAGAAACTTTTCTGGTGAAAACCACACAATGGATTCCTATGGAAGGAAATACAAGTTACTGGTAAGTACCCTTAGAATTACTTTTCAGAGTCAGTGCTGGTCTAAACCATGCAGCACTGGGTTCTCTCCTGATAACAAGTGAGTAAATCGGAATTTGTAGTTTGGCTGATTTTATAGGAATATTTGTACGTTTCAAAAATGGACACTTAAAAACTTTTCTGGTGAAAACCACACAATGGATTCCTATGGAAGGAAATACAAGTTACTGGTAAGTACGCTTGTACGCTTAGAATTACTTTTCAGCGTCAGTGCTGGTCTAAAAGATGCAGCACTGGGTTCTCTCCTGATAAAAGGTGAGTAAATCAGAATTCGTACTTCGGCTGATTTTAGAGGAATATTTGAAAGTTTCAAAAATGGACACTTAGAAACTTTTCTGGTGAAAACCTCACAATGGAATCCTATGGAAGGAAATACAAGTTACTGGAAAGTACGCTTAGAATTACTTTTCAGGGTCAGTGCTGGACTAAAAGATGCAGCACTGGGTTCTCTCCTGATAACAGGTGAGTTAATCGGAATTCGTAGTTCGGCTGATTTTAGAGGAATATTTGTACATTTCAAAAATGGACACAGAAACTTTTCTGGTGAAAACCACACAATGGATTCCTATGGAAGGAAATACAAGTTACTGGTAAGTACGCTTAGAATTACTTCTCAGGGTCAGTGCTGGGCTAAAAGATGCAGCACTGGGTTCTCTCCTGATAACAGGTGAGTAAATCGGAATTCGTAGTTCGGCTGATTTTAGAGGAATATTTGTACGTTTTAAAAATGGGCACTTAGAAACTTTTCTGGTGAAAATCACACAATGGGTTCCTATGGAAGGAAATACAAGTTACTGGTAAGTACGCTTAGAATTACTTTTCAGGGTCAGTGCTGGGATTAAAGATGCAGCACTGGGTTCTCTCCTGATCACAGGTGAGTAAATCGGAATTAGTAGTCCGGCTGATTTTAGAGGAATATTTGTACGTTTCAAAATTGGACACTTATCTGCTGAAAACCACACAAAGGATTCCTATGGAAGGAAATATAAGTTACTGGTAAGTACGCTTAGAATTACTTCTCAGAGTCAGTGCTGGTCTAAAAGATGCAGCACTGGGTTCTCTCCTGATAACAGGTGAGTAAATCGGAATTCGTAGTTTGGCTGATTTTAGAGGAATAATTGTACGTTTCAAAAATGGACACAGAAACTTTTCTGGTGAAAACCACACAATGGATTCCTATGGAAGGAAATACAAGTTACTGGTAAGTACGCTTAGAACTACTTTTCAGGGTCAGTGCTGGGCTAAAAGATGAAGCACTGGGTTCTCTCCTGATAACAGGTGAGTAAATCGGAATTCGTAGTTCGGCTGATTTATAGGAATATTTGTACGTATCAAAATTGGACACTAAGAAACTTTTCTGGTGAAAACCACACAATGGATTCCGATGCAAGGAAATACAAGTTACTGGTAAGTACGCTTAGAATTACTTTTCAGGGTCAGTACTAGGCTGAAAGATGCAGCACTGGGTTATCTCCTAATAACAGGAGAGTAAATCAGAATTCGTAGTTCAGCTCATTTTAGAGGAATATTTGTACGTTTCAAAAATGGACACTTAGAAACTTTCCTGCTCAAAACCACACAATGGATTCCTATGGAATGAAATACAAGTTACTGGTAAGTACACCTAGAATTACTTTTCAGGGTCAGTGTTGGACTAACAGATGGAGCACTGGGTTCTCTCCTGATAACAGGTGAGTAAATCAGAATTCGTACTTCGGCTGATTTTAGAGGAATATTTGTAAGTTTCAAAAATGGACACAGAAACTTTTCTGGTGAAAACCACACAATGGATTCCTATGGAAGGAAATACAAGTTACTGGTAAGTACGCTTAGAATTACTTTTCAGGGTCAGTGCTGGGATTAAAGATGCAGCACTGGGTTCTCTCCTGATCACAGGTGAGTAAATCGGAATTAGTAGTTTGGCTGATTTTAGAGGAATATTTGTACGTTTCAAAATTGGACACTTATCTGCTGAAAACCACACAAAAGATTCCTATGGAAGGAAATATAAGTTACTGGTAAGTACGCTTAGAACTACTTCTCAGAGTCAGTGCTATTCTAAAAGATGCAGCACTGGGTTCTCTCCTGATAACAGGTGAGTAAATCAGAATTCGTAGTTCGGCTGATTTTAGAGGAATATTTGTACGTTTCAAAAACTGGACACTTAGAAACTTTTCTGGTGAAAACCACACAATGGATTCCTATGGAAGGAAATACAAGTTACTGGTAAGTACGCTTAGAATTACTTTTCATGGTCAGTGCTGGACTAAAAGATGCAGCACTGGGTTCTCTCCTGATAACAGGTGAGTAAATCGTAATTCGTAGTTCGGCTGATTTTAGAGGAATATTTGTACGTTTCAAAAATGGGCACTTAGAAACTTTTCTGGTGAAAACCGCACAATGGATTCCTATGGAATGAAATACAAGTTACTGGTAAGTACGCTTAGAAAATACTTTTCAGGGACAGTGCTGGACTAAAAGATGCAGCACTGGGTTCTCTCCTGATAACAGGTGAGTAAATCGGAATTCGTAGTTCGGCTGATTTTAGAGGAATATTTGTACGTTTCAAAAATGGACACTTAGAAACTTTTCTGGTGAAAACCACACAATGGATTCCTATAAAAGGAAATACAAGTTACTAGTAAGTACGCTTAGAATTACTTTTCAGGGTCAGTGCTGGACTAAAAGATGCAGCATTGGGTTCTCTTCCGATAACAGGTGAGTAAATCGGAATTCGTAGTTCGGCTGATTTTAGAGGAATATTTGTACGTATCAAAATTGGACACTAAGAAACTTTTCTGGTGAAAACCACACAATGGATTCCGATGCAAGGAAATACAAGTTACTGGTAAGTACGCTTAGAATTACTTTTCAGGGTCAGTACTGGACTGAAAGATGCAGCACTGGGTTATCTCCTGATAACAGGAGAGTAAATCGGAATTCGTAGTTCAACTCATTTTAGAGGAATATTGTACGTTTCAAAAATGGACACTTAGAAACTTTTCTGCTCAAAACCACACAATGGATTCCTATGGAATGAAATACAAGTTACTGGTAAGTACACTTAGAATTACTTTTCAGGGTCAGTGTTGGACTAAAAGATGGAGCACTGGGTTCTCTCCTGATAACAGTTGAGTAAATCAGAATTCGTACTTCGGCTGATTTTAGAGGAATATTTGTAAGTTTCAAAAATGGACACAGAAACTTTTCTGGTGAAAACCACACAATTGATTCCTATGGAAGGAAATACAATTTACTGGTAAGTACGCTTAGAAATACTTTTCAGGGTCAGTGCTGGGATTAAAGATGCAGCAGTGGGTTCTCTCCTGATCACAGGTGAGTAAATCGGAATTCGTAGTTCGGCTGATTTTAGAGGAATATTTGTAAGTTTTAAAATTAGACACTTATCTGGTAAAAACCACACAAAAGGATTCCAATTGAAGGAAATACAAGTTACTGGTAAGTACACTTAGAATTACTTCTCAGAGTCAGTGCTGGTCTAAAAGATGCAGCACTGGGTTCTCTCCTGATAACAGGTGAGTAAATCGGAATTCGTAGTTTGGCTGATTTTAGAGGAATAACTGTACGTTTCAAAAATGGACACAGAAACTTTTCTGGTGAAAACCACACAATGGATTCCTATGGAAGGAAATACAAGTTACTGGTAAGTACGCTTAGAATTACTTTTCAGGGTCAGTGCTGGGCTAAAAGATGAAGCACTGGGTTCTCTCCTGATAACAGGTGAGTAAATCGGAATTCGTAGTTCGGCTGATTTATAGGAATATTTGTACGTATCAAAATTGGACACTAAGAAACTTTTCTGGTGAAAACCACACAATGGATCCTGATGCAAGGAAATACAAGTTACTGGTAAGTATGCTTAGAATTACTTTTCAGGGTCAGTACTAGGCTGAAAGATGCAGCACTGGGTTATCTCCTAATAACAGGAGAGTAAATCAGAATTCGTAGTTCAGCTCATTTTAGAGGAATATTTGTACGTTTCAAAAATGGACACTTAGAAACTTTCCTGCTCAAAACCACACAATGGATTCCTATGGAATGAAATACAAGTTACTGGTAAGTACACCTAGAATTACTTTTCAGGGTCAGTGTTGGACTAACAGATGGAGCACTGGGTTCTCTCCTGATAACAGGTGAGTAAATCAGAATTCGTACTTCGGCTGATTTTAGAGGAATATTTGTAAGTTTCAAAAATGGACACAGAAACTTTTCTGGTGAAAACCACACAATGGATTCCTATGGAAGGAAATATAAGTTACTGGTAAGTACGCTTAGAATTACTTTTCAGGGTCAGTGCTGGGATTAAAGATGCAGCACTGGGTTCTCTCCTGATCACAGGTGAGTAAATCGGAATTAGTAGTTCGGCTGATTTTAGAGGAATATTTGTACGTTTCAAAATTGGACACTTATCTGCTGAAAACCACACAAAGGATTCCTATGGAAGGAAATATAAGTTACTGGTAAGTACGCTTAGAACTACTTCTCAGAGTCAGTGCTATTCTAAAAGATGCAGCACTGGGTTCTCTCCTGATAACAGGTGAGTAAATCGGAACTCGTAGTTCGGCTGATTTTAGAGGAATATTTGTACGTTTCAAAAACTGGACACTTAGAAACTTTTCTGGTGAAAACCTCACAATGGAATCCTATGGAAGGAAATACAAGTTACTGGAAAGTACGCTTAGAATTACTTTTCAGGGTCAGTGCTGGACTAAAAGATGCAGCACTGGGTTCTCTCCTGATAACAGGTGAGTTAATCGGAATTCGTAGTTCGGCTGATTTTAGAGGAATATTTGTACATTTCAAAAATGGACACAGAAACTTTTCTGTTGAAAACCACACAATGGATTCCTATGGAAGGAAATACAAGTTACTGGTAAGTACGCTTAGAACTACTTCTCAGAGTCAGTGCTATTCTAAAAGATGCAGCACTGGGTTCTCTCCTGATAACAGGTGAGTAAATCGGAATTCGTAGTTCGGCTGATTTTAGAGGAATATTTGTACGTTTCAAAAACTGGACACTTAGAAACTTTTCTGGTGAAAACCTCACAATGGAATCCTATGGAAGGAAATACAAGTTACTGGAAAGTACGCTTAGAATTACTTTTCAGGGTCAGTGCTGGACTAAAAGATGCAGCACTGGGTTCTCTCCTGATAACAGGTGAGTTAATCGGAATTCGTAGTTCGGCTGATTTTAGAGGAATATTTGTACATTTCAAAAATGGACACAGAAACTTTTCTGGTGAAAACCACACAATGGATTCCTATGGAAGGAAATACAAGTTACTGGTAAGTACGCTTAGAATTACTTTTCAGGGTCAGTGCTGGGCTAAAAGATGCAGCACTGGGTTCTCTCCTGATAACAGGTGAGTAAATCGGAATTCGTAGTTCGGCTGATTTTAGAGGAATATTTGTACGTTTTAAAAATGGGCACTTAGAAACTTTTCTGGTGAAAATCACACAATGGGTTCCTATGGAAGGAAATACAAGTTACTGGTAAGTACGCTTAGAATTACTTTTCAGGGTCAGTGCTGGGATTAAAGATGCAGCACTGGGTTCTCTCCTGATCACAGGTGAGTAAATCGGAATTAGTAGTCCGGCTGATTTTAGAGGAATATTTGTACGTTTCAAAATTAGACATTTATCTGGTGAAAACCACACAATGGATTCCTATGGCAGGAAATACAAGTTACTGGTAAGTACGCTTAGAATTACTTTTCATGGTCAGTGCTGGACTAAAAGATGCAGCACTGGGTTCTCTCCTGATAACAGGTGAGTAAATCGTAATTCGTAGTTCGGCTGATTTTAGAGGAATATTTGTACGTTTCAAAAATGGGCACTTAGAAACTTTTCTGGTGAAAACCACACAATGGATTCCTATGGAATGAAATACAAGTTACTGGTAAGTACGCTTAGAAAATACTTTTCAGGGACAGTGCTGGACTAAAAGATGCAGCACTGGGTTCTCTCCTGATAACAGGTGAGTAAATCGGAATTCGTAGTTCGGCTGATTTTAGAGGAATATTTGTACGTTTCAAAAACTGGACACTTAGAAACTTTTCTGGTGAAAACCACACAATGGATTCCTATGGAAGGAAATACAAGTTACTGGTAAGTACGCTTAGAATTACTTTTCATGGTCAGTGCTGGACTAAAAGATGCAGCACTGGGTTCTCTCCTGATAACAGGTGAGTAAATCGTAATTCGTAGTTCGGCTGATTTTAGAGGAATATTTGTACGTTTCAAAAATGGGCACTTAGAAACTTTTCTGGTGAAAACCGCACAATGGATTCCTATGGAATGAAATACAAGTTACTGGTAAGTACGCTTAGAAAATACTTTTCAGGGACAGTGCTGGACTAAAAGATGCAGCACTGGGTTCTCTCCTGATCACAGGTGAGTAAATCGGAATTAGTAGTCCGGCTGATTTTAGAGGAATATTTGTACGTTTCAAAATTGGACACTTATCTGCTGAAAACCACACAAAGGATTCCTATGGAAGGAAATATAAGTTATTGGTAAGTACGCTTAGAACTACTTCTCAGAGTCAGTGCTATTCTAAAAGATGCAGCACTGGGTTCTCTCCTGATAACAGGTGAGTAAATCGGAATTCGTAGTTCGGCTGATTTTAGAGGAATATTTGTATGTTTCAAAAACTGGACACTTAGAAACTTTTCTGGTGAAAACCACACAATGGATTCCTATAAAAGGAAATACAAGTTACTAGTAAGTACGCTTAGAATTACTTTTCAGGGTCAGTGCTGGACTAAAAGATGCAGCATTGGGTTCTCTTCCGATAACAGGTGAGTAAATCGGAATTCGTAGTTCGGCTGATTTTAGAGGAATATTTGTACGTATCAAAATTGGACACTAAGAAACTTTTCTGGTGAAAACCACACAATGGATTCCGATGCAAGGAAATACAAGTTACTGGTAAGTACGCTTAGAATTACTTTTCAGGGTCAGTACTGGACTGAAAGATGCAGCACTGGGTTATCTCCTGATAACAGGAGAGTAAATCGGAATTCGTAGTTCAACTCATTTTAGAGGAATATTGTACGTTTCAAAAATGGACACTTAGAAACTTTTCTGCTCAAAACCACACAATGGATTCCTATGGAATGAAATACAAGTTACTGGTAAGTACACTTAGAATTACTTTTCAGGGTCAGTGTTGGACTAAAAGATGGAGCACTGGGTTCTCTCCTGATAACAGTTGAGTAAATCAGAATTCGTACTTCGGCTGATTTTAGAGGAATATTTGTAAGTTTCAAAAATGGACACAGAAACTTTTCTGGTGAAAACCACACAATTGATTCCTATGGAAGGAAATACAAGTTACTGGTAAGTACGCTTAGAAATACTTTTCAGGGTCAGTGCTGGGATTAAAGATGCAGCAGTGGGTTCTCTCCTGATCACAGGTGAGTAAATCGGAATTCGTAGTTCGGCTGATTTTAGAGGAATATTTGTACGTTTTAAAATTAGACACTTATCTGGTAAAAACCACACAAAAGGATTCCAATTGAAGGAAATACAAGTTACTGGTAAGTACACTTAGAATTACTTCTCAGAGTCAGTGCTGGTCTAAAAGATGCAGCACTGGGTTCTCTCCTGATAACAGGTGAGTAAATCGGAATTCGTAGTTTGGCTGATTTTAGAGGAATAACTGTACGTTTCAAAAATGGACACAGAAACTTTTCTGGTGAAAACCACACAATGGATTCCTATGGAAGGAAATACAAGTTACTGGTAAGTACGCTTAGAATTACTTTTCAGGGTCAGTGCTGGGCTAAAAGATGAAGCACTGGGTTCTCTCCTGATAACAGGTGAGTAAATCGGAATTCGTAGTTCGGCTGATTTATAGGAATATTTGTACGTATCAAAATTGGACACTAAGAAACTTTTCTGGTGAAAACCACACAATGGATTCTGATGCAAGGAAATACAAGTTACTGGTAAGTACGCTTAGAATTACTTTTCAGGGTCAGTACTAGGCTGAAAGATGCAGCACTGGGTTATCTCCTAATAACAGGAGAGTAAATCAGAATTCGTAGTTCAGCTCATTTTAGAGGAATATTTGTACGTTTCAAAAATGGACACTTAGAAACTTTCCTGCTCAAAACCACACAATGGATTCCTATGGAATGAAATACAAGTTACTGGTAAGTACACCTTGAATTACTTTTCAGGGTCAGTGTTGGACTAACAGATGGAGCACTGGGTTCTCTCCTGATAACAGGTGAGTAAATCAGAATTCGTACTTCGGCTGATTTTAGAGGAATATTTGTAAGTTTCAAAAATGGACACAGAAACTTTTCTGGTGAAAACCACACAATGGATTCCTATGGAAGGAAATATAAGTTACTGGTAAGTACGCTTAGAATTACTTTTCAGGGTCAGTGCTGGGATTAAAGATGCAGCACTGGGTTCTCTCCTGATCACAGGTGAGTAAATCGGAATTAGTAGTTCGGCTGATTTTAGAGGAATATTTGTACGTTTCAAAATTGGACACTTATCTGCTGAAAACCACACAAAGGATTCCTATGGAAGGAAATATAAGTTACTGGTAAGTACGCTTAGAACTACTTCTTAGAGTCAGTGCTATTCTAAAAGATGCAGCACTGGGTTCTCTCCTGATAACAGGTGAGTAAATCGGAATTCGTAGTTTGGCTGATTTTAGAGGAATATTTGTACGTTTCAAAAACTGGACACTTAGAAACTTTTCTGGTGAAAACCACACAATGGATTCCTATGGAAGGAAATACAAGTTACTGGTAAGTACGCTTAGAATTACTTTTCATGGTCAGTGCTGGACTAAAAGATGCAGCACTGGGTTCTCTCCTGATAACAGGTGAGTAAATCGGAATTCGTAGTTCGGCTGATTTTAGAGGAATATTTGTACGTTTCAAAAATGGACACTTAGAAACTTTTCTGGTGAAAACCACACAATGGATTCCTATAAAAGGAAATACAAGTTATTAGTAAGTACGCTTAGAATTACTTTTCAGGGTCAGTGCTGGACTAAAAGATGCAGCATTGGGTTCTCTTCCGATAACAGGTGAGTAAATCGGAATTCGTAGTTCGGCTGATTTTAGAAGAATATTTGTACGTATCAAAATTGGACACTAAGAAACTTTTCTGGTGAAAACCACACAATGGATTCCGATGCAAGGAAATACAAGTTACTGGTAAGTACGCTTAGAATTACTTTTCAGGGTCAGTACTGGGCTGAAAGATGCAGCACTGGGTTCTCTCCTGATCACAGGTGAGTAAATCGGAATTAGTAGTTCGGCTGATTTTAGAGGAATATTTGTAAGTTTCAAAAATGGACACAGAAACTTTTCTGGTGAAAACCACACAATGGATTCCTATGGAAGGAAATACAAGTTACTGGTAAGTACGCTTAGAATTACTTTTCAGGGTCAGTGCTGGGATTAAAGATGCAGCACTGGGTTCTCTCCTGATCACAGGTGAGTAAATCGGAATTAGTAGTTCGGCTGATTTTAGAGGAATATTTGTACGTATCAAAATTGGACACTAAGAAACTTTTCTGGTGAAAACCACACAATGGATTCCTATGGAATGAAATACAAGTTAATGGTAAGTACACTTAGAATTACTTTTCAGGGTCAGTGTTGGACTAAAAGATGGAGCACTGGGTTCTCTCCTGATAACAGGTGAGTAAATCAGAATTCGTACTTCAGCTGATTTTAGAGGAATATTTGTAAGTTTCAAAAATGGACACAAAAACTTTTCTGGTGAAAACCACACAATGGATTCCTATGGAAGGAAATACAAGTTACTGGTAAGTACGCTTAGAATTACTTTTCAGGGTCTGTGCTGGGATTAAAGATGCAGCACTGGGTTCTCTCCTGATCACAGGTGAGTAAATCGGAATTAGTAGTTCGGCTGATTTTAGAGGAATATTTGTACATTTCAAAATTGGACACTTATCTGGTGAAAACCACACAAAGGATTCCTATGGAAGGAAATATAAGTTACTGGTAAGTACGCTTAGAACTACTTCTCAGAGTCAGTGCTGTTCTAAAAGATGCAGCACTGGGTTCTCTCCTGATAACAGGTGAGTAAATCAGAATTCGTACTTCAGCTGATTTTAGAGGAATATTTGTACCTTTCAAAATTGGACACTTAGAAACTTTTCTGGTGAAAACCACACAATGGATTTCTATGGAAGGAAAAACAAGTTCCTGGTAAGTATGCTTAGAATTACTTTTCAGGGTCTGTACTGGGCTGAAAGATGTAGCAGGGGGTTCTCTCCTGATAACAGGTGAGTAAATCGGAATTCGTTGTTCGGCTGATTTTAGAGGCATATTTGTACGTTTCAAAAATGGACACTTAGAAACTTTTCTGGTGAAAACCACACAATGGATTCCTATGGAAGGAAATACAAGTTATTGGTAAGTACGCTTAGATTTACTTTTCAGAGTCAGTGCTGGTCTAAACCATGCAGCACTGGGTTCTCTCCTGATAACAAGTGAGTAAATCGGAATTTGTAGTTCAGCTGATTTTCTAGGAATATTTGTACGTTTCAAAAATGGACACTTAGAAACTTTTCTGGTGAAAACCACACAATGGATTCCTATGGAAGGAAATACAAGTTACTGGTAAGTACGCTTAGAATTACTTTTCAGCGTCAGTGCTGGTCTAAAAGATGCAGCACTGGGTTCTCTCCTGATAAAACGTGAGTAAATCAGAATTCGTACTTCGGCTGATTTTAGAGGAATATTTGTAAGTTTCAAAAATGGACACTTAGAAACTTTCTGGTGAAAACCACACAATGGATTCCTACGGAATGAAATACAAGTTACTGGTAAGTACTCTTAGAATTTTTTTTCAGCGTCAGTGCTGGTCTAAAAGATGCAGCACTGGGTTCTCTCCTGATAAAAGGTGAGTAAATCAGAATTCGTACTTCGGCTGATTTTAGAGGAATATTTGTAAGTTTCAAAAATGGACACTTAGAAACTTTTCTGGTGAAAACCACACAATGGATTCCTATGGAAGGAAATACAAGTTACTGGAAAGTACGCTTAGAATTACTTTTCAGGGTCAGTGCTGGACTAAAAGATGCAGCACTGGGTTCTCTCCTGATAACAGGTGAGTAAATCGGAATTCGTAGTTCGGCTGATCTAAGAGGAATATTTGTACGTTTCAAAAATGGACACAGAAACTTTTCTGGTGAAAACCACACAATGGATTCCTATGGAAGGAAATATAAGTTACTGGTAAGTACGCTTAGAATTACTTTTCAGAGTCAGTGCTGGTCTAAAAGATGCAGCACTGGGATCTCTCCTGATAACAGGTGAGTAAATCGGAATTTGTAGTTCGGCTGATATTAAAGGAATATTTGTACGTTTCAAAATTTGACACTTATCTGGTGAAAACCACACAAAAGGATTCCAATGGAAGGAAATACAAGTTACTGGTAAGTACGCTTATAATTACTTTTCAGGTTTAGTGCTGGGCTAAAAGATGCAGCACTGGGTTCTCTCCTGATAACAGGTGAGTAAATCGGAATTCGTTGGTCGGCTGATTTTAGAGGAATATTTGTACGTTTAAAAATTGGACACTTATCTGGTGAAAACCACACAAAAGGATTCCAATGGAAGGAAATACCAGTTACTGGTAAGTACGCTTAGAATTACTTCTCAGAGTCAGTGCTGTTCTAAAAGATGCAGCACTGGGTTCTCTCCTGATAATAGGTGAGTAAATCGGAATTCGTACTTCGGCTGATTTTAGAGGAATATTTGTAAGTTTCAAAAATGGACACTTTGAAACTTTTCTGGTGAAAACCTCACAATGGAATCCTATGGAAGGAAATACAAGTTACTGGAAAGTACGCTTAGAATTACTTTTCAGGGTCAGTGCTGGACTAAAAGATGCAGCACTGGGTTCTCTCCTGATAACAGGTGAGTAAATCGAAATTCGTAGTTCGGCTGATTTTAGATGAATAATTGTACGTTTCAAAAATGGACACGGAAACTTTTCTGGTGAAAACCACACAATGGATTCCTATGGAAGGGAATACAAGTTACTGGTAAGTACGCTTAGAATTACTTTTCAGGGTCAGTGCTGGGCTAAAAGATGCAGCACTGGGTTCTCTCCTGATAACAGGTGAGTAAATCGGAATTCGTAGTTCGGCTGATTTTAGAGGAATATTTGTACGTATCAAAATTGGACACTAAGAAACTTTTCTGGTGAAAACCACACAATGGATTCCGATGCAAGGAAATACAAGTTACTGGTAAGTACGCTTAGAATTACTTTTCAGGGTCAGTGCTGGGTTAAAAGATGCAGCACTGGGTTCTCTCCTGATAACAGGTGAGTAAATCGTAATTCGTAGTTCGGCTGATTTTAGAGGGATATTTGTACGTTTCAAAAATGGGCACTTAGAAACTTTTCTGGTGAAAACCGCACAATGGATTCCTATGGAATGAAATACAAGTTACTGGTAAGTACGCTTAGAAAATACTTTTCAGGGACAGTGCTGGACTAAAAGATGCAGCACTGGGTTCTCTCCTCATAACAGGTGAGTAAATCGGAATTCGTAGTTCGGCTGATTTTAGAGGAATATTTGTACGTTTCAAAAATGGACACTTAGAAACTTTTCTGGTGAAAACCACACAATGGATTCCTATAAAAGGAAATACAAGTTACTAGTAAGTACGCTTAGAATTACTTTTCAGGGTCAGTGCTGGACTAAAAGATGCAGCATTGGGTTCTCTTCCGATCGGAATTCGTAGTTCGGCTGATTTTAGAGGAATATTTGTACGTATCAAAATTGGACACTAAGAAACTTTTCTGGTGAAAACCAAACAATGGATTCCGATGCAAGGAAATACAAGTTACTGGTAAGTACGCTTAGAATTACTTTTCAGGGTCAGTACTGGACTGAAAGATGCAGCACTGGGTTATCTCCCGATAACAGGAGAGTAAATCGGAATTCGTAGTTCAACTCATTTTAGAGGAATATTGTACGTTTCAAAAATGGACACTTAGAAACTTTTCTGCTCAAAACCACACAATGGATTCCTATGGAATGAAATACAAGTTACTGGTAAGTACACTTAGAATTACTTTTCAGGGTCAGTGTTGGACTAAAAGATGGAGCACTGGGTTCTCTCCTGATAACAGGTGAGTAAATCGGAATTCGTAGTTCGGCTGATCTAAGAGGAATATTTGTACGTTTCAAAAATGGACACAGAAACTTTTCTGGTGAAAACCACACAATGGATTCCTATGGAAGGAAATATAAGTTACTGGTAAGTACGCTTAGAATTACTTTTCAGAGTCAGTGCTGGTCTAAAAGATGCAGCACTGGGTTCTCTCCTGATAACAGGTGAGTAAATCGGAATTCGTTGGTCGGCTGATTTTAGAGGAATATTTGTACATTTAAAAATTGGACACTTATCTGGTGAAAACCACACAAAAGGATTCCAATGGAAGGAAATACAAGTTACTGGTAAGTACGCTTATAATTACTTTTCAGGGTTAGTGCTGGGCTAAAAGATGCAGCACTGGGTTCTCTCCTGATAACAGGTGAGTAAATCGGAATTCGTTGGTCGGCTGATTTTAGAGGAATATTTGTACATTTAAAAATTGGACACTTATCTGGTGAAAACCACACAAAAGGATTCCAATGGAAGGAAATACAAGTTACTGGTAAGTACGCTTAGAATTACTTCTCAGAGTCAGTGCTGGTCTAAAAGATGCAGCACTGGGTTCTCTCCTGATAACAGGTGAGTAAATCGGAATTCGTAGTTCGGCTGATTTTAGAGGAATATTTGTACGTTTCAAAAACTGGACACTTAGAAACTTTTCTGGTGAAAACCACACAATGGATTCCTATAGAAGGAAATACAAGTTACTGGTAAGTACGCTTAGAATTACTTTTCATGGTCAGTGCTGGACTAAAAGATGCAGCACTGGGTTCTCTCCTGATAACAGGTGAGTAAATCGGAATTCGTAGTTCGGCTGATTTTAGAGGAATATTTGTACGTTTCAAAAATGGACACTTAGAAACTTTTCTGGTGAAAACCACACAATGGATTCCTATAAAAGGAAATACAAGTTACTAGTAAGTACGCTTAGAATTACTTTTCAGGGTCAGTGCTGGACTAAAAGATGCAGCATTGGGTTCTCTTCCAAAAACAGGTGAGTAAATCGGAATTCGTAGTTCGGCTGATTTTAGAAGAATATTTGTACGTATCAAAATTGGACACTAAGAAACTTTTCTGGTGAAAACCACACAATGGATTCCGATGCAAGGAAATACAAGTTACTGGTAAGTACGCTTAGAACTACTTCTCAGAGTCAGTGCTGTTCTAAAAGATGCAGCACTGGGTTCTCTCCTGATAACAGGTGAGTAAATCGGAATTCGTAGTTCGGCTGATTTTAGAGGAATATTTGTACCTTTCAAAATTGGACACTTAGAAACTTTTCTGGTGAAAACCACACAATGGATTCCTATGGAAGAAAAAACAAGTTCCTGGTAAGTATGCTTAGAATTACTTTTCAGGGTCTGTACTGGGCTGAAAGATGTAGCAGCGGGTTCTCTCCTGATAACAGGTGAGTAAATCGGAATTCGTTGTTCAGCTGATTTTAGAGGCATATTTGTACGTTTCAAAAATGGACACTTACAAACTTTTCTGGTGAAAACCACACAATGGATTCCTATGAAAGGAAATACAAGTTACTGGTAAGTACGCTTAGAATTACTTTTCAGGGTCAGTGCTGGGCTAAAAGATGCAGCACTGGGTTCTCTCCTGATAACAGGTGAGTAAATCGGAATTCGTAGTTCGGCTGACTTTAGAGGAATATTTGTACGTTTTAAAAATGGGCACTTAGAATCTTTTCTGGCGAAAACCACACAATGGATTCCTATGAAATGAAATACAAGTTACTGGTAAGTACCCTTAGAAAATACTTTTCAGGGACAGTGCTGGACTAAAAGATGCAGCACTGGGTTCTCTCCTGATAACAGGTGAGTAAATCAGAATTCGTACTTTGGCTGATTTTAGAGGAATATTTGTATGTTTCAAAAATGGACACAAAAACTTTTCTGGTGAAAACCACACAATGGATTCCTATGGAAGGAAATACAAGTTACTGGTAAGTACGCTTAGAATTACTTTTCAGAGTCAGTGCTGGTCTAAAAGATGCAGCACTGGGATCTCTCCTGATAACAGGTGAGTAAATCGGAATTTGTAGTTCGGCTGATATTAAAGGAATATTTGTGCGTTTCAAAAATGGACACAGAAACTTTTCTGGTGAAAACCACACAATGGATTCCTATGGAAAGAAATACAAGTTACTGGTAAGTACGCTTAAAATTACTTTTCAGGGTCAGTGCTGGGCTGAAAGATGCAGCACTGGGTTCTCTCCTGATAACAGGTGAGTAAATCGGAATTCGTAGATCGGCTGATTTTAGAGGAATATTTGTACGTTTCAAAATTGGACACTTATCTGGTGAAAACCACACAAAGGATTCCAATGGAAGGAAATACAAGTTACTGGTAAGTACGCTTAGAATTACTTTATAGAGTCAGTGCTGGTCTAAACCATGCAGCACTGGGTTCTCTCCTGATAACAAGTGAGTAAGTCGGAATTTGTAGTTCGGCTGATTTTATAGGAATATTTGTACGTTTCAAAAATGGACACTTAGAAACTTTTCTGGTGAAAACCAAACAATGGATTCCTATGGAAGGAAATACAAGTTACTGGTAAGTACGCTTAGAATTACTTTTCAGGGTCAGTGCTGGGCTGAAAGATGCAGCACTGGGTTCTCTCCTGATAACAGGTGAGTAAATCGGAATTTGTAGTTCGGCTGATTTTAGAGGAATATTTGTACGTTTCAAAATTGGACACTTATCTGGTGAAAACCACACAAAAGGATTCCAATGGAAGGAAATACAAGTTACTGGTAAGTACGCTTAGAATTACTTTTCAGGGTCAGTGCTGGGCTAAAAGATGCAGCACTGGGTTCTCTCCTGATAACAGGTGAGTAAATCAGAATTCGTTGGTCGGCTGATTTTAGAGGAATATTTGTACGTTTCAAAATTGGACACTTATCTGGTGAAAACCACACAAAAGGATTCCAATGGAAGGAAATACAAGTTACTGGTAAGTACGCTTAGAATTACTTCTCAGAGTCAGTGCTGGTCTAAAAGATGCAGCACTGGGTTCTCTCCTGATAATAGGTGAGTAAATCGGAATTTGTAGTTCGGCTGATTTTAGAGGAATATTTGTAAGTTTCAAAAATGGACACTTAGAAACTTTTCTGGTGAAAACCACACAATGGATTCCTATGGAAGGAAATACAAGTTACTGGTAAGTACGCTTAGAATTACTTTTCAGAGTCAGTGCTGGTCTAAACCATGCAGCACTGGGTTCTCTCCTGAGAACAAGTGAGTAAATCGGAATTTGTAGTTTGGCTGATTTTATAGGAATATTTGTACGTTTCAAAAATGGACACTTTAAAACTTTTCTGGTGAAAACCACACAATGGATTCCTATGGAAGGAAATACAAGTTACTGGTAAGTACGCTTGTACGCTTAGAATTACTTTTCAGCATCAGTGCTGGTCTAAAAGATGCAGCACTGGGTTTTCTCCTGATAAAAGGTGAGTAAATCAGAATTCGTACTTCGGCTGATTTTAGAGGAATATTTGTAAGTTTCAAAAATGGACACTTAGAAACTTTTCTGGTGAAAACCTCACAATGGAATCCTATGGAAGGAAATACAAGTTACTGGAAAGTACGCTTAGAATTACTTTTCAGGGTCAGTGCTGGACTAAAAGATGCAGCACTGGGTTCTCTCCTGATAACAGGTGAGTTAATCGGAATTCGTAGTTCGGCTGATTTTAGAGGAATATTTGTACATTTCAAAAATGGACACAGAAACTTTTTTGGTGAAAACCACACAATGGATTCCTATGGAAGGAAATACAAGTTACTGGTAAGTACGCTTAGAATTACTTTTCAGGGTCAGTGCTGGGCTAAAAGATGCAGCACTGGGTTCTCTCCTGATAACAGGTGAGTAAATCGGAATTCGTAGTTCGGCTGATTTTAGAGGAATATTTGTACGTTTTAAAAATGGGCACTTAGAAACTTTTCTGGTGAAAATCACATAATGGGTTCCTATGGAAGGAAATACAAGTTACTGGTAAGTACGCTTAGAATTACTTTTCAGGGTCAGTGCTGGGATTAAAGATGCAGCACTGGGTTCTCTCCTGATCACAGGTGAGTAAATCGGAATTAGTAGTCCGGCTGATTTTAGAGGAATATTTGTACGTTTCAAAATTGGACACTTATCTGCTGAAAACCACACAAAGGATTCCTATGGAAGGAAATATAAGTTACTGGTAAGTACGCTTAGAACTACTTCTCAGAGTCAGTGCTATTCTAAAAGATGCAGCACTGGGTTCTCTCCTGATAACAGGTGAGTAAATCGGAATTCGTAGTTCGGCTGATTTTAGAGGAATATTTGTACGTTTCAAAAACTGGACACTTAGAAACTTTTCTGGTGAAAACCACACAATGGATTCCTATGGAAGGAAATACAAGTTACTGGTAAGTACGCTTAGAATTACTTTTCATGGTCAGTGCTGGACTAAAAGATGCAGCACTGGGTTCTCTCCTGATAACAGGTGAGTAAATCGTAATTCGTAGTTCGTCTGATTTTAGAGGAATATTTGTACGTTTCAAAAATGGGCACTTAGAAACTTTTCTGGTGAAAACCGCACAATGGATTCCTATGGAATGAAATACAAGTTACTGGTAAGTACGCTTAGAAAATACTTTTCAGGGACTGTGCTGGACTAAAAGATGCAGCACTGGGTTCTCTCCTGATAACAGGTGAGTAAATCGGAATTCGTAGTTCGGCTGATTTTAGAGGAATATTTGTACGTTTCAAAAATGGACACTTAGAAACTTTTCTGGTGAAAACCACACAATGGATTCCTATAAAAGGAAATACAAGTTACTAGTAAGTACGCTTAGAATTACTTTTCAGGGTCAGTGCTGGACTAAAAGATGCAGCATTGGGTTCTCTTCCGATAACAGGTGAGTAAATCGGAATTCGTAGTTCAGCTGATTTTAGAGGAATATTTGTACGTATCAAAATTGGACACTAAGAAACTTTTCTGGTGAAAACCACACAATGGATTCCGATGCAAGGAAATACAAGTTACTGGTAAGTACGCTTAGAATTACTTTTCAGGGTCAGTACTGGACTGAAAGATGCAGCACTGGGTTATCTCCTGATAACAGGAGAGTAAATCGGAATTCGTAGTTCAACTCATTTTAGAGGAATATTGTACGTTTCAAAAATGGACACTTAGAAACTTTTCTGCTCAAAACCACACAATGGATTCCTATGGAATGAAATACAAGTTACTGGTAAGTACACTTAGAATTACTTTTCAGGGTCAGTGTTGGACTAAAAGATGGAGCACTGGGTTCTCTCCTGATAACAGGTGAGTAAATCAGAATTCATACTTCAGCTGATTTTAGAGGAATATTTGTAAGTTTCAAAAATGGACACAAAAACTTTTCTGGTGAAAACCACACAATGGATTCCTATGGAAGGAAATACAAGTTACTGGTAAGTACGCTTAGAATTACTTTTCAGGGTCTGTGCTGGGATTAAAGATGCAGCACTGGGTTCTCTCCTGATCACAGGTGAGTAAATCGGAATTAGTAGTTCGGCTGATTTTAGAGGAATATTTGTACGTTTCAAAATTGGACACTTATCTGGTGAAAACCACACAAAGGATTCCTATGGAAGGAAATATAAGTTACTGGTAAGTACGCTTAGAACTACTTCTCAGAGTCAGTGCTGTTCTAAAAGATGCAGCACTGGGTTCTCTCCTGATAACAGGTGAGTAAATCGGAATTCGTAGTTCGGCTGATTTTAGAGGAATATTTGTACCTTTCAAAATTGGACACTTAGAAACTTTTCTGGTGAAAACCACACAATGGATTCCTATGGAAGAAAAAACAAGTTCCTGGTAAGTATGCTTAGAATTACTTTTCAGGGTCTGTACTGGGCTGAAAGATGTCGCAGCGGGTTCTCTCCTGATAACAGGTGAGTAAATCGGAATTCGTTGTTCGGCTGATTTTAGAGGCATATTTGTACGTTTCAAAAATGGACACTTAGAAACTTTTCTGGTGAAAACCACACAATGGATTCCTATGGAAGGAAATACAAGTTATTGGTAAGTACGCTTAGAATTACTTTTCAGAGTCAGTGCTGGTCTAAACCATGCAGCACAGGGTTCTCTCCTGATAACAAGTGAGTAAATCGGAATTTGTAGTTTGGCTGATTTTCTAGGAATATTTGTACGTTTCAAAAATGGACACTTAGAAACTTTTCCGGTGAAAACCACACAATGGATTCCTATGGAAGGAAATACAAGTTACTGGTAAGTACGCTTAGAATTACTTTTCAGCGTCAGTGCTGGTCTAAAAGATGCAGCACTGGGTTCTCTCCTGATAAAAGGTGAGTAAATCAGAATTCGTACTTCGGCTGATTTTAGAGGAATATTTGTACGTATCAAAATTGGACACTAAGAAACTTTTCTGGTGAAAACCACACAATGGATTCCGATGCAAGGAAATACATGTTACTGGTAAGTACGCTCAGAATTACTTTTCAGGGTCAGTACTGGGCTGAAAGATGCAGCACTGGGTTATCTCCTGATAGCAGGACAGTAAATCGGAATTCGTAGTTCAGCTCATTTTAGAGGAATATTTGTAGGTTTCAAAAATGGACACTTAGAAACTTTTCTGCTCAAAACCACACAATGGATTCCTATGGAATGAAATACAAGTTACTGGTAAGTACACTTAGAATTACTTTTCAGGGTCAGTGTTGGACTAAAAGATGGAGCACTGGGTTCTCTCCTGATAACAGTTGAGTAAATCAGAATTCGTACTTCGGCTGATTTTAGAGGAATATTTGTAAGTTTCAAAAATGGACACAGAAACTTTTCTGGTGAAAACCACACAATTGATTCCTATGGAAGGAAATACAAGTTACTGGTAAGTACGCTTAGAAATACTTTTCAGGGTCAGTGCTGGGATTAAAGATGCAGCAGTGGGTTCTCTCCTGATCACAGGTGAGTAAATCGGAATTCGTAGTTCGGCTGATTTTAGAGGAATATTTGTACGTTTCAAAATTAGACACTTGTCTGGTAAAAACCACACAAAAGGATTCCAATTGAAGGAAATACAAGTTACTGGTAAGTACACTTAGAATTACTTCTCAGAGTCAGTGCTGGTCTAAAAGATGCAGCACTGGGTTCTCTCCTGATAACAGGTGAGTAAATCGGAATTCGTAGTTTGGCTGATTTTAGAGGAATAACTGTACGTTTCAAAAATGGACACAGAAACTTTTCTGGTGAAAACCACACAATGGATTCCTATGGAAGGAAATACAAGTTACTGGTAAGTACGCTTAGAATTACTTTTCAGGGTCAGTGCTGGGCTAAAAGATGAAGCACTGGGTTCTCTCCTGATAACAGGTGAGTAAATCGGAATTCGTAGTTCGGCTGATTTATAGGAATATTTGTACGTATCAAAATTGGACACTAAGAAACTTTTCTGGTGAAAACCACACAATGGATTCTGATGCAAGGAAATACAAGTTACTGGTAAGTACGCTTAGAATTACTTTTCAGGGTCAGTACTAGGCTGAAAGATGCAGCACTGGGTTATCTCCTAATACCAGGAGAGTAAATCAGAATTCGTAGTTCAGCTCATTTTAGAGGAATATTTGTAAGTTTCAAAAATGGACACAAAAACTTTTCTGGTGAAAACCACACAATGGATTCCTATGGAAGGAAATACAAGTTACTGGTAAGTACGCTTAGAATTACTTTTCAGGGTCTGTGCTGGGATTAAAGATGCAGCACTGGGTTCTCTCCTGATCACAGGTGAGTAAATCGGAATTAGTAGTTCGGCTGATTTTAGAGGAATATTTGTACGTTTCAAAATTGGACACTTATCTGGTGAAAACCACACAAAGGATTCCTATGGAAGGAAATATAAGTTACTGGTAAGTACGCTTAGAACTACTTCTCAGAGTCAGTGCTGTTCTAAAAGATGCAGCACTGGGTTCTCTCCTGATAACAGGTGAGTAAATCGGAATTCGTAGTTCGGCTGATTTTAGAGGAATATTTGTACCTTTCAAAATTGGACACTTAGAAACTTTTCTGGTGAAAACCACACAATGGATTCCTATGGAAGAAAAAACAAGTTCCTGGTAAGTATGCTTAGAATTACTTTTCAGGGTCTGTACTGGGCTGAAAGATGTAGCAGCGGGTTCTCTCCTGATAACAGGTGAGTAAATCGGAATTCGTTGTTCGGCTGATTTTAGAGGCATATTTGTACGTTTCAAAAATGGACACTTAGAAACTTTTCTGGTGAAAACCACACAATGGATTCCTATGGAAGGAAATACAAGTTATTGGTAAGTACGCTTAGAATTACTTTTCAGAGTCAGTGCTGGTCTAAACCATGCAGCACAGGGTTCTCTCCTGATAACAAGTGAGTAAATCGGAATTCGTAGTTCGGCTGATTTATAGGAATATTTGTACGTATCAAAAATGGACACTTAGAAACTTTTCCGGTGAAAACCACACAATGGATTCCTATGGAAGGAAATACAAGTTACTGGTAAGTACGCTTAGAATTACTTTTCAGCGTCAGTGCTGGTCTAAAAGATGCAGCACTGGGTTCTCTCCTGATAAAAGGTGAGTAAATCAGAATTCGTACTTCGGCTGATTTTAGAGGAATATTTGTACGTATCAAAATTGGACACTAAGAAACTTTTCTGGTGAAAACCACACAATGGATTCCGATGCAAGGAAATACATGTTACTGGTAAGTACGCTCAGAATTACTTTTCAGGGTCAGTACTGGGCTGAAAGATGCAGCACTGGGTTATCTCCTGATAGCAGGACAGTAAATCGGAATTCGTAGTTCAGCTCATTTTAGAGGAATATTTGTAGGTTTCAAAAATGGACACTTAGAAACTTTTCTGCTCAAAACCACACAATGGATTCCTATGGAATGAAATACAAGTTACTGGTAAGTACACTTAGAATTACTTTTCAGGGTCAGTGTTGGACTAAAAGATGGAGCACTGGGTTCTCTCCTGATAACAGTTGAGTAAATCAGAATTCGTACTTCGGCTGATTTTAGAGGAATATTTGTAAGTTTCAAAAATGGACACAGAAACTTTTCTGGTGAAAACCACACAATTGATTCCTATGGAAGGAAATACAAGTTACTGGTAAGTACGCTTAGAAATACTTTTCAGGGTCAGTGCTGGGATTAAAGATGCAGCAGTGGGTTCTCTCCTGATCACAGGTGAGTAAATCGGAATTCGTAGTTCGGCTGATTTTAGAGGAATATTTGTACGTTTCAAAATTAGACACTTGTCTGGTAAAAACCACACAAAAGGATTCCAATTGAAGGAAATACAAGTTACTGGTAAGTACACTTAGAATTACTTCTCAGAGTCAGTGCTGGTCTAAAAGATGCAGCACTGGGTTCTCTCCTGATAACAGGTGAGTAAATCGGAATTCGTAGTTTGGCTGATTTTAGAGGAATAACTGTACGTTTCAAAAATGGACACAGAAACTTTTCTGGTGAAAACCACACAATGGATTCCTATGGAAGGAAATACAAGTTACTGGTAAGTACGCTTAGAATTACTTTTCAGGGTCAGTGCTGGGCTAAAAGATGAAGCACTGGGTTCTCTCCTGATAACAGGTGAGTAAATCGGAATTCGTAGTTCGGCTGATTTATAGGAATATTTGTACGTATCAAAATTGGACACTAAGAAACTTTTCTGGTGAAAACCACACAATGGATTCTGATGCAAGGAAATACAAGTTACTGGTAAGTACGCTTAGAATTACTTTTCAGGGTCAGTACTAGGCTGAAAGATGCAGCACTGGGTTATCTCCTAATACCAGGAGAGTAAATCAGAATTCGTAGTTCAGCTCATTTTAGAGGAATATTTGTAAGTTTCAAAAATGGACACAAAAACTTTTCTGGTGAAAACCACACAATGGATTCCTATGGAAGGAAATACAAGTTACTGGTAAGTACGCTTAGAATTACTTTTCAGGGTCTGTGCTGGGATTAAAGATGCAGCACTGGGTTCTCTCCTGATCACAGGTGAGTAAATCGGAATTAGTAGTTCGGCTGATTTTAGAGGAATATTTGTACGTTTCAAAATTGGACACTTATCTGGTGAAAACCACACAAAGGATTCCTATGGAAGGAAATATAAGTTACTGGTAAGTACGCTTAGAACTACTTCTCAGAGTCAGTGCTGTTCTAAAAGATGCAGCACTGGGTTCTCTCCTGATAACAGGTGAGTAAATCGGAATTCGTAGTTCGGCTGATTTTAGAGGAATATTTGTACCTTTCAAAATTGGACACTTAGAAACTTTTCTGGTGAAAACCACACAATGGATTCCTATGGAAGAAAAAACAAGTTCCTGGTAAGTATGCTTAGAATTACTTTTCAGGGTCTGTACTGGGCTGAAAGATGTAGCAGCGGGTTCTCTCCTGATAACAGGTGAGTAAATCGGAATTCGTTGTTCGGCTGATTTTAGAGGCATATTTGTACGTTTCAAAAATGGACACTTAGAAACTTTTCTGGTGAAAACCACACAATGGATTCCTATGGAAGGAAATACAAGTTATTGGTAAGTACGCTTAGAATTACTTTTCAGAGTCAGTGCTGGTCTAAACCATGCAGCACAGGGTTCTCTCCTGATAACAAGTGAGTAAATCGGAATTCGTAGTTCGGCTGATTTATAGGAATATTTGTACGTATCAAAAATGGACACTTAGAAACTTTTCCGGTGAAAACCACACAATGGATTCCTATGGAAGGAAATACAAGTTACTGGTAAGTACGCTTAGAATTACTTTTCAGCGTCAGTGCTGGTCTAAAAGATGCAGCACTGGGTTCTCTCCTGATAAAAGGTGAGTAAATCAGAATTCGTACTTCGGCTGATTTTAGAGGAATATTTGTACGTATCAAAATTGGACACTAAGAAACTTTTCTGGTGAAAACCACACAATGGATTCCGATGCAAGGAAATACATGTTACTGGTAAGTACGCTCAGAATTACTTTTCAGGGTCAGTACTGGGCTGAAAGATGCAGCACTGGGTTATCTCCTGATAGTAGGACAGTAAATCGGAATTCGTAGTTCAGCTCATTTTAGAGGAATATTTGTAGGTTTCAAAAATGGACACTTAGAAACTTTTCTGCTCAAAACCACACAATGGATTCCTATGGAATGAAATACAAGTTACTGGTAAGTACACTTAGAATTACTTTTCAGGGTCAGTGTTGGACTAAAAGATGGAGCACTGGGTTCTCTCCTGATAACAGTTGAGTAAATCAGAATTCGTACTTCGGCTGATTTTAGAGGAATATTTGTAAGTTTCAAAAATGGACACAGAAACTTTTCTGGTGAAAACCACACAATTGATTCCTATGGAAGGAAATACAAGTTACTGGTAAGTACGCTTAGAAATACTTTTCAGGGTCAGTGCTGGGATTAAAGATGCAGCAGTGGGTTCTCTCCTGATCACAGGTGAGTAAATCGGAATTCGTAGTTCGGCTGATTTTAGAGGAATATTTGTACGTTTCAAAATTAGACACTTATCTGGTAAAAACCACACAAAAGGATTCCAATTGAAGGAAATACAAGTTACTGGTAAGTACACTTAGAATTACTTCTCAGAGTCAGTGCTGGTCTAAAAGATGCAGCACTGGGTTCTCTCCTGATAACAGGTGAGTAAATCGGAATTCGTAGTTTGGCTGATTTTAGAGGAATAACTGTACGTTTCAAAAATGGACACAGAAACTTTTCTGGTGAAAACCACACAATGGATTCCTATGGAAGGAAATACAAGTTACTGGTAAGTACGCTTAGAATTACTTTTCAGGGTCAGTGCTGGGCTAAAAGATGAAGCACTGGGTTCTCTCCTGATAACAGGTGAGTAAATCGGAATTCGTAGTTCGGCTGATTTATAGGAATATTTGTACGTATCAAAATTGGACACTAAGAAACTTTTCTGGTGAAAACCACACAATGGATTCTGATGCAAGGAAATACAAGTTACTGGTAAGTACGCTTAGAATTACTTTTCAGGGTCAGTACTAGGCTGAAAGATGCAGCACTGGGTTATCTCCTAATAACAGGAGAGTAAATCAGAATTCGTAGTTCAGCTCATTTTAGAGGAATATTTGTACGTTTCAAAAATGGACACTTAGAAACTTTCCTGCTCAAAACCACACAATGGATTCCTATGGAATGAAATACAAGTTACTGGTAAGTACACCTAGAATTACTTTTCAGGGTCAGTACTGGACTGAAAGATGCAGCACTGGGTTATCTCCTGATAACAGGAGAGTAAATCGGAATTCGTAGTTCAACTCATTTTAGAGGAATATTGTACGTTTCAAAAATGGACACTTAGAAACTTTTCTGCTCAAAACCACACAATGGATTCCTATGGAATGAAATACAAGTTACTGGTAAGTACACTTAGAATTACTTTTCAGGGTCAGTGTTGGACTAAAAGATGGAGCACTGGGTTCTCTCCTGATAACAGGTGAGTAAATCAGAATTCATACTTCAGCTGATTTTAGAGGAATATTTGTAAGTTTCAAAAATGGACACAAAAACTTTTCTGGTGAAAACCACACAATGGATTCCTATGGAAGGAAATACAAGTTACTGGTAAGTACGCTTAGAATTACTTTTCAGGGTCTGTGCTGGGATTAAAGATGCAGCACTGGGTTCTCTCCTGATCACAGGTGAGTAAATCGGAATTAGTAGTTCGGTTGATTTTAGAGGAATATTTGTACGTTTCAAAATTGGACACTTATCTGGTGAAAACCACACAAAGGATTCCTATGGAAGGAAATATAAGTTACTGGTAAGTACGCTTAGAACTACTTCTCAGAGTCAGTGCTGTTCTAAAAGATGCAGCACTGGGTTCTCTCCTGATAACAGGTGAGTAAATCGGAATTCGTAGTTCGGCTGATTTTAGAGGAATATTTGTACCTTTCAAAATTGGACACTTAGAAACTTTTCTGGTGAAAACCACACAATGGATTCCTATGGAAGAAAAAACAAGTTCCTGGTAAGTATGCTTAGAATTACTTTTCAGGGTCTGTACTGGGCTGAAAGATGTAGCAGCGGGTTCTCTCCTGATAACAGGTGAGTAAATCGGAATTCGTTGTTCGGCTGATTTTAGAGGCATATTTGTACGTTTCAAAAATGGACACTTAGAAACTTTTCTGGTGAAAACCACACAATGGATTCCTATGGAAGGAAATACAAGTTATTGGTAAGTACGCTTAGAATTACTTTTCAGAGTCAGTGCTGGTCTAAACCATGCAGCACAGGGTTCTCTCCTGATAACAAGTGAGTAAATCGGAATTTGTAGTTTGGCTGATTTTCTAGGAATATTTGTACGTTTCAAAAATGGACACTTAGAAACTTTTCCGGTGAAAACCACACAATGGATTCCTATGGAAGGAAATACAAGTTACTGGTAAGTACGCTTAGAATTACTTTTCAGCATCAGTGCTGGTCTAAAAGATGCAGCACTGGGTTCTCTCCTGATAAAAGGTGAGTAAATCAGAATTCGTACTTCGGCTGATTTTAGAGGAATATTTGTACGTATCAAAATTGGACACTAAGAAACTTTTCTGGTGAAAACCACACAATGGATTCCGATGCAAGGAAATACATGTTACTGGTAAGTACGCTCAGAATTACTTTTCAGGGTCAGTACTGGGCTGAAAGATGCAGCACTGGGTTATCTCCTGATAGCAGGACAGTAAATCGGAATTCGTAGTTCAGCTCATTTTAGAGGAATATTTGTAGGTTTCAAAAATGGACACTTAGAAACTTTTCTGCTCAAAACCACACAATGGATTCCTATGGAATGAAATACAAGTTACTGGTAAGTACACTTAGAATTACTTTTCAGGGTCAGTGTTGGACTAAAAGATGGAGCACTGGGTTCTCTCCTGATAACAGTTGAGTAAATCAGAATTCGTACTTCAGCTGATTTTAGAGGAATATTTGTAAGTTTCAAAAATGGACACAGAAACTTTTCTGGTGAAAACCACACAATTGATTCCTATGGAAGGAAATACAAGTTACTGGTAAGTACGCTTAGAAATACTTTTCAGGGTCAGTGCTGGGATTAAAGATGCAGCAGTGGGTTCTCTTCTGATCACAGGTGAGTAAATCGGAATTCGTAGTTCGGCTGATTTTAGAGGAATATTTGTACGTTTCAAAATTAGACACTTATCTGGTAAAAACCACACAAAAGGATTCCAATTGAAGGAAATACAAGTTACTGGTAAGTACACTTAGAATTACTTCTCAGAGTCAGTGCTGGTCTAAAAGATGCAGCACTGGGTTCTCTCCTGATAACAGGTGAGTAAATCGGAATTCGTAGTTTGGCTGATTTTAGAGGAATAACTGTACGTTTCAAAAATGGACACAGAAACTTTTCTGGTGAAAACCACACAATGGATTCCTATGGAAGGAAATACAAGTTACTGGTAAGTACGCTTAGAATTACTTTTCAGGGTCAGTGCTGGGCTAAAAGATGAAGCACTGGGTTCTCTCCTGATAACAGGTGAGTAAATTGGAATTCGTAGTTCGGCTGATTTATAGGAATATTTGTACGTATCAAAATTGGACACTAAGAAACTTTTCTGGTGAAAACCACACAATGGATTCTGATGCAAGGAAATACAAGTTACTGGTAAGTACGCTTAGAATTACTTTTCAGGGTCAGTACTAGGCTGAAAGATGCAGCACTGGGTTATCTCCTAATAACAGGAGAGTAAATCAGAATTCGTAGTTCAGCTCATTTTAGAGGAATATTTGTAAGTTTCAAAAATGGACACAAAAACTTTTCTGGTGAAAACCACACAATGGATTCCTATGGAAGGAAATACAAGTTACTGGTAAGTACGCTTAGAATTACTTTTCAGGGTCTGTGCTGGGATTAAAGATGCAGCACTGGGTTCTCTCCTGATCACAGGTGAGTAAATCGGAATTAGTAGTTCGGCTGATTTTAGAGGAATATTTGTACGTTTCAAAATTGGACACTTATCTGGTGAAAACCACACAAAGGATTCCTATGGAAGGAAATATAAGTTACTGGTAAGTACGCTTAGAACTACTTCTCAGAGTCAGTGCTGTTCTAAAAGATGCAGCACTGGGTTCTCTCCTGATAACAGGTGAGTAAATCGGAATTCGTAGTTCGGCTGATTTTAGAGGAATATTTGTACCTTTCAAAATTGGACACTTAGAAACTTTTCTGGTGAAAACCACACAATGGATTCCTATGGAAGAAAAAACAAGTTCCTGGTAAGTATGCTTAGAATTACTTTTCAGGGTCTGTACTGGGCTGAAAGATGTAGCAGCGGGTTCTCTCCTGATAACAGGTGAGTAAATCGGAATTCGTTGTTCGGCTGATTTTAGAGGCATATTTGTACGTTTCAAAAATGGACACTTAGAAACTTTTCTGGTGAAAACCACACAATGGATTCCTATGGAAGGAAATACAAGTTATTGGTAAGTACGCTTAGAATTACTTTTCAGAGTCAGTGCTGGTCTAAACCATGCAGCACAGGGTTCTCTCCTGATAACAAGTGAGTAAATCGGAATTCGTAGTTCGGCTGATTTATAGGAATATTTGTACGTATCAAAAATGGACACTTAGAAACTTTTCCGGTGAAAACCACACAATGGATTCCTATGGAAGGAAATACAAGTTACTGGTAAGTACGCTTAGAATTACTTTTCAGCGTCAGTGCTGGTCTAAAAGATGCAGCACTGGGTTCTCTCCTGATAAAAGGTGAGTAAATCAGAATTCGTACTTCGGCTGATTTTAGAGGAATATTTGTACGTATCAAAATTGGACACTAAGAAACTTTTCTGGTGAAAACCACCCAATGGATTCCGATGCAAGGAAATACATGTTACTGGTAAGTACGCTCAGAATTACTTTTCAGGGTCAGTACTGGGCTGAAAGATGCAGCACTGGGTTATCTCCTGATAGCAGGACAGTAAATCGGAATTCGTAGTTCAGCTCATTTTAGAGGAATATTTGTAGGTTTCAAAAATGGACACTTAGAAACTTTTCTGCTCAAAACCACACAATGGATTCCTATGGAATGAAATACAAGTTACTGGTAAGTACACTTAGAATTACTTTTCAGGGTCAGTGTTGGACTAAAAGATGGAGCACTGGGTTCTCTCCTGATAACAGTTGAGTAAATCAGAATTCGTACTTCGGCTGATTTTAGAGGAATATTTGTAAGTTTCAAAAATGGACACAGAAACTTTTCTGGTGAAAACCACACAATTGATTCCTATGGAAGGAAATACAAGTTACTGGTAAGTACGCTTAGAAATACTTTTCAGGGTCAGTGCTGGGATTAAAGATGCAGCAGTGGGTTCTCTTCTGATCACAGGTGAGTAAATCGGAATTCGTAGTTCGGCTGATTTTAGAGGAATATTTGTACGTTTCAAAATTAGACACTTATCTGGTAAAAACCACACAAAAGGATTCCAATTGAAGGAAATACAAGTTACTGGTAAGTACACTTAGAATTACTTCTCAGAGTCAGTGCTGGTCTAAAAGATGCAGCACTGGGTTCTCTCCTGATAACAGGTGAGTAAATCGGAATTCGTAGTTTGGCTGATTTTAGAGGAATAACTGTACGTTTCAAAAATGGACACAGAAACTTTTCTGGTGAAAACCACACAATGGATTCCTATGGAAGGAAATACAAGTTACTGGTAAGTACGCTTAGAATTACTTTTCAGGGTCAGTGCTGGGCTAAAAGATGAAGCACTGGGTTCTCTCCTGATAACAGGTGAGTAAATCGGAATTCGTAGTTCGGCTGATTTATAGGAATATTTGTACGTATCAAAATTGGACACTAAGAAACTTTTCTGGTGAAAACCACACAATGGATTCTGATGCAAGGAAATACAAGTTACTGGTAAGTACGCTTAGAATTACTTTTCAGGGTCAGTACTAGGCTGAAAGATGCAGCACTGGGTTATCTCCTAATAACAGGAGAGTAAATCAGAATTCGTAGTTCAGCTCATTTTAGAGGAATATTTGTACGTTTCAAAAATGGACACTTAGAAACTTTCCTGCTCAAAACCACACAATGGATTCCTATGGAATGAAATACAAGTTACTGGTAAGTACACCTAGAATTACTTTTCAGGGTCAGTGTTGGACTAACAGATGGAGCACTGGGTTCTCTCTTGATAACAGGTGAGTAAATCGGAATTCGTAGTTTGGCTGATTTTAGAGGAATAACTGTACGTTTCAAAAATGGACACAGAAACTTTTCTGGTGAAAACCACACAATGGATTCCTATGGAAGGAAATACAAGTTACTGGTAAGTACGCTTAGAATTACTTTTCAGGGTCAGTACTGGGCTAAAAGATGCAGCACTGGGTTCTCTCCTGATAACAGGTGAGTAAATCGGAATTCGTAGTTTGGCTGATTTATAGGAATATTTGTACGTATCAAAATTGGACACTAAGAAAATTTTCTGGTGAAAACCACACAATGGATTCTGATGCAAGGAAATACAAGTTACTGGTAAGTACGCTTAGAATTACTTTTCAGGGTCAGTACTAGGCTGAAAGATGCAGCACTGGGTTATCTCCTAATAACAGGAGAGTAAATCAGAATTCGTAGTTCAGCTCATTTTAGAGGAATATTTGTACGTTTCAAAAATGGACACTTAGAAACTTTCCTGCTCAAAACCACACAATGGATTCCTATGGAATGAAATACAAGTTACTGGTAAGTACACCTAGAATTACTTTTCAGGGTCAGTGTTGGACTAACAGATGGAGCACTGGGTTCTCTCCTGATAACAGGCGAGTAAATCAGAATTCGTACTTCGGCTGATTTTAGAGGAATATTTGTAAGTTTCAAAAATGGACACAGAAACTTTTCTGGTGAAAACCACACAATGGATTCCTATGGAAGGAAATACAAGTTACTGGTAAGTACGCTTAGAATTACTTTTCAGGGTCAGTGCTGGGATTAAAGATGCAGCACTGGGTTCTCTCCTGATCACAGGTGAGTAAATCGGAATTAGTAGTTCGGCTGATTTTAGAGGAATATTTGTACGTTTCAAAATTGGACACTTATCTGCTGAAAACCACACAAAGGATTCCTATGGAAGGAAATATAAGTTACTGGTAAGTACGCTTAGAACTACTTCTCAGAGTCAGTGCTATTCTAAAAGATGCAGCACTGGGTTCTCTCCTGATAACAGGTGAGTAAATCGGAATTCGTAGTTCGGCTGATTTTAGAGGAATATTTGTAGGTTTCAAAAACTGGACACTTAGAAACTTTTCTGGTGAAAACCACACAATGGATTCCTATAGAAGGAAATACAAGTTACTGGTAAGTACGCTTAGAATTACTTTTCATGGTCAGTGCTGGACTAAAAGATGCAGCACTGGGTTCTCTCCTGATAACAGGTGAGTAAATCGGAATTCGTAGTTCGGCTGATTTTAGAGGAATATTTGTACGTTTCAAAAATGGACACTTAGAAACTTTTCTGGTGAAAACCACACAATGGATTCCTATAAAAGGAAATACAAGTTACTAGTAAGTACGCTTAGAATTACTTTTCAGGGTCAGTGCTGGACTAAAAGATGCAGCATTGGGTTCTCTTCCAAAAACAGGTGAGTAAATCGGAATTCGTAGTTCGGCTGATTTTAGAAGAATATTTGTACGTATCAAAATTGGACACTAAGAAACTTTTCTGGTGAAAACCACACAATGGATTCCGATGCAAGGAAATACAAGTTACTGGTAAGTACGCTTAGAACTACTTCTCAGAGTCAGTGCTGTTCTAAAAGATGCAGCACTGGGTTCTCTCCTGATAACAGGTGAGTAAATCGGAATTCGTAGTTCGGCTGATTTTAGAGGAATATTTGTACCTTTCAAAATTGGACACTTAGAAACTTTTCTGGTGAAAACCACACAATGGATTCCTATGGAAGAAAAAACAAGTTCCTGGTAAGTATGCTTAGAATTACTTTTCAGGGTCTGTACTGGGCTGAAAGATGTAGCAGCGGGTTCTCTCCTGATAACAGGTGAGTAAATCGGAATTCGTTGTTCGGCTGATTTTAGAGGCATATTTGTGCGTTTCAAAAATGGACTTTTAGAAACTTTTCTGGTGAAAACCACACAATGGATTCCTATGGAAGGAAATACAAGTTATTGGTAAGTACGCTTAGAATTACTTTTCAGAGTCAGTGCTGGTCTAAACCATGCAGCACAGGGTTCTCTCCTGATAACAAGTGAGTAAATCGGAATTTGTAGTTTGGCTGATTTTCTAGGAATATTTGTACGTTTCAAAAATGGACACTTAGAAACTTTTCTGGTGAAAACCACACAATGGATTCCTATGGAAGGAAATACAAGTTACTGGTAAGTACGCTTAGAATTACTTTTCAGCGTCAGTGCTGGTCTAAAAGATGCAGCACTGGGTTCTCTCCTGATAAAAAGTGAGTAAATCAGAATTCGTACTTCGGCTGATTTTAGAGGAATATTTGTACGTATCAAAATTGGACACTAAGAAACTTTTCTGGTGAAAACCACACAATGGATTCCGATTCAAGGAAATACATGTTACTGGTAAGTACGCTCAGAATTACTTTTCAGGGTCAGTACTGGGCTGAAAGATGCAGCACTGGGTTATCTCCTGATAGCAGGACAGTAAATCGGAATTCGTAGTTCAGCTCATTTTAGAGGAATATTTGTAGGTTTCAAAAATGGACACTTAGAAACTTTTCTGCTCAAAACCACACAATGGATTCCTATGGAATGAAACACAAGTTACTGGTAAGTACACTTAGAATTACTTTTCAGGGTCAGTGTTGGACTAAAAGATGGAGCACTGGGTTCTCTCCTGATAACAGTTGAGTAAATCAGAATTCGTACTTCGGCTGATTTTAGAGGAATATTTGTAAGTTTCAAAAATGGACACAGAAACTTTTCTGGTGAAAACCACACAATTGATTCCTATGGAAGGAAATACAAGTTACTGGTAAGTACGCTTAGAAATACTTTTCAGGGTCAGTGCTGGGATTAAAGATGCAGCAGTGGGTTCTCTCCTGATCACAGGTGAGTAAATCGGAATTCGTAGTTCGGCTGATTTTAGAGGAATATTTGTACGTTTCAAAATTAGACACTTATCTGGTAAAAACCACACAAAAGGATTCCAATTGAAGGAAATACAAGTTACTGGTAAGTACACTTAGAATTACTTCTCAGAGTCAGTGCTGGTCTAAAAGATGCAGCACTGGGTTCTCTCCTGATAACAGGTGAGTAAATCGGAATTCGTAGTTTGGCTGATTTTAGAGGAATAACTGTACGTTTCAAAAATGGACACAGAAACTTTTCTGGTGAAAACCACACAATGGATTCCTATGGAAGGAAATACAAGTTACTGGTGAGTACGCTTAGAATTACTTTTCAGGGTCAGTGCTGGGCTAAAAGATGAAGCACTGGGTTCTCTCCTGATAACAGGTGAGTAAATCGAAATTCGTAGTTCGGCTGATTTATAGGAATATTTGTACGTATCAAAATTGGACACTAAGAAACTTTTCTGGTGAAAACCACACAATGGATTCTGATGCAAGGAAATACAAGTTACTGGTAAGTACGCTTAGAATTACTTTTCAGGGTCAGTACTAGGCTGAAAGATGCAGCACTGGGTTATCTCCTAATAACAGGAGAGTATATCAGAATTCGTAGTTCAGCTCATTTTAGAGGAATATTTGTACGTTTCAAAAATGGACACTTAGAAACTTTCCTGCTCAAAACCACACAATGGATTCCTATGGAATGAAATACAAGTTACTGGTAAGTACACCTAGAATTACTTTTCAGGGTCAGTGTTGGACTAACAGATGGAGCACTGGGTTCTCTCCTGATAACAGGTGAGTAAATCGGAATTTGTAGTTTGGCTGATTTTAGAGGAATAACTGTACGTTTCAAAAATGGACACAGAAACTTTTCTGGTGAAAACCACACAATGGATTCCTATGGAAGGAAATACAAGTTACTGGTAAGTACGCTTAGAATTACTTTTCAGGGTCAGTGCTGGGCTAAAAGATGAAGCACTGGGTTCTCTCCTGATAACAGGTGAGTAAATCGGAATTCGTAGTTCGGCTGATTTATAGGAATATTTGTACGTATCAAAATTGGACACTAAGAAACTTTTCTGGTGAAAACCACACAATGGATTCTGATGCAAGGAAATACAAGTTACTGGTAAGTACGCTTAGAATTACTTTTCAGGGTCAGTACTAGGCTGAAAGATGCAGCACTGGGTTATCTCCTAATAACAGGAGAGTAAATCAGAATTCGTAGTTCAGCTCATTTTAGAGGAATATTTGTACGTTTCAAAAATGGACACTTAGAAACTTTCCTGCTCAAAACCACACAATGGATTCCTATGGAATGAAATACAAGTGACTGGTAAGTACACCTAGAATTACTTTTCAGGGTCAGTGTTGGACTAACAGATGGAGCACTGGGTTCTCTCCTGATAACAGGTGAGTAAATCAGAATTCGTACTTCGGCTGATTTTAGAGGAATATTTGTAAGTTTCAAAAATGGACACAGAAACTTTTCTGGTGAAAACCACACAATGGATTCCTATGGAAGGAAATACAAGTTACTGGTAAGTACGCTTAGAATTACTTTTCAGGGTCAGTGCTGGGATTAAAGATGCAGCACTGGGTTCTCTCCTGATCACAGGTGAGTAAATCGGAATTAGTAGTTCGGCTGATTTTAGAGGAATATTTGTATGTTTCAAAATTGGACACTTATCTGCTGAAAACCACACAAAGGATTCCTATGGAAGGAAATATAAGTTACTGGTAAGTACGCTTAGAACTACTTCTCAGAGTCAGTGCTATTCTAAAAGATGCAGCACTGGGTTCTCTCCTGATAACAGGTGAGTAAATCGGAATTCGTAGTTCGGCTGATTTTAGAGGAATATTTGTACGTTTCAAAAACTGGATACTTAGAAACTTTTCTGGTGAAAACCACACAATGGATTCCTATGGAAGGAAATACAAGTTACTGGTAAGTACGCTTAGAATTACTTTTCATGGTCAGTGCTGGACTAAAAGATGCAGCACTGGGTTCTCTCCTGATAACAGGTGAGTAAATCGGAATTCGTAGTTCGGCTGATTTTAGAGGAATATTTGTACGTTTCAAAAATGGACACTTAGAAACTTTTCTGGTGAAAACCTCACAATGGATTCCTATAAAAGGAAATTCAAGTTACTAGTAAGTACGCTTAGAATTACTTTTCAGGGTCAGTGCTGGGCTGAAAGATGCAGCACTGGGTTCTCTCCTGATAACAGGTGAGTAAATCGGAATTTGTAGTTCGGCTGATTTTAGAGGAATATTTGTACGTTTCAAAATTGGACACTTATCTGGTGAAAACCACACAAAAGGATTCCAATGGAAGGAAATACAAGTTACTGGTAAGTACGCTTAGAATTACTTTTCAGGGTCAGTGCTGGGCTAAAAGATGCAGCACTGGGTTCTCTCCTGATAACAGGTGAGTAAATCAGAATTCGTTGGTCGGCTGATTTTAGAGGAATATTTGTACGTTTCAAAATTGGACACTTATCTGGTGAAAACCACACAAAAGGATTCCAATGGAAGGAAATACAAGTTACTGGTAAGTACGCTTAGAATTACTTCTCAGAGTCAGTGCTGGTCTAAAAGATGCAGCACTGGGTTCTCTCCTGATAATAGGTGAGTAAATCGGAATTTGTAGTTCGGCTGATTTTAGAGGAATATTTGTAAGTTTCAAAAATGGACACTTAGAAACTTTTCTGGTGAAAACCACACAATGGATTCCTATGGAAGGAAATACAAGTTACTGGTAAGTACGCTTAGAATTACTTTTCAGAGTCAGTGCTGGTCTAAACCATGCAGCACTGGGTTCTCTCCTGATAACAAGTGAGTAAATCGGAATTTGTAGTTTGGCTGATTTTATAGGAATATTTGTACGTTTCAAAAATGGACACTTAGAAACTTTTCTGGTGAAAACCACACAATGGATTCCTATGGAAGGAAATACAAGTTACTGGTAAGTACGCTTAGAATTACTTTTCAGCGTCAGTGCTGGTCTAAAAGATGCAGCACTGGGTTCTCTCCTGATAAAAGGTGAATAAATCAGAATTCGTACTTCGGCTGATTTTAGAGGAATATTTGTACGTATCAAAATTGGACACTAAGAAACTTTTCTGGTGAAAACCACACAATGGATTCCGATGCAAGGAAATACATGTTACTGGTAAGTACGCTCAGAATTACTTTTCAGGGTCAGTACTGGGCTGAAAGATGCAGCACTGGGTTATCTCCTGATAGCAGGACAGTAAATCGGAATTCGTAGTTCAGCTCATTTTAGAGGAATATTTGTAGGTTTCAAAAATGGACACTTAGAAACTTTTCTGCTCAAAACCACACAATGGATTCCTATGGAATGAAACACAAGTTACTGGTAAGTACACTTAGAATTACTTTTCAGGGTCAGTGTTGGACTAAAAGATGGAGCACTGGGTTCTCTCCTGATAACAGTTGAGTAAATCAGAATTCGTACTTCGGCTGATTTTAGAGGAATATTTGTAAGTTTCAAAAATGGACACAGAAACTTTTCTGGTGAAAACCACACAATTGATTCCTATGGAAGGAAATACAAGTTACTGGTAAGTACGCTTAGAAATACTTTTCAGGGTCAGTGCTGGGATTAAAGATGCAGCAGTGGGTTCTCTCCTGATCACAGGTGAGTAAATCGGAATTCGTAGTTCGGCTGATTTTAGAGGAATATTTGTACGTTACAAAATTAGACACTTATCTGGTAAAAACCACACAAAAGGATTCCAATTGAAGGAAATACAAGTTACTGGTAAGTACACTTAGAATTACTTCTCAGAGTCAGTGCTGGTCTAAAAGATGCAGCACTGGGTTCTCTCCTGATAACAGGTGAGTAAATCGGAATTCGTAGTTTGGCTGATTTTAGAGGAATAACTGTACGTTTCAAAAATGGACACAGAAACTTTTCTGGTGAAAACCACACAATGGATTCCTATGGAAGGAAATACAAGTTACTGGTGAGTACGCTTAGAATTACTTTTCAGGGTCAGTGCTGGGCTAAAAGATGAAGCACTGGGTTCTCTCCTGATAACAGGTGAGTAAATCGAAATTCGTAGTTCGGCTGATTTATAGGAATATTTGTACGTATCAAAATTGGACACTAAGAAACTTTTCTGGTGAAAACCACACAATGGATTCTGATGCAAGGAAATACAAGTTACTGGTAAGTACGCTTAGAATTACTTTTCAGGGTCAGTACTAGGCTGAAAGATGCAGCACTGGGTTATCTCCTAATAACAGGAGAGTAAATCAGAATTCGTTGTTCAGCTCATTTTAGAGGAATATTTGTACGTTTCAAAAATGGACACTTAGAAACTTTCCTGCTCAAAACCACACAATGGATTCCTATGGAATGAAATACAAGTTACTGGTAAGTACACCTAGAATTACTTTTCAGGGTCAGTGTTGGACTAACAGATGGAGCACTGGGTTCTCTCCTGATAACAGGTGAGTAAATCGGAATTCGTAGTTTGGCTGATTTTAGAGGAATAACTGTACGTTTCAAAAATGGACACAGAAACTTTTCTGGTGAAAACCACACAATGGATTCCTATGGAAGGAAATACAAGTTACTGGTAAGTATGCTTAGAATTACTTTTCAGGGTCAGTGCTGGGCTAAAAGATGAAGCACTGGGTTCTCTCCTGATAACAGGTGAGTAAATCGGAATTCGTAGTTCGGCTGATTTATAGGAATATTTGTACGTATCAAAATTGGACACTAAGAAACTTTTCTGGTGAAAACCACACAATGGATTCTGATGCAAGGAAATACAAGTTACTGGTAAGTACGCTTAGAATTACTTTTCAGGGTCAGTACTAGGCTGAAAGATGCAGCACTGGGTTATCTCCTAATAACAGGAGAGTAAATCAGAATTCGTAGTTCAGCTCATTTTAGAGGAATATTTGTACGTTTCAAAAATGGACACTTAGAAACTTTCCTGCTCAAAACCACACAATGGATTCCTATGGAATGAAATACAAGTGACTGGTAAGTACACCTAGAATTACTTTTCAGGGTCAGTGTTGGACTAACAGATGGAGCACTGGGTTCTCTCCTGATAACAGGTGAGTAAATCAGAATTCGTACTTCGGCTGATTTTAGAGGAATATTTGTAAGTTTCAAAAATGGACACAGAAACTTTTCTGGTGAAAACCACACAATGGATTCCTATGGAAGGAAATACAAGTTACTGGTAAGTACGCTTAGAATTACTTTTCAGGGTCAGTGCTGGGATTAAAGATGCAGCACTGGGTTCTCTCCTGATCACAGGTGAGTAAATCGGAATTAGTAGTTCGGCTGATTTTAGAGGAATATTTGTACGTTTCAAAATTGGACACTTATCTGCTGAAAACCACACAAAGGATTCCTATGGAAGGAAATATAAGTTACTGGTAAGTACGCTTAGAACTACTTCTCAGAGTCAGTGCTATTCTAAAAGATGCAGCACTGGGTTCTCTCCTGATAACAGGTGAGTAAATCGGAATTCGTAGTTCGGCTGATTTTAGAGGAATATTTGTACGTTTCAAAAACTGGACACTTAGAAACTTTTCTGGTGAAAACCACACAATGGATTCCTATGGAAGGAAATACAAGTTACTGGTAAGTACACTTAGAATTACTTTTCATGGTCAGTGCTGGACTAAAAGATGCAGCACTGGGTTCTCTCCTGATAACAGGTGAGTAAATCGGAATTCGTAGTTCGGCTGATTTTAGAGGAATATTTGTACGTTTCAAAAATGGACACTTAGAAACTTTTCTGGTGAAAACCACACAATGGATTCCTATAAAAGGAAATACAAGTTACTAGTAAGTACGCTTAGAATTACTTTTAAGGGTCAGTGCTGGGCTGAAAGATGCAGCACTGGGTTCTCTCCTGATAACAGGTGAGTAAATCGGAATTTGTAGTTCGGCTGATTTTAGAGGAATATTTGTACGTTTCAAAATTGGACACTTATCTGGTGAAAACCACACAAAAGGATTCCAATGGAAGGAAATACAAGTTACTGGTAAGTACGCTTAGAATTACTTTTCAGGGTCAGTGCTGGGCTAAAAGATGCAGCACTGGGTTCTCTCCTGATAACAGGTGAGTAAATCAGAATTCGTTGGTCGGCTGATTTTAGAGGAATATTTGTACGTTTCAAAATTGGACACTTATCTGGTGAAAACCACACAAAAGGATTCCAATGGAAGGAAATACAAGTTACTGGTAAGTACGCTTAGAATTACTTCTCAGAGTCAGTGCTGGTCTAAAAGATGCAGCACTGGGTTCTCTCCTGATAATAGGTGAGTAAATCGGAATTTGTAGTTCGGCTGATTTTAGAGGAATATTTGTAAGTTTCAAAAATAAACACTTAGAAACTTTTCTGGTGAAAACCACACAATGGATTCCTATGGAAGGAAATACAAGTTACTGGTAAGTACGCTTAGAATTACTTTTCAGAGTCAGTGCTGGTCTAAACCATGCAGCACTGGGTTCTCTCCTGATAACAAGTGAGTAAATCGGAATTTGTAGTTTGGCTGATTTTATAGGAATATTTGTACGTTTCAAAAATGGACACTTTAAAACTTTTATGGTGAAAACCACACAATGGATTCCTATGGAAGGAAATACAAGTTACTGGTAAGTACGCTTGTACGCTTAGAATTACTTTTCAGCGTCAGTGCTGGTCTAAAAGATGCAGCACTGGGTTTTTCTCCTGATAAAAGGTGAGTAAATCAGAATTCGTACTTCGGCTGATTTTAGAGGAATATTTGTAAGTTTCAAAAATGGACACTTAGAAACTTTTCTGGTGAAAACCTCACAATGGAATCCTATGGAAGGAAATACAAGTTACTGGAAAGTACGCTTAGAATTACTTTTCAGGGTCAGTGCTGGACTAAAAGATGCAGCACTGGGTTCTCTCCTGATAACAGGTGAGTTAATCGGAATTCGTAGTTCGGCTGATTTTAGAGGAATATTTGTACATTTCAAAAATGGACACAGAAACTTTTTTGGTGAAAACCACACAATGGATTCCTATGGAAGGAAATACAAGTTACTGGTAAGTACGCTTAGAATTACTTTTCAGGGTCAGTGCTGGGCTAAAAGATGCAGCACTGGGTTCTCTCCTGATAACAGGTGAGTAAATCGGAATTCGTAGTTCGGCTGATTTTAGAGGAATATTTGTACGTTTTAAAAATGGGCACTTAGAAACTTTTCTGGTGAAAATCACATAATGGGTTCCTATGGAAGGAAATACAAGTTACTGGTAAGTACGCTTAGAATTACTTTTCAGGGTCAGTGCTGGGATTAAAGATGCAGCACTGGGTTCTCTCCTGATCACAGGTGAGTAAATCGGAATTAGTAGTCCGGCTGATTTTAGAGGAATATTTGTACGTTTCAAAATTGGACACTTATCTGCTGAAAACCACACAAAGGATTCCTATGGAAGGAAATATAAGTTACTGGTAAGTACGCTTAGAACTACTTCTCAGAGTCAGTGCTATTCTAAAAGATGCAGCACTGGGTTCTCTCCTGATAACAGGTGAGTAAATCGGAATTCGTAGTTCGGCTGATTTTAGAGGAATATTTGTACGTTTCAAAAACTGGACACTTAGAAACTTTTCTGGTGAAAACCACACAATGGATTCCTATGGAAGGAAATACAAGTTACTGGTAAGTACGCTTAGAACTACTTCTCAGAGTCAGTGCTATTCTAAAAGATGCAGCACTGGGTTCTCTCCTGATAACAGGTGAGTAAATCGGAATTCGTAGTTCGGCTGATTTTAGAGGAATATTTGTACGTTTCAAAAACTGGACACTTAGAAACTTTTCTGGTGAAAACCACACAATGGATTCCTATGGAAGGAAATACAAGTTACTGGTAAGTACGCTTAGAATTATTTTTCATGGTCAGTGCTGGACTAAAAGATGCAGCACTGGGTTCTCTCCTGATAACAGGTGAGTAAATCGTAATTCGTAGTTCGGCTGATTTTAGAGGAATATTTGTACGTTTCAAAAATGGGCACTTAGAAACTTTTCTGGTGAAAACCGCACAATGGATTCCTATGGAATGAAATACAAGTTACTGGTAAGTACGCTTAGAAAATACTTTTCAGGGACTGTGCTGGACTAAAAGATGCAGCACTGGGTTCTCTCCTGATAACAGGTGAGTAAATCGGAATTCGTAGTTCGGCTGATTTTAGAGGAATATTTGTACGTTTCAAAAATGGACACTTAGAAACTTTTCTGGTGAAAACCACACAATGGATTCCTATAAAAGGAAATACAAGTTACTAGTAAGTACGCTTAGAATTACTTTTCAGGGTCAGTGCTGGACTAAAAGATGCAGCATTGGGTTCTCTTCCGATAACAGGTGAGTAAATCGGAATTCATAGTTCAGCTGATTTTAGAGGAATATTTGTACGTATCAAAATTGGACACTAAGAAACTTTTCTGGTGAAAACCACACAATGGATTCCGATGCAAGGAAATACAAGTTACTGGTAAGTACGCTTAGAATTACTTTTCAGGGTCAGTACTGGACTGAAAGATGCAGCACTGGGTTATCTCCTGATAACAGGAGAGTAAATCGGAATTCGTAGTTCAACTCATTTTAGAGGAATATTGTACGTTTCAAAAATGGACACTTAGAAACTTTTCTGCTCAAAACCACACAATGGATTCCTATGGAATGAAATACAAGTTACTGGTAAGTACACTTAGAATTACTTTTCAGGGTCAGTGTTGGACTAAAAGATGGAGCACTGGGTTCTCTCCTGATAACAGGTGAGTAAATCAGAATTCATACTTCAGCTGATTTTAGAGGAATATTTGTAAGTTTCAAAAATGGACACAAAAACTTTTCTGGTGAAAACCACACAATGGATTCCTATGGAAGGAAATACAAGTTACTGGTAAGTACGCTTAGAATTACTTTTCAGGGTCTGTGCTGGGATTAAAGATGCAGCACTGGGTTCTCTCCTGATCACAGGTGAGTAAATCGGAATTAGTAGTTCGGCTGATTTTAGAGGAATATTTGTACGTTTCAAAATTGGACACTTATCTGGTGAAAACCACACAAAGGATTCCTATGGAAGGAAATATAAGTTACTGGTAAGTACGCTTAGAACTACTTCTCAGAGTCAGTGCTGTTCTAAAAGATGCAGCACTGGGTTCTCTCCTGATAACAGGTGAGTAAATCGGAATTCGTAGTTCGGCTGATTTTAGAGGAATATTTGTACCTTTCAAAATTGGACACTTAGAAACTTTTCTGGTGAAAACCACACAATGGATTCCTATGGAAGAAAAAACAAGTTCCTGGTAAGTATGCTTAGAATTACTTTTCAGGGTCTGTACTGGGCTGAAAGATGTAGCAGCGGGTTCTCTCCTGATAACAGGTGAGTAAATCGGAATTCGTTGTTCGGCTGATTTTAGAGGCATATTTGTACGTTTCAAAAATGGACACTTAGAAACTTTTCTGGTGAAAACCACACAATGGATTCCTATGGAAGGAAATACAAGTTATTGGTAAGTACGCTTAGAATTACTTTTCAGAGTCAGTGCTGGTCTAAACCATGCAGCACAGGGTTCTCTCCTGATAACAAGTGAGTAAATCGGAATTTGTAGTTTGGCTGATTTTCTAGGAATATTTGTACGTTTCAAAAATGGACACTTAGAAACTTTTCCGGTGAAAACCACACAATGGATTCCTATGGAAGGAAATACAAGTTACTGGTAAGTACGCTTAGAATTACTTTTCAGCGTCAGTGCTGGTCTAAAAGATGCAGCACTGGGTTCTCTCCTGATAAAAGGTGAGTAAATCAGAATTCGTACTTCGGCTGATTTTAGAGGAATATTTGTACGTATCAAAATTGGACACTAAGAAACTTTTCTGGTGAAAACCACACAATGGATTCCGATGCAAGGAAATACATGTTACTGGTAAGTACGCTCAGAATTACTTTTCAGGGTCAGTACTGGGCTGAAAGATGCAGCACAGGGTTATCTCCTGATAGCAGGACAGTAAATCGGAATTCGTAGTTCAGCTCATTTTAGAGGAATATTTGTAGGTTTCAAAAATGGACACTTAGAAACTTTTCTGCTCAAAACCACACAATGGATTCCTATGGAATGAAACACAAGTTACTGGTAAGTACACTTAGAATTACTTTTCAGGGTCAGTGTTGGACTAAAAGATGGAGCACTGGGTTCTCTCCTGATAACAGTTGAGTAAATCAGAATTCGTACTTCGGCTGATTTTAGAGGAATATTTGTAAGTTTCAAAAATGGACACAGAATCTTTTCTGGTGAAAACCACACAATTGATTCCTATGGAAGGAAATACAAGTTACTGGTAAGTACGCTTAGAAATACTTTTCAGGGTCAGTACTGGACTGAAAGATGCAGCACTGGGTTATCTCCTGATAACAGGAGAGTAAATCGGAATTCGTAGTTCAACTCATTTTAGAGGAATATTGTACGTTTCAAAAATGGACACTTAGAAACTTTTCTGCTCAAAACCACACAATGGATTCCTATGGAATGAAATACAAGTTACTGGTAAGTACACTTAGAATTACTTTTCAGGGTCAGTGTTGGACTAAAAGATGGAGCACTGGGTTCTCTCCTGATAACAGGTGAGTAAATCAGAATTCATACCTCAGCTGATTTTAGAGGAATATTTGTAAGTTTCAAAAATGGACACAAAAACTTTTCTGGTGAAAACCACACAATGGATTCCTATGGAAGGAAATACAAGTTACTGGTAAGTACGCTTAGAATTACTTTTCAGGGTCTGTGCTGGGATTAAAGATGCAGCACTGGGTTCTCTCCTGATCACAGGTGAGTAAATCGGAATTAGTAGTTCGGCTGATTTTAGAGGAATATTTGTACGTTTCAAAATTGGACACTTATCTGGTGAAAACCACACAAAGGATTCCTATGGAAGGAAATATAAGTTACTGGTAAGTACGCTTAGAACTACTTCTCAGAGTCAGTGCTGTTCTAAAAGATGCAGCACTGGGTTCTCTCCTGATAACAGGTGAGTAAATCGGAATTCGTAGTTCGGCTGATTTTAGAGGAATATTTGTACCTTTCAAAATTGGACACTTAGAAACTTTTCTGGTGAAAACCACACAATGGATTCCTATGGAAGAAAAAACAAGTTCCTGGTAAGTATGCTTAGAATTACTTTTCAGGGTCTGTACTGGGCTGAAAGATGTAGCAGCGGGTTCTCTCCTGATAACAGGTGAGTAAATCGGAATTCGTTGTTCGGCTGATTTTAGAGGCATATTTGTACGTTTCAAAAATGGACACTTAGAAACTTTTCTGGTGAAAACCACACAATGGATTCCTATGGAAGGAAATACAAGTTATTGGTAAGTACGCTTAGAATTACTTTTCAGAGTCAGTGCTGGTCTAAACCATGCAGCACAGGGTTCTCTCCTGATAACAAGTGAGTAAATCGGAATTTGTAGTTTGGCTGATTTTCTAGGAATATTTGTACGTTTCAAAAATGGACACTTAGAAACTTTTCCGGTGAAAACCACACAATGGATTCCTATGGAAGGAAATACAAGTTACTGGTAAGTACGCTTAGAATTACTTTTCAGCGTCAGTGCTGGTCTAAAAGATGCAGCACTGGGTTCTCTCCTGATAAAAGGTGAGTAAATCAGAATTCGTACTTCGGCTGATTTTAGAGGAATATTTGTACGTATCAAAATTGGACACTAAGAAACTTTTCTGGTGAAAACCACACAATGGATTCCGATGCAAGGAAATACATGTTACTGGTAAGTACGCTCAGAATTACTTTTCAGGGTCAGTACTGGGCTGAAAGATGCAGCACTGGGTTATCTCCTGATAGCAGGACAGTAAATCGGAATTCGTAGTTCAGCTCATTTTAGCGGAATATTTGTAGGTTTCAAAAATGGACACTTAGAAACTTTTCTGCTCAAAACCACACAATGGATTCCTATGGAATGAAACACAAGTTACTGGTAAGTACACTTAGAATTACTTTTCAGGGTCAGTGTTGGACTAAAAGATGGAGCACTGGGTTCTCTCCTGATAACAGTTGAGTAAATCAGAATTCGTACTTCGGCTGATTTTAGAGGAATATTTGTAAGTTTCAAAAATGGACACAGAATCTTTTCTGGTGAAAACCACACAATTGATTCCTATGGAAGGAAATACAAGTTACTGGTAAGTACGCTTAGAAATACTTTTCAGGGTCAGTGCTGGGATTAAAGATGCAGCAGTGGGTTCTCTCCTGATCACAGGTGAGTAAATCGGAATTCGTAGTTCGGCTGATTTTAGAGGAATATTTGTACGTTTCAAAATTAGACACTTATCTGGTAAAAACCACACAAAAGGATTCCAATTGAAGGAAATACAAGTTACTGGTAAGTACACTTAGAATTACTTCTCAGAGTCAGTGCTGGTCTAAAAGATGCAGCACTGGGTTCTCTCCTGATAACAGGTGAGTAAATCGGAATTCGTAGTTTGGCTGATTTTAGAGGAATAACTGTACGTTTCAAAAATGGACACAGAAACTTTTCTGGTGAAAACCACACAATGGATTCCTATGGAAGGAAATACAAGTTACTGGTAAGTACGCTTAGAATTACTTTTCAGGGTCAGTGCTGGGCTAAAAGATGAAGCACTGGGTTCTCTCCTGATAACAGGTGAGTAAATCGGAATTCGTAGTTCGGCTGATTTATAGGAATATTTGTACGTATCAAAATTGGACACTAAGAAACTTTTCTGGTGAAAACCACACAATGGATTCTGATGCAAGGAAATACAAGTTACTGGTAAGTACGCTTAGAATTACTTTTCAGGGTCAGTACTAGGCTGAAAGATGCAGCACTGGGTTATCTCCTAATAACAGGAGAGTAAATCAGAATTCGTAGTTCAGCTCATTTTAGAGGAATATTTGTACGTTTCAAAAATTGACACTTAGAAACTTTCCTGCTCAAAACCACACAATGGATTCCTATGGAATGAAATACAAGTTACTGGTAAGTACACCTAGAATTACTTTTCAGGGTCAGTGTTGGACTAACAGATGGAGCACTGGGTTCTCTCTTGATAACAGGTGAGTAAATCGGAATTCGTAGTTTGGCTGATTTTAGAGGAATAACTGTACGTTTCAAAAATGGACACAGAAACTTTTCTGGTGAAAACCACACAATGGATTCCTATGGAAGGAAATACAAGTTACTGGTAAGTACGCTTAGAATTACTTTTCAGGGTCAGTGCTGGGCTAAAAGATGAAGCACTGGGTTCTCTCCTGATAACAGGTGAGTAAATCGGAATTCGTAGTTCGGCTGATTTATAGGAATATTTGTACGTATCAAAATTGGACACTAAGAAACTTTTCTGGTGAAAACCACACAATGGATTCTGATGCAAGGAAATACAAGTTACTGGTAAGTACGCTTAGAATTACTTTTCAGGGTCAGTACTAGGCTGAAAGATGCAGCACTGGGTTATCTCCTAATAACAGGAGAGTAAATCAGAATTCGTAGTTCAGCTCATTTTAGAGGAATATTTGTACGTTTCAAAAATGGACACTTAGAAACTTTCCTGCTCAAAACCACACAATGGATTCCTATGGAATGAAATACAAGTTACTGGTAAGTACACCTAGAATTACTTTTCAGGGTCAGTGTTGGACTAACAGATGGAGCACTGGGTTCTCTCCTGATAACAGGTGAGTAAATCAGAATTCGTACTTCGGCTGATTTTAGAGGAATATTTGTAAGTTTCAAAAATGGACACAGAAACTTTTCTGGTGAAAACCACACAATGGATTCCTATGGAAGGAAATACAAGTTACTGGTAAGTACGCTTAGAATTACTTTTCAGGGTCAGTGCTGGGATTAAAGATGCAGCACTGGGTTCTCTCCTGATCACAGGTGAGTAAATCGGAATTAGTAGTTCGGCTGATTTTAGAGGAATATTTGTACGTTTCAAAATTGGACACTTATCTGCTGAAAACCACACAAAGGATTCCTATGGAAGGAAATATAAGTTACTGGTAAGTACGCTTAGAACTACTTCTCAGAGTCAGTGCTATTCTAAAAGATGCAGCACTGGGTTCTCTCCTGATAACAGGTGAGTAAATCGGAATTCGTAGTTCGGCTGATTTTAGAGGAATATTTGTACGTTTCAAAAACTGGACACTTAGAATCTTTTCTGGTGAAAACCACACAATGGATTCCTATGGAAGGAAATACAAGTTACTGGTAAGTACGCTTAGAATTACTTTTCATGGTCAGTGCTGGACTAAAAGATGCAGCACTGGGTTCTCTCCTGATAACAGGTGAGTAAATCGGAATTCGTAGTTCGGCTGATTTTAGAGGAATATTTGTACGTTTCAAAAATGGACACTTAGAAACTTTTCTGGTGAAAACCACACAATGGATTCCTATAAAAGGAAATACAAGTTACTAGTAAGTACGCTTAGAATTACTTTTCAGGGTCAGTGCTGGACTAAAAGATGCAGCATTGGGTTCTCTTCCGATAACAGGTGAGTAAATCGGAATTCGTAGTTCGGCTGATTTTAGAAGAATATTTGTACGTATCAAAATTGGACACTAAGAAACTTTTCTGGTGAAAACCACACAATGGATTCCGATGCAAGGAAATACAAGTTACTGGTAAGTACGCTTAGAACTACTTCTCAGAGTCAGTGCTGTTCTAAAAGATGCAGCACTGGGTTCTCGCCTGATAACAGGTGAGTAAATCGGAATTCGTAGTTCGGCTGATTTTAGAGGAATATTTGTACCTTTCAAAATTGGACACTTAGAAACTTTTCTGGTGAAAACCACACAATGGATTCCTATGGAAGAAAAAACAAGTTCCTGGTAAGTATGCTTAGAATTACTTTTCAGGGTCTGTACTGGGCTGAAAGATGTAGCAGCGGGTTCTCTCCTGATAACAGGTGAGTAAATCGGAATTCGTTGTTCGGCTGATTTTAGAGGCATATTTGTACGTTTCAAAAATGGACACTTAGAAACTTTTCTGGTGAAAACCACACAATGGATTCCTGTGGAAGGAAATACAAGTTATTGGTAAGTACGCTTAGAATTACTTTTCAGAGTCAGTGCTGGTCTAAACCATGCAGCACAGGGTTCTCTCCTGATAACAAGTGAGTAAATCAGAATTTGTAGTTTGGCTGATTTTCTAGGAATATTTGTACGTTTCAAAAATGGACACTTAGAAACTTTTCTGGTGAAAACCACACAATGGATTCCTATGGAAGGAAATACAAGTTACTGGTAAGTACGCTTAGAATTACTTTTCAGCGTCAGTGCTGGTCTAAAAGATGCAGCACTGGGTTCTCTCCTGATAAAAGGTGAGTAAATCAGAATTCGTACTTCGGCTGATTTTAGAGGAATATTTGTACGTATCAAAATTGGACACTAAGAAACTTTTCTGGTGAAAACCACACAATGGATTCCGATGCAAGGAAATACATGTTACTGGTAAGTACGCTCAGAATTACTTTTCAGGGTCAGTACTGGGCTGAAAGATGCAGCACTGGGTTATCTCCTGATAGCAGGACAGTAAATCGGAATTCGTAGTTCAGCTCATTTTAGAGGAATATTTGTAGGTTTCAAAAATGGACACTTAGAAACTTTTCTGCTCAAAACCACACAATGGATTCCTATGGAATGAAACACAAGTTACTGGTAAGTACACTTAGAATTACATTTCAGGGTCAGTGTTGGACTAAAAGATGGAGCACTGGGTTCTCTCCTGATAACAGTTGAGTAAATCAGAATTCGTACTTCGGCTGATTTTAGAGGAATATTTGTAAGTTTCAAAAATGGACACAGAAACTTTTCTGGTGAAAACCACACAATGGATTCCTATGGAAGGAAATACAAGTTACTGGTAAGTACGCTTAGAATTACTTTTCAGGGTCAGTGCTGGGATTAAAGATGCAGCACTGGGTTCTCTCCTGATCACAGGTGAGTAAATCGGAATTAGTAGTTCGGCTGATTTTAGAGGAATATTTGTACGTTTCAAAATTAGACACTTATCTGCTGAAAACCACACAAAGGATTCCTATGGAAGGAAATATAAGTTACTGGTAAGTACGCTTAGAACTACTTCTCAGAGTCAGTGCTATTCTAAAAGATGCAGCACTGGGTTCTCTCCTGATAACAGGTGAGTAAATCGGAATTCGTAGTTCGGCTGATTTTAGAGGAATATTTGTACGTTTCAAAAACTGGACACTTAGAAACTTTTCTGGTGAAAACCACACAATGGATTCCTATGGAAGGAAATACAAGTTACTGGTAAGTACGCTTAGAATTACTTTTCATGGTCAGTGCTGGACTAAAAGATGCAGCACTGGGTTCTCTCCTGATAACAGGTGAGTAAATCGGAATTCGTAGTTCGGCTGATTTTAGAGGAATATTTGTACGTTTCAAAAATGGACACTTAGAAACTTTTCTGGTGAAAACCACACAATGGATTCCTATAAAAGGAAATACAAGTTACTAGTAAGTACGCTTAGAATTACTTTTCAGGGTCAGTGCTGGACTAAAAGATGCAGCATTGGGTTCTCTTCCGATAACAGGTGAGTAAATCGGAATTCGGAGTTCGGCTGATTTTAGAAGAATATTTGTACGTATCAAAATTGGACACTAAGAAACTTTTCTGGTGAAAACCACACAATGGATTCCGATGCAAGGAAATACAAGTTACTGGTAAGTACGCTTAGAACTACTTCTCAGAGTCAGTGCTGTTCTAAAAGATGCAGCACTGGGTTCTCGCCTGATAACAGGTGAGTAAATCGGAATTCGTAGTTCGGCTGATTTTAGAGGAATATTTGTACCTTTCAAAATTGGACACTTAGAAACTTTTCTGGTGAAAACCACACAATGGATTCCTATGGAAGAAAAAACAAGTTCCTGGTAAGTATGCTTAGAATTACTTTTCAGGGTCTGTACTGGGCTGAAAGATGTAGCAGCGGGTTCTCTCCTGATAACAGGTGAGTAAATCGGAATTCGTTGTTCGGCTGATTTTAGAGGCATATTTGTACGTTTCAAAAATGGACACTTAGAAACTTTTCTGGTGAAAACCACACAATGGATTCCTGTGGAAGGAAATACAAGTTATTGGTAAGTACGCTTAGAATTACTTTTCAGAGTCAGTGCTGGTCTAAACCATGCAGCACAGGGTTCTCTCCTGATAACAAGTGAGTAAATCAGAATTTGTAGTTTGGCTGATTTTCTAGGAATATTTGTACGTTTCAAAAATGGACACTTAGAAACTTTTCTGGTGAAAACCACACAATGGATTCCTATGGAAGGAAATACAAGTTACTGGTAAGTACGCTTAGAATTACTTTTCAGCGTCAGTGCTGGTCTAAAAGATGCAGCACTGGGTTCTCTCCTGATAAAAGGTGAGTAAATCAGAATTCGTACTTCGGCTGATTTTAGAGGAATATTTGTACGTATCAAAATTGGACACTAAGAAACTTTTCTGGTGAAAACCACACAATGGATTCCGATGCAAGGAAATACATGTTACTGGTAAGTACGCTCAGAATTACTTTTCAGGGTCAGTACTGGGCTGAAAGATGCAGCACTGGGTTATCTCCTGATAGCAGGACAGTAAATCGGAATTCGTAGTTCAGCTCATTTTAGAGGAATATTTGTAGGTTTCAAAAATGGACACTTAGAAACTTTTCTGCTCAAAACCACACAATGGATTCCTATGGAATGAAACACAAGTTACTGGTAAGTACACTTAGAATTACTTTTCAGGGTCAGTGTTGGACTAAAAGATGGAGCACTGGGTTCTCTCCTGATAACAGTTGAGTAAATCAGAATTCGTACTTCGGCTGATTTTAGAGGAATATTTGTAAGTTTCAAAAATGGACACAGAAACTTTTCTGGTGAAAACCACACAATGGATTCCTATGGAAGGAAATACAAGTTACTGGTAAGTACGCTTAGAATTACTTTTCAGGGTCAGTGCTGGGATTAAAGATGCAGCACTGGGTTCTCTCCTGATCACAGGTGAGTAAATCGGAATTAGTAGTTCGGCTGATTTTAGAGGAATATTTGTACGTTTCAAAATTGGACACTTATCTGCTGAAAACCACACAAAGGATTCCTATGGAAGGAAATATAAGTTACTGGTAAGTACGCTTAGAACTACTTCTCAGAGTCAGTGCTATTCTAAAAGATGCAGCACTGGGTTCTCTCCTGATAACAGGTGAGTAAATCGGAATTCGTAGTTCGGCTGATTTTAGAGGAATATTTGTACGTTTCAAAAACTGGACACTTAGAAACTTTTCTGGTGAAAACCACACAATGGATTCCTATGGAAGGAAATACAAGTTACTGGTAAGTACGCTTAGAATTACTTTTCATGGTCAGTGCTGGACTAAAAGATGCAGCACTGGGTTCTCTCCTGATAACAGGTGAGTAAATCGGAATTCGTAGTTCGGCTGATTTTAGAGGAATATTTGTACGTTTCAAAAATGGACACTTAGAAACTTTTCTGGTGAAAACCACACAATGGATTCCTATAAAAGGAAATACAAGTTACTAGTAAGTACGCTTAGAATTACTTTTCAGGGTCAGTGCTGGACTAAAAGATGCAGCATTGGGTTCTCTTCCGATAACAGGTGAGTAAATCGGAATTCGTAGTTCGGCTGATTTTAGAAGAATATTTGTACGTATCAAAATTGGACACTAAGAAACTTTTCTGGTGAAAACCACACAATGGATTCCGATGCAAGGAAATACAAGTTACTGGTAAGTACGCTTAGAACTACTTCTCAGAGTCAGTGCTGTTCTAAAAGATGCAGCACTGGGTTCTCGCCTGATAACAGGTGAGTAAATCGGAATTCGTAGTTCGGCTGATTTTAGAGGAATATTTGTACCTTTCAAAATTGGACACTTAGAAACTTTTCTGGTGAAAACCACACAATGGATTCCTATGGAAGAAAAAACAAGTTCCTGGTAAGTATGCTTAGAATTACTTTTCAGGGTCTGTACTGGGCTGAAAGATGTAGCAGCGGGTTCTCTCCTGATAACAGGTGAGTAAATCGGAATTCGTTGTTCGGCTGATTTTAGAGGCATATTTGTACGTTTCAAAAATGGACACTTAGAAACTTTTCTGGTGAAAACCACACAATGGATTCCTATGGAAGGAAATACAAGTTATTGGTAAGTACGCTTAGAATTACTTTTCAGAGTCAGTGCTGGTCTAAACCATGCAGCACAGGGTTCTCTCCTGATAACAAGTGAGTAAATCAGAATTTGTAGTTTGGCTGATTTTCTAGGAATATTTGTACGTTTCAAAAATGGACACTTAGAAACTTTTCTGGTGAAAACCACACAATGGATTCCTATGGAAGGAAATACAAGTTACTGGTAAGTACGCTTAGAATTACTTTTCAGCGTCAGTGCTGGTCTAAAAGATGCAGCACTGGGTTCTCTCCTGATAAAAGGTGAGTAAATCAGAATTCGTACTTCGGCTGATTTTAGAGGAATATTTGTACGTATCAAAATTGGACACTAAGAAACTTTTCTGGTGAAAACCACACAATGGATTCCGATGCAAGGAAATACATGTTACTGGTAAGTACGCTCAAAATTACTTTTCAGGGTCAGTACTGGGCTGAAAGATGCAGCACTGGGTTATCTCCTGATAGCAGGACAGTAAATCGGAATTCGTAGTTCAGCTCATTTTAGAGGAATATTTGTAGGTTTCAAAAATGGACACTTAGAAACTTTTCTGCTCAAAACCACATAATGGATTCCTATGGAATGAAACACAAGTTACTGGTAAGTACACTTAGAATTACTTTTCAGGGTCAGTGTTGGACTAAAAGATGGAGCACTGGGTTCTCTCCTGATAACAGTTGAGTAAATCAGAATTCGTACTTCGGCTGATTTTAGAGGAATATTTGTAAGTTTCAAAAATGGACACAGAAACTTTTCTGGTGAAAACCACACAATTGATTCCTATGGAAGGAAATACAAGTTACTGGTAAGTACGCTTAGAAATACTTTTCAGGGTCAGTGCTGGGATTAAAGATGCAGCAGTGGGTTCTCTCCTGATCACAGGTGAGTAAATCGGAATTCGTAGTTCGGCTGATTTTAGAGGAATATTTGTACGTTTCAAAATTAGACACTTATCTGGTAAAAACCACACAAAAGGATTCCAATTGAAGGAAATACAAGTTACTGGTAAGTACACTTAGAATTACTTCTCAGAGTCAGTGCTGGTCTAAAAGATGCAGCACTGGGTTCTCTCCTGATAACAGGTGAGTAAATCGGAATTCGTAGTTTGGCTGATTTTAGAGGAATAACTGTACGTTTCAAAAATGGACACAGAAACTTTTCTGGTGAAAACCACACAATGGATTCCTATGGAAGGAAATACAAGTTACTGGTAAGTACGCTTAGAATTACTTTTCAGGGTCAGTACTAGGCTGAAAGATGCAGCACTGGGTTATCTCCTAATAACAGGAGAGTAAATCAGAATTCGTAGTTCAGCTCATTTTAGAGGAATATTTGTACGTTTCAAAAATGGACACTTAGAAACTTTCCTGCTCAAAACCACACAATGGATTCCTATGGAATGAAATACAAGTTACTGGTAAGTACACCTAGAATTACTTTTCAGGGTCAGTGTTGGACTAACAGATGGAGCACTGGGTTCTCTCCTGATAACAGGTGAGTAAATCGGAATTCGTAGTTTGGCTGATTTTAGAGGAATAACTGTACGTTTCAAAAATGGACACAGAAACTTTTCTGGTGAAAACCACACAATGGATTCCTATGGAAGGAAATACAAGTTACTGGTAAGTACGCTTAGAATTACTTTTCAGGGTCAGTGCTGGGCTAAAAGATGAAGCACTGGGTTCTCTCCTGATAACAGGTGAGTAAATCGGAATTCGTAGTTCGGCTGATTTATAGGAATATTTGTACGTATCAAAATTGGACACTAAGAAACTTTTCTGGTGAAAACCACACAATGGATTCTGATGCAAGGAAATACAAGTTACTGGTAAGTACGCATAGAATTACTTTTCAGGGTCAGTACTAGGCTGAAAGATGCAGCACTGGGTTATCTCCTAATAACAGGAGAGTAAATCAGAATTCGTAGTTCAGCTCATTTTAGAGGAATATTTGTACGTTTCAAAAATGGACACTTAGAAACTTTCCTGCTCAAAACCACACAATGGATTCCTATGGAATGAAATACAAGTTACTGGTAAGTACACCTAGAATTACTTTTCAGGGTCAGTGTTGGACTAACAGATGGAGCACTGGGTTCTCTCCTGATAACAGGTGAGTAAATCAGAATTCGTACTTCGGCTGATTTTAGAGGAATATTTGTAAGTTTCAAAAATGGACATAGAAACTTTTCTGGTGAAAACCACACAATGGATTCCTATGGAAGGAAATACAAGTTACTGGTAAGTACGCTTAGAATTACTTTTCAGGGTCAGTGCTGGGATTAAAGATGCAGCACTGGGTTCTCTCCTGATCACAGGTGAGTAAATCGGAATTAGTAGTTCGGCTGATTTTAGAGGAATATTTGTACGTTTCAAAATTGGACACTTATCTGCTGAAAACCACACAAAGGATTCCTATGGAAGGAAATATAAGTTACTGGTAAGTACGCTTAGAACTGCTTCTCAGAGTCAGTGCTATTCTAAAAGATGCAGCACTGGGTTCTCTCCTGATAACAGGTGAGTAAATCGGAATTCGTAGTTCGGCTGATTTTAGAGGAATATTTGTACGTTTCAAAAACTGGACACTTAGAAACTTTTCTGGTGAAAACCACACAATGGATTCCTATGGAAGGAAATACAAGTTACTGGTAAGTACGCTTAGAATTACTTTTCATGGTCAGTGCTGGACTAAAAGATGCAGCACTGGGTTCTCTTCCGATAACAGGTGAGTAAATCGGAATTCGTAGTTCGGCTGATTTTAGAAGAATATTTGTACGTATCAAAATTGGACACTAAGAAACTTTTCTGGTGAAAACCACACAATGGATTCCGATGCAAGGAAATACAAGTTACTGGTAAGTACGCTTAGAACTACTTCTCAGAGTCAGTGCTGTTCTAAAAGATGCAGCACTGGGTTCTCGCCTGATAACAGGTGAGTAAATCGGAATTCGTAGTTCGGCTGATTTTAGAGGAATATTTGTACCTTTCAAAATTGGACACTTAGAAACTTTTCTGGTGAAAACCACACAATGGATTCCTATGGAAGAAAAAACAAGTTCCTGGTAAGTATGCTTAGAATTACTTTTCAGGGTCTGTACTGGGCTGAAAGATGTAGCAGCAGGTTCTCTCCTGATAACAGGTGAGTAAATCGGAATTCGTTGTTCGGCTGATTTTAGAGGCATATTTGTACGTTTCAAAAATGGACACTTAGAAACTTTTCTGGTGAAAACCACACAATGGATTCCTATGGAAGGAAATACAAGTTATTGGTAAGTACGCTTAGAATTACTTTTCAGAGTCAGTGCTGGTCTAAACCATGCAGCACAGGGTTCTCTCCTGATAACAAGTGAGTAAATCGGAATTTGTAGTTTGGCTGATTTTCTAGGAATATTTGTACGTTTCAAAAATGGACACTTAGAAACTTTTCTGGTGAAAACCACACAATGGATTCCTATGGAAGGAAATACAAGTTACTGGTAAGTACGCTTAGAATTACTTTTCAGCGTCAGTGCTGGTCTAAAAGATGCAGCACTGGGTTCTCTCCTGATAAAAGGTGAGTAAATCAGAATTCGTACTTCGGCTGATTTTAGAGGAATATTTGTACGTATCAAAATTGGACACTAAGAAACTTTTCTGGTGAAAACCACACAATGGATTCCGATGCAAGGAAATACATGTTACTGGTAAGTACGCTCAGAATTACTTTTCAGGGTCAGTACTGGGCTGAAAGATGCAGCACTGGGTTATCTCCTGATAGCAGGACAGTAAATCGGAATTCGTAGTTCAGCTCATTTTAGAGGAATATTTGTAGGTTTCAAAAATGGACACTTAGAAACTTTTCTGCTCAAAACCACACAATGGATTCCTATGGAATGAAACACAAGTTACTGGTAAGTACACTTAGAATTACTTTTCAGGGTCAGTGTTGGACTAAAAGATGGAGCACTGGGTTCTCTCCTGATAACAGTTGAGTAAATCAGAATTCGTACTTCGGCTGATTTTAGAGGAATATTTGTAAGTTTCAAAAATGGACACAGAAACTTTTCTGGTGAAAACCACACAATTGATTCCTATAGAAGGAAATACAAGTTACTGGTAAGTACGCTTAGAAATACTTTTCAGGGTCAGTGCTGGGATTAAAGATGCAGCAGTGGGTTCTCTCCTGATCACAGGTGAGTAAATCGGAATTCGTAGTTCGGCTGATTTTAGAGGAATATTTGTACGTTTCAAAATTAGACACTTATCTGGTAAAAACCACACAAAAGGATTCCAATTGAAGGAAATACAAGTTACTGGTAAGTACACTTAGAATTACTTCTCAGAGTCAGTGCTGGTCTAAAAGATGCAGCACTGGGTTCTCTCCTGATAACAGGTGAGTAATTCGGAATTCGTAGTTTGGCTGATTTTAGAGGAATAACTGTACGTTTCAAAAATGGACACAGAAACTTTTCTGGTGAAAACCACACAATGGATTCCTATGGAAGGAAATACAAGTTACTGGTAAGTACGCTTAGAATTACTTTTCAGGGTCAGTGCTGGGCTAAAAGATGAAGCACTGGGTTCTCTCCTGATAACAGGTGAGTAAATCGGAATTCGTAGTTCGGCTGATTTATAGGAATATTTGTACGTATCAAAATTGGACACTAAGAAACTTTTCTGGTGAAAACCACACAATGGATTCTGATGCAAGGAAATACAAGTTACTGGTAAGTACGCTTAGAATTACTTTTCAGGGTCAGTACTAGGCTGAAAGATGCAGCACTGGGTTATCTCCTAATAACAGGAGAGTAAATCAGAATTCGTAGTTCAGCTCATTTTAGAGGAATATTTGTACGTTTCAAAAATGGACACTTAGAAACTTTCCTGCTCAAAACCACACAATGGATTCCTATGGAATGAAATACAAGTTACTGGTAAGTACACCTAGAATTACTTTTCAGGGTCAGTGTTGGACTAACAGATGGAGCACTGGGTTCTCTCCTGATAACAGGTGAGTAAATCGGAATTCGTAGTTTGGCTGATTTTAGAGGAATAACTGTACGTTTCAAAAATGGACACAGAAACTTTTCTGGTGAAAACCACACAATGCATTCCTATGGAAGGAAATACAAGTTACTGGTAAGTATGCTTAGAATTACTTTTCAGGGTCAGTGCTGGGCTAAAAGATGAAGCACTGGGTTCTCTCCTGATAACAGGTGAGTAAATCGGAATTCGTAGTTCGGCTGATTTATAGGAATACTTGTACGTATCAAAATTGGACACTAAGAAACTTTTCTGGTGAAAACCACACAATGGATTCTGATGCAAGGAAATACAAGTTACTGGTAAGTACGCTTAGAATTACTTTTCAGGGTCAGTACTAGGCTGAAAGATGCAGCACTGGGTTATCTCCTAATAACAGGAGAGTAAATCAGAATTCGTAGTTCAGCTCATTTTAGAGGAATATTTGTACGTTTCAAAAATGGACACTTAGAAACTTTCCTGCTCAAAACCACACAATGGATTCCTATGGAATGATATACAAGTTACTGGTAAGTACACCTAGAATTACTTTTCAGGGTCAGTGTTGGACTAACAGATGGAGCACTGGGTTCTCTCCTGATAACAGGTGAGTAAATCAGAATTCGTACTTCGGCTGATTTTAGAGGAATATTTGTAAGTTTCAAAAATGGACACAGAAACTTTTCTGGTGAAAACCACACAATGGATTCCTATGGAAGGAAATACAAGTTACTGGTAAGTACGCTTAGAATTACTTTTCAGGGTCAGTGCTGGGATTAAAGATGCAGCACTGGGTTCTCTCCTGATCACAGGTGAGTAAATCGGAATTAGTAGTTCGGCTGATTTTAGAGGAATATTTGTACGTTTCAAAATTGGACACTTATCTGCTGAAAACCACACAAAGGATTCCTATGGAAGGAAATATAAGTTACTGGTAAGTACGCTTAGAACTACTTCTCAGAGTCAGTGCTATTCTAAAAGATGCAGCACTGGGTTCTCTCCTGATAACAGGTGAGTAAATCGGAATTCGTAGTTCGGCTGATTTTAGAGGAATATTTGTACGTTTCAAAAACTGGACACTTAGAAACTTTTCTGGTGAAAACCACACAATGGATTCCTATCGAAGGAAATACAAGTTACTGGTAAGTACGCTTAGAATTACTTTTCAGGGTCAGTGCTGGACTAAAAGATGCAGCATTGGGTTCTCTTCCGATAACAGGTGAGTAAATCGGAATTCGTAGTTCGGCTGATTTTAGAAGAATATTTGTAAGTTTCAAAAATGGACACAGAAACTTTTCTGGTGAAAACCACACAATTGATTCCTATGGAAGGAAATACAAGTTACTGGTAAGTACGCTTAGAAATACTTTTCAGGGTCAGTGCTGGGATTAAAGATGCAGCAGTGGGTTCTCTCCTGATCACAGGTGAGTAAATCGGAATTCGTAGTTCGGCTGATTTTAGAGGAATATTTGTACGTTTCAAAATTAGACACTTATCTGGTAAAAACCACACAAAAGGATTCCAATTGAAGGAAATACAAGTTACTGGTAAGTACACTTAGAATTACTTCTCAGAGTCAGTGCTGGTCTAAAAGATGCAGCACTGGGTTCTCTCCTGATAACAGGTGAGTAAATCGGAATTCGTAGTTTGGCTGATTTTAGAGGAATAACTGTACGTTTCAAAAATGGACACAGAAACTTTTCTGGTGAAAACCACACAATGGATTCCGGTGCAAGGAAATACAAGTTACTGGTAAGTACGCTTAGAATTACTTTTCAGGGTCAGTACTGGGCTGAAAGATGCAGCACTGGGTTCTCTCCTGATCACAGGTGAGTAAATCGGAATTAGTAGTTCGGCTGATTTTAGAGGAATATTTGTAAGTTTCAAAAATGGACACAGAAACTTTTCTGGTGAAAACCACACAATGGATTCCTATGGAAGGAAATACAAGTTACTGGTAAGTACGCTTAGAATTACTTTTCAGGGTCAGTGCTGGGATTAAAGATGCAGCACTGGGTTCTCTCCTGATCACAGGTGAGTAAATCGGAATTCGTAGTTCGGCTGATTTTAGAGGAATATTTGTACGTATCAAAATTGGACACTAAGAAACTTTTCTGGTGAAAACCACACAATGGATTCCGATGCAAGGAAATACAAGTTACTGGTAAGTACGCTTAGAATTACTTTTCAGGGTCAGTGCTGGGATTAAAGATGCAGCACTGGGTTCTCTCCTGATCACAGGTGAGTAAATCGGAATTAGTAGTTCGGCTGATTTTAGAGGAATATTTGTACGTTTCAAAATTGGACACTTATCTGCTGAAAACCACACAAAGGATTCCTATGGAAGGAAATATAAGTTACTGGTAAGTACGCTTAGAACTACTTCTCAGAGTCAGTGCTATTCTAAAAGATGCAGCACTGGGTTCTCTCCTGATAATAGATGAGTAAATTGGAATTTGTAGTTCGGCTGATTTTAGAGGAATATTTGTAAGTTTCAAAAATGGACACTTAGAAACTTTTCTGGTGAAAACCACACAATGGATTCCTATGGAATGAAATACAAGTTAATGGTAAGTACACTTAGAATTACTTTTCAGGGTCAGTGTTGGACTAAAAGATGGAGCACTGGGTTCTCTCCTGATAACAGGTGAGTAAATCAGAATTTGTACTTCAGCTGATTTTAGAGGAATATTTGTAAGTTTCAAAAATGGACACAAAAACTTTTCTGGTGAAAACCACACAATGGATTCCTATGGAAGGAAATACAAGTTACTGGTAAGTACGCTTAGAATTACTTTTCAGGGTCTGTGCTGGGATTAAAGATGCAGCACTGGGTTCTCTCCTGATCACAGGTGAGTAAATCGGAATTAGTAGTTCGGCTGATTTTAGAGGAATATTTGTACGTTTCAAAATTGGACACTTATCTGGTGAAAACCACACAAAGGATTCCTATGGAAGGAAATATAAGTTACTGGTAAGTACGCTTAGAACTACTTCTCAGAGTCAGTGCTGTTCTAAAAGATGCAGCACTGGGTTCTCTCCTGATAACAGGTGAGTAAATCAGAATTCGTACTTCAGCTGATTTTAGAGGAATATTTGTACCTTTCAAAATTGGAACCACACAATGGATTCTGATGCAAGGAAATACAAGTTACTAGAAAGTACGCTTAGAATTACTTTTCAGGGTCAGTGCTGGACTAAAAGATGCAGCATTGGGTTCTCTTCCGATAACAGGTGAGTAAATCGGAATTCGTAGTTCGGCTGATTTTAGAGGAATATTTGTACGTATCAAAATTGGACACTAAGAAACTTTTCTGGTGAAAACCACACAATGGATTCCGATGCAAGGAAAAACAAGTTACTGGTAAGTACGCTTAGAATTACTTTTCAGGGTCAGTACTGGACTGAAAGATGCAGCACTGGGTTATCTCCCGATAACAGGAGAGTAAATCGGAATTCGTAGTTCAACTCATTTTAGAGGAATATTGTACGTTTCAAAAATGGACACTTAGAAACTTTTCTGCTCAAAACCACACAATGGATTCCTATGGAATGAAATACAAGTTACTGGTAAGTACACTTAGAATTACTTTTCAGGGTCAGTGTTGGACTAAAAGATGGAGCACTGGGTTCTCTCCTGATAACAGGTGAGTAAATCGGAATTCGTTGGTCGGCTGATTTTAAAGGAATATTGGTACGTTTCAAAATTGGACACTTATCTGGTGAAAACCACACAAAAAGGTTTCCAATGGAAGGATATACAAGTTACTGGTAAGTACGCTTAGAATTACTTCTCAGAGTCAGTGCTGGTCTAAAAGATGCAGCACTGGGTTCTCTCCTGATAATAGGTGAGTAAATCGGAATTCGTACTTCGGCTGATTTTAGAGGAATATTTGTAAGTTTCAAAAATGGACACTTAGAAACTTTTCTGGTGAAAACCACATAATGGATTCCTATGGAAGGAAATACAAGTTACTGGAAAGTACGCTTAGAATTACTTTTCAGGGTCAGTGCTGGACTAAAAGATGCAGCACTGGGTTCTCTCCTGATAACAGGTGAGTAAATCGAAATTCGTAGTTCGGCTGATTTTAGATGAATAATTGTACGTTTCAAAAATGGACACGGAAACTTTTCTGGTGAAAACCACAAATGGATTCCTATGGAATGGAATACAAGTTACTGGTAAGTACGCTTAGAATTACTTTTCAGGGTCAGTGCTGGGCTAAAAGATGCAGCACTGGGTTCTCTCCTGATAACAGGTGAGCAAATCGAAATTCGTAGTTTGGCTGATTTTAGAGGAATATTTGTACGTATCAAAATTGGACACTAAGAAACTTTCCTGGTGAAAACCACACAATGGATTCCGATGCAAGGAAATACAAGTTACTGGTAAGTACGCTTAGAATTACTTTTCAGGGTCAGTGCTGTGCTAAAAGATGCAGCACTGGGTTCTCTTCTGATAACAGGTGAGTAAATCAGAATTCGTACTTCGGATGATTTTAGAGGAATATTTGTAAGTTTCAAAAATGGACACTTAGAAACTTTTCTGGTGAAAACCACACAATGGATTCCTATGGAAGGAAATACAAGTTACTGGTAAGTACGCTTAGAATTACTTTTCAGGGTCAGTGCTGGACTAAAAGATGCAGCATTGGGTTCTCTTCCGATAACAGTTGAGTAAATTGGAATTCGTAGTTCGGCTGATTTTAGAGGAATATTTGTACGTATCAAAATTGGACACTAAGAAACTTTTCTGGTGAAAACCACACAATGGATTCCGATGCAAGGAAATACAAGTTACTGGTAAGTACGCTTAGAATTACTTTTCAGGGTCAGTACTGGACTGAAAGATGCAGCACTGGGTTATCTCCCGATAACAGGAGAGTAAATCGGAATTCGTAGTTCAACTCATTTTAGAGGAATATTTGTACGTTTCAAAATTGGACACTTATCTGGTGAAAACCACACAAAAGGATTCCAATGGAAGGAAATACAAGTTACTGGTAAGTACGCTTATAATTACTTTTCAGGGTTAGTGCTGGGCTAAAAGATGCAGCACTGGGTTCTCTCCTGATAACAGGTGAGTAAATCGGAATTCGTTGGTCGGCTGATTTTAAAGGAATATTTGTACGTTTCAAAATTGGACACTTATCTGGTGAAAACCACACAAAAGGATTCCTATGGAAGGAAATATAAGTTACTGGTAAGTACGCTTAGAACTACTTCTCAGAGTCAGTGCTGTTCTAAAAGATGCAGCACTGGGTTCTCTCCTGATAACAGGTGAGTAAATCAGAATTCGTACTTCAGCTGATTTTAGAGGAATATTTGTACCTTTCAAAATTGGACACTTAGAAACTTTTCTGGTGAAAACCACACAATGGATTTCTATGGAAGGAAAAACAAGTTCCTGGTAAGTATGCTTAGAATTACTTTTCAGGGTCTGTACTGGGCTGAAAGATGTAGCAGGGGGTTCTCTCCTGATAAAAGGTGAGTAAATCGGAATTCGTTGTTCAGCTGATTTTAGAGGCATATTTGTACGTTTCAAAAATGGACACTTAGAAACTTTTCTGGTGAAAACCACACAATGGATTCCTATGGAAGGAAATACAAGTTATTGGTAAGTACGCTTAGAATTACTTTTCAGAGTCAGTGCTGGTCTAAACCATGCAGCACTGGGTTCTCTCCTGATAACAAGTGAGTAAATCGGAATTTGTAGTTCAGCTGATTTTCTAGGAATATTTGTACGTTTCAAAAATGAACACTTAGAAACTTTTCTGGTGAAAACCACACAATGGATTCCTATGGAAGGAAATACAAGTTACTGGTAAGTACGCTTAGAATTACTTTTCAGCGTCAGTGCTGGTCTAAAAGATGCAGCACTGGGTTCTCTCCTGATAAAACGTGAGTAAATCAGAATTCGTACTTCGGCTGATTTTAGAGGAATATTTGTAAGTTTCAAAAATGGACACTTAGAAACTTTCTGGTGAAAACCACACAATGGATTCCTACGGAATGAAATACAAGTTACTGGTAAGTACTCTTAGAATTACTTTTCAGCGTCAGTGCTGGTCTAAAAGATGCAGCACTGGGTTCTCTCCTGATAAAAGGTGAGTAAATCAGAATTCGTACTTCGGCTGATTTTAGAGGAATATTTGTAAGTTTCAAAAATGGACACTTAGAAACTTTTCTGGTGAAAACCACACAATGGATTCCTATGGAAGGAAATACAAGTTACTGGAAAGTACGCTTAGAATTACTTTTCAGGGTCAGTGCTGGACTAAAAGATGCAGCACTGGGTTCTCTCCTGATAACAGGTGAGTAAATCGGAATTCGTAGTTCGGCTGATCTAAGAGGAATATTTGTACGTTTCAAAAATAGACACAGAAACTTTTCTGGTGAAAACCACACAATGGATTCCTATGGAAGGAAATATAAGTTACTGGTAAGTACGCTTAGAATTACTTTTCAGAGTCAGTGCTGGTCTAAAAGATGCAGCACTGGGATCTCTCCTGATAACAGGTGAGTAAATCGGAATTTGTAGTTCGGCTGATATTAAAGGAATATTTGTACGTTTCAAAATTGGACACTTATCTGGTGAAAACCACACAAAAGGATTCCAATGGAAGGAAATACAAGTTACTGGTAAGTACGCTTATAATTACTTTTCAGGGTTAGTGCTGGGCTAAAAGATGCAGCACTGGGTTCTCTCCTGATAACAGGTGAGTAAATCGGAATTCGTTGGTCGGCTGATTTTAGAGGAATATTTGTACGTTTCAAAATTGGACACTTATTTGGTGAAAACCACACAAAAGGATTCCAATGGAAGGAAATACAAGTTACTGGTAAGTACGCTTAGAATTACTTCTCAGAGTCAGTGCTGGTCTAAAAGATGCAGCACTGGGTTCTCTCCTGATAATAGGTGAGTAAATCGGAATTCGTACTTCGGCTGATTTTAGAGAAATATTTGTAAGTTTCAAAAATGGACACTTAGAAACTTTTCTGGTGAAAACCACACAATGGATTCCTATGGAAGGAAATACAAGTTACTGGAAAGTACGCTTAGAATTACTTTTCAGGGTCAGTGCTGGACTAAAAGATGCAGCACTGGGTTCTCTCCTGATAACAGGTGAGTAAATCGAAATTCGTAGTTCGGCTGATTTTAGATGAATAATTGTACGTTTCAAAAATGGACACGGAAACTTTTCTGGTGAAAACCACACAATTGATTCCTATGGAAGGGAATACAAGTTACTGGTAAGTACGCTTAGAATTACTTTTCAGGGTCAGTGCTGGGCTAAAAGATGCAGCACTGGGTTCTCTCCTGATAACAGGTGAGTAAATCGGAATTCGTAGTTCGGCTGATTTTAGAGGAATATTTGTACGTATCAAAATTGGACACTTAGAAACTTTTCTGGTGAAAACCACACAATGGATTCCTATGGAAGGAAATACAAGTTACTGGTAAGTACGCTTAGAATTACTTTTCAGGGTCAGTGCTGGACTAAAAGATGCAGCACTGGGTTCTCTCCTGATAACAGGTGAGTAAATCGAAATTCGTAGTTCGGCTGATTTTAGATGAATAATTGTACGTTTCAAAAATGGACACGGAAACTTTTCTGGTGAAAACCACAAATGGATTCCTATGGAATGGAATACAAGTTACTGGTAAGTACGCTTAGAATTACTTTTCAGGGTCAGTGCTGGGCTAAAAGATGCAGCACTGGGTTCTCTCCTGATAACAGGTGAGTAAATCGAAATTCGTAGTTTGGCTGATTTTAGAGGAATATTTGTACGTATCAAAATTGGACACTAAGAAACTTTCCTGGTGAAAACCACACAATGGATTCCGATGCAAGGAAATACAAGTTACTGGTAAGTACGCTTAGAATTACTTTTCAGGGTCAGTGCTGGGCTAAAAGATGCAGCACTGGGTTCTCTTCTGATAACAGGTGAGTAAATCAGAATTCGTACTTCGGATGATTTTAGAGGAATATTTGTAAGTTTCAAAAATGGACACTTAGAAACTTTTCTGGTGAAAACCACACAATGGATTCCTATGGAAGGAAATACAAGTTACTGGTAAGTACGCTTAGAATTACTTTTCAGGGTCAGTGCTGGACTAAAAGATGCAGCATTGGGTTCTCTTCCGATAACAGGTGAGTAAATTGGAATTCGTAGTTCGGCTGATTTTAGAGGAATATTTGTACGTATCAAAATTGGACACTAAGAAACTTTTCTGGTGAAAACCACACAATGGATTCCGATGCAAGGAAATACAAGTTACTGGTAAGTACGCTTAGAATTACTTTTCAGGGTCAGTACTGGACTGAAAGATGCAGCACTGGGTTATCTCCCGATAACAGGAGAGTAAATCGGAATTCGTAGTTCAACTCATTTTAGAGGAATATTTGTACGTTTCAAAATTGGACACTTATCTGGTGAAAACCACACAAAAGGATTCCAATGGAAGGAAATACAAGTTACTGGTAAGTACGCTTATAATTACTTTTCAGGGTTAGTGCTGGGCTAAAAGATGCAGCACTGGGTTCTCTCCTGATAACAGGTGAGTAAATCGGAATTCGTTGGTCGGCTGATTTTAAAGGAATATTTGTACGTTTCAAAATTGGACACTTATCTGGTGAAAACCACACAAAAGGATTCCTATGGAAGGAAATATAAGTTACTGGTAAGTACGCTTAGAACTACTTCTCAGAGTCAGTGCTGTTCTAAAAGATGCAGCACTGGGTTCTCTCCTGATAACAGGTGAGTAAATCAGAATTCGTACTTCAGCTGATTTTAGAGGAATATTTGTACCTTTCAAAATTGGACACTTAGAAACTTTTCTGGTGAAAACCACACAATGGATTTCTATGGAAGGAAAAACAAGTTCCTGGTAAGTATGCTTAGAATTACTTTTCAGGGTCTGTACTGGGCTGAAAGATGTAGCAGGGGGTTCTCTCCTGATAAAAGGTGAGTAAATCGGAATTCGTTGTTCAGCTGATTTTAGAGGCATATTTGTACGTTTCAAAAATGGACACTTAGAAACTTTTCTGGTGAAAACCACACAATGGATTCCTATGGAAGGAAATACAAGTTATTGGTAAGTACGCTTAGAATTACTTTTCAGAGTCAGTGCTGGTCTAAACCATGCAGCACTGGGTTCTCTCCTGATAACAAGTGAGTAAATCGGAATTTGTAGTTCAGCTGATTTTCTAGGAATATTTGTACGTTTCAAAAATGGACACTTAGAAACTTTTCTGGTGAAAACCACACAATGGATTCCTATGGAAGGAAATACAAGTTACTGGTAAGTACGCTTAGAATTACTTTTCAGCGTCAGTGCTGGTCTAAAAGATGCAGCACTGGGTTCTCTCCTGATAAAACGTGAGTAAATCAGAATTCGTACTTCGGCTGATTTTAGAGGAATATTTGTAAGTTTCAAAAATGGACACTTAGAAACTTTCTGGTGAAAACCACACAATGGATTCCTACGGAATGAAATACAAGTTACTGGTAAGTACTCTTAGAATTACTTTTCAGCGTCAGTGCTGGTCTAAAAGATGCAGCACTGGGTTCTCTCCTGATAAAAGGTGAGTAAATCAGAATTCGTACTTCGGCTGATTTTAGAGGAATATTTGTAAGTTTCAAAAATGGACACTTAGAAACTTTTCTGGTGAAAACCACACAATGGATTCCTATGGAAGGAAATACAAGTTACTGGAAAGTACGCTTAGAATTACTTTTCAGGGTCAGTGCTGGACTAAAAGATGCAGCACTGGGTTCTCTCCTGATAACAGGTGAGTAAATCGGAATTCGTAGTTCGGCTGATCTAAGAGGAATATTTGTACGTTTCAAAAATAGACACAGAAACTTTTCTGGTGAAAACCACACAATGGATTCCTATGGAAGGAAATATAAGTTACTGGTAAGTACGCTTAGAATTACTTTTCAGAGTCAGTGCTGGTCTAAAAGATGCAGCACTGGGATCTCTCCTGATAACAGGTGAGTAAATCGGAATTTGTAGTTCGGCTGATATTAAAGGAATATTTGTACGTTTCAAAATTGGACACTTATCTGGTGAAAACCACACAAAAGGATTCCAATGGAAGGAAATACAAGTTACTGGTAAGTACGCTTATAATTACTTTTCAGGGTTAGTGCTGGGCTAAAAGATGCAGCACTGGGTTCTCTCCTGATAACAGGTGAGTAAATCGGAATTCGTTGGTCGGCTGATTTTAGAGGAATATTTGTACGTTTCAAAATTGGACACTAATTTGGTGAAAACCACACAAAAGGATTCCAATGGAAGGAAATACAAGTTACTGGTAAGTACGCTTAGAATTACTTCTCAGAGTCAGTGCTGGTCTAAAAGATGCAGCACTGGGTTCTCTCCTGATAATAGGTGAGTAAATCGGAATTCGTACTTCGGCTGATTTTAGAGAAATATTTGTAAGTTTCAAAAATGGACACTTAGAAACTTTTCTGGTGAAAACCACACAATGGATTCCTATGGAAGGAAATACAAGTTACTGGAAAGTACGCTTAGAATTACTTTTCAGGGTCAGTGCTGGACTAAAAGATGCAGCACTGGGTTCTCTCCTGATAACAGGTGAGTAAATCGAAATTCGTAGTTCGGCTGATTTTAGATGAATAATTGTACGTTTCAAAAATGGACACGGAAACTTTTCTGGTGAAAACCACACAATGGATTCCTATGGAAGGGAATACAAGTTACTGGTAAGTACGCTTAGAATTACTTTTCAGGGTCAGTGCTGGGCTAAAAGATGCAGCACTGGGTTCTCTCCTGATAACAGGTGAGTAAATCGGAATTCGTAGTTCGGCTGATTTTAGAGGAATATTTGTACGTATCAAAATTGGACACTTAGAAACTTTTCTGGTGAAAACCACACAATGGATTCCTATGGAAGGAAATACAAGTTACTGGTAAGTACGCTTAGAATTACTTTTCAGGGTCAGTGCTGGGATTAAAGATGCAGCACTGGGTTCTCTCCTGATCACAGATGAGTAAATCGGAATTAGTAGTTTGTCTGATTTTAGAGGAATATTTGTACGTTTCAAAATTGGACACTTATCTGCTGAAAACCACACAAAGGATTCCTATGGAAGGAAATATAAGTTACTGGTAAGTACGCTTAGAACTACTTCTCAGAGTCAGTGCTATTCTAAAAGATGCAGCACTGGGTTCTCTCCTGATAACAGGTGAGTAAATCGGAATTCGTAGTTCGGCTGATTTTAGAGGAATATTTGTACGTTTCAAAAACTGGACACTTAGAAACTTTTCTGGTGAAAACCACACAATGGATTCCTATGGAAGGAAATACAAGTTACTGGTAAGTACGCTTAGAATTACTTTTCATGGTCAGTGCTGGACTAAAAGATGCAGCACTGGGTTCTCTCCTGATAACAGGTGAGTAAATCGTAATTCGTAGTTCGGCTGATTTTAGAGGGATATTTGTACGTTTCAAAAATGGGCACTTAGAAACTTTTCTGGTGAAAACCGCACAATGGATTCCTATGGAATGAAATACAAGTTACTGGTAAGTACGCTTAGAAAATACTTTTCAGGGACAGTGCTGGACTAAAAGATGCAGCACTGGGTTCTCTCCTCATAACAGGTGAGTAAATCGTAATTCGTAGTTCGGCTGATTTTAGAGGGATATTTGTACGTTTCAAAAATGGACACTTAGAAACTTTTCTGGTGAAAACCACACAATGGATTCCTATAAAAGGAAATACAAGTTACTAGTAAGTACGCTTAGAATTACTTTTCAGGGTCAGTGCTGGACTAAAAGATGCAGCATTGGGTTCTCTTCCGATAACAGGTGAGTAAATCGGAATTCGTAGTTCGGCTGATTTTAGAGGAATATTTGTACGTATCAAAATTGGACACTAAGAAACTTTTCTGGTGAAAACCACACAATGGATTCCGATGCAAGGAAATACAAGTTACTGGTAAGTACGCTTAGAATTACTTTTCAGGGTCAGTACTGGACTGAAAGATGCAGCACTGGGTTATCTCCCGATAACAGGAGAGTAAATCGGAATTCGTAGTTCAACTCATTTTAGAGGAATATTGTACGTTTCAAAAATGGACACTTAGAAACTTTTCTGCTCAAAACCACACAATGGATTCCTATGGAATGAAATACAAGTTACTGGTAAGTACACTTAGAATTACTTTTCAGGGTCAGTGTTGGACTAAAAGATGGAGCACTGGGTTCTCTCCTGATAACAGGTGAGTAAATCGGAATTCGTAGTTCGGCTGATTTTAGAGGAATATTTGTACGTTTCAAAATTGGACACTTATCTGGTGAAAACCACACAAAAGGATTCCAATGGAAGGAAATACAAGTTACTGGTAAGTACGCTTATAATTACTTTTCAGGGTTAGTGCTGGGCTAAAAGATGCAGCACTGGGTTCTCTCCTGATAACAGGTGAGTAAATCGGAATTCGTTGGTCGGCTGATTTTAAAGGAATATTTGTACGTTTCAAAATTGGACACTTATCTGGTGAAAACCACACAAAAGGATTCCAATGGAAGGATATACAAGTTACTGGTAAGTACGCTTAGAATTACTTCTCAGAGTCAGTGCTGGTCTAAAAGATGCAGCACTGGGTTCTCTCCTGATAATAGGTGAGTAAATCGGAATTCGTACTTCGGCTGATTTTAGAGGAATATTTGTAAGTTTCAAAAATGGACACTTAGAAACTTTTCTGGTGAAAACCACACAATGGATTCCTATGGAAGGAAATACAAGTTACTGGAAAGTACACTTAGAATTACTTTTCAGGGTCAGTGCTGGACTAAAAGATGCAGCACTGGGTTCTCTCCTGATAACAGGTGAGTAAATCGAAATTCGTAGTTCGGCTGATTTTAGATGAATAATTGTACGTTTCAAAAATAGACACGGAAACTTTTCTGGTGAAAACCACACAATGGATTCCTATGGAATGGAATACAAGTTACTGGTAAGTACGCTTAGAATTACTTTTCAGGGTCAGTGCTGGGCTAAAAGATGCAGCACTGGGTTCTCTCCTGATAACAGGTGAGTAAATCGAAATTCGTAGTTCGGCTGATTTTAGAGGAATATTTGTACGTATCAAAATTGGACACTAAGAAACTTTCCTGGTGAAAACCACACAATGGATTCCGATGCAAGGAAATACAAGTTACTGGTAAGTACGCTTAGAATTACTTTTCAGGGTCAGTGCTGGGCTAAAAGATGCAGCACTGGGTTCTCTTCTGATAACAGGTGAGTAAATCAGAATTCGTACTTCGGATGATTTTAGAGGAATATTTGTAAGTTTCAAAAATGGACACTTAGAAACTTTTCTGGTGAAAACCACACAATGGATTCCTATGGAAGGAAATACAAGTTACTGGTAAGTACGCTTAGAATTACTTTGTAGGGTCAGTGCTGGACTAAAAGATGCAGCACTGGGTTCTCACCTGATAACGGGTGAGTAAATCGGAATTTGTAGTTCGGCTGATTTTAAAGGAATATTTGTACGTTTCAAAAATGGACACTTACAAACTTTTCTGGTGAAAACCACACAATGGATTCCTATGAAAGGAAATACAAGTTAACTGTAAGTACGCTTAGAATTACTTTTCAGGGTCAGTGCTGGGTTAAAAGATGCAGCCCTGGGTTCTCTCCTGATAACAGGTGAGTAAATCGGAATTCGTAGTTCGGCTGATTTTAGAGGAATATTTGTACGTTTTAAAAATGGGCACTTAGAATCTTTTCTGGCGAAAACCACACAATGGATTCCTATGAAATGAAATACAAGTTACTGGTAAGTACCCTTAGAAAATACTTTACAGGGACAGTGCTGGACTAAAAGATGCAGCACTGGGTTCTCTCCTGATAACAGGTGAGTAAATCAGAATTCGTACTTTGGCTGATTTTAGAGGAATATTTGTATGTTTCAAAAATGGACACAGAAACTTTTCTGGTGAAAACCACACAATGGATTCCTATGGAAGGAAATACAAGTTACTGGTAAGTACGCTTAGAATTACTTTTCAGAGTCAGTGCTGGTCTAAAAGATGCAGCACTGGGATCTCTCCTGATAACAGGTGAGTAAATCGGAATTTGTAGTTCGGCTGATATTAAAGGAATATTTGTGCGTTTCAAAAATGGACACAGAAACTTTTCTGGTGAAAACCACACAATGGATTCCTATGGAAAGAAATACAAGTTACTGGTAAGTACGCTTAAAATTACTTTTCAGGGTCAGTGCTGGGCTGAAAGATGCAGCACTGGGTTCTCTCCTGATAACAGGTGAGTAAATCGGAATTCGTAGTTCGGCTGATTTTAGAGGAATATTTGTACGTTTCAAAATTGGACACTTATCTGGTGAAAACCACACAAAAGGATTCCAATGGAAGGAAATACAATTTACTGGTAAGTACGCTTAGAATTACTTTTCAGGGTCAGTGCTGGGCTAAAAGATGCAGCACTGGGTTCTCTCCTGATAACAGGTGAGTAAATCGGAATTCGTTGGTCGGCTGATTTTAGAGGAATATTTGTACGTTTCAAAATTGGACACTTATCTGGTGAAAACCACACAAAAGGATTCCAATGGAAGGAAATACAAGTTACTGGTAAGTACGCTTAGAATTACTTCTCAGAGTCAGTGCTGGTCTAAAAGATGCAGCACTGGGTTCTCTCCTGATAATAGGTGAGTAAATCGGAATTCGTACTTCGGCTGATTTTAGAGGAATATTTGTAAGTTTCAAAAATGGACACTTAGAAACTTTTCTGGTGAAAACCACACAATGGATTCCTATGGAAGGAAATACAAGTTACTGGTAAGTACGCTTAGAATTACTTTGTAGGGTCAGTGCTGGACTAAAAGATGCAGCACTGGGTTCTCACCTGATAACGGGTGAGTAAATCGGAATTTGTAGTTCGGCTGATTTTAAAGGAATATTTGTAAGTTTCAAAAATGGACACTTACAAACTTTTCTGGTGAAAACCACACAATGGATTCCTATGAAAGGAAATACAAGTTACTGGTAAGTACGCTTAGAATTACTTTTCAGGGTCAGTGCTGGGCTAAAAGATGCAGCACTGGGTTCTCTCCTGATAACAGGTGAGTAAATCGGAATTCGTTGGTCGGCTGATTTTAGAGGAATATTTGTACGTTTCAAAATTGGACACTTATCTGGTGAAAACCACACAAAAGGATTCCAATGGAAGGAAATACAAGTTACTGGTAAGTACGCTTAGAATTACTTCTCAGAGTCAGTGCTGGTCTAAAAGATGCAGCACTGGGTTCTCTTCCGATAACAGGTGAGTAAATCGGAATTCGTAGTTCGGCTGATTTTAGAGGAATATTTGTACGTATCAAAATTGGACACTAAGAAACTTTTCTGGTGAAAACCACACAATGGATTCCGATGCAAGGAAATACAAGTTACTGGTAAGTACGCTTAGAATTACTTTTCAGGGTCAGTACTGGACTGAAAGATGCAGCACTGGGTTATCTCCCGATAACAGGAGAGTAAATCGGAATTCGTAGTTCAACTCATTTTAGAGGAATATTGTACGTTTCAAAAATGGACACTTAGAAACTTTTCTGCTCAAAACCACACAATGGATTCCTATGGAATGAAATACAAGTTACTGGTAAGTACACTTAGAATTACTTTTCAGGGTCAGTGTTGGACTAAAAGATGGAGCACTGGGTTCTCTCCTGATAACAGGTGAGTAAATCGGAATTCGTAGTTCGGCTGATTTTAGAGGAATATTTGTACGTTTCAAAATTGGACACTTATCTGGTGAAAACCACACAAAAGGATTCCAATGGAAGGAAATACAAGTTACTGGTAAGTACGCTTATAATTACTTTTCAGGGTTAGTGCTGGGCTAAAAGATGCAGCACTGGGTTCTCTCCTGATAACAGGTGAGTAAATCGGAATTCGTTGGTCGGCTGATTTTAAAGGAATATTTGTACGTTTCAAAATTGGACACTTATCTGGTGAAAACCACACAAAAGGATTCCAATGGAAGGATATACAAGTTACTGGTAAGTACGCTTAGAATTACTTCTCAGAGTCAGTGCTGGTCTAAAAGATGCAGCACTGGGTTCTCTCCTGATAATAGGTGAGTAAATCAGAATTCGTACTTCGGCTGATTTTAGAGGAATATTTGTAAGTTTCAAAAATGGACACTTAGAAACTTTTCTGGTGAAAACCACAAAATGGATTCCTATGGAAGGAAATACAAGTTACTGGAAAGTACGCTTAGAATTACTTTTCAGGGTCAGTGCTGGACTAAAAGATGCAGCACTGGGTTCTCTCCTGATAACAGGTGAGTAAATCGAAATTCGTAGTTCGGCTGATTTTAGATGAATAATTGTACGTTTCAAAAATGGACACGGAAACTTTTCTGGTGAAAACCACAAATGGATTCCTATGGAATGGAATACAAGTTACTGGTAAGTACGCTTAGAATTACTTTTCAGGGTCAGTGCTGGGCTAAAAGATGCAGCACTGGGTTCTCTCCTGATAACAGGTGAGTAAATCGAAATTCGTAGTTTGGCTGATTTTAGAGGAATATTTGTACGTATCAAAATTGGACACTAAGAAACTTTCCTGGTGAAAACCACACAATGGATTCCGATGCAAGGAAATACAAGTTACTGGTAAGTACGCTTAGAATTACTTTTCAGGGTCAGTGCTGGGCTAAAAGATGCAGCACTGGGTTCTCTTCTGATAACAGGTGAGTAAATCAGAATTCGTACTTCGGATGATTTTAGAGGAATATTTGTACGTTTCAAAAATAGACACGGAAACTTTTCTGGTGAAAACCACACAATGGATTCCTATGGAATGGAATACAAGTTACTGGTAAGTACGCTTAGAATTACTTTTCAGGGTCAGTGCTGGGCTAAAAGATGCAGCACTGGGTTCTCTCCTGATAACAGGTGAGTAAATCGAAATTCGTAGTTCGGCTGATTTTAGAGGAATATTTGTACGTATCAAAATTGGACACTAAGAAACTTTCCTGGTGAAAACCACACAATGGATTCCGATGCAAGGAAATACAAGTTACTGGTAAGTACGCTTAGAATTACTTTTCAGGGTCAGTGCTGGGCTAAAAGATGCAGCACTGGGTTCTCTTCTGATAACAGGTGAGTAAATCAGAATTCGTACATCGGATGATTTTAGAGGAATATTTGTAAGTTTCAAAAATGGACACTTAGAAACTTTTCTGGTGAAAACCACACAATGGATTCCTATGGAAGGAAATACAAGTTACTGGTAAGTACGCTTAGAATTACTTTGTAGGGTCAGTGCTGGACTAAAAGATGCAGCACTGGGTTCTCACCTGATAACGGGTGAGTAAATCGGAATTTGTAGTTCGGCTGATTTTAAAGGAATATTTGTACGTTTCAAAAATGGACACTTACAAACTTTTCTGGTGAAAACCACACAATGGATTCCTATGAAAGGAAATACAAGTTACTGGTAAGTACGCTTAGAATTACTTTTCAGGGTCAGTGCTGGGCTAAAAGATGCAGCACTGGGTTCTCTCCTGATAACAGGTGAGTAAATCGGAATTCGTAGTTCGGCTGATTTTAGAGGAATATTTGTACGTTTTAAAAATGGGCACTTAGAATCTTTTCTGGCGAAAACCACACAATGGATTCCTATGAAATGAAATACAAGTTACTGGTAAGTACCCTTAGAAAATACTTTACAGGGACAGTGCTGGACTAAAAGATGCAGCACTGGGTTCTCTCCTGATAACAGGTGAGTAAATCAGAATTCGTACTTTGGCTGATTTTAGAGGAATATTTGTATGTTTCAAAAATGGACACAGAAACTTTTCTGGTGAAAACCACACAATGGATTCCTATGGAAGGAAATACAAGTTACTGGTAAGTACGCTTAGAATTACTTTTCAGAGTCAGTGCTGGTCTAAAAGATGCAGCACTGGGATCTCTCCTGATAACAGGTGAGTAAATCGGAATTTGTAGTTCGGCTGATATTAAAGGAATATTTGTGCGTTTCAAAAATGGACACAGAAACTTTTCTGGTGAAAACCACACAATGGATTCCTATGGAAAGAAATACAAGTTACTGGTAAGTACGCTTAAAATTACTTTTCAGGGTCAGTGCTGGGCTGAAAGATGCAGCACTGGGTTCTCTCCTGATAACAGGTGAGTAAATCGGAATTCGTAGTTCGGCTGATTTTAGAGGAATATTTGTACATTTCAAAATTGGACACTTATCTGGTGAAAACCACACAAAAGGATTCCAATGGAAGGAAATACAATTTACTGGTAAGTACGCTTAGAATTACTTTTCAGGGTCAGTGCTGGGCTAAAAGATGCAGCACTGGGTTCTCTCCTGATAACAGGTGAGTAAATCGGAATTCGTTGGTCGGCTGATTTTAGAGGAATATTTGTACGTTTCAAAATTGGACACTTATCTGGTGAAAACCACACAAAAGGATTCCAATGGAAGGAAATACAAGTTACTGGTAAGTACGCTTAGAATTACTTCTCAGAGTCAGTGCTGGTCTAAAAGATGCAGCACTGGGTTCTCTCCTGATAATAGGTGAGTAAATCGGAATTCGTACTTCGGCTGATTTTAGAGGAATATTTGTAAGTTTCAAAAATGGACACTTAGAAACTTTTCTGGTGAAAACCACACAATAGATTCCTATGGAAGGAAATACAAGTTACTGGTAAGTACGCTTAGAATTACTTTGTAGGGTCAGTGCTGGACTAAAAGATGCAGCACTGGGTTCTCACCTGATAACGGGTGAGTAAATCGGAATTTGTAGTTCGGCTGATTTTAAAGGAATATTTGTACGTTTCAAAAATGGACACTTACAAACTTTTCTGGTGAAAACCACACAATGGATTCCTATGAAAGGAAATACAAGTTACTGGTAAGTACGCTTAGAATTACTTTTCAGGGTCAGTGCTGGGCTAAAAGATGCAGCACTGGGTTCTCTCCTGATAACAGGTGAGTAAATCGGAATTCGTAGTTCGGCTGATTTTAGAGGAATATTTGTACGTTTTAAAAATGGGCACTTAGAATCTTTTCTGGCGAAAACCACACAATGGATTCCTATGAAATGAAATACAAGTTACTGGTAAGTTCCCTTAGAAAATACTTTACAGGGACAGTGCTGGACTAAAAGATGCAGCACTGGGTTCTCTCCTGATAACAGGTGAGTAAATCAGAATTCGTACTTTGGCTGATTTTAGAGGAATATTTGTATGTTTCAAAAATGGACACAGAAACTTTTCTGGTGAAAACCACACAATGGATTCCTATGGAAGGAAATACAAGTTACTGGTAAGTACGCTTAGAATTACTTTTCAGAGTCAGTGCTGGTCTAAAAGATGCAGCACTGGGATCTCTCCTGATAACAGGTGAGTAAATCGGAATTTGCAGTTCGGCTGATATTAAAGGAATATTTGTGCGTTTCAAAAATGGACACAGAAACTTTTCTGGTGAAAACCACACAATGGATTCCTATGGAAAGAAATACAAGTTACTGGTAAGTACGCTTAAAATTACTTTTCAGGGTCAGTGCTGGGCTGAAAGATGCAGCACTGGGTTCTCTCCTGATAACAGGTGAGTAAATCGGAATTCGTAGTTCGGCTGATTTTAGAGGAATATTTGTACGTTTCAAAATTGGACACTTATCTGGTGAAAACCACACAAAAGGATTCCAATGGAAGGAAATACAAGTTACTGGTAAGTACGCTTAGAATTACTTTTCAGGGTCAGTGCTGGGCTAAAAGATGCAGCACTGGGTTCTCTCCTGATAACAGGTGAGTAAATCGGAATTCGTTGGTCGGCTGATTTTAGAGGAATATTTGTACGTTTCAAAATTGGACACTTATCTGGTGAAAACCACACAAAAGGATTCCAATGGAAGGAAATACAAGTTACTGGTAAGTACGCTTAGAATTACTTCTCAGAGTCAGTGCTGGTCTAAAAGATGCAGCACTGGGTTCTCTCCTGATAATAGGTGAGTAAATCGGAATTCGTACTTCGGCTGATTTTAGAGGAATATTTGTAAGTTTCAAAAATGGACACTTAGAAACTTTTCTGGTGAAAACCACACAATGGATTCCTATGGAAGGAAATACAAGTTACTGGAAAATATGCTTAGAATTACTTTTCAGGGTCAGTGCTGGACTAAAAGATGCAGCACTGGGTTCTCTCCTGATAACAGGTGAGTAAATCGAAATTCGTAGTTCGGCTGATTTTAGATGAATAATTGTACGTTTCAAAAATGGACACGGAAACTTTTCTGGTGAAAACCACACAATGGACTCCTATGGAAGGGAATACAAGTTACTGGTAAGTACGCTTAGAATTACTTTTCAGGGTCAGTGCTGGGCTAAAAGATGCAGCACTGGGTTCTCTCCTGATAACAGGTGAGTAAATCGGAATTCGTAGTTCGGCTGATTTTAGAGGAATATTTGTACGTATCAAAATTGGACACTAAGAAACTTTTCTGGTGAAAACCACACAATGGATTCCGATGCAAGGAAATACAAGTTACTGGTAAGTACGCTTAGAATTACTTTTCAGGGTCAGTGCTGGGCTAAAAGATGCAGCACTGGGTTCTCTCCTGATAACAGGTGAGTAAATCGGAATTCGTAGTTCGGCTGATTTTAGAGGAATATTTGTACGTTTTAAAAATGGGCACTTAGAATTTTTTTCTGGCGAAAACCACACAATGGATTCCTATGGAAGGAAATACAAGTTACTGGTAAGTACGCTTAGAATTACTTTTCAGGGTCAGTGCTGGGATTAAAGATGCAGCACTGGGTTCTCTCCTGATCACAGATGAGTAAATCGGAATTAGTAGTTCGGCTGATTTTAGAGGAATATTTGTACGTTTCAAAATTGGACACTTATCTGCTGAAAACCACACAAAGGATTCCTATGGAAGGAAATATAAGTTACTGGTAAGTACGCTTAGAACTACTTCTCAGAGTCAGTGCTATTCTAAAAGATGCAGCACTGGGTTCTCTCCTGATAACAGGTGAGTAAATCGGAATTCGTAGTTCGGCTGATTTTAGAGGAATATTTGTACGTTTCAAAAACTGGACACTTAGAAACTTTTCTGGTGAAAACCACACAATGGATTCCTATGGAAGGAAATACAAGTTACTGGTAAGTACGCTTAGAATTACTTTTCATGGTCAGTGCTGGACTAAAAGATGCAGCACTGGGTTCTCTCCTGATAACAGGTGAGTAAATCGTAATTCGTAGTCCGGCTGATTTTAGAGGGATATTTGTACGTTTCAAAAATGGGCACTTAGAAACTTTTCTGGTGAAAACCGCACAATGGATTCCTATGGAATGAAATACAAGTTACTGGTAAGTACGCTTAGAAAATACTTTTCAGGGACAGTGCTGGACTAAAAGATGCAGCACTGGGTTCTCTCCTCATAACAGGTGAGTAAATCGGAATTCGTAGTTCGGCTGATTTTAGAGGAATATTTGTACGTTTCAAAAATGGACACTTAGAAACATTTCTGGTGAAAACCACACAATGGATTCCTATAAAAGGAAATACAAGTTACTAGTAAGTACGCTTAGAATTACTTTTCAGGGTCAGTGCTGGACTAAAAGATGCAGCATTGGGTTCTCTTCCGATAACAGGTGAGTAAATCGGAATTCGTAGTTCGGCTGATTTTAGAGGAATATTTGTACGTATCAAAATTGGACACTAAGAAACTTTTCTGGTGAAAACCACACAATGGATTCCGATGCAAGGAAATACAAGTTACTGGTAAGTACGCTTAGAATTACTTTTCAGGGTCAGTACTGGACTGAAAGATGCAGCACTGGGTTATCTCCCGATAACAGGAGAGTAAATCGGAATTCGTAGTTCAACTCATTTTAGAGGAATATTGTACTTTTCAAAAATGGACACTTAGAAACTTTTCTGCTCAAAACCACACAATGGATTCCTATGGAATGAAATACAAGTTACTGGTAAGTACACTTAGAATTACTTTTCAGGGTCAGTGTTGGACTAAAAGATGGAGCACTGGGTTCTCTCCTGATAACAGGTGAGTAAATCGGAATTCGTAGTTCGGCTGATTTTAGAGGAATATTTGTACGTTTCAAAATTGGACACTTATCTGGTGAAAACCACACAAAAGGATTCCAATGGAAGGAAATACAAGTTACTGGTAAGTACGCTTATAATTACTTTTTAGGGTTAGTGCTGGGCTAAAAGATGCAGCACTGGGTTCTCTCCTGATAACAGGTGAGTAAATCGGAATTCGTTGGTCGGCTGATTTTAAAGGAATATTTGTACGTTTCAAAATTGGACACTTATCTGGTGAAAACCACACAAAAGGATTCCAATGGAAGGATATACAAGTTACTGGTAAGTACGCTTAGAATTACTTCTCAGAGTCAGTGCTGGTCTAAAAGATGCAGCACTGGGTTCTCTCCTGATAATAGGTGAGTAAATCAGAATTCGTACTTCGGCTGATTTTAGAGGAATATTTGTAAGTTTCAAAAATAGACACTTAGAAACTTTTCTGGTGAAAACCACACAATGGATTCCTATGGAAGGAAATACAAGTTACTGGAAAGTACGCTTAGAATTACTTTTCAGGGTCAGTGCTGGACTAAAAGATGCAGCACTGGGTTCTCTCCTGATAACAGGTGAGTAAATCGAAATTCGTAGTTCGGCTGATTTTAGATGAATAATTGTACGTTTCAAAAATGGACACGGAAACTTTTCTGGTGAAAACCACAAATGGATTCCTATGGAATGGAATACAAGTTACTGGTAAGTACGCTTAGAATTACTTTTCAGGGTCAGTGCTGGGCTAAAAGATGCAGCACTGGGTTCTCTCCTGATAACAGGTGAGTAAATCGAAATTCGTAGTTTGGCTGATTTTAGAGGAATATTTGTACGTATCAAAATTGGACACTAAGAAACTTTCCTGGTGAAAACCACACAATGGATTCCGATGCAAGGAAATACAAGTTACTGGTAAGTACGCTTAGAATTACTTTTCAGGGTCAGTGCTGGGCTAAAAGATGCAGCACTGGGTTCTCTTCTGATAACAGGTGAGTAAATCAGAATTCGTACTTCGGATGATTTTAGAGGAATATTTGTAAGTTTCAAAAATGGACACTTAGAAACTTTTCTGGTGAAAACCACACAATGGATTCCTATGGAAGGAAATACAAGTTACTGGTAAGTACGCTTAGAATTACTTTTCAGGGTCAGTGCTGGGCTAAAAGATGCAGCACTGGGTTCTCTCCTGATAACAGGTGAGTAAATTGGAATTCGTAGTTCGGCTGATTTTAGAGGAATATTTGTACGTTTTAAAAATGGGCACTTAGAATCTTTTCTGGCGAAAACCACACAATGGATTCCTATGAAATGAAATACAAGTTACTGGTAAGTACCCTTAGAAAATACTTTACAGGGACAGTGCTGGACTAAAAGATGCAGCACTGGGTTCTCTCCTGATAACAGGTGAGTAAATCAGAATTCGTACTTTGGCTGATTTTAGAGGAATATTTGTATGTTTCAAAAATGGACACAGAAACTTTTCTGGTGAAAACCACACAATGGATTCCTATGGAAGGAAATACAAGTTACTGGTAAGTACGCTTAGAATTACTTTTCAGAGTCAGTGCTGGTCTAAAAGATGCAGCACTGGGATCTCTCCTGATAACAGGTGAGTAAATCGGAATTTGTAGTTCGGCTGATATTAAAGGAATATTTGTGCGTTTCAAAAATGGACACAGAAACTTTTCTGGTGAAAACCACACAATGGATTCCTATGGAAAGAAATACAAGTTACTGGTAAGTACGCTTAAAATTACTTTTCAGGGTCAGTGCTGGGCTGAAAGATGCAGCACTGGGTTCTCTCCTGATAACAGGTGAGTAAATCGGAATTCGTAGTTCGGCTGATTTTAGAGGAATATTTGTACGTTTCAAAATTGGACACTTATCTGGTGAAAACCACACAAAAGGATTCCAATGGAAGGAAATACAAGTTACTGGTAAGTACGCTTAGAATTACTTTTCAGGGTCAGTGCTGGGCTAAAAGATGCAGCACTGGGTTCTCTCCTGATAACAGGTGAGTAAATCGGAATTCGTTGGTCGGCTGATTTTAGAGGAATATTTGTACGTTTCAAAATTGGACACTTATCTGGTGAAAACCACACAAAAGGATTCCAATGGAAGGAAATACAAGTTACTGGTAAGTACGCTTAGAATTACTTCTCAGAGTCAGTGCTGGTCTAAAAGATGCAGCACTGGGTTCTCTCCTGATAATAGGTGAGTAAATCGGAATTTGTACTTCGGCTGATTTTAGAGGAATATTTGTAAGTTTCAAAAATGGACACTTAGAAACTTTTCTGGTGAAAACCACACAATGGATTCCTATGGAAGGAAATACAAGTTACTGGAAAGTATGCTTAGAATTACTTTTCAGGGTCAGTGCTGGACTAAAAGATGCAGCACTGGGTTCTCTCCTGATAACAGGTGAGTAAATCGAAATTCGTAGTTCGGCTGATTTTAGATGAATAATTGTACGTTTCAAAAATGGACACGGAAACTTTTCTGGTGAAAACCACACAATGGATTCCTATGGAAGGGAATACAAGTTACTGGTAAGTACGCTTAGAATTACTTTTCAGGGTCAGTGCTGGGCTAAAAGATGCAGCACTGGGTTCTCTCCTGATAACAGGTGAGTAAATCGGAATTCGTAGTTCGGCTGATTTTAGAGGAATATTTGTACGTATCAAAATTGGACACTAAGAAACTTTTCTGGTGAAAACCACACAATGGATTCCGATGCAAGAAAATACAAGTTACTGGTAAGTACGCTTAGAATTACTTTTCAGGGTCAGTGCTGGGCTAAAAGATGCAGCACTGGGTTCTCGCCTGATAACAGGTGAGTAAATCGGAATTTGTAGTTCGGCTGATTTTAAAGGAATATTTGTACGTTTCAAAAATGGACACTTACAAACTTTTCTGGTGAAAACCACACAATGGATTCCTATGAAAGGAAATACAAGTTACTGGTAAGTATGCTTAGAATTACTTTTCAGGGTCAGTGCTGGGCTAAAAGATGCAGCACTGGGTTCTCTCCTGATAACAGGTGAGTAAATCGGAATTCGTAGTTCGGCTGATTTTAGAGGAATATTTGTACGTTTTAAAAATGGGCACTTAGAATTTTTTTCTGGCGAAAACCACACAATGGATTCCTATGAAATGAAATACAAGTTACTGGTAAGTACCCTTAGAAAATACTTTTCAGGGACAGTGCTGGACTAAAAGATGCAGCACTGGGTTCTCTCCTGATAACAGGTGAGTAAATCAGAATTCGTACTTTGGCTGATTTTAGAGGAATATTTGTAAGTTTCAAAAATGGACACAAAAACTTTTCTGGTGAAAACCACACAATTGATTCCTATGGAAGGAAATACAAGTTACTGGTAAGTACGCTTAGAATTACTTTTCAGAGTCAGTGCTGGTCTAAAAGATGCAGCACTGGGATCTCTCCTGATAACAGGTGAGTAAATCGGAATTTGTAGTTCGGCTGATATTAAAGGAATATTTGTGCGTTTCAAAAATGGACACAGAAACTTTTCTGGTGAAAACCACACAATGGATTCCTATGGAAAGAAATACAAGTTACTGGTAAGTACGCTTAAAATTACTTTTCAGGGTCAGTGCTGGGCTGAAAGATGCAGCACTGGGTTCTCTCCTGATAACAAGTGAGTAAATCGGAATTCGTAGTTCGGCTGATTTTAGAGGAATATTTGTACGTTTCAAAATTGGACACTTATCTGGTGAAAACCACACAAAGGATTCCAATGGAAGTAAATACAAGTTACTGGTAAGTACGCTTAGAATTACTTTTCAGAGTCACTGCTGGTCTAAACCATGCAGCACTGGGTTCTCTCCTGATAACAAGTGAGTAAGTCGGAATTTGTAGTTCGGCTGATTTTATAGGAATATTTGTACATTTCAAAAATGGACACTTAGAAACTTTTCTGGTGAAAACCACACAATGGATTCCTATGGAAGGAAATACAAGTTACTAGTAAGTACGCTTAGAATTACTTTTCAGGGTCAGTGCTGGGCTGAAAGATGCAGCACTGGGTTCTCTCCTGATAACAGGTGAGTAAATCGGAATTTGTAGTTCGGCTGATTTTAGAGGAATATTTGTACGTTTCAAAATTGGACACTTATCTGGTGAAAACCACACAAAAGGATTCCAATGGAAGGAAATACAAGTTACTGGTAAGTACGCTTAGAATTACTCTTCAGGGTCAGTGCTGGGCTAAAAGATGCAGCACTGGGTTCTCTCCTGATAACAGGTGAGTAAATCGGAATTCGTTGGTCGGCTGATTTTAGAGGAATATTTGTACGTTTCAAAATAGGACGCTTATCTGGTGAAAACCACACAAAAGGATTCCAATGGAAGGAAATACAAGTTACTGGTAAGTACGCTTAGAATTACTTCTCAGAGTCAGTGCTGGTCTAAAAGATGCAGCACTGGGTTCTCTCCTGATAATAGGTGAGTAAATCGGAATTTGTAGTTCGGCTGATTTTAGAGGAATATTTGTAAGTTTCAAAAATGGACACTTAGAAACTTTTCTGGTGAAAACCACACAATGGATTCCTATGGAAGGAAATACAAGTTACTGGTAAGTACGCTTAGAATTACTTTTCAGAGTCAGTGCTGGTCTAAACCATGCAGCACTGGGTTCTCTCCTGATAACAAGTGAGTAAATCGGAATTTGTAGTTTGGCTGATTTTATAGGAATATTTGTACGTTTCAAAAATGGACACTTAAAAACTTTTCTGGTGAAAACCACACAATGGATTCCTATGGAAGGAAATACAAGTTACTGGTAAGTACGCTTGTACGCTTAGAATTACTTTTCAGCGTCAGTGCTGGTCTAAAAGATGCAGCACTGGGTTCTCTCCTGATAAAAGGTGAGTAAATCAGAATTCGTACTTCGGCTGATTTTAGAGGAATATTTGTAAGTTTCAAAAATGGACACTTACAAAACTTTTCTGGTGAAAACCTCACAATGGAATCCTATGGAAGGAAATACAAGTTACTGGAAAGTACGCTTAGAATTACTTTTCAGGGTCAGTGCTGGACTAAAAGATGCAGCACTGGGTTCTCTCCTGATAACAGGTGAGTTAATCGGAATTCGTAGTTCGGCTGATTTTAGAGGAATATTTGTACATTTCAAAAATGGACACAGAAACTTTTCTGGTGAAAACCACACAATGGATTCCTATGGAAGGAAATACAAGTTACTGGTAAGTACGCTTAGAATTACTTTTCAGGGTCAGTGCTGGGCTAAAAGATGCAGCACTGGGTTCTCTCCTGATAACAGGTGAGTAAATCGGAATTCGTAGTTCGGCTGATTTTAGAGGAATATTTGTACGTTTTAAAAATGGGCACTTAGAAACTTTTCTGGTGAAAATCACATAATGGGTTCCTATGGAAGGAAATACAAGTTACTGGTAAGTACGCTTAGAATTACTTTTCAGGGTCAGTGCTGGGATTAAAGATGCAGCACTGGGTTCTCTCCTGATCACAGGTGAGTAAATCGGAATTAGTAGTCCGGCTGATTTTAGAGGAATATTTGTACGTTTCAAAATTGGACACTTATCTGCTGAAAACCACACAAAGGATTCCTATGGAAGGAAATACAAGTTACTGGAAAGTACGCTTAGAATTACTTTTCAGGGTCAGTGCTGGACTAAAAGATGCAGCACTGGGTTCTCTCCTGATAACAGGTGAGTTAATCGGAATTCGTAGTTCGGCTGATTTTAGAGGAATATTTGTACATTTCAAAAATGGACACAGAAACTTTTCTGGTGAAAACCACACAATGGATTCCTATGGAAGGAAATACAAGTTACTGGTAAGTACGCTTAGAATTACTTTTCAGGGCCAGTGCTGGGCTAAAAGATGCAGCACTGGGTTCTCTCCTGATAACAGGTGAGTAAATCGGAATTCGTAGTTCGGCTGATTTTAGAGGAATATTTGTACGTTTTAAAAATGGGCACTTAGAAACTTTTCTGGTGAAAATCACATAATGGGTTCCTATGGAAGGAAATACAAGTTACTGGTAAGTACGCTTAGAATTACTTTTCAGGGTCAGTGCTGGGATTAAAGATGCAGCACTGGGTTCTCTCCTGATCACAGGTGATTAAATCGGAATTAGTAGTCCGGCTGATTTTAGAGGAATATTTGTACGTTTCAAAATTGGACACTTATCTGCTGAAAACCACACAAAGGATTCCTATGGAAGGAAATATAAGTTACTGGTAAGTACGCTTAGAACTACTTCTCAGAGTCAGTGCTATTCTAAAAGATGCAGCACTGGGTTCTCTCCTGATAACAGGTGAGTAAATCGGAATTCGTAGTTCGGCTGATTTTAGAGGAATATTTGTACATTTCAAAAACTGGACACTTAGAAACTTTTCTGGTGAAAACCACACAATGGATTCCTATGGAAGGAAATACAAGTTACTGGTAAGTACGCTTAGAATTACTTTTCATGGTCAGTGCTGGACTAAAAGATGCAGCACTGGGTTCTCTCCTGATAACAAGTGAGTAAGTCGGAATTTGTAGTTCGGCTGATTTTATAGGAATATTTGTACGTTTCAAAATGGACACTTAGAAACTTTTCTGGTGAAAACCACACAATGGATTCCTATGGAATGAAATACAAGTTACTGGTAAGTACGCTTAGAAAATACTTTTCAGGGACAGTGCTGGACTAAAAGATGCAGCACTGGGTTCTCTCCTGATAACAGGTGAGTAAATCGGAATTCGTAGTTCGGCTGATTTTAGAGGAATATTTGTACGTTTCAAAAATGGACACTTAGAAACTTTTCTGGTGAAAACCACACAATGGATTCCTATAAAAGGAAATACAAGTTACTAGTAAGTACGCTTAGAATTACTTTTCAGGGTCAGTGCTGGACTAAAAGATGCAGCATTGGGTTCTCTTCCGATAACAGGTGAGTAAATCGGAATTCGTAGTTCGGCTGATTTTAGAGGAATATTTGTACGTATCAAAATTGGACACTAAGAAACTTTTCTGGTGAAAACCACACAATGGATTCCGATGCAAGGAAATACAAGTTACTGGTAAGTACGCTTAGAATTACTTTTCAGGGTCAGTACTGGACTGAAAGATGCAGCACTGGGTTATCTCCTGATAACAGGAGAGTAAATCGGAATTCGTAGTTCAACTCATTTTAGAGGAATATTGTACGTTTCAAAAATGGACACTTAGAAACTTTTCTGCTCAAAACCACACAATGGATTCCTATGGAATGAAATACAAGTTACTGGTAAGTACACTTAGAATTACTTTTCAGGGTCAGTGTTGGACTAAAAGATGGAGCACTGGGTTCTCTCCTGATAACAGGTGAGTAAATCAGAATTCGTACTTCAGCTGATTTTAGAGGAATATTTGTAAGTTTCAAAAATGGACACAAAAACTTTTCTGGTGAAAACCACACAATTGATTCCTATGGAAGGAAATACAAGTTACTGGTAAGTACGCTTGTACGCTTAGAATTACTTTTCAGCGTCAGTGCTGGTCTAAAAGATGCAGCACTGGGTTCTCTCCTGATAAAAGGTGAGTAAATCAGAATTCGTACTTCGGCTGATTTTAGAGGAATATTTGTAAGTTTCAAAAATGGACACTTACAAAACTTTTCTGGTGAAAACCTCACAATGGAATCCTATGGAAGGAAATACAAGTTACTGGAAAGTACGCTTAGAATTACTTTTCAGGGTCAGTGCTGGACTAAAAGATGCAGCACTGGGTTCTCTCCTGATAACAGGTGAGTTAATCGGAATTCGTAGTTCGGCTGATTTTAGAGGAATATTTGTACATTTCAAAAATGGACACAGAAACTTTTCTGGTGAAAACCACACAATGGATTCCTATGGAAGGAAATACAAGTTACTGGTAAGTACGCTTAGAATTACTTTTCAGGGTCAGTGCTGGGCTAAAAGATGCAGCACTGGGTTCTCTCCTGATAACAGGTGAGTAAATCGGAATTCGTAGTTCGGCTGATTTTAGAGGAATATTTGTACGTTTTAAAAATGGGCACTTAGAAACTTTTCTGGTGAAAATCACATAATGGGTTCCTATGGAAGGAAATACAAGTTACTGGTAAGTACGCTTAGAATTACTTTTCCGGGTCAGTGCTGGGATTAAAGATGCAGCACTGGGTTCTCTCCTGATCACAGGTGAGTAAATCGGAATTAGTAGTCCGGCTGATTTTAGAAGAATATTTGTACGTTTCAAAATTGGACACTTATCTGGTGAAAACCACACAAAAGGATTCCAATGGAAGGAAATACAAGTTACTGGTAAGTACGCTTAGAATTACTTCTCAGAGTCAGTGCTGGTCTAAAAGATGCAGCACTGGGTTCTCTCCTGATAATAGGTGAGTAAATCGGAATTTGTACTTCGGCTGATTTTAGAGGAATATTTGTAAGTTTCAAAAATGGACACTTAGAAACTTTTCTGGTGAAAACCACACAATGGATTCCTATGGAAGGAAATACAAGTTACTGGTAAGTACGCTTAGAATTACTTTTCATGGTCAGTGCTGGACTAAAAGATGCAGCACTGGGTTCTCTCCTGATAACAAGTGAGTAAGTCGGAATTTGTAGTTCGGCTGATTTTATAGGAATATTTGTACGTTTCAAAAATGGACACTTAGAAACTTTTCTGGTGAAAACCACACAATGGATTCCTATGGAATGAAATACAAGTTACTGGTAAGTACGCTTAGAAAATACTTTTCAGGGACAGTGCTGGACTAAAAGATGCAGCACTGGGTTCTCTCCTGATAACAGGTGAGTAAATCGGAATTCGTAGTTCGGCTGATTTTAGAGGAATATTTGTACGTTTCAAAAATGGACACTTAGAAACTTTTCTGGTGAAAACCACACAATGGATTCCTATAAAAGGAAATACAAGTTACTAGTAAGTACGCTTAGAATTACTTTTCAGGGTCAGTGCTGGACTAAAAGATGCAGCATTGGGTTCTCTTCCGATAACAGGTGAGTAAATCGGAATTCGTAGTTCGGCTGATTTTAGAGGAATATTTGTACGTATCAAAATTGGACACTAAGAAACTTTTCTGGTGAAAACCACACAATGGATTCCGATGCAAGGAAATACAAGTTACTGGTAAGTACGCTTAGAATTACTTTTCAGGGTCAGTACTGGACTGAAAGATGCAGCACTGGGTTATCTCCTGATAACAGGAGAGTAAATCGGAATTCGTAGTTCAACTCATTTTAGAGGAATATTGTACGTTTCAAAAATGGACACTTAGAAACTTTTCTGCTCAAAACCACACAATGGATTCCTATGGAATGAAATACAAGTTACTGGTAAGTACACTTAGAATTACTTTTCAGGGTCAGTGTTGGACTAAAAGATGGAGCACTGGGTTCTCTCCTGATAACAGGTGAGTAAATCAGAATTCGTACTTCAGCTGATTTTAGAGGAATATTTGTAAGTTTCAAAAATGGACACAAAAACTTTTCTGGTGAAAACCACACAATTGATTCCTATGGAAGGAAATACAAGTTACTGGTAAGTACGCTTGTACGCTTAGAATTACTTTTCAGCGTCAGTGCTGGTCTAAAAGATGCAGCACTGGGTTCTCTCCTGATAAAAGGTGAGTAAATCAGAATTCGTACTTCGGCTGATTTTAGAGGAATATTTGTAAGTTTCAAAAATGGACACTTACAAAACTTTTCTGGTGAAAACCTCACAATGGAATCCTATGGAAGGAAATACAAGTTACTGGAAAGTACGCTTAGAATTACTTTTCAGGGTCAGTGCTGGACTAAAAGATGCAGCACTGGGTTCTCTCCTGATAACAGGTGAGTTAATCGGAATTCGTAGTTCGGCTGATTTTAGAGGAATATTTGTACATTTCAAAAATGGACACAGAAACTTTTCTGGTGAAAACCACACAATGGATTCCTATGGAAGGAAATACAAGTTACTGGTAAGTACGCTTAGAATTACTTTTCAGGGTCAGTGCTGGGCTAAAAGATGCAGCACTGGGTTCTCTCCTGATAACAGGTGAGTAAATCGGAATTCGTAGTTCGGCTGATTTTAGAGGAATATTTGTACGTTTTAAAAATGGGCACTTAGAAACTTTTCTGGTGAAAATCACATAATGGGTTCCTATGGAAGGAAATACAAGTTACTGGTAAGTACGCTTAGAATTACTTTTCCGGGTCAGTGCTGGGATTAAAGATGCAGCACTGGGTTCTCTCCTGATCACAGGTGAGTAAATCGGAATTAGTAGTCCGGCTGATTTTAGAAGAATATTTGTACGTTTCAAAATTGGACACTTATCTGGTGAAAACCACACAAAAGGATTCCAATGGAAGGAAATACAAGTTACTGGTAAGTACGCTTAGAATTACTTCTCAGAGTCAGTGCTGGTCTAAAAGATGCAGCACTGGGTTCTCTCCTGATAATAGGTGAGTAAATCGGAATTTGTACTTCGGCTGATTTTAGAGGAATATTTGTAAGTTTCAAAAATGGACACTTAGAAACTTTTCTGGTGAAAACCACACAATGGATTCCTATGGAAGGAAATACAAGTTACTGGAAAGTATGCTTAGAATTACTTTTCAGGGTCAGTGCTGGACTAAAAGATGCAGCACTGGGTTCTCTCCTGATAACAGGTGAGTAAATCGAAATTCGTAGTTCGGCTGATTTTAGATGAATAATTGTACGTTTCAAAAATGGACACGGAAACTTTTCTGGTGAAAACCACACAATGGATTCCTATGGAAGGGAATACAAGTTACTGGTAAGTACGCTTAGAATTACTTTTCAGGGTCAGTGCTGGGCTAAAAGATGCAGCACTGGGTTCTCTCCTGATAACAGGTGAGTAAATCGGAATTCGTAGTTCGGCTGATTTTAGAGGAATATTTGTACGTATCAAAATTGGACACTAAGAAACTTTTCTGGTGAAAACCACACAATGGATTCCGATGCAAGAAAATACAAGTTACTGGTAAGTACGCTTAGAATTACTTTTCAGGGTCAGTGCTGGGCTAAAAGATGCAGCACTGGGTTCTCGCCTGATAACAGGTGAGTAAATCGGAATTTGTAGTTCGGCTGATTTTAAAGGAATATTTGTACGTTTCAAAAATGGACACTTACAAACTTTTCTGGTGAAAACCACACAATGGATTCCTATGAAAGGAAATACAAGTTACTGGTAAGTATGCTTAGAATTACTTTTCAGGGTCAGTGCTGGGCTAAAAGATGCAGCACTGGGTTCTCTCCTGATAACAGGTGAGTAAATCGGAATTCGTAGTTCGGCTGATTTTAGAGGAATATTTGTACGTTTTAAAAATGGGCACTTAGAATTTTTTTCTGGCGAAAACCACACAATGGATTCCTATGAAATGAAATACAAGTTACTGGTAAGTACCCTTAGAAAATACTTTTCAGGGACAGTGCTGGACTAAAAGATGCAGCACTGGGTTCTCTCCTGATAACAGGTGAGTAAATCAGAATTCGTACTTTGGCTGATTTTAGAGGAATATTTGTATGTTTCAAAAATGGACACAGAAACTTTTCTGGTGAAAACCACACAATGGATTCCTATGGAAGGAAATACAAGTTACTGGTAAGTACGCTTAGAATTACTTTTCAGAGTCAGTGCTGGTCTAAAAGATGCAGCACTGGGATCTCTCCTGATAACAGGTGAGTAAATCGGAATTTGTAGTTCGGCTGATATTAAAGGAATATTTGTGCGTTTCAAAAATGGACACAGAAACTTTTCTGGTGAAAACCACACAATGGATTCCTATGGAAAGAAATACAAGTTACTGGTAAGTACGCTTAAAATTACTTTTCAGGGTCAGTGCTGGGCTGAAAGATGCAGCACTGGGTTCTCTCCTGATAACAAGTGAGTAAATCGGAATTCGTAGTTCGGCTGATTTTAGAGGAATATTTGTACGTTTCAAAATTGGACACTTATCTGGTGAAAACCACACAAAGGATTCCAATGGAAGTAAATACAAGTTACTGGTAAGTACGCTTAGAATTACTTTTCAGAGTCACTGCTGGTCTAAACCATGCAGCACTGGGTTCTCTCCTGATAACAAGTGAGTAAGTCGGAATTTGTAGTTCGGCTGATTTTATAGGAATATTTGTACGTTTCAAAAATGGACACTTAGAAACTTTTCTGGTGAAAACCACACAATGGATTCCTATGGAATGAAATACAAGTTACTGGTAAGTACGCTTAGAAAATACTTTTCAGGGACAGTGCTGGACTAAAAGATGCAGCACTGGGTTCTCTCCTGATAACAGGTGAGTAAATCGGAATTCGTAGTTCGGCTGATTTTAGAGGAATATTTGTACGTTTCAAAAATGGACACTTAGAAACTTTTCTGGTGAAAACCACACAATGGATTCCTATAAAAGGAAATACAAGTTACTAGTAAGTACGCTTAGAATTACTTTTCAGGGTCAGTGCTGGACTAAAAGATGCAGCATTGGGTTCTCTTCCGATAACAGGTGAGTAAATCGGAATTCGTAGTTCGGCTGATTTTAGAGGAATATTTGTACGTATCAAAATTGGACACTAAGAAACTTTTCTGGTGAAAACCACACAATGGATTCCGATGCAAGGAAATACAAGTTACTGGTAAGTACGCTTAGAATTACTTTTCAGGGTCAGTACTGGACTGAAAGATGCAGCACTGGGTTATCTCCTGATAACAGGAGAGTAAATCGGAATTCGTAGTTCAACTCATTTTAGAGGAATATTGTACGTTTCAAAAATGGACACTTAGAAACTTTTCTGCTCAAAACCACACAATGGATTCCTATGGAATGAAATACAAGTTACTGGTAAGTACACTTAGAATTACTTTTCAGGGTCAGTGTTGGACTAAAAGATGGAGCACTGGGTTCTCTCCTGATAACAGGTGAGTAAATCAGAATTCGTACTTCAGCTGATTTTAGAGGAATATTTGTAAGTTTCAAAAATGGACACAAAAACTTTTCTGGTGAAAACCACACAATGGATTCCTATGGAAGGAAATACAAGTTACTGGTAAGTACGCTTAGAATTACTTTTCAGGGTCAGTGCTGGGCTAAAAGATGCAGCACTGGGTTCTCTCCTGATAACAGGTGAGTAAATCGGAATTCGTAGTTCGGCTGATTTTAGAGGAATATTTGTACGTTTTAAAAATGGGCACTTAGAAACTTTTCTGGTGAAAATCACATAATGGGTTCCTATGGAAGGAAATACAAGTTACTGGTAAGTACGCTTAGAATTACTTTTCCGGGTCAGTGCTGGGATTAAAGATGCAGCACTGGGTTCTCTCCTGATCACAGGTGAGTAAATCGGAATTAGTAGTCCGGCTGATTTTAGAGGAATATTTGTACGTTTCAAAATTGGACACTTATCTGGTGAAAACCACACAAAAGGATTCCAATGGAAGGAAATACAAGTTACTGGTAAGTACGCTTAGAATTACTTCTCAGAGTCAGTGCTGGTCTAAAAGATGCAGCACTGGGTTCTCTCCTGATAATAGGTGAGTAAATCGGAATTTGTACTTCGGCTGATTTTAGAGGAATATTTGTAAGTTTCAAAAATGGACACTTAGAAACTTTTCTGGTGAAAACCACACAATGGATTCCTATGGAAGGAAATACAAGTTACTGGAAAGTATGCTTAGAATTACTTTTCAGGGTCAGTGCTGGACTAAAAGATGCAGCACTGGGTTCTCTCCTGATAACAGGTGAGTAAATCGAAATTCGTAGTTCGGCTGATTTTAGATGAATAATTGTACGTTTCAAAAATGGACACGGAAACTTTTCTGGTGAAAACCACACAATGGATTCCTATGGAAGGGAATACAAGTTACTGGTAAGTACGCTTAGAATTACTTTCCAGGGTCAGTGCTGGGCTAAAAGATGCAGCACTGGGTTCTCTCCTGATAACAGGTGAGTAAATCGGAATTCGTAGTTCGGCTGATTTTAGAGGAATATTTGTACGTATCAAAATTGGACACTAAGAAACTTTTCTGGTGAAAACCACACAATGGATTCCGATGCAAGAAAATACAAGTTACTGGTAAGTACGCTTAGAATTACTTTTCAGGGTCAGTGCTGGGCTAAAAGATGCAGCACTGGGTTCTCGCCTGATAACAGGTGAGTAAATCGGAATTTGTAGTTCGGCTGATTTTAAAGGAATATTTGTACGTTTCAAAAATGGACACTTACAAACTTTTCTGGTGAAAAGCACACAATGGATTCCTATGAAAGGAAATACAAGTTACTGGTAAGTATGCTTAGAATTACTTTTCAGGGTCAGTGCTGGGCTAAAAGATGCAGCACTGGGTTCTCTCCTGATAACAGGTGAGTAAATCGGAATTCGTAGTTCGGCTGATTTTAGAGGAATATTTGTACGTTTTAAAAATGGGCACTTAGAATTTTTTTCTGGCGAAAACCACACAATGGATTCCTATGAAATGAAATACAAGTTACTGGTAAGTACCCTTAGAAAATACTTTTCAGGGACAGTGCTGGACTAAAAGATGCAGCACTGGGTTCTCTCCTGATAACAGGTGAGTAAATCAGAATTCGTACTTTGGCTGATTTTAGAGGAATATTTGTATGTTTCAAAAATGGACACAGAAACTTTTCTGGTGAAAACCACACAATGGATTCCTATGGAAGGAAATACAAGTTACTGGTAAGTACGCTTAGAATTACTTTTCAGAGTCAGTGCTGGTCTAAAAGATGCAGCACTGGGATCTCTCCTGATAACAGGTGAGTAAATCGGAATTTGTAGTTCGGCTGATATTAAAGGAATATTTGTGCGTTTCAAAAATGGACACAGAAACTTTTCTGGTGAAAACCACACAATGGATTCCTATGGAAAGAAATACAAGTTACTGGTAAGTACGCTTAAAATTACTTTTCAGGGTCAGTGCTGGGCTGAAAGATGCAGCACTGGGTTCTCTCCTGATAACAAGTGAGTAAATCGGAATTCGTAGTTCGGCTGATTTTAGAGGAATATTTGTACGTTTCAAAATTGGACACTTATCTGGTGAAAACCACACAAAGGATTCCAATGGAAGTAAATACAAGTTACTGGTAAGTACGCTTAGAATTACTTTTCAGAGTCACTGCTGGTCTAAACCATGCAGCACTGGGTTCTCTCCTGATAACAAGTGAGTAAGTCGGAATTTGTAGTTCGGCTGATTTTATAGGAATATTTGTACGTTTCAAAAATGGACACTTAGAAACTTTTCTGGTGAAAACCACACAATGGATTCCTATGGAAGGAAATACAAGTTACTAGTAAGTACGCTTAGAATTACTTTTCAGGGTCAGTGCTGGGCTGAAAGATGCAGCACTGGGTTCTCTCCTGATAACAGGTGAGTAAATCGGAATTTGTAGTTCGGCTGATTTTAGAGGAATATTTGTACGTTTCAAAATTGGACACTTATCTGGTGAAAACCACACAAAAGGATTCCAATGGAAGGAAATACAAGTTACTGGTAAGTACGCTTAGAATTACTCTTCAGGGTCAGTGCTGGGCTAAAAGATGCAGCACTGGGTTCTCTCCTGATAACAGGTGAGTAAATCGGAATTCGTTGGTCGGCTGATTTTAGAGGAATATTTGTACGTTTCAAAATAGGACGCTTATCTGGTGAAAACCACACAAAAGGATTCCAATGGAAGGAAATACAAGTTACTGGTAAGTACGCTTAGAATTACTTCTCAGAGTCAGTGCTGGTCTAAAAGATGCAGCACTGGGTTCTCTCCTGATAATAGGTGAGTAAATCGGAATTTGTAGTTCGGCTGATTTTAGAGGAATATTTGTAAGTTTCAAAAATGGACACTTAGAAACTTTTCTGGTGAAAACCACACAATGGATTCCTATGGAAGGAAATACAAGTTACTGGTAAGTATGCTTAGAATTACTTTTCAGAGTCAGTGCTGGTCTAAACCATGCAGCACTGGGTTCTCTCCTGATAACAAGTGAGTAAATCGGAATTTGTAGTTTGGCTGATTTTATAGGAATATTTGTACGTTTCAAAAATGGACACTTAAAAACTTTTCTGGTGAAAACCACACAATGGATTCCTATGGAAGGAAATACAAGTTACTGGTAAGTACGCTTGTACGCTTAGAATTACTTTTCAGCGTCAGTGCTGGTCTAAAAGATGCAGCACTGGGTTCTCTCCTGATAAAAGGTGAGTAAATCAGAATTCGTACTTCGGCTGATTTTAGAGGAATATTTGTAAGTTTCAAAAATGGACACTTACAAAACTTTTCTGGTGAAAACCTCACAATGGAATCCTATGGAAGGAAATACAAGTTACTGGAAAGTACGCTTAGAATTACTTTTCAGGGTCAGTGCTGGACTAAAAGATGCAGCACTGGGTTCTCTCCTGATAACAGGTGAGTTAATCGGAATTCGTAGTTCGGCTGATTTTAGAGGAATATTTGTACATTTCAAAAATGGACACAGAAACTTTTCTGGTGAAAACCACACAATGGATTCCTATGGAAGGAAATACAAGTTACTGGTAAGTACGCTTAGAATTACTTTTCAGGGTCAGTGCTGGGCTAAAAGATGCAGCACTGGGTTCTCTCCTGATAACAGGTGAGTAAATCGGAATTCGTAGTTCGGCTGATTTTAGAGGAATATTTGTACGTTTTAAAAATGGGCACTTAGAAACTTTTCTGGTGAAAATCACATAATGGGTTCCTATGGAAGGAAATACAAGTTACTGGTAAGTACGCTTAGAATTACTTTTCAGGGTCAGTGCTGGGATTAAAGATGCAGCACTGGGTTCTCTCCTGATCACAGGTGAGTAAATCGGAATTAGTAGTCCGGCTGATTTTAGAGGAATATTTGTACATTTCAAAATTGGACACTTATCTGCTGAAAACCACACAAAGGATTCCTATGGAAGGAAATACAAGTTACTGGAAAGTACGCTTAGAATTACTTTTCAGGGTCAGTGCTGGACTAAAAGATGCAGCACTGGGTTCTCTCCTGATAACAGGTGAGTTAATCGGAATTCGTAGTTCGGCTGATTTTAGAGGAATATTTGTACATTTCAAAAATGGACACAGAAACTTTTCTGGTGAAAACCACACAATGGATTCCTATGGAAGGAAATACAAGTTACTGGTAAGTACGCTTAGAATTACTTTTCAGGGCCAGTGCTGGGCTAAAAGATGCAGCACTGGGTTCTCTCCTGATAACAGGTGAGTAAATCGGAATTCGTAGTTCGGCTGATTTTAGAGGAATATTTGTACGTTTTAAAAATGGGCACTTAGAAACTTTTCTGGTGAAAATCACATAATGGGTTCCTATGGAAGGAAATACAAGTTACTGGTAAGTACGCTTAGAATTACTTTTCAGGGTCAGTGCTGGGATTAAAGATGCAGCACTGGGTTCTCTCCTGATCACAGGTGAGTAAATCGGAATTAGTAGTCCGGCTGATTTTAGAGGAATATTTGTACGTTTCAAAATTGGACACTTATCTGCTGAAAACCACACAAAGGATTCCTATGGAAGGAAATATAAGTTACTGGTAAGTACGCTTAGAACTACTTCTCAGAGTCAGTGCTATTCTAAAAGATGCAGCACTGGGTTCTCTCCTGATAACAGGTGAGTAAATCGGAATTCGTAGTTCGGCTGATTTTAGAGGAATATTTGTACATTTCAAAAACTGGACACTTAGAAACTTTTCTGGTGAAAACCACACAATGGATTCCTATGGAAGGAAATACAAGTTACTGGTAAGTACGCTTAGAATTACTTTTCATGGTCAGTGCTGGACTAAAAGATGCAGCACTGGGTTCTCTTCCGATAACAGGTGAGTAAATCGGAATTCGTAGTTCGGCTGATTTTAGAGGAATATTTGTACGTTTCAAAAATGGGCACTTAAAAACTTTTCTGGTGAAAACCACACAATGGATTCCTATAAAAGGAAATACAAGTTACTAGTAAGTACGCTTAGAATTACTTTTCAGGGTCAGTGCTGGACTAAAAGATGCAGCATTGGGTTCTCTTCCGATAACAGGTGAGTAAATCGGAATTCGTAGTTCGGCTGATTTTAGAGGAATATTTGTACGTATCAAAATTGGACACTAAGAAACTTTTCTGGTGAAAACCACAATGGATTCCGATGCAAGGAAATACAAGTTACTGGTAAGTACGCTTAGAATTACTTTTCAGGGTCAGTACTGGACTGAAAGATGCAGCACTGGGTTATCTCCTGATAACAGGAGAGTAAATCGGAATTCGTAGTTCAACTCATTTTAGAGGAATATTGTACGTTTCAAAAATGGACACTTAGAAACTTTTCTGCTCAAAACCACACAATGGATTCCTATGGAATGAAATACAAGTTACTGGTAAGTACACTTAGAATTACTTTTCAGGGTCAGTGTTGGACTAAAAGATGGAGCACTGGGTTCTCTCCTGATAACAGGTGAGTAAATCAGAATTCGTACTTCAGCTGATTTTAGAGGAATATTTGTAAGTTTCAAAAATGGACACAAAAACTTTTCTGGTGAAAACCACACAATTGATTCCTATGGAAGGAAATACAAGTTACTGGTAAGTACGCTTGTACGCTTAGAATTACTTTTCAGCGTCAGTGCTGGTCTAAAAGATGCAGCACTGGGTTCTCTCCTGATAAAAGGTGAGTAAATCAGAATTCGTACTTCGGCTGATTTTAGAGGAATATTTGTAAGTTTCAAAAATGGACACTTACAAAACTTTTCTGGTGAAAACCTCACAATGGAATCCTATGGAAGGAAATACAAGTTACTGGAAAGTACGCTTAGAATTACTTTTCAGGGTCAGTGCTGGACTAAAAGATGCAGCACTGGGTTCTCTCCTGATAACAGGTGAGTTAATCGGAATTCGTAGTTCGGCTGATTTTAGAGGAATATTTGTACATTTCAAAAATGGACACAGAAACTTTTCTGGTGAAAATCACATAATGGGTTCCTATGGAAGGAAATACAAGTTACTGGTAAGTACGCTTAGAATTACTTTTCCGGGTCAGTGCTGGGATTAAAGATGCAGCACTGGGTTCTCTCCTGATCACAGGTGAGTAAATCGGAATTAGTAGTCCGGCTGATTTTAGAGGAATATTTGTACGTTTCAAAATTGGACACTTATCTGCTGAAAACCACACAAAGGATTCCTATGGAAGGAAATATAAGTTACTGGTAAGTACGCTTAGAACTACTTCTCAGAGTCAGTGCTATTCTAAAAGATGCAGCACTGGGTTCTCTCCTGATAACAGGTGAGTAAATCGGAATTCGTAGTTCGGCTGATTTTAGAGGAATATTTGTACGTATCAAAATTGGACACTAAGAAACTTTTCTGGTGAAAACCACACAATGGATTCCGATGCAAGGAAATACAAGTTACTGGTAAGTACGCTTAGAATTACTTTTCAGGGTCAGTACTGGACTGAAAGATGCAGCACTGGGTTATCTCCTGATAACAGGAGAGTAAATCGGAATTCGTAGTTCAACTCATTTTAGAGGAATATTGTACGTTTCAAAAATGGACACTTAGAAACTTTTCTGCTCAAAACCACACAATGGATTCCTATGGAATGAAATACAAGTTACTGGTAAGTACACTTAGAATTACTTTTCAGGGTCAGTGTTGGACTAAAAGATGGAGCACTGGGTTCTCTCCTGATAGCAGGTGAGTAAATCAGAATTCGTACTTCAGCTGATTTTAGAGGAATATTTGTAAGTTTCAAAAATGGACACAAAAACTTTTCTTGTGAAAACCACACAATGGATTCCTATGGAAGGAAATACAAGTTACTGGTAAGTACGCTTAGAATTACTTTTCAGGGTCTGTGCTGGGATTAAAGATGCAGCACTGGGTTCTCTCCTGATCACAGGTGAGTAAATTGGAATTAGTAGTTCGGCTGATTTTAGAGGAATATTTGTACGTTTCAAAATTGGACACTTATCTGGTGAAAACCACACAAAGGATTCCTATGGAAGGAAATACAAGTTACTGGTAAGTACACTTAGAATTACTTTTCAGCGTCAGTGCTGGTCTAAAAGATGCAGCACTGGGTTCTCTCCTGATAACAGGTGAGTAAATCAGAATTCGTACTTCGGCTAATTTTAGAGGAATATTTGTACGTATCAAAATTGGACACTAAGAAACTTTTCTGGTGAAAACCACACAATGGATTCCGATGCAAGGAAATACATGTTACTGGTAAGTACGCTCAGAATTACTTTTCAGGGTCAGTACTGGGCTGAAAGATGCAGCACTGGCTTATCTCCTGATAGCAGGACAATAAATCGGAATTGGTAGTTCAGCTCACTTTAGAGGAATATTTGTAGGTTTCAAAAATGGACACTTAGAAACTTTTCTGCTCAAAACCACACAATGGATTCCTATGGAATGAAACACAAGTTACTGGTAAGTACACTTAGAATTACTTTTCAGGATCAGTGTTGGACTAAAAGATGGAGCACTGGGTTCTCTCCTGATAACAGTTGAGTAAATCAGAATTCGTACTTCGGCTGATTTTAGAGGAATATTTGTAAGTTTCAAAAATGGACACAGAAACTTTTCTGGTGAAAACCACACAATGGATTCCTATGGAAGGCAATACAAGTTACTGGTAAGTACGCTTAGAATAACTTTTCAGGGTCAGTGCTGGGATTAAAGATGCAGCAGTGGGCTCTCTCCTGATCACAGGTGAGTAAATCGGAATTCGTAGTTCGGCTGATTTTAGAGGAATATTTGTACGTTTCAAAATTGGACACTTATCTGGTGAAAACCACACAAAAGGATTCCAATTGAAGGAAATACAAGTTACTGGTAAGTACACTTAGAATTACTTCTCAGAGTCAGTGCTGGTCTAAAAGATGCAGCACTGGGTTCTCTCCTGATAACAGGTGAGTAAATCGGAATTCGTAGTTTGGCTGATTTTAGAGGAATAATTGTACGTTTCAAAAATGGACACAGAAACTTTTCTGGTGAAAACCACACAATGGATTCCTATGGAAGGAAATACAAGTTACTGGTAAGTACACCTAGAATTACTTTTCAGGGTCAGTGTTGGACTAACAGATGGAGCACTGGGTTCTCTCCTGATAACAGGTGAGTAAATCAGAATTCGTACTTCGGCTGATTTTAGAGGAATATTTGTAAGTTTCAAAAATGGACACAGAAACTTTTCTGGTGAAAACCACACAATGGATTCCTATGGAAGGAAATACAAGTTACTGGTAAGTACGCTTAGAATTACTTTTCAGGGTCAGTGCTGGGATTAAAGATGCAGCACTGGGTTCTCTCCTGATCACAGGTGAGTAAATCGGAATTAGTAGTTCAGCTGATTTTAGAGGAATATTTGTACGTTTCAAAATTGGACACTTATCTGCTGAAAACCACACAAAGGATTCCTATGGAAGGAAATATAAGTTACTGGTAAGTACGCTTAGAACTACTTCTCAGAGTCAGTGCTATTCTAAAAGATGCAGCACTGGGTTCTCTCCTGATAACAGGTGAGTAAATCGGAATTCGTAGTTCGGCTGATTTTAGAGGAATATTTGTACGTTTCAAAAACTGGACACTTAGAAACTTTTCTGGTGAAAACCACACAATGGATTCCTATGGAAGGAAATACAAGTTACTGGTAAGTACGCTTAGAATTACTTTTCATGGTCAGTGCTGGACTAAAAGATGCAGCACTGGGTTCTCTCCTGATAACAGGTGAGTAAATCGTAATTCGTAGTTCGGCTGATTTTAGAGCAATATTTGTACGTTTCAAAAATGGGCACTTAGAAACTTTTCTGGTGAAAACGGCACAATGGATTCCTATGGAATGAAATACAAGTTACTGGTAAGTACGCTTAGAAAATACTTTTCAGGGACAGTGCTGGACTAAAAGATGCAGCATTGGATTCTCTTCCGATAACAGGTGAGTAAATCGGAATTCGTAGTTCGGCTGATTTTAGAAGAATATTTGTACGTATCAAAATTGGACACTAAGAAACTTTTCTGGTGAAAACCACACAATGGATTCCGATGCAAGGAAATACAAGTTACTGGTAAGTACGCTTAGAATTACTTTTCAGGGTCAGTACTGGGCTGAAAGATGCAGCACTGGGTTATCTCCTGATAACAGGAGATTAAATCGGAATTCGTACTTCAGCTGATTTTAGAGGAATATTTGTAAGTTTCAAAAATGGACACAAAAACTTTTCTGGTGAAAACCACACAATGGATTCCTATGGAAGGAAATACAAGTTACTGGTAAGTACGCTTAGAATTACTTTTCAGGGTCTGTGCTGGGATTAAAGATGCAGCACTGGGTTCTCTCCTGATCACAGGTGAGTAAATCGGAATTAGTAGTTCGGCTGATTTTAGAGGAATATTTGTACGTTTCAAAATTGGACACTTATCTGGTGAAAACCACACAAAGGATTCCTATGGAAGGAAATATAAGTTACTGGTAAGTACGCTTAGAACTACTTCTTAGAGTCAGTGCTGTTCTAAAAGATGCAGCACTGGGTTCTCTCCTGATAACAGGTGAGTAAATCAGAATTCGTACTTCAGCTGATTTTAGAGGAATATTTGTACCTTTCAAAATTGGACACTTAGAAACTTTTCTGGTGAAAACCACACAATGGATTCCTATGGAAGGAAAAACAAGTTCCTGGTAAGTATGCTTAGAATTACTTTTCAGGGTCTGTACTGGGCTGAAAGATGTAGCAGCGGGTTCTCTCCTGATAACAGGTGAGTAAATCGGAATTCGTTGTTCGGCTGATTTTAGAGGCATATTTGTACGTTTCAAAAATGGACACTTAGAAACTTTTCTGGTGAAAACCACACAATGGATTCCTATGGAAGGAAATACAAGTTACTGGTAAGTACGCTTAGAATTACTTTTCAGCGTCAGTGCTGGTCTAAAAGATGCAGCACTGGGTTCTCTCCTGATAAAACGTGAGTAAATCAGAATTCGTACTTCGGCTGATTTTAGAGGAATATTTGTAAGTTTCAAAAATGGACACTTAGAAACTTTTCTGGTGAAAACCACACAATGGATTCCTACGGAATGAAATACAAGTTACTGGTAAGTACTCTTAGAATTACTTTTCAGCATCAGTGCTGGTCTAAAAGATGCAGCACTGGGTTCTCTCCTGATAAAAGGTGAGTAAATCAGAATTCGTACTTCGGCTGATTTTAGAGGAATATTTGTAAGTTTCAAAAATGGATACTTAGAAACTTTTCTGGTGAAAACCGCACAATGGATTCCTATGGAAGGAAATACAAGTTACTGGAAAGTACGCTTAGAATTACTTTTCAGGGTCAGTGCTGGACTAAAAGATGCAGCACTGGGTTCTCTCCTGATAACAGGTGAGTAAATCGGAATTCGTAGTTCGGCTGATCTTAGAGGAATATTTGTACGTTTCAAAAATGGACACAGAAACTTTTCTGGTGAAAACCACACAATGGATTCCTATGGAAGGAAATATAAGTTACTGGTAAGTACGCTTAGAATTACTTTTCAGAGTCAGTGCTGGTCTAAAAGATGCAGCACTGGGATCTCTCCTGATAACAGGTGAGTAAATCGGAATTTGTAGTTCGGCTGATATTAAAGGAATATTTGTGCGTTTCAAAAATGGACACAGAATCTTTTCTGGTGAAAACCACACAATGGATTTCTATGGAAAGAAATACAAGTTACTGGTAAGTACGCTTAAAATTACTTTTCAGGGTCAGTGCTGGGCTGAAAGATGCAGCACTGGGTTCTCTCCTGATAACAGGTGAGTAAATCGGAATTCGTAGTTCGGCTGATTTTAGAGGAATATTTGTACGTTTCAAAATTGGACACTTATCTGGTGAAAACCACACAAAAGGATTCCAATGGAAGGAAATACAAGTTACTGGTAAGTACGCTTATAATTACTTTTCAGGGTTAGTGCTGGGCTAAAAGATGCAGCACTGGGTTCTCTCCTGATAACAGGTGAGTAAATCGGAATTCGTTGGTCGGCTGATTTTAGAGGAATATTTGTACGTTTCAAAATTGGACACTTATCTGGTGAAAACCACACAAAAGGATTCCAATGGAAGGAAATACAAGTTACTGGTAAGTACGCTTAGAATTACTTCTCAGAGTCAGTGCTGGTCTAAAAGATGCAGCACTGGGTTCTCTCCTGATAATAGGTGAGTAAATCGGAATTCGTACTTCGGCTGATTTTAGAGGAATATTTGTAAGTTTCAAAAATGGACACTTAGAAACTTTTCTGGTGAAAACCACACAATGGATTCCTATGGAAGGAAATACAAGTTACTGGAAAGTACGCTTAGAATTACTTTTCAGGGTCAGTGCTGGACCAAAAGATGCAGCACTGGGTTCTCTCCTGATAACAGGTGAGTAAATCGAAATTCGTAGTTCGGCTGATTTTAGATGAATATTTGTACGTTTCAAAAATGGACACGGAAACTTTTCTGGTGAAAACCACACAATGGATTCCTATGGAAGGGAATACAAGTTACTGGTAAGTACGCTTAGAATTACTTTTCAGGGTCAGTGCTGGGCTAAAAGATGCAGCACTGGGTTCTCTCCTGATAACAGGTGAGTAAATCGGAATTCGTAGTTCGGCTGATTTTAGAGGAATATTTGTACATATCAAAATTGGACACTAAGAAACTTTTCTGGTGAAAACCACACAATGGATTCCGATGCAAGGAAATACAAGTTACTGGTAAGTACGCTTAGAATTACTTTTCAGGGTCAGTGCTGGGCTAAAAGATGCAGCACTGGGTTCTCTCCTGATAACAGGTGAGTAAATCAGAATTCGTACTTCGGCTGATTATAGAGGAATATTTGTAAGTTTCAAAAATGGACACTTAGAAACTTTTCTGGTGAAAACCACACAATGGATTCCTATGGAAGGAAATACAAGTTACTGGTAAGTACGCTTAGAATTACTTTTTAGGGTCAGTGCCGGACTAAAAGATGCAGCACTGGGTTCTCGCCTGATAACAGGTGAGTAAATCGGAATTTGTAGTTCGGCTGATTTTAAAGGAATATTTGTACGTTTCAAAAATGGACACTTACAAACTTTTCTGGTGAAAACCACGCAATGGATTCCTATGAAAGGAAATACAAGTTACTGGTAAGTACGCTTAGAATTACTTTTCAGGGTCAGTGCTGGGCTAAAAGATGCAGCACTGGGTTCTCTCCTGATAACAGATGAGCAAATCGGAATTCGTAGTTCGGCTGATTTTAGAGGAATATTTGTATGTTTTAAAAATGGGCACTTAGAAACTTTTCTGGTGAAAACCACATAATGGATTCCTATGGAAAGAAATACAAGTTACTGGAAAGTACGCTTAGAATTACTTTTCAGCGTCAGTGCTGGTCTAAAAGATGCAGCACTGGGTTCTCTCCTGATAAAAGGTGAGTAAATCAGAATTCGTACTTCGGCTGATTTTAGAGGAATATTTGTAAGTTTCAAAAATGGACAATTAGAAACTTTTCTGGTGAAAACCACACAATGGATTCTTATGGAAGGAAATCCAAGTTACTGGTAAGTACGCTTAGAATTACTTTTCAGGGTCAGTGCTGGGCTAAAAGATGCAGCACTGGGTTCTCTCCTGATAACAGGTGAGTAAATCGGAATTCGTTGTTCGGCTGATTTTAGAGGCATATTTGTACGTTTCAAAAATGGACACTTAGAAACTTTTCTGGTGAAAACCACACAATGGATTCCTATGGAAGGAAATACAAGTTATTGGTAAGCACGCTTAGAATTACTTTTCAGAGTCAGTGCTGGTCTAAACCATGCAGCACTGGGTTCTCTCCTGATAACAAGTGAGTAAATCGGAATTTGTAGTTCGGCTGATTTTCTAGGAATATTTGTACATTTCAAAAATGGACACTTAGAAACTTTTCTGGTGAAAACCACACAATGGATTCCTATGGAAGGAAATACAAGTTACTGGTAAGTACGCTTAGAATTACTTTTCAGTGTCAGTGCTGGTCTAAAAGATGCAGCACTGGGTTCTCTCCTGATAAAACGTGAGTAAATCAGAATTCGTACTTCGGCTGATTTTAGAGGAATATTTGTAAGTTTCAAAAATGGACACTTAGAAACTTTTCTGGTGAAAACCACACAATGGATTCCTATGGAATGAAATACAAGTTACTGGTAAGTACTCTTAGAATTACTTTTCAGCGTCAGTGCTGGTCTAAAAGATGCAGCACTGGGTTCTCTCCTGATAAAAGGTGCGTAAATCAGAATTCGTACTTCGGCTGATTTTAGAGGAATATTTGTAAGTTTCAAAAATGGACACTTAGAAACTTTTCTGGTGAAATCCACACAATGGATTCCTATGGAAGGAAATACAAGTTACTGGAAAGTACGCTTAGAATTACTTTTCAGGGTCAGTGCTGGACTAAAAGATGCAGCACTGGGTTCTCTCCTGATAACAGGTGAGTAAATCGGAATTCGTACTTCGGCTGATCTTAGAGGAATATTTGTACGTTTCAAAAATGGACACAGAAACTTTTCTGGTGAAAACCACACAATGGATTCCTATGGAAGGAAATATAAGTTACTGGTAAGTACGCTTAGAATTACTTTTCAGGGTCAGTGCTGGGATTAAAGATGCAGCAGTGGGTTCTCTCCTGATCACAGGTGAGTAAATCGGAATTCGTAGTTCGGCTGATTTTAGAGGAATATTTGTACATTTCAAAAATGGACACAGAAACTTTTCTGGTGAAAACCACACAATGGATTCCTATGGAAGGAAATATAAGTTACTGGTAAGTACGCTTAGAACTACTTCTCAGAGTCAGTGCTATTCTAAAAGATGCAGCACTGGGTTCTCTCCTGATAACAGGTGAGTAAATCGGAATTCGTAGTTCGGCTGATTTTAGAGGAATATTTGTACGTTTCAAAAACTGGACACTTAGAAACTTTTCTGGTGAAAACCACACAATTGATTCCTATGGAAGGAAATACAAGTTACTGGTAAGTACGCTTAGAATTACTTTTCACGGTCAGTGCTGGACTAAAAGATGCAGCACTGGGTTCTCTCCTGATAACAGGTGAGTAAATCGTAATTCGTAGTTCGGCTGATTTTAGAGGAATATTTGTACGTTTCAAAAATGGGCACTTAGAAACTTTTCTGGTGAAAACTGCACAATGGATTCCTATGGAATGAAATACAAGTTACTGGTAAGTACGCTTAGAAAATACTTTTCAGGGACAGTGCTGGACTAAAAGATGCAGCACTGGGTTCTCTCCTGATAACAGGTGAGTAAATCGGAATTCGTAGTTCGGCTGATTTTAGAGGAATATTTGTACGTTTCAAAAATGGACACTTAGAAACTTTTCTGGTGAAAACCACACAATGGATTCCTATAAAAGGAAATACAAGTTACTAGTAAGTACGCTTAGAATTACTTTTCAGGGTCAGTGCTGGACTAAAAGATGCAGCATTGGGTTCTCTTCCGATAACAGGTGAGTAAATCGGAATTCGTAGTTCGGCTGATTTTAGAAGAATATTTGTACGTATCAAAATTGGACACTAAGAAACTTTTCTGGTGAAAACCACACAATGGATTCCGATGCAAGGAAATACAAGTTACTGGTAAGTACGCTTAGAATTACTTTTCAGGGTCAGTACTGGGCTGAAAGATGCAGCACTGGGTTATCTCCTGATAACAGGAGATTAAATCGGAATTCGTAGTTCAACTCATTTTAGAGGAATATTGTACGTTTCAAAAATGGACACTTAGAAACTTTTCTGCTCAAAACCACACAATGGATTCCTATGGAATGAAATACAAGTTACTGGTAAGTACACTTAGAATTACTTTTCAGGGTCAGTGTTGGACTAAAAGATGGAGCACTGGGTTCTCTCCTGATAACAGGTGAGTAAATCAGAATTCGTACTTCAGCTGATTTTAGAGGAATATTTGTAAGTTTCAAAAATGGACACAAAAACTTTTCTGGTGAAAACCACACAATGGAATCCTATGGAAGGAAATACAAGTTACTGGTAAGTATGCTTAGAATTACTTTTCAGGGTCTGTGCTGGGATTAAAGATGCAGCACTGGGTTCTCTCCTGATCACAGGTGAGTAAATCGGCATTAGTAGTTCGGCTGATTTTAGAGGAATATTTGTACGTTTCAAAATTGGACACTTATCTGGTGAAAACCACACAAAGGATTCCTATGGAAGGAAATATAAGTTACTGGTAAGTACGCTTAGAACTACTTCTCAGAGTCAGTGCTGTTCTAAAAGATGCAGCACTGGGTTCTCTCCTGATAACAGGTGAGTAAATCAGAATTCGTACTTCAGCTGATTTTAGAGGAATATTTGTACCTTTCAAAATTGGACACTTAGAAACTTTTCTGGTGAAAACCACACAATGGATTCCTATGGAAGGAAAAACAAGTTCCTGGTAAGTATGCTTAGAATTACTTTTCAGGGTCTGTACTGGGCTGAAAGATGTAGCAGCGGGTTCTCTCCTGATAACAGGTGAGTAAATCGGAATTCGTTGTTCGGCTGATTTTAGAGGCATATTTGTACGTTTCAAAAATGGACACTTAGAAACTTTTCTGGTGAAAACCACACAATGGATTCCTATGGAAGGAAATACAAGTTATTGGTAAGTACGCTTAGAATTACTTTTCAGAGTCAGTGCTGGTCTAAACCATGCAGCACTGGGTTCTCTCCTGATAACAGGTGAGTAAATCGGAATTCGTAGTTCGGCTGATCTAAGAGGAATATTTGTACGTTTCAAAAATGGACACAGAAACTTTTCTGGTGAAAACCACACAATGGATTCCTATGGAAGGAAATATAAGTTACTGGTAAGTACGCTTAGAATTACTTTTCAGAGTCAGTGCTGGTCTAAAAGATGCAGCACTGGGATCTCTCCTGATAACAGGTGAGTAAATCGGAATTTGTAGTTCGGCTGATATTAAAGGAATATTTGTACGTTTCAAAATTGGACACTTATCTGGTGAAAACCACACAAAAGGATTCCAATGGAAGGAAATACAAGTTACTGGTAAGTACGCTTATAATTACTTTTCAGGGTTAGTGCTGGGCTAAAAGATGCAGCACTGGGTTCTCTCCTGATAACAGGTGAGTAAATCGGAATTCGTTGGTCGGCTGATTTTAGAGGAATATTTGTACGTTTCAAAATTGGACACTTATCTGGTGAAAACCACACAAAAGGATTCCAATGGAAGGAAATACAAGTTACTGGTAAGTACGCTTAGAATTACTTCTCAGAGTCAGTGCTGGTCTAAAAGATGCAGCACTGGGTTCTCTCCTGATAATAGGTGAGTAAATCGGAATTCGTACTTCGGCTGATTTTAGAGGAATATTTGTAAGTTTCAAAAATGGACACTTAGAAACTTTTCTGGTGAAAACCACACAATGGATTCCTATGGAAGGAAATACAAGTTACTGGAAAGTACGCTTCGAATTACTTTTCAGGGTCAGTGCTGGACTAAAAGATGCAGCACTGGGTTCTCTCCTGATAACAGGTGAGTAAATCGAAATTCGTAGTTCGGCTGATTTTAGATGAATAATTGTACGTTTCAAAAATGGACACGGAAACTTTTCTGGTGAAAACCACACAATGGATTCCTATGGAAGGGAATACAAGTTACTGGTAAGTACGCTTAGAATTACTTTTCAGGGTCAGTGATGGGCTAAAAGATGCAGCACTGGGTTCTCTCCTGATAACAGGTGAGTAAATCGGAATTCGTAGTTCGGCTGATTTTAGAGGAATATTTGTACGTATCAAAATTGGACACTTAGAAACTTTTCTGGTGAAAACCACACAATGGATTCCTATGGAAGGAAATACAAGTTACTGGTAAGTACGCTTAGAATTACTTTTCAGGGTCAGTGCTGGGATTAAAGATGCAGCACTGGGTTCTCTCCTGATCACAGGTGAGTAAATCGGAATTAGTAGTTTGGCTGATTTTAGAGGAATATTTGTATGTTTCAAAATTGGACACTTATCTGCTGAAAACCACACAAAGGATTCCTATGGAAGGAAATATAAGTTACTGGTAAGTACGCTTAGAACTACTTCTCAGAGTCAGTGCTATTCTAAAAGATGCAGCACTGGGTTCTCTCCTGATAACAGGTGAGTAAATCGGAATTCGTAGTTCGGCTGATTTTAGAGGAATATTTGTACGTTTCAAAAACTGGACACTTAGAAACTTTTCTGGTGAAAACCACACAATGGATTCCTATGGAAGGAAATACAAGTTACTGGTAAGTACGCTTAGAATTACTTTTCATGGTCAGTGCTGGACTAAAAGATGCAGCACTGGGTTCTCTCCTGATAACAGGTGAGTAAATCGTAATTCGTAGTTCGGCTGATTTTAGAGGGATATTTGTACGTTTCAAAAATGGGCACTTAGAAACTTTTCTGGTAAAAACCGCACAATGGATTCCTATGGAATGAAATACAAGTTACTGGTAAGTACGCTTAGAAAATACTTTTCAGGGACAGTGCTGGACTAAAAGATGCAGCACTGGGTTCTCTCCTGATAACAGGTGAGTAAATCGGAATTCGTAGTTCGGCTGATTTTAGAGGAATATTTGTACGTTTCAAAAATGGACACTTAGAAACTTTTCTGGTGAAAACCACACAATGGATTCCTATAAAAGGAAATACAAGTTACTAGTAAGTATGCTTAGAATTACTTTTCAGGGTCAGTGCTGGACTAAAAGATGCAGCATTGGGTTCTCTTCCGATAACAGGTGAGTAAATCGGAATTCGTAGTTCGGCTGATTTTAGAGGAATATTTGTACGTATCAAAATTGGACACTAAGAAACTTTTCTGGTGAAAACCACACAATGGATTCCGATGCAAGGAAATACAAGTTACTGGTAAGTACGCTTAGAATTACTTTTCAGGGTCAGTACTGGACTGAAAGATGCAGCACTGGGTTATCTCCCGATAACAGGAGAGTAAATCGGAATTCGTAGTTCAACTCACTTTAGAGGAATATTGTACGTTTCAAAAATGGACACTTAGAAACTTTTCTGCTCAAAACCACACAATGGATTCCTATGGAATGAAATACAAGTTACTGGTAAGTACACTTAGAATTACTTTTCAGGGTCAGTGTTGGACTAAAAGATGGAGCACTGGGTTCTCTCCTGATAACAGGTGAGTAAATCGGAATTCGTAGTTCGGCTGATTTTAGAGGAATATTTGTACGTTTCAAAATTGGACACTTATCTGGTGAAAACCACACAAAAGGATTCCAATGGAAGGAAATACAAGTTACTGGTAAGTACGCTTATAATTACTTTTCAGAGTTAGTGCTGGGCTAAAAGATGCAGCACTGGGTTCTCTCCTGATAACAGGTGAGTAAATCGGAATTCGTTGGTCGGCTGATTTTAGAGGAATATTTGTACGTTTCAAAATTGGACACTTATCTGGTGAAAACCACACAAAAGGATTCCAATGGAAGGATATACAAGTTACTGGTAAGTACGCTTAGAATTACTTCTCAGAGTCAGTGCTGGTCTAAAAGATGCAGCACTGGGTTCTCTCCTGATAATAGGTGAGTAAATCGGAATTCGTACTTCGGCTGATTTTAGAGGAATATTTGTAAGTTTCAAAAATGGACACTTAGAAACTTTTCTGGTGAAAACCACACACTGGATTCCTATGGAAGGAAATACAAGTTACTGGAAAGTACGCTTAGAATTACTTTTCAGGGTCAGTGCTGGACTAAAAGATACAGCACTGGGTTCTCTCCTGATAACAGGTGAGTAAATCGAAATTCGTAGTTCGGCTGATTTTAGATGAATAATTGTACGTTTCAAAAATGGACACGGAAACTTTTCTGGTGAAAACCACACAATGGATTCCTATGGAATGGAATACAAGTTACTGGTAAGTACGCTTAGAATTACTTTTCAGGGTCAGTGCTGGGCTAAAAGATGCAGCACTGGGTTCTCTCCTGATAACAGGTGAGTAAATCGGAATTCGTAGTTCGGCTGATTTTAGAGGAATATTTGTACGTATCAAAATTGGACACTAAGAAACTTTTCTGGTGAAAACCACACAATGGATTCCGATGCAAGGAAATACAAGTTACTGGTAAGTACGCTTAGAATTACATTTCAGGGTCAGTGCTGGGCTAAAAGATGCAGCACTGGGTTCTCTCCTGATAACAGGTGAGTAAATCAGAATTCGTACTTCGGATGATTTTAGAGGAATATTTGTAAGTTTCAAAAATGGACACTTAGAAACTTTTCTGGTGAAAACCACACAATGGATTCCTATGGAAGGAAATACAAGTTACTGGTAAGTACGCTTAGAATTACTTTTTAGGGTCAGTGCTGGACTAAAAGATGCAGCACTGGGTTCTCGCCTGATAACGGGTGAGTAAATCGGAATTTGTAGTTCGGCTGATTTTAAAGGAATATTTGTACGTTTCAAAAATGGACACTTACAAACTTTTCTGGTGAAAACCACACAATGGATTCCTATGAAAGGAAATACAAGTTACTGGTAAGTACGCTTAGAATTACTTTTCAGGGTCAGTGCTGGGCTAAAAGATGCAGCACTGGGTTCTCTCCTGATAACAGGTGAGTAAATCGGAATTCGTAGTTCGGCTGATTTTAGAGGAATATTTGTATGTTTCAAAAATGGACACAGAAACTTTTCTGGTGAAAACCACACAATGGATTCCTATGGAAGGAAATACAAGTTACTGGTAAGTACGCTTAGAATTACTTTTCAGAGTCAGTGCTAGTCTAAAAGATGCAGCACTGGGATCTCTCCTGATTACAGGTGAGTAAATCGGAATTTGTAGTTCGGCTGATATTAAAGGAATATTTGTGCGTTTCAAAAATGGACACAGAAACTTTTCTGGTGAAAACCACACAATGGATTCCTATGGAAAGAAATACAAGTTACTGGTAAGTACGCTTAAAATTACTTTTCAGGGTCAGTGCTGGGCTGAAAGATGCAGCACTGGGTTCTCTCCTGATAACAGGCGAGTAAATCGGAATTCGTAGTTCGGCTGATTTTAGAGGAATATTTGTACGTTTCAAAATTGGACACTTATCTGGTGAAAACCACACAAAAGGATTCCAATGGAAGGAAATACAAGTTACTGGTAAGTACGCTTAGAATTACGTTTCCCGGTCAGTGCTGGGCTAAAAGATGCAGCACTGGGTTCTCTCCTGATAACAGGTGAGTAAATCGGAATTCGTTGGTCGGCTGATTTTAGAGGAATATTTGTACGTTTCAAAATTGGACACTTATCTGGTGAAAACCACACAAAAGGATTCCAATGGAAGGAAATACAAGTTACTGGTAAGTACGCTTAGGATTACTTCTCAGAGTCAGTGCAGGTCTAAAAGATGCAGCACTGAGTTCTCTCCTGATAATAGGTGAGTAAATCGGAATTCGTACTTCGGCTGATTTTAGAGGAATATTTGTAAGTTTCAAAAATGGACACTTAGATACTTTTCTGGTGAAAACCACACAATGGATTCCTATGGAAGGAAATACAAGTTACTGGAAAGTACGCTTAGAATTACTTTTCAGGGTCAGTGCTGGACTAAAAGATGCAGCACTGGGTTCTCTCCTGATAACAGGTGAGTAAATCGAAATTCGTAGTTCGGCTGATTTTAGATGAATAATTGTACGTTTCAAAAATGGACACGGAAACTTTTCTGGTGAAAACCACACAATGGATTCCTATGGAAGGGAATACAAGTTACTGGTAAGTACGCTTAGAATTACTTTTCAGGGTCAGTGCTGGGCTAAAAGATGCAGCACTGGGTTCTCTCCTGATAATAGGTGAGTAAATCGGAATTCGTAGTTCGGCTGATTTTAGAGGAATATTTGTACGTATCAAAATTGGACACTAAGAAACTTTTCTGGTGAAAACCACACAATGGATTCCGATGCAAGGAAATACAAGTTACTGGTAAGTACGCTTAGAATTACTTTTCAGGGTCAGTGCTGGGCTAAAAGATGCAGCACTGGGTTCTCGCCTGATAACAGGTGAGTAAATCGGAATTTGTAGTTCGGCTGATTTTAAAGGAATATTTGTACGTTTCAAAAATGGACACTTACAAACTTTTCTGGTGAAAACCACACAATGGATTCCTATGAAAGGAAATACAAGTTACTGGTAAGTACGCTTAGAATTACTTTTCAGGGTCAGTGCTGGGCTAAAAGATGCAGCACTGGGTTCTCTCCTGATAACAGGTGAGTAAATCGGAATTCGTAGTTCGGCTGATTTTAGAGGAATATTTGTACGTTTTAAAAATGGGCACTTAGAATTTTTTCTGGCGAAAACCACACAATGGATTCCTATGAAATGAAATACAAGTTACTGGTAAGTACCCTTAGAAAATACTTTTCAGGGACAGTGCTGGACTAAAAGATGCAGCACTGGGTTCTCTCCTGATAACAGGTGAGTAAATCAGAATTCGTACTTTGGCTGATTTTAGAGGAATATTTGTATGTTTCAAAAATGGACACAGAAACTTTTCTGGTGAAAACCACACAATGGATTCCTATGGAAGGAAATACAAGTTACTGGTAAGTACGCTTAGAATTAGTTTTCAGAGTCAGTGCTGGTCTAAAAGATGCAGCACTGGGATCTCTCCTGATAACAGGTGAGTAAATCGGAATTTGTAGTTCGGCTGATATTAAAGGAATATTTGTGCGTTTCAAAAATGGACACAGAAACTTTTCTGGTGAAAACCACACAATGGATTCCTATGGAAAGAAATACAAGTTACTGGTAAGTACGCTTAAAATTACTTTTCAGGGTCAGTGCTGGGCTGAAAGATGCAGCACTGGGTTCTCTCCTGATAACAGATGAGTAAATCGGAATTCGTAGTTCGGCTGATTTTAGAGGAATATTTGTACATTTCAAAATTGGACACTTATCTGGTGAAAACCACACAAAGGATTCCAATGGAAGGAAATACAAGTTACTGGTAAGTACGCTTAGAATTACTTTTCAGAGTCAGTGCTGGTCTAAACCATGCAGCACTGGGTTCTCTCCTGATAACAAGTGAGTAAGTTGGAATTTGTAGTTCGGCTGATTTTATAGGAATATTTGTACGTTTCAAAAATGGACACTTAGAAACTTTTCTGGTGAAAACCACACAATGGATTCCTATGGAAGGAAATACAAGTTACTGGTAAGTACGCTTAGAATTACTTTTCAGGGTCAGTGCTGGGCTGAAAGATGCAGCACTGGGTTCTCTCCTGATAACAGGTGAGTAAATCGGAATTTGTAGTTCGGCTGATTTTAGAGGAATATTTGTACGTTTCAAAATTGGACACTTATCTGGTGAAAACCACACAAAAGGATTCCAATGGAAGGAAATACAAGTTACTGGTAAGTACGCTTAGAATTACTCTTCAGGGTCAGTGCTGGGCTAAAAGATGCAGCACTGGGTTCTCTCCTGATAACAGGTGAGTAAATCGGAATTCGTTGGTCGGCTGATTTTAGAGGAATATTTGTACGTTTCAAAATTGGACACTTATCTGGTGAAAACCACACAAAAGGATTCCAATGGAAGGAAATACAAGTTACTGGTAAGTACGCTTAGAATTACTTCTCAGAGTCAGTGCTGGTCTAAAAGATGCAGCACTGGGTTCTCTCCTGATAATAGGTGAGTAAATCAGAATTTGTAGTTCGGCTGATTTTAGAGGAATATTTGTAAGTTTCAAAAATGGACACTTAGAAACTTTTCTGGTGAAAACCACACAATGGATTCCTATGGAAGGAAATACAAGTTACTGGTAAGTACGCTTAGAATTACTTTTCAGAGTCAGTGCTGGTCTAAACCATGCAGCACTGGGTTCTCTCCTGATAACAAGTGAGTAAATCGGAATTTGTAGTTTGGCTGATTTTATAGGAATATTTGTACGTTTCAAAAATGGACACTTAAAAACTTTTCTGGTGAAAACCACACAATGGATTCCTATGGAAGGAAATACAAGTTACTGGTAAGTACGCTTGTACGCTTAGAATTACTTTTCAGCGTCAGTGCTGGTCTAAAAGATGCAGCACTGGGTTCTCTCCTGATAAAAGGTGAGTAAATCAGAATTCGTACTTCGGCTGATTTTAGAGGAATATTTGTAAGTTTCAAAAATGGACACTTACAAAACTTTTCTGGTGAAAACCTCACAATGGAATCCTATGGAAGGAAATACAAGTTACTGGAAAGTACGCTTAGAATTACTTTTCAGGGTCAGTGCTGGACTAAAAGATGCAGCACTGGGTTCTCTCCTGATAACAGGTGAGTTAATCGGAATTCGTAGTTCGGCTGATTTTAGAGGAATATTTGTACATTTCAAAAATGGACACAGAAACTTTTCTGGTGAAAACCACACAATGGATTCCTATGGAAGGAAATACAAGTTACTGGTAAGTACGCTTAGAATTACTTTTCAGGGTCAGTGCTGGGCTAAAAGATGCAGCACTGGGTTCTCTCCTGATAACAGGTGAGTAAATCGGAATTCGTAGTTCGGCTGATTTTAGAGGAATATTTGTACGTTTTAAAAATGGGCACTTAGAAACTTTTCTGGTGAAAATCACATAATGGGTTCCTATGGAAGGAAATACAAGTTACTGGTAAGTACGCTTAGAATTACTTTTCAGGGTCAGTGCTGGGATTAAAGATGCAGCACTGGGTTCTCTCCTGATCACAGGTGAGTAAATCAGAATTAGTAGTCCGGCTGATTTTAGAGGAATATTTGTACGTTTCAAAATTGGACACTTATCTGCTGAAAACCACACAAAGGATTCCTATGGAAGGAAATATAAGTTACTGGTAAGTACGCTTAGAACTACTTCTCAGAGTCAGTGCTATTCTAAAAGATGCAGCACTGGGTTCTCTCCTGATAACAGGTGAGTAAATCGGAATTCGTAGTTCGGCTGATTTTAGAGGAATATTTGTACATTTCAAAAACTGGACACTTAGAAACTTTTCTGGTGAAAACCACACAATGGATTCCTATGGAAGGAAATACAAGTTACTGGTAAGTACGCTTAGAATTACTTTTCATGGTCAGTGCTGGACTAAAAGATGCAGCACTGGGTTCTCTCCTGATAACAGGTGAGTAAATCGTAATTCGTAGTTCGGCTGATTTTAGAGGAATATTTGTACATTTCAAAAATGGGCACTTAGAAACTTTTCTGGTGAAAACCGCACAATGGATTCCTATGGAATGAAATACAAGTTACTGGTAAGTACGCTTAGAAAATACTTTTCAGGGACAGTGCTGGACTAAAAGATGCAGCACTGGGTTATCTCCTGATAACAGGTGAGTAAATCGGAATTCGTAGTTCGGCTGATTTTAGAGGAATATTTGTACGTTTCAAAAATGGACACTTAGAAACTTTTCTGGTGAAAACCACACAATGGATTCCTATAAAAGGAAATACAAGTTACTAGTAAGTACGCTTAGAATTACTTTTCAGGGTCAGTGCTGGACTAAAAGATGCAGCATTGGGTTCTCTTCCGATAACAGGTGAGTAAATCGGAATTCGTAGTTCGGCTGATTTTAGAGGAATATTTGTACGTATCAAAATTGGACACTAAGAAACTTTTCTGGTGAAAACCACACAATGGATTCCGATGCAAGGAAATACAAGTTACTGGTAAGTACGCTTAGAATTACTTTTCAGGGTCAGTACTGGACTGAAAGATGCAGCACTGGGTTATCTCCTGATAACAGGAGAGTAAATCGGAATTCGTAGTTCAACTCATTTTAGAGGAATATTGTACGTTTCAAAAATGGACACTTAGAAACTTTTCTGCTCAAAACCACACAATGGATTCCTATGGAATGAAATACAAGTTACTGGTAAGTACACTTAGAATTACTTTTCAGGGTCAGTGTTGGACTAAAAGATGGAGCACTGGGTTCTCTCCTGATAACAGGTGAGTAAATCAGAATTCGTACTTCAGCTGATTTTAGAGGAATATTTGTAAGTTTCAAAAATGGACACAAAAACTTTTCTGGTGAAAACCACACAATGGATTCCTATGGAAGGAAATACAAGTTACTGGTAAGTACGCTTAGAATTACTTTTCAGGGTCTGTGCTGGGATTAAAGATGCAGCACTGGGTTCTCTCCTGATCACAGGTGAGTAAATCGGAATTAGTAGTTCGGCTGATTTTAGAGGAATATTTGTACGTTTCAAAATTGGACACTTATCTGGTGAAAACCACACAAAGGATTCCTATGGAAGGAAATATAAGTTACTGGTAAGTACGCTTAGAACTACTTCTCAGAGTCAGTGCTGTTCTAAATGATGCAGCACTGGGTTCTCTCCTGATAACAGGTGAGTAAATTGGAATTCGTAGTTCGGCTGATTTTAGAGGAATATTTGTACCTTTCAAAATTGGACACTTAGAAACTTTTCTGGTGAAAACCACACAATGGATTCCTATGGAAGAAAAAACAAGTTCCTGGTAAGTATGCTTAGAGTTACTTTTCAGGGTCTGTACTGGGCTGAAAGATGTAGCAGCGGGTTCTCTCCTGATAACAGGTGAGTAAATCGGAATTCGTTGTTCGGCTGATTTTAGAGGCATATTTGTACGTTTCAAAAATGGACACTTAGAAACTTTTCTGGTGAAAACCACACAATGGATTCCTATGGAAGGAAATACAAGTTATTGGTAAGTACGCTTAGAATTACTTTTCAGAGTCAGTGCTGGTCTAAACCATGCAGCACAGGGTTCTCTCCTGATAACAAGTGAGTAAATCGGAATTTGTAGTTCGGCTGATTTTCTAGGAATATTTGTACGTTTCAAAAATGGACACTTAGAAACTTTTCTGGTGAAAACCACACAATGGATTCCTATGGAAGGAAATACAAGTTACTGGTAAGTACGCTTAGAATTACTTTTCAGCGTCAGTGCTGGTCTAAAAGATGCAGCACTGGGTTCTCTCCTGATAACAGGTGAGTAAATCAGAATTCGTACTTCGGCTGATTTTAGAGGAATATTTGTACGTATCAAAATTGGACACTAAGAAACTTTTCTGGTGAAAACCACACAATGGATTCCGATGCAAGGAAATACATGTTACTGGTAAGTACGCTCAGAATTACTTTTCAGGGTCAGTACTGGGCTGAAAGATGCAGCACTGGGTTATCTCCTGATGGCAGGACAATAAATCGGAATTCGTAGTTCAGCTCATTTTAGAGGAATATTTGTAGGTTTCAAAAATGGACACTTAGAAACTTTTCTGCTCAAAACCACACAATGGATTCCTATGGAATGAAAGACAAGTTACTGGTAAGTACACTTAGAATTACTTTTCAGGGTCAGTGTTGGACTAAAAGATGGAGCACTGGGTTCTCTCCTGATAACAGTTGAGTAAATCAGAATTCGTACTTCGGCTGATTTTAGAGGAATATTTGTAAGTTTCAAAAATGGACACAGAAACTTTTCTGGTGAAAACCACACAATGGATTCCTATGGAAGGAAATACAAGTTACTGGTAAGTTCGCTTAGAATTACTTTTCAGGGTCAGTGCTGGGATTAAAGATGCAGCAGTGGGTTCTCTCCTGATCACAGGTGAGTAAATCGGAATTCGTAGTTCGGCTGATTTTAGAGGAATATTTGTACGTTTCAAAATTGGACACTTATCTGGTGAAAACCACACAAAAGGATTCCAATGGAAGGAAATACAAGTTACTGGTAAGTACGCTTAGAATTACTCTTCAGGGTCAGTGCTGGGCTAAAAGATGCAGCACTGGGTTCTCTCCTGATAACAGGTGAGTAAATCGGAATTCGTTGGTCGGCTGATTTTAGAGGAATATTTGTACGTTTCAAAATTGGACACTTATCTGGTGAAAACCACACAAAAGGATTCCAATGGAAGGAAATACAAGTTACTGGTAAGTACGCTTAGAATTACTTCTCAGAGTCAGTGCTGGTCTAAAAGATGCAGCACTGGGTTCTCTCCTGATAATAGGTGAGTAAATCAGAATTTGTAGTTCGGCTGATTTTAGAGGAATATTTGTAAGTTTCAAAAATGGACACTTAGAAACTTTTCTGGTGAAAACCACACAATGGATTCCTATGGAAGGAAATACAAGTTACTGGTAAGTACGCTTAGAATTACTTTTCAGAGTCAGTGCTGGTCTAAACCATGCAGCACTGGGTTCTCTCCTGATAACAAGTGAGTAAATCAGAATTCGTACTTTGGCTGATTTTAGAGGAATATTTGTATGTTTCAAAAATGGACACAGAAGCTTTTCTGGTGAAAACCACACAATGGATTCCTATGGAAGGAAATACAAGTTACTGGTAAGTACGCTTAGAATTACTTTTCAGAGTCAGTGCTGGTCTAAAAGATGCAGCACTGGGATCTCTCCTGATAACAGGTGAGTAAATCGGAATTTGTAGTTCGGCTGATATTAAAGGAATATTTGTGCGTTTCAAAAATGGACACAGAAACTTTTCTGGTGAAAACCACACAATGGATTCCTATGGAAAGAAATACAAGTTACTGGTAAGTACGCTTAAAATTACTTTTCAGGGTCAGTGCTGGGCTGAAAGATGCAGCACTGGGTTCTCTCCTGATAACAGATGAGTAAATCGGAATTCGTAGTTCGGCTGATTTTAGAGGAATATTTGTACATTTCAAAATTGGACACTTATCTGGTGAAAACCACACAAAGGATTCCAATGGAAGGAAATACAAGTTACTGGTAAGTACGCTTAGAATTACTTTTCAGAGTCAGTGCTGGTCTAAACCATGCAGCACTGGGTTCTCTCCTGATAACAAGTGAGTAAGTCGGAATTTGTAGTTCGGCTGATTTTATAGGAATATTTGTACGTTTCAAAAATGGACACTTAGAAACTTTTCTGCTGAAAACCACACAATGGATTCCTATGGAAGGAAATACAAGTTACTGGTAAGTACGCTTAGAATTACTTTTCAGGGTCAGTGCTGGGCTGAAAGATGCAGCACTGGGTTCTCTCATGATAACAGGTGAGTAAATCGGAATTTGTAGTTCGGCTGATTTTAGAGGAATATTTGTACGTTTCAAAATTGGACACTTATCTGGTGAAAACCACACAAAAGGATTCCAATGGAAGGAAATACAAGTTACTGGTAAGTACGCTTAGAATTACTCTTCAGGGTCAGTGCTGGGCTAAAAGATGCAGCACTGGGTTCTCTCCTGATAACAGGTGAGTAAATCGGAATTCGTTGGTCGGCTGATTTTAGAGGAATATTTGTACGTTTCAAAATTGGACACTTATCTGGTGAAAACCACACGAAAGGATTCCAATGGAAGGAAATACAAGTTACTGGTAAGTACGCTTAGAATTACTTCTCAGAGTCAGTGCTGGTCTAAAAGATGCAGCACTGGGTTCGCACCTGATAATAGGTGAGTAAATCAGAATTTGTAGTTCGGCTGATTTTAGAGGAATATTTGTAAGTTTCAAAAATGGACACTTAGAAACTTTTCTGGTGAAAACCACACAATGGATTCCTATGGAAGGAAATACAAGTTACTGGTAAGTACGCTTAGAATTACTTTTCAGAGTCAGTGCTGGTCTAAACCATGCAGCACTGGGTTCTCTCCTGATAACAAGTGAGTAAATCGGAATTTGTAGTTTGGCTGATTTTATAGGAATATTTGTACGTTTCAAAAATGGACACTTAAAAACTTTTCTGGTGAAAACCACACAATGGATTCCTATGGAAGGAAATACAAGTTACTGGTAAGTACGCTTGTACGCTTAGAATTACTTTTCAGCGTCAGTGCTGGTCTAAAAGATGCAGCACTGGGTTCTCTCCTGATAAAAGGTGAGTCAATCAGAATTCGTACTTCGGCTGATTTTAGAGGAATATTTGTAAGTTTCAAAAATGGACACTTACAAAACTTTTCTGGTGAAAACCTCACAATGGAATCCTATGGAAGGAAATACAAGTTACTGGAAAGTACGCTTAGAATTACTTTTCAGGGTCAGTGCTGGACTAAAAGATGCAGCACTGGGTTCTCTCCTGATAACAGGTGAGTTAATCGGAATTCGTAGTTTGGCTGATTTTAGAGGAATATTTGTACATTTCAAAAATGGACACAGAAACTTTTCTGGTGAAAACCACACAATGGATTCCTATGGAAGGAAATACAAGTTACTGGTAAGTACGCTTAGAATTACTTTTCAGGGTCAGTGCTGGGCTAAAAGATGCAGCACTGGGTTCTCTCCTGATAACAGGTGAGTAAATCGGAATTCGTAGTTCGGCTGATTTTAGAGGAATATTTGTACGTTTTAAAAATGGGCACTTAGAAACTTTTCTGGTGAAAATCACATAATGGGTTCCTATGGAAGGAAATACAAGTTACTGGTAAGTACGCTTAGAATTACTTTTCAGGGTCAGTGCTGGGATTAAAGATGCAGCACTGGGTTCTCTCCTGATCACAGGTGAGTAAATCGGAATTAGTAGTCCGGCTGATTTTAGAGGAATATTTGTACGTTTCAAAATTGGACACTTATCTGCTGAAAACCACACAAAGGATTCCTATGGAAGGAAATATAAGTTACTGGTAAGTACGCTTAGAACTACTTCTCAGAGTCAGTGCTATTCTAAAAGATGCAGCACTGGGTTCTCTCCTGATAACAGGTGAGTAAATCGGAATTCGTAGTTCGGCTGATTTTAGAGGAATATTTGTACGTTTCAAAAACTGGACACTTAGAAACTTTTCTGGTGAAAACCACACAATGGATTCCTATGGAAGGAAATACAAGTTACTGGTAAGTACGCTTAGAATTACTTTTCATGGTCAGTGCTGGACTAAAAGATGCAGCACTGGGTTCTCTCCTGATAACAGGTGAGTAAATCGTAATTCGTAGTTCGGCTGATTTTAGAGGAATATTTGTACATTTCAAAAATGGGCACTTAGAAACTTTTCTGGTGAAAACCGCACAATGGATTCCTATGGAATGAAATACAAGTTACTGGTAAGTACGCTTAGAAAATACTTTTCAGGGACAGTGCTGGACTAAAAGATGCAGCACTGGGTTATCTCCTGATAACAGGTGAGTAAATCGGAATTCGTAGTTCGGCTGATTTTAGAGGAATATTTGTACGTTTCAAAAATGGACACTTAGAAACTTTTCTGGTGAAAACCACACAATGGATTCCTATAAAAGGAAATACAAGTTACTAGTAAGTACGCTTAGAATTACTTTTCAGGGTCAGTGCTGGACTAAAAGATGCAGCATTGGGTTCTCTTCCGATAACAGGTGAGTAAATCGGAATTCGTAGTTCGGCTGATTTTAGAGGAATATTTGTACGTATCAAAATTGGACACTAAGAAACTTTTCTGGTGAAAACCACACAATGGATTCCGATGCAAGGAAATACAAGTTACTGGTAAGTACGCTTAGAATTACTTTTCAGGGTCAGTACTGGACTGAAAGATGCAGCACTGGGTTATCTCCTGATAACAGGAGAGTAAATCGGAATTCGTAGTTCAACTCATTTTAGAGGAATATTGTACGTTTCAAAAATGGACACTTAGAAACTTTTCTGCTCAAAACCACACAATGGATTCCTATGGAATGAAATACAAGTTACTGGTAAGTACACTTAGAATTACTTTTCAGGGTCAGTGTTGGACTAAAAGATGGAGCACTGGGTTCTCTCCTGATAACAGGTGAGTAAATCAGAATTCGTACTTCAGCTGATTTTAGAGGAATATTTGTAAGTTTCAAAAATGGACACAAAAACTTTTCTGGTGAAAACCACACAATGGATTCCTATGGAAGGAAATACAAGTTACTGGTAAGTACGCTTAGAATTACTTTTCAGGGTCTGTGCTGGGATTAAAGATGCAGCACTGGGTTCTCTCCTGATCACAGGTGAGTAAATCGGAATTAGTAGTTCGGCTGATTTTAGAGGAATATTTGTACGTTTCAAAATTGGACACTTATCTGGTGAAAACCACACAAAGGATTCCTATGGAAGGAAATATAAGTTACTGGTAAGTACGCTTAGAACTACTTCTCAGAGTCAGTGCTGTTCTAAATGATGCAGCACTGGGTTCTCTCCTGATAACAGGTGAGTAAATTGGAATTCGTAGTTCGGCTGATTTTAGAGGAATATTTGTACCTTTCAAAATTGGACACTTAGAAACTTTTCTGGTGAAAACCACACAATGGATTCCTATGGAAGAAAAAACAAGTTACTGGTAAGTACGCTTAGAATTACTTTTCAGAGTCAGTGCTGGTCTAAACCATGCAGCACTGGGTTCTCTCCTGATAACAAGTGAGTAAGTCGGAATTTGTAGTTCGGCTGATTTTATAGGAATATTTGTACGTTTCAAAAATGGACACTTAGAAACTTTTCTGGTGAAAACCACACAATGGATTCCTATGGAAGGAAATACAAGTTACTGGTAAGTACGCTTAGAATTACTTTTCAGGGTCAGTGCTGGGCTGAAAGATGCAGCACTGGGTTCTCTCATGATAACAGGTGAGTAAATCGGAATTTGTAGTTCGGCTGATTTTAGAGGAATATTTGTACGTTTCAAAATTGGACACTTATCTGGTGAAAACCACACAAAAGGATTCCAATGGAAGGAAATACAAGTTACTGGTAAGTACGCTTAGAATTACTCTTCAGGGTCAGTGCTGGGCTAAAAGATGCAGCACTGGGTTCTCTCCTGATAACAGGTGAGTAAATCGGAATTCGTTGGTCAGCTGATTTTAGAGGAATATTTGTACGTTTCAAAATTGGACACTTATCTGGTGAAAACCACACAAAAGGATTCCAATGGAAGGAAATACAAGTTACTGGTAAGTACGCTTAGAATTACTTCTCAGAGTCAGTGCTGGTCTAAAAGATGCAGCACTGGGTTCTCTCCTGATAATAGGTGAGTAAATCAGAATTTGTAGTTCGGCTGATTTTAGAGGAATATTTGTAAGTTTCAAAAATGGACACTTAGAAACTTTTCTGGTGAAAACCACACAATGGATTCCTATGGAAGGAAATACAAGTTACTGGTAAGTACGCTTGTACGCTTAGAATTACTTTTCAGCGTCAGTGCTGGTCTAAAAGATGCAGCACTGGGTTCTCTCCTGATAAAAGGTGAGTAAATCAGAATTCGTACTTCGGCTGATTTTAGAGGAATATTTGTAAGTTTCAAAAATGGACACTTACAAAACTTTTCTGGTGAAAACCTCACAATGGAATCCTATGGAAGGAAATACAAGTTACTGGAAAGTACGCTTAGAATTACTTTTCAGGGTCAGTGCTGGACTAAAAGATGCAGCACTGGGTTCTCTCCTGATAACAGGTGAGTTAATCGGAATTCGTAGTTTGGCTGATTTTAGAGGAATATTTGTACATTTCAAAAATGGACACAGAAACTTTTCTGGTGAAAACCACACAATGGATTCCTATGGAAGGAAATACAAGTTACTGGTAAGTACGCTTAGAATTACTTTTCAGGGTCAGTGCTGGGCTAAAAGATGCAGCACTGGGTTCTCTCCTGATAACAGGTGAGTAAATCGGAATTCGTAGTTCGGCTGATTTTAGAGGAATATTTGTATGTTTTAAAAATGGGCACTTAGAAACTTTTCTGGTGAAAATCACATAATGGGTTCCTATGGAAGGAAATACAAGTTACTGGTAAGTACGCTTAGAATTACTTTTCAGGGTCAGTGCTGGGATTAAAGATGCAGCACTGGGTTCTCTCCTGATCACAGGTGAGTAAATCGGAATTAGTAGTCCGGCTGATTTTAGAGGAATATTTGTACGTTTCAAAATTGGACACTTATCTGCTGAAAACCACACAAAGGATTCCTATGGAAGAAAATATAAGTTACTGGTAAGTACGCTTAGAACTACTTCTCAGAGTCAGTGCTATTCTAAAAGATGCAGCACTGGGTTCTCTCCTGATAACAGGTGAGTAAATCGGAATTCGTAGTTCGGCTGATTTTAGAGGAATATTTGTACGTTTCAAAAACTGGACACTTAGAAACTTTTCTGGTGAAAACCACACAATGGATTCCTATGGAAGGAAATACAAGTTACTGGTAAGTACGCTTAGAATTACTTTTCATGGTCAGTGCTGGACTAAAAGATGCAGCACTGGGTTCTCTCCTGATAACAGGTGAGTAAATCGTAATTCGTAGTTCGGCTGATTTTAGAGGAATATTTGTACATTTCAAAAATGGGCACTTAGAAACTTTTCTGGTGAAAACCACACAATGGATTCCTATAAAAGGAAATACAAGTTACTAGTAAGTACGCTTAGAATTACTTTTCAGGGTCAGTGCTGGACTAAAAGATGCAGCATTGGGTTCTCTTCCGATAACAGGTGAGTAAATCGGAATTCGTAGTTCGGCTGATTTTAGAGGAATATTTGTACGTATCAAAATTGGACACTAAGAAACTTTTCTGGTGAAAACCACACAATGGATTCCGATGCAAGGAAATACAAGTTACTGGTAAGTACGCTTAGAATTACTTTTCAGGGTCAGTGCTGGACTAAAAGATGCAGCATTGGGTTCTCTTCCGATAACAGGTGAGTAAATCGGAATTCGTAGTTCGGCTGATTTTAGAGGAATATTTGTACGTTTCAAAAATGGACACTAAGAAACTTTTCTGGTGAAAACCACACAATGGATTCCTATAAAAGGAAATACAAGTTACTAGTAAGTACGCTTAGAATTACTTTTCAGGGTCAGTGCTGGACTAAAAGATGCAGCATTGGGTTCTCTTCCGATAACAGGTGAGTAAATCGGAATTCGTAGTTCGGCTGATTTTAGAGGAATATTTGTACGTATCAAAATTGGACACTAAGAAACTTTTCTGGTGAAAACCACACAATGGATTCCGATGCAAGGAAATACAAGTTACTGGTAAGTACGCTTAGAATTACTTTTCAGGGTCAGTACTGGACTGAAAGATGCAGCACTGGGTTATCTCCTGATAACAGGAGAGTAAATCGGAATTCGTAGTTCAACTCATTTTAGAGGAATATTGTACGTTTCAAAAATGGACACTTAGAAACTTTTCTGCTCAAAACCACACAATGGATTCCTATGGAATGAAATACAAGTTACTGGTAAGTACACTTAGAATTACTTTTCAGGGTCAGTGTTGGACTAAAAGATGGAGCACTGGGTTCTCTACTGATAACAGGTGAGTAAATCAGAATTCGTACTTCAGCTGATTTTAGAGGAATATTTGTAAGTTTCAAAAATGGACACAAAAACTTTTCTGGTGAAAACCACACAATGGATTCCTATGGAAGGAAATACAAGTTACTGGTAAGTACGCTTAGAATTACTTTTCAGGGTCTGTGCTGGGATTAAAGATGCAGCACTGGGTTCTCTCCTGATCACAGGTGAGTAAATCGGAATTAGTAGTTCGGCTGATTTTAGAGGAATATTTGTACGTTTCAAAATTGGACACTTATCTGGTGAAAACCACACAAAGGATTCCTATGGAAGGAAATATAAGTTACTGGTAAGTACGCTTAGAACTACTTCTCAGAGTCAGTGCTGTTCTAAATGATGCAGCACTGGGTTCTCTCCTGATAACAGGTGAGTAAATTGGAATTCGTAGTTCGGCTGATTTTAGAGGAATATTTGTACCTTTCAAAATTGGACACTTAGAAACTTTTCTGGTGAAAACCACACAATGGATTCCTATGGCAGAAAAAACAAGTTCCTGGTAAGTATGCTTAGAGTTACTTTTCAGGGTCTGTACTGGGCTGAAAGATGTAGCAGCGGGTTCTCTCCTGATAACAGGTGAGTAAATCGGAATTCGTTGTTCGGCTGATTTTAGAGGCATATTTGTACGTTTCAAAAATGGACACTTAGAAACTTTTCTGGTGAAAACCACACAATGGATTCCTATGGAAGGAAATACAAGTTATTGGTAAGTACGCTTAGAATTACTTTTCAGAGTCAGTGCTGGTCTAAACCATGCAGCACAGGGTTCTCTCCTGATAACAAGTGAGTAAATCGGAATTTGTAGTTCGGCTGATTTTCTAGGAATATTTGTACGTTTCAAAAATGGACACTTAGAAACTTTTCTGGTGAAAACCACACAATGGATTCCTATGGAAGGAAATACAAGTTACTGGTAAGTACGCTTAGAATTACTTTTCAGCGTCAGTGCTGGTCTAAAAGATGCAGCACTGGGTTCTCTCCTGATAACAGGTGAGTAAATCAGAATTCGTACTTCGGCTGATTTTAGAGGAATATTTGTACGTATCAAAACTGGACACTAAGAAACTTTTCTGGTGAAAACCACACAATGGATTCCGATGCAAGGAAATACATGTTACTGGTAAGTACGCTCAGAATTACTTTTCAGGGTCAGTACTGGGCTGAAAGATGCAGCACTGGGTTATCTCCTGATGGCAGGACAATAAATCGGAATTCGTAGTTCAGCTCATTTTAGAGGAATATTTGTAGGTTTCAAAAATGGACACTTAGAAACTTTTCTGCTCAAAACCACACAATGGATTCCTATGGAATGAAACACAAGTTACTGGTAAGTACACTTAGAATTACTTTTCAGGGTCAGTGTTGGACTAAAAGATGGAGCACTGGGTTCTCTCCTGATAACAGTTGAGTAAATCAGAATTCGTACTTCGGCTGATTTTAGAGGAATATTTGTAAGTTTCAAAAATGGACACAGAAACTTTTCTGGTGAAAACCACACAATGGATTCCTATGGAAGGAAATACAAGTTACTGGTAAGTTCGCTTAGAATTACTTTTCAGGGTCAGTGCTGAGATTAAAGATGCAGCAGTGGGTTCTCTCCTGATCACAGGTGAGTAAATCGGAATTCGTAGTTCGGCTGATTTTAGAGGAATATTTGTACGTTTCAAAATTGGACACTTATCTGGTGAAAACCACACAAAAGGATTCCAATTGAAGGAAATACAAGTTACTGGTAAGTACACTTAGAATTACTTCTCAGAGTCAGTGCTGGTCTAAAAGATGCAGCACTGGGTTCTCTCCTGATAACAGGTGAGTAAATCAGAATTCGTAGTTTGGCTGATTTTAGAGGAATAATTGTACGTTTCAAAAATGGACACAGAAACTTTTCTGGTGAAAACCACACAATGGATTCCTATCGAAGGAAATACAAGTTACTGGTAAGTATGCTTAGAATTACTTTTCAGGGTCAGTGCTGGGCTAAAAGATGCAGCACTGGGTTCTCTCCTGATAACAGGTGAGTAAATCAGAATTCGTACTTCGGCTGATTTTAGAGGAATATTTGTACGTATCAAAATTGGACACTAAGAAACTTTTCTGGTGAAAACCACACAATGCATTCCGATGCAAGGAAATACATGTTACTGGTAAGTACGCTCAGAATTACTTTTCAGGGTCAGTACTGGGCTGAAAGATGCAGCACTGGGTTATCTCCTGATGGCAGGACAATAAATCGGAATTCGTAGTTCAGCTCATTTTAGAGGAATATTTGTAGGTTTCAAAAATGGACACTTAGAAACTTTTCTGCTCAAAACCACACAATGGATTCCTATGGAATGAAACACAAGTTACTGGTAAGTACACTTAGAATTACTTTTCAGGGTCAGTGTTGGACTAAAAGATGGAGCACTGGGTTCTCTCCTGATAACAGTTGAGTAAATCAGAATTCGTACTTCGGCTGATTTTAGAGGAATATTTGTAAGTTTCAAAAATGGACACAGAAACTTTTCTGGTGAAAACCACACAATGGATTCCTATGGAAGGAAATACAAGTTACTGGTAAGTACGCTTAGAATTACTTTTCAGGGTCAGTGCTGGGATTAAAGATGCAGCAGTGGGTTCTCTCCTGATCACAGGTGAGTAAATCGGAATTCGTAGTTCGGCTGATTTTAGAGGAATATTTGTACGTTTCAAAATTGGACACTTATCTGGTGAAAACCACACAAAAGGATTCCAATTGAAGGAAATACAAGTTACTGGTAAGTACACTTAGAATTACTTCTCAGAGTCAGTGCTGGTCTAAAAGATGCAGCACTGGGTTCTCTCCTGATAACAGGTGAGTAAATCAGAATTCGTAGTTTGGCTGATTTTAGAGGAATAATTGTACGTTTCAAAAATGGACACAGAAACTTTTCTGGTGAAAACCACACAATGGATTCCTATGGAAGGAAATACAAGTTACTGGTAAGTACGCTTAGAATTACTTTTCAGGGTCAGTGCTGGGCTAAAAGATGCAGCACTGGGTTCTCTCCTGATAACAGGTGAGTAAATCGGAATTCGTAGTTCAGCTGATTTATAGGAATATTTGTACGTATCAAAATTAGACACTAAGAAACTTTTCTGGTGAAAACCACACAATGGATTCCGATGCAAGGAAATACAAGTTACTGGTAAGTACGCTTAGAATTACTTTTCAGGGTCAGTACTAGGCTGAAAGATGCAGCACTGGATTATCTCCTAATAACAGGAGAGTAAATCGGAATTCGTAGTTCAGCTCATTTTAGAGGAATATTTGTACGTTTCAAAAATGGACACTTAGAAACTTTCCTGCCCAAAACCACACAATGGATTCCTATGGAATGAAATACAAGTTACTGGTAAGTACACCTAGAATTACTTTTCAGGGTCAGTGTTGGACTAACAGATGGAGCACTGGGTTCTCTCCTGATAACAGGTGAGTAAATCAGAATTCGTACTTCGGCTGATTTTAGAGGAATATTTGTAAGTTTCAAAAATGGACACAGAAACTTTTCTGGTGAAAACCACACAATGGATTCCTATGGAAGGAAATACAAGTTACTGGTAAGTACGCTTAGAATTACTTTTCAGGGTCAGTGCTGGGATTAAAGATGCAGCACTGGGTTCTCTCCTGATAACAGGTGAGTAAATCGGAATTAGTAGTTCAGCTGATTTTAGAGGAATATTTGTACGTTTCAAAATTGGACACTTATCTGCTGAAAACCACACAAAGGATTCCTATGGAAGGAAATATAAGTTACTGGTAAGTACGCTTAGAACTACTTCTCAGAGTCAGTGCTATTCTAAAAGATGCAGCACTGGGTTCTCTCCTGATAACAGGTGAGTAAATCGGAATTCGTAGTTTGGCTGATTTTAGAGGAATATTTGTATGTTTCAAAAACTGGACACTTAGAAACTTTTCTGGTGAAAACCACACAATGGATTCCTATGGAAGGAAATACAAGTTACTGGAAAGTACGCTTAGAATTACTTTTCAGGGTCAGTGCTGGACTAAAAGATGCAGCACTGGGTTCTCTCCTGATAACAGGTGAGTAAATCGAAATTCGTAGTTCGGCTGATTTTAGATGAATAATTGTACGTTTCAAAAATGGACACGGAAACTTTTCTGGTGAAAACCACACAATGGATTCCTATGGAAGGGAATACAAGTTACTGGTAAGTACGCTTAGAATTACTTTTCAGGGTCAGTGCTGGGCTAAAAGATGCAGCACTGGGTTCTCTCCTGATAACAGGTAAGTAAATCGGAATTCGTAGTTCGGCTGATTTTAGAGGAATATTTGTACGTATCAAAATTGGACACTAAGAAACTTTTCTGGTGAAAACCACACAATGGATTCCGATGCAAGGAAATACAAGTTACTGGTAAGTACGCTTAGAATTACTTTTCAGGGTCAGTGCTGGGCTAAAAGATGCAGCACTGGGTTCTCGCCTGATAACAGGTGAGTAAATCGGAATTTGTAGTTCGGCTGATTTTAAAGGAATATTTGTACGTTTCAAAAATGGACACTTACAAACTTTTCTGGTGAAAACCACACAATGGATTCCTATGAAAGGAAATACAAGTTACTGGTAAGTACGCTTAGAATTACTTTTCAGGGTCAGTGCTGGGCTAAAAGATGCAGCACTGGGTTCTCTCCTGATAACAGGTGAGTAAATCGGAATTCGTAGTTCGGCTGATTTTAGAGGAATATTTGTACGTTTTAAAAATGGGCACTTAGAATTTTTTCTGGCGAAAACCACACAATGGATTCCTATGAAATGAAATACAAGTTACTGGTAAGTACCCTTAGAAAATACTTTTCAGGGACAGTGCTGGACTAAAAGATGCAGCACTGGGTTCTCTCCTGATAACAGGTGAGTAAATCAGAATTCGTACTTTGGCTGATTTTAGAGGAATATTTGTATGTTTCAAAAATGGACACAGAAACTTTTCTGGTGAAAACCACACAATGGATTCCTATGGAAGGAAATACAAGTTACTGGTAAGTACGCTTAGAATTACTTTTCAGAGTCAGTGCTGGTCTAAAAGATGCAGCACTGGGATCTCTCCTGATAACAGGTGAGTAAATCGGAATTTGTAGTTCGGCTGATATTAAAGGAATATTTGTGCGTTTCAAAAATGGACACAGAAACTTTTCTGGTGAAAACCACACAATGGATTCCTATGGAAAGAAATACAAGTTACTGGTAAGTACGCTTAAAATTACTTTTCAGGGTCAGTGCTGGGCTGAAAGATGCAGCACTGGGTTCTCTCCTGATAACAGATGAGTAAATCGGAATTCGTAGTTCGGCTGATTTTAGAGGAATATTTGTACATTTCAAAATTGGACACTTATCTGGTGAAAACCACACAAAGGATTCCAATGGAAGGAAATACAAGTTACTGGTAAGTACGCTTAGAATTACTTTTCAGAGTCAGTGCTGGTCTAAACCATGCAGCACTGGGTTCTCTCCTGATAACAAGTGAGTAAGTCGGAATTTGTAGTTCGGCTGATTTTATAGGAATATTTGTACGTTTCAAAAATGGACACTTAGAAACTTTTCTGGTGAAAACCACACAATGGATTCCTATGGAAGGAAATACAAGTTACTGGTAAGTACGCTTAGAATTACTTTTCAGGGTCAGTGCTGGGCTGAAAGATGCAGCACTGGGTTCTCTCCTGATAACAGGTGAGTAAATCGGAATTTGTAGTTCGGCTGATTTTAGAGGAATATTTGTACGTTTCAAAATTGGACACTTATCTGGTGAAAACCACACAAAAGGATTCCAATGGAAGGAAATACAAGTTACTGGTAAGTACGCTTAGAATTACTCTTCAGGGTCAGTGCTGGGCTAAAAGATGCAGCACTGGGTTCTCTCCTGATAACAGGTGAGTAAATCGGAATTCGTTGGTCGGCTGATTTTAGAGGAATATTTGTACGTTTCAAAATTGGACACTTATCTGGTGAAAACCACACAAAAGGATTCCAATGGAAGGAAATACAAGTTACTGGTAAGTACGCTTAGAATTACTTCTCAGAGTCAGTGCTGGTCTAAAAGATGCAGCACTGGGTTCTCTCCTGATAATAGGTGAGTAAATCAGAATTTGTAGTTCGGCTGATTTTAGAGGAATATTTGTAAGTTTCAAAAATGGACACTTAGAAACTTTTCTGGTGAAAACCACACAATGGATTCCTATGGAAGGAAATACAAGTTACTGGTAAGTACGCTTAGAATTACTTTTCAGAGTCAGTGCTGGTCTAAACCATGCAGCACTGGGTTCTCTCCTGATAACAAGTGAGTAAATCGGAAGTTGTAGTTTGGCTGATTTTATAGGAATATTTGTACGTTTCAAAAATGGACACTTAAAAACTTTTCTGGTGAAAACCACACAATGGATTCCTATGGAAGGAAATACAAGTTACTGGTAAGTACGCTTGTACGCTTAGAATTACTTTTCAGCGTCAGTGCTGGTCTAAAAGATGCAGCACTGGGTTCTCTCCTGATAAAAGGTGAGTAAATCAGAATTCGTACTTCGGCTGATTTTAGAGGAATATTTGTAAGTTTCAAAAATGGACACTTACAAAACTTTTCTGGTGAAAACCTCACAATGGAATCCTATGGAAGGAAATACAAGTTACTGGAAAGTACGCTTAGAATTACTTTTCAGGGTCAGTGCTGGGCTAAAAGATGCAGCACTGGGTTCTCTCCTGATAACAGGTGAGTAAATCGGAATTCGTAGTTCGGCTGATTTTAGAGGAATATTTGTACATTTCAAAAATGGACACAGAAACTTTTCTGGTGAAAACCACACAATGGATTCCTATGGAAGGAAATACAAGTTACTGGTAAGTACGCTTAGAATTACTTTTCAGGGTCAGTGCTGGGCTAAAAGATGCAGCACTGGGTTCTCTCCTGATAACAGGTGAGTAAATCGGAATTCGTAGTTCGGCTGATTTTAGAGGAATATTTGTACATTTCAAAAATGGACACAGAAACTTTTCTGGTGAAAACCACACAATGGATTCCTATGGAAGGAAATACAAGTTACTGGTAAGTACGCTTAGAATTACTTTTCAGAGTCAGTGCTGGTCTAAACCATGCAGCACTGGGTTCTCTCCTGATAACAAGTGAGTAAATCGGAAGTTGTAGTTTGGCTGATTTTATAGGAATATTTGTACGTTTCAAAAATGGACACTTAAAAACTTTTCTGGTGAAAACCACACAATGGATTCCTATGGAAGGAAATACAAGTTACTGGTAAGTACGCTTGTACGCTTAGAATTACTTTTCAGCGTCAGTGCTGGTCTAAAAGATGCAGCACTGGGTTCTCTCCTGATAAAAGGTGAGTAAATCAGAATTCGTACTTCGGCTGATTTTAGAGGAATATTTGTAAGTTTCAAAAATGGACACTTACAAAACTTTTCTGGTGAAAACCTCACAATGGAATCCTATGGAAGGAAATACAAGTTACTGGAAAGTACGCTTAGAATTACTTTTCAGGGTCAGTGCTGGGCTAAAAGATGCAGCACTGGGTTCTCTCCTGATAACAGGTGAGTAAATCGGAATTCGTAGTTCGGCTGATTTTAGAGGAATATTTGTACATTTCAAAAATGGACACAGAAACTTTTCTGGTGAAAACCACACAATCGATTCCTATGGAAGGAAATACAAGTTACTGGTAAGTACGCTTAGAATTACTTTTCAGGGTCAGTGCTGGGCTAAAAGATGCAGCACTGGGTTCTCTCCTGATAACAGGTGAGTAAATCGGAATTCGTAGTTCGGCTGATTTTAGAGGAATATTTGTACGTTTTAAAAATGGGCACTTAGAAACTTTTCTGGTGAAAATCACATAATGGGTTCCTATGGAAGGAAATACAAGTTACTGGTGAGTACGCTTAGAATTACTTTTCAGGGTCAGTGCTGGGATTAAAGATGCAGCACTGGGTTCTCTCCTGATCACAGGTGAGTAAATCGGAATTAGTAGTCCGGCTGATTTTAGAGGAATATTTGTACGTTTCAAAATTGGACACTTATCTGCTGAAAACCACACAAAGGATTCCTATGGAAGGAAATATAAGTTACTGGTAAGTACGCTTAGAACTACTTCTCAGAGTCAGTGCTATTCTAAAAGATGCAGCACTGGGTTCTCTCCTGATAACAGGTGAGTAAATCGGAATTCGTAGTTCGGCTGATTTTAGAGGAATATTTGTACATTTCAAAAACTGGACACTTAGAAACTTTTCTGGTGAAAACCACACAATGGATTCCTATGGAAGGAAATACAAGTTACTGGTAAGTACGCTTAGAATTACTTTTCATGGTCAGTGCTGGACTAAAAGATGCAGCACTGGGTTCTCTCCTGATAACAGGTGAGTAAATCGTAATTCGTAGTTCGGCTGATTTTAGAGGCATATTTGTACATTTCAAAAATGGGCACTTAGAAACTTTTCTGGTGAAAACCGCACAATGGATTCCTATGGAATGAAATACAAGTTACTGGTAAGTACGCTTAGAAAATACTTTTCAGGGACAGTGCTGGACTAAAAGATGCAGCACTGGGTTATCTCCTGATAACAGGTGAGTAAATCGGAATTCGTAGTTCGGCTGATTTTAGAGGAATATTTGTACGTTTCAAAAATGGACACTTAGAAACTTTTCTGGTGAAAACCACACAATGGATTCCTATAAAAGGAAATACAAGTTACTAGTAAGTACGCTTAGAATTACTTTTCAGGGTCAGTGCTGGACTAAAAGATGCAGCATTGGGTTCTCTTCCGATAACAGGTGAGTAAATCGGAATTCGTAGTTCGGCTGATTTTAGAGGAATATTTGTACGTATCAAAATTGGACACTAAGAAACTTTTCTGGTGAAAACCACACAATGGATTCCGATGCAAGGAAATACAAGTTACTGGTAAGTACGCTTAGAATTACTTTTCAGGGTCAGTACTGGACTGAAAGATGCAGCACTGGGTTATCTCCTGATAACAGGAGAGTAAATCGGAATTCGTAGTTCAACTCATTTTAGAGGAATATTGTACGTTTCAAAAATGGACACTTAGAAACTTTTCTGCTCAAAACCACACAATGGATTCCTACGGAATGAAATACAAGTTACTGGTAAGTACACTTAGAATTACTTTTCAGGGTCAGTGTTGGACTAAAAGATGGAGCACTGGGTTCTCTCCTGATAACAGGTGAGTAAATCAGAATTCGTACTTCAGCTGATTTTAGAGGAATATTTGTAAGTTTCAAAAATGGACACAAAAACTTTTCTGGTGAAAACCACACAATGGATTCCTATGGAAGGAAATACAAGTTACTGGTAAGTACGCTTAGAATTACTTTTCAGGGTCTGTGCTGGGATTAAAGATGCAGCACTGGGTTCTCTCCTGATCACAGGTGAGTAAATCGGAATTAGTAGTTCGGCTGATTTTAGAGGAATATTTGTACGTTTCAAAATTGGACACTTATCTGGTGAAAACCACACAAAGGATTCCTATGGAAGGAAATATAAGTTACTGGTAAGTACGCTTAGAACTACTTCTCAGAGTCAGTGCTGTTCTAAATGATGCAGCACTGGGTTCTCTCCTGATAACAGGTGAGTAAATTGGAATTCGTAGTTCGGCTGATTTTAGAGGAATATTTGTACCTTTCAAAATTGGACACTTAGAAACTTTTCTGGTGAAAACCACACAATGGATTCCTATGGAAGAAAAAACAAGTTCCTGGTAAGTATGCTTAGAGTTACTTTTCAGGGTCTGTACTGGGCTGAAAGATGTAGCAGCGGGTTCTCTCCTGATAACAGGTGAGTAAATCGGAATTCGTTGTTCGGCTGATTTTAGAGGCATATTTGTACGTTTCAAAAATGGACACTTAGAAACTTTTCTGGTGAAAACCACACAATGGATTCCTATGGAAGGAAATACAAGTTATTGGTAAGTACGCTTAGAATTACTTTTCAGAGTCAGTGCTGGTCTAAACCATGCAGCACAGGGTTCTCTCCTGATAACAAGTGAGTAAATCGGAATTTGTAGTTCGGCTGATTTTCTAGGAATATTTGTACGTTTCAAAAATGGACACTTAGAAACTTTTCTGGTGAAAACCACACAATGGATTCCTATGGAAGGAAATACAAGTTACTGGTAAGTATGCTTAGAATTACTTTTCAGCGTCAGTGCTGGTCTAAAAGATGCAGCACTGGGTTCTCTCCTGATAACAGGTGAGTAAATCAGAATTCGTACTTCGGCTGATTTTAGAGGAATATTTGTACGTATCAAAATTGGACACTAAGAAACTTTTCTGGTGAAAACCACACAATGGATTCCGATGCAAGGAAATACATGTTACTGGTAAGTACGCTCAGAATTACTTTTCAGGGTCAGTACTGGGCTGAAAGATGCAGCACTGGGTTATCTCCTGATGGCAGGACAATAAATCGGAATTCGTAGTTCAGCTCATTTTAGAGGAATATTTGTAGGTTTCAAAAATGTACACTTAGAAACTTTTCTGCTCAAAACCACACAATGGATTCCTATGGAATGAAACACAAGTTACTGGTAAGTACACTTAGAATTACTTTTCAGGGTCAGTGTTGGACTAAAAGATGGAGCACTGGGTTCTCTCCTGATAACAGTTGAGTAAATCAGAATTCGTACTTCGGCTGATTTTAGAGGAATATTTGTAAGTTTCAAAAATGGACACAGAAACTTTTCTGGTGAAAACCACACAATGGATTCCTATGGAAGGAAATACAAGTTACTGGTAAGTTCGCTTAGAATTACTTTTCAGGGTCAGTGCTGGGATTAAAGATGCAGCAGTGGGTTCTCTCCTGATCACAGGTGAGTAAATCGGAATTCGTAGTTCGGCTGATTTTAGAGGAATATTTGTACGTTTCAAAATTGGACACTTATCTGGTGAAAACCACACAAAAGGATTCCAATTGAAGGAAATACAAGTTACTGGTAAGTACACTTAGAATTACTTCTCAGAGTCAGTGCTGGTCTAAAAGATGCAGCACTGGGTTCTCTCCTGATAACAGGTGAGTAAATCAGAATTCGTAGTTTGGCTGATTTTAGAGGAATAATTGTACTTTTCAAAAATGGACACAGAAACTTTTCTGGTGAAAACCACACAATGGATTCCTATGGAAGGAAATACAAGTTACTGGTAAGTACGCTTAGAATTACTTTTCAGGGTCAGTGCTGGGCTAAAAGATGCAGCACTGGGTTCTCTCCTGATAACAGGTGAGTAAATCAGAATTCGTACTTCGGCTGATTTTAGAGGAATATTTGTACGTATCAAAATTGGACACTAAGAAACTTTTCTGGTGAAAACCACACAATGCATTCCGATGCAAGGAAATACATGTTACTGGTAAGTACGCTCAGAATTACTTTTCAGGGTCAGTACTGGGCTGAAAGATGCAGCACTGGGTTATCTCCTGATGGCAGGACAATAAATCGGAATTCGTAGTTCAGCTCATTTTAGAGGAATATTTGTAGGTTTAAAAAATGGACACTTAGAAACTTTTCTGCTCAAAACCACACAATGGATTCCTATGGAATGAAACACAAGTTACTGGTAAGTACACTTAGAATTACTTTTCAGGGTCAGTGTTGGACTAAAAGATGGAGCACTGGGTTCTCTCCTGATAACAGTTGAGTAAATCAGAATTCGTACTTCGGCTGATTTTAGAGGAATATTTGTAAGTTTCAAAAATGGACACAGAAACTTTTCTGGTGAAAACCACACAATGGATTCCTATGGAAGGAAATACAAGTTACTGGTAAGTACGCTTAGAATTACTTTTCAGGGTCAGTGCTGGGATTAAAGATGCAGCAGTGGGTTCTCTCCTGATCACAGGTGAGTAAATCGGAATTCGTAGTTCGGCTGATTTTAGAGGAATATTTGTACGTTTCAAAATTGGACACTTATCTGGTGAAAACCACACAAAAGGATTCCAATTGAAGGAAATACAAGTTACTGGTAAGTACACTTAGAATTACTTCTCAGAGTCAGTGCTGGTCTAAAAGATGCAGCACTGGGTTCTCTCCTGATAACAGGTGAGTAAATCAGAATTCGTAGTTTGGCTGATTTTAGAGGAATAATTGTACATTTCAAAAATGGACACAGAAACTTTTCTGGTGAAAACCACACAATGGATTCCTATGGAAGGAAATACAAGTTACTGGTAAGTACGCTTAAAATTACTTTTCAGGGTCAGTGCTGGGCTAAAAGATGCAGCACTGGGTTCTCTCCTGATAACAGGTGAGTAAATCGGAATTCGTAGTTCAGCTGATTTATAGGAATATTTGTACGTATCAAAATTGGACACTAAGAAACTTTTCTGGTGAAAACCACACAATGGATTCCGATGCAAGGAAATACAAGTTACTGGTAAGTACGCTTAGAATTACTTTTCAGGGTCAGTACTAGGCTGAAAGATGCAGCACTGGGTTATCTCCTAATAACAGGAGAGTAAATCGGAATTCGTAGTTCAGCTCATTTTAGAGGAATATTTGTACGTTTCAAAAATGGACACTTAGAAACTTTCCTGCCCAAAACCACACAATGGATTCCTATGGAATGAAATACAAGTTACTGGTAAGTACACCTAGAATTACTTTTCAGGGTCAGTGTTGGACTAACAGATGGAGCACTGGGTTCTCTCCTGATAACAGGTGAGTAAATCAGAATTCGTACTTCGGCTGATTTTAGAGGAATATTTGTAAGTTTCAAAAATGGACACAGAAACTTTTCTGGTGAAAACCACACAATGGATTCCTATGGAAGGAAATACAAGTTACTGGTAAGTACGCTTAGAATTACTTTTCAGGGTCAGTGCTGGGATTAAAGATGCAGCACTGGGTTCTCTCCTGATAACAGGTGAGTAAATCGGAATTAGTAGTTCAGCTGATTTTAGAGGAATATTTGTACGTTTCAAAATTGGACACTTATCTGCTGAAAACCACACAAAGGATTCCTATGGAAGGAAATATAAGTTACTGGTAAGTACGCTTAGAACTACTTCTCAGAGTCAGTGCTATTCTAAAAGATGCAGCACTGGGTTCTCTCCTGATAACAGGTGAGTAAATCGGAATTCGTAGTTCGGCTGATTTTAGAGGAATATTTGTACGTTTCAAAAACTGGACACTTAGAAACTTTTCTGGTGAAAACCACACAATGGATTCCTATGGAAGGAAATACAAGTTACTGGAAAGTACGCTTAGAATTACTTTTCAGGGTCAGTGCTGGACTAAAAGATGCAGCACTGGGTTCTCTCCTGATAACAGGTGAGTAAATCGAAATTCGTAGTTCGGCTGATTTTAGATGAATAATTGTACGTTTCAAAAATGGACACGGAAACTTTTCTGGTGAAAACCACACAATGGATTCCTATGGAAGGGAATACAAGTTACTGGTAAGTATGCTTAGAATTACTTTTCAGGGTCAGTGCTGGGCTAAAAGATGCAGCACTGGGTTCTCTCCTGATAACAGGTGAGTAAATCGGAATTCGTAGTTCGGCTGATTTTAGAGGAATATTTGTACGTATCAAAATTGGACACTAAGAAACTTTTCTGGTGAAAACCACACAATGGATTCCGATGCAAGGAAATACAAGTTACTGGTAAGTACGCTTAGAATTACTTTTCAGGGTCAGTGCTGGGCTAAAAGATGCAGCACTGGGTTCTCGCCTGATAACAGGTGAGTAAATCGGAATTTGTAGTTCGGCTGATTTTAAAGGAATATTTGTACGTTTCAAAAATGGACACTTACAAACTTTTCTGGTGAAAACCACACAATGGATTCCTATGAAAGGAAATACAAGTTACTGGTAAGTACGCTTAGAATTACTTTTCAGGGTCAGTGCTGGGCTAAAAGATGCAGCACTGGGTTCTCTCCTGATAACAGGTGAGTAAATCGGAATTCGTAGTTCGGCTGATTTTAGAGGAATATTTGTACGTTTTAAAAATGGGCACTTAGAAACTTTTCTGGTGAAAATCACATAATGGGTTCCTATGGAAGGAAATACAAGTTACTGGTGAGTACGCTTAGAATTACTTTTCAGGGTCAGTGCTGGGATTAAAGATGCAGCACTGGGTTCTCTCCTGATCACAGGTGAGTAAATCGGAATTAGTAGTCCGGCTGATTTTAGAGGAATATTTGTACGTTTCAAAATTGGACACTTATCTGCTGAAAACCACACAAAGGATTCCTATGGAAGGAAATATAAGTTACTGGTAAGTACGCTTAGAACTACTTCTCAGAGTCAGTGCTATTCTAAAAGATGCAGCACTGGGTTCTCTCCTGATAACAGGTGAGTAAATCGGAATTCGTAGTTCGGCTGATTTTAGAGGAATATTTGTACATTTCAAAAACTGGACACTTAGAAACTTTTCTGGTGAAAACCACACAATGGATTCCTATGGAAGGAAATACAAGTTACTGGTAAGTACGCTTAGAATTACTTTTCATGGTCAGTGCTGGACTAAAAGATGCAGCACTGGGTTCTCTCCTGATAACAGGTGAGTAAATCGTAATTCGTAGTTCGGCTGATTTTAGAGGCATATTTGTACATTTCAAAAATGGGCACTTAGAAACTTTTCTGGTGAAAACCGCACAATGGATTCCTATGGAATGAAATACAAGTTACTGGTAAGTACGCTTAGAAAATACTTTTCAGGGACAGTGCTGGACTAAAAGATGCAGCACTGGGTTATCTCCTGATAACAGGTGAGTAAATCGGAATTCGTAGTTCGGCTGATTTTAGAGGAATATTTGTACGTTTCAAAAATGGACACTTAGAAACTTTTCTGGTGAAAACCACACAATGGATTCCTATAAAAGGAAATACAAGTTACTAGTAAGTACGCTTAGAATTACTTTTCAGGGTCAGTGCTGGACTAAAAGATGCAGCATTGGGTTCTCTTCCGATAACAGGTGAGTAAATCGGAATTCGTAGTTCGGCTGATTTTAGAGGAATATTTGTACGTATCAAAATTGGACACTAAGAAACTTTTCTGGTGAAAACCACACAATGGATTCCGATGCAAGGAAATACAAGTTACTGGTAAGTACGCTTAGAATTACTTTTCAGGGTCAGTACTGGACTGAAAGATGCAGCACTGGGTTATCTCCTGATAACAGGAGAGTAAATCGGAATTCGTAGTTCAACTCATTTTAGAGGAATATTGTACGTTTCAAAAATGGACACTTAGAAACTTTTCTGCTCAAAACCACACAATGGATTCCTATGGAATGAAATACAAGTTACTGGTAAGTACACTTAGAATTACTTTTCAGGGTCAGTGTTGGACTAAAAGATGGAGCACTGGGTTCTCTCCTGATAACAGGTGAGTAAATCAGAATTCGTACTTCAGCTGATTTTAGAGGAATATTTGTAAGTTTCAAAAATGGACACAAAAACTTTTCTGGTGAAAACCACACAATGGATTCCTATGGAAGGAAATACAAGTTACTGGTAAGTACGCTTAGAATTACTTTTCAGGGTCTGTGCTGGGATTAAAGATGCAGCACTGGGTTCTCTCCTGATCACAGGTGAGTAAATCGGAATTAGTAGTTCGGCTGATTTTAGAGGAATATTTGTACGTTTCAAAATTGGACACTTATCTGGTGAAAACCACACAAAGGATTCCTATGGAAGGAAATATAAGTTACTGGTAAGTACGCTTAGAACTACTTCTCAGAGTCAGTGCTGTTCTAAATGATGCAGCACTGGGTTCTCTCCTGATAACAGGTGAGTAAATTGGAATTCGTAGTTCGGCTGATTTTAGAGGAATATTTGTACCTTTCAAAATTGGACACTTAGAAACTTTTCTGGTGAAAACCACACAATGGATTCCTATGGAAGAAAAAACAAGTTCCTGGTAAGTATGCTTAGAGTTACTTTTCAGGGTCTGTACTGGGCTGAAAGATGTAGCAGCGGGTTCTCTCCTGATAACAGGTGAGTAAATCGGAATTCGTTGTTAGGCTGATTTTAGAGGCATATTTGTACGTTTCAAAAATGGACACTTAGAAACTTTTCTAGTGAAAACCACACAATGGATTCCTATGGAAGGAAATACAAGTTATTGGTAAGTACGCTTAGAATTACTTTTCAGAGTCAGTGCTGGTCTAAACCATGCAGCACAGGGTTCTCTCCTGATAACAAGTGAGTAAATCGGAATTTGTAGTTCGGCTGATTTTCTAGGAATATTTGTACGTTTCAAAAATGGACACTTAGAAACTTTTCTGGTGAAAACCACACAATGGATTCCTATGGAAGGAAATACAAGTTACTGGTAAGTACGCTTAGAATTACTTTTCAGCGTCAGTGCTGGTCTAAAAGATGCAGCACTGGGTTCTCTCCTGATAACAGGTGAGTAAATCAGAATTCGTACTTCGGCTGATTTTAGAGGAATATTTGTACGTATCAAAATTGGACACTAAGAAACTTTTCTGGTGAAAACCACACAATGGATTCCGATGCAAGGAAATACATGTTACTGGTAAGTACGCTCAGAATTACTTTTCAGGGTCAGTACTGGGCTGAAAGATGCAGCACTGGGTTATCTCCTGATGGCAGGACAATAAATCGGAATTCGTAGTTCAGCTCATTTTAGAGGAATATTTGTAGGTTTCAAAAATGTACACTTAGAAACTTTTCTGCTCAAAACCACACAATGGATTCCTATGGAATGAAACACAAGTTACTGGTAAGTACACTTAGAATTACTTTTCAGGGTCAGTGTTGGACTAAAAGATGGAGCACTGGGTTCTCTCCTGATAACAGTTGAGTAAATCAGAATTCGTACTTCGGCTGATTTTAGAGGAATATTTGTAAGTTTCAAAAATGGACACAGAAACTTTTCTGGTGAAAACCACACAATGGATTCCTATGGAAGGAAATACAAGTTACTGGTAAGTTCGCTTAGAATTACTTTTCAGGGTCAGTGCTGGGATTAAAGATGCAGCAGTGGGTTCTCTCCTGATCACAGGTGAGTAAATCGGAATTTGTAGTTCGGCTGATTTTAGAGAAATATTTGTACGTTTCAAAATTGGACACTTATCTGGTGAAAACCACACAAAAGGATTCCAATTGAAGGAAATACAAGTTACTGGTAAGTACACTTAGAATTACTTCTCAGAGTCAGTGCTGGTCTAAAAGATGCAGCACTGGGTTCTCTCCTGATAACAGGTGAGTAAATCAGAATTCGTAGTTTGGCTGATTTTAGAGGAATAATTGTACTTTTCAAAAATGGACACAGAAACTTTTCTGGTGAAAACCACACAATGGATTCCTATGGAAGGAAATACAAGTTACTGGTAAGTACGCTTAGAATTACTTTTCAGGGTCAGTGCTGGGCTAAAAGATGCAGCACTGGGTTCTCTCCTGATAACAGGTGAGTAAATCAGAATTCGTACTTCGGCTGATTTTAGAGGAATATTTGTACGTATCAAAATTGGACACTAAGAAACTTTTCTGGTAAAAACCACACAATGCATTCCGATGCAAGGAAATACATGTTACTGGTAAGTACGCTCAGAATTACTTTTCAGGGTCAGTACTGGGCTGAAAGATGCAGCACTGGGTTATCTCCTGATGGCAGGACAATAAATCGGAATTCGTAGTTCAGCTCATTTTAGAGGAATATTTGTAGGTTTAAAAAATGGACACTTAGAAACTTTTCTGCTCAAAACCACACAATGGATTCCTATGGAATGAAACACAAGTTACTGGTAAGTACACTTAGAATTACTTTTCAGGGTCAGTGTTGGACTAAAAGATGGAGCACTGGGTTCTCTCCTGATAACAGTTGAGTAAATCAGAATTCGTACTTCGGCTGATTTTAGAGGAATATTTGTAAGTTTCAAAAATGGACACAGAAACTTTTCTGGTGAAAACCACACAATGGATTCCTATGGAAGGAAATACAAGTTACTGGTAAGTACGCTTAGAATTACTTTTCAGGGTCAGTGCTGGGATTAAAGATGCAGCAGTGGGTTCTCTCCTGATCACAGGTGAGTAAATCGGAATTCGTAGTTCGGCTGATTTTAGAGGAATATTTGTACGTTTCAAAATTGGACACTTATCTGGTGAAAACCACACAAAAGGATTCCAATTGAAGGAAATACAAGTTACTGGTAAGTACACTTAGAATTACTTCTCAGAGTCAGTGCTGGTCTAAAAGATGCAGCACTGGGTTCTCTCCTGATAACAGGTGAGTAAATCAGAATTCGTAGTTTGGCTGATTTTAGAGGAATAATTGTACGTTTCAAAAATGGACACAGAAACTTTTCTGGTGAAAACCACACAATGGATTCCTATGGAAGGAAATACAAGTTACTGGTAAGTACGCTTAGAATTACTTTTCAGGGTCAGTGCTGGGCTAAAAGATGCAGCACTGGGTTCTCTCCTGATAACAGGTGAGTAAATCGGAATTCGTAGTTCAGCTGATTTATAGGAATATTTGTACGTATCAAAATTGGACACTAAGAAACTTTTCTGGTGAAAACCACACAATGGATTCCGATGCAAGGAAATACAAGTTACTGGTAAGTACGCTTAGAATTACTTTTCAGGGTCAGTACTAGGCTGAAAGATGCAGCACTGGGTTATCTCCTAATAACAGGAGAGTAAATCGGAATTCGTAGTTCAGCTCATTTTAGAGGAATATTTGTACGTTTCAAAAATGGACACTTAGAAACTTTCCTGCCCAAAACCACACAATGGATTCCTATGGAATGAAATACAAGTTACTGGTAAGTACACCTAGAATTACTTTTCAGGGTCAGTGTTGGACTAACAGATGGAGCACTGGGTTCTCTCCTGATAACAGGTGAGTAAATCAGAATTCGTACTTCGGCTGATTTTAGAGGAATATTTGTAAGTTTCAAAAATGGACACAGAAACTTTTCTGGTGAAAACCACACAATGGATTCCTATGGAAGGAAATACAAGTTACTGGTAAGTACGCTTAGAATTACTTTTCAGGGTCAGTGCTGGGATTAAAGATGCAGCACTGGGTTCTCTCCTGATAACAGGTGAGTAAATCGGAATTAGTAGTTCAGCTGATTTTAGAGGAATATTTGTACGTTTCAAAATTGGACACTTATCTGCTGAAAACCACACAAAGGATTCCTATGGAAGGAAATATAAGTTACTGGTAAGTACGCTTAGAACTACTTCTCAGAGTCAGTGCTATTCTAAAAGATGCAGCACTGGGTTCTCTCCTGATAACAGGTGAGTAAATCGGAATTCGTAGTTCGGCTGATTTTAGAGGAATATTTGTACGTTTCAAAAACTGGACACTTAGAAACTTTTCTGGTGAAAACCACACAATGGATTCCTATGGAAGGAAATACAAGTTACTGGAAAGTACGCTTAGAATTACTTTTCAGGGTCAGTGCTGGACTAAAAGATGCAGCACTGGGTTCTCTCCTGATAACAGGTGAGTAAATCGAAATTCGTAGTTCGGCTGATTTTAGATGAATAATTGTACGTTTCAAAAATGGACACGGAAACTTTTCTGGTGAAAACCACACAATGGATTCCTATGGAAGGGAATACAAGTTACTGGTAAGTATGCTTAGAATTACTTTTCAGGGTCAGTGCTGGGCTAAAAGATGCAGCACTGGGTTCTCTCCTGATAACAGGTGAGTAAATCGGAATTCGTAGTTCGGCTGATTTTAGAGGAATATTTGTACGTATCAAAATTGGACACTAAGAAACTTTTCTGGTGAAAACCACACAATGGATTCCGATGCAAGGAAATACAAGTTACTGGTAAGTACGCTTAGAATTACTTTTCAGGGTCAGTGCTGGGCTAAAAGATGCAGCACTGGGTTCTCGCCTGATAACAGGTGAGTAAATCGGAATTTGTAGTTCGGCTGATTTTAAAGGAATATTTGTACGTTTCAAAAATGGACACTTACAAACTTTTCTGGTGAAAACCACACAATGGATTCCTATGAAAGGAAATACAAGTTACTGGTAAGTACGCTTAGAATTACTTTTCAGGGTCAGTGCTGGGCTAAAAGATGCAGCACTGGGTTCTCTCCTGATAACAGGTGAGTAAATCGGAATTCGTAGTTCGGCTGATTTTAGAGGAATATTTGTACGTTTTAAAAATGGGCACTTAGAATTTTTTCTGGCGAAAACCACAGAATGGATTCCTATGAAATGAAATACAAGTTACTGGTAAGTACCCTTAGAAAATACTTTTCAGGGACAGTGCTGGACTAAAAGATGCAGCACTGGGTTCTCTCCTGATAACAGGTGAGTAAATCAGAATTCGTACTTTGGCTGATTTTAGAGGAATATTTGTATGTTTCAAAAATGGACACAGAAACTTTTCTGGTGAAAACCACACAATGGATTCCTATGGAAGGAAATACAAGTTACTGGTAAGTACACTTAGAATTACTTTTCAGAGTCAGTGCTGGTCTAAAAGATGCAGCACTGGGATCTCTCCTGATAACAGGTGAGTAAATCGGAATTTGTAGTTCGGCTGATATTAAAGGAATATTTGTGCGTTTCAAAAATGGACACAGAAACTTTTCTGGTGAAAACCACACAATGGATTCCTATGGAAAGAAATACAAGTTACTGGTAAGTACGCTTAAAATTACTTTTCAGGGTCAGTGCTGGGCTGAAAGATGCAGCACTGGGTTCTCTCCTGATAACAGATGAGTAAATCGGAATTCGTAGTTCGGCTGATTTTAGAGGAATATTTGTACATTTCAAAATTGGACACTTATCTGGTGAAAACCACACAAAGGATTCCAATGGAAGGAAATACAAGTTACTGGTAAGTACGCTTAGAATTACTTTTCAGAGTCAGTGCTGGTCTAAACCATGCAGCACTGGGTTCTCTCCTGATAACAAGTGAGTAAGTCGGAATTTGTAGTTCGGCTGATTTTATAGGAATATTTGTACGTTTCAAAAATGGACACTTAGAAACTTTTCTGGTGAAAACCACACAATGGATTCCTATGGAAGGAAATACAAGTTACTGGTAAGTACGCTTAGAATTACTTTTCAGGGTCAGTGCTGGGCTGAAAGATGCAGCACTGGGTTCTCTCCTGATAACAGGTGAGTAAATCGGAATTTGTAGTTCGGCTGATTTTAGAGGAATATTTGTACGTTTCAAAATTGGACACTTATCTGGTGAAAACCACACAAAAGGATTCCAATGGAAGGAAATACAAGTTACTGGTAAGTACGCTTAGAATTACTCTTCAGGGTCAGTGCTGGGCTAAAAGATGCAGCACTGGGTTCTCTCCTGATAACAGGTGAGTAAATCGGAATTCGTTGGTCGGCTGATTTTAGAGGAATATTTGTACGTTTCAAAATTGGACACTTATCTGGTGAAAACCACACAAAAGGATTCCAATGGAAGGAAATACAAGTTACTGGTAAGTACGCTTAGAATTACTTCTCAGAGTCAGTGCTGGTCTAAAAGATGCAGCACTGGGTTCTCTCCTGATAATAGGTGAGTAAATCAGAATTTGTAGTTCGGCTGATTTTAGAGGAATATTTGTAAGTTTCAAAAATGGACACTTAGAAACTTTTCTGGTGAAAACCACACAATGGATTCCTATGGAAGGAAATACAAGTTACTGGTAAGTACGCTTAGAATTACTTTTCAGAGTCAGTGCTGGTCTAAACCATGCAGCACTGGGTTCTCTCCTGATAACAAGTGAGTAAATCAGAAGTTGTAGTTTGGCTGATTTTATAGAAATATTTGTACGTTTCAAAAATGGACACTTAAAAACTTTTCTGGTGAAAACCACACAATGGATTCCTATGGAAGGAAATACAAGTTACTGGTAAGTACGCTTGTACGCTTAGAATTACTTTTCAGCGTCAGTGCTGGTCTAAAAGATGCAGCACTGGGTTCTCTCCTGATAAAAGGTGAGTAAATCAGAATTCGTACTTCGGCTGATTTTAGAGGAATATTTGTACGTTTCAAAAATTGACACTTACAAAACTTTTCTGGTGAAAACCTCACAATGGAATCCTATGGAAGGAAATACAAGTTACTGGAAAGTACGCTTAGAATTACTTTTCAGGGTCAGTGCTGGACTAAAAGATGCAGCACTGGGTTCTCTCCTGATAACAGGTGAGTTAATCGGAATTCGTAGTTCGGCTGATTTGAGAGGAATATTTGTACATTTCAAAAATGGACACAGAAACTTTTCTGGTGAAAACCACACAATGGATTCCTATGGAAGGAAATACAAGTTACTGGTAAGTACGCTTAGAATTACTTTTCAGGGTCAGTGCTGGGCTAAAAGATGCAGCACTGGGTTCTCTCCTGATAACAGGTGAGTAAATCGGAATTCGTAGTTCGGCTGATTTTAGAGGAATATTTGTACATTTTAAAAATGGGCACTTAGAAACTTTTCTGGTGAAAATCACATAATGGGTTCCTATGGAAGGAAATACAAGTTACTGGTAAGTACGCTTAGAATTACTTTTCAGGGTCAGTGCTGGGATTAAAGATGCAGCACTGGGTTCTCTCCTGATCACAGGTGAGTAAATCGGATTTAGTAGTCCGGCTGATTTTAGAGGAATATTTGTACGTTTCAAAATTGGACACTTATCTGCTGAAAACCACACAAAGGATTCCTATGGAAGGAAATATAAGTTACTGGTAAGTACGCTTAGAACTACTTCTCAGAGTCAGTGCTATTCTAAAAGATGCAGCACTGGGTTCTCTCCTGATAACAGGTGAGTAAATCGGAATTCGTAGTTTGGCTGATTTTAGAGGAATATTTGTACGTTTCAAAAACTGGACACTTAGAAACTTTTCTGGTGAAAACCACACAATGGATTCCTATGGAAGGAAATACAAGTTACTGGTAAGTACGCTTAGAATTACTTTTCATGGTCAGTGCTGGACTAAAAGATGCAGCACTGGGTTCTCTCCTGATAACAGGTGAGTAAATCGTAATTCGTAGTTCGGCTGATTTTAGAGGAATATTTGTACATTTCAAAAATGGGCACTTAGAAACTTTTCTGGTGAAAACCGCACAATGGATTCCTATGGAATGAAATACAAGTTACTGGTAAGTACGCTTAGAAAATACTTTTCAGGGACAGTGCTGGACTAAAAGATGCAGCACTGGGTTATCTCCTGATAACAGGTGAGTAAATCGGAATTCGTAGTTCGGCTGATTTTAGAGGAATATTTGTACGTTTCAAAAATGGACACTTAGAAACTTTTCTGGTGAAAACCACACAATGGATTCCTATAAAAGGAAATACAAGTTACTAGTAAGTACGCTTAGAATTACTTTTCAGGGTCAGTGCTGGACTAAAAGATGCAGCATTGGGTTCTCTTCCGATAACAGGTGAGTAAATCGGAATTCGTAGTTCGGCTGATTTTAGAGGAATATTTGTACGTATCAAAATTGGACACTAAGAAACTTTTCTGGTGAAAACCACACAATGGATTCCGATGCAAGGAAATACAAGTTACTGGTAAGTACGCTTAGAATTACTTTTCAGGGTCAGTACTGGACTGAAAGATGCAGCACTGGGTTATCTCCTGATAACAGGAGAGTAAATCGGAATTCGTAGTTCAACTCATTTTAGAGGAATATTGTACGTTTCAAAAATGGACACTTAGAAACTTTTCTGCTCAAAACCACACAATGGATTCCTATGGAATGAAATACAAGTTACTGGTAAGTACACTTAGAATTACTTTTCAGGGTCAGTGTTGGACTAAAAGATGGAGCACTGGGTTCTCTCCTGATAACAGGTGAGTAAATCAGAATTCGTACTTCAGCTGATTTTAGAGGAATATTTGTAAGTTTCAAAAATGGACACAAAAACTTTTCTGGTGAAAACCACACAATGGATTCCTATGGAAGGAAATACAAGTTACTGGTAAGTACGCTTAGAATTACTTTTCAGGGTCTGTGCTGGGATTAAAGATGCAGCACTGGGTTCTCTCCTGATCACAGGTGAGTAAATCGGAATTAGTAGTTCGGCTGATTTTAGAGGAATATTTGTACGTTTCAAAATTGGACACTTATCTGGTGAAAACCACACAAAGGATTCCTATGGAAGGAAATATAAGTTACTGGTAAGTACGCTTAGAACTACTTCTCAGAGTCAGTGCTGTTCTAAATGATGCAGCACTGGGTTCTCTCCTGATAACAGGTGAGTAAATTGGAATTCGTAGTTCGGCTGATTTTAGAGGAATATTTGTACCTTTCAAAATTGGACACTTAGAAACTTTTCTGGTGAAAACCACACAATGGATTCCTATGGAAGAAAAAACAAGTTCCTGGTAAGTATCCTTAGAGTTACTTTTCAGGGTCTGTACTGGGCTGAAAGATGTAGCAGCGGGTTCTCTCCTGATAACAGGTGAGTAAATCGGAATTCGTTGTTCGGCTGATTTTAGAGGCATATTTGTACGTTTCAAAAATGGACACTTAGAAACTTTTCTGGTGAAAACCACACAATGGATTCCTATGGAAGGAAATACAAGTTATTGGTAAGTACGCTTAGAATTACTTTTCAGAGTCAGTGCTGGTCTAAACCATGCAGCACAGGGTTCTCTCCTGATAACAAGTGAGTAAATCGGAATTTGTAGTTCGGCTGATTTTCTAGGAATATTTGTACGTTTCAAAAATGGACACTTAGAAACTTTTCTGGTGAAAACCACACAATGGATTCCTATGGAAGGAAATACAAGTTACTGGTAAGTACGCTTAGAATTACTTTTCAGCGTCAGTGCTGGTCTAAAAGATGCAGCACTGGGTTCTCTCCTGATAACAGGTGAGTAAATCAGAATTCGTACTTCGGCTGATTTTAGAGGAATATTTGTACGTATCAAAATTGGACACTAAGAAACTTTTCTGGTGAAAACCACACAATGGATTCCGATGCAAGGAAATACATGTTACTGGTAAGTACGCTCAGAATTACTTTTCAGGGTCAGTACTGGGCTGAAAGATGCAGCACTGGGTTATCTCCTGATGGCAGGACAATAAATCGGAATTCGTAGTTCAGCTCATTTTAGAGGAATATTTGTAGGTTTCAAAAATGGACACTTAGAAACTTTTCTGCTCAAAACCACACAATGGATTCCTATGGAATGAAACACAAGTTACTGGTAAGTACGCTTAGAATTACTTTTCAGAGTCAGTGCTGGTCTAAACCATGCAGCACTGGGTTCTCTCCTGATAACAAGTGAGTAAATCGGAAGTTGTAGTTTGGCTGATTTTATAGGAATATTTGTACGTTTCAAAAATGGACACTTAAAAACTTTTCTGGTGAAAACCACACAATGGATTCCTATGGAAGGAAATACAAGTTACTGGTAAGTACGCTTGTACGCTTAGAATTACTTTTCAGCGTCAGTGCTGGTCTAAAAGATGCAGCACTGGGTTCTCTCCTGATAAAAGGTGAGTAAATCAGAATTCGTACTTTGGCTGATTTTAGAGGAATATTTGTACGTTTCAAAAATTGACACTTACAAAACTTTTCTGGTGAAAACCTCACAATGGAATCCTATGGAAGGAAATACAAGTTACTGGAAAGTACGCTTAGAATTACTTTTCAGGGTCAGTGCTGGACTAAAAGATGCAGCACTGGGTTCTCTCCTGATAACAGGTGAGTTAATCGGAATTCGTAGTTCGGCTGATTTGAGAGGAATATTTGTACATTTCAAAAATGGACACAGAAACTTTTCTGGTGAAAACCACACAATGGATTCCTATGGAAGGAAATACAAGTTACTGGTAAGTACGCTTAGAATTACTTTTCAGGGTCAGTGCTGGGCTAAAAGATGCAGCACTGGGTTCTCTCCTGATAACAGGTGAGTAAATTGGAATTCGTAGTTCGGCTGATTTTAGAGGAATATTTGTACGTTTTAAAAATGGGCACTTAGAAACTTTTCTGGTGAAAATCACATAATGGGTTCCTATGGAAGGAAATACAAGTTACTGGTAAGTACGCTTAGAATTACTTTTCAGGGTCAGTGCTGGGATTAAAGATGCAGCACTGGGTTCTCTCCTGATCACAGGTGAGTAAATCGGATTTAGTAGTCCGGCTGATTTTAGAGGAATATTTGTACGTTTCAAAATTGGACACTTATCTGCTGAAAACCACACAAAGGATTCCTATGGAAGGAAATATAAGTTACTGGTAAGTACGCTTAGAACTACTTCTCAGAGTCAGTGCTATTCTAAAAGATGCAGCACTGGGTTCTCTCCTGATAACAGGTGAGTAAATCGGAATTCGTAGTTCGGCTGATTTTAGAGGAATATTTGTACGTTTCAAAAACTGGACACTTAGAAACTTTTCTGGTGAAAACCACACAATGGATTCCTATGGAAGGAAATACAAGTTACTGGTAAGTACGCTTAGAATTACTTTTCATGGTCAGTGCTGGACTAAAAGATGCAGCACTGGGTTCTCTCCTGATAACAGGTGAGTAAATCGTAATTCGTAGTTCGGCTGATTTTAGAGGAATATTTGTACATTTCAAAAATGGGCACTTAGAAACTTTTCTGGTGAAAACCGCACAATGGATTCCTATGGAATGAAATACAAGTTACTGGTAAGTACGCTTAGAAAATACTTTTCAGGGACAGTGCTGGACTAAAAGATGCAGCACTGGGTTATCTCCTGATAACAGGTGAGTAAATCGGAATTCGTAGTTCGGCTGATTTTAGAGGAATATTTGTACGTTTCAAAAATGGACACTTAGAAACTTTTCTGGTGAAAACCACACAATGGATTCCTATAAAAGGAAATACAAGTTACTAGTAAGTACGCTTAGAATTACTTTTCAGGGTCAGTGCTGGACTAAAAGATGCAGCATTGGGTTCTCTTCCGATAACAGGTGAGTAAATCGGAATTCGTAGTTCGGCTGATTTTAGAGGAATATTTGTACGTATCAAAATTGGACACTAAGAAACTTTTCTGGTGAAAACCACACAATGGATTCCGATGCAAGGAAATACAAGTTACTGGTAAGTACGCTTAGAATTACTTTTCAGGGTCAGTACTGGACTGAAAGATGCAGCACTGGGTTATCTCCTGATAACAGGAGAGTAAATCGGAATTCGTAGTTCAACTCATTTTAGAGGAATATTGTACGTTTCAAAAATGGACACTTAGAAACTTTTCTGCTCAAAACCACACAATGGATTCCTATGGAATGAAATACAAGTTACTGGTAAGTACACTTAGAATTACTTTTCAGGGTCAGTGTTGGACTAAAAGATGGAGCACTGGGTTCTCTCCTGATAACAGGTGAGTAAATCAGAATTCGTACTTCAGCTGATTTTAGAGGAATATTTGTAAGTTTCAAAAATGGACACAAAAACTTTTCTGGTGAAAACCACACAATGGATTCCTATGGAAGGAAATACAAGTTACTGGTAAGTATGCTTAGAATTACTTTTCAGGGTCTGTGCTGGGATTAAAGATGCAGCACTGGGTTCTCTCCTGATCACAGGTGAGTAAATCGGAATTAGTAGTTCGGCTGATTTTAGAGGAATATTTGTACGTTTCAAAATTGGACACTTATCTGGTGAAAACCACACAAAGGATTCCTATGGAAGGAAATATAAGTTACTGGTAAGTACGCTTAGAACTACTTCTCAGAGTCAGTGCTGTTCTAAATGATGCAGCACTGGGTTCTCTCCTGATAACAGGTGAGTAAATTGGAATTCGTAGTTCGGCTGATTTTAGAGGAATATTTGTACCTTTCAAAATTGGACACTTAGAAACTTTTCTGGTGAAAACCACACAATGGATTCCTATGGAAGAAAAAACAAGTTCCTGGTAAGTATCCTTAGAGTTACTTTTCAGGGTCTGTACTGGGCTGAAAGATGTAGCAGCGGGTTCTCTCCTGATAACAGGTGAGTAAATCGGAATTCGTTGTTCGGCTGATTTTAGAGGCATATTTGTACGTTTCAAAAATGGACACTTAGAAACTTTTCTAGTGAAAACCACACAATGGATTCCTATGGAAGGAAATACAAGTTATTGGTAAGTACGCTTAGAATTACTTTTCAGAGTCAGTGCTGGTCTAAACCATGCAGCACAGGGTTCTCTCCTGATAACAAGTGAGTAAATCGGAATTTGTAGTTCGGCTGATTTTCTAGGAATATTTGTACGTTTCAAAAATGGACACTTAGAAACTTTTCTGGTGAAAACCACACAATGGATTCCTATGGAAGGAAATACAAGTTACTGGTAAGTACGCTTAGAATTACTTTTCAGCGTCAGTGCTGGTCTAAAAGATGCAGCACTGGGTTCTCTCCTGATAACAGGTGAGTAAATCAGAATTCGTACTTCGGCTGATTTTAGAGGAATATTTGTACGTATCAAAATTGGACACTAAGAAACTTTTCTGGTGAAAACCACACAATGGATTCCGATGCAAGGAAATACATGTTACTGGTAAGTACGCTCAGAATTACTTTTCAGGGTCAGTACTGGGCTGAAAGATGCAGCACTGGGTTATCTCCTGATGGCAGGACAATAAATCGGAATTCGTAGTTCAGCTCATTTTAGAGGAATATTTGTAGGTTTCAAAAATGGACACTTAGAAACTTTTCTGCTCAAAACCACACAATGGATTCCTATGGAATGAAACACAAGTTACTGGTAAGTACACTTAGAATTACTTTTCAGGGTCAGTGTTGGACTAAAAGATGGAGCACTGGGTTCTCTCCTGATAACAGTTGAGTAAATCAGAATTCGTACTTCGGCTGATTTTAGAGGAATATTTGTAAGTTTCAAAAATGGACACAGAAACTTTTCTGGTGAAAACCACACAATGGATTCCTATGGAAGGAAATACAAGTTACTGGTAAGTTCGCTTAGAATTACTTTTCAGGGTCAGTGCTGGGATTAAAGATGCAGCAGTGGGTTCTCTCCTGATCACAGGTGAGTAAATCGGAATTCGTAGTTCGGCTGATTTTAGAGGAATATTTGTACGTTTCAAAATTGGACACTTATCTGGTGAAAACCACACAAAAGGATTCCAATTGAAGGAAATACAAGTTACTGGTAAGTACACTTAGAATTACTTCTCAGAGTCAGTGCTGGTCTAAAAGATGCAGCACTGGGTTCTCTCCTGATAACAGGTGAGTAAATCAGAATTCGTAGTTTGGCTGATTTTAGAGGAATAATTGTACGTTTCAAAAATGGACACAGAAACTTTTCTGGTGAAAACCACACAATGGATTCCTATGGAAGGAAATACAAGTTACTGGTAAGTACGCTTAGAATTACTTTTCAGGGTCAGTGCTGGGCTAAAAGATGCAGCACTGGGTTCTCTCCTGATAACAGGTGGGTAAATCAGAATTCGTACTTCGGCTGATTTTAGAGGAATATTTGTACGTATCAAAATTGGACACTAAGAAACTTTTCTGGTGAAAACAACACAATGCATTCCGATGCAAGGAAATACATGTTACTGGTAAGTACGCTCAGAATTACTTTTCAGGGTCAGTACTGGGCTGAAAGATGCAGCACTGGGTTATCTCCTGATGGCAGGACAATAAATCGGAATTCGTAGTTCAGCTCATTTTAGAGGAATATTTGTAGGTTTCAAAAATGGACACTTAGAAACTTTTCTGCTCAAAACCACACAATGGATTCCTATGGAATGAAACACAAGTTACTGGTAAGTACACTTAGAATTACTTTTCAGGGTCAGTGTTGGACTAAAAGATGGAGCACTGGGTTCTCTCCTGATAACAGTTGAGTAAATCAGAATTCGTACTTCGGCTGATTTTAGAGGAATATTTGTAAGTTTCAAAAATGGACACAGAAACTTTTCTGGTGAAAACCACACAATGGATTCCTATGGAAGGAAATACAAGTTACTGGTAAGTACGCTTAGAATTACTTTTCAGGGTCAGTGCTGGGATTAAAGATGCAGCAGTGGGTTCTCTCCTGATCACAGGTGAGTAAATCGGAATTCGTAGTTCGGCTGATTTTAGAGGAATATTTGTACGTTTCAAAATTGGACACTTATCTGGTGAAAACCACACAAAAGGATTCCAATTGAAGGAAATACAAGTTACTGGTAAGTACACTTAGAATTACTTCTCAGAGTCAGTGCTGGTCTAAAAGATGCAGCACTGGGTTCTCTCCTGATAACAGGTGAGTAAATCAGAATTCGTAGTTTGGCTGATTTTAGAGGAATAATTGTACGTTTCAAAAATGGACACAGAAACTTTTCTGGTGAAAACCACACAATGGATTCCTATGGAAGGAAATACAAGTTACTGGTAAGTACGCTTAGAATTACTTTTCAGGGTCAGTGCTGGGCTAAAAGATGCAGCACTGGGTTCTCTCCTGATAACAGGTGAGTAAATCGGAATTCGTAGTTCAGCTGATTTATAGGAATATTTGTACGTATCAAAATTGGACACTAAGAAACTTTTCTGGTGAAAACCACACAATGGATTCCGATGCAAGGAAATACAAGTTACTGGTAAGTACGCTTAGAATTACTTTTCAGGGTCAGTACTAGGCTGAAAGATGCAGCACTGGGTTATCTCCTAATAACAGGAGAGTAAATCGGAATTCGTAGTTCAGCTCATTTTAGAGGAATATTTGTACGTTTCAAAAATGGACACTTAGAAACTTTCCTGCCCAAAACCACACAATGGATTCCTATGGAATGAAATACAAGTTACTGGTAAGTACACCTAGAATTACTTTTCAGGGTCAGTGTTGGACTAACAGATGGACACTGGGTTCTCTCCTGATAACAGGTGAGTAAATCAGAATTCGTACTTCGGCTGATTTTAGAGGAATATTTGTAAGTTTCAAAAATGGACACAGAAACTTTTCTGGTGAAAACCACACAATGGATTCCTATGGAAGGAAATACAAGTTACTGGTAAGTACGCTTAGAATTACTTTTCAGGGTCAGTGCTGGGATTAAAGATGCAGCACTGGGTTCTCTCCTGATAACAGGTGAGTAAATCGGAATTAGTAGTTCAGCTGATTTTAGAGGAATATTTGTACGTTTCAAAATTGGACACTTATCTGCTGAAAACCACACAAAGGATTCCTATGGAAGGAAATATAAGTTACTGGTAAGTACGCTTAGAACTACTTCTCAGAGTCAGTGCTATTCTAAAAGATGCAGCACTGGGTTCTCTCCTGATAACAGGTGAGTAAATCGGAATTCGTAGTTCGGCTGATTTTAGAGGAATATTTGTACGTTTCAAAAACTGGACACTTAGAAACTTTTCTGGTGAAAACCACACAATGGATTCCTATGGAAGGAAATACAAGTTACTGGAAAGTACGCTTAGAATTACTTTTCAGGGTCAGTGCTGGACTAAAAGATGTAGCACTGGGTTCTCTCCTGATAACAGGTGAGTAAATCGAAATTCGTAGTTCGGCTGATTTTAGATGAATAATTGTACGTTTCAAAAATGGACACGGAAACTTTTCTGGTGAAAACCACACAATGGATTCCTATGGAAGGGAATACAAGTTACTGGTAAGTACGCTTAGAATTACTTTTCAGGGTCAGTGCTGGGCTAAAAGATGCAGCACTGGGTTCTCTCCTGATAACAGGTGAGTAAATCGGAATTCGTAGTTCGGCTGATTTTAGAGGAATATTTGTACGTATCAAAATTGGACACTAAGAAACTTTTCTGGTGAAAACCACACAATGGATTCCGATGCAAGGAAATACAAGTTACTGGTAAGTACGCTTAGAATTACTTTTCAGGGTCAGTGCTGGGCTAAAAGATGCAGCACTGGGTTCTCGCCTGATAACAGGTGAGTAAATCGGAATTTGTAGTTCGGCTGATTTTAAAGGAATATTTGTACGTTTTAAAAATGGGCACTTAGAATTTTTTCTGGCGAAAACCACACAATGGATTCCTATGAAATGAAATACAAGTTACTGGTAAGTACCCTTAGAAAATACTTTTCATGGACAGTGCTGGACGAAAAGATGCAGCACTGGGTTCTCTCCTGATAACAGGTGAGTAAATCAGAATTCGTACTTTGGCTGATTTTAGAGGAATATTTGTATGTTTCAAAAATGGACACAGAAACTTTTCTGGTGAAAACCACACAATGGATTCCTATGGAAGGAAATACAAGTTACTGGTAAGTACGCTTAGAATTACTTTTCAGAGTCAGTGCTGGTCTAAAAGATGCAGCACTGGGATCTCTCCTGATAACAGGTGAGTAAATCGGAATTTGTAGTTCGGCTGATATTAAAGGAATATTTGTGCGTTTCAAAAATGGACACAGAAACTTTTCTGGTGAAAACCACACAATGGATTCCTATGGAAAGAAATACAAGTTACTGGTAAGTACGCTTAAAATTACTTTTCAGGGTCAGTGCTGGGCTGAAAGATGCAGCACTGGGTTCTCTCCTGATAACAGATGAGTAAAGCGGAATTCGTAGTTCGGCTGATTTTAGAGGAATATTTGTACATTTCAAAATTAGACACTTATCTGGTGAAAACCACACAAAGGATTCCAATGGAAGGAAATACAAGTTACTGGTAAGTACGCTTAGAATTACTTTTCAGAGTCAGTGCTGGTCTAAACCATGCAGCACTGGGTTCTCTCCTGATAACAAGTGAGTAAGTCGGAATTTGTAGTTCGGCTGATTTTATAGGAATATTTGTACGTTTCAAAAATGGACACTTAGAAACTTTTCTGGTGAAAACCACACAATGGATTCCTATGGAAGGAAATACAAGTTACTGGTAAGTACGCTTAGAATTACTTTTCAGGGTCAGTGCTGGGCTGAAAGATGCAGCACTGGGTTCTCTCCTGATAACAGGTGAGTAAATCGGAATTTGTAGTTCGGCTGATTTTAGAGGAATATTTGTACGTTTTAAAATTGGACATTTATCTGGTGAAAACCACACAAAAGGATTCCAATGGAAGGAAATACAAGTTACTGGTAAGTACGCTTAGAATTACTCTTCAGGGTCAGTGCTGGGCTAAAAGATGCAGCACTGGGTTCTCTCCTGATAACAGGTGAGTAAATCGGAATTCGTTGGTCGGCTGATTTTAGAGGAATATTTGTACGTTTCAAAATTGGACAATTATCTGGTGAAAACCACACAAAAGGATTCCAATGGAAGGAAATACAAGTTACTGGTAAGTACGCTTAGAATTACTTCTCAGAGTCAGTGCTGGTCTAAAAGATGCAGCACTGGGTTCTCTCCTGATAATAGGTGAGTAAATCAGAATTTGTAGTTCGGCTGATTTTAGAGGAATATTTGTAAGTTTCAAAAATGGACACTTAGAAACTTTTCTGGTGAAAACCACACAATGGATTCCTATGGAAGGAAATACAAGTTACTGGTAAGTACGCTTAGAATTACTTTTCAGAGTCAGTGCTGGTCTAAACCATGCAGCACTGGGTTCTCTCCTGATAACAAGTGAGTAAATCGGAAGTTGTAGTTTGGCTGATTTTATAGGAATATTTGTACGTTTCAAAAATGGACACTTAAAAACTTTTCTGGTGAAAACCACACAATGGATTCCTATGGAAGGAAATACAAGTTACTGGTAAGTACGCTTGTACGCTTAGAATTACTTTTCAGCGTCAGTGCTGGTCTAAAAGATGCAGCACTGGGTTCTCTCCTGATAAAAGGTGAGTAAATCAGAATTCGTACTTCGGCTGATTTTAGAGGAATATTTGTACGTTTCAAAAATGGACACTTACAAAACTTTTCTGGTGAAAACCTCACAATGGAATCCTATGGAAGGAAATACAAGTTACTGGAAAGTACGCTTAGAATTACTTTTCAGGGTCAGTGCTGGACTAAAAGATGCAGCACTGGGTTCTCTCCTGATAACAGGTGAGTTAATCGGAATTCGTAGTTCGGCTGATTTTAGAGGAATATTTGTACATTTCAAAAATGGACACAGAAACTTTTCTGGTGAAAACCACACAATGGATTCCTATGGAAGGAAATACAAGTTACTGGTAAGTACGCTTAGAATTACTTTTCAGGGTCAGTGCTGGGCTAAAAGATGCAGCACTGGGTTCTCTCCTGATAACAGGTGAGTAAATCGGAATTCGTAGTTCGGCTGATTTTAGAGGAATATTTGTACGTTTTAAAAATGGGCACTTAGAAACTTTTCTGGTGAAAATCACATAATGGGTTCCTATGGAAGGAAATACAAGTTACTGGTAAGTACGCTTAGAATTACTTTTCAGGGTCAGTGCTGGGATTAAAGATGCAGCACTGGGTTCTCTCCTGATCACAGGTGAGTAAATCGGAATTAGTAGTCCGGCTGATTTTAGAGGAATATTTGTACGTTTCAAAATTGGACACTTATCTGCTGAAAACCACACAAAGGATTCCTATGGAAGGAAATATAAGTTACTGGTAAGTACGCTTAGAACTACTTCTCAGAGTCAGTGCTATTCTAAAAGATGCAGCACTGGGTTCTCTCCTGATAACAGGTGAGTAAATCGGAATTCGTAGTTCGGCTGATTTTAGAGGAATATTTGTACGTTTCAAAAACTGGACACTTAGAAACTTTTCTGGTGAAAACCACACAATGGATTCCTATGGAAGGAAATACAAGTTACTGGTAAGTACGCTTAGAATTACTTTTCATGGTCAGTGCTGGACTAAAAGATGCAGCACTGGGTTCTCTCCTGATAACAGGTGAGTAAATCGTAATTCGTAGTTCGGCTGATTTTAGAGGAATATTTGTACATTTCAAAAATGGGCACTTAGAAACTTTTCTGGTGAAAACCGCACAATGGATTCCTATGGAATGAAATACAAGTTACTGGTAAGTACGCTTAGAAAATACTTTTCAGGGACAGTGCTGGACTAAAAGATGCAGCACTGGGTTATCTCCTGATAACAGGTGAGTAAATCGGAATTCGTAGTTCGGCTGATTTTAGAGGAATATTTGTACGTTTCAAAAATGGACACTTAGAAACTTTTCTGGTGAAAACCACACAATGGATTCCTATAAAAGGAAATACAAGTTACTAGTAAGTACGCTTAGAATTACTTTTCAGGGTCAGTGCTGGACTAAAAGATGCAGCATTGGGTTCTCTTCCGATAACAGGTGAGTAAATCGGAATTCGTAGTTCGGCTGATTTTAGAGGAATATTTGTACGTATCAAAATTGGACACTAAGAAACTTTTCTGGTGAAAACCACACAATGGATTCCGATGCAAGGAAATACAAGTTACTGGTAAGTACGCTTAGAATTACTTTTCAGGGTCAGTACTGGACTGAAAGATGCAGCACTGGGTTATCTCCTGATAACAGGAGAGTAAATCGGAATTCGTAGTTCAACTCATTTTAGAGGAATATTGTACGTTTCAAAAATGGACACTTAGAAACTTTTCTGCTCAAAACCACACAATGGATTCCTATGGAATGAAATACAAGTTACTGGTAAGTACACTTAGAATTACTTTTCAGGGTCAGTGTTGGACTAAAAGATGGAGCACTGGGTTCTCTCCTGATAACAGGTGAGTAAATCAGAATTCGTACTTCAGCTGATTTTAGAGGAATATTTGTAAGTTTCAAAAATGGACACAAAAACTTTTCTGGTGAAAACCACACAATGGATTCCTATGGAAGGAAATACAAGTTACTGGTAAGTACGCTTAGAATTACTTTTCAGGGTCTGTGCTGGGATTAAAGATGCAGCACTGGGTTCTCTCCTGATCACAGGTGAGTAAATCGGAATTAGTAGTTCGGCTGATTTTAGAGGAATATTTGTACGTTTCAAAATTGGACACTTATCTGGTGAAAACCACACAAAGGATTCCTATGGAAGGAAATATAAGTTACTGGTAAGTACGCTTAGAACTACTTCTCAGAGTCAGTGCTGTTCTAAATGATGCAGCACTGGGTTCTCTCCTGATAACAGGTGAGTAAATTGGAATTCGTAGTTCGGCTGATTTTAGAGGAATATTTGTACCTTTCAAAATTGGACACTTAGAAACTTTTCTGGTGAAAACCACACAATGGATTCCTATGGAAGAAAAAACAAGTTCCTGGTAAGTATGCTTAGAGTTACTTTTCAGGGTCTGTACTGGGCTGAAAGATGTAGCAGCGGGTTCTCTCCTGATAACAGGTGAGTAAATCGGAATTCGTTGTTCGGCTGATTTTAGAGGCATATTTGTACGTTTCAAAAATGGACACTTAGAAACTTTTCTGGTGAAAACCACACAATGGATTCCTATGGAAGGAAATACAAGTTATTGGTAAGTACGCTTAGAATTACTTTTCAGAGTCAGTGCTGGTCTAAACCATGCAGCACAGGGTTCTCTCCTGATAACAAGTGAGTAAATCGGAATTTGTAGTTCGGCTGATTTTCTAGGAATATTTGTACGTTTCAAAAATGGACACTTAGAAACTTTTCTGGTGAAAACCACACAATGGATTCCTATGGAAGGAAATACAAGTTACTGGTAAGTACGCTTAGAATTACTTTTCAGCGTCAGTGCTGGTCTAAAAGATGCAGCACTGGGTTCTCTCCTGATAACAGGTGAGTAAATCAGAATTCGTACTTCGGCTGATTTTAGAGGAATATTTGTACGTATCAAAATTGGACACTAAGAAACTTTTCTGGTGAAAACCACACAATGGATTCCGATGCAAGGAAATACATGTTACTGGTAAGTACGCTCAGAATTACTTTTCAGGGTCAGTACTGGGCTGAAAGATGCAGCACTGGGTTATCTCCTGATGGCAGGACAATAAATCGGAATTCGTAGTTCAGCTCATTTTAGAGGAATATTTGTAGGTTTCAAAAATGGACACTTAGAAACTTTTCTGCTCAAAACCACACAATGGATTCCTATGGAATGAAACACAAGTTACTGGTAAGTACACTTAGAATTACTTTTCAGGGTCAGTGTTGGACTAAAAGATGGAGCACTGGGTTCTCTCCTGATAACAGTTGAGTAAATCATAATTCGTACTTCGGCTGATTTTAGAGGAATATTTGTAAGTTTCAAAAATGGACACAGAAACTTTTCTGGTGAAAACCACACAATGGATTCCTATGGAAGGAAATACAAGTTACTGGTAAGTACGCTTAGAATTACTTTTCAGGGTCAGTGCTGGGATTAAAGATGCAGCAGTGGGTTCTCTCCTGATCACAGGTGAGTAAATCGGAATTCGTAGTTCGGCTGATTTTAGAGGAATATTTGTACGTTTCAAAATTGGACACTTATCTGGTGAAAACCACACAAAAGGATTCCAATTGAAGGAAATACAAGTTACTGGTAAGTACACTTAGAATTACTTCTCAGAGTCAGTGCTGGTCTAAAAGATGCAGCACTGGGTTCTCTCCTGATAACAGGTGAGTAAATCAGAATTCGTAGTTTGGCTGATTTTAGAGGAATAATTGTACGTTTCAAAAATGGACACAGAAACTTTTCTGGTGAAAACCACACAATGGATTCCTATGGAAGGAAATACAAGTTACTGGTAAGTACGCTTAGAATTACTTTTCAGGGTCAGTGCTGGGCTAAAAGATGCAGCACTGGGTTCTCTCCTGATAACAGGTGAGTAAATCGGAATTCGTAGTTCAGCTGATTTATAGGAATATTTGTACGTATCAAAATTGGACACTAAGAAACTTTTCTGGTGAAAACCACACAATGGATTCCGATGCAAGGAAATACAAGTTACTGGTAAGTACGCTTAGAATTACTTTTCAGGGTCAGTACTAGGCTGAAAGATGCAGCACTGGGTTATCTCCTAATAACAGGAGAGTAAATCGGAATTCGTAGTTCAGCTCATTTTAGAGGAATATTTGTACGTTTCAAAAATGGACACTTAGAAACTTTCCTGCCCAAAACCACACAATGGATTCCTATGGAATGAAATACAAGTTACTGGTAAGTACACCTAGAATTACTTTTCAGGGTCAGTGTTGGACTAACAGATGGAGCACTGGGTTCTCTCCTGATAACAGGTGAGTAAATCAGAATTCGTACTTCGGCTGATTTTAGAGGAATATTTGTAAGTTTCAAAAATGGACACAGAAACTTTTCTGGTGAAAACCACACAATGGATTCCTATGGAAGGAAATACAAGTTACTGGTAAGTACGCTTAGAATTACTTTTCAGGGTCAGTGCTGGGATTAAAGATGCAGCACTGGGTTCTCTCCTGATAACAGGTGAGTAAATCGGAATTAGTAGTTCAGCTGATTTTAGAGGAATATTTGTACGTTTCAAAATTGGACACTTATCTGCTGAAAACCACACAAAGGATTCCTATGGAAGGAAATATAAGTTACTGGTAAGTACGCTTAGAACTACTTCTCAGAGTCAGTGCTATTCTAAAAGATGCAGCACTGGGTTCTCTCCTGATAACAGGTGAGTAAATCGGAATTCGTAGTTCGGCTAATTTTAGAGGAATATTTGTACGTTTCAAAAACTGGACACTTAGAAACTTTTCTGGTGAAAACCACACAATGGATTCCGATGCAAGGAAATACAAGTTACTGGTAAGTACGCTTAGAATTACTTTTCATGGTCAGTGCTGGACTAAAAGATGCAGCACTGGGTTCTCTCCTGATAACAGGTGAGTAAATTGTAATTCGTAGTTCGGCTGATTTTAGAGGAATATTTGTACGTTTCAAAAATGGGCACTTAGAAACTTTTCTGGTGAAAACCGCACAATGGATTCCTATGGAATGAAATACAAGTTACTGGTAAGTACGCTTAGAAAATACTTTTCAGGGACAGTGCTGGACTAAAAGATGCAGCATTGGGTTCTCTTCCGATAACAGGTGAGTAAATCGGAATTCGTAGTTCGGCTGATTTTAGAAGAATATTTGTACGTATCAAAATTGGACACTAAGAAACTTTTCTGGTGAAAACCACACAATGGATTCCGATGCAAGGAAATACAAGTTACTGGTAAGTACGCTTAGAATTACTTTTCAGGGTCAGTACTGGGCTGAAAGATGCAGCACTGGGTTATCTCCTGATAACAGGAGATTAAATCGGAATTCTTAGTTCAACTCATTTTAGAGGAATATTGTACGTTTCAAAAATGGACACTTAGAAACTTTTCTGCTCAAAACCACACAATGGATTCCTATGGAATGAAATACAAGTTACTGGTAAGTACACTTAGAATTACTTTTCAGGGTCAGTGTTGGACTAAAAGATGGAGCACTGGGTTCTCTCCTGATAACAGGTGAGTAAATCAGAATTCGTACTTTAGCTGATTTTAGAGGAATATTTGTAAGTTTCAAAAATGGACACAAAAACTTTTCTGGTGAAAACCACACAATGGATTCCTATGGAAGGAAATACAAGTTACTGGTAAGTACGCTTAGAATTACTTTTCAGGGTCTGTGCTGGGATTAAAGATGCAGCACTGGGTTCTCTCCTGATCACAGGTGAGTAAATCGGAATTAGTAGTTCGGCTGATTTTAGAGGAATATTTGTACGTTTCAAAATTGGACACTTATCTGGTGAAAACCACACAAAGGATTCCTATGGAAGGAAATATAAGTTACTGGTAAGTACGCTTAGAACTACTTCTCAGAGTCAGTGCTGTTCTAAAAGATGCAGCACTGGGTTCTCTCCTGATAACAGGTGAGTAAATCAGAATTCGTACTTCAGCTGATTTTAGAGGAATATTTGTACCTTTCAAAATTGGACACTTAGAAACTTTTCTGGTGAAAACCACACAATGGATTCCTATGGAAGGAAAAACAAGTTCCTGGTAAGTATGCTTAGAATTACTTTTCAGGGTCTGTACTGGGCTGAAAGACGTAGCAGCGGGTTCTCTCCTGATAACAGGTAAGTAAATCGGAATTCGTTGTTCGGCTGATTTTAGAGGCATATTTGTACGTTTCAAAAATGGACACTTAGAAACTTTTCTGGTGAAAACCACACAATGGATTCCTATGGAAGGAAATACATGTTATTGGTAAGTACGCTTAGAATTACTTTTCAGAGTCAGTGCTGGTCTAAACCATGCAGCACTGGGTTCTCTCCTGATAACAAGTGAGTAAATCGGAATTTGTAGTTCGGCTGATTTTCTAGGAATATTTGTACGTTTCAAAAATGGACACTTAGAAACTTTTCTGGTGAAAACCACACAATGGATTCCTATGGAAGGAAATACAAGTTACTGGTAAGTACGCTTAGAATTACTTTTCAGCGTCAGTGCTGGTCTAAAAGATGCAGCACTGGGTTCTCTCCTGATAAAACGTGAGTAAATCAGAATTCGTACTTCGGCTGATTTTAGAGGAATATTTGTAAGTTTCAAAAATGGACACTTAGAAACTTTTCTGGTGAAAACCACACAATGGATTCCTATGGAAGGAAATACAAGTTACTGGAAAGTATGCTTAGAATTACTTTTCAGGGTCAGTGCTGGACTAAAAGATGCAGCACTGGGTTCTCTCCTGATAACAGGTGAGTAAATCGGAATTCGTAGTTCGGCTGATCTTAGAGGAATATTTGTACGTTTCAAAAATGGACACAGAAACTTTTCTGGTAAAAACCACACAATGGATTCCTATGGAAGGAAATATAAGTTACTGGTAAGTACGCTTAGAATTACTATTCAGAGTCAGTGCTGGTCTAAAAGATGCAGCACTGGGATCTCTCCTGATAACAGGTGAGTAAATCGGAATTTGTAGTTCGGCTGATATTAAAGGAATATTTGTGCGTTTCAAAAATGGACACAGAATCTTTTCTGGTGAAAACCACACAATGGATTTCTATGGAAAGAAATACAAGTTACTGGTAAGTACGCTTAAAATTACTTTTCAGGGTCAGTGCTGGGCTGAAAGATGCAGCACTGGGCTCTCTCCTGATAACAGGTGAGTAAATCGGAATTCGTAGTTCGGCTGATTTTAGAGGAATATTTGTACGTTTCAAAATTGGACACTTATCTGGTGAAAACCACACAAAAGGATTCCAATGTAAGGAAATACAAGTTACTGGTAAGTACGCTTATAATTACTTTTCAGGGTTAGTGCTGGGCTAAAAGATGCAGCACTGGGTTCTCTCCTGATAACAGGTGAGTAAATTGGAATTCGTACTTCGGCTGATTTTAGAGGAATATTTGTAAGTTTCAAAAATGGACACTTAGAAACTTTTCTGGTGAAAACCACACAATGGATTCCTATGGAAGGAAATACAAGTTACTGGAAAGTACGCTTAGAATTACTTTTCAGGGTCAGTGCTGGACTAAAAGATGCAGCACTGGGTTCTCTCCTGATAACAGGTGAGTAAATCGAAATTCGTAGTTCGGCTGATTTTAGATGAATAATTGTACGTTTCAAAAATGGACACGGAAACTTTTCTGGTGAAAACCACACAATGGATTCCTATGGAAGGGAATACAAGTTACTGGTAAGTACGCTTAGAATTACTTTTCAGGGTCAGTGCTGGGCTAAAAGATGCAGCACTGGGTTCTCTCCTGATAACAGGTGAGTAAATCGGAATTCGTAGTTCGGCTGATTTTAGAGGAATATTTGTACGTATCAAAATTGGACACTAAGAAACTTTTCTGGTGAAAACCACACAATGGATTCCGATGCAAGGAAATACAAGTTACTGGTAAGTACGCTTAGAATTACTTTTCAGGGTCAGTGCTGGGCTAAAAGATGCAGCACTGGGTTCTCTCCTGATAACAGGTGAGTAAATCAGAATTCGTACTTCGGCTGATTATAGAGGAATATTTGTAAGTTTCAAAAATGGACACTTAGAAACTTTTCTGGTGAAAACCACACAATGGATTCCTATGGAAGGAAATACAAGTTACTGGTAAGTACACTTAGAATTACTTTTTAGGGTCAGTGCTGGACTAAAAGATGCAGCACTGGGTTCTCGCCTGATAACAGGTGAGTAAATCGGAATTTGTAGTTCGGCTGATTTTAAAGGAATATTTGTACGTTTCAAAAATGGACACTTACAAACTTTTCTGGTGAAAACCACGCAATGGATTCCTATGAAAGGAAATACAAGTTACTGGTAAGTACGCTTAGAATTACTTTTCAGGGTCAGTGCTGGGCTAAAAGATGCAGCACTGGGTTCTCTCCTGATAACAGATGAGTAAATCGGAATTCGTAGTTCGGCTGATTTTAGAGGAATATTTGTACGTTTTAAAAATGGGCACTTAGAAACTTTTCTGGTGAAAACCACATAATGGATTCCTATGGAAAGAAATACAAGTTACTGGAAAGTACGCTTAGAATTACTTTTCAGCGTCAGTGCTGGTCTAAAAGATGCAGCACTGGGTTCTCTCCTGATAAAAGGTGAGTAAATCAGAATTCGTACTTCGGCTGATTTTAGAGGAATATTTGTAAGTTTCAAAAATGGACAATTAGAAACTTTTCTGGTGAAAACCACACAATGGATTCCTATGGAAGGAAATCCAAGTTACTGGTAAGTACGCTTAGAATTACTTTTCAGGGTCAGTGCTGGGCTAAAAGATGCAGCACTGGGTTCTCTCCTGATAACAGGTGAGTAAATCGGAATTCGTAGTTCGGCTGAATTTAGAGGAATATTTGTACGTTTTAAAAATGGGCACTTAGAATCTTTTCTGGCGAAAACCACACCATGGATTCCTATGAAATGAAATACAAGTTACTGGTAAGTACCCTTAGAAAATACTTTTCAGGGACAGTGCTGGACTAAAAGATGCAGCACTGGGTTCTCTCCTGATAACAGGTGAGTAAATCAGAATTCGTACTTTGGCTGATTTTAGAGGAATATTTGTATGTTTCAAAAATGGACACAGAAACTTTTCTGGTGAAAACCACACAATGGATTCCTATGGAAGGAAATACAAGTTACTGGTAAGTACGCTTAGAATTACTTTTCAGAGTCAGTGCTGGTCTAAAAGATGCAGCACTGGGATCTCTCCTGATAACAGGTGAGTAAATCGGAATTTGTAGTTCGGCTGATATTAAAGGAATATTTGTGCGTTTCAAAAATGGACAAAGAAACTTTTCTGGTAAAAACCACACAATGGATTCCTATGGAAAGAAATACAAGTTACTGGTAAGTACGCTTAAAATTACTTTTCAGGGTCAGTGCTGGGCTGAAAGATGCAGCACTGGGTTCTCTCCTGATAACAGGTGAGTAAATCGGAATTCGTAGTTTGGCTGATTTTAGAGGAATATTTGTACGTTTCAAAATTAGACACTTATCTGGTGAAAACCACACAAAGGATTCCAATGGAAGGAAATACAAGTTACTGGTAAGTACGCTTAGAATTACTTTTCAGAGTCAGTGCTGGTCTAAACCATGCAGCACTGGGTTCTCTCCTGATAACAAGTGAGTAAGTCGGAATTTGTAGTTCGGCTGATTTTATAGGAATATTTGTACGTTTCAAAAATGGACACTTAGAAACTTTTCTGGTGAAAACCACACAATGGATTCCTATGGAAGGAAATACAAGTTACTGGTAAGTACGCTTAGAATTACTTTTCAGGGTCTGTGCTGGGATTAAAGATGCAGCACTGGGTTCTCTCCTGATCACAGGTGAGTAAATCGGAATTAGTAGTTCGGCTGATTTTAGAGGAATATTTGTACGTTTCAAAATTGGACACTTATCTGGTGAAAACCACACAAAGGATTCCTATGGAAGGAAATATAAGTTACTGGTAAGTACGCTTAGAACTACTTCTCAGAGTCAGTGCTGTTCTAAAAGATGCAGCACTGGGTTCTCTCCTGATAACAGGTGAGTAAATCAGAATTCGTACTTCAGCTGATTTTAGAGGAATATTTGTACCTTTCAAAATTGGACACTCAGAAACTTTTCTGGTGAAAACCACACAATGGATTCCTATGGAAGGAAAAACAAGTTCCTGGTAAGTATGCTTAGAATTACTTTTCAGGGTCTGTACTGGGCTGAAAGATGTAGCAGCGGGTTCTCTCCTGATAACAGGTGAGTAAATCGGAATTCGTTGTTCGGCTGATTTTAGAGGCATATTTGTACGTTTCAAAAATGGACACTTAGAAACTTTTCTGGAGAAAACCACACAATGGATTCCTATGGAAGGAAATACAAGTTATTGGTAAGCACGCTTAGAATTACTTTTCAGAGTCAGTGCTGGTCTAAACCATGCAGCACTGGGTTCTCTCCTGATAACAAGTGAGTAAATCGGAATTTGTAGTTCGGCTGATTTTCTAGGAATATTTGTACGTTTCAAAAATGGACACTTAGAAACTTTTCTGGTGAAAACCACACAATGGATTCCTATGGAAGGAAATACAAGTTACTGGTAAGTACGCTTAGAATTACTTTTCAGCGTCAGTGCTGGTCTAAAAGATGCAGCACTGGGTTCTCTCCTGATAAAACGTGAGTAAATCAGAATTCGTACTTCGGCTGATTTTAGAGGAATATTTGTAAGTTTCAAAAATGGACACTTAGAAACTTTTCTGGTGAAAACCACACAATGGATTCCTATGGAAGGAAATACAAGTTACTGGAAAGTACGCTTAGAATTACTTTTCAGGGTCAGTGCTGGACTAAAAGATGCAGCACTGGGTTCTCTCCTGATAACAGGTGAGTAAATCGGAATTCGTAGTTCGGCTGATCTTAGAGGAATATTTGTACGTTTCAAAAATGGACACAGAAACTTTTCTGGTGAAAACCACACAATGGATTCCTATGGAAGGAAATATAAGTTACTGATAAGTACGCTTAGAATTACTTTTCAGAGTCAGTGCTGGTCTAAAAGATGCAGCACTGCGATCTCTCCTGATAACAGGTGAGTAAATCGGAATTTGTAGTTCGGCTGATATTAAAGGAATATTTGTGCGTTTCAAAAATGGACACAGAATCTTTTCTGGTCAAAACCACACAATGGATTTCTATGGAAAGAAATACAAGTTACTGGTAAGTACACTTAAAATTACTTTTCAGGGTCAGTGCCGGGCTGAAAGATGCAGCACTGGGTTCTCTCCTGATAACAGGTGAGTAAATCGGAATTCGTAGTTCGGCTGATTTTAGAGGAATATTTGTATGTTTCAAAATTGGACACTTATCTGCTGAAAACCACACAAAGGATTCCTATGGAAGGAAATATAAGTTACTGGTAAGTACGCTTAGAACTACTTCTCAGAGTCAGTGCTATTCTAAAAGATGCAGCACTGGGTTCTCTCCTGATAACAGGTGAGTAAATCGGAATTCGTAGTTCGGCTGATTTTAGAGGAATATTTGTACGTTTCAAAAACTGGACACTTAGAAACTTTTCTGGTGAAAACCACACAATGGATTCCTATGGAAGGAAATACAAGTTACTGGTAAGTACGCTTAGAATTACTTTTCATGGTCAGTGCTGGACTAAAAGATGCAGCACTGGGTTCTCTCCTCATAACAGGTGAGTAAATCGGAATTCGTAGTTCGGCTGATTTTAGAGGAATATTTGTACGTTTCAAAAATGGACACTTAGAAACTTTTCTGGTGAAAACCACACAATGGATTCCTATAAAAGGAAATACAAGTTACTAGTAAGTACGCTTAGAATTACTTTTCAGGGTCAGTGCTGGACTAAAAGATGCAGCATTGGGTTCTCTTCCGATAACAGGTGAGTAAATCGGAATTCGTAGTTCGGCTGATTTTAGAGGAATATTTGTACGTATCAAAATTGGACACTAAGAAACTTTTCTGGTGAAAACCACACAATGGATTCCGATGCAAGGAAATACAAGTTACTGGTAAGTACGCTTAGAATTACTTTTCAGGGTCAGTACTGGACTGAAAGATGCAGCACTGGGTTATCTCCCGATAACAGGAGAGTAAATCGGAATTCGTAGTTCAACTCATTTTAGAGGAATATTGTACGTTTCAAAAATGGACACTTAGAAACTTTTCTGCTCAAAACCACACAATGGATTCCTATGGAATGAAATACAAGTTACTGGTAAGTACACTAAGAATTACTTTTCAGGGTCAGTGTTGGACTAAAAGATGGAGCACTGGGTTCTCTCCTGATAACAGGTGAGTAAATCGGAATTCATAGTTCGGCTGATTTTAGAGGAATATTTGTACGTTTCAAAATTGGACACTTATCTGGTGAAAACCACACAAAAGGATTCCAATGGAAGGAAATACAAGTTACTGGTAAGTACGCTTATAATTACTTTTCAGGGTTAGTGCTGGGCTAAAAGATGCAGCACTGGGTTCTCTCCTAATAACAGGTGAGTAAATCGGAATTCGTTGGTCGGCTGATTTTAGAGGAATATTTGTACGTTTCAAAATTGGACACTTATCTGGTGAAAACCACACAAAAGGATTCCAATGGAAGGATATACAAGTTACTGGTAAGTACGCTTAGAATTACTTCTCAGAGTCAGTGCTGGTCTAAAAGATGCAGCACTGGGTTCTCTCCTGATAATAGGTGAGTAAATCGGAATTCGTACTTCGGCTGATTTTAGAGGAATATTTGTAAGTTTCAAAAATGGACACTTAGAAACTTTTCTGGTGAAAACCACACAATGGATTCCTATGGAAGGAAATACAAGTTACTGGAAAGTACGCTTAGAATTACTTTTCAGGGTCAGTGCTGGACTAAAAGATGCAGCACTGGGTTCTCTCCTGATAACAGGTGAGTAAATCGAAATTCGTAGTTCGGCTGATTTTAGATGAATAATTGTACGTTTCAAAAATGGACACGGAAACTTTTCTGGTGAAAACCACACAATGGATTCCTATGGAATGGAATACAAGTTACTGGTAAGTACGCTTAGAATTACTTTTCAGGGTCAGTGCTGGGCTAAAAGATGCAGCACTGGGTTCTCTCCTGATAACAGGTGAGTAAATCGGAATTCGTAGTTCGGCTGATTTTAGAGGAATATTTGTACGTATCAAAATTGGTCACTAAGAAACTTTTCTGGTGAAAACCACACAATGGATTCCGATGCAAGGAAATACAAGTTACTGGTAAGTACGCTTAGAATTACTTTTCAGGGTCAGTGCTGGGCTAAAAGATGCAGCACTGGGTTCTCTCCTGATAACAGGTGAGTAAATCAGAATTCGTACTTCGGATGATTTTAGAGGAATATTTGTAAGTTTCAAAAATGGACACTTAGAAACTTTTCTGGTGAAAACCACACAATGGATTCCTATGGAAGGAAATACAAGTTACTGGTAAGTACGCTTAGAATTACTTTTTAGGGTCAGTGCTGGACTAAAAGATGCAGCACTGGGTTCTCGCCTGATAACGGGTGAGTAAATCGGAATTTGTAGTTCGGCTGATTTTAAAGGAATATTTGTACGTTTCAAAAATAGACACTTACAAACTTTTCTGGTGAAAACCACACAATGGATTCCTATGAAAGGAAATACAAGTTACTGGTAAGTACGCTTAGAATTACTTTTCAGGGTCAGTGCTGGGCTAAAAGATGCAGCACTGGGTTCTCTCCTGATAACAGGTGAGTAAATCGGAATTCGTAGTTCGGCTGATTTTAGAGGAATATTTGTATGTTTCAAAAATGGACACAGAAACTTTTCTGGTGAAAACCACACAATGGATTCCTATGGAAGGAAATACAAGTTACTGGTAAGTACGCTTAGAATTACTTTTCAGAGTCAGTGCTAGTCTAAAAGATGCAGCACTGGGATCTCTCCTGATAACAGGTGAGTAAATCGGAATTTGTAGTTCGGCTGATATTAAAGGAATATTTGTGCGTTTCAAAAATGGACACAGAAACTTTTCTGGTGAAAACCACACAATGGATACCTATGGAAAGAAATACAAGTTACTGGTAAGTACGCTTAAAATTACTTTTCAGGGTCAGTGCTGGGCTGAAAGATGCAGCACTGGGTTCTCTCCTGATAACAGGTGAGTAAATCGGAATTCGTAGTTCGGCTGATTTGAGAGGAATATTTGTACGTTTCAAAATTGGACACTTATCTGGTGAAAACCACACAAAGGATTCCAATGGAAGGAAATACAAGTTACTGGTAAGTACGCTTAGAATTACTTTTCAGAGTCAGTGCTGGTCTAAACCATGCAGCACTGGGTTCTCTCCTGATAACAAGTGAGTAAGTCGGAATTTGTAGTTCGGCTGATTTTATAGGAATATTTGTACGTTTCAAAAATGGACACTTAGAAACTTTTCTGCTGAAAACCACACAATGGATTCCTATGGAAGGAAATACAAGTTACTGGTAAGTACGCTTAGAATTACTTTTCAGGGTCAGTGCTGGGCTGAAAGATGCAGCACTGGGTTCTCTCCTGATAACAGGTGAGTAAATCGGAATTTGTAGTTCGGCTGATTTTAGAGGAATATTTGTACGTTTCAAAATTGGACACTTATCTGGTGAAAACCACACAAAAGGATTCCAATGGAAGGAAATACAAGTTACTGGTAAGTACGCTTAGAATTACTCTTCAGGGTCAGTGCTGGGCTAAAAGATGCAGCACTGGGTTCTCTCCTGATAACAGGTGAGTAAATCGGAATTCGTTGGTCGGCTGATTTTAGAGGAATATTTGTACGTTTCAAAATTGGACACTTATCTGGTGAAAACCACACAAAAGGATTCCAATGGAAGGAAATACAAGTTACTGGTAAGTACGCTTAGAATTACTTCTCAGAGTCAGTGCTGGTCTAAAAGATGCAGCACTGGGTTCTCTCCTGATAATAGGTGAGTAAATCGGAATTTGTAGTTCGGCTGATTTTAGAGGAATATTTGTAAGTTTCAAAAATGGACACTTAGAAACTTTTCTGGTGAAAACCACACAATGGATTCCTATGGAAGGAAATACAAGTTACTGGTAAGTATGCTTAGAATTACTTTTCAGAGTCAGTGCTGGTCTAAACCATGCAGCACTGGGTTCTCTCCTGATAACAAGTGAGTAAATCGGAATTTGTAGTTTGGCTGATTTTATAGGAATATTTGTACGTTTCAAAAATGGACACTTAAAAACTTTTCTGGTGAAAACCACACAATGGATTCCTATGGAAGGAAATACAAGTTACTGGTAAGTACGCTTGTACGCTTAGAATTACTTTTCAGCGTCAGTGCTGGTCTAAAAGATGCAGCACTGGGTTCTCTCCTGATAAAAGGTGAGTAAATCAGAATTCGTACTTCGGCTGATTTTAGAGGAATATTTGTAAGTTTCAAAAATGGACACTTACAAAACTTTTCTGGTGAAAACCTCACAATGGAATCCTATGGAAGGAAATACAAGTTACTGGAAAGTACGCTTAGAATTACTTTTCAGGGTCAGTGCTGGACTAAAAGATGCAGCACTGGGTTCTCTCCTGATAACAGGTGAGTTAATCGGAATTCGTAGTTCGGCTGATTTTAGAGGAATATTTGTACATTTCAAAAATGGACACAGAAACTTTTCTGGTGAAAACCACACAATGGATTCCTATGGAAGGAAATACAAGTTACTGGTAAGTACGCTTAGAATTACTTTTCAGGGTCAGTGCTGGGCTAAAAGATGCAGCACTGGGTTCTCTCCTGATAACAGGTGAGTAAATCGGAATTCGTAGTTCGGCTGATTTTAGAGGAATATTTGTACGTTTTAAAAATGGGCACTTAGAAACTTTTCTGGTGAAAATCACATAATGGGTTCCTATGGAAGGAAATACAAGTTACTGGTAAGTACACTTAGAATTACTTTTCAGGGTCAGTGCTGGGATTAAAGATGCAGCACTGGGTTCTCTCCTGATCACAGGTGAGTAAATCGGAATTAGTAGTCCGGCTGATTTTAGAGGAATATTTGTACGTTTCAAAATTGGACACTTATCTGCTGAAAACCACACAAAGGATTCCTATGGAAGGAAATATAAGTTACTGGTAAGTACGCTTAGAACTACTTCTCAGAGTCAGTGCTATTCTAAAAGATGCAGCACTGGGTTCTCTCCTGATAACAGGTGAGTAAATCGGAATTCGTAGTTCGGCTGATTTTAGAGGAATATTTGTACGTTTCAAAAACTGGACACTTAGAAACTTTTCTGGTGAAAACCACACAATGGATTCCTATGGAAGGAAATACAAGTTACTGGTAAGTACGCTTAGAATTACTTTTCATGGTCAGTGCTGGACTAAAAGATGCAGCACTGGGTTCTCTCCTGATAACAGGTGAGTAAATCGTAATTCGTAGTTCGGCTGATTTTAGAGGAATATTTGTACGTTTCAAAAATAGGCACTTAGAAACTTTTCTGGTGAAAACCGCACAATGGATTCCTATGGAATGAAATACAAGTTACTGGTAAGTACGCTTAGAAAATACTTTTCAGGGACAGTGCTGGACTAAAAGATGCAGCACTGGGTTCTCTCCTGATAACAGGTGAGTAAATCGGAATTCGTAGTTCGGCTGATTTTAGAGGAATATTTGTACGTTTCAAAAATAGACACTTAGAAACTTTTCTGGTGAAAACCACACAATGGATTCCTATAAAAGGAAATACAAGTTACTAGTAAGTACGCTTAGAATTACTTTTCAGGGTCAGTGCTGGACTAAAAGATGCAGCATTGGGTTCTCTTCCGATAACAGGTGAGTAAATCGGAATTCGTAGTTCGGCTGATTTTAGAGGAATATTTGTACGTATCAAAATTGGACACTAAGAAACTTTTCTGGTGAAAACCACACAATGGATTCCGATGCAAGGAAATACAAGTTACTGGTAAGTACTCTTAGAATTACTTTTCAGGGTCAGTACTGGACTGAAAGATGCAGCACTGGGTTATCTCCTGATAACAGGAGAGTAAATCGGAATTCGTAGTTCAACTCATTTTAGAGGAATATTGTACGTTTCAAAAATGGACACTTAGAAACTTTTCTGCTCAAAACCACACAATGGATTCCTATGGAATGAAATACAAGTTACTGGTAAGTACGCTTAGAATTACTTCTCAGAGTCAGTGCTGGTCTAAAAGATGCAGCACTGGGTTCTCTCCTGATAATAGGTGAGTAAATCGGAATTCGTACTTCGGCTGATTTTAGAGGAATATTTGTAAGTTTCAAAAATGGACACTTAGAAACTTTTCTGGTGAAAACCACACAATGGATTCCTATGGAAGGAAATACAAGTTACTGGAAAGTACGCTTAGAATTACTTTTCAGGGTCAGTGCTGGACTAAAAGATGCAGCACTGGGTTCTCTCCTGATAACAGGTGAGTAAATCGAAATTCGTAGTTCGGCTGATTTTAGATGAATAATTGTACGTTTCAAAAATGGACACGGAAACTTTTCTGGTGAAAACCACACAATGGATTCCTATGGAATGGAATACAAGTTACTGGTAAGTACGCTTAGAATTACTTTTCAGGGTCAGTGCTGGGCTAAAAGATGCAGCACTGGGTTCTCTCCTGATAACAGGTGAGTAAATCGGAATTCGTAGTTCGGCTGATTTTAGAGGAATATTTGTACGTATCAAAATTGGTCACTAAGAAACTTTTCTGGTGAAAACCACACAATGGATTCCGATGCAAGGAAATACAAGTTACTGGTAAGTACGCTTAGAATTACTTTTCAGGGTCAGTGCTGGGCTAAAAGATGCAGCACTGGGTTCTCTCCTGATAACAGGTGAGTAAATCAGAATTCGTACTTCGGATGATTTTAGAGGAATATTTGTAAGTTTCAAAAATGGACACTTAGAAACTTTTCTGGTGAAAACCACACAATGGATTCCTATGGAAGGAAATACAAGTTACTGGTAAGTACGCTTAGAATTACTTTTTAGGGTCAGTGCTGGACTAAAAGATGCAGCACTGGGTTCTCGCCTGATAACGGGTGAGTAAATCGGAATTTGTAGTTCGGCTGATTTTAAAGGAATATTTGTACGTTTCAAAAATAGACACAAACTTTTCTGGTGAAAACCACACAATGGATTCCTATGAAAGGAAATACAAGTTACTGGTAAGTACGCTTAGAATTACTTTTCAGGGTCAGTGCTGGGCTAAAAGATGCAGCACTGGGTTCTCTCCTGATAACAGGTGAGTAAATCGGAATTCGTAGTTCGGCTGATTTTAGAGGAATATTTGTATGTTTCAAAAATGGACACAGAAACTTTTCTGGTGAAAACCACACAATGGATTCCTATGGAAGGAAATACAAGTTACTGGTAAGTACGCTTAGAATTACTTTTCAGAGTCAGTGCTAGTCTAAAAGATGCAGCACTGGGATCTCTCCTGATAACAGGTGAGTAAATCGGAATTTGTAGTTCGGCTGATATTAAAGGAATATTTGTGCGTTTCAAAAATGGACACAGAAACTTTTCTGGTGAAAACCACACAATGGATACCTATGGAAAGAAATACAAGTTACTGGTAAGTACGCTTAAAATTACTTTTCAGGGTCAGTGCTGGGCTGAAAGATGCAGCACTGGGTTCTCTCCTGATAACAGGTGAGTAAATCGGAATTCGTAGTTCGGCTGATTTGAGAGGAATATTTGTACGTTTCAAAATTGGACACTTATCTGGTGAAAACCACACAAAGGATTCCAATGGAAGGAAATACAAGTTACTGGTAAGTACGCTTAGAATTACTTTTCAGAGTCAGTGCTGGTCTAAACCATGCAGCACTGGGTTCTCTCCTGATAACAAGTGAGTAAGTCGGAATTTGTAGTTCGGCTGATTTTATAGGAATATTTGTACGTTTCAAAAATGGACACTTAGAAACTTTTCTGCTGAAAACCACACAATGGATTCCTATGGAAGGAAATACAAGTTACTGGTAAGTACGCTTAGAATTACTTTTCAGGGTCAGTGCTGGGCTGAAAGATGCAGCACTGGGTTCTCTCCTGATAACAGGTGAGTAAATCGGAATTTGTAGTTCGGCTGATTTTAGAGGAATATTTGTACGTTTCAAAATTGGACACTTATCTGGTGAAAACCACACAAAAGGATTCCAATGGAAGGAAATACAAGTTACTGGTAAGTACGCTTAGAATTACTCTTCAGGGTCAGTGCTGGGCTAAAAGATGCAGCACTGGGTTCTCTCCTGATAACAGGTGAGTAAATCGGAATTCGTTGGTCGGCTGATTTTAGAGGAATATTTGTACGTTTCAAAATTGGACACTTATCTGGTGAAAACCACACAAAAGGATTCCAATGGAAGGAAATACAAGTTACTGGTAAGTACGCTTAGAATTACTTCTCAGAGTCAGTGCTGGTCTAAAAGATGCAGCACTGGGTTCTCTCCTGATAATAGGTGAGTAAATCGGAATTTGTAGTTCGGCTGATTTTAGAGGAATATTTGTAAGTTTCAAAAATGGACACTTAGAAACTTTTCTGGTGAAAACCACACAATGGATTCCTATGGAAGGAAATACAAGTTACTGGTAAGTACGCTTAGAATTACTTTTCAGAGTCAGTGCTGGTCTAAACCATGCAGCACTGGGTTCTCTCCTGATAACAAGTGAGTAAATCGGAATTTGTAGTTTGGCTGATTTTATAGGAATATTTGTACGTTTCAAAAATGGACACTTAAAAACTTTTCTGGTGAAAACCACACAATGGATTCCTATGGAAGGAAATACAAGTTACTGGTAAGTACGCTTGTACGCTTAGAATTACTTTTCAGCGTCAGTGCTGGTCTAAAAGATGCAGCACTGGGTTCTCTCCTGATAAAAGGTGAGTAAATCAGAATTCGTACTTCGGCTGATTTTAGAGGAATATTTGTAAGTTTCAAAAATGGACACTTACAAAACTTTTCTGGTGAAAACCTCACAATGGAATCCTATGGAAGGAAATACAAGTTACTGGAAAGTACGCTTAGAATTACTTTTCAGGGTCAGTGCTGGACTAAAAGATGCAGCACTGGGTTCTCTCCTGATAACAGGTGAGTTAATCGGAATTCGTAGTTCGGCTGATTTTAGAGGAATATTTGTACATTTCAAAAATGGACACAGAAACTTTTCTGGTGAAAACCACACAATGGATTCCTATGGAAGGAAATACAAGTTACTGGTAAGTACGCTTAGAATTACTTTTCAGGGTCAGTGCTGGGCTAAAAGATGCAGCACTGGGTTCTCTCCTGATAACAGGTGAGTAAATCGGAATTCGTAGTTCGGCTGATTTTAGAGGAATATTTGTACGTTTTAAAAATGGGCACTTAGAAACTTTTCTGGTGAAAATCACATAATGGGTTCCTATGGAAGGAAATACAAGTTACTGGTAAGTACACTTAGAATTACTTTTCAGGGTCAGTGCTGGGATTAAAGATGCAGCACTGGGTTCTCTCCTGATCACAGGTGAGTAAATCGGAATTAGTAGTCCGGCTGATTTTAGAGGAATATTTGTACGTTTCAAAATTGGACACTTATCTGCTGAAAACCACACAAAGGATTCCTATGGAAGGAAATATAAGTTACTGGTAAGTACGCTTAGAACTACTTCTCAGAGTCAGTGCTATTCTAAAAGATGCAGCACTGGGTTCTCTCCTGATAACAGGTGAGTAAATCGGAATTCGTAGTTCGGCTGATTTTAGAGGAATATTTGTACGTTTCAAAAACTGGACACTTAGAAACTTTTCTGGTGAAAACCACACAATGGATTCCTATGGAAGGAAATACAAGTTACTGGTAAGTACGCTTAGAATTACTTTTCATGGTCAGTGCTGGACTAAAAGATGCAGCACTGGGTTCTCTCCTGATAACAGGTGAGTAAATCGTAATTCGTAGTTCGGCTGATTTTAGAGGAATATTTGTACGTTTCAAAAATGGGCACTTAGAAACTTTTCTGGTGAAAACCGCACAATGGATTCCTATGGAATGAAATACAAGTTACTGGTAAGTACGCTTAGAAAATACTTTTCAGGGACAGTGCTGGACTAAAAGATGCAGCACTGGGTTCTCTCCTGATAACAGGTGAGTAAATCGGAATTCGTAGTTCGGCTGATTTTAGAGGAATATTTGTACGTTTCAAAAATGGACACTTAGAAACTTTTCTGGTGAAAACCACACAATGGATTCCTATAAAAGGAAATACAAGTTACTAGTAAGTACGCTTAGAATTACTTTTCAGGGTCAGTGCTGGACTAAAAGATGCAGCATTGGGTTCTCTTCCGATAACAGGTGAGTAAATCGGAATTCGTAGTTCGGCTGATTTTAGAGGAATATTTGTACGTATCAAAATTGGACACTAAGAAACTTTTCTGGTGAAAACCACACAATGGATTCCGATGCAAGGAAATACAAGTTACTGGTAAGTACTCTTAGAATTACTTTTCAGGGTCAGTACTGGACTGAAAGATGCAGCACTGGGTTATCTCCTGATAACAGGAGAGTAAATCGGAATTCGTAGTTCAACTCATTTTAGAGGAATATTGTACGTTTCAAAAATGGACACTTAGAAACTTTTCTGCTCAAAACCACACAATGGATTCCTATGGAATGAAATACAAGTTACTGGTAAGTACACTTAGAATTACTTTTCAGGGTCAGTGTTGGACTAAAAGATGGAGCACTGGGTTCTCTCCTGATAACAGGTGAGTAAATCAGAATTCGTACTTCAGCTGATTTTAGAGGAATATTTGTAAGTTTCAAAAATGGACACAAAAACTTTTCTGGTGAAAACCACACAATGGATTCCTATGGAAGGAAATACAAGTTACTGGTAAGTACGCTTAGAATTACTTTTCAGGGTCTGTTCTGGGATTAAAGATGCAGCACTGGGTTCTCTCCTGATCACAGGTGAGTAAAATCGGAATTAGTAGTTCGGCTGATTTTAGAGGAATATTTGTACGTTTCAAAATTGGACACTTATCTGGTGAAAACCACACAAAGGATTCCTATGGAAGGAAATATAAGTTACTGGTAAGTACGCTTAGAACTACTTCTCAGAGTCAGTGCTGTTCTAAAAGATGCAGCACTGGGTTCTCTCCTGATAACAGGTGAGTAAATTGGAATTCGTAGTTCGGCTGATTTTAGAGGAATATTTGTACCTTTCAAAATTGGACACTTAGAAACTTTTCTGGTGAAAACCACACAATGGATTCCTATGGAAGAAAAAACAAGTTCCTGGTAAGTATGCTTAGAGTTACTTTTCAGGGTCTGTACTGGGCTGAAAGATGTAGCAGCGGGTTCTCTCCTGATAACAGGTGAGTAAATCGGAATTCGTTGTTCGGCTGATTTTAGAGGCATATTTGTACGTTTCAAAAATGGACACTTAGAAACTTTTCTGGTGAAAACCACACAATGGATTTCTATGGAAGGAAATACAAGTTATTGGTAAGTACGCTTAGAATTACTTTTCAGAGTCAGTGCTGGTCTAAACCATGCAGCACAGGGTTCTCTCCTGATAACAAGTGAGTAAATCGGAATTTGTAGTTCGGCTGATTTTCTAGGAATATTTGTACGTTTCAAAAATGGACACTTAGAAACTTTTCTGGTGAAAACCACACAATGGATTCCTATGGAAGGAAATACAAGTTACTGGTAAGTACGCTTAGAATTACTTTTCAGCGTCAGTGCTGGTCTAAAAGATGCAGCACTGGGTTCTCTCCTGATAACAGGTGAGTAAATCAGAATTCGTACTTCGGCTGATTTTAGAGGAATATTTGTACGTATCAAAATTGGACACTAAGAAACTTTTCTGGTGAAAACCACACAATGGATTCCGATGCAAGGAAATACATGTTACTGGTAAGTACGCTCAGAATTACTTTTCAGGGTCAGTACTGGGCTGAAAGATGCAGCACTGGGTTATCTCCTGATGGCAGGACAATAAATCGGAATTCGTAGTTCAGCTCATTTTAGAGGAATATTTGTAGGTTTCAAAAATGGACACTTAGAAACTTTTCTGCTCAAAACCACACAATGGATTCCTATGGAATGAAACACAAGTTACTGGTAAGTACACTTAGAATTACTTTTCAGGGTCAGTGTTGGACTAAAAGATGGAGCACTGGGTTCTCTCCTGATAACAGTTGAGTAAATCAGAATTCGTACTTCGGCTGATTTTAGAGGAATATTTGTAAGTTTCAAAAATGGACACAGAAACTTTTCTGGTGAAAACCACACAATGGATTCCTATGGAAGGAAATACAAGTTACTGGTAAGTACGCTTAGAATTACTTTTCAGGGTCAGTGCTGGGATTAAAGATGCAGCAGTGGGTTCTCTCCTGATCACAGGTGAGTAAATCGGAATTCGTAGTTCGGCTGATTTTAGAGGAATATTTGTATGTTTCAAAATTGGACACTTATCTGGTGAAAACCACACAAAAGGATTCCAATTGAAGGAAATACAAGTTACTGGTAAGTACACTTAGAATTACTTTTCAGGGTCAGTGCTGGGATTAAAGATGCAGCACTGGGTTCTCTCCTGATAACAGGTGAGTAAACCAGAATTCGTAGTTCGGCTAATTTTAGAGGAATAATTGTACGTTTCAAAAATGGACACAGAAACTTTTCTGGTGAAAACCACACAATGGATTCCTATGGAAGGAAATACAAGTTACTGGTAAGTACGCTTAGAATTACTTTTCAGGGTCAGTGCTGGGCTAAAAGATGCAGCACTGGGTTCTCTCCTGATAACAGGTGAGTAAATCGGAATTCGTAGTTCAGCTGATTTATAGGAATATTTGTACGTATCAAAATTGGACACTAAGAAACTTTTCTGGTGAAAACCACACAATGGATTCCGATGCAAGGAAATACAAGTTACTGGTAAGTACGCTTAGAATTACTTTTCAGGGTCAGTACTAGGCTGAAAGATGCAGCACTGGGTTATCTCCTAATAACAGGAGAGTAAATCGGAATTCGTAGTTCAGCTCATTTTAGAGGAATATTTGCACGTTTCAAAAATGGACACTTAGAAACTTTCCTGCTCAAAACCACACAATGGATTCCTATGGAATGAAATACAAGTTACTGGTAAGTACACCTAGAATTACTTTTCAGGGTCAGTGTTGGACTAACAGATGGAGCACTGGGTTCTCTCCTGATAACAGGTGAGTAAATCAGAATTCGTACTTCGGCTGATTTTAGAGGAATATTTGTAAGTTTCAAAAATGGACACAGAAACTTTTCTGGTGAAAACCACACAATGGATTCCTATGGAAGGAAATACAAGTTACTGGTAAGTACGCTTAGAATTACTTTTCAGGGTCAGTGCTGGGATTAAAGATGCAGCACTGGGTTCTCTCCTGATAACAGGTGAGTAAATCGGAATTAGTAGTTCGGCTGATTTTAGAGGAATATTTGTACGTTTCAAAATTGGACACTTATCTGCTGAAAACCACACAAAGGATTCCTATGGAAGGAAATATAAGTTACTGGTAAGTACGCTTAGAACTACTTCTCAGAGTCAGTGCTATTCTAAAAGATGCAGCACTGGGTTCTCTCCTGATAACAGGTGAGTAAATCGGAATTCGTAGTTCGGCTGGTTTTTAGAGGAATATTTGTACGTTTCAAAAACTGGACACTTAGAAACTTTTCTGGTGAAAACCACACAATGGATTCCTATGGAAGGAAATACAAGTTACTGGTAAGTACGCTTAGAATTACTTTTCATGGTCAGTGCTGGACTAAAAGATGCAGCACTGGGTTCTCTCCTGATAACAGGTGAGTAAATTGTAATTCGTAGTTCGGCTGATTTTAGAGGAATATTTGTACGTTTCAAAAATGGGCACTTAGAAACTTTTCTGGTAAAAACCGCACAATGGATTCCTATGGAATGAAATACAAGTTACTGGTAAGTATGCTTAGAAAATACTTTTCAGGGACAGTGCTGGACTAAAAGATGCAGCATTGGGTTCTCTTCCGCTAACAGGTGAGTAAATCGGAATTCGTAGTTCGGCTGATTTTAGAAGAATATTTGTACGTATCAAAATTGGACACTAAGAAACTTTTCTGGTGAAAACCACACAATGGATTCCGATGCAAGGAAATACAAGTTACTGGTAAGTACGCTTAGAATTACTTTTCAGAGTCAGTGCTGGTCTAAACCATGCAGCACAGGGTTCTCTCCTGATAACAAGTGAGTAAATCGGAATTTGTAGTTCGGCTGATTTTCTAGGAATATTTGTACGTTTCAAAAATGGACACTTAGAAACTTTTCTGGTAAAAACCACACAATGGATTCCTATGGAAGGAAATACAAGTTACTGGTAAGTACGCTTAGAATTACTTTTCAGCGTCAGTGCTGGTCTAAAAGATGCAGCACTGGGTTCTCTCCTGATAACAGGTGAGTAAATCAGAATTCGTACTTCGGCTGATTTTAGAGGAATATTTGTACGTATCAAAATTGGACACTAAGAAACTTTTCTGGTGAAAACCACACAATGGATTCCGATGCAAGGAAATACATGTTACTGGTAAGTACGCTCAGAATTACTTTTCAGGGTCAGTACTGGGCTGAAAGATGCAGCACTGGGTTATCTCCTGATGGCAGGACAATAAATCGGAATTCGTAGTTCAGCTCATTTTAGAGGAATATTTGTAGGTTTCAAAAATGGACACTTAGAAACTTTTCTGCTCAAAACCACACAATGGATTCCTATGGAATGAAACACAAGTTACTGGTAAGTACACTTAGAATTACTTTTCAGGGTCAGTGTTGGACTAAAAGATGGAGCACTGGGTTCTCTCCTGATAACAGTTGAGTAAATCAGAATTCGTACTTCGGCTGATTTTAGAGGAATATTTGTAAGTTTCAAAAATGGACACAGAAACTTTTCTGGTGAAAACCACACAATGGATTCCTATGGAAGGAAATACAAGTTACTGGTAAGTACGCTTAGAATTACTTTTCAGGGTCAGTGCTGGGATTAAAGATGCAGCAGTGGGTTCTCTCCTGATCACAGGTGAGTAAATCGGAATTCGTAGTTCGGCTGATTTTAGAGGAATATTTGTATGTTTCAAAATTGGACACTTATCTGGTGAAAACCACACAAAAGGATTCCAATTGAAGGAAATACAAGTTACTGGTAAGTACACTTAGAATTACTTTTCAGGGTCAGTGCTGGGATTAAAGATGCAGCACTGGGTTCTCTCCTGATAACAGGTGAGTAAACCAGAATTCGTAGTTCGGCTAATTTTAGAGGAATAATTGTACGTTTCAAAAATGGACACAGAAACTTTTCTGGTGAAAACCACACAATGGATTCCTATGGAAGGAAATACAAGTTACTGGTAAGTACGCTTAGAATTACTTTTCAGGGTCAGTGCTGGGCTAAAAGATGCAGCACTGGGTTCTCTCCTGATAACAGGTGAGTAAATCGGAATTCGTAGTTCAGCTGATTTATAGGAATATTTGTACGTATCAAAATTGGACACTAAGAAACTTTTCTGGTGAAAACCACACAATGGATTCCGATGCAAGGAAATACAAGTTACTGGTAAGTACGCTTAGAATTACTTTTCAGGGTCAGTACTAGGCTGAAAGATGCAGCACTGGGTTATCTCCTAATAACAGGAGAGTAAATCGGAATTCGTAGTTCAGCTCATTTTAGAGGAATATTTGCACGTTTCAAAAATGGACACTTAGAAACTTTCCTGCTCAAAACCACACAATGGATTCCTATGGAATGAAATACAAGTTACTGGTAAGTACACCTAGAATTACTTTTCAGGGTCAGTGTTGGACTAACAGATGGAGCACTGGGTTCTCTCCTGATAACAGGTGAGTAAATCAGAATTCGTACTTCGGCTGATTTTAGAGGAATATTTGTAAGTTTCAAAAATGGACACAGAAACTTTTCTGGTGAAAACCACACAATGGATTCCTATGGAAGGAAATACAAGTTACTGGTAAGTACGCTTAGAATTACTTTTCAGGGTCAGTGCTGGGATTAAAGATGCAGCACTGGGTTCTCTCCTGATAACAGGTGAGTAAATCGGAATTAGTAGTTCGGCTGATTTTAGAGGAATATTTGTACGTTTCAAAATTGGACACTTATCTGCTGAAAACCACACAAAGGATTCCTATGGAAGGAAATATAAGTTACTGGTAAGTACGCTTAGAACTACTTCTCAGAGTCAGTGCTATTCTAAAAGATGCAGCACTGGGTTCTCTCCTGATAACAGGTGAGTAAATCGGAATTCGTAGTTCGGCTGATTTTAGAGGAATATTTGTACGTTTCAAAAACTGGACACTTAGAAACTTTTCTGGTGAAAACCACACAATGGATTCCTATGGAAGGAAATACAAGTTACTGGTAAGTACGCTTAGAATTACTTTTCATGGTCAGTGCTGGACTAAAAGATGCAGCACTGGGTTCTCTCCTGATAACAGGTGAGTAAATTGTAATTCGTAGTTCGGCTGATTTTAGAGGAATATTTGTACGTTTCAAAAATGGGCACTTAGAAACTTTTCTGGTGAAAACCGCACAATGGATTCCTATGGAATGAAATACAAGTTACTGGTAAGTATGCTTAGAAAATACTTTTCAGGGACAGTGCTGGACTAAAAGATGCAGCATTGGGTTCTCTTCCGCTAACAGGTGAGTAAATCGGAATTCGTAGTTCGGCTGATTTTAGAAGAATATTTGTACGTATCAAAATTGGACACTAAGAAACTTTTCTGGTGAAAACCACACAATGGATTCCGATGCAAGGAAATACAAGTTACTGGTAAGTACGCTTAGAATTACTTTTCAGGGTCAGTACTGGGCTGAAAGATGCAGCACTGGGTTATCTCCTGATAACAGGAGATTAAATCGGAATTCGTAGTTCAACTCATTTTAGAGGAATATTGTACGTTTCAAAAATGGACACTTAGAAACTTTTCTGCTCAAAACCACACAATGGATTCCTATGGAATGAAATACAAGTTACTGGTAAGTACACTTAGAATTACTTTTCAGGGTCAGTGTTGGACTAAAAGATGGAGCACTGGGTTCTCTCCTGATAACAGGTGAGTAAATCAGAATTCGTACTTCAGCTGATTTTAGAGGAATATTTGTAAGTTTCAAAAATGGACACAAAAACTTTTCTGGTGAAAACCACACAATGGATTCCTATGGAAGGAAATACAAGTTACTGGTAAGTACGCCTAGAATTACTTTTCAGGGTCTGTGCTGGGATTAAAGATGCAGCACTGGGTTCTCTCCTGATCACAGGTGAGTAAATCGGAATTAGTAGTTCGGCTGATTTTAGAGGAATATTTGTACGTTTCAAAATTGGACACTTATCTGGTGAAAACCACACAAAGGATTCCTATGGAAGGAAATATAAGTTACTGGTAAGTACGCTTAGAACTACTTCTCAGAGTCAGTGCTGTTCTAAAAGATGCAGCACTGGGTTCTCTCCTGATAACAGGTGAGTAAATCAGAATTCGTACTTCAGCTGATTTTAGAGGAATATTTGTACCTTTCAAAATTGGACACTTAGAAACTTTTCTGGTGAAAACCACACAATGGATTCCTATGGAAGGAAAAACAAGTTCCTGGTAAGTATGCTTAGAATTACTTTTCAGGGTCTGTACTGGGCTGAAAGATGTAGCAGCGGGTTCTCTCCTGATAACAGGTGAGTAAATCGGAATTCGTTGTTCGGCTGATTTTAGAGGCATATTTGTACGTTTCAAAAATGGACACTTAGAAACTTTTCTGGTGAAAACCACACAATGGATTCCTATGGAAGGAAATACAAGTTATTGGTAAGTACGCTTAGAATTACTTTTCAGAGTCAGTGCTGGTCTAAACCATGCAGCACTGGGTTCTCTCCTGATAACAAGTGAGTAAATCGGAATTTGTAGTTCGGCTGATTTTCTAGGAATATTTGTACGTTTCAAAAATGGACACTTAGAAACTTTTCTGGTGAAAACCACACAATGGATTCCTATGGAAGGAAATACAAGTTACTGGTAAGTACGCTTAGAATTACTTTTCAGCGTCAGTGCTGGTCTAAAAGATGCAGCACTGGGTTCTCTCCTGATAAAACGTGAGTAAATCAGAATTCGTACTTCGGCTGATTTTAGAGGAATATTTGTAAGTTTCAAAAATGGACACTTAGAAACTTTTCTGGTGAAAACCACACAATGGATTCCTACGGAATGAAATACAAGTTACTGGTAAGTACTCTTAGAATTACTTTTCAGCGTCAGTGCTGGGCTAAAAGATGCAGCACTGGGTTCTCTCCTGATAACAGGTGAGTAAATCAGAATTCGTACTTCGGATGATTTTAGAGGAATATTTGTAAGTTTCAAAAATGGACACTTAGAAAAATTTCTGGTGAAAACCACACAATGGATTCCTATGGAAGGAAATACAAGTTACTGGTAAGTACGCTTAGAATTACTTTTTAGGGTCAGTGCTGGACTAAAAGATGCAGCACTGGGTTCTCGCCTGATAACGGGTGAGTAAATCGGAATTTGTAGTTCGGCTGATTTTAAAGGAATATTTGTACGTTTCAAAAATAGACACTTACAAACTTTTCTGGTGAAAACCACACAATGGATTCCTATGAAAGGAAATACAAGTTACTGGTAAGTACGCTTAGAATTACTTTTCAGGGTCAGTGCTGGGCTAAAAGATGCAGCACTGGGTTCTCTCCTGATAACAGGTGAGTAAATCGGAATTCGTAGTTCGGCTGATTTTAGAGGAATATTTGTATGTTTCAAAAATGGACACAGAAACTTTTCTGGTGAAAACCACACAATGGATTCCTATGGAAGGAAATACAAGTTACTGGTAAGTACGCTTAGAATTACTTTTCAGAGTCAGTGCTAGTCTAAAAGATGCAGCACTGGGATCTCTCCTGATAACAGGTGAGTAAATCGGAATTTGTAGTTCGGCTGATATTAAAGGAATATTTGTGCGTTTCAAAAATGGACACAGAAACTTTTCTGGTGAAAACCACACAATGGATTCCTATGGAAAGAAATACAAGTTACTGGTAAGTACGCTTAAAATTACTTTTCAGGGTCAGTGCTGGGCTGAAAGATGCAGCACTGGGTTCTCTCCTGATAACAGGCGAGTAAATCGGAATTCGTAGTTCGGCTGATTTTAGAGGAATATTTGTACGTTTCAAAATTGGACACTTATCTGGTGAAAACCACACAAAAGGATTCCAATGGAAGGAAATACAAGTTACTGGTAAGTACGCTTAGAATTACTTTTCAGGGTCAGTGCTGGGCTAAAAGATGCAGCACTGGGTTCTCTCCTGATAACAGGTGAGTAAATCGGAATTCGTTGGTCGGCTGATTTTAGAGGAATATTTGTACGTTTCAAAATTGGACACTTATCTGGTGAAAACCACACAATGGATTCCTATGAAAGGAAATACAAGTTACTGGTAAGTACGCTTAGAATTACTTCTCAGAGTCAGTGCAGGTCTAAAAGATGCAGCACTGGGTTCTCTCCTGATAATAGGTGAGTAAATCGGAATTCGTACTTCGGATGATTTTAGAGGAATATTTGTAAGTTTCAAAAATGGACACTTAGAAACTTTTCTGGTGAAAACCACACAATGGATTCCTATGGAAGGAAATACAAGTTACTGGTAAGTACGCTTAGAATTACTTTTCAGGGTCAGTGCTGGACTAAAAGATGCAGCACTGGGTTCTCTCCTGATAACAGGTGAGTAAATCGGAATTCGTAGTTCGGCTGATCTTAGAGGAATATTTGTACATTTCAAAAATGGACACGGAAACTTTTCTGGTGAAAACCACACAATGGATTCCTATGGAAGGGAATACAAGTTACTGGTAAGTACGCTTAGAATTACTTTTCAGGGTCAGTGCTGGGCTAAAAGATGCAGCACTGGGTTCTCTCCTGATAACAGGTGAGTAAATCGGAATTCGTAGTTCGGCTGATTTTAGAGGAATATTTGTACGTATCAAAATTGGACACTAAGAAACTTTTCTGGTGAAAACCACACAATGGATTCCGATGCAGGGAAATACAAGTTACTGGTAAGTACGCTTAGAATTACTTTTCAGGGTCAGTGCTGGGCTAAAAGATGCAGCACTGGGTTCTCGCCTGATAACAGGTGAGTAAATCGGAATTTGTAGTTCGGCTGATTTTAAAGGAATATTTGTACGTTTCAAAAATGGACACTTACAAACTTTTCTGGTGAAAACCACACAATGGATTCCTATGAAAGGAAATACAAGTTACTGGTAAGTACGCTTAGAATTACTTCTCAGAGTCAGTGCAGGTCTAAAAGATGCAGCACTGGGTTCTCTCCTGATAATAGGTGAGTAAATCGGAATTCGTACTTCGGATGATTTTAGAGGAATATTTGTAAGTTTCAAAAATGGACACTTAGAAACTTTTCTGGTGAAAACCACACAATGGATTCCTATGGAAGGAAATACAAGTTACTGGAAAGTACGCTTAGAATTACTTTTCAGGGTCAGTGCTGGACTAAAAGATGCAGCACTGGGTTCTCTCCTGATAACAGGTGAGTAAATCGAAATTCGTAGTTCGGCTGATTTTAGATGAATAATTGTACGTTTCAAAAATGGACACGGAAACTTTTCTGGTGAAAACCACACAAAAGGATTCCAATGGAAGGAAATACAAGTTACTGGTAAGTACGCTTATAATTACTTTTCAGGGTTAGTGCTGGGCTAAAAGATGCAGCACTGGGTTCTCTCCTGATAACAGGTGAGTAAATCGGAATTCATTGGTCGGCTGATTTTAGAGGAATATTTGTACGTTTCAAAATTGGACACTTATCTGGTGAAAACCACACAAAAGGATTCCAATGGAAGGAAATACAAGTTACTGGTAAGTACGCTTAGAATTACTTCTCAGAGTCAGTGCTGGTCTAAAAGATGCAGCACTGGGTTCTCTCCTGATAATAGGTGAGTAAATCGGAATTCGTACTTCGGCTGATTTTAGAGGAATATTTGTAAGTTTCAAAAATGGACACTTAGAAACTTTTCTGGTGAAAACCACACAATGGATTCCTATGGAAGGAAATACAAGTTACTGGAAAGTACGCTTAGAATTACTTTTCAGGGTCAGTGCTGGACTAAAAGATGCAGCACTGGGTTCTCTCCTGATAACAGGTGAGTAAATCGAAATTCGTAGTTCGGCTGATTTTAGATGAATAATTGTACGTTTCAAAAATGGACACTTATCTGCTGAAAACCACACAAAGGATTCCTATGGAAGGAAATATAAGTTACTGGTAAGTACGCTTAGAACTACTTCTCAGAGTCAGTGCTATTCTAAAAGATGCAGCACTGGGTTCTCTCCTGATAACAGGTGAGTAAATCGGAATTCGTAGTTCGGCTGATTTTAGAGGAATATTTGTACGTTTCAAAAACTGGACACTTAGAAACTTTTCTGGTGAAAACCACACAATGGATTCCTATGGAAGGAAATACAAGTTACTGGTAAGTACGCTTAGAATTACTTTTCATGGTCAGTGCTGGACTAAAAGATGCAGCACTGGGTTCTCTCCTGATAACAGGTGAGTAAATCGTAATTCGTAGTTCGGCTGATTTTAGAGGAATATTTGTACGTTTCAAAAATGGGCACTTAGAAACTTTTCTGGTGAAAACCGCACAATGGATTCCTATGGAATGAAATACAAGTTACTGGTAAGTACGCTTAGAAAATACTTTTCAGGGACAGTGCTGGACTAAAAGATGCAGCACTGGGTTCTCTCCTGAAAACAGGTGAGTAAATCAGAATTCGTAGTTCGGCTGATTTTAGAGGAATATTTGTACGTATCAAAATTGGACACTAAGAAACTTTTCTGGTGAAAACCACACAATGGATTCCGATGCAAGGAAATACAAGTTACTGGTAAGTACGCTTAGAATTACTTTTCAGGGTCAGTACTGGACTGAAAGATGCAGCACTGGGTTATCTCCTGATAACAGGAGAGTAAATCGGAATTCGTAGTTCAACTCATTTTAGAGGAATATTGTACGTTTCAAAAATGGACAATTAGAAACTTTTCTGCTCAAAACCCCACAATGGATTCCTATGGAATGAAATACAAGTTACTGGTAAGTACACTTAGAATTACTTTTCAGGGTCAGTGTTGGACTAAAAGATGGAGCACTGGGTTCTCTCCTGATAACAGGTGAGTAAATCAGAATTCGTACTTCAGCTGATTTTAGAGGAATATTTGTAAGTTTCAAAAATGGACACAAAAACTTTTCTGGTGAAAACCACACAATGGATTCCTATTTAAGGAAATACAAGTTACTGGTAAGTACGCTTAGAATTACTTTTCATGGTCTGTGCTGGGATTAAAGATGCAGCACTGGGTTCTCTCCTGATCACAGGTGAGTAAATCGGAATTAGTAGTTCGGCTGATTTTAGAGGAATATTTGTACGTTTCAAAATTGGACACTTATCTGGTGAAAACCACACAAAGGATTCCTATGGAAGGAAATATAAGTTACTGGTAAGTACGCTTAGAACTACTTCTCAGAGTCAGTGCTGTTCTAAAAGATGCAGCACTGGGTTCTCTCCTGATAACAGGTGAGTAAATCAGAATTCGTACTTCAGCTGATTTTAGAGGAATATTTGTACCTTTCAAAATTGGACACTTAGAAACTTTTCTGGTGAAAACCACACAATGGATTCCTATGGAAGGAAAAACAAGTTCCTGGTAAGTATGCTTAGAATTACTTTTCAGGGTCTGTACTGGGCTGAAAGATGTAGCAGCGGGTTCTCTCCTGATAACAGGTGAGTAAATCGGAATTCGTTGTTCGGCTGATTTTAGAGGCATATTTGTACGTTTCAAAAATGGACACTTAGAAACTTTTCTGGTGAAAACCACACAATGGATTCCTATGGAAGGAAATACAAGTTATTGGTAAGTACGCTTAGAATTACTTTTCAGAGTCAGTGCTGGTCTAAACCATGCAGCACTGGGTTCTCTCCTGATAACAAGTGAGTAAATCGGAATTTGTAGTTTGGCTGATTTTCTAGGAATATTTGTACGTTTCAAAAATGGACACTTAGAAACTTTTCTGGTGAAAACCACACAATGGATTCCTATGGAAGGAAATACAAGTTACTGGTAAGTACGCTTAGAATTACTTTTCAGCGTCAGTGCTGGTCTAAAAGATGCAGCACTGGGTTCTCTCCTGATAAAACGTGAGTAAATCAGAATTCGTACTTCGGCTGATTTTAGAGGAATATTTGTAAGTTTCAAAAATGGACACTTAGAAACTTTTCTGGTGAAAACCACACAATGGATTCCTATGGAATGAAATACAAGTTACTGGTAAGTACTCTTAGAATTACTTTTCAGCGTCAGTGCTGGTCTAAAAGATGCAGCACTGGGTTCTCTCCTGATAAAAGGTGAGTAAATCAGAATTCGTACTTCGGCTGATTTTAGAGGAATATTTGTAAGTTTCAAAAATGGACACTTAGAAACTTTTCTGGTGAAAACCACACAATGGATTCCTATGGAAGGAAATACAAGTTACTGGAAAGTACGCTTAGAATTACTTTTCAGGGTCAGTGCTGGACTAAAAGATGCAGCACTGGGTTCTCTCCTGATAACAGGTGAGTAAATCGGAATTCGTAGTTCGGCTGATCTTAGAGGAATATTTGTACATTTCAAAAATGGACACAGAAACTTTTCTGGTGAAAACCACACAATGGATTCCTATGGAAGGAAATATAAGTTACTGGTAAGTACGCTTAGAATTACTTTTCAGAGTCAGTGCTGGTCTAAAAGATGCAGCACTGGGATCTCTCCTGATAACAGGTGAGTAAATCGGAATTTGTAGTTCGGCTGATATTAAAGGAATATTTGTGCGTTTCAAAAATGGACACAGAATCTTTTCTGGTGAAAACCACACAATGGATTTCTATGGAAAGAAATACAAGTTACTGGTAAGTACGCTTAAAATTACTTTTCAGGGTCAGTGCTGGGCTGAAAGATGCAGCACTGGGTTCTCTCCTGATAACAGGTGAGTAAATCGGAATTCGTAGTTCGGCTGATTTTAGAGGAATATTTGTACGTTTCAAAATTGGACACTTATCTGGTGAAAACCACACAAAAGGATTCCAATGGAAGGAAATACAAGTTACTGGTAAGTACGCTTATAATTACTTTTCAGGGTTAGTGCTGGGCTAAAAGATGCAGCACTGGGTTCTCTCCTGATAACAGGTGAGTAAATCGGAATTCGTTGGTCGGCTGATTTTAGAGGAATATTTGTACGTTTCAAAATTGGACACTTATCTGGTGAATACCACACAAAAGGATTCCAATGGAAGGAAATACAAGTTACTGGTAAGTACGCTTAGAATTACTTCTCAGAGTCAGTGCTGGTCTAAAAGATGCAGCACTGGGTTCTCTCCTGATAATAGGTGAGTAAATCAGAATTCGTACTTCGGCTGATTTTAGAGGAATATTTGTAAGTTTCAAAAATGGACACTTAGAAACTTTTCTGGTGAAAACCACACAATGGATTCCTATGGAAGGAAATACAAGTTACTGGAAAGTACGCTTAGAATTACTTTTCAGGGTCAGTGCTGGACTAAAAGATGCAGCACTGGGTTCTCTCCTGATAACAGGTGAGTAAATCGAAATTCGTAGTTCGGCTGATTTTAGATGAATAATTGTACGTTTCAAAAATGGACACGGAAACTTTTCTGGTGAAAACCACACAATGGATTCCTATGGAAGGGAATACAAGTTACTGGTAAGTACGCTTAGAATTACTTTTCAGGGTCAGTGCTGGGCTAAAAGATGCAGCACTGGGTTCTCTCCTGATAACAGGTGAGTAAATCGGAATTCGTAGTTCGGCTGATTTTAGAGGAATATTTGTACGTATCAAAATTGGACACTAAGAAACTTTTCTGGTGAAAACCACACAATGGATTCCGATGCAAGGAAATACAAGTTACTGGTAAGTACGCTTAGAATTACTTTTCAGGGTCAGTACTGGACTGAAAGATGCAGCACTGGGTTATCTCCTGATAACAGGAGAGTAAATCGGAATTCGTAGTTCAACTCATTTTAGAGGAATATTGTACGTTTCAAAAATGGACAATTAGAAACTTTTCTGCTCAAAACCCCACAATGGATTCCTATGGAATGAAATACAAGTTACTGGTAAGTACACTTAGAATTACTTTTCAGGGTCAGTGTTGGACTAAAAGATGGAGCACTGGGTTCTCTCCTGATAACAGGTGAGTAAATCAGAATTCGTACTTCAGCTGATTTTAGAGGAATATTTGTAAGTTTCAAAAATGGACACAAAAACTTTTCTGGTGAAAACCACACAATGGATTCCTATTTAAGGAAATACAAGTTACTGGTAAGTACGCTTAGAATTACTTTTCATGGTCTGTGCTGGGATTAAAGATGCAGCACTGGGTTCTCTCCTGATCACAGGTGAGTAAATCGGAATTAGTAGTTCGGCTGATTTTAGAGGAATATTTGTACGTTTCAAAATTGGACACTTATCTGGTGAAAACCACACAAAGGATTCCTATGGAAGGAAATATAAGTTACTGGTAAGTACGCTTAGAACTACTTCTCAGAGTCAGTGCTGTTCTAAAAGATGCAGCACTGGGTTCTCTCCTGATAACAGGTGAGTAAATCAGAATTCGTACTTCAGCTGATTTTAGAGGAATATTTGTACCTTTCAAAATTGGACACTTAGAAACTTTTCTGGTGAAAACCACACAATGGATTCCTATGGAAGGAAAAACAAGTTCCTGGTAAGTATGCTTAGAATTACTTTTCAGGGTCTGTACTGGGCTGAAAGATGTAGCAGCGGGTTCTCTCCTGATAACAGGTGAGTAAATCGGAATTCGTTGTTCGGCTGATTTTAGAGGCATATTTGTACGTTTCAAAAATGGACACTTAGAAACTTTTCTGGTGAAAACCACACAATGGATTCCTATGGAAGGAAATACAAGTTATTGGTAAGTACGCTTAGAATTACTTTTCAGAGTCAGTGCTGGTCTAAACCATGCAGCACTGGGTTCTCTCCTGATAACAAGTGAGTAAATCGGAATTTGTAGTTTGGCTGATTTTCTAGGAATATTTGTACGTTTCAAAAATGGACACTTAGAAACTTTTCTGGTGAAAACCACACAATGGATTCCTATGGAAGGAAATACAAGTTACTGGTAAGTACGCTTAGAATTACTTTTCAGCGTCAGTGCTGGTCTAAAAGATGCAGCACTGGGTTCTCTCCTGATAAAACGTGAGTAAATCAGAATTCGTACTTCGGCTGATTTTAGAGGAATATTTGTAAGTTTCAAAAATGGACACTTAGAAACTTTTCTGGTGAAAACCACACAATGGATTCCTATGGAATGAAATACAAGTTACTGGTAAGTACTCTTAGAATTACTTTTCAGCGTCAGTGCTGGTCTAAAAGATGCAGCACTGGGTTCTCTCCTGATAAAAGGTGAGTAAATCAGAATTCGTACTTCGGCTGATTTTAGAGGAATATTTGTAAGTTTCAAAAATGGACACTTAGAAACTTTTCTGGTGAAAACCACACAATGGATTCCTATGGAAGGAAATACAAGTTACTGGAAAGTACGCTTAGAATTACTTTTCAGGGTCAGTGCTGGACTAAAAGATGCAGCACTGGGTTCTCTCCTGATAACAGGTGAGTAAATCGGAATTCGTAGTTCGGCTGATCTTAGAGGAATATTTGTACATTTCAAAAATGGACACAGAAACTTTTCTGGTGAAAACCACACAATGGATTCCTATGGAAGGAAATATAAGTTACTGGTAAGTACGCTTAGAATTACTTTTCAGAGTCAGTGCTGGTCTAAAAGATGCAGCACTGGGATCTCTCCTGATAACAGGTGAGTAAATCGGAATTTGTAGTTCGGCTGATATTAAAGGAATATTTGTGCGTTTCAAAAATGGACACAGAATCTTTTCTGGTGAAAACCACACAATGGATTTCTATGGAAAGAAATACAAGTTACTGGTATGTACGCTTAAAATTACTTTTCAGGGTCAGTGCTGGGCTGAAAGATGCAGCACTGGGTTCTCTCCTGATAACAGGTGAGTAAATCGGAATTCGTAGTTCGGCTGATTTTAGAGGAATATTTGTACGTTTCAAAATTGGACACTTATCTGGTGAAAACCACACAAAAGGATTCCAATGGAAGGAAATACAAGTTACTGGTAAGTACGCTTATAATTACTTTTCAGGGTTAGTGCTGGGCTAAAAGATGCAGCACTGGGTTCTCTCCTGATAACAGGTGAGTAAATCGGAATTCGTTGGTCGGCTGATTTTAGAGGAATATTTGTACGTTTCAAAATTGGACACTTATCTGGTGAATACCACACAAAAGGATTCCAATGGAAGGAAATACAAGTTACTGGTAAGTACGCTTAGAATTACTTCTCAGAGTCAGTGCTGGTCTAAAAGATGCAGCACTGGGTTCTCTCCTGATAATAGGTGAGTAAATCAGAATTCGTACTTCGGCTGATTTTAGAGGAATATTTGTAAGTTTCAAAAATGGACACTTAGAAACTTTTCTGGTGAAAACCACACAATGGATTCCTATGGAAGGAAATACAAGTTACTGGAAAGTACGCTTAGAATTACTTTTCAGGGTCAGTGCTGGACTAAAAGATGCAGCACTGGGTTCTCTCCTGATAACAGGTGAGTACATCGAAATTCGTAGTTCGGCTGATTTTAGATGAATAATTGTACGTTTCAAAAATGGACACGGAAACTTTTCTGGTGAAAACCACACAATGGATTCCTATGGAAGGGAATACAAGTTACTGGTAAGTACGCTTAGAATTACTTTTCAGGGTCAGTGCTGGGCTAAAAGATGCAGCACTGGGTTCTCTCCTGATAACAGGTGAGTAAATCGGAATTCGTAGTTCGGCTGATTTTAGAGGAATATTTGTACGTATCAAAATTGGACACTAAGAAACTTTTCTGGTGAAAACCACACAATGGATTCCGATGCAAGGAAATACAAGTTACTGGTAAGTACGCTTAGAATTACTTTTCAGAGTCAGTGCTGTTCTAAAAGATGCAGCACTGGGTTCTCTCCTGATAACAGGTGAGTAAATCAGAATTCGTACTTCAGCTGATTTTAGAGGAATATTTGTACCTTTCAAAATTGGACACTCAGAAACTTTTCTGGTGAAAACCACACAATGGATTCCTATGGAAGGAAAAACAAGTTCCTGGTAAGTATGCTTAGAATTACTTTTCAGGGTCTGTACTGGGCTGAAAGATGTAGCAGCGTGTTCTCTCCTGATAACAGGTGAGTAAATCGGAATTCGTTGTTCGGCTGATTTTAGAGGCATATTTGTACGTTTCAAAAATGGACACTTAGAAACTTTTCTGGTGAAAACCACACAATGGATTCCTATGGAAGGAAATACAAGTTATTGGTAAGCACGCTTAGAATTACTTTTCAGAGTCAGTGCTGGTCTAAACCATGCAGCACTGGGTTCTCTCCTGATAACAAGTGAGTAAATCGGAATTTGTAGTTCGGCTGATTTTCTAGGAATATTTGTACGTTTCAAAAATGGACACTTAGAAACTTTTCTGGTGAAAACCACACAATGGATTCCTATGGAAGGAAATACAAGTTACTGGTAAGTACGCTTAGAATTACTTTTCAGCGTCAGTGCTGGTCTAAAAGATGCAGCACTGGGTTCTCTCCTGATAAAACGTGAGTAAATCAGAATTCGTACTTCGGCTGATTTTAGAGGAATATTTGTAAGTTTCAAAAATGGACACTTAGAAACTTTTCTGGTGAAAACCACACAATGGATTCCTATGGAAGGAAATACAAGTTACTGGAAAGTACGCTTAGAATTACTTTTCAGGGTCAGTGCTGGACTAAAAGATGCAGCACTGGGTTCTCTCCTGATAACAGGTGAGTAAATCGGAATTCGTAGTTCGGCTGATCTTAGAGGAATATTTGTACGTTTCAAAAATGGACACAGAAACTTTTCTGGTGAAAACCACACAATGGATTCCTATGGAAGGAAATATAAGTTACTGGTAAGTACGCTTAGAATTACTTTTCAGAGTCAGTGCTGGTCTAAAAGATGCAGCACTGGGTTCTTTCCTGATAATAGGTGAGTAAATCGGAATTCGTACTTCGGCTGATTTTAGAGGAATATTTGTAAGTTTCAAAAATGGACACTTAGAAACTTTTTTGGTGAAAACCACACAATGGATTCCTATGGAAGGAAATACAAGTTACTGGAAAGTACGCTTAGAATTACTTTTCAGGGTCAGTGCTGGACTAAAAGATGCAGCACTGGGTTCTCTCCTGATAACAGGTGAGTAAATCGAAATTCGTAGTTCGGCTGATTTTAGATGAATAATTGTACGTTTCAAAAATGGACACGGAAACTTTTCTGGTGAAAACCACACAATGGATTCCTATGGAAGGGAATACAAGTTACTGGTAAGTACGCTTAGAATTACTTCTCAGAGTCAGTGCTGGTCTAAAAGATGCAGCACTGGGTTCTTTCCTGATAATAGGTGAGTAAATCGGAATTCGTACTTCGGCTGATTTTAGAGGAATATTTGTAAGTTTCAAAAATGGACACTAAGAAACTTTTCTGGTGAAAACCACACAATGGATTTCTATGGAAAGAAATACAAGTTACTGGTAAGTACGCTTAGAATTACTTTTCAGGGTCAGTGCTGGGCTAAAAGATGCAGCACTGGGTTCTCTCCTGATAACAGGTGAGTAAATCAGAATTCGTACTTCGGCTGATTATAGAGGAATATTTGTAAGTTTCAAAAATGGACACTTAGAAACTTTTCTGGTGAAAACCACACAATGGATTCCTATGGAAGGAAATACAAGTTACTGGTAAGTACGCTTAGAATTACTTTTTAGGGTCAGTGCTGGACTAAAAGATGCAGCACTGGGTTCTCGCCTGATAACAGGTGAGTAAATCGGAATTTGTAGTTTGGCTGATTTTAAAGGAATATTTGTACGTTTCAAAAATGGACACTTACAAACTTTTCTGGTGAAAACCACACAATGGATTCCTATGAAAGGAAATACAAGTTACTGGTAAGTACGCTTAGAATTACTTTTCAGGGTCAGTGCTGGGCTAAAAGATGCAGCACTGGGTTCTCTCCTGATAACAGATGAGTAAATCGGAATTCGTAGTTCGGCTGATTTTAGAGGAATATTTGTAAGTTTCAAAAATGGACACAGAAACTTTTCTGGTGAAAACCACACAATGGATTCCTATGGAAGGAAATACAAGTTACTGGTAAGTACGCTTAGAATTACTTCCCAGAGTCAGTGCTGGTCTAAAAGATGCAGCACTGGGTTCTCTCCTGATAACAGGTGAGTAAATCGAAATTCGTAGTTCGGCTGATTTTAGATGAATAATTGTGCGTTTCAAAAATGGACACGGAAACTTTTCTGGTGAAAACCACACAATGGATTCCTATGGAAGGGAATACAAGTTACTGGTAAGTACGCTTAGAATTACTTTTCAGGGTCAGTGCTGGGCTAAAAGATGCAGCACTGGGTTCTCTCCTGATAACAGGTGAGTAAATCGGAATTCGTAGTTCGGCTGATTTTAGAGAAATATTTGTACGTATCAAAATTGGACACTAAGAAACTTTTCTGGTGAAAACCACACAATGGATTCCGATGCAAGGAAATACAAGTTACTGGTAAGTACGCTTAGAATTACTTTTCAGGGTCAGTGCTGGGCTAAAAGATGCAGCACTGGGTTCTCTCCTGATAACAGGTGAGTAAATCAGAATTCGTACTTCGGATGATTTTAGAGGAATATTTGTAAGTTTCAAAAATGGACACTTAGAAACCTTTCTGGTGAAAACCACACAATGGATTCCTATGGAAGGAAATACAAGTTACTGGTAAGTACGCTTAGAATTACTTCCCAGAGTCAGTGCTGGTCTAAAAGATGCAGCACTGGGTTCTCTCCTGATAACAGGTGAGTAAATCGAAATTCGTAGTTCGGCTGATTTTAGATGAATAATTGTACGTTTCAAAAATGGACACGGAAACTTTTCTGGTGAAAACCACACAATGGAATCCTATGGAAGGAAATACAAGTTACTGGAAATTACGCTTAGAATTACTTTTCAGGGTCAGTGCTGGACTAAAAGATGCAGCACTGGGTTCTCTCCTGATAACAGGTGAGTTAATCGGAATTCATAGTTCGGCTGATTTTAGAGGAATATTTGTACATTTCAAAAATGGACACAGAAACTTTTCTGGTGAAAACCACACAATGGATTCCTATGGAAGGAAATACAAGTTACTGGTAAGTACGCTTAGAATTACTTTTCAGGGTCAGTGCTGGGCTAAAAGATGCAGCACTGGGTTCTCTCCTGATAACAGGTGAGTAAATCGGAATTCGTAGTTCGGCTGATTTTAGAGGAATATTTGTACGTTTTAAAAATGGGCACTTAGAAACTTTTCTGGTGAAAATCACATAATGGATTCCTATGGAAGGAAATACAAGTTACTGGTAAGTACGCTTAGAATTACTTTTCAGGGTCAGTGCTGGGATTAAAGATGCAGCACTGGGTTCTCTCCTGATCACAGGTGAGTAAATCGGAATTAGTAGTCCGGCTGATTTTAGAGGAATATTTGTACGTTTCAAAATTGGACACTTATCTGCTGAAAAACACACAAAGGATTCCTATGGAAGGAAATATAAGTTACTGGTAAGTACGCTTAGAACTACTTCTCAGAGTCAGTGCTATTCTAAAAGATGCAGCACTGGGTTCTCTCCTGATAACAGGTGAGTAAATCGGAATTCGTAGTTCGGCTGATTTTAGAGGAATATTTGTACGTATCAAAATTGGACACTAAGAAACTTTTCTGGTGAAAACCACACAATGGATTCCGATGCAAGGAAATACAAGTTACTGGTAAGTACGCTTAGAATTACTTTTCAGGGTCAGTGCTGGGCTAAAAGATGCAGCACTGGGTTCTCTCCTGATAACAGGTGAGTAAATCAGAATTCGTACTTCGGATGATTTTAGAGGAATATTTGTAAGTTTCAAAAATGGACACTTAGAAACTTTTCTGGTGAAAACCACACAATGGATTCCTATGGAAGGAAATACAAGTTACTGGTAAGTACGCTTAGAATTACTTTTTAGGGTCAGTGCTGGACTAAAAGATGCAGCACTGGGTTCTCGCCTGATAACAGGTGAGTAAATCGGAATTTGTAGTTCGGCCGATTTTAAAGGAATATTTGTACGTTTCAAAAATGGACACTTACAAACTTTTCTGGTGAAAACCACACAATGGATTCCTATGAAAGGAAATACAAGTTACTGGTAAGTACGCTTAGAATTACTTTTCAGGGTCAGTGCTGGGCTAAAAGATGCAGCACTGGGTTCTCTCCTGATAACAGGTGAGTAAATCGGAATTTGTAGTTCGGCTGATTTTAGAGGAATATTTGTAGGTTTCAAAAATGGACACAGAAACTTTTCTGGTGAAAACCACACAATGGATTCCTATGGAAGGAAATACAAGTTACTGGTAAGTACGCTTAGAATTACTTTTCAGGGTCAGTGCTGGGCTAAAAGATGCAGCACTGGGTTCTCTCCTGATAACAGATGAGTAAATCGGAATTCGTAGTTCGGCTGATTTTAGAGGAATATTTGTACGTTTCAAAAATGGACACAGAAACTTTTCTGGTGAAAACCACACAATGGATTCCTATGGAAGGAAATATAAGTTACTGGTAAATACGCTTAGAATTACTTTTCAGAGTCAGTGCTGGTCTAAAAGATGCAGCACTGGGATCTCTCCTGATAACAGGTGAGTAAATCGGAATTTGTAGTTCGGCTGATATTAAAGGAATATTTGTGCGTTTCAAAAATGGACACAGAATCTTTTCTGGTGAAAACCACACAATGGATTTCTATGGAAAGAAATACAAGTTACTGGTAAGTACGCTTAAAATTACTTTTCAGGGTCAGTGCTGGGCTGAAAGATGCAGCACTGGGTTCTCTCCTGATAACAGGTGAGTAAATCGGAATTCGTAGTTCGGCTGATTTTAGAGGAATATTTGTACGTTTCAAAATTGGACACTTATCTGGTGAAAACCACACAAAAGGATTCCAATGGAAGGAAATACAAGTTACTGGTAAGTACGCTTATAATTACTTTTCAGGGTTAGTGCTGGGCTAAAAGATGCAGCACTGGGTTCTCTCCTGATAACAGGTGAGTAAATCGGAATTCGTTGGTCGGCTGATTTTAGAGGAATATTTGTACGTTTCAAAATTGGACACTTATCTGGTGAAAACCACACAAAAGGATTCCAATGGAAGGAAATACAAGTTACTGGTAAGTACGCTTAGAATTACTTCTCAGAGTCAGTGCTGGTCTAAAAGATGCAGCACTGGGTTCTTTCCTGATAATAGGTGAGTAAATCGGAATTCGTACTTCGGCTGATTTTAGAGGAATATTTGTAAGTTTCAAAAATGGAAACTTAGAAACTTTTCTGGTGAAAACCACACAATGGATTCCTATGGAAGGAAATACAAGTTACTGGAAAGTACGCTTAGAATTACTTTTCAGGGTCAGTGCTGGACTAAAAGATGCAGCACTGGGTTCTCTCCTGATAACAGGTGAGTAAATCGAAATTCGTAGTTCGGCTGATTTTAGATGAATAATTGTACGTTTCAAAAATGGACACGGAAACTTTTCTGGTGAAAACCACACAATGGATTCCTATGGAAGGGAATACAAGTTACTGGTAAGTACGCTTAGAATTACTTTTCAGGGTCAGTGCTGGGCTAAAAGATGCAGCACTGGGTTCTCTCCTGATAACAGGTGAGTAAATCGGAATTCGTAGTTCGGCTGATTTTAGAGGAATATTTGTACGTATCAAAATTGGACACTAAGAAACTTTTCTGGTGAAAACCACACAATGGATTCCGATGCAAGGAAATACAAGTTACTGGTAAGTACGCTTAGAATTACTTTTCAGGGTCAGTGCTGGGCTAAAAGATGCAGCACTGGGTTCTCTCCTGATAACAGGTGAGTAAATCAGAATTCGTACTTCGGCTGATTATAGAGGAATATTTGTAAGTTTCATAAATGGACACTTAGAAACTTTTCTGGTGAAAACCACACAATGGATTCCTATGAAAGGAAATACAAGTTACTGGTAAGTACGCTTAGAATTACTTTTCAGGGTCAGTGCTGGGCTAAAAGATGCAGCACTGGGTTCTCTCCTGATAACAGATGAGTAAATCGGAATTCGTAGTTCGGCTGATTTTAGAGGAATATTTGTAAGTTTCAAAAATGGACACAGAAACTTTTCTGGTGAAAACCACACAATGGATTCCTATGGAAGGAAATACAAGTTACTGGTAAGTACGCTTAGAATTACTTCCCAGAGTCAGTGCTGGTCTAAAAGATGCAGCACTGGGTTCTCTCCTGATAACAGGTGAGTAAATCGAAATTCGTAGTTCGGCTGATTTTAGATGAATAATTGTACGTTTCAAAAATGGACACGGAAACTTTTCTGGTGAAAACCACACAATGGAATCCTATGGAAGGAAATACAAGTTACTGGAAAGTACGCTTAGAATTACTTTTCAGGGTCAGTGCTGGGCTAAAAGATGCAGCACTGGGTTCTCTCCTGATAACAGGTGAGTAAATCGAAATTCGTAGTTCGGCTGATTTTAGATGAATAATTGTACGTTTCAAAAATGGACACGGAAACTTTTCTGGTGAAAACCACACAATGGAATCCTATGGAAGGAAATACAAGTTACTGGAAAGTACGCTTAGAATTACTTTTCAGGGTCAGTGCTGGACTAAAAGATGCAGCACTGGGTTCTCTCCTGATAACAGGTGAGTTAATCGGAATTCATAGTTCGGCTGATTTTAGAGGAATATTTGTACATTTCAAAAATGGACACAGAAACTTTTCTGGTGAAAACCACACAATGGATTCCTATGGAAGGAAATACAAGTTACTGGTAAGTACGCTTAGAATTACTTTTCAGGGTCAGTGCTGGGCTAAAAGATGCAGCACTGGGTTCTCTCCTGATAACAGGTGAGTAAATCGGAATTCGTAGTTCGGCTGATTTTAGAGGAATATTTGTACGTTTTAAAAATGGGCACTTAGAAACTTTTCTGGTGAAAATCACATAATGGATTCCTATGGAAGGAAATACAAGTTACTGGTAAGTACGCTTAGAATTACTTTTCAGGGTCAGTGCTGGGATTAAAGATGCAGCACTGGGTTCTCTCCTGATCACAGGTGAGTAAATCGGAATTAGTAGTCCGGCTGATTTTAGAGGAATATTTGTACGTTTCAAAATTGGACACTTATCTGCTGAAAACCACACAAAGGATTCCTATGGAAGGAAATATAAGTTACTGGTAAGTACGCTTAGAACTACTTCTCAGAGTCAGTGCTATTCTAAAAGATGCAGCACTGGGTTCTCTCCTGATAACAGGTGAGTAAATCGGAATTCGTAGTTCGGCTGATTTTAGAGGAATATTTGTACGTATCAAAATTGGACACTAAGAAACTTTTCTGGTGAAAACCACACAATGGATTCCGATGCAAGGAAATACAAGTTACTGGTAAGTACGCTTAGAATTACTTTTCAGGGTCAGTGCTGGGCTAAAAGATGCAGCACTGGGTTCTCTCCTGATAACAGGTGAGTAAATCAGAATTCGTACTTCGGATGATTTTAGAGGAATATTTGTAAGTTTCAAAAATGGACACTTAGAAACTTTTCTGGTGAAAACCACACAATGGATTCCTATGGAAGGAAATACAAGTTACTGGTAAGTACGCTTAGAATTACTTTTTAGGGTCAGTGCTGGACTAAAAGATGCAGCACTGGGTTCTCGCCTGATAACAGGTGAGTAAATCGGAATTTGTAGTTCGGCTGATTTTAAAGGAATATTTGTACGTTTCAAAAATGGACACTTACAAACTTTTCTGGTGAAAACCACACAATGGATTCCTATGAAAGGAAATACAAGTTACTGGTAAGTACGCTTAGAATTACTTTTCAGGGTCAGTGCTGGGCTAAAAGATGCAGCACTGGGTTCTCTCCTGATAACAGGTGAGTAAATCGGAATTTGTAGTTCGGCTGATTTTAGAGGAATATTTGTATGTTTCAAAAATGGACACAGAAACTTTTCTGGTGAAAACCACACAATGGATTCCTATGGAAGGAAATACAAGTTACTGGTAAGTACGCTTAGAATTACTTTTCAGGGTCAGTGCTGGGCTAAAAGATGCAGCACTGGGTTCTCTCCTGATAACAGATGAGTAAATCGGAATTCGTAGTTCGGCTGATTTTAGAGGAATATTTGTAAGTTTCAAAAATGGACACAGAAACTTTTCTGGTGAAAACCACACAATGGATTCCTATGGAAGGAAATACAAGTTACTGGTAAGTACGCTTAGTATTACTTCTCAGAGTCAGTGCTGGTCTAAAAGATGCAGCACTGGGTTCTCTCCTGATAATAGGTGAGTAAATCGGAATTTGTAGTTCGGCTGATTTCAGAGGAATATTTGTAAGTTTCAAAAATGGACACTTAGAAACTTTTCTGGTGAAAACCACACAATGGATTCCTATGGAAGGAAATACAAGTTACTGGTAAGTACGCTTAGAATTACTTTTCAGAGTCAGTGCTGGTCTAAACCATGCAGCACTGGGTTCTCTCCTGATAACAAGTGAGTAAATCGGAATTTGTAGTTCGGCTGATTTTATAGGAATATTTGTACGTTTCAAAAATGGACACTTAAAAACTTTTCTGGTGAAAACCACACAATGGATTCCTATGGAAGGAAATACAAGTTACTGGTAAGTACGCTTGTACGCTTAGAATTACTTTTCAGCGTCAGTGCTGGTCTAAAAGATGCAGCACTGGGTTCTCTCCTGATAAAAGGTGAGTAAATCAGAATTCGTACTTCGGCTGATTTTAGAGGAATATTTGTAAGTTTCAAAAATGGACACTTAGAAACTTTTCTGGTGAAAACCTCACAATGGAATCCTATGGAAGGAAATACAAGTTACTGGAAAGTACGCTTAGAATTACTTTTCAGGGTCAGTGCTGGACTAAAAGATGCAGCACTGGGTTCTCTCCTGATAACAGGTGAGTTAATCGGAATTCGTAGTTCGGCTGATTTTAGAGGAATATTTGTACATTTCAAAAATGGACACAGAAACTTTTCTGGTGAAAACCACACAATGGATTCCTATGGAAGGAAATACAAGTTACTGGTAAGTACGCTTAGAATTACTTTTCAGGGTCAGTGCTGGGCTGAAAGATGCAGCACTGGGTTCTCTCCTGATAACAGGTGAGTAAATCGGAATTCGTAGTTCGGCTGATTTTAAAGGAATATTTGTACGTTTTAATAATGGGCACTTAGAAACTTTTCTGGTGAAAATCACATAATGGATTCCTATGGAAGGAAATACAAGTTACTGGTAAGTACGCTTAGAATTACTTTTCAGGGTCAGTGCTGAGATTAAAGATGCAGCACTGGGTTCTCTCCTGATCACAGGTGAGTAAATCGGAATTAGTAGTCCGGCTGATTTTAGAGGAATATTTGTACGTTTCAAAATTGGACACTTATCTGCTGAAAACCACACAAAGGATTCCTATGGAAGGAAATATAAGTTACTGGTAAGTACGCTTAGAACTACTTCTCAGAGTCAGTGCTATTCTAAAAGATGCAGCACTGGGTTCTCTCCTGATAACAGGTGAGTAAATCGGAATTCGTAGTTCGGCTGATTTTAGAGGAATATTTGTACGTATCAAAATTGGACACTAAGAAACTTTTCTGGTGAAAACCACACAATGGATTCCGATGCAAGGAAATACAAGTTACTGGTAAGTACGCTTAGAATTACCTTTTAGGGTCAGTGCTGGGCTAAAAGATGCAGCACTGGGTTCTCTCCTGATAACAGGTGAGTAAATCAGAATTCGTACTTCGGATGATTTTAGAGGAATATTTGTAAGTTTCAAAAATGGACACTTAGAAACTTTTCTGGTGAAAACCACACAATGGATTCCTATGGAAGGAAATACAAGTTACTGGTAAGTACGCTTAGAATTACTTTTTAGGGTCAGTGCTGGACTAAAAGATGCAGCACTGGGTTCTCGCCTGATAACAGGTGAGTAAATCGGAATTTGTAGTTTGGCTGATTTTAAAGGAATATTTGTACGTTTCAAAAATGGACACTTACAAACTTTTCTGGTGAAAACCACACAATGGATTCCTATGAAAGGAAATACAAGTTACTGGTAAGTACGCTTAGAATTACTTTTCAGGGTCAGTGCTGGGCTAAAAGATGCAGCACTGGGTTCTCTCCTGATAACAGGTGAGTAAATCGGAATTCGTAGTTCGGCTGATTTTAGAGGAATATTTGTATGTTTCAAAAATGGACACAGAAACTTTTCTGGTGAAAACCACACAATGGATTCCTATATAAGGAAATACAAGTTACTGGTAAGTACGCTTAGAATTACTTTTCAGGGTCAGTGCTGGGCTAAAAGATGCAGCACTGGGTTCTCTCCTGATAACAGATGAGTAAATCGGAATTCGTAGTTCGGCTGATTTTAGAGGAATATTTGTACGTTTTAAAAATGGGCACTTAGAAACTTTTCTGGTGAAAATCACATAATGGATTCCTATGGAAGGAAATACAAGTTACTGGTAAGTACGCTTAGAATTACTTTTCAGGGTCAGTGCTGGGATTAAAGATGCAGCACTGGGTTCTCTCCTGATCACAGGTGAGTAAATCGGAATTAGTAGTCCGGCTGATTTTAGAGGAATATTTGTACGTTTCAAAATTGGACACTTATCTGCTGAAAACCACACAAAGGATTCCTATGGAAGGAAATATAAGTTACTGGTAAGTACGCTTAGAACTACTTCTCAGAGTCAGTGCTATTCTAAAAGATGCAGCACTGGGTTCTCTCCTGATAACAGGTGAGTAAATCGGAATTCGTAGTTCGGCTGATTTTAGAGGAATATTTGTACGTATCAAAATTGGACACTAAGAAACTTTTCTGGTGAAAACCACACAATGGATTCCGATGCAAGGAAATACAAGTTACTGGTAAGTACGCTTAGAATTACTTTTCAGGGTCAGTGCTGGGCTAAAAGATGCAGCACTGGGTTCTCTCCTGATAACAGGTGAGTAAATCAGAATTCGTACTTCGGATGATTTTAGAGGAATATTTGTAAGTTTCAAAAATGGACACTTAGAAACTTTTCTGGTGAAAACCACACAATGGATTCCTATGGAAGGAAATACAAGTTACTGGTAAGTACGCTTAGAATTACTTTTTAGGGTCAGTGCTGGACTAAAAGATGCAGCACTGGGTTCTCGCCTGATAACAGGTGAGTAAATCGGAATTTGCAGTTCGGCTGATTTTAAAGGAATATTTGTACGTTTCAAAAATGGACACTTACAAACTTTTCTGGTGAAAACCACACAATGGATTCCTATGAAAGGAAATACAAGTTACTGGTAAGTACGCTTAGAATTACTTTTCAGGGTCAGTGCTGGGCTAAAAGATGCAGCACTGGGTTCTCTCCTGATAACAGGTGAGTAAATCGGAATTTGTAGTTCGGCTGATTTTAGAGGAATATTTGTATGTTTCAAAAATGGACACAGAAACTTTTCTGGTGAAAACCACACAATGGATTCCTATGGAAGGAAATACAAGTTACTGGTAAGTACGCTTAGAATTACTTTTCAGGGTCAGTGCTGGGCTAAAAGATGCAGCACTGGGTTCTCTCCTGATAACAGATGAGTAAATCGGAATTCGTAGTTCGGCTGATTTTAGAGGAATATTTGTAAGTTTCAAAAATGGACACAGAAACTTTTCTGGTGAAAACCACACAATGGATTCCTATGGAAGGAAATACAAGTTACTGGTAAGTACGCTTAGTATTACTTCTCAGAGTCAGTGCTGGTCTAAAAGATGCAGCACTGGGTTCTCTCCTGATAATAGGTGAGTAAATCGGAATTTGTAGTTCGGCTGATTTCAGAGGAATATTTGTAAGTTTCAAAAATGGACACTTAGAAACTTTTCTGGTGAAAACCACACAATGGATTCCTATGGAAGGAAATACAAGTTACTGGTAAGTACGCTTAGAATTACTTTTCAGAGTCAGTGCTGGTCTAAACCATGCAGCACTGGGTTCTCTCCTGATAACAAGTGAGTAAATCGGAATTTGTAGTTCGGCTGATTTTATAGGAATATTTGTACGTTTCAAAAATGGACACTTAAAAACTTTTCTGGTGAAAACCACACAATGGATTCCTATGGAAGGAAATACAAGTTACTGGTAAGTACGCTTGTACGCTTAGAATTACTTTTCAGCGTCTGTGCTGGTCTAAAAGATGCAGCACTGGGTTCTCTCCTGATAAAAGGTGAGTAAATCAGAATTCGTACTTCGGCTGATTTTAGAGAAATATTTGTAAGTTTCAAAAATGGACACTTAGAAACTTTTCTGGTGAAAACCTCACAATGGAATCCTATGGAAGGAAATACAAGTTACTGGAAAGTACGCTTAGAATTACTTTTCAGGGTCAGTGCTGGACTAAAAGATGCAGCACTGGGTTCTCTCCTGATAACAGGTGAGTTAATCGGAATTCGTAGTTCGGCTGATTTTAGAGGAATATTTGTACATTTCAAAAATGGACACAGAAACTTTTCTGGTGAAAACCACACAATGGATTCCTATGGAAGGAAATACAAGTTACTGGTAAGTACGCTTAGAATTACTTTTCAGGGTCAGTGCTGGGCTAAAAGATGCAGCACTGGGTTCTCTCCTGATAACAGGTGAGTAAATCGGAATTCGTAGTTCGGCTGATTTTAAAGGAATATTTGTACGTTTTAATAATGGGCACTTAGAAACTTTTCTGGTGAAAATCACATAATGGATTCTTATGGAAGGAAATACAAGTTACTGGTAAGTACACTTAGAATTACTTTTCAGGGTCAGTGCTGGGATTAAAGATGCAGCACTGGGTTGTCTCCTGATCACAGGTGAGTAAATCGGAATTAGTAGTCCGGCTGATTTTAGAGGAATATTTGTACGTTTCAAAATTGGACACTTATCTGCTGAAAACCACACAAAGGATTCCTATGGAAGGAAATATAAGTTACTGGTAAGTACGCTTAGAACTACTTCTCAGAGTCAGTGCTATTCTAAAAGATGCAGCACTGGGTTCTCTCCTGATAACAGGTGAGTAAATCGGAATTCGTAGTTCGGCTGATTTTAGAGGAATATTTGTACGTATCAAAATTGGACACTGAGAAACTTTTCTGGTGAAAACCACACAATGGATTCCGATGCAAGGAAATACAAGTTACTGGTAAGTACGCTTAGAATTACTTTTCAGGGTCAGTGCTGGGCTAAAAGATGCAGCACTGGGTTCTCTCCTGATAACAGGTGAGTAAATCAGAATTCGTACTTCGGATGATTTTAGAGGAATATTTGTAAGTTTCAAAAATGGACACTTAGAAACTTTTCTGGTGAAAACCACACAATGGATTCCTATGGAAGGAAATACAAGTTACTGGTAAGTACGCTTAGAATTACTTTTTAGGGTCAGTGCTGGACTAAAAGATGCAGCACTGGGTTCTCGCCTGATAACAGGTGAGTAAATCGGAATTTGTAGTTTGGCTGATTTTAAAGGAATATTTGTACGTTTCAAAAATGGACACTTACAAACTTTTCTGGTGAAAACCACACAATGGATTCCTATGAAAGGAAATACAAGTTACTGGTAAGTACGCTTAGAATTACTTTTCAGGGTCAGTGCTGGGCTAAAAGATGCAGCACTGGGTTCTCTCCTGATAACAGGTGAGTAAATCGGAATTCGTAGTTCGGCTGATTTTAGAGGAATATTTGTATGTTTCAAAAATGGACACAGAAACTTTTCTGGTGAAAACCACACAATGGATTCCTATGGAAGGAAATACAAGTTACTGGTAAGTACGCTTAGAATTACTTTTCAGGGTCAGTGCTGGGCTAAAAGATGCAGCACTGGGTTCTCTCCTGATAACAGATGAGTAAATCGGAATTCGTAGTTCGGCTGATTTTAGAGGAATATTTGTAAGTTTCAAAAATGGACACAGAAACTTTTCTGGTGAAAACCACACAATGGATTCCTATGGAAGGAAATACAAGTTACTGGTAAGTACGCTTAGAATTACTTCTCAGAGTCAGTGCTGGTCTAAAAGATGCAGCACTGGGTTATCTCCTGATAATAGGTGAGTAAATCGGAATTTGTAGTTCGGCTGATTTCAGAGGAATATTTGTAAGTTTCAAAAATGGACACTTAGAAACTTTTCTGGTGAAAACCACACAATGGATTCCTATGGAAGGAAATACAAGTTACTGGTAAGTACGCTTGGAATTACTTTTCAGAGTCAGTGCTGGTCTAAACCATGCAGCACTGGGTTCTCTCCTGATAACAAGTGAGTAAATCGGAATTTGTAGTTCGGCTGATTTTATAGGAATATTTGTACGTTTCAAAAATGGACACTTAAAAACTTTTCTGGTGAAAACCACACAATGGATTCCTATGGAAGGAAATACAAGTTACTGGTAAGTACGCTTGTACGCTTAGAATTACTTTTCAGCGTCAGTGCTGGTCTAAAAGATGCAGCACTGGGTTCTCTCCTGATAAAAGGTGAGTAAATCAGAATTCGTACTTTGGCTGATTTTAGAGGAATATTTGTAAGTTTCAAAAATGGACACTTAGAAACTTTTCTGGTGAAAACCTCACAATGGAATCCTATGGAAGGAAATACAAGTTACTGGAAAGTACGCTTAGAATTACTTTTCAGGGTCAGTGCTGGACTAAAAGATGCAGCACTGGGTTCTCTCCTGATAACAGGTGAGTTAATCGGAATTCGTAGTTCGGCTGATTTTAGAGGAATATTTGTACATTTCAAAAATGGACACAGAAACTTTTCTAGTGAAAACCACACAATGGATTCCTATGGAAGGAAATACAAGTTACTGGTAAGTACGCTTAGAATTACTTTTCAGGGTCAGTGCTGGGCTAAAAGATGCAGCACTGGGTTCTCTCCTGATAACAGGTGAGTAAATCGGAATTCGTAGTTCGGCTGATTTTAGAGGAATATTTGTACGTTTTAAAAATGGGCACTTAGAAACTTTTCTGGTGAAAATCACATAATGGATTCCTATGGAAGGAAATACAAGTTACTGGTAAGTACGCTTAGAATTACTTTTCAGGGTCAGTGCTGGGATTAAAGATGCAGCACCGGGTTCTCTCCTGATCACAGGTGAGTAAATCGGAATTAGTAGTCCGGCTGATTTTAGAGGAATATTTGTACGTTTCAAAATTGGACACTTATCTGCTGAAAACCACACAAAGGATTCCTATGGAAGGAAATATAAGTTACTGGTAATTACGCTTAGAACTACTTCTCAGAGTCAGTGCTATTCTAAAAGATGCAGCACTGGGTTCTCTCCTGATAACAGGTGAGTAAATCGGAATTCGTAGTTCGGCTGATTGTAGAGGAATATTTGTACGTTTCAAAAACTGGACACTTAAAAACTTTTCTGGTGAAAACCACACAATGGATTCCTATGGAAGGAAATACAAGTTACTGGTAAGTTCGCTTAGAATTACTTTTCATGGTCAGTGCTGGACTAAAAGATGCAGCACTGGGTTCTCTCCTGATAACAGGTGAGTAAATCGTAATTCGTAGTTCGGCTGATTTTAGAGGGATATTTGTACGTTTCAAAAATGGGCACTTAGAAACTTTTCTGGTGAAAACCGCACAATGGATTCCTATGGAATGAAATATAAGTTACTGGTAAGTACGCTTAGAAAATACTTTTCAGGGACAGTGCTGGACTAAAAGATGCAGCACTGGGTTCTCTCCTGATAACAGGTGAGTAAATCGGAATTCGTAGTTCGGCTGATTGTAGAGGAATATTTGTACGTTTCAAAAATGGACACTTAGAAACTTTTCTGGTGAAAACCACACAATGGATTCCTATAAAAGGAAATACAAGTTACTAGTAAGTACGCTTAGAATTACTTTTCAGGGTCAGTGCTGGACTAAAAGATGCAGCATTGGGTTCTCTTCCGATAACAGGTGAGTAAATCGGAATTCGTAGTTCGGCTGATTTTAGAGGAATATTTGTACGTATCAAAATTGGACACTAAGAAACTTTTCTGGTGAAAACCACACAATGGATTCCGATGCAAGGAAATACAAGTTACTGGTAAGTACGCTTAGAATTACTTTTCAGGGTCAGTACTGGACTGAAAGATGCAGCACTGGGTTATCTCCTGATAACAGGAGAGTAAATCGGAATTCTTAGTTCAACTCATTTTAGAGGAATATTGTACGTTTCAAAAATGGACACTTAGAAACTTTTCTGCTCAAAACCACACAATGGATTCCTATGGAATGAAATACAAGTTACTGGTAAGTACACTTAGAATTACTTTTCAGGGTCAGTGTTGGACTAAAAGATGGAGCACTGGGTTCTCTCCTGATAACAGGTGAGTAAATCGGAATTCGTAGTTCTGCTGCTTTTAGAGGAATATTTGTACGTTTCAAAATTGGACACTTATCTGGTGAAAACCACACAAAAGGATTCCAATGGAAGGAAATACAAGTTACTGGTAAGTACGCTTATAATTACTTTTCAGGGTTAGTGCTGGGCTAAAAGATGCAGCACTGGGTTCTCTCCTGATAACAGGTGAGTAAATCGGAATTCGTTGGTCGGCTGATTTTAGAGGAATATTTGCACGTTTCAAAATTGGACACTTATCTGGTGAAAACCACACAAAAGGATTCCAATGGAAGGATATACAAGTTACTGGTAACTACGCTTAGAATTACTTCTCAGAGTCAGTGCTGGTCTAAAAGATGCAGCACTGGGTTCTCTCCTGATAATAGGTGAGTAAATCGGAATTCGTACTTCGGCTGATTTTAGAGGAATATTTGTAAGTTTCAAAAATGGACACAGAAACTTTTCTGGTGAAAACCACACAATGGATTCCTATGGAAGGAAATACAAGTTACTGGAAAGTACGCTTAGAATTACTTTTCAGGGTCAGTGCTGGACTAAAAGATGCAGCACTGGGTTCTCTCCTGATAACAGGTGAGTAAATCGAAATTCGTAGTTCGGCTGATTTTAGATGAATAATTGTACGTTTCAAAAATGGACACGGAAACTTTTCTGGTGAAAACCACACAATGGATTCCTATGGAAGGGAATACAAGTTACTGGTAAGTACGCTTAGAATTACTTTTCAGGGTCAGTGCTGGGCTAAAAGATGCAGCACTGGGTTCTCTCCTGATAACAGGTGAGTAAATCGGAATTCGTAGTTCGGCTGATTTTAGAGGAATATTTGTACGTATCAAAATTGGACACTAAGAAACTTTTCTGGTGAAAACCACACAATGGATTCCGATGCAAGGAAATACAAGTTACTGGTAAGTACGCTTAGAATTACTTTTCAGGGTCAGTGCTGGGCTAAAAGATGCAGCACTGGGTTCTCTCCTGATAACAGGTGAGTAAATCAGAATTCGTACTTCGGATGATTTTAGAGGAATATTTGTAAGTTTCAAAAATGGACACTTAGAAACTTTTCTGGTGAAAACCACACAATGGATTCCTATGGAAGGAAATACAAGTTACTGGTAAGTACGCTTAGAATTACTTTTTAGGGTCAGTGCTGGACTAAAAGATGCAGCACTGGGTTCTCGCCTGATAACAGGTGAGTAAATCGGAATTTGTAGTTCGGCTGATTTTAAAGGAATATTTGTACGTTTCAAAAATGGACACTTACAAACTTTTCTGGTGAAAACCACACAATGGATTCCTATGAAAGGAAATACAAGTTACTGGTAAGTACGCTTAGAATTACTTTTCAGGGTCAGTGCTGGGCTAAAAGATGCAGCACTGGGTTCTCTCCTGATAACAGGTGAGTAAATCGGAATTCGTAGTTCGGCTGATTTTAGAGGAATATTTGTATGTTTCAAAAATGGACACAGAAACTTTTCTGGTGAAAACCACACAATGGATTCCTATGGAAGGAAATACAAGTTACTGGTAAGTACGCTTAGAATTACTTTTCAGAGTCAGTGCTGGTCTAAAAGATGCAGCACTGGGATCTCTCCTGATAACAGGTGAGTAAATCGGAATTTGTAGTTCGGCTGATATTAAAGGAATATTTGTGCGTTTCAAAAATGGACACAGAAACTTTTCTGGTGAAAACCACACAATGGATTCCTATGGAAAGAAATACAAGTTACTGGTAAGTACGCTTAAAATTACTTTTCAGGGTCAGTGCTGGGCTGAAAGATGCAGCACTGGGTTCTCTCCTGATAACAGGTGAGTAAATCGGAATTCGTAGTTCGGCTGATTTTAGAGGAATATTTGTACGTTTCAAAATTGGACACTTATCCGGTGAAAACCACACAAAAGGATTCCAATGGAAGGAAATACAAGTTACTGGTAAGTATGCTTAGAATTACTTTTCAGGGTCAGTGCTGGGCTAAAAGATGCAGCACTGGGTTCTCTCCTGATAACAGGTGAGTAAATCGGAATTCGTTGGTCGGCTGATTTTAGAGGAATATTTGTACGTTTCAAAATTGGACACTTATCTGGTGAAAACCACACAAAAGGATTCCAATGGAAGGAAATACAAGTTACTGGTAAGTACGCTTAGAATTACTTTTCAGAGTCAGTGCTGGTCTAAACCATGCAGCACTGGGTTCTCTCCTGATAACAAGTGAGTAAATCGGAATTTGTAGTTTGGCTGATTTTATAGGAATATTTGTACGTTTCAAAAATGGACACTTAAAAACTTTTCTGGTGAAAACCACACAATGGATTCCTATGGAAGGAAATACAAGTAACTGGTAAGTACGCTTGTACGCTTAGAATTACTTTTCAGCGTCAGTGCTGGTCTAAAAGATGCAGCACTGGGTTCTCTCCTGATAAAAGGTGAGTAAATCAGAATTCGTACTTCGGCTGATTTTAGAGGAATATTTGTAAGTTTAAAAAATGGACACTTAGAAACTTTTCTGGTGAAAACCTCACAATGGAATCCTATGGAAGGAAATACAAGTTACTGGAAAGTACTCTTAGAATTACTTTTCAGGGTCAGTGCTGGACTAAAAGATGCAGCACTGGGTTCTCTCCTGATAACAGGTGAGTTAATCGGAATTCGTAGTTCCGCTGATTTTAGAGGAATATTTGTACATTTCAAAAATGGACACAGAAACTTTTCTGGTGAAAACCACACAATGGATTCCTATGGAAGGAAATACAAGTTACTGGTAAGTACGCTTAGAATTACTTTTCAGGGTCAGTGCTGGGCTAAAAGATGCAGCACTGGGTTCTCTCCTGATAACAGGTGAGTAAATCGGAATTCGTAGTTCGGCTGATTTTAGAGGAATATTTGTACGTTTTAAAAATGGGCACTTAGAAACTTTTCTGGTGAAATCACATAATGGATTCCTATGGAAGGAAATACAAGTTACTGGTAAGTACGCTTAGAATTACTTTTCAGGGTCAGTGCTGGGATTAAAGATGCAGCACTGGGTTCTCTCCTGATCACAGGTGAGTAAATCGGAATTAGTAGTCCGGCTGATTTTAGAGGAATATTTGTACGTTTCAAAATTGGACACTTATCTGCTGAAAACCACACAAAGGATTCCTATGGAAGGAAATATAAGTTACTGGTAAGTACGCTTAGAACTACTTCTCAGAGTCAGTGCTATTCTAAAAGATGCAGCACTGGGTTCTCTCCTGATAACAGGTGAGTAAATCGGAGTTCGTAGTTCGGCTGATTTTAGAGGAATATTTATACGTTTCAAAAACTGGACACTTAGAAACTTTTCTGGTGAAAACCACACAATGGATTCCTATGGAAGGAAATACAAGTTACTGGTAAGTTCGCTTAGAATTACTTTTCATGGTCAGTGCTGGACTAAAAGATGCAGCACTGGGTTCTCTCCTGATAACAGGTGAGTAAATCGTAATTCGTAGTTCGGCTGATTTTAGAGGGATATTTGTACGTTTCAAAAATGGGCACTTAGAAACTTTTCTGGTGAAAACCGCACAATGGATTCCTATGGAATGAAATACAAGTTACTGGTAAGTACGCTTAGAAAATACTTTTCAGGGACAGTGCTGGACTAAAAGATGCAGCACTGGGTTCTCTCCTGATAACAGGTGAGTAAATCGGAATTCGTAGTTCGGCTGATTTTAGAGGAATATTTGTACGTTTCAAAAATGGACACTTAGAAACTTTTCTGGTGAAAACCACACAATGGATTCCTATAAAAGGAAATACAAGTTACTAGTAAGTACGCTTAGAATTACTTTTCAGGGTCAGTGCTGGACTAAAAGATGCAGCATTGGGTTCTCTTCCGATAACAGGTGAGTAAATCGGAATTCGTAGTTCGGCTGATTTTAGAGGAATATTTGTACGTATCAAAATTGGACACTAAGAAACTTTTCTGGTGAAAACCACACAATGGATTCCGATGCAAGGAAATACAAGTTACTGGTAAGTACGCTTAGAATTACTTTTCAGGGTCAGTACTGGACTGAAAGATGCAGCACTGGGTTATCTCCTGATAACAGGAGAGTAAATCGGAATTCTTAGTTCAACTCATTTTAGAGGAATATTGTACGTTTCAAAAATGGACACTTAGAAACTTTTCTGCTCAAAACCACACAATGGATTCCTATGGAATGAAATACAAGTTACTGGTAAGTACACTTAGAATTACTTTTCAGGGTCAGTGTTGGACTAAAAGATGGAGCACTGGGTTCTCTCCTGATAACAGGTGAGTAAATCGGAATTCGTAGTTCTGCTGATTTTAGAGGAATATTTGTACGTTTCAAAATTGGACACTTATCTGGTGAAAACCACACAAAAGGATTCCAATGGAAGGAAATACAAGTTACTGGTAAGTACGCTTATAATTACTTTTCAGGGTTAGTGCTGGGCTAAAAGATGCAGCACTGGGTTCTCTCCTGATAACAGGTGAGTAAATCGGAATTCGTTGGTCGGCTGATTTTAGAGGAATATTAGCACGTTTCAAAATTGGACACTTATCTGGTGAAAACCACACAAAAGGATTCCAATGGAAGGATATACAAGTTACTGGTAACTACGCTTAGAATTACTTCTCAGAGTCAGTGCTGGTCTAAAATATGCAGCACTGGGTTCTCTCCTGATAATAGGTGAGTAAATCGGAATTCGTACTTCGGCTGATTTTAGAGGAATATTTGTAAGTTTCAAAAATGGACACAGAAACTTTTCTGGTGAAAACCACACAATGGATTCCTATGGAAGGAAATACAAGTTACTGGAAAGTACGCTTAGAATTACTTTTCAGGGTCAGTGCTGGACTAAAAGATGCAGCACTGGGTTCTCTCCTGATAACAGGTGAGTAAATCGAAATTCGTAGTTCGGCTGATTTTAGATGAATAATTGTACGTTTCAAAAATGGACACGGAAACTTTTCTGGTGAAAACCACACAATGGATTCCTATGGAAGGGAATACAAGTTACTGGTAAGTACGCTTAGAATTACTTTTCAGGGTCAGTGCTGGGCTAAAAGATGCAGCACTGGGTTCTCTCCTGATAACAGGTGAGTAAATCGGAATTCGTAGTTCGGCTGATTTTAGAGGAATATTTGTACGTATCAAAATTGGACACTAAGAAACTTTTCTGGTGAAAACCACACAATGGATTCCGATGCAAGGAAATACAAGTTACTGGTAAGTACGCTTAGAATTACTTTTCAGGGTCAGTGCTGGGCTAAAAGATGCAGCACTGGGTTCTCTCCTGATAACAGGTGAGTAAATCAGAATTCGTACTTCGGATGATTTTAGAGGAATATTTGTAAGTTTCAAAAATGGACACTTAGAAACTTTTCTGGTGAAAACCACACAATGGATTCCTATGGAAGGAAATACAAGTTACTGGTAAGTACGCTTAGAATTACTTTTTAGGGTCAGTGCTGGACTAAAAGATGCAGCACTGGGTTCTCGCCTGATAACAGGTGAGTAAATCGGAATTCGTAGTTCGGCTGATTTTAGAGGAATATTTGTATGTTTCAAAAATGGACACAGAAACTTTTCTGGTGAAAACCACACAATGGATTCCTATGGAAGGAAATACAAGTTACTGGTAAGTACGCTTAGAATTACTTTTCAGAGTCAGTGCTGGTCTAAAAGATGCAGCACTGGGATCTCTCCTGATAACAGGTGAGTAAATCGGAATTTGTAGTTCGGCTGATATTAAAGGAATATTTGTGCGTTTCAAAAATGGACACAGAAACTTTTCTGGTGAAAACCACACAATGGATTCCTATGGAAAGAAATACAAGTTACTGGTAAGTACGCTTAAAATTACTTTTCAGGGTCAGTGCTGGGCTGAAAGATGCAGCACTGGGTTCTCTCCTGATAACAGGTGAGTAAATCGGAATTCGTAGTTCGGCTGATTTTAGAGGAATATTTGTACGTTTCAAAATTGGACACTTATCCGGTGAAAACCACACAAAAGGATTCCAATGGAAGGAAATACAAGTTACTGGTAAGTACGCTTAGAATTACTTTTCAGGGTCAGTGCTGGGCTAAAAGATGCAGCACTGGGTTCTCTCCTGATAACAGGTGAGTAAATCGGAATTCGTTGGTCGGCTGATTTTAGAGGAATATTTGTACGTTTCAAAATTGGACACGTATCTGGTGAAAACCACACAAAAGGATTCCAATGGAAGGAAATACAAGTTACTGGTAAGTACGCTTAGAATTACTTTTCAGAGTCAGTGCTGGTCTAAACCATGCAGCACTGGGTTCTCTCCTGATAACAAGTGAGTAAATCGGAATTTGTAGTTTGGCTGATTTTATAGGAATATTTGTACGTTTCAAAAATGGACACTTAAAAACTTTTCTGGTGAAAACCACACAATGGATTCCTATGGAAGGAAATACAAGTAACTGGTAAGTACGCTTGTACGCTTAGAATTACTTTTCAGCGTCAGTGCTGGTCTAAAAGATGCAGCACTGGGTTCTCTCCTGATAAAAGGTGAGTAAATCAGAATTCGTACTTCGGCTGATTTTAGAGGAATATTTGTAAGTTTAAAAAATGGACACTTAGAAACTTTTCTGGTGAAAACCTCACAATGGAATCCTATGGAAGGAAATACAAGTTACTGGAAAGTACTCTTAGAATTACTTTTCAGGGTCAGTGCTGGACTAAAAGATGCAGCACTGGGTTCTCTCCTGATAACAGGTGAGTTAATCGGAATTCGTAGTTCCGCTGATTTTAGAGGAATATTTGTACATTTCAAAAATGGACACAGAAACTTTTCTGGTGAAAACCACACAATGGATTCCTATGGAAGGAAATACAAGTTACTGGTAAGTACGCTTAGAATTACTTTTCAGGGTCAGTGCTGGGCTAAAAGATGCAGCACTGGGTTCTCTCCTGATAACAGGTGAGTAAATCGGAATTCGTAGTTCGGCTGATTTTAGAGGAATATTTGTACGTTTTAAAAATGGGCACTTAGAAACTTTTCTGGTGAAAATCACATAATGGATTCCTATGGAAGGAAATACAAGTTACTGGTAAGTACGCTTAGAATTACTTTTCAGGGTCAGTGCTGGGATTAAAGATGCAGCACTGGGTTATCTCCTGATCACAGGTGAGTAAATCGGAATTAGTAGTCCGGCTGATTTTAGAGGAATATTTGTACGTTTCAAAATTGGACACTTATCTGCTGAAAACCACACAAAGGATTCCTATGGAAGGAAATATAAGTTACTGGTAAGTACGCTTAGAACTACTTCTCAGAGTCAGTGCTATTCTAAAAGATGCAGCACTGGGTTCTCTCCTGATAACAGGTGAGTAAATCGGAGTTCGTAGTTCGGCTGATTTTAGAGGAATATTTATACGTTTCAAAAACTGGACACTTAGAAACTTTTCTGGTGAAAACCACACAATGGATTCCTATGGAAAGAAATACAAGTTACTGGTAAGTTCGCTTAGAATTACTTTTCATGGTCAGTGCTGGACTAAAAGATGCAGCACTGGGTTCTCTCCTGATAACAGGTGAGTAAATCGTAATTCGTAGTTCGGCTGATTTTAGAGGGATATTTGTACGTTTCAAAAATGGGCACTTAGAAACTTTTCTGGTGAAAACCGCACAATGGATTCCTATGGAATGAAATACAAGTTACTGGTAAGTACGCTTAGAAAATACTTTTCAGGGACAGTGCTGGACTAAAAGATGCAGCACTGGGTTCTCTCCTGATAACAGGTGAGTAAATCGGAATTCGTAGTTCGGCTGATTTTAGAGGAATATTTGTACGTTTCAAAAATGGACACTTAGAAACTTTTCTGGTGAAAACCACACAATGGATTCCTATAAAAGGAAATACAAGTTACTAGTAAGTACGCTTAGAATTACTTTTCAGGGTCAGTGCTGGACTAAAAGATGCAGCATTGGGTTCTCTTCCGATAACAGGTGAGTAAATCGGAATTCGTAGTTCGGCTGATTTTAGAGGAATATTTGTACGTATCAAAATTGGACACTAAGAAACTTTTCTGGTGAAAACCACACAATGGATTCCGATGCAAGGAAATACAAGTTACTGGTAAGTACGCTTAGAATTACTTTTCAGGGTCAGTACTGGACTGAAAGATGCAGCACTGGGTTATCTCCTGATAACAGGAGAGTAAATCGGAATTCGTAGTTCAACTCATTTTAGAGGAATATTGTACGTTTCAAAAATGGACACTTAGAAACTTTTCTGCTCAAAACCACACAATGGATTCCTATGGAATGAAATACAAGTTACTGGTAAGTACACTTAGAATTACTTTTCAGGGTCAGTGTTGGACTAAAAGATGGAGCACTGGGTTCTCTCCTGATAACAGGTGAGTAAATCGGAATTCGTAGTTCGGCTGATTTTAGAGGAATATTTGTACGTTTCAAAATTGGACACTTATCTGGTGAAAACCACACTAAAGGATTCCAATGGAAGGAAATACAAGTTACTGGTAAGTACGCTTATAATTACTTTTCAGGGTTAGTGCTGGGCTAAAAGATGCAGCACTGGGTTCTCTCCTGATAACAGGTGAGTAAATCGGAATTCGTTGGTCGGCTGATTTTAGAGGAATATTTGCACGTTTCAAAATTGGACACTTATCTGGTGAAAACCACACAAAAGGATTCCAATCAAAGGATATACAAGTTACTGGTAAGTACGCTTAGAATTACTTCTCAGAGTCAGTGCTGGTCTAAAAGATGCAGCACTGGGTTCTCTCCTGATAATAGGTGAGTAAATCGGAATTCGTACTTCGGCTGATTTTAGAGGAATATTTGTAAGTTTCAAAAATGGACACAGAAACTTTTCTGGTGAAAACCACACAATGAATTCCTATGGAAGGAAATACAAGTTACTGGAAAGTACACTTAGAATTACTTTTCAGGGTCAGTGCTGGACTAAAAGATGCAGCACTGGGTTCTCTCCTGATAACAGGTGAGTAAATCGGAATTTGTAGTTCGGCTGATATTAAAGGAATATTTGTGCGTTTCAAAAATGGACACAGAAACTTTTCTGGTGAAAACCACACAATGGATTCCTATGGAAAGAAATACAAGTTACTGGTAAGTACGCTTAAAATTACTTTTCAGGGTCAGTGCTGGGCTGAAAGATGCAGCACTGGGTTCTCTCCTGATAACAGGTGAGTAAATCGGAATTCGTAGTTCGGCTGATTTTAGAGGAATATTTGTTCGTTTCAAAATTGGACACTTATCCGGGGAAAACCACACAAAAGGATTCCAATGGAAGGAAATACAAGTTACTGGTAAGTACGCTTAGAATTACTTTTCAGGGTCAGTGCTGGGCTAAAAGATGCAGCACTGGGTTCTCTCCTGATAACAGGTGAGTAAATCGGAATTCGTTGGTCGGCTGATTTTAGAGGAATATTTGTACGTTTCAAAATTGGACACTTATCTGGTGAAAACCACACAAAAGGATTCCAATGGAAGGAAATACAAGTTACTGGTAAGTACGCTTAGAATTACTTTTCAGAGTCAGTGCTGGTCTAAACCATGCAGCACTGGGTTCTCTCCTGATAACAAGTGAGTAAATCGGAATTTGTAGTTTGGCTGATTTTATAGGAATATTTGTACGTTTCAAAAATGGACACTTAAAAACTTTTCTGGTGAAAACCACACAATGGATTCCTATGGAAGGAAATACAAGTAACTGGTAAGTACGCTTGTACGCTTAGAATTACTTTTCAGCGTCAGTGCTGGTCTAAAAGATGCAGCACTGGGTTCTCTCCTGATAAAAGGTGAGTAAATCAGAATTCGTACTTCAGCTGATTTTAGAGGAATATTTGTAAGTTTCAAAAATGGACACAGAAACTTTTCTGGTGAAAACCTCACAATGGAATCCTATGGAAGGAAATACAAGTTACTGGAAAGTACGCTTAGAATTACTTTTCAGGGTCAGTGCTGGACTAAAAGATGCAGCACTGGGCTCTCTCCTGATAACAGGTGAGTAAATCGGAATTCGTAGTTCGGCTGATTTTAGAGGAATATTTGTACGTTTTAAAAATGGGCACTTAGAAACTTTTCTGGTGAAAATCACATAATGGATTCCTATGGAAGGAAATACAAGTTACTGGTAAGTACGCTTAGAATTACTTTTCAGGGTCAGTGCTGGGATTAAAGATGCAGCACTGGGTTCTCTCCTGATCACAGGTGAGTAAATCGGAATTAGTAGTCCGGCTGATTTTAGGGGAATATTTGTACGTTTCAAAATTGGACACTTATCTGCTGAAAACCACACAAAGGATTCCTATGGAAGGAAATATAAGTTACTGGTAAGTACGCTTAGAACTACTTCTCAGAGTCAGTGCTATTCTAAAAGATGCAGCACTGGGTTCTCTCCTGATAACAGGTGAGTAAATCGGAATTCGTAGTTCGGCTGATTTTAGAGGAATATTTATACGTTTCAAAAACTGGACACTTAGAAACTTTTCTGGTGAAAACCACACAATGGATTCCTATGGAAGGAAATACAAGTTACTGGTAAGTTCGCTTAGAATTACTTTTCATGGTCAGTGCTGGACTAAAAGATGCAGCACTGGGTTCTCTCCTGATAACAGGTGAGTAAATCGTAATTCGTAGTTCGGCTGATTTTAGAGGGATATTTGTACGTTTCAAAAATGGGCACTTAGAAACTTTTCTGGTGAAAACCGCACAATGGATTCCTATGGAATGAAATACAAGTTACTGGTAAGTACGCTTAGAAAATACTTTTCAGGGACAGTGCTGGACTAAAAGATGCAGCACTGGGTTCTCTCCTGATAACAGGTGAGTAAATCGGAATTCGTAGTTCGGCTGATTTTAGAGGAATATTTGTACGTTTCAAAAATGGACACTTAGAAACTTTTCTGGTGAAAACCACACAATGGATTCCTATAAAAGGAAATACAAGTTACTAGTAAGTACGCTTAGAATTACTTTTCAGGGTCAGTGCTGGACTAAAAGATGCAGCATTGGGTTCTCTTCCGATAACAGGTGAGTAAATCGGAATTCGTAGTTCGGCTGATTTTAGAGGAATATTTGTACGTATCAAAATTGGACACTAAGAAACTTTTCTGGTGAAAACCACACAATGGATTCCGATGCAAGGAAATACAAGTTACTGGTAAGTACGCTTAGAATTACTTTTCAGGGTCAGTACTGGACTGAAAGATGCAGCACTGGGTTATCTCCTGATAAAAGGTGAGTAAATCAGAATTCGTACTTCGGCTGATTTTAGAGGAATATTTGTAAGTTTCAAAAATGGACACAGAAACTTTTCTGGTGAAAACCTCACAATGGAATCCTATGGAAGGAAATACAAGTTACTGGAAAGTACGCTTAGAATTACTTTTCAGGGTCAGTGCTGGACTAAAAGATGCAGCACTGGGTTCTCTCCTGATAACAGGTGAGTTAATCGGAATTCGTAGTTCCGCTGATTTTAGAGGAATATTTGTACATTTCAAAAATGGACACAAACTTTTCTGGTGAAAACCACACAATGGATTCCTATGGAAGGAAATACAAGTTACTGGTAAGTACGCTTAGAATTACTTTTCAGGGTCAGTGCTGGGCTAAAAGATGCAGCACTGGGCTCTCTCCTGATAACAGGTGAGTAAATCGGAATTCGTAGTTCGGCTGATTTTAGAGGAATATTTGTACGTTTTAAAAATGGGCACTTAGAAACTTTTCTGGTGAAAATCACATAATGGATTCCTATGGAAGGAAATACAAGTTACTGGTAAGTACGCTTAGAATTACTTTTCAGGGTCAGTGCTGGGATTAAAGATGCAGCACTGGGTTCTCTCCTGATCACAGGTGAGTAAATCGGAATTAGTAGTCCGGCTGATTTTAGGGGAATATTTGTACGTTTCAAAATTGGACACTTATCTGCTGAAAACCACACAAAGGATTCCTATGGAAGGAAATATAAGTTACTGGTAAGTACGCTTAGAACTACTTCTCAGAGTCAGTGCTATTCTAAAAGATGCAGCACTGGGTTCTCTCCTGATAACAGGTGAGTAAATCGGAATTCGTAGTTCGGCTGATTTTAGAGGAATATTTATACGTTTCAAAAACTGGACACTTAGAAACTTTTCTGGTGAAAACCACACAATGGATTCCTATGGAAGGAAATACAAGTTACTGGTAAGTTCGCTTAGAATTACTTTTCATGGTCAGTGCTGGACTAAAAGATGCAGCACTGGGTTCTCTCCTGATAACAGGTGAGTAAATCGTAATTCGTAGTTCGGCTGATTTTAGAGGGATATTTGTACGTTTCAAAAATGGGCACTTAGAAACTTTTCTGGTGAAAACCGCACAATGGATTCCTATGGAATGAAATACAAGTTACTGGTAAGTACGCTTAGAAAATACTTTTCAGGGACAGTGCTGGACTAAAAGATGCAGCACTGGGTTCTCTCCTGATAACAGGTGAGTAAATCGGAATTCGTAGTTCGGCTGATTTTAGAGGAATATTTGTACGTTTCAAAAATGGACACTTAGAAACTTTTCTGGTGAAAACCACACAATGGATTCCTATAAAAGGAAATACAAGTTACTAGTAAGTACGCTTAGAATTACTTTTCAGGGTCAGTGCTGGACTAAAAGATGCAGCATTGGGTTCTCTTCCGATAACAGGTGAGTAAATCGGAATTCGTAGTTCGGCTGATTTTAGAGGAATATTTGTACGTATCAAAATTGGACACTAAGAAACTTTTCTGGTGAAAACCACACAATGGATTCCGATGCAAGGAAATACAAGTTACTGGTAAGTACGCTTAGAATTACTTTTCAGGGTCAGTACTGGACTGAAAGATGCAGCACTGGGTTATCTCCTGATAACAGGAGAGTAAATCGGAATTCGTAGTTCAACTCATTTTAGAGGAATATTGTACGTTTCAAAAATGGACACTTAGAAACTTTTCTGCTCAAAACCACACAATGGATTCCTATGGAATGAAATACAAGTTACTGGTAAGTACACTTAGAATTACTTTTCAGGGTCAGTGTTGGACTAAAAGATGGAGCACTGGGTTCTCTCCTGATAACAGGTGAGTAAATCGGAATTCGTAGTTCGGCTGATTTTAGAGGAATATTTGTACGTTTCAAAATTGGACACTTATCTGGTGAAAACCACACAAAAGGATTCCAATGGAAGGAAATACAAGTTACTGGTAAGTACGCTTATAATTACTTTTCAGGGTTAGTGCTGGGCTAAAAGATGCAGCACTGGGTTCTCTCCTGATAACAGGTGAGTAAATCGGAATTCGTTGGTCGGCTGATTTTAGAGGAATATTTGCACGTTTCAAAATTGGACACTTATCTGGTGAAAACCACACAAAAGGATTCCAATCGAAGGATATACAAGTTACTGGTAAGTACGCTTAGAATTACTTCTCAGAGTCAGTGCTGGTCTAAAAGATGCAGCACTGGGTTCTCTCCTGATAATAGGTGAGTAAATCGGAATTCGTACTTCGGCTGATTTTAGAGGAATATTTGTAAGTTTCAAAAATGGACACAGAAACTTTTCTGGTGAAAACCACACAATGGATTCCTATGGAAGGAAATACAAGTTACTGGAAAGTACGCTTAGAATTACTTTTCAGGGTCAGTGCTGGACTAAAAGATGCAGCACTGGGTTCTCTCCTGATAACAGGTGAGTAAATCGAAATTCGTAGTTCGGCTGATTTTAGATGAATAATTGTACGTTTCAAAAATGGACACGGAAACTTTTCTGGTGAAAACCACACAATGGATTCCTATGGAAGGGAATACAAGTTACTGGTAAGTACGCTTAGAATTACTTTTCAGGGTCAGTGCTGGGCTAAAAGATGCAGCACTGGGTTCTCTCCTGATAACAGGTGAGTAAATCGGAATTCGTAGTTCGGCTGATTTTAGAGGAATATTTGTACGTATCAAAATTGGACACTAAGAAACTTTTCTGGTGAAAACCACACAATGGATTCCGATGCAAGGAAATACAAGTTACTGGTAAGTACGCTTATAATTACTTTTCAGGGTTAGTGCTGGGCTAAAAGATGCAGCACTGGGTTCTCTCCTGATAACAGGTGAGTAAATCGGAATTCGTTGGTCGGCTGATTTTAGAGGAATATTTGCACGTTTCAAAATTGGACACTTATCTGGTGAAAACCACACAAAAGGATTCCAATCGAAGGATATACAAGTTACTGGTAAGTACGCTTAGAATTACTTCTCAGAGTCAGTGCTGGTCTAAAAGATGCAGCACTGGGTTCTCTCCTGATAATAGGTGAGTAAATCGGAATTCGTACTTCGGCTGATTTTAGAGGAATATTTGTAAGTTTCAAAAATGGACACAGAAACTTTTCTGGTGAAAACCACACAATGGATTCCTATGGAAGGAAATACAAGTTACTGGAAAGTACGCTTAGTATTACTTTTCAGGGTCAGTGCTGGACTAAAAGATGCAGCACTGGGTTCTCTCCTGATAACAGGTGAGTAAATCGGAATTCGTAGTTCGGCTGATTTTAGAGGAATATTTGTACGTATCAAAATTGGACACTAAGAAACTTTTCTGGTGAAAACCACACAATGGATTCCGATCCAAGGAAATACAAGTTACTGGTAAGTACGCTTATAATTACTTTTCAGGGTTAGTGCTGGGCTAAAAGATGCAGCGCTGGGTTCTCTCCTGATAACAGGTGAGTAAATCGGAATTCGTTGGTCGGCTGATTTTAGAGGAATATTTGCACGTTTCAAAATTGGACACTTATCTGGTGAAAACCACACAAAAGGATTCCAATCGAAGGATATACAAGTTACTGGTAAGTACGCTTAGAATTACTTCTCAGAGTCAGTGCTGGTCTAAAAGATGCAGCACTGGGTTCTCTCCTGATAATAGGTGAGTAAATCGGAATTCGTACTTCGGCTGATTTTAGAGGAATATTTGTAAGTTTCAAAAATGGACACAGAAACTTTTCTGGTGAAAACCACACAATGGATTCCTATGGAAGGAAATACAAGTTGCTGGAAAGTACGCTTAGAATTACTTTTCAGGGTCAGTGCTGGACTAAAAGATGCAGCACTGGGTTCTCTCCTGATAACAGGTGAGTAAATCGAAATTCGTAGTTCGGCTGATTTTAGATGAATAATTGTACGTTTCAAAAATGGACACGGAAACTTTTCTGGTGAAAACCACACAATGGATTCCTATGGAAGGGAATACAAGTTACTGGTAAGTACGCTTAGAATTACTTTTCAGGGTCAGTGCTGGGCTAAAAGATGCAGCACTGGGTTCTCTCCTGATAACAGGTGAGTAAATCGGAATTCGTAGTTCGGCTGATTTTAGAGGAATATTTGTACGTATCAAAATTGGACACTAAGAAACTTTTCTGGTGAAAACCACACAATGGATTCCTATGGAAGGAAATACACGTTACTGGTAAGTACGCTTAGAATTACTTTTTAGGGTCAGTGCTGGACTAAAAGATGCAGCACTGGGTTCTCGCCTGATAACAGGTGAGTAAATCGGAATTTGTAGTTCGGCTGATTTTAAAGGAATATTTGTACATTTCAAAAATGGACACTTACAAACTTTTCTGGTGAAAACCACACAATGGATTCCTATGAAAGGAAATACAAGTTACTGGTAAGTACGCTTAGAATTACTTTTCAGGGTCAGTGCTGGGCTAAAAGATGCAGCACTGGGTTCTCTCCTGATAACAGGTGAGTAAATCGGAATTCGTAGTTCGGCTGATTTTAGAGGAATATTTGTATGTTTCAAAAATGGACACAGAAACTTTTCTGGTGAAAACCACACAATGGATTCCTATGGAAGGAAATACAAGTTACTGGTAAGTACGCTTAGAATTACTTTTCAGGGTCAGTGCTGGGCTAAAAGATGCAGCACTGGGTTCTCTCCTGATAACAGATGAGTAAATCGGAATTCGTAGTTCGGCTGATTTTAGAGGAATATTTGTAAGTTTCAAAAATGGACACAGAAACTTTTCTGGTGAAAACCACACAATGGATTCCTATGGAAGGAAATACAAATTACTGGTAAGTACGCTTAGAATTACTTCTCAGAGTCAGTGCTGGTCTAAAAGATGCAGCACTGGGTTCTCTCCTGATAATAGGTGAGTAAATCGGAATTTGTAGTTCGGCTGATTTTAGAGGAATATTTGTAAGTTTCAAAAATGGACACTTAGAAACTTTTCTGGTGAAAATCACACAATGGATTCCTATGGAAGGAAATACAAGTTACTGGTAAGTACGCTTAGAATTACTTTTCAGAGTCAGTGCTGGTCTAAACCATGCAGCACTGGGTTCTCTCCTGATAACAAGTGAGTAAATCGGAATTTGTAGTTCGGCTGATTTTATAGGAATATTTGTACGTTTCAAAAATGGACACTTAAAAACTTTTCTGGTGAAAACCACACAATGGATTCCTATGGAAGGAAATACAAGTTACTGGTAAGTACGCTTGTACGCATAGAATTACTTTTCAGCGTCAGTGCTGGTCTAAAAGATGCAGCACTGGGTTCTCTCCTGATAAAAGGTGAGTAAATCAGAATTCGTACTTCGGCTGATTTTAGAGGAATATTTGTAAGTTTCAAAAATGGACACTTAGAAACTTTTCTGGTGAAAACCTCACAATGGAATCCTATGGAAGGAAATACAAGTTACTGGAAAGTACGCTTAGAATTACTTTTCAGGGTCAGTGCTGGACTAAAAGATGCAGCACTGGGTTCTCTCCTGATAACAGGTGAGTTAATCGGAATTCGTAGTTCGGCTGATTTTAGAGGAATATTTGTACATTTCAAAAATGGACACAGAAACTTTTCTGGTGAAAACCACACAATGGATTCCTATGGAAGGAAATATAAGTTACTGGTAAGTACGCTTAGAATTACTTTTCAGGGTCAGTGCTGGGCTAAAAGATGCAGCACTGGGTTCTCTCCTGATAACAGGTGAGTAAATCGGAATTCGTAGTTCGGCTGATTTTAGAGGAATATTTGTACGTTTTAAAAATGGGCACTTAGAAACTTTTCTGGTGAAAATCACATAATGGATTCCTATGGAAGGAAATACAAGTTACTGGTAAGTACGCTTAGAATTACTTTTCAGGGTCAGTGCTGGGATTAAAGATGCAGCACTGGGTTCTCTCCTGATCACAGGTGAGTAAATCGGAATTAGTAGTCCGGCTGATTTTAGAGGAATATTTGTACGTTTCAAAATTGGACACTTATCTGCTGAAAACCACACAAAGGATTCCTATGGAAGGAAATATAAGTTACTGGTAAGTACGCTTAGAACTACTTCTCAGAGTCAGTGCTATTCTAAAAGATGCAGCACTGGGTTCTCTCCTGATAACAGGTGAGTAAATCGGAATTCGTAGTTCGGCTGATTTTAGAGGAATATTTGTACGTTTCAAAAACTGGACACTTAGAAACTTTTCTGGTGAAAACCACACAATGGATTCCTATGGAAGGAAATACAAGTTACTGGTAAGTTCGCTTAGAATTACTTTTCATGGTCAGTGCTGGACTAAAAGATGCAGCACTGGGTTCTCTCCTGATAACAGGTGAGTAAATCGTAATTCGTAGTTCGGCTGATTTTAGAGGGATATTTGTACGTTTCAAAAATGGGCACTTAGAAACTTTTCTGGTGAAAACCGCACAATGGATTCCTATGGAATGAAATACAAGTTACTGGTAAGTACGCTTAGAAAATACTTTTCAGGGACAGTGCTGGACTAAAAGATGCAGCACTGGGTTCTCTCCTGATAACAGGTGAGTAAATCGGAATTCGTAGTTCGGCTGATTTTAGAGGAATATTTGTACGTTTCAAAAATGGACACTTAGAAACTTTTCTGGTGAAAACCACACAATGGATTCCTATAAAAGGAAATACAAGTTACTAGTAAGTACGCTTAGAATTACTTTTCAGGGTCAGTGCTGGACTAAAAGATGCAGCATTGGGTTCTCTTCCGATAACAGGTGAGTAAATCGGAATTCGTAGTTCGGCTGATTTTAGAGGAATATTTGTACGTATCAAAATTGGACACTAAGAAACTTTTCTGGTGAAAACCACACAATGGATTCCGATGCAAGGAAATACAAGTTACTGGTAAGTACGCTTAGAATTACTTTTCAGGGTCAGTACTGGACTGAAAGATGCAGCACTGGGTTATCTCCTGATAACAGGAGAGTAAATCGGAATTCGTAGTTCAACTCATTTTAGAGGAATATAGTACGTTTCAAAAATGGACACTTAGAAACTTTTCTGCTCAAAACCACACAATGGATTCCTATGGAATGAAATACAAGTTACTGGTAAGTACACTTAGAATTACTTTTCAGGGTCAGTGTTGGACTAAAAGATGGAGCACTGGGTTCTCTCCTGATAACAGGTGAGTAAATCAGAATTCGTACTTTAGCTGATTTTAGAGGAATATTTGTAAGTTTCAAAAATGGACACAAAAACTTTTCTGGTGAAAACCACACAATGGATTCCTATGGAAGGAAATACAAGTTACTAGTAAGTACGCTTAGAATTACTTTTCAGGGTCTGTGCTGGGATTAAAGATGCAGCACTGGGTTCTCTCCTGATCACAGGTGAGTAAATCGGAAATAGTAGTTCGGCTGATTTTAGAGGAATATTTGTACGTTTCAAAATTGGACACTTATCTGGTGAAAACCACACAAAGGATTCCTATGGAAGGAAATATAAGTTACTGGTAAGTACGCTTAGAACTACTTCTCAGAGTCAGTGCTGTTCTAAAAGATGCAGCACTGGGTTCTCTCCTGATAACAGGTGAGTAAATCGGAATTCGTAGTTCGGCTGATTTTAGAGGAATATTTGTACCTTTCAAAATTGGACACTTAGCAACTTTTCTGGTGAAAACCACACAATGGATTCCTATGGAAGAAAAAACAAGTTCCTGGTAAGTATGCTTAGAATTACTTTTCAGGGTCTGTACTGGGCTGAAAGATGTAGCAGCGGGTTCTCTCCTGATAACAGGTGAGTAAATCGGAATTCGTTGTTCGGCTGATTTTAGAGGCATATTTGTACGTTTCAAAAATGGACACTTAGAAACTTTTCTGGTGAAAACCACACAATGGATTCCTATGGAAGGAAATACAAGTTATTGGTAAGTACGCTTAGAATTACTTTTCAGAGTCAGTGCTGGTCTAAACCATGCAGCACAGGGTTCTCTCCTGATAACAAGTGAGTAAATCGGAATTTGTAGTTCGGCTGATTTTCTAGGAATATTTGTACGTTTCAAAAATGGACACTTAGAAACTTTTCTGGTGAAAACCACACAATGGATTCCTATGGAAGGAAATACAAGTTACTGGTAAGTACGCTTAGAATTACTTTTCAGCGTCAGTGCTGGTCTAAAAGATGCAGCACTGGGTTCTCTCCTGATAAAAGGTGAGTAAATCAGAATTCGTACTTCGGCTGATTTTAGAGGAATATTTGTAAGTTTCAAAAATGGACACTTAGAAACTTTTCTGGTGAAAACCACACAATGGATTCCTATGGAAGGAAATACAAGTTACTGGAAAGTACGCTTAGAATTACTTTTCAGGGTCAGTGCTGGGCTAAAAGATGCAGCACTGGGTTCTCTCCTGATAACAGGTGAGTAAATCGGAATTCGTTGGTCGGCTGATTTTAGAGGAATATTTGTACGTTTCAAAATTGGACACTTATCTGGTGAAAACCACACAAAAGGATTCCAATGGAAGGAAATACAAGTTACTGGTAAGTACGCTTAGAATTACTTCTCAGAGTCAGTGCTGGTCTAAAAGATGCAGCACTGGGTTCTCTCCTGATAATAGGTGAGTAAATCGGAATTTGTAGTTCGGCTGATTTTAGAGGAATATTTGTCATTTTCAAAAATGGACACTTAGAAACTTTTCTGGTGAAAACCACACAATGGATTCCTATGGAAGGAAATACAAGTTACTGGTAAGTACGCTTAGAATTACTTTTCAGAGTCAGTGCTGGTCTAAACCATGCAGCACTGGGTTCTCTCCTGATAACAAGTGAGTAAATCGGAATTTGTAGTTTGGCTGATTTTATAGGAATATTTGTACGTTTCAAAAATGGACACTTAAAAACTTTTCTGGTGAAAACCACACAATGGATTCCTATGGAAGGAAATACAAGTTACTGGTAAGTACGCTTGTACGCTTAGAATTACTTTTCAGCGTCAGTGCTGGTCTAAAGATGCAGCACTGGGTTCTCTCCTGATAAAAGGTGAGAAAATCAGAATTCGTACTTCGGCTGATTTTAGAGGAATATTTGTAAGTTTCAAAAATGGACACTTAGAAACTTTTCCGGTGAAAACCTCACAATGGAATCCTATGGAAGGAAATACAAGTTACTGGAAAGTACGCTTAGAATTACTTTTCAGGGTCAGTGCTGGACTAAAAGATGCAGCACTGGGTTCTCTCCTGATAACAGGTGAGTTAATCGGAATTCGTAGTTCGGCTGATTTTAGAGGAATATTTGTACATTTCAAAAATGGACACAGAAACTTTTCTGGTGAAAACCACACAATGGATTCCTATGGAAGGAAATACAAGTTACTGGTAAGTATGCTTAGAATTACTTTTCAGGGTCAGTGCTGGGATTAAAGATGCAGCACTGGGTTCTCTCCTGATCACAGGTGAGTAAATCGGAATTAGTAGTCCGGCTGATTTTAGAGGAATATTTGTACGTTTCAAAATTGGACACTTATCTGCTGAAAACCACACAAAGGATTCCTATGGAAGGAAATATAAGTTACTGGTAAGTACGCTTAGAACTACTTCTCAGAGTCAGTGCTATTCTAAAAGATGCAGCACTGGGTTCTCTCCTGATAACAGGTGAGTAAATCGGAATTCGTAGTTCGGCTGATTTTAGAGGAATATTTGTACGTTTCAAAAACTGGACACTTAGAAACTTTTCTGGTGAAAACCACACAATGGATTCCTATGGAAGGAAATACAAGTTACTGGTAAGTACGCTTAGAATTACTTTTCATGGTCAGTGCTGGACTAAAAGATGCAGCACTGGGTTCTCTCCTGATAACAGGTGAGTAAATCGTAATTCGTAGTTCGGCTGATTTTAGAGGAATATTTGTACGTTTCAAAAATGGGCACTTAGAAACTTTTCTGGTGAAAACCGCACAATGGATTCCTATGGAATGAAATACAAGTTACTGGTAAGTACGCTTAGAAAATACTTTTCAGGGACAGTGCTGGACTAAAAGATGCAGCACTGGGTTCTCTCCTGATAACAGGTGAGTAAATCGGAATTCGTAGTTCGGCTGATTTTAGAGGAATATTTGTACGTTTCAAAAATGGACACTTAGAAACTTTTCTGGTGAAAACCACACAATGGATTCCTATAAAAGGAAATACAAGTTACTAGTAAGTACGCTTAGAATTACTTTTCAGGGTCAGTGCTGGACTAAAAGATGCAGCATTGGGTTCTCTTCCGATAACAGGTGAGTAAATCGGAATTCGTAGTTCGGCTGATTTTAGAGGAATATTTGTACGTATCAAAATTGGACACTAAGAAACTTTTCTGGTGAAAACCACACAATGGATTCCGATGCAAGGAAATACAAGTTACTGGTAAGTACGCTTAGAATTACTTTTCAGGGTCAGTACTGGACTGAAAGATGCAGCACTGGGTTATCTCCTGATAACAGGAGAGTAAATCGGAATTCGTAGTTCAACTCATTTTAGAGGAATATTGTACGTTTCAAAAATGGACACTTAGAAACTTTTCTGCTCAAAACCACACAATGGATTCCTGTGGAATGAAATACAAGTTACTGGTAAGTACACTTAGAATTACTTTTCAGGGTCAGTGTTGGACTAAAAGATGGAGCACTGGGTTCTCTCCTGATAACAGGTGAGTAAATTGTAATTCGTAGTTCGGCTGATTTTAGAGGAATATTTGTACGTTTCAAAAATGGGCACTTAGAAACTTTTCTGGTGAAAACCGCACAATGGATTCCTATGGAATGAAATACAAGTTACTGGTAAGTACGCTTAGAAAATACTTTTCAGGGACAGTGCTGGACTAAAAGATGCAGCACTGGGTTCTCTCCTGATAACAGGTGAGTAAATTGGAATTCGTAGTTCGGCTGATTTTAGAGGAATATTTGTACGTTTCAAAAATGGACACTTAGAAACTTTTCTGGTGAAAACCACACAATGGATTCCTATAAAAGGAAATACAAGTTACTAGTAAGTATGCTTAGAATTACTTTTCAGGGTCAGTGCTGGACTAAAAGATGCAGCATTGGGTTCTCTTCCGATAACAGGTGAGTAAATCGGAATTCGTAGTTCGGCTGATTTTAGAGGAATATTTGTACGTATCAAAATTGGACACTAAGAAACTTTTCTGGTGAAAACCACACAATGGATTCCGATGCAAGGAAATACAAGTTACTGGTAAGTACGCTTAGAATTACTTTTCAGGGTCAGTACTGGACTGAAAGATGCAGCACTGGGTTATCTCCTGATAACAGGAGAGTAAATCGGAATTCGTAGTTCAACTCATTTTAGAGGAATATTGTACGTTTCAAAAATGGACACTTAGAAACTTTTCTGCTCAAAACCACACAATGGATTCCTATGGAATGAAATACAAGTTACTGGTAAGTACACTTAGAATTACTTTTCAGGGTCAGTGTTGGACTAAAAGATGGAGCACTGGGTTCTCTCCTGATAACAGGTGAGTAAATCAGAATTCATACTTCAGCTGATTTTAGAGGAATATTTGTAAGTTTCAAAAATGGACACAAAAACTTTTCTGGTGAAAACCACACAATGGATTCCTATGGAAGGAAATACAAGTTACTGGTAAGTACGCTTAGAATTACTTTTCAGGGTCTGTGCTGGGATTAAAGATGCAGCACTGGGTTCTCTCCTGATCACAGGTGAGTAAATCGGAATTAGTAGTTCGGCTGATTTTAGAGGAATATTTGTACGTTTCAAAATTGGACACTTATCTGGTGAAAACCACACAAAGGATTCCTATGGAAGGAAATATAAGTTACTGGTAAGTACGCTTAGAACTACTTCTCAGAGTCAGTGCTGTTCTAAAAGATGCAGCAATGGGTTCTCTCCTGATAACAGGTGAGTAAATCGGAATTCGTAGTTCGGCTGATTTTAGAGGAATATTTGTACCTTTCAAAATTGGACACTTAGAAACTTTTCTGGTGAAAACCACACAATGGATTCCTATGGAAGAAAAAACAAGTTCCTGGTAAGTATGCTTAGAATTACTTTTCAGAGTCAGTGCTGGTCTAAACCATGCAGCACAGGGTTCTCTCCTGATAACAAGTGAGTAAATCGGAATTTGTAGTTCGACTGATTTTCTAGGAATATTTGTACGTTTCAAAAATGGACACTTAGAAACTTTTCTGGTGAAAACCACACAATGGATTCCTATGGAAGGGAATACAAGTTACTGGTAAGTACGCTTAGAATTACTTTTCAGGGTCAGTGCTGGGCTAAAAGATGCAGCACTGGGTTCTCTCCTGATAACAGGTGAGTAAATCGGAATTCGTAGTTCGGCTGATTTTAGAGGAATATTTGTACGTATCAAAATTGGACACTAAGAAACTTTTCTGGTGAAAACCACACAATGGATTCCGATGCAAGGAAATACAAGTTACTGGTAAGTACGCTTAGAATTACTTTTCAGGGTCAGTGCTGGGCTAAAAGATGCAGCACTGGGTTCTCTCCTGATAACAGGTGAGTAAATCAGAATTCGTACTTCGGATGATTTTAGAGGAATATTTGTAAGTTTCAAAAATGGACACTTAGAAACTTTTCTGGTGAAAACCACACAATGGATTCCTATGGAAGGAAATACAAGTTACTGGTAAGTACGCTTAGAATTACTTTTCAGGGTCAGTGCTGGGCTAAAAGATGCAGCACTGGGTTCTCTCCTGATAACAGGTGAGTAAATCGGAATTCGTAGTTCGGCTGATTTTAGAGGAATATTTGTATGTTTCAAAAATGGACACAGAAACTTTTCTGGTGAAAACCACACAATGGATTCCTATGGAAGGAAATACAAGTTACTGGTAAGTACGCTTAGAATTACTTTTCAGAGTCAGTGCTGGTCTAAAAGATGCAGCACTGGGATCTCTCCTGATAACAGGTGAGTAAATCGGAATTTGTAGTTCGGCTGATATTAAAGGAATATTTGTGCGTTTCAAAAATAGACACAGAAACTTTTCTGGTGAAAACCACACAATGGATTCCTATGGAAAGAAATACAAGTTACTGGTAAGTACGCTTAAAATTACTTTTCAGGGTCAGTGCTGGGCTGAAAGATGCAGCACTGGGTTCTCTCCTGATAACAGGTGAGTAAATCGGAATTCGTAGTTCGGCTGATTTTAGAGGAATATTTGTACGTTTCAAAATTGGACACTTATCCGGTGAAAACCACACAAAAGGATTCCAATGGAAGGAAATACAAGTTACTGGTAAGTACGCTTAGAATTACTTTTCAGGGTCAGTGCTGGGCTAAAAGATGCAGCACTGGGTTCTCTCCTGATAACAGGTGAGTAAATCAGAATTCGTTGGTCGGCTGATTTTAGAGGAATATTTGTACGTTTCAAAATTGGACACTTATCTGGTGAAAACCACACAAAAGGATTTCAATGGAAGGAAATACAAGTTACTGGTAAGTACGCTTAGAATTACTTCTCAGAGTCAGTGCTGGTCTAAAAGATGCAGCACTGGGTTCTCTCCTGATAATAGGTGAGTAAATCGGAATTTGTAGTTCGGCTGATTTTAGAGGAATATTTGTAAGTTTCAAAAATGGACACTTAGAAACTTTTCTGGTGAAAACCACACAATGGATTCCTATGGAAGGAAATACAAGTTACTGGTAAGTACGCTTAGAATTACTTTTCAGAGTCAGTGCTGGTCTAAACCATGCAGCACTGGGTTCTCTCCTGATAGCAAGTGAGTAAATCGGAATTTGTAGTTTGGCTGATTTTATAGGAATATTTGTACGTTTCAAAAATGGACACTTAAAAACTTATCTGGTGAAAACCACACAATGGATTCATATGGAAGGAAATACAAGTTACTGGTAAGTACGCTTGTACGCTTAGAATTACTTTTCAGCGTCAGTGCTGGTCTAAAAGATGCAGCACTGGGTTCTCTCCTGATAAAAGGTGAGTAAATCAGAATTCGTACTTCGGCTGATTTTAGAGGAATATTTGTAAGTTTCAAAAATGGACACTTAGAAACTTTTCTGGTGAAAACCTCACAATGGAATCCTATGGGAGAAAATACAAGTTACTGGAAAGTACGCTTAGAATTACGTTTCAGGGTCAGTGCTGGACTAAAAGATGCAGCACTGGGTTCTCTCCTGATAACAGGTGAGTTAATCGGAATTCGTAGTTCGGCTGATTTTAGAGGAATATTTGTACATTTCAAAAATGGACACAGAAACTTTTCTGGTGAAAACCACACAATGGATTCCTATGAAAGGAAATACAAGTTACTGGTAAGTATGCTTAGAATTACTTTTCAGGGTCAGTGCTGGGCTAAAAGATGCAGCACTGGGTTCTCTCCTGATAACAGGTGAGTAAATCGGAATTCGTAGTTCGGCTGATTTTAGAGGAATATTTGTACGTTTTAAAAATGGGCACTTAGAAACTTTTCTGGTGAAAATCACATAATGGGTTCCTATGAAAGGAAATACAAGTTACTGGTAAGTACGCTTAGAATTACTTTTCAGGGTCAGTGCTGGGATTAAAGATGCAGCACTGGGTTCTCTCCTGATCACAGGTGAGTAAATCGGAATTAGTAGTCCGGCTGATTTTAGAGGAATATTTGTACGTTTCAAAATTGGACACTTATCTGCTGAAAACCACACAAAGGATTCCTATGGAAGGAAATATAAGTTACTGGTAAGTACGCTTAGAACTACTTCTCAGAGTCAGTGCTATTCTAAAAGATGCAGCACTGGGTTCTCTCCTGATAACAGGTGAGTAAATCGGAATTCGTAGTTCGGCTGATTTTAGAGGAATATTTGTACGTTTCAAAAACTGGACACTTAGAAACTTTTCTGGTGAAAACCACACAATGGATTCCTATGGAAGGAAATACAAGTTACTGGTAAGTACGCTTAGAATCACTTTTCATGGTCAGTGCTGGACTAAAAGATGCAGCACTGGGTTCTCTCCTGATAACAGGTGAGTAAATTGTAATTCGTAGTTCGGCTGATTTTATAGGAATATTTGTACGTTTCAAAAATGGGCACTTAGAAACTTTTCTGGTGAAAACCGCACAATGGATTCCTATGGAATGAAATACAAGTTACTGGTAAGTACGCTTAGAATTACTTTTCAGGGTCAGTACTGGACTGAAAGATGCAGCACTGGGTTATCTCCTGATAACAGGAGAGTAAATCGGAATTCGTAGTTCAACTCATTTTAGAGGAATATTGTACGTTTCAAAAATGGACACTTAGAAACTTTTCTGCTCAAAACCACACAATGGATTCCTGTGGAATAAAATACAAGTTACTGGTAAGTACACTTAGAATTACTTTTCAGGGTCAGTGTTGGACTAAAAGATGGAGCACTGGGTTCTCTCCTGATAACAGGTGAGTAAATCGTAATTCGTAGTTCGGCTGATTTTAGAGGAATATTTGTACGTTTCAAAAATGGGCACTTAGAAACTTTTCTGGTGAAAAACGCACAATGGATTCCTATGGAATGAAATACAAGTTACTGGTAAGTACGCTTAGAAAATACTTTTCAGGGACAGTGCTGGACTAAAAGATGCAGCACTGGGTTCTCTCCTGATAACAGGTGAGTAAATCGGAATTCGTAGTTCGGCTGATTTTAGAGGAATATTTGTACGTTTCAAAAATGGACACTTAGAAACTTTTCTGGTGAAAACCACACAATGGATTCCTATAAAAGGAAATACAAGTTACTAGTAAGTACGCTTAGAATTACTTTTCAGGGTCAGTGCTGGACTAAAAGATGCAGCATTGGGTTCTCTTCCGATAACAGGTGAGTAAATCGGAATTCGTAGTTCGGCTGATTTTAGAGGAGTATTTGTACGTATCAAAATTGGACACTAAGAAACTTTTCTGGTGAAAACCACACAATGGATTCCGATGCAAGGAAATACAAGTTACTGGTAAGTACGCTTAGAATTACTTTTCAGGGTCAGTACTGGACTGAAAGATGCAGCACAGGGTTATCTCCTGATAACAGGAGAGTAAATCGGAATTCGTAGTTCAACTCATTTTAGAGGAATATTGTACGTTTCAAAAATGGACACTTAGAAACTTTTCTGCTCAAAACCACACAATGGATTCCTATGGAATGAAATACAAGTTACTGGTAAGTACACTTAGAATTACTTTTCAGGGTCAGTGTTGGACTAAAAGATGGAGCACTGGGTTCTCTCCTGATAACAGGTGAGTAAATCAGAATTCGTACTTCAGCTGATTTTAGAGGAATATTTGTAAGTTTCAAAAATGGACACAAAAACTTTTCTGGTGAAAACCACACAATGGATTCCTATGGAAGGAAATACAAGTTACTGGTAAGTACGCTTAGAATTACTTTTCAGGGTCTGTGCTGGGATTAAAGATGCAGCACTAGGTTCTCTCCTGATCACAGGTGAGTAAATCGGAATTAGTAGTTCGGCTGATTTTAGAGGAATATTTGTACGTTTCAAAATTGGACACTTATCTGGTGAAAACCACACAAAGGATTCCTATGGAAGGAAATATAAGTTACTGGTAAGTACGCTTAGAACTACTTCTCAGAGTCAGTGCTGTTCTAAAAGATGCAGCACTGGGTTCTCTCCTGATAACAGGTGAGTAAATCAGAATTCGTAGTTCGGCTGATTTTAGAGGAATATTTGTGCCTTTCAAAATTGGACACTTAGAAACTTTTCTGGTGAAAACCACACAATGGATTCCTATGGAAGAAAAAACAAGTTCCTGGTAAGTATGCTTAGAATTACTTTTCAGGGTCTGTACTGGGCTGAAAGATGTAGCAGCGGGTTCTCTCCTGATAACAGGTGAGTAAATCGGAATTCGTTGTTCGGCTGATTTTAGAGGCATATTTGTACGTTTCAAAAATGGACACTTAGAAACTTTTCTGGTGAAAACCACACAATGGATTCCTATGGAAGGAAATACAAGTTATTGGTAAGTACGCTTAGAATTACTTTTCAGAGTCAGTGCTGGTCTAAACCATGCAGCACTGGGTTCTCTCCTGATAACAAGTGAGTAAATCGGAATTTGTAGTTTGGCTGATTTTATAGGAATATTTGTACGTTTCAAAAATGGACACTTAAAAACTTTTCTGGTGAAAACCACACAATGGATTCCTATGGAAGGAAATACAAGTTACTGGTAAGTACGCTTAGAACTACTTCTCAGAGTCAGTGCTGTTCTAAAAGATGCAGCACTGGGTTCTCTCCTGATAACAGGTGAGTAAATCAGAATTCGTAGTTCGGCTGATTTTAGAGGAATATTTGTGCCTTTCAAAATTGGACACTTAGAAACTTTTCTGGTGAAAACCACACAATGGATTCCTATGGAAGAAAAAACAAGTTCCTGGTAAGTATGCTTAGAATTACTTTTCAGGGTCTGTACTGGGCTGAAAGATGTAGCAGCGGGTTCTCTCCTGATAACAGGTGAGTAAATCGGAATTCGTTGTTCGGCTGATTTTAGAGGCATATTTGTACGTTTCAAAAATGGACACTTAGAAACTTTTCTGGTGAAAACCACACAATGGATTCCTATGGAAGGAAATACAAGTTATTGGTAAGTACGCTTAGAATTACTTTTCAGAGTCAGTGCTGGTCTAAACCATGCAGCACTGGGTTCTCTCCTGATAACAAGTGAGTAAATCGGAATTTGTAGTTTGGCTGATTTTATAGGAATATTTGTACGTTTCAAAAATGGACACTTAAAAACTTTTCTGGTGAAAACCACACAATGGATTCCTATGGAAGGAAATACAAGTTACTGGTAAGTACGCTTGTACGCTTAGAATTACTTTTCAGCATCAGTGCTGGTCTAAAAGATGCAGCACTGGGTTCTCTCCTGATAAAAGGTGAGTAAATCAGAATTCGTACTTCGGCTGATTTTAGAGGAATATTTGTAAGTTTCAAAAATGGACACTTAGAAACTTTTCTGGTGAAAACCTCACAATGGAATCCTATGGAAGGAAATACAAGTTACTGGAAAGTACGCTTAGAATTACTTTTCAGGGTCAGTGCTGGACTAAAAGATGCAGCACTGGATTCTCTCCTGATAACAGGTGAGTTAATCGGAATTCGTAGTTCGGCTGATTTTAGAGGAATATTTGTACATTTCAAAAATGGACACAGAAACTTTTCTCGTGAAAACCACACAATGGATTCCGATGCAAGGAAATACAAGTTACTGGTAAGTACGCTTAGAATTACTTTTTAGGGTCAGTACTGGACTGAAAGATGCAGCACAGGGTTATCTCCTGATAACAGGAGAGTAAATCGGAATTCGTAGTTCAACTCATTTTAGAGGAATATTGTATGTTTCAAAAATGGACACTTAGAAACTTTTCTGCTCAAAACCACACAATGGATTCCTATGGAATGAAATACAAGTTACTGGTAAGTACACTTAGAATTACTTTTCAGGGTCAGTGTTGGACTAAAAGATGGAGCACTGGGTTCTCTCCTGATAACAGGTGAGTAAATCAGAATTCGTACTTCAGCTGATTTTAGAGGAATATTTGTAAGTTTCAAAAATGGACACAAAAACTTTTCTGGTGAAAACCACACAATGGATTCCTATGGAAGGAAATACAAGTTACTGGTAAGTACGCTTAGAATTACTTTTCAGGGTCTGTGCTGGGATTAAAGATGCAGCACTGGGTTTTCTCCTGATCACAGGTGAGTAAATCGGAATTAGTAGTTCGGCTGATTTTAGAGGAATATTTGTACGTTTCAAAATTGGACACTTATCTGGTGAAAACCACACAAAGGATTCCTATGGAAGGAAATATAAGTTACTGGTAAGTACGCTTAGAACTACTTCTCAGAGTCAGTGCTGTTCTAAAAGATGCAGCACTGGGTTCTCTCCTGATAACAGGTGAGTAAATCGGAATTCGTAGTTCGGCTGATTTTAGAGGAATATTTGTACCTTTCAAAATTGGACACTTAGAAACTTTTCTGGTGAAAACCACACAATGGATTCCTATGGAAGAAAAAACAAGTTCCTGGTAAGTATGCTTAGAATTACTTTTCAGGGTCTGTACTGGGCTGAAAGATGTAGCAGCGGGTTCTCTCCTGATAACAGGTGAGTAAATCGGAATTCGTTGTTCGGCTGATTTTAGAGGCATATTTGTACGTTTCAAAAATGGACACTTAGAAACTTTTCTGGTGAAAACCACACAATGGATTCCTATGGAAGGAAATACAAGTTATTGGTAAGTATGCTTAGAATTACTTTTCAGAGTCAGTGCTGGTCTAAACCATGCAGCACTGGGTTCTCTCCTGATAACAAGTGAGTAAATCGGAATTTGTAGTTTGGCTGATTTTATAGGAATATTTGTACGTTTCAAAAATGGACACTTAAAAACTTTTCTGGTGAAAACCACACAATGGATTCCTATGGAAGGAAATACAAGTTACTGGTAAGTACGCTTGTACGCTTAGAATTACTTTTCAGCGTCAGTGCTGGTCTAAAAGATGCAGCACTGGGTTCTCTCCTGATAAAAGGTGAGTAAATAAGAATTCGTACTTCGGCTGATTTTAGAGGAATATTTGTAAGTTTCAAAAATGGACACTTAGAAACTTTTCTGGTGAAAACCTCACAATGGAATCCTATGGAAGGAAATACAAGTTACTGGAAAGTACGCTTAGAATTACTTTTCAGGGTCAGTGCTGGACTAAAAGATGCAGCACTGGGTTCTCTCCTGATAACAGGTGAGTTAATCGGAATTCGTAGTTCGGCTGATTTTAGAGGAATATTTGTACATTTCAAAAATGGACACAGAAACTTTTCTGGTGAAAACCACACAATGGATTCCTATGGAAGGAAATAAAAGTTACTGGTAAGTATGCTTAGAATTACTTTTCAGGGTCAGTGCTGGGCTAAAAGATGCAGCACTGGGTTCTCTCCTGATAACAGGTGAGTAAATCGGAATTCGTAGTTTGGCTGATTTTAGAGGAATATTTGTACGTTTTAAAAATGGGCACTTAGAAACTTTTCTGGTGAAAATCACATAATGGGTTCCTATGAAAGGAAATACAAGTTACTGGTAAGTACGCTTAGAATTACTTTTCAGGGTCAGTGCTGGGATTAAAGATGCAGCACTGGGTTCTCTCCTGATCACAGGTGAGTAAATCGGAATTAGTAGTCCGGCTGATTTTAGAGGAATATTTGTACGTTTCAAAATTGGACACTTATCTGCTGAAAACCACACAAAGGATTCCTATGGAAGGAAATATAAGTTACTGGTAAGTACGCTTAGAACTACTTCTCAGAGTCAGTGCTATTCTAAAAGATGCAGCACTGGTTTCTCACTTGATAACAGGTGAGTAAATCGGAATTCAGAGTTCGGCTGATTTTAGAGGAATATTTGTACGTTTCAAAAACTGGACACTTAGAAACTTTTCTGGTGAAAACCACACAATGGATTCCTATGGAAGGAAATACAAGTTACTGGTAAGTACGCTTAGAATTACTTTTCATGGTCAGTGCTGGACTAAAAGATGCAGCACTGGGTTCTCTCCTGATAACAGGTGAGTAAATCGTAATTCGTAGTTCGGCTGATTTTAGAGGAATATTTGTACATTTCAAAAATGGACACAGAAACTTTTCTCGTGAAAACCACACAATGGATTCCGATGCAAGGAAATACAAGTTACTGGTAAGTACGCTTAGAATTACTTTTCAGGGTCAGTACTGGACTGAAAGATGCAGCACAGGGTTATCTCCTGATAACAGGAGAGTAAATCGGAATTCGTAGTTCAACTCATTTTAGAGGAATATTGTACGTTTCAAAAATGGACACTTAGAAACTTTTCTGCTCAAAACCACACAATGGATTCCTATGGAATGAAATACAAGTTACTGGTAAGTACACTTAGAATTACTTTTCAGGGTCAGTGTTGGACTAAAAGATGGAGCACTGGGTTCTCTCCTGATAACAGGTGAGTAAATCAGAATTCGTACTTCAGCTGATTTTAGAGGAATATTTGTAAGTTTCAAAAATGGACACAAAAACTTTTCTGGTGAAAACCACACAATGGATTCCTATGGAAGGAAATACAAGTTACTGGTAAGTACGCTTAGAATTACTTTTCAGGGTCTGTGCTGGGATTAAAGATGCAGCACTGGGTTCTCTCCTGATCACAGGTGAGTAAATCGGAATTAGTAGTTCGGCTGATTTTAGAGGAATATTTGTACGTTTCAAAATTGGACACTTATCTGGTGAAAACCACACAAAGGATTCCTATGGAAGGAAATATAAGTTACTGGTAAGTACGCTTAGAACTACTTCTCAGAGTCAGTGCTGTTCTAAAAGATGCAGCACTGGGTTCTCTCCTGATAACAGGTGAGTAAATCGGAATTCGTAGTTCGGCTGATTTTAGAGGAATATTTGTACCTTTCAAAATTGGACACTTAGAAACTTTTCTGGTGAAAACCACACAATGGATTCCTATGGAAGAAAAAACAAGTTCCTGGTAAGTATGCTTAGAATTACTTTTCAGGGTCTGTACTGGGCTGAAAGATGTAGCAGCGGGTTCTCTCCTGATAACAGGTGAGTAAATCGGAATTCGTTGTTCGGCTGATTTTAGAGGCATATTTGTACGTTTCAAAAATGGACACTTAGAAACTTTTCTGGTGAAAACCACACAATGGATTCCTATGGAAGGAAATACAAGTTATTGGTAAGTATGCTTAGAATTACTTTTCAGAGTCAGTGCTGGTCTAAACCATGCAGCACTGGGTTCTCTCCTGATAACAAGTGAGTAAATCGGAATTTGTAGTTTGGCTGATTGTATAGGAATATTTGTACGTTTCAAAAATGGACACTTAAAAACTTTTCTGGTGAAAACCACACAATGGATTCCTATGGAAGGAAATACAAGTTACTGGTAAGTACGCTTGTACGCTTAGAATTACTTTTCAGCGTCAGTGCTGGTCTAAAAGATGCAGCACTGGGTTCTCTCCTGATAAAAGGTGAGTAAATCAGAATTCGTACTTCGGCTGATTTTAGAGGAATATTTGTAAGTTTCAAAAATGGACACTTAGAAACTTTTCTGGTGAAAACCTCACAATGGAATCCTATGGAAGGAAATACAAGTTACTGGAAAGTACGCTTAGAATTACTTTTCAGGGTCAGTGCTAGACTAAAAGATGCAGCACTGGGTTCTCTCCTGATAACAGGTGAGTTAATCGGAATTCGTAGTTCGGCTGATTTTAGAGGAATATTTGTACATTTCAAAAATGGACACAGAAACTTTTCTGGTGAAAACCACACAATGGATTCCTATGGAAGGAAATACAAGTTACTGGTAAGTATGCTTAGAATTACTTTTCAGGGTCAGTGCTGGGCTAAAAGATGCAGCACTGGGTTCTCTCCTGATAACAGGTGAGTAAATCGGAATTCGTAGTTCGGCTGATTTTAGAGGAATATTTGTACGTTTTAAAAATGGGCACTTAGAAACTTTTCTGGTGAAAATCACATAATGGGTTCCTATGAAAGGAAATACAAGTTACTGGTAAGTACGCTTAGAATTACTTTTCAGGGTCAGTGCTGGGATTAAAGATGCAGCACTGGGTTCTCTCCTGATCACAGGTGAGTAAATCGGAATTAGTAGTCCGGCTGATTTTAGAGGAATATTTGTACGTTTCAAAATTGGACACTTATCTGCTGAAAACCACACAAAGGATTCCTATGGAAGGAAATATAAGTTACTGGTAAGTACGCTTAGAACTACTTCTCAGAGTCAGTGCTATTCTAAAAGATGCAGCACTGGTTTCTCACTTGATAACAGGTGAGTAAATCGGAATTTGTAGTTCGGCTGATTTTAGAGGAATATTTGTACGTTTCAAAAACTGGACACTTAGAAACTTTTCTGGTGAAAACCACACAATGGATTCCTATGGAAGGAAATACAAGTTACTGGTAAGTACGCTTAGAATTACTTTTCATGGTCAGTGCTGGACTAAAAGATGCAGCACTGGGTTCTCTCCTGATAACAGGTGAGTAAATCGTAATTCGTAGTTCGGCTGATTTTAGAGGAATATTTGTACGTTTCAAAAATGGGCACTTAGAAACTTTTCTGGTGAAAACCGCACAATGGATTCCTATGGAATGAAATACAAGTTACTGGTAAGTACGCTTAGAAAATACTTTTCAGGGACAGTGCTGGTCTAAAAGATGCAGCACTGGGTTCTCTCCTGATAACAGGTGAGTAAATCGGAATTCGTAGTTCGGCTGATTTTAGAGGAATATTTGTACATTTCAAAAATGGACACAGAAACTTTTCTCGTGAAAACCACACAATGGATTCCGATGCAAGGAAATACAAGTTACTGGTAAGTACGCTTAGAATTACTTTTCAGGGTCAGTACTGGACTGAAAGATGCAGCACAGGGTTATCTCCTGATAACAGGAGAGTAAATCGGAATTCGTAGTTCAACTCATTTTAGAGGAATATTGTACGTTTCAAAAATGGACACTTAGAAACTTTTCTGCTCAAAACCACACAATGGATTCCTATGGAATGAAATACAAGTTACTGGTAAGTACACTTAGAATTACTTTTCAGGGTCAGTGTTGGACTAAAAGATGGAGCACTGGGTTCTCTCCTGATAACAGGTGAGTAAATCAGAATTCGTACTTCAGCTGATTTTAGAGGAATATTTGTAAGTTTCAAAAATGGACACAAAAACTTTTCTGGTGAAAACCACACAATGGATTCCTATGGAAGGAAATACAAGTTACTGGTAAGTACGCTTAGAATTACTTTTCAGGGTCTGTGCTGGGATTAAAGATGCAGCACTGGGTTCTCTCCTGATCACAGGTGAGTAAATCGGAATTAGTAGTTCGGCTGATTTTAGAGGAATATTTGTACGTTTCAAAATTGGACACTTATCTGGTGAAAACCACACAAAGGATTCCTATGGAAGGAAATATAAGTTACTGGTAAGTACGCTTAGAACTACTTCTCAGAGTCAGTGCTGTTCTAAAAGATGCAGCACTGGGTTCTCTCCTGATAACAGGTGAGTAAATCGGAATTCGTAGTTCGGCTGATTTTAGAGGAATATTTGTACCTTTCAAAATTGGACACTTAGAAACTTTTCTGGTGAAAACCACACAATGGATTCCTATGGAAGAAAAAACAAGTTCCTGGTAAGTATGCTTAGAATTACTTTTCAGGGTCTGTACTGGGCTGAAAGATGTAGCAGCGGGTTCTCTCCTGATAACAGGTGAGTAAATCGGAATTCGTTGTTCGGCTGATTTTAGAGGCATATTTGTACGTTTCAAAAATGGACACTTAGAAACTTTTCTGGTGAAAACCACACAATGGATTCCTATGGAAGGAAATACAAGTTATTGGTAAGTATGCTTAGAATTACTTTTCAGAGTCAGTGCTGGTCTAAACCATGCAGCACTGGGTTCTCTCCTGATAACAAGTGAGTAAATCGGAATTTGTAGTTTGGCTGATTGTATAGGAATATTTGTACGTTTCAAAAATGGACACTTAAAAACTTTTCTGGTGAAAACCACACAATGGATTCCTATGGAAGGAAATACAAGTTACTGGTAAGTACGCTTGTACGCTTAGAATTACTTTTCAGGGTCAGTGCTGGACTAAAAGATGCAGCACTGGGTTCTCTCCTGATAACAGGTGAGTAAATCGAAATTCGTAGTTCGGCTGATTTTAGATGAATAATTGTACGTTTCAAAAATGGGCACGGAAACTTTTCTGGTGAAAACCACACAATGGATTCCTATGGAAGGGAATACAAGTTACTGGTAAGTACGCTTAGAATTACTTTTCAGGGTCAGTGCTGGGCTAAAAGATGCAGCACTGGGTTCTCTCCTGATAACAGGTGAGTAAATCGGAATTCGTAGTTCGGCTGATTTTAGAGGAATATTTGTACGTATCAAAATTGGACACTAAGAAACTTTTCTGGTGAAAACCACACAATGGATTCCGATGCAAGGAAATACAAGTTACTGGTAAGTACGCTTAGAATTACTTTTCAGGGTCAGTGCTGGGCTAAAAGATGCAGCACTGGGTTCTCTCCTGATAACAGGTGAGTAAATCAGAATTCGTACTTCGGATGATTTTAGAGGAATATTTGTAAGTTTCAAAAATGGACACTTAGAAACTTTTCTGGTGAAAACCACACAATGGATTCCTATGGAAGGAAATACAAGTTACTGGTAAGTACGCTTAGAATTACTTTTTAGGGTCAGTGCTGGACTAAAAGATGCAGCACTGGGTTCTCGCCTGATAACAGGTGAGTAAATCGGAATTTGTAGTTCGGCTGATTTTAAAGGAATATTTGTACGTTTCAAAAATGGACACTTACAAACTTTTCTGGTGAAAACCACACAATGGATTCCTATGAAAGGAAATACAAGTTACTGGTAAGTACGCTTAGAATAACTTTTCAGGGTCAGTGCTGGGCTAAAAGATGCAGCACTGGGTTCTCTCCTGATAACAGGTGAGTAAATCGGAATTCGTAGTTCGGCTGATTTTAGAGGAATATTTGTATGTTTCAAAAATGGACACAGAAACTTTTCTGGTGAAAACCACACAATGGATTCCTATGGAAGGAAATACAAGTTACTGGTAAGTACGCTTGTACGCTTAGAATTACTTTTCAGCGTCAGTGCTGGTCTAAAAGATGCAGCACTGGGTTCTCTCCTGATAAAAGGTGAGTAAATCAGAATTCGTACTTCGGCTGATTTTAGAGGAATATTTGTAAGTTTCAAAAATGGACACTTAGAAACTTTTCTGGTGAAAACCTCACAATGGAATCCTATGGAAGGAAATACAAGTTACTGGAAAGTACGCTTAGAATTACTTTTCAGGGTCAGTGCTGGACTAAAAGATGCAGCACTGGGTTCTCTCCTGATAACAGGTGAGTTAATCGGAATTCGTAGTTCGGCTGATTTTAGAGGAATATTTGTACATTTCAAAAATGGACACAGAAACTTTTCTGGTGAAAACCACACAATGGATTCCTATGGAAGGAAATACAAGTTACTGGTAAGTACGCTTAGAATTACTTTTCAGGGTCAGAGCTGGGCTAAAAGATGCAGCACTGGGTTCTCTCCTGATAACAGGTGAGTAAATTGGAATTCGTAGTTCGGCTGATTTTAGAGGAATATTTGTACGTTTTAAAAATGGGCACTTAGAAACTTTTCTGGTGAAAATCACATAATGGGTTCCTATGGAAGGAAATACAAGTTACTGGTAAGTACGCTTAGAATTACTTTTCAGGGTCAGTGCTGGGATTAAAGATGCAGCACTGGGTTCTCTCCTGATCACAGGTGAGTAAATCGGAATTAGTAGTCCGGCTGATTTTAGAGGAATATTTGTACGTTTCAAAATTGGACACTTATCTGCTGAAAACCACACAAAGGATTCCTATGGAAGGAAATATAAGTTACTGGTAAGTACGCTTAGAACTACTTCTCAGAGTCAGTGCTATTCTAAAAGATGCAGCACTGGGTTCTCTCCTGATAACAGGTGAGTAAATCGGAATTCGTAGTTCGGCTGATTTTAGAGGAATATTTGTACGTTTCAAAAACTGGACACTTAGAAACTTTTCTGGTGAAAACCACACAATGGATTCCTATGGAAGGAAATACAAGTTACTGGTATGTACGCTTAGAATTACTTTTCATGGTCAGTGCTGGACTAAAAGATGCAGCACTGGGTTCTCTCCTGATAACAGGTGAGTAAATCGTAATTCGTAGTTCGGCTGATTTTAGAGGAATATTTGTACGTTTCAAAAATGGGCACTTAGAAACTTTTCTGGTGAAAACCGCACAATGGATTCCTATGGAATGAAATACAAGTTACTGGTAAGTACGCTTAGAAAATACTTTTCAGGGACAGTGCTGGACTAAAAGATGCAGCACTGGGTTCTCTCCTGATAACAGGTGAGTAAATCGGAATTCGTAGTTCGGCTGATTTTAGAGGAATATTTGTACGTTTCAAAAATGGACACTTAGAAACTTTTCTGGTGAAAACCACACAATGGATTCCTATAAAAGGAAATACAAGTTACTAGTAAGTACGCTTAGAATTACTTTTCAGGGTCAGTGCTGGACTAAAAGATGCAGCATTGGGTTCTCTTCCGATAACAGGTGAGTAAATCGGAATTCGTAGTTCGGCTGATTTTAGAGGAATATTTGTACGTATCAAAATTGGACACTAAGAAACTTTTCTGGTGAAAACCACACAATGGATTCCGATGCAAGGAAATACAAGTTACTGGTAAGTATGCTTAGAATTACTTTTCAGGGTCAGTACTGGACTGAAAGATGCAGCACTGGGTTATCTCCTGATAACAGGAGAGTAAATCGGAATTCGTAGTTCAACTCATTTTAGAGGAATATTGTACGTTTCAAAAATGGACACTTAGAAACTTTTCTGCTCAAAACCACACAATGGATTCCTATGGAATGAAATACAAGTTACTGGTAAGTACACTTAGAATTACTTTTCAGGGTCAGTGTTGGACTAAAAGATGGAGCACTGGGTTCTCTCCTGATAACAGGTGAGTAAATCGTAATTCATAGTTCGGCTGATTTTAGAGGAATATTTGTACGTTTCAAAAATGGGCACTTAGAAACTTTTCTGGTGAAAACCACACAATGGATTCCTATGGAATGAAATACAAGTTACTGGTAAGTACGCTTAGAAAATACTTTTCAGGGACAGTGCTGGACTAAAAGATGCAGCACTGGGTTCTCTCCTGATAACAGGTGAGTAAATCGGAATTCGTCGTTCGGCTGATTTTAGAGGAATATTTGTACGTTTCAAAAATGGACACTTAGAAACTTTTCTGGTGAAAACCACACAATGGATTCCTATAAAAGGAAATACAAGTTACTAGTAAGTACGCTTAGAATTACTTTTCAGGGTCAGTGCTGGACTAAAAGATGCAGCATTGGGTTCTCTTCCGATAACAGGTGAGTAAATCGGAATTCGTAGTTCGGCTGATTTTAGAGGAATATTTGTACGTATCAAAATTGGACACTAAGAAACTTTTCTGGTGAAAACCACACAATGGATTCCGATGCAAGGAAATACAAGTTACTGGTAAGTACGCTTAGAATTACTTTTCAGGGTCAGTACTGGACTGAAAGATGCAGCACTGGGTTATCTCCTGATAACAGGAGAGTAAATCGGAATTCGTAGTTCAACTCATTTTAGAGGAATATTGTACGTTTCAAAAATGGACACTTAGAAACTTTTCTGCTCAAAACCACACAATGGATTCCTATGGAATGAAATACAAGTTACTGGTAAGTACACTTAGAATTACTTTTCAGGGTCAGTGTTGGACTAAAAGATGGAGCACTGGGTTCTCTCCTGATAACAGGTGAGTAAATCAGAATTCGTACTTCAGCTGATTTTAGAGGAATATTTGTAAGTTTCAAAAATGGACACAAAAACTTTTCTGGTGAAAACCACACAATGGATTCCTATGGAAGGAAATACAAGTTACTAGTAAGTACGCTTAGAATTACTTTTCAGGGTCTGTGCTGGGATTAAAGATGCAGCACTGGGTTCTCTCCTGATCACAGGTGAGTAAATCGGAATTAGTAGTTCGGCTGATTTTAGAGGAATATTTGTACGTTTCAAAATTGGACACTTAGGTGAAAACCACACAAAGGATTCCTATGGAAGGAAATATAAGTTACTGGTAAGTACGCTTAGAACTACTTCTCAGAGTCAGTGCTGTTCTAAAAGATGCAGCACTGGGTTCTCTCCTGATAACAGGTGAGTAAATCGGAATTCGTAGTTCGGCTGATTTTAGAGGAATATTTGTACCTTTCAAAATTGGACACTTAGAAACTTTTCTGGTGAAAACCACACAATGGATTCCTATGGAAGAAAAAACAAGTTCCTGGTAAGTATGCTTAGAATTACTTTTCAGGGTCAGTGCTGGGATTAAAGATGCAGCACTGGGTTCTCTCCTGATCACAGGTGAGTAAATCGGAATTAGTAGTCCGGCTGATTTTAGAGGAATATTTGTACGTTTCAAAATTGGACACTTATCTGCTGAAAACCACACAAAGGATTCCTATGGAAGGAAATATAAGTTACTGGTAAGTACGCTTACAACTACTTCTCAGAGTCAGTGCTATTCTAAAAGATGCAGCACTGGGTTCTCTCCTGATAACAGGTGAGTAAATCGTAATTCGTAGTTCGGCTGATTTTAGAGGAATATTTGTACGTTTCAAAAACTGGACACTTAGAAACTTTTCTGGTGAAAACCACACAATGGATTCCTATGGAAGGAAATACAAGTTACTGGTATGTACGCTTAGAATTACTTTTCATGGTCAGTGCTGGACTAAAAGATGCAGCACTGGGTTCTCTCCTGATAACAGGTGAGTAAATCGTAATTCGTAGTTCGGCTGATTTTAGAGGAATATTTGTACGTTTCAAAAATGGGCACTTAGAAACTTTTCTGGTGAAAACCGCACAATGGATTCCTATGGAATGAAATACAAGTTACTGGTAAGTACGCTTAGAAAATACTTTTCAGGGACAGTGCTGGACTAAAAGATGCAGCACTGGGTTCTCTCCTGATAACAGGTGAGTAAATCGGAATTCGTAGTTCGGCTGATTTTAGAGGAATATTTGTACGTTTCAAAAATGGACACTTAGAAACTTTTCTGGTGAAAACCACACAATGGATTCCTATAAAAGGAAATACAAGTTACTAGTAAGTACGCTTAGAATTACTTTTCAGGGTCAGTGCTGGACTAAAAGATGCAGCATTGGGTTCTCTTCCGATAACAGGTGAGTAAATCGGAATTCGTAGTTCGGCTGATTTTAGAGGAATATTTGTACGTATCAAAATTGGACACTAAGAAACTTTTCTGGTGAAAACCACACAATGGATTCCGATGCAAGGAAATACAAGTTACTGGTAAGTATGCTTAGAATTACTTTTCAGGGTCAGTACTGGACTGAAAGATGCAGCACTGGGTTATCTCCTGATAACAGGAGAGTAAATCGGAATTCGTAGTTCAACTCATTTTAGAGGAATATTGTACGTTTCAAAAATGGACACTTAGAAACTTTTCTGCTCAAAACCACACAATGGATTCCTATGGAATGAAATACAAGTTACTGGTAAGTACACTTAGAATTACTTTTCAGGGTCAGTGTTGGACTAAAAGATGGAGCACTGGGTTCTCTCCTGATAACAGGTGAGTAAATCGTAATTCATAGTTCGGCTGATTTTAGAGGAATATTTGTACGTTTCAAAAATGGGCACTTAGAAACTTTTCTGGTGGAAACCACACAATGGATTCCTATGGAATGAAATACAAGTTACTGGTAAGTACGCTTAGAAAATACTTTTCAGGGACAGTGCTGGACTAAAAGATGCAGCACTGGGTTCTCTCCTGATAACAGGTGAGTAAATCGGAATTCGTCGTTCGGCTGATTTTAGAGGAATATTTGTACGTTTCAAAAATGGACACTTAGAAACTTTTCTGGTGAAAACCACACAATGGATTCCTATAAAAGGAAATACAAGTTACTAGTAAGTACGCTTAGAATTACTTTTCAGGGTCAGTGCTGGACTAAAAGATGCAGCATTGGGTTCTCTTCCGATAACAGGTGAGTAAATCGGAATTCGTAGTTCGGCTGATTTTAGAGGAATATTTGTACGTATCAAAATTGGACACTAAGACACTTTTCTGGTGAAAACCACACAATGGATTCCGATGCAAGGAAATACAAGTTACTGGTAAGTACGCTTAGAATTACTTTTCAGGGTCAGTACTGGACTGAAAGATGCAGCACTGGGTTATCTCCTGATAACAGGAGAGTAAATCGGAATTCGTAGTTCAACTCATTTTAGAGGAATATTGTACGTTTCAAAAATGGACACTTAGAAACTTTTCTGCTCAAAACCACACAATGGATTCCTATGGAATGAAATACAAGTTACTGGTAAGTACACTTAGAATTACTTTTCAGGGTCAGTGTTGGACTAAAAGATGGAGCACTGGGTTCTCTCCTGATAACAGGTGAGTAAATCAGAATTCGTACTTCAGCTGATTTTAGAGGAATATTTGTAAGTTTCAAAAATGGACACAAAAACTTTTCTGGTGAAAACCACACAATGGATTCCTATGGAAGGAAATACAAGTTACTAGTAAGTACGCTTAGAATTACTTTTCAGGGTCTGTGCTGGGATTAAAGATGCAGCACTGGGTTCTCTCCTGATCACAGGTGAGTAAATCGGAATTAGTAGTTCGGCTGATTTTAGAGGAATATTTGTACGTTTCAAAATTGGACACTTATCAGGTGAAAACCACACAAAGGATTCCTATGGAAGGAAATATAAGTTACTGGTAAGTACGCTTAGAACTACTTCTCAGAGTCAGTGCTGTTCTAAAAGATGCAGCACTGGGTTCTCTCCTGATAACAGGTGAGTAAATCGGAATTCGTAGTTCGGCTGATTTTAGAGGAATATTTGTACCTTTCAAAATTGGACACTTAGAAACTTTTCTGGTGAAAACCACACAATGGATTCCTATGGAAGAAAAAACAAGTTCCTGGTAAGTATGCTTAGAATTACTTTTCAGGGTCTGTACTGGGCTGACAGATGTAGCAGCGGGTTCTCTCCTGATAACAGGTGAGTAAATCGGAATTCGTTGTTCGGCTGATTTTAGAGGCATATTTGTACGTTTCAAAAATGGACACTTAGAAACTTTTCTGGTGAAAACCACACAATGGATTCCTATGGAAGGAAATACAAGTTATTGGTAAGTACGCTTAGAATTACTTTTCAGAGTCAGTGCTGGTCTAAACCATGCAGCACAGGGTTCTCTCCTGATAACAAGTGAGTAAATCGGAATTTGTAGTTCGGCTGATTTTCTAGGAATATTTGTACGTTTCAAAAATGGACACTTAGAAACTTTTCTGGTGAAAACCACACAATGGATTCCTACGGAATGAAATACAAGTTACTGGTAAGTACTCTTAGAATTACTTTTCAGCGTCAGTGCTGGTCTAAAAGATGCAGCACTGGGTTCTCTCCTGATAAAAGGTGAGTAAATCAGAATTCGTACTTCGGCTGATTTTAGAGGAATATTTGTAAGTTTCAAAAATGGACACTTAGAAACTTTTCTGGTGAAAACCACACATTGGATTCCTATGGAAGGAAATACAAGTTACTGGAAAGTACGCTTAGAATTACTTTTCAGGGTCAGTGCTGGGCTAAAAGATGCAGCACTGGGTTCTCTCCTGATAACAGGTGAGTAAATCGGAATTCGTTGGTCGGCTGATTTTAAAGGAATATTTGTACATTTCAAAATTGGACACTTATCTGGTGAAAACCACACAAAAGGATTCCAATGGAAGGATATACAAGTTACTGGTAAGTACGCTTAGAATTACTTCTCAGAGTCAGTGCTGGTCTAAAAGATGCAGCACTGGGTTCTCTCCTGATAATAGGTGAGTAAATCGGAATTCGTACTTCGGCTGATTTTAGAGGAATATTTGTAAGTTTCAAAAATGGACACAGAAACTTTTCTGGTGAAAACCACACAATGGATTCCTATGGAAGGAAATACAAGTTACTGGAAAGTACGCTTAGAATTACTTTTCAGGGTCAGTGCTGGACTAAAAGATGCAGCACTGGGTTCTCTCCTGATAACAGGTGAGTAAATCAGAATTCGTAGTTCGGCTGATCTTAGATGAATATTTGTACATTTCAAAAATGGACACAGAAACTTTTCTGGTGAAAACCACACAATGGATTCCTATGGAAAGAAATACAAGTTACTGGTAAGTACGCCTAGAATTACTGTTCAGGGTCAGTGCTGGGCTGAAAGATGCAGCACTGGGTTCTCTCCTGATAACAGGTGAGTAAATCGGAATTCGTAGTTCGGCTGATTTTAGAGGAATATTTGTACGTTTTAAAAATGGGCACTTAGAATCTTTTCTGGCGAAAACCACACAATGGATTCCTATGGAATGAAATACAAGTTACTGGTAAGTACCCTTAGAAAATACTTTTCAGGGACAGTGCTGGACTAAAAGATGCAGCACTGGGTTCTCTCCTGATAACAGGTGAGTAAATCGAAATTCGTAGTTCGGCTGATTTTAGATGAATAATTGTACGTTTCAAAAATGGACACGGAAACTTTTCTGGTGAAAACCACACAATGGATTCCTATGGAAGGGAATACAAGTTACTGGTAAGTACGCTTAGAATTACTTTTCAGGGTCAGTGCTGGGCTAAAAGATGCAGCACTGGGTTCTCTCCTGATAACAGGTGAGTAAATCGGAATTCGTAGTTCGGCTGATTTTAGAGGAATATTTGTACGTATCAAAATTGGACACTAAGAAACTTTTCTGGTGAAAACCACACAATGGATTCCGATGCAAGGAAATACAAGTTACTGGTAAGTACGCTTAGAATTACTTTTCAGGGTCAGTGCTGGGCTAAAAGATGCAGCACTGGGTTCTCTCCTGATAACAGGTGAGTAAATCAGAATTCGTACTTCGGATGATTTTAGAGGAATATTTTTAAGTTTCAAAAATGGACACTTAGAAACTTTTCTGGTGAAAACCACACAATGGATTCCTATGGAAGGAAATACAAGTTACTGGTAAGTACGCTTAGAATTACTTTTTAGGGTCAGTGCTGGACTAAAAGATGCAGCACTGGGTTCTTGCCTGATAACAGGTGAGTAAATCGGAATTTGTAGTTCGGCTGATTTTAAAGGAATATTTGTACGTTTCAAAAATGGACACTTACAAACTTTTCTGGTGAAAACCACACAATGGATTCCTATGAAAGGAAATACAAGTTACTGGTAAGTACGCTTAGAATAACTTTTCAGGGTCAGTGCTGGGCTAAAAGATGCAGCACTGGGTTCTCTCCTGATAACAGGTGAGTAAATCGGAATTCGTAGTTCGGCTGATTTTAGAGGAATATTTGTATGTTTCAAAAATGGACACAGAAACTTTTCTGGTGAAAACCCCACAATGGATTCCTATGGCAGGAAATACAAGTTACTGGTAAGTACGCTTAGAATTACTTTTCAGAGTCAGTGCTGGTCTAAAAGATGCAGCACTGGGATCTCTCCTGATAACAGGTGAGTAAATCAGAATTTGTAGTTCGGCTGATATTAAAGGAATATTTGTGCGTTTCAAAAATGGACACAGAAACTTTTCTGGTGAAAACCACACAATGGATTCCTATGGAAAGAAATACAAGTTACTGGTAAGTACGCTTAAAATTACTTTTCAGGGTCAGTGCTGGGCTGAAAGATGCAGCACTGGGTTCTCTCCTGATAACAGGTGAGTAAATCGGAATTCGTAGTTCGGCTGATTTTAGAGGAATATTTGTACGTTTCAAAATTGGACACTTATCCGGTGAAAACCACACAAAAGCATTCCAATAGAAGGAAATACAAGTTACTGGTAAGTACGCTTAGAATTACTTTTCAGGGTCAGTGCTGGGCTAAAAGATGCAGCACTGGGTTCTCTCCTGATAACAGGTGAGTAAATCGGAATTCGTTGGTCGGCTGATTTTAGAGGAATATTTGTACGTTTCAAAATTGGACACTTATCTGGTGAAAACCACACAAAAGGATTCCAATGGAAGGAAATACAAGTTACTGGTAAGTACGCTTAGAATTACTTCGCAGAGTCAGTGCTGGTCTAAAAGATGCAGCACTGGGTTCTCTCCTGATAATAGGTGAGTAAATCGGAATTTGTAGTTCGGCTGATTTTAGAGGAATATTTGTAAGTTTCAAAAATGGACACTTAGAAACTTTTCTGGTGAAAACCACACAATGGATTCCTATGGAAGGAAATACAAGTTACTGGTAAGTAGGCTTAGAATTACTTTTCAGAGTCAGTGCTGGTCTAAACCATGCAGCTCTGGGTTCTCTCCTGATAGCAAGTGAGTAAATCGGAATTTGTAGTTTGGCTGATTTTATAGGAATATTTGTACGTTTCAAAAATGGACACTTAAAAACTTTTCTGGTGAAAACCACACAATGGATTCCTATGGAAGGAAATACAAGTTACTGGTAAGTACGCTTGTACGCTTAGAATTACTTTTCAGCGTCAGTGCTGGTCTAAAAGATGCAGCACTGGGTTCTCTCCTGATAAAAGGTGAGTAAATCAGAATTCGTACTTCGGCTGATTTTAGAGGAATATTTGTAAGTTTCAAAAATGGACACTTAGAAACTTTTCTGGTGAAAACCTCACAATGGAATCCTATGGAAGGAAATACAAGTTACTGGAAAGTACGCTTAGAATTACTTTTCAGGGTCAGTGCTGGACTAAAAGATGCAGCACTGGGTTCTCTCCTGATAACAGGTGAGTTAATCGGAATTCGTAGTTCGGCTGATTTTAGAGGAATATTTGTACATTTCAAAAATGGACACAGAAACTTTTCTGGTGAAAACCACACAATGGATTCCTATGGAAGGAAATACAAGTTACTGGTAAGTACGCTTAGAATTACTTTTCAGGGTCAGTGCTGGGCTAAAAGATGCAGCACTGGGTTCTCTCCTGATCACAGGTGAGTAAATCGGAATTAGTAGTCCGGCTGATTTTAGAGGAATATTTGTACGTTTCAAAATTGGACACTAATCTGCTGAAAACCACACAAAGGATTCCAATGGAAGGAAATACAAGTTACTGGTAAGTACGCTTAGAATTACTTCTCAGAGTCAGTGCTGGTCTAAAAGATGCAGCACTGGGTTCTCTCCTGATAATAGGTGAGTAAATCGGAATTTGTAGTTCGGCTGATTTTAGAGGAATATTTGTACGTATCAAAATTGGACACTAAGAAACTTTTCTGCTCAAAACCACACAATGGATTCCTATGGAATGAAATACAAGTTACTGGTAAGTACACTTAGAATTACTGTTCAGGGTCAGTGTTGGACTAAAAGATGGAGCACTGGGTTCTCTCCTGATAACAGGTGAGTAAATCGTAATTCGTAGTTCGGCTGATTTTAGAGGAATATTTGTACGTTTCAAAAATGGGCACTTAGAAACTTTTCTGGTGAAAACCACACAATGGATTCCTATAAAAGGAAATACAAGTTACTAGTAAGTACGCTTAGAATTACTTTTCAGGGTCAGTGCTGGACTAAAAGATGCAGCATTGGGTTCTCTTCCGATAACAGGTGGGTAAATCGGAATTCGTAGTTCGGCTGATTTTAGAGGAATATTTGTACGTATCAAAATTGGACACTAAGAAACTTTTCTGGTGAAAACCACACAATGGATTCCTACGGAATGAAATACAAGTTACTGGTAAGTACTCTTAGAATTACTTTTCAGCGTCAGTGCTGGTCTAAAAGATGCAGCACTGGGTTCTCTCCTGATAATAGGTGAGTAAATCGGAATTTGTAGTTCGGCTGATTTTAGAGGAATATTTGTACGTATCAAAATTGGACACTAAGAAACTTTTCTGCTCAAAACCACACAATGGATTCCTATGGAATGAAATACAAGTTACTGGTAAGTACACTTAGAATTACTTTTCAGGGTCAGTGTTGGACTAAAAGATGGAGCACTGGGTTCTCTCCTGATAACAGGTGAGTAAATCGTAATTCGTAGTTCGGCTGATTTTAGAGGAATATTTGTACGTTTCAAAAATGGGCACTTAGAAACTTTTCTGGTGAAAACCACACAATGGATTCCTATAAAAGGAAATACAAGTTACTAGTAAGTACGCTTAGAATTACTTTTCAGGGTCAGTGCTGGACTAAAAGATGCAGCATTGGGTTCTCTTCCGATAACAGGTGGGTAAATCGGAATTCGTAGTTCGGCTGATTTTAGAGGAATATTTGTACGTATCAAAATTGGACACTAAGAAACTTTTCTGGTGAAAACCACACAATGGATTCCTATGGAAGGAAATACAAGTTACTGGAAAGTACGCTTAGAATTACTTTTCAGGGTCAGTGCTGGGCTAAAAGATGCAGCACTGGGTTCTCTCCTGATAACAGGTGAGTAAATCGGAATTCGTTGGTCGGCTGATTTTAGAGGAATATTTGTACATTTCAAAATTGGACACTTATCTGGTGAAAACCACACAAAAGGATTCCAATGGAAGGAAATACAAGTTACTGGTAAGTACGCTTAGAATTACTTCTCAGAGTCAGTGCTGGTCTAAAAGATGCAGCACTGGGTTCTCTCCTGATAATAGGTGAGTAAATCGGAATTTGTAGTTTGGCTGATTTTAGAGGAATATTTGTAAGTTTCAAAAATGGACACTTAGAAACTTTTCTGGTGAAAACCACACAATGGATTCCTATGGAAGGAAATACAAGTTACTGGTAAGTACGCTTAGAATTACTTTTCAGAGTCAGTGCTGGTCTAAACCATGCAGCACTGGGTTCTCTCCTAATAACAAGTGAGTAAATCGGAATTTGTAGTTTGGCTGATTTTATATGAATATTTGTATGTTTCAAAAATGGACACTTAAAAACTTTTCTGGTGAAAACCACACAATGGATTCCTATGGAAGGAAATACAAGTTACTGGTAAGTACGCTTGTACGCTTAGAATTACTTTTCAGCGTCAGTGCTGGTCTAAAAGATGCAGCACTGGGTTCTCTCCTGATAAAAGGTGAGTAAATCAGAATTCGTACTTCGGCTGATTTTAGAGGAATATTTGTAAGTTTCAAAAATGGACACTTAGAAACTTTTCTGGTGAAAACCTCACAATGGAATCCTATGGAAGGAAATACAAGTTACTGGAAAGTACGCTTAGAATTACTTTTCAGGGTCAGTGCTGGACTAAAAGATGCAGCACTGGGTTCTCTCCTGATAACAGGTGAGTTAATCGGAATTCGTAGTTCGGCTGATTTTAGAGGAATATTTGTACATTTCAAAAATGGACACAGAAACTTTTCTGGTGAAAACCACACAATGGATTCCTATGGAAGGAAATACAAGTTACTGGTAAGTATGCTTAGAATTACTTTTCAGGGTCAGTGCTGGGCTAAAAGATGCAGCACTGGGTTCTCTCCTGATAACAGGTGAGTAAATCGGAATTCGTAGTTCGGCTGATTTTAGAGGAATATTTGTACGTTTTAAAAATGGCACTTAGAAACTTTTCTGGTGAAAATCACATAATGGGTTCCTATGGAAGGAAATACAAGTTACTGGTAAGTACGCTTAGAATTACTTTTCAGGGTCAGTGCTGGGATTAAAGATGCAGCACTGGGTTCTCTCCTGATCACAGGTGAGTAAATCGGAATTAGTAGTCCGGCTGATTTTAGAGGAATATTTGTACGTTTCAAAATTGGACACTTATCTGCTGAAAACCACACAAAGGATTCCTATGGAAGGAAATATAAGTTACTGGTAAGTACGCTTAGAACTACTTCTCAGAGTCAGTGCTATTCTAAAAGATGCAGCACTGGGTTCTCTCCTGATAACAGGTGAGTAAATCGGAATTCGTAGTTCGGCTGATTTTAGAGGAATATTTGTACGTTTCAAAAACTGGACACTTAGAAACTTTTCTGGTGAAAACCACACAATGGATTCCTATGGAAGGAAATACAAGTTACTGGTAAGTACGCTTAGAATTACTTTTCATGGTCAGTGCTGGACTAAAAGATGCAGCACTGGGTTCTCTCCTGATAACAGGTGAGTAAATCGTAATTCGTAGTTCGGCTGATTTTAGAGGAATATTTGTACGTTTCAAAAATGGGCACTTAGAAACTTTTCTGGTGAAAACCGCACAATGGATTCCTATGGAATGAAATACAAGTTACTGGTAAGTACGCTTAGAAAATACTTTTCAGGGACAGTGCTGGACTAAAAGATGCAGCACTGGGTTCTCTCCTGATAACAGGTGAGTAAATCGGAATTCGTAGTTCGGCTGATTTTAGAGGAATATTTGTACGTTTCAAAAATGGACACTTAGAAACTTTTCTGGTGAAAACCACACAATGGATTCCTATAAAAGGAAATACAAGTTACTGGTAAGTACGCTTAGAATTACTTTTCAGGGTCAGTACTGGACTGAAAGATGCAGCACTGGGTTATCTCCTGATAACAGGAGAGTAAATCGGAATTCGTAGTTCAACTCATTTTAGAGGAATATTGTACGTTTCAAAAATGGACACTTAGAAACTTTTCTGCTCAAAACCACACAATGGATTCCTGTGGAATGAAATACAAGTTACTGGTAAGTACACTTAGAATTACTTTTCAGGGTCAGTGTTGGACTAAAAGATGGAGCACTGGGTTCTCTCCTGATAACAGGTGAGTAAATCGTAATTCGTAGTTCGGCTGATTTTAGAGGAATATTTGTACGTTTCAAAAATGGGCACTTAGAAACTTTTCTGGTGAAAACCGCACAATGGATTCCTATGGAATGAAATACAAGTTACTGGTAAGTACGCTTAGAAAATACTTTTCAGGGACAGTGCTGGACTAAAAGATGCAGCACTGGGTTCTCTCCTGATAACAGGTGAGTAAATCGGAATTCGTAGTTCGGCTGATTTTAGAGGAATATTTGTATGTTTCAAAAATGGACACTTAGAAACTTTTCTGGTGAAAACCACACAATGGATTCCTATAAAAGGAAATACAAGTTACTAGTAAGTATGCTTAGAATTACTTTTCAGGGTCAGTGCTGGACTAAAAGATGCAGCATTGGGTTCTCTTCCGATAACAGGTGAGTAAATCGGAATTCGTAGTTCGCCTGATTTTAGAGGAATATTTGTACGTATCAAAATTGGACACTAAGAAACTTTTCTGGTGAAAACCACACAATGGATTCCGATGCAAGGAAATACAAGTTACTGGTAAGTACGCTTAGAATTACTTTTCAGGGTCAGTACTGGACTGAAAGATGCAGCACTGGGTTATCTCCTGATAACAGGAGAGTAAATCGGAATTCGTAGTTCAACTCATTTTAGAGGAATATTGTACGTTTCAAAAATGGACACTTAGAAACTTTTCTGCTCAAAACCACACAATGGATTCCTATGGAATGAAATACAAGTTACTGGTAAGTACACTTAGAATTACTTTTCAGGGTCAGTGTTGGACTAAAAGATGGAGCACTGGGTTCTCTCCTGATAACAGGTGAGTAAATCAGAATTCGTACTTCAGCTGATTTTAGAGGAATATTTGTAAGTTTCAAAAATGGACACAAAAACTTTTCTGGTGAAAACCACACAATGGATTCCTATGGAAGGAAATACAAGTTACTGGTAAGTACGCTTAGAATTACTTTTCAGGGTCTGTGCTGGGATTAAAGATGCAGCACTGGGTTCTCTCCTGATCACAGGTGAGTAAATCGGAATTAGTAGTTCGGCTGATTTTAGAGGAATATTTGTACGTTTCAAAATTGGACACTTATCTGGTGAAAACCACACAAAGGATTCCTATGGAAGGAAATATAAGTTACTGGTAAGTACGCTTAGAACTACTTCTCAGAGTCAGTGCTGTTCTAAAAGATGCAGCACTGGGTTCTCTCCTGATAACAGGTGAGTAAATCGGAATTCGTAGTTCGGCTGATTTTAGAGGAATATTTGTACCTTTCAAAATTGGACACTTAGAAACTTTTCTGGTGAAAACCACACAATGGATTCCTATGGAAGAAAAAACAAGTTCCTGGTAAGTATGCTTAGAATTACTTTTCAGGGTCTGTACTGGGCTGAAAGATGTAGCAGCGGGTTCTCTCCTGATAACAGGTGAGTAAATCGGAATTCGTTGTTCGGCTGATTTTAGAGGCATATTTGTACGTTTCAAAAATGGACACTTAGAAACTTTTCTTGTGAAAACCACACAATGGATTCCTATGGAAGGAAATACAAGTTATTGGTAAGTACGCTTAGAATTACTTTTCAGAGTCAGTGCTGGTCTAAACCATGCAGCACAGGGTTCTCTCCTGATAACAAGTGAGTAAATCGGAATTTGTAGTTCGGCTGATTTTCTAGGAATATTTGTATGTTTCAAAAATGGACACTTAGAAACTTTTCTGGTGAAAACCACACAATGGATTCCTATGGAAGGAAATACAAGTTACTGGTAAGTACGCTTAGAATTACTTTTCAGCGTCAGTGCTGGTCTAAAAGATACAGCACTGGGTTCTCTCCTGATAAAAGGTGAGTAAATCAGAATTCGTACTTCGGCTGATTTTAGAGGAATATTTGTAAGTTTCAAAAATGGACACTTAGAAACTTTTCTGGTGAAAACCACACAATGGATTCCTACGGAATGAAATACAAGTTACTGGTAAGTACTCTTAGAATTACTTTTCAGCGTCAGTGCTGGTCTAAAAGATGCAGCACTGGGTTCTCTCCTGATAAAAGGTGAGTAAATCAGAATTCGTACTTCGGCTGATTTTAGAGGAATATTTGTAAGTTTCAAAAATGGACACTTAGAAACTTTTCTGGTGAAAACCACACAATGGATTCCTATGGAAGGAAATACAAGTTACTGGAAAGTACGCTTAGAATTACTTTTCAGGGTCAGTGCTGGACTAAAAGATGCATCACTGGGTTCTCTCCTGATAACAGGTGAGTAAATCGGAATTCGTAGTTCGGCTGATCTTAGAGGAATATTTGTACGTTTCAAAAATGGACACAGAAACTTTTCTGGTGAAAACCACACAATGGATTCCTATGGAAGGAAATATAAGTTACTGGTAAGTACACTTAGAATTACTTTTCAGAGTCAGTGCTGGTCTAAAAGATGCAGCACTGGGATCTCTCCTGATGACAGGTGAGTAAATCGGAATTTGTAGATCGGCTGATATTAAAGGAATATTTGTGCGTTTCAAAAATGGAAACAGAATCTTTTCTGGTGAAAACCACACAATGGATTTCTATGGAAAGAAATACAATTTACTGGTAAGTACGCTTAAAATTACTTGTCAGGGTCAGTGCTGGGCTGAAAGATGCAGCACTGGGTTCTCTCCTGATAACAGGTGAGTAAATCGGAATTCGTAGTTCGGCTGATTTTAGAGGAATATTTGTACGTTTCAAAATTGGACACTTATCTGGTGAAAACCACACAAAAGGATTCCAATGGAAGGAAATACAAGTTACTGGTAAGTACGCTTATAATTACTTTTCAGGGTTAGTGCTGGGCTAAAAGATGCAGCACTGGGTTCTCTCCTGATAACAGGTGAGTAAATCAGAATTCGTTGGTCGGCTGATTTTAGAGGAATATTTGTACGTTTCAAAATTGGACACTTATCTGGTGAAAACCACACAAAAGGATTCCAATGGAAGGAAATACAAGTTACTGGTAAGTACGCTTAGAATTACTTCTCAGAGTCAGTGCTGGTCTAAAAGATGCAGCACTGGGTTCTCTCCTGATAATAGGTGAGTAAATCGGAATTCGTACTTCGGCTGATTTTAGAGGAATATTTGTAAGTTTCAAAACTGGACACTTAGAAACTTTTCTGGTGAAAACCACACAATGGATTCCTATGGAAGGAAATACAAGTTACTGGTAAGTACGCTTAGAATTACTTTTCATGGTCAGTGCTGGACTAAAAGATGCAGCACTGGGTTCTCTCCTGATAACAGGTGAGTAAATCGTAATTCGTAGTTCGGCTGATTTTAGAGGAATATTTGTACGTTTCAAAAATGGGCACTTAGAAACTTTTCTGGTGAAAACCGCACAATGGATTCCTATGGAATGAAATACAAGTTACTGGTAAGTACGCTTAGAAAATACTTTTCAGGGACAGTGCTGGACTAAAAGATGCAGCACTGGGTTCTCTCCTGATAACAGGTGAGTAAATCGGAATTCTTAGTTCGGCTGATTTTAGAGGAATATTTGTACGTTTCAAAAATGGACACTTAGAAACTTTTCTGGTGAAAACCACACAATGGATTCCTATAAAATGAAATACAAGTTACTAGTAAGTACGCTTAGAATTACTTTTCAGGGTCAGTGCTGGACTAAAAGATGCAGCATTGGGTTCTCTTCCGATAACAGGTGAGTAAATCGGAATTCGTAGTTCGGCTGATTTTAGAGGAATATTTGTACGTATCAAAATTGGACACTAAGAAACTTTTCTGGTGAAAACCACACAATGGATTCCGATGCAAGGAAATACAAGTTACTGGTAAGTACGCTTAGAATTACTTTTCAGGGTCAGTACTGGACTGAAAGATGCAGCACTGGGTTATCTCCTGATAACAGGAGAGTAAATCTGAATTCGTAGTTCAACTGATTTTAGAGGAATATTTGTACCTTTCAAAATTGGACACTTAGAAACTTTTCTGGTGAAAACCACACAATGGATTCCTATGGAAGAAAAAACAAGTTCCTGGTAAGTATGCTTAGAATTACTTTTCAGGGTCTGTACTGGGCTGAAAGATGTAGCAGCGGGTTCTCTCCTGATAACAGGTGAGTAAATCGGAATTCGTTGTTCGGCTGATTTTAGAGGCATATTTGAACGTTTCAAAAATGGACACTTAGAAACTTTTCTGGTGAAAACCACACAATGGATTCCTATGGAAGGAAATACAAGTTATTGGTAACTACGCTTAGAATTACTTTTCAGAGTCAGTGCTGGTCTAAACCATGCAGCACAGGGTTCTCTCCTGATAACAAGTGAGTAAATCGGAATTTGTAGTTCGGCTGATTTTCTAGGAATATTTGTACGTTTCAAAAATGGACACTTAGAAACTTTTCTGGTGAAAACCACACAATGGATTCCTATGGAAGGAAATACAAGTTACTGGTAAGTACGCTTAGAATTACTTTTCAGCGTCAGTGCTGGTCTAAAAGATGCAGCACTGGGTTCTCTCCTGATAAAAGGTGAGTAAATCAGAATTCGTACTTCGGCTGATTTTAGAGGAATATTTGTAAGTTTCAAAAATGGACACTTAGAAACTTTTCTGGTGAAAACCACACAATGGATTCCTACGGAATGAAATACAAATTACTGGTAAGTACTCTTAGAATTACTTTTCAGCGTCAGTGCTGGTCTAAAAGATGCAGCACTGGGTTCTCTCCTGATAAAAGGTGAGTAAATCAGAATTCGTACTTCGGCTGATTTTAGAGGAATATTTGTACGTATCAAAATTGGACACTAAGAAACTTTTCTGGTGAAAACCGCACAATGGATTCCTATGGAATGAAATACAAGTTACTGGTAAGTATGCTTAGAAAATACTTTTCAGGGACAGTGCTGGACTAAAAGATGCAGCACTGGGTTCTCTCCTGATAACAGGTGAGTAAATCGGAATTCGTAGTTCGGCTGATTTTAGAGGAATATTTGTAAGTTTCAAAAATGGACACAAAAACTTTTCTGGTGAAAACCACACAATGGATTCCTATGGAAGGAAATACAAGTTACTGGTAAGTACGCTTAGAATTACTTTTCAGGGTCTGTGCCGGGATTAAAGATGCAGCACTGGGTTCTCTCCTGATCACAGGTGAGTAAATCGGAATTAGTAGTTCGGCTGATTTTAGAGGAATATTTGTACGTTTCAAAATTGGACACTTATCTGGTGAAAACCACACAAAGGATTCCTATGGAAGGAAATATAAGTTACTGGTAAGTACGCTTAGAACTACTTCTCAGAGTCAGTGCTGTTCTAAAAGATGCAGCACTGGGTTCTCTCCTGATAACAGGTGAGTAAATCGGAATTCGTAGTTCGGCTGATTTTAGAGGAATATTTGTACCTTTCAAAATTGGACACTTAGAAACTTTTCTGGTGAAAACCACACAATGGATTCCTATGGAAGAAAAAACAAGTTCCTGGTAAGTATGCTTAGAATTACTTTTCAGGGTCTGTACTGGGCTGAAAGATGTAGCAGCGGGTTCTCTCCTGATAACAGGTGAGTAAATCGGAATTCGTTGTTCGGCTGATTTTAGAGGCATATTTGTACGTTTCAAAAATGGACACTTAGAAACTTTTCTGGTGAAAACCACACAATGGATTCCTATGGAAGGAAATACAAGTTATTGGTAAGTACGCTTAGAATTACTTTTGAGAGTCAGTGCTGGTCTAAACCATGCAACACAGGGTTCTCTCCTGATAACAAGTGAGTAAATCGGAATTTGTAGTTCGGCTGATTTTCTAGGAATATTTGTACGTTTCAAAAATGGACACTTAGAAACTTTTCTGGTGAAAACCACACAATGGATTCCTATGGAAGGAAATACAAGTTACTGGTAAGTACGCTTAGAACTACTTTTCAGCGTCAGTGCTGGTCTAAAAGATGCAGCACTGGGTTCTCTCCTGATAAAAGGTGAGTAAATCAGAATTCGTACTTCGGCTGATTTTAGAGGAATATTTGTAAGTTTCAAAAATGGACACTTAGAAACTTTTCTGGTGAAAACCGCACAATGGATTCCTATGGAATGAAATACAAGTTACTGGTAAGTATGCTTAGAAAATACTTTTCAGGGACAGTGCTGGACTAAAAGATGCAGCACTGGGTTCTCTCCTGATAACAGGTGAGTAAATCAGAATTCGTACTTCGGCTGATTTTAGAGGAATATTTGTACGTTTCAAAAATGGGCACTTAGAAACTTTTCTGGTGAAAACCGCACAATGGATTCCTATGGAATGAAATACAAGTTACTGGTAAGTACGCTTAGAAAATACTTTTCAGGGACAGTGCTGGACTAAAAGATGCAGCACTGGGTTCTCTCCTGATAACAGGTGAGTAAATCGGAATTCGTAGTTCGGCTGATTTTAGAGGAATATTTGTACGTTTCAAAAATGGACACTTAGAAACTTTTCTGGTGAAAACCACACAATGGATTCCTATAAAAGGAAATACAAGTTACTAGTAAGTACGCTTAGAATTACTTTTCAGGGTCAGTGCTGGACTAAAAGATGCAGCATTGGGTTCTCTTCCGATAACAGGTGGGTAAATCGGAATTCGTAGTTCGGCTGATTTTAGAGGAATATTTGTACGTATCAAAATTGGACACTAAGAAACTTTTCTGGTGAAAACCACACAATGGATTCCGATGCAAGGAAATACAAGTTACTGGTAAGTACGCTTAGAATTACTTTTCAGGGTCAGTACTGGACTGAAAGATGCAGCACTGGGTTATCTCCTGATAACAGGAGAGTAAATCGGAATTCGTAGTTCAACTCATTTTAGAGGAATATTGTACGTTTCAAAAATGGACACATAGAAACTTTTCTGCTCAAAACCACACAATGGATTCCTGTGGAATGAAATACAAGTTACTGGTAAGTACACTTAGAATTACTTTTCAGGGTCAGTGTTGGACTAAAAGATGGAGCACTGGGTTCTCTCCTGATAACAGGTGAGTAAATCGTAATGCGTAGTTCGGCTGATTTTAGAGGAATATTTGTACGTTTCAAAAATGGGCACTTAGAAACTTTTCTGGTGAAAACCGCACAATGGATTCCTATGGAATGAAATACAAGTTACTGGTAAGTACGCTTAGAAAATACTTTTCAGGGACAGTGCTGGACTAAAAGATGCAGCACTGGGTTCTCTCCTGATAACAGGTGAGTAAATCGGAATTCGTAGTTCGGCTGATTTTAGAGGAATATTTGTACGTTTCAAAAATGGACACTTAGAAACTTTTCTGGTGAAAACCACACAATGGATTCCTATAAAAGGAAATACAAGTTACTAGTAAGTATGCTTAGAATTACTTTTCAGGGTCAGTGCTGGACTAAAAGATGCAGCATTGGGTTCTCTTCCGATAACAGGTGAGTAAATCGGAATTCGTAGTTCGGCTGATTTTAGAGGAATATTTGTACGTATCAAAATTGGACACTAAGAAACTTTTCTGGTGAAAACCACACAATGGATTCCGATGCAAGGAAATACAAGTTACTGGTAAGTACGCTTAGAATTACTTTTCAGGGTCAGTACTGGACTGAAAGATGCAGCACTGGGTTATCTCCTGATAACAGGAGAGTAAATCGGAATTCGTAGTTCAACTCATTTTAGAGGAATATTGTACGTTTCAAAAATGGACACTTAGAAACTTTTCTGCTCAAAACCACACAATGGATTCCTATGGAATGAAATACAAGTTACTGGTAAGTACACTTAGAATTACTTTTCAGGGTCAGTGTTGGACTAAAAGATGGAGCACTGGGTTCTCTCCTGATAACAGGTGAGTAAATCAGAATTCGTACTTCAGCTGATTTTAGAGGAATATTTGTAAGTTTCAAAAATGGACACAAAAACTTTTCTGGTGAAAACCACACAATGGATTCCTATGGAAGGAAATACAAGTTACTGGTAAGTACGCTTAGAATTACTTTTCAGGGTCTGTGCTGGGATTAAAGATGCAGCACTGGGTTCTCTCCTGATCACAGGTGAGTAAATCGGAATTAGTAGTTCGGCTGATTTTAGAGGAATATTTGTACGTTTCAAAATTGGACACTTATCTGGTGAAAACCACACAAAGGATTCCTATGGAAGGAAATATAAGTTACTGGTAAGTACGCTTAGAACTACTTCTCAGAGTCAGTGCTGTTCTAAAAGATGCAGCACTGGGTTCTCTCCTGATAACAGGTGAGTAAATCGGAATTCGTAGTTCGGCTGATTTTAGAGGAATATTTGTACCTTTCAAAATTGGACACTTAGAAACTTTTCTGGTGAAAACCACACAATGGATTCCTATGGAAGAAAAAACAAGTTCCTGGTAAGTATGCTTAGAATTACTTTTCAGGGTCTGTACTGGGCTGAAAGATGTAGCAGCGGGTTCTCTCCTGATAACAGGTGAGTAAATCGGAATTCGTTGTTCGGCTGATTTTAGAGGCATATTTGTACGTTTCAAAAATGGACACTTAGAAACTTTTCTGGTGAAAACCACACAATGGATTCCTATGGAAGGAAATACAAGTTATTGGTAAGTACGCTTAGAATTACTTTTCAGAGTCAGTGCTGGTCTAAACCATGCAGCACAGGGTTCTCTCCTGATAACAAGTGAGTAAATCGGAATTTGTAGTTCGGCTGATTTTCTAGGAATATTTGTATGTTTCAAAAATGGACACTTAGAAACTTTTCTGGTGAAAACCACACAATGGATTCCTATGGAAGGAAATACAAGTTACTGGTAAGTACGCTTAGAATTACTTTTCAGCGTCAGTGCTGGTCTAAAAGATACAGCACTGGGTTCTCTCCTGATAAAAGGTGAGTAAATCAGAATTCGTACTTCGGCTGATTTTAGAGGAATATTTGTAAGTTTCAAAAATGGACACTTAGAAACTTTTCTGGTGAAAACCACACAATGGATTCCTACGGAATGAAATACAAGTTACTGGTAAGTACTCTTAGAATTACTTTTCAGCGTCAGTGCTGGTCTAAAAGATGCAGCACTGGGTTCTCTCCTGATAAAAGGTGAGTAAATCAGAATTCGTACTTCGGCTGATTTTAGAGGAATATTTGTAAGTTTCAAAAATGGACACTTAGAAACTTTTCTGGTGAAAACCACACAATGGATTCCTATGGAAGGAAATACAAGTTACTGGAAAGTACGCTTAGAATTACTTTTCAGGGTCAGTGCTGGACTAAAAGATGCATCACTGGGTTCTCTCCTGATAACAGGTGAGTAAATCGGAATTCGTAGTTCGGCTGATCTTAGAGGAATATTTGTACGTTTCAAAAATGGACACAGAAACTTTTCTGGTGAAAACCACACAATGGATTCCTATGGAAGGAAATATAAGTTACTGGTAAGTACACTTAGAATTACTTTTCAGAGTCAGTGCTGGTCTAAAAGATGCAGCACTGGGATCTCTCCTGATGACAGGTGAGTAAATCGGAATTTGTAGTTCGGCTGATATTAAAGGAATATTTGTGCGTTTCAAAAATGGACACAGAATCTTTTCTGGTGAAAACCACACAATGGATTTCTATGGAAAGAAATACAATTTACTGGTAAGTATGCTTAAAATTACTTGTCAGGGTCAGTGCTGGGCTGAAAGATGCAGCACTGGGTTCTCTCCTGATAACAGGTGAGTAAATCGGAATTCGTAGTTCGGCTGATTTTAGAGGAATATTTGTACGTTTCAAAATTGGACACTTATCTGGTGAAAACCACACAAAAGGATTCCAATGGAAGGAAATACAAGTTACTGGTAAGTACGCTTATAATTACTTTTCAGGGTTAGTGCTGGGCTAAAAGATGCAGCACTGGGTTCTCTCCTGATAACAGGTGAGTAAATCAGAATTCGTTGGTCGGCTGATTTTAGAGGAATATTTGTACGTTTCAAAATTGGACACTTATCTGGTGAAAACCACACAAAAGGATTCCAATGGAAGGAAATACAAGTTACTGGTAAGTACGCTTAGAATTACTTCTCAGAGTCAGTGCTGGTCTAAAAGATGCAGCACTGGGTTCTCTCCTGATAATAGGTGAGTAAATCGGAATTCGTACTTCGGCTGATTTTAGAGGAATATTTGTAAGTTTCAAAACTGGACACTTAGAAACTTTTCTGGTGAAAACCACACAATGGATTCCTATGGAAGGAAATACAAGTTACTGGTAAGTACGCTTAGAATTACTTTTCATGGTCAGTGCTGGACTAAAAGATGCAGCACTGGGTTCTCTCCTGATAACAGGTGAGTAAATCGTAATTCGTAGTTCGGCTGATTTTAGAGGAATATTTGTACGTTTCAAAAATGGGCACTTAGAAACTTTTCTGGTGAAAACCGCACAATGGATTCCTATGGAATGAAATACAAGTTACTGGTAAGTACGCTTAGAAAATACTTTTCAGGGACAGTGCTGGACTAAAAGATGCAGCACTGGGTTCTCTCCTGATAACAGGTGAGTAAATCGGAATTCGTAGTTCGGCTGATTTTAGAGGAATATTTGTACGTTTCAAAAATGGACACTTAGAAACTTTTCTGGTGAAAACCACACAATGGATTCCTATAAAATGAAATACAAGTTACTAGTAAGTACGCTTAGAATTACTTTTCAGGGTCAGTGCTGGACTAAAAGATGCAGCATTGGGTTCTCTTCCAATAACAGGTGAGTAAATCGGAATTCGTAGTTCAGCTGATTTTAGAGGAATATTTGTACGTATCAAAATTGGACACTAAGAAACTTTTCTGGTGAAAACCACACAATGGATTCCGATGCAAGGAAATACAAGTTACTGGTAAGTACGCTTAGAATTACTTTTCAGGGTCAGTACTGGACTGAAAGATGCAGCACTGGGTTATCTCCTGATAACAGGAGAGTAAATCTGAATTCGTAGTTCAACTGATTTTAGAGGAATATTTGTACCTTTCAAAATTGGACACTTAGAAACTTTTCTGGTGAAAACCACACAATGGATTCCTATGGAAGAAAAAACAAGTTCCTGGTAAGTATGCTTAGAATTACTTTTCAGGGTCTGTACTGGGCTGAAAGATGTAGCAGCGGGTTCTCTCCTGATAACAGGTGAGTAAATCGGAATTCGTTGTTCGGCTGATTTTAGAGGCATATTTGAACGTTTCAAAAATGGACACTTAGAAACTTTTCTGGTGAAAACCACACAATGGATTCCTATGGAAGGAAATACAAGTTATTGGTAAGTACGCTTAGAATTACTTTTCAGAGTCAGTGCTGGTCTAAACCATGCAGCACAGGGTTCTCTCCTGATAACAAGTGAGTAAATCGGAATTTGTAGTTCGGCTGATTTTCTAGGAATATTTGTACGTTTCAAAAATGGACACTTAGAAACTTTTCTGGTGAAAACCACACAATGGATTCCTATGGAAGGAAATACAAGTTACTGGTAAGTACGCTTAGAATTACTTTTCAGCGTCAGTGCTGGTCTAAAAGATGCAGCACTGGGTTCTCTCCTGATAAAAGGTGAGTAAATCAGAATTCGTACTTCGGCTGATTTTAGAGGAATATTTGTAAGTTTCAAAAATGGACACTTAGAAACTTTTCTGGTGAAAACCACACAATGGATTCCTACGGAATGAAATACAAGTTACTGGTAAGTACTCTTAGAATTACTTTTCAGCGTCAGTGCTGGTCTAAAAGATGCAGCACTGGGTTCTCTCCTGATAAAAGGTGAGTAAATCAGAATTCGTACTTCGGCTGATTTTAGAGGAATATTTGTACGTATCAAAATTGGACACTAAGAAACTTTTCTGGTGAAAACCGCACAATGGATTCCTATGGAATGAAATACAAGTTACTGGTAAGTATGCTTAGAAAATACTTTTCAGGGACAGTGCTGGACTAAAAGATGCAGCACTGGGTTCTCTCCTGATAACAGGTGAGTAAATCGGAATTCGTAGTTCGGCTGATTTTAGAGGAATATTTGTAAGTTTCAAAAATGGACACAAAAACTTTTCTGGTGAAAACCACACAATGGATTCCTATGGAAGGAAATACAAGTTACTGGTAAGTACGCTTAGAATTACTTTTCAGGGTCTGTGCCGGGATTAAAGATGCAGCACTGGGTTCTCTCCTGATCACAGGTGAGTAAATCGGAATTAGTAGTTCGGCTGATTTTAGAGGAATATTTGTACGTTTCAAAATTGGACACTTATCTGGTGAAAACCACACAAAGGATTCCTATGGAAGGAAATATAAGTTACTGGTAAGTACGCTTAGAACTACTTCTCAGAGTCAGTGCTGTTCTAAGAGATGCAGCACTGGGTTCTCTCCTGATAACAGGTGAGTAAATCGGAATTCGTAGTTCGGCTGATTTTAGAGGAATATTTGTACCTTTCAAAATTGGACACTTAGAAACTTTTCTGGTGAAAACCACACAATGGATTCCTATGGAAGAAAAAACAAGTTCCTGGTAAGTATGCTTAGAATTACTTTTCAGGGTCTGTACTGGGCTGAAAGATGTAGCAGCGGGTTCTCTCCTGATAACAGGTGAGTAAATCGGAATTCGTTGTTCGGCTGATTTTAGAGGCATATTTGTACGTTTCAAAAATGGACACTTAGAAACTTTTCTGGTGAAAACCACACAATGGATTCCTATGGAAGGAAATACAAGTTATTGGTAAGTACGCTTAGAATTACTTTTGAGAGTCAGTGCTGGTCTAAACCATGCAACACAGGGTTCTCTCCTGATAACAAGTGAGTAAATCGGAATTTGTAGTTCGGCTGATTTTCTAGGAATATTTGTACGTTTCAAAAATGGACACTTAGAAACTTTTCTGGTGAAAACCACACAATGGATTCCTATGGAAGGAAATACAAGTTACTGGTAAGTACGCTTAGAACTACTTTTCAGCGTCAGTGCTGGTCTAAAAGATGCAGCACTGGGTTCTCTCCTGATAAAAGGTGAGTAAATCAGAATTCGTACTTCGGCTGATTTTAGAGGAATATTTGTAAGTTTCAAAAATGGACAGTTAGAAACTTTTCTGGTGAAAACCGCACAATGGATTCCTATGGAATGAAATACAAGTTACTGGTAAGTATGCTTAGAAAATACTTTTCAGGGACAGTGCTGGACTAAAAGATGCAGCACTGGGTTCTCTCCTGATAACAGGTGAGTAAATCAGAATTCGTACTTCGGCTGATTTTAGAGGAATATTTGTACGTTTCAAAAATGGACACTTAGAAACTTTTCTGGTGAAAACCACACAATGGATTCCTATAAAAGGAAATACAAGTTACTAGTAAGTACGCTTAGAATTACTTTTCAGGGTCAGTGCTGGACTAAAAGATGCAGCATTGGGTTCTCTTCCGATAACAGGTGAGTAAATCGGAATTCGTAGTTCGGCTGATTTTAGAGGAATATTTGTACGTATCAAAATTGGACACTAAGAAACTTTTCTGGTGAAAACCACACAATGGATTCCGATGCAAGGAAATACAAGTTACTGGTAAGTACGCTTAGAATTACTTTTCAGGGTCAGTACTGGACTGAAAGATGCAGCACTGGGTTATCTCCTGATAACAGGAGAATAAATCGGAATTCGTAGTTCAACTCATTTTAGAGGAATATTGTACGTTTCAAAAATGGACACTTAGAAACTTTTCTGCTCAAAACCACACAATGGATTCCTATGGAATGAAATACAAGTTACTGGTAAGTACACTTAGAATTACTTTTCAGGGTCAGTGTTGGACTAAAAGATGGAGCACTGGGTTCTCTCCTGATAACAGGTGAGTAAATCAGAATTCGTACTTCAGCTGATTTTAGAGGAATATTTGTAAGTTTCAAAAATGGACACAAAAACTTTTCTGGTGAAAACCACACAATGGATTCCTATGGAAGGAAATACAAGTTACTGGTAAGTACGCTTAGAATTACTTTTCAGGGTCTGTGCTGGGATTAAAGATGCAGCACTGGGTTCTCTCCTGATCACAGGTGAGTAAATCGGAATTAGTAGTTCGGCTGATTTTAGAGGAATGTTTGTACGTTTCAAAATTGGACACTTATCTGGTGAAAACCACACAAAGGATTCCTATGGAAGGAAATATAAGTTACTGGTAAGTACGCTTAGAACTACTTCTCAGAGTCAGTGCTGTTCTAAAAGATGCAGCACTGGGTTCTCTCCTGATAACAGGTGAGTAAATCGGAATTCGTAGTTCGGCTGATTTTAGAGGAATATTTGTACCTTTCAAAATTGGACACTTAGAAACTTTTCTGGTGAAAACCACACAATGGATTCCTATGGAAGAAAAAACAAGTTCCTGGTAAGTATGCTTAGAATTACTTTTCAGGGTCTGTACTGGGCTGAAAGATGTAGCAGCGGGTTCTCTCCTGATAACAGGTGAGTAAATCGGAATTCGTTGTTCGGCTGATTTTAGAGGCATATTTGTACGTTTCAAAAATGGACACTTAGAAACTTTTCTGGTGAAAACCACACAATGGATTCCTATGGAAGGAAATACAAGTTATTGGTAAGTACGCTTAGAATTACTTTTCAGAGTCAGTGCTGGTCTAAACCATGCAGCACAGGGTTCTCTCCTGATAACAAGTGAGTAAATCGGAATTTGTAGTTCGGCTGATTTTCTAGGAATATTTGTATGTTTCAAAAATGGACACTTAGAAACTTTTCTGGTGAAAACCACACAATGGATTCCTATGGAAGGAAATACAAGTTACTGGTAAGTATGCTTAGAATTACTTTTCAGCGTCAGTGCTGGTCTAAAAGATACAGCACTGGGTTCTCTCCTGATAAAAGGTGAGTAAATCAGAATTCGTACTTCGGCTGATTTTAGAGGAATATTTGTAAGTTTCAAAAATGGACACTTAGAAACTTTTCTGGTGAAAACCACACAATGGATTCCTACGGAATGAAATACAAGTTACTGGTAAGTACTCTTAGAATTACTTTTCAGCGTCAGTGCTGGTCTAAAAGATGCAGCACTGGGTTCTCTCCTGATAAAAGGTGAGTAAATCAGAATTCGTACTTCGGCTGATTTTAGAGGAATATTTGTAAGTTTCAAAAATGGACACTTAGAAACTTTTCTGGTGAAAACCACACAATGGATTCCTATGGAAGGAAATACAAGTTACTGGAAAGTACGCTTAGAATTACTTTTCAGGGTCAGTGCTGGACTAAAAGATGCATCACTGGGTTCTCTCCTGATAACAGGTGAGTAAATCGGAATTCGTAGTTCGGCTGATCTTAGAGGAATATTTGTACGTTTCAAAAATGGACACAGAAACTTTTCTGGTGAAAACCACACAATGGATTCCTATGGAAGGAAATATAAGTTACTGGTTAGTACACTTAGAATTACTTTTCAGAGTCAGTGCTGGTCTAAAAGATGCAGCACTGGGATCTCTCCTGATGACAGGTGAGTAAATCGGAATTTGTAGTTCGGCTGATATTAAAGGAATATTTGTGCGTTTCAAAAATGGACACAGAATCTTTTCTGGAGAAAACCACACAATGGATTTCTATGGAAAGAAATACAATTTACTGGTAAGTACGCTTAAAATTACTTGTCAGGGTCAGTGCTGGGCTGAAAGATGCAGCACTGGGTTCTCTCCTGATAACAGGTGAGTAAATCGGAATTCGTAGTTCGGCTGATTTTAGAGGAATATTTGTACGTTTCAAAATTGGACACTTATCTGGTGAAAACCACACAAAAGGATTCCAATGGAAGGAAATACAAGTTACTGGTAAGTACGCTTATAATTACTTTTCAGGGTTAGTGCTGGGCTAAAAGATGCAGCACTGGGTTCTCTCCTGATAACAGGTGAGTAAATCAGAATTCGTTGGTCGGCTGATTTTAGAGGAATATTTGTACGTTTCAAAATTGGACACTTATCTGGTGAAAACCACACAAAAGGATTCCAATGGAAGGAAATACAAGTTACTGGTAAGTACGCTTAGAATTACTTCTCAGAGTCAGTGCTGGTCTAAAAGATGCAGCACTGGGTTCTCTCCTGATAATAGGTGAGTAAATCGGAATTCGTACTTCGGCTGATTTTAGAGGAATATTTGTAAGTTTCAAAACTGGACACTTAGAAACTTTTCTGGTGAAAACCACACAATGGATTCCTATGGAAGGAAATACAAGTTACTGGTAAGTACGCTTAGAATTACTTTTCATGGTCAGTGCTGGACTAAAAGATGCAGCACTGGGTTCTCTCCTGATAACAGGTGAGTAAATCGTAATTCGTAGTTCGGCTGATTTTAGAGGAATATTTGTACGTTTCAAAAATGGGCACTTAGAAACTTTTCTGGTGAAAACCGCACAATGGATTCCTATGGAATGAAATACAAGTTACTGGTAAGTACGCTTAGAAAATACTTTTCAGGGACAGTGCTGGACTAAAAGATGCAGCACTGGGTTCTCTCCTGATAACAGGTGAGTAAATCGGAATTCGTAGTTCGGCTGATTTTAGAGGAATATTTGTACGTTTCAAAAATGGACACTTAGAAACTTTTCTGGTGAAAACCACACAATGGATTCCTATAAAAGGAAATACAAGTTACTAGTAAGTACGCTTAGAATTACTTTTCAGGGTCAGTGCTGGACTAAAAGATGCAGCATTGGGTTCTCTTCCGATAACAGGTGAGTAAATCGGAATTCGTAGTTTGGCTGATTTTAGAGGAATATTTGTACGTATCAAAATTGGACACTAAGAAACTTTTCTGGTGAAAACCACACAATGGATTCCGATGCAAGGAAATACAAGTTACTGGTAAGTACGCTTAGAATTACTTTTCAGGGTCAGTACTGGACTGAAAGATGCAGCACTGGGTTATCTCCTGATAACAGGAGAGTAAATCTGAATTCGTAGTTCAACTGATTTTAGAGGAATATTTGTACCTTTCAAAATTGGACACTTAGAAACTTTTCTGGTGAAAACCACACAATGGATTCCTATGGAAGAAAAAATAAGTTCCTGGTAAGTATGCTTAGAATTACTTTTCAGGGTCTGTACTGGGCTGAAAGATGTAGCAGCGGGTTCTCTCCTGATAACAGGTGAGTAAATCGGAATTCGTTGTTCGGCTGATTTTAGAGGCATATTTGTACGTTTCAAAAATGGACACTTAGAAACTTTTCTGGTGAAAACCACACAATGGATTCCTATGGAAGGAAATACAAGTTATTGGTAAGTACGCTTAGAATTACTTTTCAGAGTCAGTGCTGGTCTAAACCATGCAGCACAGGGTTCTCTCCTGATAACAAGTGAGTAAATCGGAATTTGTAGTTCGGCTGATTTTCTAGGAATATTTGTACGTTTCAAAAATGGACACTTAGAAACTTTTCTGGTGAAAACCACACAATGGATTCCTATGGAAGGAAATACAAGTTACTGGTAAGTACGCTTAGAATTACTTTTCAGCGTCAGTGCTGGTCTAAAAGATGCAGCACTGGGTTCTCTCCTGATAAAAGGTGAGTAAATCAGAATTCGTACTTCGGCTGATTTTAGAGGAATATTTGTAAGTTTCAAAAATGGACACTTAGAAACTTTTCTGGTGAAAACCACACAATGGATTCCTACGGAATGAAATACAAGTTACTGGTAAGTACTCTTAGAATTACTTTTCAGCGTCAGTGCTGGTCTAAAAGATGCAGCACTGGGTTCTCTCCTGATAAAAGGTGAGTAAATCAGAATTCGTACTTCGGCTGATTTTAGAGGAATATTTGTACGTATCAAAATTGGACACTAAGAAACTTTTCTGGTGAAAACCGCACAATGGATTCCTATGGAATGAAATACAAGTTACTGGTAAGTATGCTTAGAAAATACTTTTCAGGGACAGTGCTGGACTAAAAGATGCAGCATTGGGTTCTCTTCCGATAACAGGTGAGTAAATCGGAATTCGTAGTTAGGCTGATTTTAGAGGAATATTTGTACGTATCAAAATTGGACACTAAGAAACTTTTCTGGTGAAAACCACACAATGGATTCCGATGCAAGGAAATACAAGTTACTGGTAAGTACGCTTAGAATTACTTTTCAGGGTCAGTACTGGACTGAAAGATGCAGCACAGGGTTATCTCCTGATAACAGGAGAGTAAATCGGAATTCGTAGTTCAACTCATTTTAGAGGAATATTGTACGTTTCAAAAATGGACACTTAGAAACTTTTCTGCTCAAAACCACACAATGGATTCCTATGGAATGAAATACAAGTTACTGGTAAGTACACTTAGAATTACTTTTCAGGGTCAGTGTTGGACTAAAAGATGGAGCACTGGGTTCTCTCCTGATAACAGGTGAGTAAATCAGAATTCGTACTTCAGCTGATTTTAGAGGAATATTTGTAAGTTTCAAAAATGGACACAAAAACTTTTCTGGTGAAAACCACACAATGGATTCCTATGGAAGGAAATACAAGTTACTGGTAAGTACGCTTAGAATTACTTTTCAGGGTCTGTGCTGGGATTAAAGATGCAGCACTGGGTTCTCTCCTGATCACAGGTGAGTAAATCGGAATTAGTAGTTCGGCTGATTTTAGAGGAATATTTGTACGTTTCAAAATTGGACACTTATCTGGTGAAAACCACACAAAGGATTCCTATGGAAGGAAATATAAGTTACTGGTAAGTACGCTTAGAACTACTTCTCAGAGTCAGTGCTGTTCTAAAAGATGCAGCACTGGGTTCTCTCCTGATAACAGGTGAGTAAATCGGAATTCGTAGTTCGGCTGATTTTAGAGGAATATTTGTACCTTTCAAAATTGGACACTTAGAAACTTTTCTGGTGAAAACCACACAATGGATTCCTATGGAAGAAAAAACAAGTTCCTGGTAAGTATGCTTAGAATTACTTTTCAGGGTCTGTACTGGGCTGAAAGATGTAGCAGCGGGTTCTCTCCTGATAACAGGTGAGTAAATCGGAATTCGTTGTTCGGCTGATTTTAGAGGCATATTTGTACGTTTCAAAAATGGACACTTAGAAACTTTTCTGGTGAAAACCACACAATGGATTCCTATGGAAGGAAATACAAGTTATTGGTAAGTACGCTTAGAATTACTTTTCAGAGTCAGTGCTGGTCTAAACCATGCAGCACAGGGTTCTCTCCTGATAACAAGTGAGTAAATCGGAATTTGTAGTTCGGCTGATTTTCTAGGAATATTTGTACGTTTCAAAAATGGACACTTAGAAACTTTTCTGGTGAAAACCACACAATGGATTCCTATGGAAGGAAATACAAGTTACTGGTAAGTACGCTTAGAATTACTTTTCAGCGTCAGTGCTGGTCTAAAAGATGCAGCACTGGGTTCTCTCCTGATAAAAGGTGAGTAAATCAGAATTTGTACTTCGGCTGATTTTAGAGGAATATTTGTAAGTTTCAAAAATGGACACTTAGAAACTTTTCTGGTGAAAACCACACAATGGATTCCTACGGAATGAAATACAAGTTACTGGTAAGTACTCTTAGAATTACTTTTCAGCGTCAGTGCTGGTCTAAAAGATGCAGCACTGGGTTCTCTCCTGATAAAAGGTGAGTAAATCAGAATTCGTACTTCGGCTGATTTTAGAGGAATATTTGTACGTATCAAAATTGGACACTAAGAAACTTTTCTGGTGAAAACCGCACAATGGATTCCTATGGAATGAAATACAAGTTACTGGTAAGTATGCTTAGAAAATACTTTTCAGGGACAGTGCTGGACTAAAAGATGCAGCACTGGGTTCTCTCCTGATAACAGGTGAGTAAATCGGAATTCGTAGTTCGGCTGATTTTAGAGGAATATTTGTACGTTTCAAAAATGGACACTTAGAAACTTTTCTGGTGAAAACCACACAATGGATTCCTATAAAAGGAAATACAAGTTACTAGTAAGTATGCTTAGAATTACTTTTCAGGGTCAGTGCTGGACTAAAAGATGCAGCATTGGGTTCTCTTCCGATAACAGGTGAGTAAATCGGAATTCGTAGTTCGGCTGATTTTAGAGGAATATTTGTACGTATCAAAATTGGACACTAAGAAACTTTTCTGGTGAAAACCACACAATGGATTCCGATGCAAGGAAATACAAGTTACTGGTAAGTACGCTTAGAATTACTTTTCAGGGTCAGTACTGGACTGAAAGATGCAGCACTGGGTTATCTCCTGATAACAGGAGAGTAAATCGGAATTCGTAGTTCAACTCATTTTAGAGGAATATTGTACGTTTCAAAAATGGACACTTAGAAACTTTTCTGCTCAAAACCACACAATGGATTCCTATGGAATGAAATACAAGTTACTGGTAAGTACACTTAGAATTACTTTTCAGGGTCAGTGTTGGACTAAAAGATGGAGCACTGGGTTCTCTCCTGATAACAGGTGAGTAAATCAGAATTCGTACTTCAGCTGATTTTAGAGGAATATTTGTAAGTTTCAAAAATGGACACAAAAACTTTTCTGGTGAAAACCACACAATGGATTCCTATGGAAGGAAATACAAGTTACTGGTAAGTACGCTTAGAATTACTTTTCAGGGTCTGTGCTGGGATTAAAGATGCAGCACTGGGTTCTCTCCTGATCACAGGTGAGTAAATCGGAATTAGTAGTTCGGCTGATTTTAGAGGAATATTTGTACGTTTCAAAATTGGACACTTATCTCGTGAAAACCACACAAAGGATTCCTATGGAAGGAAATATAAGTTACTGGTAAGTACGCTTAGAACTACTTCTCAGAGTCAGTGCTGTTCTAAAAGATGCAGCACTGGGTTCTCTCCTGATAACAGGTGAGTAAATCGGAATTCGTAGTTCGGCTGATTTTAGAGGAATATTTGTACCTTTCAAAATTGGACACTTAGAAACTTTTCTGGTGAAAACCACACAATGGATTCCTATGGAAGAAAAAACAAGTTCCTGGTAAGTATGCTTAGAATTACTTTTCAGGGTCTGTACTGGGCTGAAAGATGTAGCAGCGGGTTCTCTCCTGATAACAGGTGAGTAAATCGGAATTCGTTGTTCGGCTGATTTTAGAGGCATATTTGTACGTTTCAAAAATGGACACTTAGAAACTTTTCTGGTGAAAACCACACAATGGATTCCTATGGAAGGAAATACAAGTTATTGGTAAGTACGCTTAGAATTACTTTTCAGAGTCAGTGCTGGTCTAAACCATGCAGCACAGGGTTCTCTCCTGATAACAAGTGAGTAAATCGGAATTTGTAGTTCGGCTGATTTTCTAGGAATATTTGTACGTTTCAAAAATGGACACTTAGAAACTTTTCTGGTGAAAACCACACAATGGATTCCTATGGAAGGAAATACAAGTTACTGGTAAGTACGCTTAGAATTACTTTTCAGCGTCAGTGCTGGTCTAAAAGATGCAGCACTGGGTTCTCTCCTGATAAAAGGTGAGTAAATCAGAATTTGTACTTCGGCTGATTTTAGAGGAATATTTGTAAGTTTCAAAAATGGACACTTAGAAACTTTTCTGGTGAAAACCACACTATGGATTCCTACGGAATGAAATACAAGTTACTGGTAAGTACTCTTAGAATTACTTTTCAGCGTCAGTGCTGGTCTAAAAGATGCAGCACTGGGTTCTCTCCTGATAAAAGGTGAGTAAATCAGAATTCGTACTTCGGCTGATTTTAGAGGAATATTTGTACGTATCAAAATTGGACACTAAGAAACTTTTCTGGTGAAAACCGCAAAATGGATTCCTATGGAATGAAATACAAGTTACTGGTAAGTATGCTTAGAAAATACTTTTCAGGGACAGTGCTGGACTAAAAGATGCAGCACTGGGTTCTCTCCTGATAACAGGTGAGTAAATCGGAATTCGTAGTTCGGCTGATTTTAGAGGAATATTTGTACGTTTCAAAAATGGACACTTAGAAACTTTTCTGGTGAAAACCACACAATGGATTCCTATAAAAGGAAATACAAGTTACTAGTAAGTACGCTTAGAATTACTTTTCAGGGTCAGTGCTGGACTAAAAGATGCAGCATTGGGTTCTCTTCCGATAACAGGTGAGTAAATCGGAATTCGTAGTTCGGCTGATTTTAGAGGAATATTTGTACGTATCAAAATTGGACACTAAGAAACTTTTCTGGTGAAAACCACACAATGGATTCCGATGCAAGGAAATACAAGTTACTGGTAAGTACGCTTAGAATTACTTTTCAGGGTCAGTACTGGACTGAAAGATGCAGCACTGGGTTATCTCCTGATAACAGGAGAGTAAATCAAAATTCGTAGTTCAACTCATTTTAGAGGAATATTGTACGTTTCAAAAATGGACACTTAGAAACTTTTCTGCTCAAAACCACACAATGGATTCCTATGGAATGAAATACAAGTTACTGGTAAGTACACTTAGAATTACTTTTCAGGGTCAGTGTTGGACTAAAAGATGGAGCACTGGGTTCTCTCCTGATAACAGGTGAGTAAATCAGAATTCGTACTTCAGCTGATTTTAGAGGAATATTTGTAAGTTTCAAAAATGGACACAAAAACTTTTCTGGTGAAAACCACACAATGGATTCCTATGGAAGGAAATACAAGTTACTGGTAAGTATGCTTAGAATTACTTTTCAGGGTCTGTGCTGGGATTAAAGATGCAGCACTGGGTTCTCTCCTGATCACAGGTGAGTAAATCGGAATTAGTAGTTCGGCTGATTTTAGAGGAATATTTGTACGTTTCAAAATTGGACACTTATCTGGTGAAAACCACACAAAGGATTCCTATGGAAGGAAATATAAGTTACTGGTAAGTACGCTTAGAACTACTTCTCAGAGTCAGTGCTGTTCTAAAAGATGCAGCACTGGGTTCTCTCCTGATAACAGGTGAGTAAATCGGAATTCGTAGTTCGGCTGATTTTAGAGGAATATTTGTACCTTTCAAAATTGGACACTTAGAAACTTTTCTGGTGAAAACCACACAATGGATTCCTATGGAAGAAAAAACAAGTTCCTGGTAAGTATGCTTAGAATTACTTTTCAGGGTCTGTACTGGGCTGAAAGATGTAGCAGCGGGTTCTCTCCTGATAACAGGTGAGTAAATCGGAATTCGTTGTTCGGCTGATTTTAGAGGCATATTTGTACGTTTCAAAAATGGACACTTAGAAACTTTTCTGGTGAAAACCACACAATGGATTCCTATGGAAGGAAATACAAGTTATTGGTAAGTACGCTTAGAATTACTTTTCAGAGTCAGTGCTGGTCTAAACCATGCAGCACAGGGTTCTCTCCTGATAACAAGTGAGTAAATCAGAATTTGTAGTTCGGCTGATTTTCTAGGAATATTTGTACGTTTCAAAAATGGACACTTAGAAACTTTTCTGGTGAAAACCACACAATGGATTCCTATGGAAGGAAATACAAGTTACTGGTAAGTACGCTTAGAATTACTTTTCAGCGTCAGTGCTGGTCTACAAGATGCAGCACTGGGTTCTCTCCTGATAAAAGGTGAGTAAATCAGAATTCGTACTTCGGCTGATTTTAGAGGAATATTTGTAAGTTTCAAAAATGGACACTTAGAAACTTTTCTGGTGAAAACCACACAATGGATTCCTACGGAATGAAATACAAGTTACTGGTAAGTACTCTTAGAATTACTTTTCAGCGTCAGTGCTGGTCTAAAAGATGCAGCACTGGGTTCTCTCCTGATAAAAGGTGAGTAAATCAGAATTCGTACTTCGGCTGATTTTAGAGGAATATTTGTAAGTTTCAAAAATGGACACTTAGAAACTTTTCTGGTGAAAACCACACAATGGATTCCTATGGAAGGAAATACAAGTTACTGGAAAGTACGCTTAGAATTACTTTTCAGGGTCAGTGCTGGACTAAAAGATGCAGCACTGGGTTCTCTCCTGATAACAGGTGAGTAAATCGGAATTCGTAGTTCGGCTGATCTTAGAGGAATATTTGTACGTTTCAAAAATGGACACAGAAACTTTTCTGGTGAAAACCACACAATGGATTCCTATGGAAGGAAATATAAGTTACTGGTAAGTACGCTTAGAATTACTTTTCAGAGTCAGTGCTGGTCTAAAAGATGCAGCACTGGGATCTCTCCTGATAACAGGTGAGTAAATCGGAATTTGTAGTTCGGCTGATATTAAAGGAATATTTGTGCGTTTCAAAAATGGACACAGAATCTTTTCTGGTGAAAACCACACAATGGATTTCTATGGAAAGAAATACAATTTACTGGTAAGTACGCTTAAAATTACTTGTCAGGGTCAGTGCTGGGCTGAAAGATGCAGCACTGGGTTCTCTCCTGATAACAGGTGAGTAAATCGGAATTCGTAGTTCGGCTGATTTTAGAGGAATATTTGTACGTTTCAAAATTGGACACTTATCTGGTGAAAACCACACAAAAGGATTCCAATGGAAGGAAATACAAGTTACTGGTAAGTACGCTTATAATTACTTTTCAGGGTTAGTGCTGGGCTAAAAGATGCAGCACTGGGTTCTCTCCTGATAACAGGTGAGTAAATCAGAATTCGTTGGTCGGCTGATTTTAGAGGAATATTTGTACGTTTCAAAATTGGACACTTATCTGGTGAAAACCACACAAAAGGATTCCAATGGAAGGAAATACAAGTTACTGGTAAGTACGCTTAGAATTACTTCTCAGAGTCAGTGCTGGTCTAAAAGATGCAGCACTGGGTTCTCTCCTGATAATAGGTGAGTAAATCGGAATTCGTACTTCGGCTGATTTTAGAGGAATATTTGTAAGTTTCAAAACTGGACACTTAGAAACTTTTCTGGTGAAAACCACGCAATGGATTCCTATGGAAGGAAATACAAGTTACTGGTAAGTACGCTTAGAATTACTTTTCAGGGTCAGTGCTGGACTAAAAGATGCAGCACTGGGTTCTCTCCTGATAACAGGTGAGTAAATCGTAATTCGTAGTTCGGCTGATTTTAGAGGAATATTTGTACGTTTCAAAAATGGCCACTTAGAAACTTTTCTGGTGAAAACCGCACAATGGATTCCTATGGAATGAAATACAAGTTACTGGTAAGTACGCTTAGAAAATACTTTTCAGGGACAGTGCTGGACTAAAAGATGCAGCACTGGGTTCTCTCCTGATAACAGGTGAGTAAATCGGAATTCGTAGTTCGGCTGATTTTAGAGGAATATTTGTACGTTTCAAAAATGGACACTTAGAAACTTTTCTGGTGAAAACCACACAATGGATTCCTATAAAAGGAAATACAAGTTACTAGTAAGTACGCTTAGAATTACTTTTCAGGGTCAGTGCTGGACTAAAAGATGCAGCATTGGGTTCTCTTCCGATAACAGGTGAGTAAATCGGAATTCGTAGTTCGGCTGATTTTAGAGGAATATTTGTACGTATCAAAATTGGACACTAAGAAACTTTTCTGGTGAAAACCACACAATGGATTCCGATGCAAGGAAATACAAGTTACTGGTAAGTACGCTTAGAATTACTTTTCAGGGTCAGTACTGGACTGAAAGATGCAGCACTGGGTTATCTCCTGATAACAGGAGAGTAAATCGGAATTCGTAGTTCGGCTGATTTTAGAGGAATATTTGTACGTTTCAAAAATGGGCACTTAGAAACTTTTCTGGTGAAAACCGCACAATGGATTCCTATGGAATGAAATACAAGTTACTGGTAAGTACGCTTAAAAAATACTTTTCAGGGACAGTGCTGGACTAAAAGATGCAGCACTGGGTTCTCTCCTGATAACAGGTGAGTAAATCGGAATTCGTAGTTCGGCTGATTTTAGAGGAATATTTGTACGTTTCAAAAATGGACACTTAGAAACTTTTCTGGTGAAAACCACACAATGGATTCCTATAAAAGGAAATACAAGTTACTAGTAAGTACGCTTAGAATTACTTTTCAGGGTCAGTGCTGGACTAAAAGATGCAGCATTGGGTTCTCTTCCGATAACAGGTGAGTAAATCGGAATTTGTAGTTCGGCTGATTTTAGAGGAATATTTGTACGTATCAAAATTGGACACTAAGAAACTTTTCTGGTGAAAACCACACAATGGATTCCGATGCAAGGAAATACAAGTTACTGGTAAGTACGCTTAGAATTACTTTTCAGGGTCAGTACTGGACTGAAAGATGCAGCACTGGGTTATCTCCTGATAACAGGAGAGTAAATCGGAATTCGTAGTTCAACTCATTTTAGAGGAATATTGTACGTTTCAAAAATGGACACTTAGAAACTTTTCTGCTCAAAACCACACAATGGATTCCTATGGAATGAAATACAAGTTACTGGTAAGTACACTTAGAATTACTTTTCAGGGTCAGTGTTGGACTAAAAGATGGAGCACTGGGTTCTCTCCTGATAACAGGTGAGTAAATCAGAATTCGTACTTCAGCTGATTTTAGAGGAATATTTGTAAGTTTCAAAAATGGACACAAAAACTTTTCTGGTGAAAACCACACAATGGATTCCTATGGAAGGAAATACAAGTTACTGGTAAGTATGCTTAGAATTACTTTCCAGGGTCTGTGCTGGGATTAAAGATGCAGCACTGGGTTCTCTCCTGATCACAGGTGAGTAAATCGGAATTAGTAGTTCGGCTGATTTTAGAGGAATATTTGTATGTTTCAAAATTGGACACTTATCTGGTGAAAACCACACAAAGGATTCCTATGGAAGGAAATATAAGTTACTGGTAAGTACGCTTAGAACTACTTCTCAGAGTCAGTGCTGTTCTAAAAGATGCAGCACTGGGTTCTCTCCTGATAACAGGTGAGTAAATCGGAATTCGTAGTTCGGCTGATTTTAGAGGAATATTTGTACCTTTCAAAATTGGACACTTAGAAACTTTTCTGGTAAAAACCACACAATGGATTCCTATGGAAGAAAAAACAAGTTCCTGGTAAGTATGCTTAGAATTACTTTTCAGGGTCTGTACTGGGCTGAAAGATGTAGCAGCGGGTTCTCTCCTGATAACAGGTGAGTAAATCGGAATTCGTTGTTCGGCTGATTTTAGAGGCATATTTGTACGTTTCAAAAATGGACACTTAGAAACTTTTCTGGTGAAAACCACACAATGGATTCCTATGGAAGGAAATACAAGTTATTGGTAAGTACGCTTAGAATTACTTTTGAGAGTCAGTGCTGGTCTAAACCATGCAGCACAGGGTTCTCTCCTGATAACAAGTGAGTAAATCGGAATTTGTAGTTCGGCTGATTTTCTAGGAATATTTGTACGTTTCAAAAATGGACACTTAGAAACTTTTCTGGTGAAAACCACACAATGGATTCCTATGGAAGGAAATACAAGTTACTGGTAAGTACGCTTAGAATTACTTTTCAGCGTCAGTGCTGGTCTAAAAGATGCAGCACTGGGTTCTCTCCTGATAAAAGGTGAGTAAATCAGAATTCGTACTTCGGCTGATTTTAGAGGAATATTTGTAAGTTTCAAAAATGGACACTTAGAAACTTTTCTGGTGAAAACCACACAATGGATTCCTATGGAAGGAAATACAAGTTACTGGAAAGTACGCTTAGAATTACTTTTCAGGGTCAGTGCTGGACTAAAAGATGCAGCACTGGGTTCTCTCCTGATAACAGGTGAGTAAATCGGAATTCGTAGTTCGGCTGATCTTAGAGGAATATTTGTACGTTTCAAAAATGGACACAGAAACTTTTCTGGTGAAAACCACACAATGGATTCCTATGGAAGGAAATATAAGTTACTGGTAAGTATGCTTAGAATTACTTTTCAGAGTCAGTGCTGGTCTAAAAGATGCAGCACTGGGTTCTCTCCTGATAACAGGTGAGTAAATCGGAATTCGTAGTTCGGCTGATTTTAGAGGAATATTTGTACGTTTCAAAATTGGACACTTATCTGGTGAAAACAAAAGGATTCCAATGGAAGGAAATACAAGTTACTGATAAGTACGCTTATAATTACTTTTCAGGGTTAGTGCTGGGCTAAAAGATGCAGCACTGGGTTCTCTCCTGATAACAGGTGAGTAAATCAGAATTCGTTGGTCGGCTGATTTTAGAGGAATATTTGTACGTTTCAAAATTGGACACTTATCTGGTGAAAACCACACAAAAGGATTCCAATGGAAGGAAATACAAGTTACTGGTAAGTACGCTTAGAATTACTTCTCAGAGTCAGTGCTGGTCTAAAAGATGCAGCACTGGGTTCTCTCCTGATAATAGGTGAGTAAATCGGAATTCGTATTTCGGCTGATTTTAGAGGAATATTTGTAAGTTTCAAAAATGGACACTTAGAAACTTTTCTGGTGAAAACCACACAATGGATTCCTATGGAAGGAAATACAAGTTACTGGAAAGTACGCTTAGAATTACTTTTCAGCGTCAGTGCTGGACTAAAAGATGCAGCACTGGGTTCTCTCCTGATAACAGGTGAGTAAATCGAAAATCGTAGTTCGGCTGATTTTAGATGAATAATTGTACGTTTCAAAAATGGACACGGAAACTTTTCTGGTGAAAACCACACAATGGATTCCTATGGAAGGGATTACAAGTTACTGGTAAGTACGCTTAGAATTACTTTTCAGGGTCAGTGCTGGGCTAAAAGATGCAGCACTGGGTTCTCTCCTGATAACAGGTGAGTAAATCAGAATTCGTACTTCGGCTGATTTTAGAGGAATATTTGTAAGTTTCAAAAATGGACACTTAGAAACTTTTCTGGTGAAAACCACACAATGGATTCCTATGGAAGGAAATACAAGTTACTGGTAAGTACGCTTAGAATTACTTTTTAAGGTCAGTGCTGCACTAAAAGATGCAGCACTGGGTTCTCGCCTGATAACAGGTGAGTAAATCGGAATTTGTAGTTCGGCTGATTTTAAAGGAATATTTGTACGTTTCAAAAATGGACACTTACAAACTTTTCTGGTGAAAACCACACAATGGATTCCTATGAAAGGAAATACAAGTTACTGGTAAGTACGCTTAGAATTACTTTTCAGGGTCAGTGCTGGGCTAAAAGATGCAGCACTGGGTTCTCTCCTGATAACAGGTGAGTAAATCGGAATTCGTAGTTCGGCTGATTTTAGAGGAATATTTGTACGTTTTAAAAATGGGCACTTAGAAACTTTTCTGGTGAAAACCACATAATGGATTCCTATGGAAAGAAATACAAGTTACTGGAAAGTACGCTTAGAATTACTTTTCAGCGTCAGTGCTTGTCTAAAAGATGCAGCACTGGGTTCTCTCCTGATAAAAGGTGAGTAAATCAGAATTCGTACTTCGGCTGATTTTAGAGGAATATTTGTAAGTTTCAAAAATGGACAATTAGAAACTTTTCTGGTGAAAACCACACAATGGATTCCTATGGAAGGAAATACAAGTTACTGGAAAGTACGCTTAGAATTACTTTTCAGGGTCAGTGCTGGACTAAAAGATGCAGCACTGGGTTCTCTCCTGATAACAGGTGAGTAAATCAGAATTCGTAGTTCAGCTGATTTTAGAGGAATAATTGTACGTTGCAAAAATGGACACAGAAACTTTTCTGGTGAAAACCACACACTGGATTCCTATGGAAGGAAATCCAAGTTACTGGTAAGTACGCTTAGAATTACTTTTCAGGGTCAGTGCTGGGCTAAAAGATGCAGCACTGGGTTCTCTCCTGATAACAGGTGAGTAAATCGGAATTCGTAGTTCGGCTGATTTTAGAGGCATATTTGTACGTTTTAAAAATGGGCACTTAGAATCTTTTCTGGCGAAAACCACACAATGGATTCCTATGAAATGAAATACAAGTTACTGGTAAGTATCCTTAGAAAATACTTTTCAGGGACAGTGCTGGACTAAAAGATGCAGCAATGTGTTCTCTCCTGATAACAGGTGAGTAAATCAGAATTCGTACTTTGGCTGATTTTAGAGGAATATTTGTATGTTTCAAAAATGGACACAGAAACTTTTCTGGTGAAAACCACACAATGGATTCCTATGGAAGGAAATACAAGTTACTGGTAAGTACGCTTAGAATTACTTTTCAGAGTCAGTGCTGGTCTAAAAGATGCAGCACTGGGATCTCTCCTGATAACAGGTGAGTAAATCGGAATTTGTAGTTCGGCTGATATTAAAGGAATATTTGTGCGTTTCAAAAATGGACACAGAAACTTTTCTGGTGAAAACCACACAATGGATTCCTATGGAAAGAAATACAAGTTACTGGTAAGTACGCTTAAAATTACTTTTCAGGGTCAGTGCTGGGCTGAAAGATGCAGCACTGGGTTCTCTCCTGATAACAGGTGAGTAAATCGGAATTCGTAGTTCGGCTGATTTTAGAGGAATATTTGTACGTTTCAAAATTGGACACTTATCTGGTGAAAACCACACAAAGGATTCCAATGGAAGGAAATACAAGTTACTGGTAAGTACGCTTAGAATTACTTTTCAGAGTCAGTGCTGGTCTAAACCATGCAGCACTGGGTTCTCTCCTGATAACAAGTGAGTAAGTCGGAATTTGTAGTTCGGCTAATTTTATAGGAATATTTGTACGTTTCAAAAATGGACACTTAGAAACTTTTCTGGTGAAAACCACACAATGGATTCCTATGGAAGGAAATACAAGTTACTGGTAAGTACGCTTAGAATTACTTTTCAGAGTCAGTGCTGGTCTAAACCATGCAGCACTGGGTTCTCTCCAGATAACAAGTGAGTAAATCGGAATTTGTAGTTCGGCTGATTTTATAGGAATATTTGTACGTTTCAAAAATGGACACTTAAAAACTTTTCTGGTGAAAACCACACAATGGATTCCTATGGAAGGAAATACACGTTACTGGTAAGTACGCTTGTACGCTTAGAATTACTTTTCAGCGTCAGTGCTGGTCTAAAAGATGCAGCACTGGGTTCTCTCCTGATAAAAGGTGAGTAAATCAGAATTCGTACTTCGGCTGATTTTAGAGGAATATTTGTAAGTTTCAAAAATGGACACTTAGAAACTTTTCTGGTGAAAACCTCACAATGGAATCCTATGGAAGGAAATACAAGTTACTGGAAAGTACGCTTAGAATTACTTTTCAGGGTCAGTGCTGGACTAAAAGATGCAGCACTGGGTTCTCTCCTGATAACAGGTGAGTTAATCGGAATTCGTAGTTCGGCTGATTTTAGAGGAATATTTGTACATTTCAAAAATGGAAACAGAAACTTTTCTGGTGAAAACCACACAATGGATTCCTATGGAAGGAAATACAAGTTACTGGAAAGTACGCTTAGAATTACTTTTCAGGGTCAGTGCTGGACTAAAAGATGCAGCACTGGGTTCTCTCCTGATAACAGGTGAGTTAATCGGAATTCGTAGTTCGGCTGATTTTAGAGGAATATTTGTACATTTCAAAAATGGACACAGAAACTTTTCTGGTGAAAACCACACAATGGATTCCTATGGAAGGAAATACAAGTTACTGGTAAGTACGCTTAGAATTACTTTTCAGGGTCAGTGCTGGGATTAAAGATGCAGCACTGGGTTCTCTCCTGATCACAGGAGAGTAAATCGGAATTAGTAGTTCGGCTGATTTTAGAGGAATATTTGTACGTTTCAAAATTGGACACTTATCTGGTGAAAACCACACAAAGGATTCCTATGGAAGGAAATATAAGTTACTGGTAAGTACGCTTAGAACTACTTCTCAGAGTCAGTGCTGTTCTAAAAGATGCAGCACTGTGTTCTCTCCTGATAACAGGTGAGTAAATCGGAATTCGTAGTTCGGCTGATTTTAGAGGAATATTTGTACCTTTCAAAATTGGACACTTAGAAACTTTTCTGGTGAAAACCACACAATGGATTTCTATGAAAGGAAAAACAAGTTACTGGTAAGTATGCTTAGAATTACTTTTCAGGGTCTGTACTGGGCTGAAAGATGTAGCAGCGGGTTCTCTCCTGATAACAGGTGAGTAAATCGGAATTCGTTGTTCGGCTGATTTTAGAGGCATATTTGTACGTTTCAAAAATGGACACTTAGAAACTTTTCTGGTGAAAACCACACAATGGATTCCTATGGAAGGAAATACAAGTTATTGGTAAGTACGCTTAGAATTACTTTTCAGAGTCAGTGCTGGTCTAAACCATGCAGCACAGGGTTCTCTCCTGATAACAAGTGAGTAAATCGGAATTTGTAGTTCGGCTGATTTTCTAGGAATATTTGTACGTTTCAAAAATGGACACTTAGAAACTTTTCTGGTGAAAACCACACAATGGATTCCTATGGAAGGAAATACAAGTTACTGGTAAGTACGCTTAGAATTACTTTTCAGCGTCAGTGCTGGTCTAAAAGATGCAGCACTGGGTTCTCTCCTGATAAAAGGTGAGTAAATCAGAATTCATACTTCTGCTGATTTTAGAGGAATATTTGTAAGTTTCAAAAATGGACACTTAGAAACTTTTCTGGTGAAAACCACACAATGGATTCCTACGGAATGAAATACAAGTTACTGGTAAGTACTCTTAGAATTACTTTTCAGCGTCAGTGCTGGTCTAAAAGATGCAGCACTGGGTTCTCTCCTGATAAAAGGTGAGTAAATCAGAATTCGTACTTCGGCTGATTTTAGAGGAATATTTGTAAGTTTCAAAAATGGACACAGAAACTTTTCTGGTGAAAACCACACAATGGATTCCTATGGAAGGAAATATAAGTTACTGGTAAGTACGCTTAGATTTACTTTTCAGAGTCAGTGCTTGTCTAAAAGATGCAGCACTGGGATCTCTCCTGATAACAGGTGAGTAAATCGGAATTTGTAGTTCGGCTGATATTAAAGGAATATTTGTGCGTTTCAAAAATGGACACAGAATCTTTTCTGGTGAAAACCACACAATGGATTTCTATGGAAAGAAATACAAGTTACTGGTAAGTACGCTTAAAATTACTTTTCAGGGTCAGTGCTGGGCTGAAAGATGCAGCACTGGGTTCTCTCCTGATAACAGGTGAGTAAATCAGAATTCGTAGTTCAGCTGATTTTAGAGGAATAATTGTACGTTGCAAAAATGGACACAGAAACTTTTCTGGTGAAAACCACACACTGGATTCCTATGGAAGGAAATACAAGTTACTGGTAAGTACGCTTAGAATTACTTTTCAGAGTCAGTGCTGGTCTAAAAGATGCAGCACTGGGATCTCTCCTGATAACAGGTGAGTAAATCGGAATTTGTAGTTCGGCTGATATTAAAGGAATATTTGTGCGTTTCAAAAATGGACACAGAATCTTTTCTGGTGAAAACCACACAATGGATTCCTATGGAAGGAAATACAAGTTACTGGTAAGTACGCTTAGAATTACTTTTCAGAGTCAGTGCTGGTCTAAACCATGCAGCACTGGGTTCTCTCCTGATAACAAGTGAGTAAATCGGAATTTGTAGTTCGGCTGATTTTATAGGAATATTTGTACGTTTCAAAAATAGACACTTAAAAACTTTTCTGGTGAAAACCACACAATGGATTCCTATGGAAGGAAATACAAGTTACTGGTAAGTACGCTTGTACGCTTAGAATTACTTTTCAGCGTCAGTGCTGGTCTAAAAGATGCAGCACTGGGTTCTCTCCTGATAAAAGGTGAGTAAATCAGAATTCGTACTTCGGCTGATTTTAGAGGAATATTTGTAAGTTTCAAAAATGGACACTTAGAAACTTTTCTGGTGAAAACCTCACAATGGAATCCTATGGAAGGAAATACAAGTTACTGGAAAGTACGCTTAGAATTACTTTTCAGGGTCAGTGCTGGACTAAAAGATGCAGCACTGGGTTCTCTCCTGATAACAGGTGAGTTAATCGGAATTCGTAGTTCGGCTGATTTTAGAGGAATATTTGTACATTTCAAAAATGGAAACAGAAACTTTTCTGGTGAAAACCACACAATGGATTCCTATGGAAGGAAATACAAGTTACTGGTAAGTACGCTTAGAATTACTTTTCAGGGTCAGTGCTGGGCTAAAAGATGCAGCACTGGGTTCTCTCCTGATAACAGGTGAGTAAATCGGAATTCGTAGTTCGGCGGATTTTAGAGGAATATTTGTACGTTTTAAAAATGGGCACTTAGAAACTTTTCTGGTGAAAATCACATAATGGATTCCTATGGAAGGAAATACAAGTTACTGGTAAGTACGCTTAGAATTACTTTTCAGGGTCAGTGCTGGGATTAAAGATGCAGCACTGGGTTCTCTCCTGATCACAGGTGAGTAAATCGGAATTAGTAGTCCGGCTGATTTTAGAGGAATATTTGTACGTTTCAAAATTGGACACTTATCTGCTGAAAACCACACAAAGGATTCCTATGGAAGGAAATATAAGTTACTGGTAAGTACGCTTAGAACTACTTCTCAGAGTCAGTGCTATTCTAAAAGATGCAGCACTGGGTTCTCTCCTGATAACAGGTGAGTAAATCGGAATTCGTTGTTCAGCTGATTTTAGAGGCATATTTGTACATTTCAAAAATGGACACTTAGAAACTTTTCTGGTGAAAACCACACAATGGATTCCTATGGAAGGAAATACAAGTTATTGGTAAGTACGCATAGAATTACTTTTCAGAGTCAGTGCTGGTCTAAACCATGCAGCACTGGGTTCTCTCCTGATAACAAGTGAGTAAATCGGAATTTGTAGTTCGGCTGATTTTCTAGGAATATTTGTACGTTTCAAAAATGGACACTTAGAAACTTTTCTGGTGAAAACCACACAATGGATTCCTATGGAAGGAAATACAAGTTACTGGTGAGTACGCTTAGAACTACTTCTCAGAGTCAGTGCTGTTCTAAAAGATGCAGCACTGGGTTCTCTCCTGATAACAGGTGAGTAAATCGGAATTCGTAGTTCAGCTGATTTTAGAGGAATATTTGTACCTTTCAAAATTGGACACTTAGAAACTTTTCTGGTGAAAACCACACAATGGATTCCTATGGAAGGAAAAACAAGTTCCTGGTAAGTATGCTTAGAATTACTTTTCAGGGTCTGTACTGGGCTGAAAGATGTAGCAGCGGGTTCTCTCCTGATAACAGGTGAGTAAATCGGAATTCGTTGTTCAGCTGATTTTAGAGGCATATTTGTACATTTCAAAAATGGACACTTAGAAACTTTTCTGATGAAAACCACACAATGGATTCCTATGGAAGGAAATACAAGTTATTGGTAAGTACGCATAGAATTACTTTTCAGAGTCAGTGCTGGTCTAAACCATGCAGCACTGGGTTCTCTCCTGATAACAAGTGAGTAAATCGGAATTTGTAGTTCGGCTGATTTTCTAGGAATATTTGTACGTTTCAAAAATGGACACTTAGAAACTTTTCTGGTGAAAACCACACAATGGATTCCTATGGAAGGAAATACAAGTTACTGGTAAGTACGCTTAGAATTACTTTTCAGCGTCAGTGCTGGTCTAAAAGATGCAGCACTGGGTTCTCTCCTGATAAAAGGTGAGTAAATCAGAATTCGTACTTCGGCTGATTTTAGAGGAATATTTATAAGTTTCAAAAATGGACACTTAGAAACTTTTCTGGTGAAAACCACACAATGGATTCCTACGGAATGAAATACAAGTTACTGGTAAGTACTCTTAGAATTACTTTTCAGCGTCAGTGCTGGTCTAAAAGATGCAGCACTGGGTTCTCTCCTGATAAAAGGTGAGTAAATCAGAATTCGTACTTCGGCTGATTTTAGAGGAATATTTATAAGTTTCAAAAATGGACACTTAGAAACTTTTCTGGTGAAAACCACACAATGGATTCCTACGGAATGAAATACAAGTTACTGGTAAGTACGCTTAGAATTAGTTTTCAGAGTCAGTGCTGGTCTAAAAGATGCAGCACTGGGATCTCTCCTGATAACAGGTGAGTAAATCGGAATTTGTAGTTCGGCTGATATTAAAGGAATATTTGTGCGTTTCAAAAATGGACACAGAATCTTTTCTGGTGAAAACCACACAATGGATTTCTATGCAAAGAAATACAAGTTACTGGTAAGTACGCTTAAAATTACTTTTCAGGGTCAGTGCTGGGCTGAAAGATGCAGCACTGGGTTCTCTCCTGATAACAGGTGAGTAAATCGGAATTCGTAGTTCGGCTGATTTTAGAGGAATATTTGTACGTTTCAAAATTGGACACTTATCTGGTGAAAACCACACAAAAGGATTCCAATGGAAGGAAATACAAGTTACTGGTAAGTACGCTTATAATTACTTTTCAGGGTTAGTGCTGGGCTAAAAGATGCAGCACTGGGTTCTCTCCTGATAACAGGTGAGTAAATCGGAATTCGTTGGTCGGCTGATTTTAGAGGAATATTTGTATGTTTCAAAATTGGACACTTATCTGGTGAAAACCACACAAAAGGATTCCAATGGAAGGAAATACAAGTTACTGGTAAGTACGCTTAGAATTACTTCTCAGAGTCAGTGCTGGTCTAAAAGATGCAGCACTGGGTTCTCTCCTGATAATAGGTGAGTAAATCGGAATTCATACTTCGGCTGATTTTAGAGGAATATTTGTAAGTTTCAAAAATGGACACTTAGAAACTTTTCTGGTGAAAACCACACAATGGATTCCTATGGAAGGAAATACAAGTTACTGGAAAGTACGCTTAGAATTACTTTTCAGGGTCAGTGCTGGACTAAAAGATGCAGCACTGGGTTCTCTCCTGATAACAGGTGAGTAAATCGAAATTCGTAGTTCGGCTGATTTTAGATGAATAATTGTACGTTTCAAAAATGGACACGGAAACTTTTCTGGTGAAAACCACACAATGGATTCCTATGGAAGGGAATACAAGTTACTGGAAAGTACGCTTTGAATTACTTTTCAGGGTCAGTGCTGGACTAAAAGATGCAGCACTGGGTTCTCTCCTGATAACAGGTGAGTAAATCAGAATTCGTACTTCGGCTGATTTTAGAGGAATATTTGTAAGTTTCAAAAATGGACACTTAGAAACTTTTCTGGTGAAAACCACACAATGGATTCCTATGGAAGGAAATACAAGTTACTGGTAAGTACGCTTAGAATTACTTTTTAAGGTCAGTGCTGGACTAAAAGATGCAGCACTGGGTTCTCGCCTGATAACAGGTGAGTAAATCGGAATTTGTAGTTCGGCTGATTTTAAAGGAATATTTGTACGTTTCAAAAATGGACACTTACAAACTTTTCTGGTGAAAACCACACAATGGATTCCTATGAAAGGAAATACAAGTTACTGGTAAGTACGCTTAGAATTACTTTTCAGGGTCAGTGCTGGGCTAAAAGATGCAGCACTGGGTTCTCTCCTGATAACAGGTGAGTAAATCGGAATTCGTAGTTCAGCTGATTTTAGAGGAATAATTGTACGTTTCAAAAATGGACACAGAAACTTTTCTGGTGAAAACCACACACTGGATTCCTATGGAAGGAAATCCAAGTTACTGGTAAGTACGCTTAGAATTACTTTTCAGGGTCAGTGCTGGGCTAAAAGATGCAGCACTGGGTTATCTCCTGATAACAGGTGAGTAAATCAGAATTCGTAGTTCGGCTGATTTTAGAGGAATATTTGTACGTTTCAAAAATGGGCACTTAGAATCTTTTCTGGCGAAAACCACACTATGGATTCCTATGAAATGAAATACAAGTTACTGGTAAGTACCCTTAGAAAATACTTTTCAGGGACAGTGCTGGACTAAAAGGTGCAGCACTGGGTTCTCTCCTGATAACAGGTGAGTAAATCAGAATTCGTACTTTGGCTGATTTTAGAGGAATATTTGTACGTTTCAAAAATGGATACTTACAAACTTTTCTGGTGAAAACCTCACAATGGAATCCTATGGAAGGAAATACAAGTTACTGGAAAGTACGCTTAGAATTACTTTTCAGGGTCAGTGCTGGACTAAAAGATGCAGCACTGGGTTCTCTCCTGATAACAGGTGAGTTAATCGGAATTCGTAGTTCGGCTGATTTTAGAGGAATATTTGTACATTTCAAAAATGGAAACAGAAACTTTTCTGGTGAAAACCACACAATGGATTCCTATGGAAGGAAATACAAGTTACTGGTAAGTACACTTAGAATTACTTTTCAGGGTCAGTGCTGGGCTAAAAGATGCAGCACTGGGTTCTCTCCTGATAACAGGTGAGTAAATCGGAATTCGTAGTTCGGCTGATTTTAGAGGAATATTTGTACGTTTTAAAAATGGGCACTTAGAAACTTTTCTGGTGAAAATCACATAATGGATTCCTATGGAAGGAAATACAAGTTACTGGTAAGTACGCTTAGAATTACTTTTCAGGGTCAGTGCTGGGATTAAAGATGCAGCACTGGGTTCTCTCCTGATCACAGGTGAGTAAATCGGAATTAGTAGTCCGGCTGATTTTAGAGGAATATTTGTACGTTTCAAAATTGGACACTTATCTGCTGAAAACCACACAAAGGATTCCTATGGAAGGAAATATAAGTTACTGGTAAGTACGCTTAGAACTACTTCTCAGAGTCAGTGCTATTCTAAAAGATGCAGCACTGGGTTCTCTCCTGATAACAGGTGAGTAAATCGGAATTCGTAGTTCGGCTGATTTTAGAGGAATATTTGTACGTTTCAAAAACTGGACACTTAGAAACTTTTCTGGTGAAAACCACACAATGGATTCCTATGGAAGGAAATACAAGTTACTGGTAAGTACGCTTAGAATTACTTTTCATGGTCAGTGCTGGACTAAAAGATGCAGCACTGGGTTCTCTCCTGATAACAGGTGAGTAAATCGTAATTCGTAGTTCGGCTGATTTTAGAGGAATATTTGTACGTTTCAAAAATGGGCACTTAGAAACTTTTCTGGTGAAAACCGCACAATGGATTCCTATGGAATGAAATACAAGTTACTGGTAAGTACGCTTAGAAATACTTTTCAGGGACAGTGCTGGACTAAAAGATGCAGCACTGGGTTCTGTCCTGATAACAGGTGAGTAAATCGGAATTCGTAGTTCGGCTGATTTTAGAGGAATATTTGTACGTTTCAAAAATGGACACTTAGAAACTTTTCTGGTGAAAACCACACAATGGATTCCTATAAAAGGAAATACAAGTTACTAGTAAGTACGCTTAGAATTACTTTTCAGGGTCAGTGCTGGACTAAAAGATGCAGCATTGGGTTCTCTTCCGATAACAGGTGAGTAAATCGGAATTCGTAGTTCGGCTGATTTTAGAGGAATATTTGTACGTATCAAAATTGGACACTAAGAAACTTTTCTGGTGAAAACCACACAATGGATTCCGATGCAAGGAAATACAAGTTACTGGTAAGTACGCTTAGAATTACTTTTCAGGGTCAGTACTGGGCTGAAAGATGCAGCACTGGGTTATCTCCTGATAACAGGAGAGTAAATCAGAATTCGTAGTTCAACTCATTTTAGAGGAATATTGTACGTTTCAAAAATGGACACTTAGAAACTTTTCTGCTCAAAACCACACAATGGATTCCTATGGAATGAAATACAAGTTACTGGTAAGTACACTTAGAATTACTTTTCAGGGTCAGTGTTGGACTAAAAGATGGAGCACTGGGTTCTCTCCTGATAACAGGTGAGTAAATAAGAATTCGTACTTCAGCTGATTTTAGAGGAATATTTTTAAGTTTCAAAAATGGACACAAAAACTTTTCTGGTGAAAACCACACAATGGATTCCTATGGAAGGAAATACAAGTTACTGGTAAGTACGCTTAGAATTACTTTTCAGGGTCTGTGCTGGGATTAAAGATGCAGCACTGGGTTCTATCCTGATCACAGGTGAGTAAATCGGAATTAGTAGTTCGGCTGATTTTAGAGGAATATTTGTACGTTTCAAAATTGGACACTTATCTGGTGAAAACCACACAAAGGATTCCTATGGAAGGAAATATAAGTTACTGGTAAGTACGCTTAGAACTACTTCTCAGAGTCAGTGCTGTTCTAAAAGATGCAGCACTGGGTTCTCTCCTGATAACAGGTGAGTAAATCGGAATTCGTAGTTCGGCTGATTTTAGAGGAATATTTGTACCTTTCAAAATTGGACACTTAGAAACTTTTCTGGTGAAAACCACACAATGGATTCCTATGGAAGGAAAAACAAGTTCCTGGTAAGTATGCTTAGAATTACTTTTCAGGGTCTGTACTGGGCTGAAAGATGTAGCAGCGGGTTCTCTCCTGATAACAGGTGAGTAAATCGGAATTCGTTGTTCAGCTGATTTTAGAGGCATATTTGTACGTTTCAAAAATGGACACTTAGAAACTTTTCTGGTGAAAACCACACAATGGATTCCTATGGAAGGAAATACAAGTTATTGGTAAGTACGCATAGAATTACTTTTCAGAGTCAGTGCTGGTCTAAACCATGCAGCACTGGGTTCTCTCCTGATAACAAGTGAGTAAATCGGAATTTGTAGTTCGGCTGATTTTCTAGGAATATTTGTATGTTTCAAAAATGGACACTTAGAAACTTTTCTGGTGAAAACCACACAATGGATTCCTATGGAAGGAAATACAAGTTACTGGTAAGTACGCTTAGAATTACTTTTCAGCGTCAGTGCTGGTCTAAAAGATGCAGCACTGGGTTCTCTCCTGATAAAAGGTGAGTAAATCAGAATTCGTACTTCGGCTGATTTTAGAGGAATATTTATAAGTTTCAAAAATGGACACTTAGAAACTTTTCTGGTGAAAACCATACAATGGATTCCTACGGAATGAAATACAAGTTACTGGTAAGTACTCTTAGAATTACTTTTCAGCGTCAGTGCTGGTCTAAAAGATGCAGCACTGGGTTCTCTCCTGATAAAAGGTGAGTAAATCAGAATTCGTACTTCGGCTGATTTTAGAGGAATATTTATAAGTTTCAAAAATGGACACTTAGAAACTTTTCTGGTGAAAACCACACAATGGATTCCTACGGAATGAAATACAAGTTACTGGTAAGTACGCTTAGAATTAGTTTTCAGAGTCAGTGCTGGTCTAAAAGATGCAGCACTGGGATCTCTCCTGATAACAGGTGAGTAAATCGGAATTTGTAGTTCGGCTGATATTAAAGGAATATTTGTGCGTTTCAAAAATGGACACAGAATCTTTTCTGGTGAAAACCACACAATGGATTTCTATGGAAAGAAATACAAGTTACTGGTAAGTACGCTTAAAATTACTTTTCAGGGTCAGTGCTGGGCTGAAAGATGCAGCACTGGGTTCTCTCCTGATAACAGGTGAGTAAATCGGAATTCGTAGTTCGGCTGATTTTAGAGGAATATTTGTACGTTTCAAAATTGGACACTTATCTGGTGAAAACCACACAAAAGGATTCCAATGGAAGGAAATACAAGTTACTGGTAAGTACGCTTATAATTACTTTTCAGGGTTAGTGCTGGGCTAAAAGATGCAGCACTGGGTTCTCTCCTGATAACAGGTGAGTAAATCGGAATTCGTTGGTCGGCTGATTTTAGAGGAATATTTGTACGTTTCAAAATTGGACACTTATCTGGTGAAAACCACACAAAAGGATTCCAATGGAAGGAAATACAAGTTACTGGTAAGTACGCTTAGAATTACTTTTCAGGGTCAGTGCTGGACTAAAAGATGCAGCACTGGGTTCTCTCCTGATAACAGGTGAGTAAATCGAAATTCGTAGTTCGGCTGATTTTAGATGAATAATTGTACGTTTCAAAAATGGACACGGAAACTTTTCTGGTGAAAACCACACAATGGATTCCTATGGAAGGAAACACAAGTTACTGGAAAGTACGCTTAGAATTACTTTTCAGGGTCAGTGCTGGACTAAAAGATGCAGCACTGGGTTCTCTCCGGATAACAGGTGAGTAAATCGGAATTCGTACTTCGGCTGATTTTAGAGGAATATTTGTAAGTTTCAAAAATGGACACTTAGAAACTTTTCTGGTGAAAACCACACAATGGATTCCTATGGAAGGAAATACAAGTTACTGGAAAGTACGCTTAGAATTACTTTTCAGGGTCAGTGCTGGACTAAAAGATGCAGCACTGGGTTCTCTCCTGATAACAGGTGAGTAAATCGAAATTCGTAGTTCGGCTGATTTTAGATGAATAATTGTACGTTTCAAAAATGGACACGGAAACTTTTCTGGTGAAAACCACACAATGGATTCCTATGGAAGGGAATACAAGTTACTGGAAAGTACGCTTTGAATTACTTTTCAGGGTCAGTGCTGGACTAAAAGATGCAGCACTGGGTTCTCTCCTGATAACAGGTGAGTAAATCAGAATTCGTACTTCGGCTGATTTTAGAGGAATATTTGTAAGTTTCAAAAATGGACACTTAGAAACTTTTCTGGTGAAAACCACACAATGGATTCCTATGGAAGGAAATACAAGTTACTGGTAAGTACGCTTAGAATTACTTTTTAAGGTCAGTGCTGGACTAAAAGATGCAGCACTGGGTTCTCGCCTGATAACAGGTGAGTAAATCGGAATTTGTAGTTCGGCTGATTTTAAAGGAATATTTGTACGTTTCAAAAATGGACACTTACAAACTTTTCTGGTGAAAACCACACAATGGATTCCTATGAAAGGAAATACAAGTTACTGGTAAGTACGCTTAGAATTACTTTTCAGGGTCAGTGCTGGGCTAAAAGATGCAGCACTGGGTTCTCTCCTGATAACAGGTGAGTAAATCGGAATTCGTAGTTCAGCTGATTTTAGAGGAATAATTGTACGTTTCAAAAATGGACACAGAAACTTTTCTGGTGAAAACCACACACTGGATTCCTATGGAAGGAAATCCAAGTTACTGGTAAGTACGCTTAGAATTACTTTTCAGGGTCAGTGCTGGGCTAAAAGATGCAGCACTGGGTTATCTCCTGATAACAGGTGAGTAAATCAGAATTCGTAGTTCGGCTGATTTTAGAGGAATATTTGTACGTTTCAAAAATGGGCACTTAGAATCTTTTCTGGCGAAAACCACACTATGGATTCCTATGAAATGAAATACAAGTTACTGGTAAGTACCCTTAGAAAATACTTTTCAGGGACAGTGCTGGACTAAAAGGTGCAGCACTGGGTTCTCTCCTGATAACAGGTGAGTAAATCAGAATTCGTACTTTGGCTGATTTTAGAGGAATATTTGTACGTTTCAAAAATGGATACTTACAAACTTTTCTGGTGAAAACCTCACAATGGAATCCTATGGAAGGAAATACAAGTTACTGGAAAGTACGCTTAGAATTACTTTTCAGGGTCAGTGCTGGACTAAAAGATGCAGCACTGGGTTCTCTCCTGATAACAGGTGAGTTAATCGGAATTCGTAGTTCGGCTGATTTTAGAGGAATATTTGTACATTTCAAAAATGGAAACAGAAACTTTTCTGGTGAAAACCACACAATGGATTCCTATGGAAGGAAATACAAGTTACTGGTAAGTACACTTAGAATTACTTTTCAGGGTCAGTGCTGGGCTAAAAGATGCAGCACTGGGTTCTCTCCTGATAACAGGTGAGTAAATCGGAATTCGTAGTTCGGCTGATTTTAGAGGAATATTTGTACGTTTTAAAAATGGGCACTTAGAAACTTTTCTGGTGAAAATCACATAATGGATTCCTATGGAAGGAAATACAAGTTACTGGTAAGTACGCTTAGAATTACTTTTCAGGGTCAGTGCTGGGATTAAAGATGCAGCACTGGGTTCTCTCCTGATCACAGGTGAGTAAATCGGAATTAGTAGTCCGGCTGATTTTAGAGGAATATTTGTACGTTTCAAAATTGGACACTTATCTGCTGAAAACCACACAAAGGATTCCTATGGAAGGAAATATAAGTTACTGGTAAGTACGCTTAGAACTACTTCTCAGAGTCAGTGCTATTCTAAAAGATGCAGCACTGGGTTCTCTCCTGATAACAGGTGAGTAAATCGGAATTCGTAGTTCGGCTGATTTTAGAGGAATATTTGTACGTTTCAAAAACTGGACACTTAGAAACTTTTCTGGTGAAAACCACACAATGGATTCCTATGGAAGGAAATACAAGTTACTGGTAAGTACGCTTAGAATTACTTTTCATGGTCAGTGCTGGACTAAAAGATGCAGCACTGGGTTCTCTCCTGATAACAGGTGAGTAAATCGTAATTCGTAGTTCGGCTGATTTTAGAGGAATATTTGTACGTTTCAAAAATGGGCACTTAGAAACTTTTCTGGTGAAAACCGCACAATGGATTCCTATGGAATGAAATACAAGTTACTGGTAAGTACGCTTAGAAATACTTTTCAGGGACAGTGCTGGACTAAAAGATGCAGCACTGGGTTCTGTCCTGATAACAGGTGAGTAAATCGGAATTCGTAGTTCGGCTGATTTTAGAGGAATATTTGTACGTTTCAAAAATGGACACTTAGAAACTTTTCTGGTGAAAACCACACAATGGATTCCTATAAAAGGAAATACAAGTTACTAGTAAGTACGCTTAGAATTACTTTTCAGGGTCAGTGCTGGACTAAAAGATGCAGCATTGGGTTCTCTTCCGATAACAGGTGAGTAAATCGGAATTCGTAGTTCGGCTGATTTTAGAGGAATATTTGTACGTATCAAAATTGGACACTAAGAAACTTTTCTGGTGAAAACCACACAATGGATTCCGATGCAAGGAAATACAAGTTACTGGTAAGTACGCTTAGAATTACTTTTCAGGGTCAGTACTGGGCTGAAAGATGCAGCACTGGGTTATCTCCTGATAACAGGAGAGTAAATCAGAATTCGTAGTTCAACTCATTTTAGAGGAATATTGTACGTTTCAAAAATGGACACTTAGAAACTTTTCTGCTCAAAACCACACAATGGATTCCTATGGAATGAAATACAAGTTACTGGTAAGTACACTTAGAATTACTTTTCAGGGTCAGTGTTGGACTAAAAGATGGAGCACTGGGTTCTCTCCTGATAACAGGTGAGTAAATAAGAATTCGTACTTCAGCTGATTTTAGAGGAATATTTTTAAGTTTCAAAAATGGACACAAAAACTTTTCTGGTGAAAACCACACAATGGATTCCTATGGAAGGAAATACAAGTTACTGGTAAGTACGCTTAGAATTACTTTTCAGGGTCTGTGCTGGGATTAAAGATGCAGCACTGGGTTCTATCCTGATCACAGGTGAGTAAATCGGAATTAGTAGTTCGGCTGATTTTAGAGGAATATTTGTACGTTTCAAAATTGGACACTTATCTGGTGAAAACCACACAAAGGATTCCTATGGAAGGAAATATAAGTTACTGGTAAGTACGCTTAGAACTACTTCTCAGAGTCAGTGCTGTTCTAAAAGATGCAGCACTGGGTTCTCTCCTGATAACAGGTGAGTAAATCGGAATTCGTAGTTCGGCTGATTTTAGAGGAATATTTGTACCTTTCAAAATTGGACACTTAGAAACTTTTCTGGTGAAAACCACACAATGGATTCCTATGGAAGGAAAAACAAGTTCCTGGTAAGTATGCTTAGAATTACTTTTCAGGGTCTGTACTGGGCTGAAAGATGTAGCAGCGGGTTCTCTCCTGATAACAGGTGAGTAAATCGGAATTCGTTGTTCAGCTGATTTTAGAGGCATATTTGTACGTTTCAAAAATGGACACTTAGAAACTTTTCTGGTGAAAACCACACAATGGATTCCTATGGAAGGAAATACAAGTTATTGGTAAGTACGCATAGAATTACTTTTCAGAGTCAGTGCTGGTCTAAACCATGCAGCACTGGGTTCTCTCCTGATAACAAGTGAGTAAATCGGAATTTGTAGTTCGGCTGATTTTCTAGGAATATTTGTATGTTTCAAAAATGGACACTTAGAAACTTTTCTGGTGAAAACCATACAATGGATTCCTACGGAATGAAATACAAGTTACTGGTAAGTACTCTTAGAATTACTTTTCAGCGTCAGTGCTGGTCTAAAAGATGCAGCACTGGGTTCTCTCCTGATAAAAGGTGAGTAAATCAGAATTCGTACTTCGGCTGATTTTAGAGGAATATTTATAAGTTTCAAAAATGGACACTTAGAAACTTTTCTGGTGAAAACCATACAATGGATTCCTACGGAATGAAATACAAGTTACTGGTAAGTACTCTTAGAATTACTTTTCAGCGTCAGTGCTGGTCTAAAAGATGCAGCACTGGGTTCTCTCCTGATAAAAGGTGAGTAAATCAGAATTCGTACTTCGGCTGATTTTAGAGGAATATTTATAAGTTTCAAAAATGGACACTTAGAAACTTTTCTGGTGAAAACCACACAATGGATTCCTACGGAATGAAATACAAGTTACTGGTAAGTACGCTTAGAATTAGTTTTCAGAGTCAGTGCTGGTCTAAAAGATGCAGCACTGGGATCTCTCCTGATAACAGGTGAGTAAATCGGAATTTGTAGTTCGGCTGATATTAAAGGAATATTTGTGCGTTTCAAAAATGGACACAGAATCTTTTCTGGTGAAAACCACACAATGGATTTCTATGGAAAGAAATACAAGTTACTGGTAAGTACGCTTAAAATTACTTTTCAGGGTCAGTGCTGGGCTGAAAGATGCAGCACTGGGTTCTCTCCTGATAACAGGTGAGTAAATCGGAATTCGTAGTTCGGCTGATTTTAGAGGAATATTTGTACGTTTCAAAATTGGACACTTATCTGGTGAAAACCACACAAAAGGATTCCAATGGAAGGAAATACAAGTTACTGGTAAGTACGCTTATAATTACTTTTCAGGGTTAGTGCTGGGCTAAAAGATGCAGCACTGGGTTCTCTCCTGATAACAGGTGAGTAAATCGGAATTCGTTGGTCGGCTGATTTTAGAGGAATATTTGTACGTTTCAAAATTGGACACTTATCTGGTGAAAACCACACAAAAGGATTCCAATGGAAGGAAATACAAGTTACTGGTAAGTACGCTTAGAATTACTTTTCAGGGTCAGTGCTGGACTAAAAGATGCAGCACTGGGTTCTCTCCTGATAACAGGTGAGTAAATCGAAATTCGTAGTTCGGCTGATTTTAGATGAATAATTGTACGTTTCAAAAATGGACACGGAAACTTTTCTGGTGAAAACCACACAATGGATTCCTATGGAAGGAAACACAAGTTACTGGAAAGTACGCTTAGAATTACTTTTCAGGGTCAGTGCTGGACTAAAAGATGCAGCACTGGGTTCTCTCCGGATAACAGGTGAGTAAATCGAAATTCGTAGTTCGGCTGATTTTAGATGAATATTTGTAAGTTTCAAAAATGGACACTTAGAAACTTTTCTGGTGAAAACCACACAATGGATTCCTATGGAAGGAAACACAAGTTACTGGAAAGTACGCTTAGAATTACTTTTCAGGGTCAGTGCTGGACTAAAAGATGCAGCACTGGGTTCTCTCCTGATAACAGGTGAGTAAATCGAAATTCGTAGTTCGGCTGATTTTAGATGAATAATTGTACGTTTCAAAAATGGACACGGAAACTTTTCTGGTGAAAACCACACAATGGATTCCTATGGAAGGGAATACAAGTTACTGGTAAGTACGCTTAGAATTACTTTTCAGGTCAGTGCTGGGCTAAAAGATGCAGCACTGGGTTCTCTCCTGATAACAGGTGAGTAAATCAGAATTCGTACTTCGGCTGATTTTAGAGGAATATTTGTAAGTTTCAAAAATGGACACTTAGAAACTTTTCTGGTGAAAACCACACAATGGATTCCTATGGAAGGAAATACAAGTTACTGGTAAGTACGCATAGAATTACTTTTTAAGGTCAGTGCTGGACTAAAAGATGCAGCACTGGGTTCTCGCCTGAGAACAGGTGAGTAAATCGGAATTTGTAGATCGGCTGATTTTAAAGGAATATTTGTACGTTTCAAAAATGGACACTTACAAACTTTTCTGGTGAAAACCACACAATGGATTCCTATGAAAGGAAATACAAGTTACTGGTAAGTACGCTTAGAATTACTTTTCAGGGTCAGTGCTGGGCTAAAAGATGCAGCACTGGGTTCTCTCCTGATAACAGGTGAGTAAATCGGAATTCGTAGTTCGGCTGATTTTAGAGGAATATTTGTACGTTTTAAAAATGGGCACTTAGAAACTTTTCTGGTGAAAACCACATAATGGATTCCTATGGAATGAAATACAAGTTACTGGTAAGTACGCTTAGAAAATACTTTTCAGGGACAGTGCTGGTCTAAAAGATGCAGCACTGGGTTCTCTCCTGATAAAAGGTGAGTAAATCAGAATTCGTACTTCGGCTGATTTTAGAGGAATATTTGTAAGTTTCAAAAATGGACACTTAGAAACTTTTCTGGTGAAAACCACACACTGGATTCCTATGGAAGGAAATCCAAGTTACTGGTAAGTACGCTTAGAATTACTTTTCAGGGTCAGTGCTGGGCTAAAAGATGCAGCACTGGGTTCTCTCCTGATAACAGGTGAGTAAATCGGAATTCGTAGTTCGGCTGATTTTAGAGGAATATTTGTACGTTTTAAAAATGGGCACTTAGAATCTTTTCTGGCGAAAACCACACAATGGATTCCTATGAAATGAAATACAAGTTACTGGTAAGTACCCTTAGAAAATACTTTTCAGGGACAGTGCTGGACTAAAAGGTGCAGCACTGGGTTCTCTCCTGATAACAGGTGAGTAAATCAGAATTCGTACTTTGGCTGATTTTAGAGGAATATTTGTATGTTTCAAAAATGGACACAGAAACTTTTCTGGTGAAAACCACACAATGGATTCCTATGGAAGGAAATACAAGTTACTGGTAAGTACGCTTAGAATTACTTTTCAGAGTCAGTGCTGGTCTAAAAGATGCAGCACTGGGATCTCTCCTGATAACAGGTGAGTAAATCGGAATTTGTAGTTCGGCTGATATTAAAGGAATATTTGTGCGTTTCAAAAATGGACACAGAAACTTTTCTGGTGAAAACCACACAATGGATTCCTATGGAAAAAAATACAAGTTACTGGTAAGTACGCTTAAAATTACTTTTCAGGGTCAGTGCTGGGCTGAAAGATGCAGCACTGGGTTCTCTCCTGAAAACAGGTGAGTAAATCGGAATTCGTAGTTCGGCTGATTTTAGAGGAATATTTGTACGTTTTAAAAATGGGCACTTAGAAACTTTTCTGGTGAAAATCACATAATGGATTCCTATGGAAGGAAATACAAGTTACTGGTAAGTACGCTTAGAATTACTTTTCAGGGTCAGTGCTGGGATTAAAGATGCAGCACTGGGTTCTCTCCTGATCACAGGTGAGTAAATCGGAATTAGTAGTCCGGCTGATTTTAGAGGAATATTTGTACGTTTCAAAATTGGACACTTATCTGCTGAAAACCACACAAAGGATTCCTATGGAAGGAAATATAAGTTACTGGTAAGTACGCTTAGAACTACTTCTCAGAGTCAGTGCTATTCTCAAAGATGCAGCACTGGGTTCTCTCCTGATAACAGGTGAGTAAATCGGAATTCGTAGTTCGGCTGATTTTAGAGGAATATTTGTACGTTTCAAAAACTGGACACTTAGAAACTTTTCTGGTGAAAATCACATAATGGATTCCTATGGAAGGAAATACAAGTTACTGGTAAGTACGCTTAGAATTACTTTTCATGGTCAGTGCTGGACTAAAAGATGCAGCACTGGGTTCTCTCCTGATAACAGGTGAGTAAATCGTAATTCGTAGTTCGGCTGATTTTAGAGGAATATTTGTACGTTTCAAAAATGGGCACTTAGAAACTTTTCTGGTGAAAACCGCACAATGGATTCCTATGAAATGAAATACAAGTTACTGGTAAGTACGCTTAGAAAATACTTTTCAGGGACAGTGCTGGACTAAAAGATGCAGCACTGGGTTCTGTCCTGATAACAGGTGAGTAAATCGGAATTGGTAGTTCGGCTGATTTTAGAGGAATATTTGTACGTTTCAAAAATGGACACTTAGAAACTTTTCTGGTGAAAACCACACAATGGATTCCTATAAAAGGAAATACAAGTTACTAGTAAGTACGCTTAGAATTACTTTTCAGGGTCAGTGCTGGACTAAAAGATGCAGCATTGGGTTCTCTTCCGATAACAGGTGAGTAAATCGGAATTCGTAGTTCGGCTGATTTTAGAGGAATATTTGTACGTATCAAAATTGGACACTAAGAAACTTTTCTGGTGAAAACCACACAATGGATTCCGATGCAAGGAAATACAAGTTACTGGTAAGTACGCTTAGAATTACTTTTCAGGGTCAGTACTGGGCTGAAAGATGCAGCGCTGGGTTATCTCCTGATAACAGGAGAGTAAATCAGAATTCGTAGTTCAACTCATTTTAGAGGAATATTGTACGTTTCAAAAATGGACACTCAGAAACTTTTCTGCTCAAAACCACACAATGGATTCCTATGGAATGAAATACAAGTTACTGGTAAGTACACTTAGAATTACTTTTCAGGGTCAGTGTTGGACTAAAAGATGGAGCACTGGGTTCTCTCCTGATAACAGGTGAGTAAATCAGAATTCGTACTTCAGCTGATTTTAGAGGAATATTTTTAAGTTTCAAAAATGGACACAAAAACTTTTCTGGTGAAAACCACACAATGGATTCCTATGGAAGGAAATACAAGTTACTGGTAAGTACGCTTAGAATTACTTTTCAGGGTCTGTGCTGGGATTAAAGATGCAGCACTGGGTTCTATCCTGATCACAGGTGAGTAAATCGGAATTAGTAGTTCGGCTGATTTTAGAGGAATATTTGTACGTTTCAAAATTGGACACTTATCTGGTGAAAACCACACAAAGGATTCCTATGGAAGGAAATATAAGTTACTGGTAAGTACGCTTAGAACTACTTCTCAGAGTCAGTGCTGTTCTAAAAGATGCAGCACTGGGTTCTCTCCTGATAACAGGTGAGTAAATCGGAATTCGTAGTTCGGCTGATTTTAGAGGAATATTTGTACCTTTCAAAATTGGACACTTAGAAACTTTTCTGGTGAAAACCACACAATGGATTCCTATGGAAGGAAAAACAAGTTCCTGGTAAGTATGCTTAGAATTACTTTTCAGGGTCTGTACTGGGCTGAAAGATGTAGCAGCGGGTTCTCTCCTGATAACAGGTGAGTCAATCGGAATTCGTTGTTCAGCTGATTTTAGAGGCATATTTGTAGGTTTCAAAAATGGACACTTAGAAACTTTTCTGGTGAAAACCACACAATGGATTCCTATGGAAGGAAATACAAGTTATTGGTAAGTACGCATAGAATTACTTTTCAGAGTCAGTGCTGGTCTAAACCATGCAGCACTGGGTTCTCTCCTGATAACAAGTGAGTAAATCGGAATTTGTAGTTCGGCTGATTTTCTAGGAATATTTGTATGTTTCAAAAATGGACACTTAGAAACTTTTCTGGTGAAAACCACACAATGGATTCCTATGGAAGGAAATACAAGTTACTGGTAAGTACGCTTAGAATTACTTTTCAGCGTCAGTGCTGGTCTAAAAGATGCAGCACTGGGTTCTCTCCTGATAAAAGGTGAGTAAATCAGAATTCGTACTTCGGCTGATTTTAGAGGAATATTTATAAGTTTCAAAAATGGACACTTAGAAACTTTTCTGGTGAAAACCACACAATGGATTCCTACGGAATGAAATACAAGTTACTGGTAAGTACTCTTAGAATTACTTTTCAGCGTCAGTGCTGGTCTAAAAGATGCAGCACTGGGTTCTCTCCTGATAAAAGGTGAGTAAATCAGAATTCGTACTTCGGCTGATTTTAGAGGAATATTTATAAGTTTCAAAAATGGACACTTAGAAACTTTTCTGGTGAAAACCACACAATGGATTCCTACGGAATGAAATACAAGTTACTGGTAAGTACGCTTAGAATTAGTTTTCAGAGTCAGTGCTGGTCTAAAAGATGCAGCACTGGGATCTCTCCTGATAACAGGTGAGTAAATCGGAATTTGTAGTTCGGCTGATATTAAAGGAATATTTGTGCGTTTCAAAAATGGACACAGAATCTTTTCTGGTGAAAACCACACAATGGATTTCTATGGAAAGAAATACAAGTTACTGGTAAGTACGCTTAAAATTACTTTTCAGGGTCAGTGCTGGGCTGAAAGATGCAGCACTGGGTTCTCTCCTGATAACAGGTGAGTAAATCGGAATTCGTAGTTCGGCTGATTTTAGAGGAATATTTGTACGTTTCAAAATTGGACACTTATCTGGTGAAAACCACACAAAAGGATTCCAATGGAAGGAAATACAAGTTACTGGTAAGTACGCTTATAATTACTTTTCAGGGTTAGTGCTGGGCTAAAAGATGCAGCACTGGGTTCTCTCCTGATAACAGGTGAGTAAATCGGAATTCGTTGGTCGGCTGATTTTAGAGGAATATTTGTACGTTTCAAAATTGGACACTTATCTGGTGAAAACCACACAAAAGGATTCCAATGGAAGGAAATACAAGTTACTGGTAAGTACGCTTAGAATTACTTCTCAGAGTCAGTGCTGGTCTAAAAGATGCAGCACTGGGTTCTCTCCTGATAATAGGTGAGTAAATCGGAATTCGTACTTCGGCTGATTTTAGAGGAATATTTGTAAGTTTCAAAAATGGACACTTAGAAACTTTTCTGGTGAAAACCACACAATGGATTCCTATGGAAGGAAACACAAGTTACTGGAAAGTACGCTTAGAATTACTTTTCAGGGTCAGTGCTGGACTAAAAGATGCAGCACTGGGTTCTCTCCTGATAACAGGTGAGTAAATCGAAATTCGTAGTTCGGCTGATTTTAGATGAATAATTGTACGTTTCAAAAATGGACACGGAAACTTTTCTGGTGAAAACCACACAATGGATTCCTATGGAAGGGAATACAAGTTACTGGTAAGTACGCTTAGAATTACTTTTCAGGTCAGTGCTGGGCTAAAAGATGCAGCACTGGGTTCTCTCCTGATAACAGGTGAGTAAATCAGAATTCGTACTTCGGCTGATTTTAGAGGAATATTTGTAAGTTTCAAAAATGGACACTTAGAAACTTTTCTGGTGAAAACCACACAATGGATTCCTATGGAAGGAAATACAAGTTACTGGTAAGTACGCATAGAATTACTTTTTAAGGTCAGTGCTGGACTAAAAGATGCAGCACTGGGTTCTCGCCTGATAACAGGTGAGTAAATCGGAATTTGTAGATCGGCTGATTTTAAAGGAATATTTGTACGTTTCAAAAATGGACACTTACAAACTTTTCTGGTGAAAACCACACAATGGATTCCTATGAAAGGAAATACAAGTTACTGGTAAGTACGCTTAGAATTACTTTTCAGGGTCAGTGCTGGGCTAAAAGATGCAGCACTGGGTTCTCTCCTGATAACAGGTGAGTAAATCGGAATTCGTAGTTCGGCTGATTTTAGAGGAATATTTGTACGTTTTAAAAATGGGCACTTAGAAACTTTTCTGGTGAAAACCACATAATGGATTCCTATGGAATGAAATACAAGTTACTGGTAAGTGCACTTAGAAAATACTTTTCAGGGACAGTGCTGTTCTAAAAGATGCAGCACTGGGTTCTCTCCTGATAAAAGGTGAGTAAATCAGAATTCGTACTTCGGCTGATTTTAGAGGAATATTTGTAAGTTTCAAAAATGGACACTTAGAAACTTTTCTGGTGAAAACCACACAATGGATTCCTATGGAAGGAAATACAAGTTACTGGTAAGTACGCTTAGAATTACTTTTCAGAGTCAGTGCTGGTCTAAAAGATGCAGCAATGGGATCTCTCCTGATAACAGGTGAGTAAATCGGAATTCGTAGTTCAGCTGATTTTAGAGGAATAATTGTACGTTTCAAAAATGGACACAGAAACTTTTCTGGTGAAAACCACACACTGGATTCCTATGGAAGGAAATCCAAGTTACTGGTAAGTACGCTTAGAATTACTTTTCAGGGTCAGTGCTAGGCTAAAAGATGCAGCACTGGGTTCTCTCCTGATAACAGGTGAGTAAATCGGAATTCGTAGTTCGGCTGATTTTAGAGGAATATTTGTACGTTTTAAAAATGGGCACTTAGAATCTTTTCTGGCGAAAACCACACAATGGATTCCTATGAAATGAAATACAAGTTACTGGTAAGTACCCTTAGAAAATACTTTTCAGGGACAGTGCTGGACTAAAAGGTGCAGCACTGGGTTCTCTCCTGATAACAGGTGAGTAAATCAGAATTCGTACTTTGGCTGATTTTAGAGGAATATTTGTATGTTTCAAAAATGGACACAGAAACTTTTCTGGTGAAAACCACACAATGGATTCCTATGGAAGGAAATACAAGTTACTGGTAAGTACGCTTAGAATTACTTTTCAGAGTCAGTGCTGGTCTAAAAGATGCAGCACTGGGATCTCTCCTGATAACAGGTGAGTAAATCGGAATTTGTAGTTCGGCTGATATTAAAGGAATATTTGTGCGTTTCAAAAATGGACACAGAAACTTTTCTGGTGAAAACCACACAATGGATTCCTATGGAAAAAAATACAAGTTACTGGTAAGTACGCTTAAAATTACTTTTCAGGGTCAGTGCTGGGCTGAAAGATGCAGCACTGGGTTCTCTCCTGATAACAGGTGAGTAAATCGGAATTCGTAGTTCGGCTGATTTTAGAGGAATAGTTGTACGTTTCAAAATTGGACACTTATCTGGTGAAAACCACACAAAGGATTCCAATGGAAGGAAATACAAGTTACTGGTAAGTACGCTTAGAATTACTTTTCAGAGTCAGTGCTGGTCTAAACCATGCAGCACTGGGTTCTCTCCTGATAACAAGTGAGTAAATCGGAATTTGTAGTTCGGCTGATTTTATAGGAATATTTGTACGTTTCAAAAATGGACACTTAGAAACTTTTCTGGTGAAAACCACACAATGGATTCCTATGGAAGGAAATACAAGTTACTGGTAAGTACGCTTAGAATTACTTTTCAGAGTCAGTGCTGGTCTAAACCATGCAGCACTGGGTTCTCTCCTGATAACAAGTGAGTAAATCGGAATTTGTAGTTCGGCTGATTTTATAGGAATATTTGTACGTTTCAAAAATGGACACTTAAAAACTTTTCTGGTGAAAACCACACAATGGATTCCTATGGAAGGAAATACAAGTTACTGGTAAGTACGCTTGTACGCTTAGAATTACTTTTCAGCGTCAGTGCTGGTCTAAAAGATGCAGCACTGGGTTCTCTCCTGATAAAAGGTGAGTAAATCAGAATTCGTACTTCGGCTGATTTTAGAGGAATATTTGTAAGTTTCAAAAATGGACACTTAGAAACTTTTCTGGTGAAAACCACACAATGGATTCCTATGGAAGGAAATACAATTTACTGGAAAGTACACTTAGAATTACTTTTCAGGGTCAGTGCTGGACTAAAAGATGCAGCACTGGGTTCTCTCCTGATAACAGGTGAGTTAATCGGAATTCGTAGTTCGGCTGATTTTAGAGGAATATTTGTACATTTCAAAAATGGACACAGAAACTTTTCTGGTGAAAACCACACAATGGATTCCTATGGAAGGAAATACAAGTTACTGGTAAGTACGCTTAGAATTACTTTTCAGGGTCAGTGCTGGGATTAAAGATGCAGCACTGGGTTCTCTCCTGATCACAGGTGAGTAAATCGGAATTCGTACTTCGGCTGATTTTAGAGGAATATTTGTAAGTTTCAAAAATGGACACTTAGAAACTTCTCTGGTGAAAACCACACAATGGATTCCTATGGAAGGAAATACAAGTTACTGGTAAGTACGCTTGTACGCTTAGAATTACTTTTCAGCGTCAGTGCTGGTCTAAAAGATGCAGCACTGGGTTCTCTCCTGATAAAAGGTGAGTAAATCAGAATTCGTACTTCGGCTGATTTTAGAGGAATATTTGTAAGTTTCAAAAATGGACACAGAAACTTTTCTGGTGAAAACCACACAATGGATTCCTATGGAAAAAAATACAAGTTACTGGTAAGTACGCTTAAAATTACTTTTCAGGGTCAGTGCTGGGCTGAAAGATGCAGCACTGGGTTCTCTCCTGATAACAGGTGAGTAAATTGGAATTCGTAGTTCGGCTGATTTTAGAGGAATAGTTGTACGTTTCAAAATTGGACACTTATCTGATGAAAACCACACAAAGGATTCCAATGGAAGGAAATACAAGTTACTGGTAAGTACGCTTAGAATTACTTTTCAGAGTCAGTGCTGGTCTAAACCATGCAGCACTGGGTTCTCTCCTGATAACAAGTGAGTAAATCGGAATTTGTAGTTCGGCTGATTTTATAGGAATATTTGTACGTTTCAAAAATGGACACTTAGAAACTTTTCTGGTGAAAACCACACAATGGATTCCTATGGAAGGAAATACAAGTTACTGGAAAGTACGCTTAGAATTACTTTTCAGGGTCAGTGCTGGACTAAAAGATGCAGCACTGGGTTCTCTCCTGATAACAGGTGAGTAAATCGAAATTCGTAGTTCGGCTGATTTTAGATGAATAATTGTACGTTTCAAAAATGGACACGGAAACTTTTCTGGTGAAAACCACACAATGGATTCCTATGGAAGGGAATACAAGTTACTGGTAAGTACGCTTAGAATTACTTTTCAGGTCAGTGCTGGGCTAAAAGATGCAGCACTGGGTTCTCTCCTGATAACAGGTGAGTAAATCAGAATTCGTACTTCGGCTGATTTTAGAGGAATATTTGTAAGTTTCAAAAATGGACACTTAGAAACTTTTCTGGTGAAAACCACACAATGGATTCCTATGGAAGGAAATACAAGTTACTGGTAAGTACGCATAGAATTACTTTTTAAGGTCAGTGCTGGACTAAAAGATGCAGCACTGGGTTCTCGCCTGATAACAGGTGAGTAAATCGGAATTTGTAGATCGGCTGATTTTAAAGGAATATTTGTACGTTTCAAAAATGGACACTTACAAACTTTTCTGGTGAAAACCACACAATGGATTCCTATGAAAGGAAATACAAGTTACTGGTAAGTACGCTTAGAATTACTTTTCAGGGTCAGTGCTGGGCTAAAAGATGCAGCACTGGGTTCTCTCCTGATAACAGGTGAGTAAATCGGAATTCGTAGTTCGGCTGATTTTAGAGGAATATTTGTACGTTTTAAAAATGGGCACTTAGAATCTTTTCTGGCGAAAACCACACAATGGATTCCTATGAAATGAAATACAAGTTACTGGTAAGTACCCTTAGAAAATACTTTTCAGGGACAGTGCTGGACTAAAAGGTGCAGCACTGGGTTCTCTCCTGATAACAGGTGAGTAAATCAGAATTCGTACTTTGGCTGATTTTAGAGGAATATTTGTACGTTTCAAAAATGGATACTTACAAACTTTTCTGGTGAAAACCTCACAATGGAATCCTATGGAAGGAAATACAAGTTACTGGAAAGTACGCTTAGAATTACTTTTCAGGGTCAGTGCTGGACTAAAAGATGCAGCACTGGGTTCTCTCCTGATAACAGGTGAGTTAATCGGAATTCGTAGTTCGGCTGATTTTAGAGGAATATTTGTACATTTCAAAAATGGAAACAGAAACTTTTCTGGTGAAAACCACACAATGGATTCCTATGGAAGGAAATACAAGTTACTGGTAAGTACACTTAGAATTACTTTTCAGGGTCAGTGCTGGGCTAAAAGATGCAGCACTGGGTTCTCTCCTGATAACAGGTGAGTAAATCGGAATTCGTAGTTCGGCTGATTTTAGAGGAATATTTGTACGTTTTAAAAATGGGCACTTAGAAACTTTTCTGGTGAAAATCACATAATGGATTCCTATGGAAGGAAATACAAGTTACTGGTAAGTACGCTTAGAATTACTTTTCAGGGTCAGTGCTGGGATTAAAGATGCAGCACTGGGTTCTCTCCTGATCACAGGTGAGTAAATCGGAATTAGTAGTCCGGCTGATTTTAGAGGAATATTTGTACGTTTCAAAATTGGACACTTATCTGCTGAAAACCACACAAAGGATTCCTATGGAAGGAAATATAAGTTACTGGTAAGTACGCTTAGAACTACTTCTCAGAGTCAGTGCTATTCTAAAAGATGCAGCACTGGGTTCTCTCCTGATAACAGGTGAGTAAATCGGAATTCGTAGTTCGGCTGATTTTAGAGGAATATTTGTACGTTTCAAAAACTGGACACTTAGAAACTTTTCTGGTGAAAACCACACAATGGATTCCTATGGAAGGAAATACAAGTTACTGGTAAGTACGCTTAGAATTACTTTTCATGGTCAGTGCTGGACTAAAAGATGCAGCACTGGGTTCTCTCCTGATAACAGGTGAGTAAATCGTAATTCGTAGTTCGGCTGATTTTAGAGGAATATTTGTACGTTTCAAAAATGGGCACTTAGAAACTTTTCTGGTGAAAACCGCACAATGGATTCCTATGGAATGAAATACAAGTTACTGGTAAGTACGCTTAGAAATACTTTTCAGGGACAGTGCTGGACTAAAAGATGCAGCACTGGGTTCTGTCCTGATAACAGGTGAGTAAATCGGAATTCGTAGTTCGGCTGATTTTAGAGGAATATTTGTACGTTTCAAAAATGGACACTTAGAAACTTTTCTGGTGAAAACCACACAATGGATTCCTATAAAAGGAAATACAAGTTACTAGTAAGTACGCTTAGAATTACTTTTCAGGGTCAGTGCTGGACTAAAAGATGCAGCATTGGGTTCTCTTCCGATAACAGGTGAGTAAATCGGAATTCGTAGTTCGGCTGATTTTAGAGGAATATTTGTACGTATCAAAATTGGACACTAAGAAACTTTTCTGGTGAAAACCACACAATGGATTCCGATGCAAGGAAATACAAGTTACTGGTAAGTACGCTTAGAATTACTTTTCAGGGTCAGTACTGGGCTGAAAGATGCAGCACTGGGTTATCTCCTGATAACAGGAGAGTAAATCAGAATTCGTAGTTCAACTCATTTTAGAGGAATATTGTACGTTTCAAAAATGGACACTTAGAAACTTTTCTGCTCAAAACCACACAATGGATTCCTATGGAATGAAATACAAGTTACTGGTAAGTACACTTAGAATTACTTTTCAGGGTCAGTGTTGGACTAAAAGATGGAGCACTGGGTTCTCTCCTGATAACAGGTGAGTAAATCAGAATTCGTACTTCAGCTGATTTTAGAGGAATATTTTTAAGTTTCAAAAATGGACACAAAAACTTTTCTGGTGAAAACCACACAATGGATTCCTATGGAAGGAAATACAAGTTACTGGTAAGTACGCTTAGAATTACTTTTCAGGGTCTGTGCTGGGATTAAAGATGCAGCACTGGGTTCTATCCTGATCACAGGTGAGTAAATCGGAATTAGTAGTTCGGCTGATTTTAGAGGAATATTTGTACGTTTCAAAATTGGACACTTATCTGGTGAAAACCACACAAAGGATTCCTATGGAAGGAAATATAAGTTACTGGTAAGTACGCTTAGAACTACTTCTCAGAGTCAGTGCTGTTCTAAAAGATGCAGCACTGGGTTCTCTCCTGATAACAGGTGAGTAAATCGGAATTCGTAGTTCGGCTGATTTTAGAGGAATATTTGTACCTTTCAAAATTGGACACTTAGAAACTTTTCTGGTGAAAACCACACAATGGATTCCTATGGAAGGAAAAACAAGTTCCTGGTAAGTATGCTTAGAATTACTTTTCAGGGTCTGTACTGGGCTGAAAGATGTAGCAGCGGGTTCTCTCCTGATAACAGGTGAGTAAATCGGAATTCGTTGTTCAGCTGATTTTAGAGGCATATTTGTACGTTTCAAAAATGGACACTTAGAAACTTTTCTGGTGAAAACCACACAATGGATTCCTATGGAAGGAAATACAAGTTATTGGTAAGTACGCATAGAATTACTTTTCAGAGTCAGTGCTGGTCTAAACCATGCAGCACTGGGTTCTCTCCTGATAACAAGTGAGTAAATCGGAATTTGTAGTTCGGCTGATTTTCTAGGAATATTTGTATGTTTCAAAAATGGACACTTAGAAACTTTTCTGGTGAAAACCACACAATGGATTCCTATGGAAGGAAATACAAGTTACTGGTAAGTACGCTTAGAATTACTTTTCAGCGTCAGTGCTGGTCTAAAAGATGCAGCACTGGGTTCTCTCCTGATAAAAGGTGAGTAAATCAGAATTCGTACTTCGGCTGATTTTAGAGGAATATTTATAAGTTTCAAAAATGGACACTTAGAAACTTTTCTGGTGAAAACCATACAATGGATTCCTACGGAATGAAATACAAGTTACTGGTAAGTACTCTTAGAATTACTTTTCAGCGTCAGTGCTGGTCTAAAAGATGCAGCACTGGGTTCTCTCCTGATAAAAGGTGAGTAAATCAGAATTCGTACTTCGGCTGATTTTAGAGGAATATTTATAAGTTTCAAAAATGGACACTTAGAAACTTTTCTGGTGAAAACCACACAATGGATTCCTACGGAATGAAATACAAGTTACTGGTAAGTACGCTTAGAATTAGTTTTCAGAGTCAGTGCTGGTCTAAAAGATGCAGCACTGGGATCTCTCCTGATAACAGGTGAGTAAATCGGAATTTGTAGTTCGGCTGATATTAAAGGAATATTTGTGCGTTTCAAAAATGGACACAGAATCTTTTCTGGTGAAAACCACACAATGGATTTCTATGGAAAGAAATACAAGTTACTGGTAAGTACGCTTAAAATTACTTTTCAGGGTCAGTGCTGGGCTGAAAGATGCAGCACTGGGTTCTCTCCTGATAACAGGTGAGTAAATCGGAATTCGTAGTTCGGCTGATTTTAGAGGAATATTTGTACGTTTCAAAATTGGACACTTATCTGGTGAAAACCACACAAAAGGATTCCAATGGAAGGAAATACAAGTTACTGGTAAGTACGCTTATAATTACTTTTCAGGGTTAGTGCTGGGCTAAAAGATGCAGCACTGGGTTCTCTCCTGATAACAGGTGAGTAAATCGGAATTCGTTGGTCGGCTGATTTTAGAGGAATATTTGTACGTTTCAAAATTGGACACTTATCTGGTGAAAACCACACAAAAGGATTCCAATGGAAGGAAATACAAGTTACTGGTAAGTACGCTTAGAATTACTTTTCAGGGTCAGTGCTGGACTAAAAGATGCAGCACTGGGTTCTCTCCTGATAACAGGTGAGTAAATCGAAATTCGTAGTTCGGCTGATTTTAGATGAATAATTGTACGTTTCAAAAATGGACACGGAAACTTTTCTGGTGAAAACCACACAATGGATTCCTATGGAAGGAAACACAAGTTACTGGAAAGTACGCTTAGAATTACTTTTCAGGGTCAGTGCTGGACTAAAAGATGCAGCACTGGGTTCTCTCCGGATAACAGGTGAGTAAATCGAAATTCGTAGTTCGGCTGATTTTAGATGAATATTTGTAAGTTTCAAAAATGGACACTTAGAAACTTTTCTGGTGAAAACCACACAATGGATTCCTATGGAAGGAAACACAAGTTACTGGAAAGTACGCTTAGAATTACTTTTCAGGGTCAGTGCTGGACTAAAAGATGCAGCACTGGGTTCTCTCCTGATAACAGGTGAGTAAATCGAAATTCGTAGTTCGGCTGATTTTAGATGAATAATTGTACGTTTCAAAAATGGACACGGAAACTTTTCTGGTGAAAACCACACAATGGATTCCTATGGAAGGGAATACAAGTTACTGGTAAGTACGCTTAGAATTACTTTTCAGGTCAGTGCTGGGCTAAAAGATGCAGCACTGGGTTCTCTCCTGATAACAGGTGAGTAAATCAGAATTCGTACTTCGGCTGATTTTAGAGGAATATTTGTAAGTTTCAAAAATGGACACTTAGAAACTTTTCTGGTGAAAACCACACAATGGATTCCTATGGAAGGAAATACAAGTTACTGGTAAGTACGCATAGAATTACTTTTTAAGGTCAGTGCTGGACTAAAAGATGCAGCACTGGGTTCTCGCCTGATAACAGGTGAGTAAATCGGAATTTGTAGATCGGCTGATTTTAAAGGAATATTTGTACGTTTCAAAAATGGACACTTACAAACTTTTCTGGTGAAAACCACACAATGGATTCCTATGAAAGGAAATACAAGTTACTGGTAAGTACGCTTAGAATTACTTTTCAGGGTCAGTGCTGGGCTAAAAGATGCAGCACTGGGTTCTCTCCTGATAACAGGTGAGTAAATCGGAATTCGTAGTTCGGCTGATTTTAGAGGAATATTTGTACGTTTTAAAAATGGGCACTTAGAAACTTTTCTGGTGAAAACCACATAATGGATTCCTATGGAATGAAATACAAGTTACTGGTAAGTACGCTTAGAAAATACTTTTCAGGGACAGTGCTGGTCTAAAAGATGCAGCACTGGGTTCTCTCCTGATAAAAGGTGAGTAAATCAGAATTCGTACTTCGGCTGATTTTAGAGGAATATTTGTAAGTTTCAAAAATGGACACTTAGAAACTTTTCTGGTGAAAACCACACACTGGATTCCTATGGAAGGAAATCCAAGTTACTGGTAAGTACGCTTAGAATTACTTTTCAGGGTCAGTGCTGGGCTAAAAGATGCAGCACTGGGTTCTCTCCTGATAACAGGTGAGTAAATCGGAATTCGTAGTTCGGCTGATTTTAGAGGAATATTTGTACGTTTTAAAAATGGGCACTTAGAATCTTTTCTGGCGAAAACCACACAATGGATTCCTATGAAATGAAATACAAGTTACTGGTAAGTACCCTTAGAAAATACTTTTCAGGGACAGTGCTGGACTAAAAGGTGCAGCACTGGGTTCTCTCCTGATAACAGGTGAGTAAATCAGAATTCGTACTTTGGCTGATTTTAGAGGAATATTTGTATGTTTCAAAAATGGACACAGAAACTTTTCTGGTGAAAACCACACAATGGATTCCTATGGAAGGAAATACAAGTTACTGGTAAGTACGCTTAGAATTACTTTTCAGAGTCAGTGCTGGTCTAAAAGATGCAGCACTGGGATCTCTCCTGATAACAGGTGAGTAAATCGGAATTTGTAGTTCGGCTGATATTAAAGGAATATTTGTGCGTTTCAAAAATGGACACAGAAACTTTTCTGGTGAAAACCACACAATGGATTCCTATGGAAAAAAATACAAGTTACTGGTAAGTACGCTTAAAATTACTTTTCAGGGTCAGTGCTGGGCTGAAAGATGCAGCACTGGGTTCTCTCCTGAAAACAGGTGAGTAAATCGGAATTCGTAGTTCGGCTGATTTTAGAGGAATATTTGTACGTTTTAAAAATGGGCACTTAGAAACTTTTCTGGTGAAAATCACATAATGGATTCCTATGGAAGGAAATACAAGTTACTGGTAAGTACGCTTAGAATTACTTTTCAGGGTCAGTGCTGGGATTAAAGATGCAGCACTGGGTTCTCTCCTGATCACAGGTGAGTAAATCGGAATTAGTAGTCCGGCTGATTTTAGAGGAATATTTGTACGTTTCAAAATTGGACACTTATCTGCTGAAAACCACACAAAGGATTCCTATGGAAGGAAATATAAGTTACTGGTAAGTACGCTTAGAACTACTTCTCAGAGTCAGTGCTATTCTCAAAGATGCAGCACTGGGTTCTCTCCTGATAACAGGTGAGTAAATCGGAATTCGTAGTTCGGCTGATTTTAGAGGAATATTTGTACGTTTCAAAAACTGGACACTTAGAAACTTTTCTGGTGAAAATCACATAATGGATTCCTATGGAAGGAAATACAAGTTACTGGTAAGTATGCTTAGAATTACTTTTCATGGTCAGTGCTGGACTAAAAGATGCAGCACTGGGTTCTCTCCTGATAACAGGTGAGTAAATCGTAATTCGTAGTTCGGCTGATTTTAGAGGAATATTTGTACGTTTCAAAAATGGGCACTTAGAAACTTTTCTGGTGAAAACCGCACAATGGATTCCTATGAAATGAAATACAAGTTACTGGTAAGTACGCTTAGAAAATACTTTTCAGGGACAGTGCTGGACTAAAAGATGCAGCACTGGGTTCTGTCCTGATAACAGGTGAGTAAATCGGAATTGGTAGTTCGGCTGATTTTAGAGGAATATTTGTACGTTTCAAAAATGGACACTTAGAAACTTTTCTGGTGAAAACCACACAATGGATTCCTATAAAAGGAAATACAAGTTACTAGTAAGTACGCTTAGAATTACTTTTCAGGGTCAGTGCTGGACTAAAAGATGCAGCATTGGGTTCTCTTCCGATAACAGGTGAGTAAATCGGAATTCGTAGTTCGGCTGATTTTAGAGGAATATTTGTACGTATCAAAATTGGACACTAAGAAAATTTTCTGGTGAAAACCACACAATGGATTCCGATGCAAGGAAATACAAGTTACTGGTAAGTACGCTTAGAATTACTTTTCAGGGTCAGTACTGGGCTGAAAGATGCAGCGCTGGGTTATCTCCTGATAACAGGAGAGTAAATCAGAATTCGTAGTTCAACTCATTTTAGAGGAATATTGTACGTTTCAAAAATGGACACTCAGAAACTTTTCTGCTCAAAACCACACAATGGATTCCTATGGAATGAAATACAAGTTACTGGTAAGTACACTTAGAATTACTTTTCAGGGTCAGTGTTGGACTAAAAGATGGAGCACTGGGTTCTCTCCTGATAACAGGTGAGTAAATCAGAATTCGTACTTCAGCTGATTTTAGAGGAATATTTTTAAGTTTCAAAAATGGACACAAAAACTTTTCTGGTGAAAACCACACAATGGATTCCTATGGAAGGAAATACAAGTTACTGGTAAGTACGCTTAGAATTACTTTTCAGGGTCTGTGCTGGGATTAAAGATGCAGCACTGGGTTCTATCCTGATCACAGGTGAGTAAATCGGAATTAGTAGTTCGGCTGATTTTAGAGGAATATTTGTACGTTTCAAAATTGGACACTTATCTGGTGAAAACCACACAAAGGATTCCTATGGAAGGAAATATAAGTTACTGGTAAGTACGCTTAGAACTACTTCTCAGAGTCAGTGCTGTTCTAAAAGATGCAGCACTGGGTTCTCTCCTGATAACAGGTGAGTAAATCGGAATTCGTAGTTCGGCTGATTTTAGAGGAATATTTGTACCTTTCAAAATTGGACACTTAGAAACTTTTCTGGTGAAAACCACACAATGGATTCCTATGGAAGGAAAAACAAGTTCCTGGTAAGTATGCTTAGAATTACTTTTCAGGGTCTGTACTGGGCTGAAAGATGTAGCAGCGGGTTCTCTCCTGATAACAGGTGAGTAAATCGGAATTCGTTGTTCAGCTGATTTTAGAGGCATATTTGTAGGTTTCAAAAATGGACACTTAGAAACTTTTCTGGTGAAAACCACACAATGGATTCCTATGGAAGGAAATACAAGTTATTGGTAAGTACGCATAGAATTACTTTTCAGAGTCAGTGCTGGTCTAAACCATGCAGCACTGGGTTCTCTCCTGATAACAAGTGAGTAAATCGGAATTTGTAGTTCGGCTGATTTTCTAGGAATATTTGTATGTTTCAAAAATGGACACTTAGAAACTTTTCTGGTGAAAACCACACAATGGATTCCTATGGAAGGAAATACAAGTTACTGGTAAGTACGCTTAGAATTACTTTTCAGCGTCAGTGCTGGTCTAAAAGATGCAGCACTGGGTTCTCTCCTGATAAAAGGTGAGTAAATCAGAATTCGTACTTCGGCTGATTTTAGAGGAATATTTATAAGTTTCAAAAATGGACACTTAGAAACTTTTCTGGTGAAAACCACACAATGGATTCCTACGGAATGAAATACAAGTTACTGGTAAGTACTCTTAGAATTACTTTTCAGCGTCAGTGCTGGTCTAAAAGATGCAGCACTGGGTTCTCTCCTGATAAAAGGTGAGTAAATCAGAATTCGTACTTCGGCTGATTTTAGAGGAATATTTATAAGTTTCAAAAATGGACACTTAGAAACTTTTCTGGTGAAAACCACACAATGGATTCCTACGGAATGAAATACAAGTTACTGGTAAGTACGCTTAGAATTAGTTTTCAGAGTCAGTGCTGGTCTAAAAGATGCAGCACTGGGATCTCTCCTGATAACAGGTGAGTAAATCGGAATTTGTAGTTCGGCTGATATTAAAGGAATATTTGTGCGTTTCAAAAATGGACACAGAATCTTTTCTGGTGAAAACCACACAATGGATTTCTATGGAAAGAAATACAAGTTACTGGTAAGTACGCTTAAAATTACTTTTCAGGGTCAGTGCTGGGCTGAAAGATGCAGCACTGGGTTCTCTCCTGATAACAGGTGAGTAAATCGGAATTCGTAGTTCGGCTGATTTTAGAGGAATATTTGTACGTTTCAAAATTGGACACTTATCTGGTGAAAACCACACAAAAGGATTCCAATGGAAGGAAATACAAGTTACTGGTAAGTACGCTTATAATTACTTTTCAGGGTTAGTGCTGGGCTAAAAGATGCAGCACTGGGTTCTCTCCTGATAACAGGTGAGTAAATCGGAATTCGTTGGTCGGCTGATTTTAGAGGAATATTTGTACGTTTCAAAATTGGACACTTATCTGGTGAAAACCACACAAAAGGATTCCAATGGAAGGAAATACAAGTTACTGGTAAGTACGCTTAGAATTACTTCTCAGAGTCAGTGCTGGTCTAAAAGATGCAGCACTGGGTTCTCTCCTGATAATAGGTGAGTAAATCGGAATTCGTACTTCGGCTGATTTTAGAGGAATATTTGTAAGTTTCAAAAATGGACACTTAGAAACTTTTCTGGTGAAAACCACACAATGGATTCCTATGGAAGGAAACACAAGTTACTGGAAAGTACGCTTAGAATTACTTTTCAGGTCAGTGCTGGGCTAAAAGATGCAGCACTGGGTTCTCTCCTGATAACAGGTGAGTAAATCGAAATTCGTAGTTCGGCTGATTTTAGATGAATAATTGTACGTTTCAAAAATGGACACGGAAACTTTTCTGGTGAAAACCACACAATGGATTCCTATGGAAGGGAATACAAGTTACTGGTAAGTACGCTTAGAATTACTTTTCAGGTCAGTGCTGGGCTAAAAGATGCAGCACTGGGTTCTCTCCTGATAACAGGTGAGTAAATCAGAATTCGTACTTCGGCTGATTTTAGAGGAATATTTGTAAGTTTCAAAAATGGACACTTAGAAACTTTTCTGGTGAAAACCACACAATGGATTCCTATGGAAGGAAATACAAGTTACTGGTAAGTACGCATAGAATTACTTTTTAAGGTCAGTGCTGGACTAAAAGATGCAGCACTGGGTTCTCGCCTGATAACAGGTGAGTAAATCGGAATTTGTAGATCGGCTGATTTTAAAGGCATATTTGTACGTTTCAAAAATGGACACTTACAAACTTTTCTGGTGAAAACCACACAATGGATTCCTATGAAAGGAAATACAAGTTACTGGTAAGTACGCTTAGAATTACTTTTCAGGGTCAGTGCTGGGCTAAAAGATGCAGCACTGGGTTCTCTCCTGATAACAGGTGAGTAAATCGGAATTCGTAGTTCGGCTGATTTTAGAGGAATATTTGTACGTTTTAAAAATGGGCACTTAGAAACTTTTCTGGTGAAAACCACATAATGGATTCCTATGGAATGAAATACAAGTTACTGGTAAGTGCACTTAGAAAATACTTTTCAGGGACAGTGCTGTTCTAAAAGATGCAGCACTGGGTTCTCTCCTGATAAAAGGTGAGTAAATCAGAATTCGTACTTCGGCTGATTTTAGAGGAATATTTGTAAGTTTCAAAAATGGACACTTAGAAACTTTTCTGGTGAAAACCACACAATGGATTCCTATGGAAGGAAATACAAGTTACTGGTAAGTACGCTTAGAATTACTTTTCAGAGTCAGTGCTGGTCTAAAAGATGCAGCAATGGGATCTCTCCTGATAACAGGTGAGTAAATCGGAATTCGTAGTTCAGCTGATTTTAGAGGAATAATTGTACGTTTCAAAAATGGACACAGAAACTTTTCTGGTGAAAACCACACACTGGATTCCTATGGAAGGAAATCCAAGTTACTGGTAAGTACGCTTAGAATTACTTTTCAGGGTCAGTGCTAGGCTAAAAGATGCAGCACTGGGTTCTCTCCTGATAACAGGTGAGTAAATCGGAATTCGTAGTTCGGCTGATTTTAGAGGAATATTTGTACGTTTTAAAAATGGGCACTTAGAATCTTTTCTGGCGAAAACCACACAATGGATTCCTATGAAATGAAATACAAGTTACTGGTAAGTACCCTTAGAAAATACTTTTCAGGGACAGTGCTGGACTAAAAGGTGCAGCACTGGGTTCTCTCCTGATAACAGGTGAGTAAATCAGAATTCGTACTTTGGCTGATTTTAGAGGAATATTTGTATGTTTCAAAAATGGACACAGAAACTTTTCTGGTGAAAACCACACAATGGATTCCTATGGAAGGAAATACAAGTTACTGGTAAGTACGCTTAGAATTACTTTTCAGAGTCAGTGCTGGTCTAAAAGATGCAGCACTGGGATCTCTCCTGATAACAGGTGAGTAAATCGGAATTTGTAGTTCGGCTGATATTAAAGGAATATTTGTGCGTTTAAAAAATGGACACAGAAACTTTTCTGGTGAAAACCACACAATGGATTCCTATGGAAAAAAATACAAGTTACTGGTAAGTACGCTTAAAATTACTTTTCAGGGTCAGTGCTGGGCTGAAAGATGCAGCACTGGGTTCTCTCCTGATAACAGGTGAGTAAATCGGAATTCGTAGTTCGGCTGATTTTAGAGGAATAGTTGTACGTTTCAAAATTGGACACTTATCTGGTGAAAACCACACAAAGGATTCCAATGGAAGGAAATACAAGTTACTGGTAAGTACGCTTAGAATTACTTTTCAGAGTCAGTGCTGGTCTAAACCATGCAGCACTGGGTTCTCTCCTGATAACAAGTGAGTAAATCGGAATTTGTAGTTCGGCTGATTTTATAGGAATATTTGTACGTTTCAAAAATGGACACTTAGAAACTTTTCTGGTGAAAACCACACAATGGATTCCTATGGAAGGAAATACAAGTTACTGGTAAGTACGCTTAGAATTACTTTTCAGAGTCAGTGCTGGTCTAAACCATGCAGCACTGGGTTCTCTCCTGATAACAAGTGAGTAAATCGGAATTTGTAGTTCGGCTGATTTTATAGGAATATTTGTACGTTTCAAAAATGGACACTTAAAAACTTTTCTGGTGAAAACCACACAATGGATTCCTATGGAAGGAAATACAAGTTACTGGTAAGTACGCTTGTACGCTTAGAATTACTTTTCAGCGTCAGTGCTGGTCTAAAAGATGCAGCACTGGGTTCTCTCCTGATAAAAGGTGAGTAAATCAGAATTCGTACTTCGGCTGATTTTAGAGGAATATTTGTAAGTTTCAAAAATGGACACTTAGAAACTTTTCTGGTGAAAACCACACAATGGATTCCTATGGAAGGAAATACAATTTACTGGAAAGTACACTTAGAATTACTTTTCAGGGTCAGTGCTGGACTAAAAGATGCAGCACTGGGTTCTCTCCTGATAACAGGTGAGTTAATCGGAATTCGTAGTTCGGCTGATTTTAGAGGAATATTTGTACATTTCAAAAATGGACACAGAAACTTTTCTGGTGAAAACCACACAATGGATTCCTATGGAAGGAAATACAAGTTACTGGTAAGTACGCTTAGAATTACTTTTCAGGGTCAGTGCTGGGATTAAAGATGCAGCACTGGGTTCTCTCCTGATCACAGGTGAGTAAATCGGAATTCGTACTTCGGCTGATTTTAGAGGAATATTTGTAAGTTTCAAAAATGGACACTTAGAAACTTCTCTGGTGAAAACCACACAATGGATTCCTATGGAAGGAAATACAAGTTACTGGTAAGTACGCTTGTACGCTTAGAATTACTTTTCAGCGTCAGTGCTGGTCTAAAAGATGCAGCACTGGGTTCTCTCCTGATAAAAGGTGAGTAAATCAGAATTCGTACTTCGGCTGATTTTAGAGGAATATTTGTAAGTTTCAAAAATGGACACAGAAACTTTTCTGGTGAAAACCACACAATGGATTCCTATGGAAAAAAATACAAGTTACTGGTAAGTACGCTTAAAATTACTTTTCAGGGTCAGTGCTGGGCTGAAAGATGCAGCACTGGGTTCTCTCCTGATAACAGGTGAGTAAATTGGAATTCGTAGTTCGGCTGATTTTAGAGGAATAGTTGTACGTTTCAAAATTGGACACTTATCTGATGAAAACCACACAAAGGATTCCAATGGAAGGAAATACAAGTTACTGGTAAGTACGCTTAGAATTACTTTTCAGAGTCAGTGCTGGTCTAAACCATGCAGCACTGGGTTCTCTCCTGATAACAAGTGAGTAAATCGGAATTTGTAGTTCGGCTGATTTTATAGGAATATTTGTACGTTTCAAAAATGGACACTTAGAAACTTTTCTGGTGAAAACCACACAATGGATTCCTATGGAAGGAAATACAAGTTACTGGAAAGTACGCTTAGAATTACTTTTCAGGGTCAGTGCTGGACTAAAAGATGCAGCACTGGGTTCTCTCCTGATAACAGGTGAGTAAATCGAAATTCGTAGTTCGGCTGATTTTAGATGAATAATTGTACGTTTCAAAAATGGACACGGAAACTTTTCTGGTGAAAACCACACAATGGATTCCTATGGAAGGGAATACAAGTTACTGGTAAGTACGCTTAGAATTACTTTTCAGGTCAGTGCTGGGCTAAAAGATGCAACAAACCAAAACTGGGCTTTGGCTCAAAAAACCAGCAGAACTGAGCCGGAAATACTAAAGAACAAAACACCTAGTCCTCCCTGGATTTAGTTTAAATGACACAATTTTTTATATACCCTTTCATGAATTGAAACACAAAAGATGGGGCTTTATAAATTGCCTATTATTCAAAAAGTTTTTTATTTATTACACATTCTTTTATTGTGTGATGGAGACAAACGTAACAAATACAAACATCTATATACAATATAAATGACAATACAATACAATGAACAGCACCCTAGGCAATTTAAACATCCAATCATCTACCATACTTGGCCAAACCATTCATACCAATAGGCTGACTCATACTCTACTAAACTAGAAGGCCCTTCAACAACTACTCGGCTGATTTTAGAGGAATATTTGTAAGTTTCAAAAATGGACACTTAGAAACTTTTCTGGTGAAAACCACACAATGGATTCCTATGGAAGGAAATACAAGTTACTGGTAAGTACGCATAGAATTACTTTTTAAGGTCAGTGCTGGACTAAAAGATGCAGCACTGGGTTCTCGCCTGATAACAGGTGAGTAAATCGGAATTTGTAGATCGGCTGATTTTAAAGGAATATTTGTACGTTTCAAAAATGGACACTTACAAACTTTTCTGGTGAAAACCACACAATGGATTCCTATGAAAGGAAATACAAGTTACTGGTAAGTACGCTTAGAATTACTTTTCAGGGTCAGTGCTGGGCTAAAAGATGCAGCACTGGGTTCTCTCCTGATAACAGGTGAGTAAATCGGAATTCGTAGTTCGGCTGATTTTAGAGGAATATTTGTACGTTTTAAAAATGGGCACTTAGAATCTTTTCTGGCGAAAACCACACAATGGATTCCTATGAAATGAAATACAAGTTACTGGTAAGTACCCTTAGAAAATACTTTTCAGGGACAGTGCTGGACTAAAAGGTGCAGCACTGGGTTCTCTCCTGATAACAGGTGAGTAAATCAGAATTCGTACTTTGGCTGATTTTAGAGGAATATTTGTATGTTTCAAAAATGGACACAGAAACTTTTCTGGTGAAAACCACACAATGGATTCCTATGGAAGGAAATACAAGTTACTGGTAAGTACGCTTAGAATTACTTTTCAGAGTCAGTGCTGGTCTAAAAGATGCAGCACTGGGATCTCTCCTGATAACAGGTGAGTAAATCGGAATTTGTAGTTCGGCTGATATTAAAGGAATATTTGTGCGTTTCAAAAATGGACACAGAAACTTTTCTGGTGAAAACCACACAATGGATTCCTATGGAAAAAAATACAAGTTACTGGTAAGTACGCTTAAAATTACTTTTAAGGGTCAGTGCTGGGCTGAAAGATGCAGCACTGGGTTCTCTCCTGAAAACAGGTGAGTAAATCGGAATTCGTAGTTCGGCTGATTTTAGAGGAATATTTGTACGTTTTAAAAATGGGCACTTAGAAACTTTTCTGGTGAAAATCACATAATGGATTCCTATGGAAGGAAATACAAGTTACTGGTAAGTACGCTTAGAATTACTTTTCAGGGTCAGTGCTGGGATTAAAGATGCAGCACTGGGTTCTCTCCTGATCACAGGTGAGTAAATCGGAATTAGTAGTCCGGCTGATTTTAGAGGAATATTTGTACGTTTCAAAATTGGACACTTATCTGCTGAAAACCACACAAAGGATTCCTATGGAAGGAAATATAAGTTACTGGTAAGTACGCTTAGAACTACTTCTCAGAGTCAGTGCTATTCTAAAAGATGCAGCACTGGGTTCTCTCCTGATAACAGGTGAGTAAATCGGAATTCGTAGTTCGGCTGATTTTAGAGGAATATTTGTACGTTTCAAAAACTGGACACTTAGAAACTTTTCTGGTGAAAATCACATAATGGATTCCTATGGAAGGAAATACAAGTTACTGGTAAGTACGCTTAGAATTACTTTTCATGGTCAGTGCTGGACTAAAAGATGCAGCACTGGGTTCTCTCCTGATAACAGGTGAGTAAATCGTAATTCGTAGTTCGGCTGATTTTAGAGGAATATTTGTACGTTTCAAAAATGGGCACTTAGAAACTTTTCTGGTGAAAACCGCACAATGGATTCCTATGGAATGAAATACAAGTTACTGGTAAGTACGCTTAGAAAATACTTTTCAGGGACAGTGCTGGACTAAAAGATGCAGCACTGGGTTCTGTCCTGATAACAGGTGAGTAAATCGGAATTGGTAGTTCGGCTGATTTTAGAGGAATATTTGTACGTTTCAAAAATGGACACTTAGAAACTTTTCTGGTGAAAACCACACAATGGATTCCTATAAAAGGAAATACAAGTTACTAGTAAGTACGCTTAGAATTACTTTTCAGGGTCAGTGCTGGACTAAAAGATGCAGCATTGGGTTCTCTTCCGATAACAGGTGAGTAAATCGGAATTCGTAGTTCGGCTGATTTTAGAGGAATATTTGTACGTATCAAAATTGGACACTAAGAAACTTTTCTGGTGAAAACCACACAATGGATTCCGATGCAAGGAAATACAAGTTACTGGTAAGTACGCTTAGAATTACTTTTCAGGGTCAGTACTGGGCTGAAAGATGCAGCGCTGGGTTATCTCCTGATAACAGGAGAGTAAATCAGAATTCGTAGTTCAACTCATTTTAGAGGAATATTGTACGTTTCAAAAATGGACACTCAGAAACTTTTCTGCTCAAAACCACACAATGGATTCCTATGGAATGAAATACAAGTTACTGGTAAGTACACTTAGAATTACTTTTCAGGGTCAGTGTTGGACTAAAAGATGGAGCACTGGGTTCTCTCCTGATAACAGGTGAGTAAATCAGAATTCGTACTTCAGCTGATTTTAGAGGAATATTTTTAAGTTTCAAAAATGGACACAAAAACTTTTCTGGTGAAAACCACACAATGGATTCCTATGGAAGGAAATACAAGTTACTGGTAAGTATGCTTAGAATTACTTTTCAGGGTCTGTGCTGGGATTAAAGATGCAGCACTGGGTTCTATCCTGATCACAGGTGAGTAAATCGGAATTAGTAGTTCGGCTGATTTTAGAGGAATATTTGTACGTTTCAAAATTGGACACTTATCTGGTGAAAACCACACAAAGGATTCCTATGGAAGGAAATATAAGTTACTGGTAAGTACGCTTAGAACTACTTCTCAGAGTCAGTGCTGTTCTAAAAGATGCAGCACTGGGTTCTCTCCTGATAACAGGTGAGTAAATCAGAATTCGTACTTCGGCTGATTTTAGAGGAATATTTGTAAGTTTCAAAAATGGACACTTAGAAACTTTTCTGGTGAAAACCACACAATGGATTCCTATGGAAGGAAATACAAGTTACTGGTAAGTACGCATAGAATTACTTTTTAAGGTCAGTGCTGGACTAAAAGATGCAGCACTGGGTTCTCGCCTGATAACAGGTGAGTAAATCGGAATTTGTAGATCGGCTGATTTTAAAGGAATATTTGTACGTTTCAAAAATGGACACTTACAAACTTTTCTGGTGAAAACCACACAATGGATTCCTATGAAAGGAAATACAAGTTACTGGTAAGTACGCTTAGAATTACTTTTCAGGGTCAGTGCTGGGCTAAAAGATGCAGCACTGGGTTCTCTCCTGATAACAGGTGAGTAAATCGGAATTCGTAGTTCGGCTGATTTTAGAGGAATATTTGTACGTTTTAAAAATGGGCACTTAGAAACTTTTCTGGTGAAAACCACATAATGGATTCCTATGGAATGAAATACAAGTTACTGGTAAGTGCACTTAGAAAATACTTTTCAGGGACAGTGCTGTTCTAAAAGATGCAGCACTGGGTTCTCTCCTGATAAAAGGTGAGTAAATCAGAATTCGTACTTCGGCTGATTTTAGAGGAATATTTGTAAGTTTCAAAAATGGACACTTAGAAACTTTTCTGGTGAAAACCACACAATGGATTCCTATGGAAGGAAATACAAGTTACTGGTAAGTACGCTTAGAATTACTTTTCAGAGTCAGTGCTGGTCTAAAAGATGCAGCAATGGGATCTCTCCTGATAACAGGTGAGTAAATCGGAATTCGTAGTTCAGCTGATTTTAGAGGAATAATTGTACGTTTCAAAAATGGACACAGAAACTTTTCTGGTGAAAACCACACACTGGATTCCTATGGAAGGAAATCCAAGTTACTGGTAAGTACGCTTAGAATTACTTTTCAGGGTCAGTGCTAGGCTAAAAGATGCAGCACTGGGTTCTCTCCTGATAACAGGTGAGTAAATCGGAATTCGTAGTTCGGCTGATTTTAGAGGAATATTTGTACGTTTTAAAAATGGGCACTTAGAATCTTTTCTGGCGAAAACCACACAATGGATTCCTATGAAATGAAATACAAGTTACTGGTAAGTACCCTTAGAAAATACTTTTCAGGGACAGTGCTGGACTAAAAGGTGCAGCACTGGGTTCTCTCCTGATAACAGGTGAGTAAATCAGAATTCGTACTTTGGCTGATTTTAGAGGAATATTTGTATGTTTCAAAAATGGACACAGAAACTTTTCTGGTGAAAACCACACAATGGATTCCTATGGAAGGAAATACAAGTTACTGGTAAGTACGCTTAGAATTACTTTTCAGAGTCAGTGCTGGTCTAAAAGATGCAGCACTGGGATCTCTCCTGATAACAGGTGAGTAAATCGGAATTTGTAGTTCGGCTGATATTAAAGGAATATTTGTGCGTTTCAAAAATGGACACAGAAACTTTTCTGGTGAAAACCACACAATGGATTCCTATGGAAAAAAATACAAGTTACTGGTAAGTACGCTTAAAATTACTTTTCAGGGTCAGTGCTGGGCTGAAAGATGCAGCACTGGGTTCTCTCCTGATAACAGGTGAGTAAATCGGAATTCGTAGTTCGGCTGATTTTAGAGGAATAGTTGTACGTTTCAAAATTGGACACTTATCTGGTGAAAACCACACAAAGGATTCCAATGGAAGGAAATACAAGTTACTGGTAAGTACGCTTAGAATTACTTTTCAGAGTCAGTGCTGGTCTAAACCATGCAGCACTGGGTTCTCTCCTGATAACAAGTGAGTAAATCGGAATTTGTAGTTCGGCTGATTTTATAGGAATATTTGTACGTTTCAAAAATGGACACTTAGAAACTTTTCTGGTGAAAACCACACAATGGATTCCTATGGAAGGAAATACAAGTTACTGGTAAGTACGCTTAGAATTACTTTTCAGAGTCAGTGCTGGTCTAAACCATGCAGCACTGGGTTCTCTCCTGATAACAAGTGAGTAAATCGGAATTTGTAGTTCGGCTGATTTTATAGGAATATTTGTACGTTTCAAAAATGGACACTTAAAAACTTTTCTGGTGAAAACCACACAATGGATTCCTATGGAAGGAAATACAAGTTACTGGTAAGTACGCTTGTACGCTTAGAAATACTTTTCAGCGTCAGTGCTGGTCTAAAAGATGCAGCACTGGGTTCTCTCCTGATAAAAGGTGAGTAAATCAGAATTCGTACTTCGGCTGATTTTAGAGGAATATTTGTAAGTTTCAAAAATGGACACTTAGAAACTTTTCTGGTGAAAACCACACAATGGATTCCTATGGAAGGAAATACAATTTACTGGAAAGTACACTTAGAATTACTTTTCAGGGTCAGTGCTGGACTAAAAGATGCAGCACTGGGTTCTCTCCTGATAACAGGTGAGTTAATCGGAATTCGTAGTTCGGCTGATTTTAGAGGAATATTTGTACATTTCAAAAATGGACACAGAAACTTTTCTGGTGAAAACCACACAATGGATTCCTATGGAAGGAAATACAAGTTACTGGTAAGTACGCTTAGAATTACTTTTCAGGGTCAGTGCTGGGATTAAAGATGCAGCACTGGGTTCTCTCCTGATCACAGGTGAGTAAATCGGAATTCGTACTTCGGCTGATTTTAGAGGAATATTTGTAAGTTTCAAAAATGGACACTTAGAAACTTCTCTGGTGAAAACCACACAATGGATTCCTATGGAAGGAAATACAAGTTACTGGTAAGTACGCTTGTACGCTTAGAATTACTTTTCAGCGTCAGTGCTGGTCTAAAAGATGCAGCACTGGGTTCTCTCCTGATAAAAGGTGAGTAAATCAGAATTCGTACTTCGGCTGATTTTAGAGGAATATTTGTAAGTTTCAAAAATGGACACAGAAACTTTTCTGGTGAAAACCACACAATGGATTCCTATGGAAAAAAATACAAGTTACTGGTAAGTACGCTTAAAATTACTTTTCAGGGTCAGTGCTGGGCTGAAAGATGCAGCACTGGGTTCTCTCCTGATAACAGGTGAGTAAATTGGAATTCGTAGTTCGGCTGATTTTAGAGGAATAGTTGTACGTTTCAAAATTGGACACTTATCTGATGAAAACCACACAAAGGATTCCAATGGAAGGAAATACAAGTTACTGGTAAGTACGCTTAGAATTACTTTTCAGAGTCAGTGCTGGTCTAAACCATGCAGCACTGGGTTCTCTCCTGATAACAAGTGAGTAAATCGGAATTTGTAGTTCGGCTGATTTTATAGGAATATTTGTACGTTTCAAAAATGGACACTTAGAAACTTTTCTGGTGAAAACCACACAATGGATTCCTATGGAAGGAAATACAAGTTACTGGAAAGTACGCTTAGAATTACTTTTCAGGGTCAGTGCTGGACTAAAAGATGCAGCACTGGGTTCTCTCCTGATAACAGGTGAGTAAATCGAAATTCGTAGTTCGGCTGATTTTAGATGAATAATTGTACGTTTCAAAAATGGACACGGAAACTTTTCTGGTGAAAACCACACAATGGATTCCTATGGAAGGGAATACAAGTTACTGGTAAGTACGCTTAGAATTACTTTTCAGGTCAGTGCTGGGCTAAAAGATGCAGCACTGGGTTCTCTCCTGATAACAGGTGAGTAAATCAGAATTCGTACTTCGGCTGATTTTAGAGGAATATTTGTAAGTTTCAAAAATGGACACTTAGAAACTTTTCTGGTGAAAACCACACAATGGATTCCTATGGAAGGAAATACAAGTTACTGGTAAGTACGCATAGAATTACTTTTTAAGGTCAGTGCTGGACTAAAAGATGCAGCACTGGGTTCTCGCCTGATAACAGGTGAGTAAATCGGAATTTGTAGATCGGCTGATTTTAAAGGAATATTTGTACGTTTCAAAAATGGACACTTACAAACTTTTCTGGTGAAAACCACACAATGGATTCCTATGAAAGGAAATACAAGTTACTGGTAAGTACGCTTAGAATTACTTTTCAGGGTCAGTGCTGGGCTAAAAGATGCAGCACTGGGTTCTCTCCTGATAACAGGTGAGTAAATCGGAATTCGTAGTTCGGCTGATTTTAGAGGAATATTTGTACGTTTTAAAAATGGGCACTTAGAATCTTTTCTGGCGAAAACCACACAATGGATTCCTATGAAATGAAATACAAGTTACTGGTAAGTACCCTTAGAAAATACTTTTCAGGGACAGTGCTGGACTAAAAGGTGCAGCACTGGGTTCTCTCCTGATAACAGGTGAGTAAATCAGAATTCGTACTTTGGCTGATTTTAGAGGAATATTTGTATGTTTCAAAAATGGACACAGAAACTTTTCTGGTGAAAACCACACAATGGATTCCTATGGAAGGAAATACAAGTTACTGGTAAGTACGCTTAGAATTACTTTTCAGAGTCAGTGCTGGTCTAAAAGATGCAGCACTGGGATCTCTCCTGATAACAGGTGAGTAAATCGGAATTTGTAGTTCGGCTGATATTAAAGGAATATTTGTGCGTTTCAAAAATGGACACAGAAACTTTTCTGGTGAAAACCACACAATGGATTCCTATGGAAAAAAATACAAGTTACTGGTAAGTACGCTTAAAATTACTTTTAAGGGTCAGTGCTGGGCTGAAAGATGCAGCACTGGGTTCTCTCCTGAAAACAGGTGAGTAAATCGGAATTCGTAGTTCGGCTGATTTTAGAGGAATATTTGTACGTTTTAAAAATGGGCACTTAGAAACTTTTCTGGTGAAAATCACATAATGGATTCCTATGGAAGGAAATACAAGTTACTGGTAAGTACGCTTAGAATTACTTTTCAGGGTCAGTGCTGGGATTAAAGATGCAGCACTGGGTTCTCTCCTGATCACAGGTGAGTAAATCGGAATTAGTAGTCCGGCTGATTTTAGAGGAATATTTGTACGTTTCAAAATTGGACACTTATCTGCTGAAAACCACACAAAGGATTCCTATGGAAGGAAATATAAGTTACTGGTAAGTACGCTTAGAACTACTTCTCAGAGTCAGTGCTATTCTAAAAGATGCAGCACTGGGTTCTCTCCTGATAACAGGTGAGTAAATCGGAATTCGTAGTTCGGCTGATTTTAGAGGAATATTTGTACGTTTCAAAAACTGGACACTTAGAAACTTTTCTGGTGAAAATCACATAATGGATTCCTATGGAAGGAAATACAAGTTACTGGTAAGTACGCTTAGAATTACTTTTCATGGTCAGTGCTGGACTAAAAGATGCAGCACTGGGTTCTCTCCTGATAACAGGTGAGTAAATCGTAATTCGTAGTTCGGCTGATTTTAGAGGAATATTTGTACGTTTCAAAAATGGGCACTTAGAAACTTTTCTGGTGAAAACCGCACAATGGATTCCTATGGAATGAAATACAAGTTACTGGTAAGTACGCTTAGAAAATACTTTTCAGGGACAGTGCTGGACTAAAAGATGCAGCACTGGGTTCTGTCCTGATAACAGGTGAGTAAATCGGAATTGGTAGTTCGGCTGATTTTAGAGGAATATTTGTACGTTTCAAAAATGGACACTTAGAAACTTTTCTGGTGAAAACCACACAATGGATTCCTATAAAAGGAAATACAAGTTACTAGTAAGTACGCTTAGAATTACTTTTCAGGGTCAGTGCTGGACTAAAAGATGCAGCATTGGGTTCTCTTCCGATAACAGGTGAGTAAATCGGAATTCGTAGTTCGGCTGATTTTAGAGGAATATTTGTACGTATCAAAATTGGACACTAAGAAACTTTTCTGGTGAAAACCACACAATGGATTCCGATGCAAGGAAATACAAGTTACTGGTAAGTACGCTTAGAATTACTTTTCAGGGTCAGTACTGGGCTGAAAGATGCAGCGCTGGGTTATCTCCTGATAACAGGAGAGTAAATCAGAATTCGTAGTTCAACTCATTTTAGAGGAATATTGTACGTTTCAAAAATGGACACTCAGAAACTTTTCTGCTCAAAACCACACAATGGATTCCTATGGAATGAAATACAAGTTACTGGTAAGTACACTTAGAATTACTTTTCAGGGTCAGTGTTGGACTAAAAGATGGAGCACTGGGTTCTCTCCTGATAACAGGTGAGTAAATCAGAATTCGTACTTCAGCTGATTTTAGAGGAATATTTTTAAGTTTCAAAAATGGACACAAAAACTTTTCTGGTGAAAACCACACAATGGATTCCTATGGAAGGAAATACAAGTTACTGGTAAGTATGCTTAGAATTACTTTTCAGGGTCTGTGCTGGGATTAAAGATGCAGCACTGGGTTCTATCCTGATCACAGGTGAGTAAATCGGAATTAGTAGTTCGGCTGATTTTAGAGGAATATTTGTACGTTTCAAAATTGGACACTTATCTGGTGAAAACCACACAAAGGATTCCTATGGAAGGAAATATAAGTTACTGGTAAGTACGCTTAGAACTACTTCTCAGAGTCAGTGCTGTTCTAAAAGATGCAGCACTGGGTTCTCTCCTGATAACAGGTGAGTAAATCGGAATTCGTAGTTCGGCTGATTTTAGAGGAATATTTGTACCTTTCAAAATTGGACACTTAGAAACTTTTCTGGTGAAAACCACACAATGGATTCCTATGGAAGGAAAAACAAGTTCCTGGTAAGTATGCTTAGAATTACTTTTCAGGGTCTGTACTGGGCTGAAAGATGTAGCAGCGGGTTCTCTCCTGATAACAGGTGAGTAAATCGGAATTCGTTGTTCAGCTGATTTTAGAGGCATATTTGTAGGTTTCAAAAATGGACACTTAGAAACTTTTCTGGTGAAAACCACACAATGGATTCCTATGGAAGGAAATACAAGTTATTGGTAAGTACGCATAGAATTACTTTTCAGAGTCAGTGCTGGTCTAAACCATGCAGCACTGGGTTCTCTCCTGATAACAAGTGAGTAAATCGGAATTTGTAGTTCGGCTGATTTTCTAGGAATATTTGTATGTTTCAAAAATGGACACTTAGAAACTTTTCTGGTGAAAACCACACAATGGATTCCTATGGAAGGAAATACAAGTTACTGGTAAGTACGCTTAGAATTACTTTTCAGCGTCAGTGCTGGTCTAAAAGATGCAGCACTGGGTTCTCTCCTGATAAAAGGTGAGTAAATCAGAATTCGTACTTCGGCTGATTTTAGAGGAATATTTATAAGTTTCAAAAATGGACACTTAGAAACTTTTCTGGTGAAAACCACACAATGGATTCCTACGGAATGAAATACAAGTTACTGGTAAGTACTCTTAGAATTACTTTTCAGCGTCAGTGCTGGTCTAAAAGATGCAGCACTGGGTTCTCTCCTGATAAAAGGTGAGTAAATCAGAATTCGTACTTCGGCTGATTTTAGAGGAATATTTATAAGTTTCAAAAATGGACACTTAGAAACTTTTCTGGTGAAAACCACACAATGGATTCCTACGGAATGAAATACAAGTTACTGGTAAGTACGCTTAGAATTAGTTTTCAGAGTCAGTGCTGGTCTAAAAGATGCAGCACTGGGATCTCTCCTGATAACAGGTGAGTAAATCGGAATTTGTAGTTCGGCTGATATTAAAGGAATATTTGTGCGTTTCAAAAATGGACACAGAATCTTTTCTGGTGAAAACCACACAATGGATTTCTATGGAAAGAAATACAAGTTACTGGTAAGTACGCTTAAAATTACTTTTCAGGGTCAGTGCTGGGCTGAAAGATGCAGCACTGGGTTCTCTCCTGATAACAGGTGAGTAAATCGGAATTCGTAGTTCGGCTGATTTTAGAGGAATATTTGTACGTTTCAAAATTGGACACTTATCTGGTGACAACCACACAAAAGGATTCCAATGGAAGGAAATACAAGTTACTGGTAAGTACGCTTATAATTACTTTTCAGGGTTAGTGCTGGGCTAAAAGATGCAGCACTGGGTTCTCTCCTGATAACAGGTGAGTAAATCGGAATTCGTTGGTCGGCTGATTTTAGAGGAATATTTGTACGTTTCAAAATTGGACACTTATCTGGTGAAAACCACACAAAAGGATTCCAATGGAAGGAAATACAAGTTACTGGTAAGTACGCTTAGAATTACTTCTCAGAGTCAGTGCTGGTCTAAAATATGCAGCACTGGGTTCTCTCCTGATAATAGGTGAGTAAATCGGAATTCGTACTTCGGCTGATTTTAGAGGAATATTTGTAAGTTTCAAAAATGGACACTTAGAAACTTTTCTGGTGAAAACCACACAATGGATTCCTATGGAAGGAAACACAAGTTACTGGAAAGTACGCTTAGAATTACTTTTCAGGGTCAGTGCTGGACTAAAAGATGCAGCACTGGGTTCTCTCCTGATAACAGGTGAGTAAATCGAAATTCGTAGTTCGGCTGATTTTAGATGAATAATTGTACGTTTCAAAAATGGACACGGAAACTTTTCTGGTGAAAACCACACAATGGATTCCTATGGAAGGGAATACAAGTTACTGGTAAGTACGCTTAGAATTACTTTTCAGGTCAGTGCTGGGCTAAAAGATGCAGCACTGGGTTCTCTCCTGATAACAGGTGAGTAAATCAGAATTCGTACTTCGGCTGATTTTAGAGGAATATTTGTAAGTTTCAAAAATGGACACTTAGAAACTTTTCTGGTGAAAACCACACAATGGATTCCTATGGAAGGAAATACAAGTTACTGGTAAGTACGCATAGAATTACTTTTTAAGGTCAGTGCTGGACTAAAAGATGCAGCACTGGGTTCTCGCCTGATAACAGGTGAGTAAATCGGAATTTGTAGATCGGCTGATTTTAAAGGAATATTTGTACGTTTCAAAAATGGACACTTACAAACTTTTCTGGTGAAAACCACACAATGGATTCCTATGAAAGGAAATACAAGTTACTGGTAAGTACGCTTAGAATTACTTTTCAGGGTCAGTGCTGGGCTAAAAGATGCAGCACTGGGTTCTCTCCTGATAACAGGTGAGTAAATCGGAATTCGTAGTTCGGCTGATTTTAGAGGAATATTTGTACGTTTTAAAAATGGGCACTTAGAAACTTTTCTGGTGAAAACCACATAATGGATTCCTATGGAATGAAATACAAGTTACTGGTAAGTGCACTTAGAAAATACTTTTCAGGGACAGTGCTGTTCTAAAAGATGCAGCACTGGGTTCTCTCCTGATAAAAGGTGAGTAAATCAGAATTCGTACTTCGGCTGATTTTAGAGGAATATTTGTAAGTTTCAAAAATGGACACTTAGAAACTTTTCTGGTGAAAACCACACAATGGATTCCTATGGAAGGAAATACAAGTTACTGGTAAGTACGCTTAGAATTACTTTTCAGAGTCAGTGCTGGTCTAAAAGATGCAGCAATGGGATCTCTCCTGATAACAGGTGAGTAAATCGGAATTCGTAGTTCAGCTGATTTTAGAGGAATAATTGTACGTTTCAAAAATGGACACAGAAACTTTTCTGGTGAAAACCACACACTGGATTCCTATGGAAGGAAATCCAAGTTACTGGTAAGTACGCTTAGAATTACTTTTCAGGGTCAGTGCTAGGCTAAAAGATGCAGCACTGGGTTCTCTCCTGATAACAGGTGAGTAAATCGGAATTCGTAGTTCGGCTGATTTTAGAGGAATATTTGTACGTTTTAAAAATGGGCACTTAGAATCTTTTCTGGCGAAAACCACACAATGGATTCCTATGAAATGAAATACAAGTTACTGGTAAGTACCCTTAGAAAATACTTTTCAGGGACAGTGCTGGACTAAAAGGTGCAGCACTGGGTTCTCTCCTGATAACAGGTGAGTAAATCAGAATTCGTACTTTGGCTGATTTTAGAGGAATATTTGTATGTTTCAAAAATGGACACAGAAACTTTTCTGGTGAAAACCACACAATGGATTCCTATGGAAGGAAATACAAGTTACTGGTAAGTACGCTTAGAATTACTTTTCAGAGTCAGTGCTGGTCTAAAAGATGCAGCACTGGGATCTCTCCTGATAACAGGTGAGTAAATCGGAATTTGTAGTTCGGCTGATATTAAAGGAATATTTGTGCGTTTCAAAAATGGACACAGAAACTTTTCTGGTGAAAACCACACAATGGATTCCTATGGAAAAAAATACAAGTTACTGGTAAGTACGCTTAAAATTACTTTTCAGGGTCAGTGCTGGGCTGAAAGATGCAGCACTGGGTTCTCTCCTGATAACAGGTGAGTAAATCGGAATTCGTAGTTCGGCTGATTTTAGAGGAATAGTTGTACGTTTCAAAATTGGACACTTATCTGGTGAAAACCACACAAAGGATTCCAATGGAAGGAAATACAAGTTACTGGTAAGTACGCTTAGAATTACTTTTCAGAGTCAGTGCTGGTCTAAACCATGCAGCACTGGGTTCTCTCCTGATAACAAGTGAGTAAATCGGAATTTGTAGTTCGGCTGATTTTATAGGAATATTTGTACGTTTCAAAAATGGACACTTAGAAACTTTTCTGGTGAAAACCACACAATGGATTCCTATGGAAGGAAATACAAGTTACTGGTAAGTACGCTTAGAATTACTTTTCAGAGTCAGTGCTGGTCTAAACCATGCAGCACTGGGTTCTCTCCTGATAACAAGTGAGTAAATCGGAATTTGTAGTTCGGCTGATTTTATAGGAATATTTGTACGTTTCAAAAATGGACACTTAAAAACTTTTCTGGTGAAAACCACACAATGGATTCCTATGGAAGGAAATACAAGTTACTGGTAAGTACGCTTGTACGCTTAGAATTACTTTTCAGCGTCAGTGCTGGTCTAAAAGATGCAGCACTGGGTTCTCTCCTGATAAAAGGTGAGTAAATCAGAATTCGTACTTCGGCTGATTTTAGAGGAATATTTGTAAGTTTCAAAAATGGACACTTAGAAACTTTTCTGGTGAAAACCACACAATGGATTCCTATGGAAGGAAATACAATTTACAGGAAAGTACACTTAGAATTACTTTTCAGGGTCAGTGCTGGACTAAAAGATGCAGCACTCGGTTCTCTCCTGATAACAGGTGAGTTAATCGGAATTCGTAGTTCGGCTGATTTTAGAGGAATATTTGTACATTTCAAAAATGGACACAGAAACTTTTCTGGTGAAAACCACACAATGGATTCCTATGGAAGGAAATACAAGTTACTGGTAAGTACGCTTAGAATTACTTTTCAGGGTCAGTGCTGGGATTAAAGATGCAGCACTGGGTTCTCTCCTGATCACAGGTGAGTAAATCGGAATTCGTACTTCGGCTGATTTTAGAGGAATATTTGTAAGTTTCAAAAATGGACACTTAGAAACTTCTCTGGTGAAAACCACACAATGGATTCCTATGGAAGGAAATACAAGTTACTGGTAAGTACGCTTGTACGCTTAGAATTACTTTTCAGCGTCAGTGCTGGTCTAAAAGATGCAGCACTGGGTTCTCTCCTGATAAAAGGTGAGTAAATCAGAATTCGTACTTCGGCTGATTTTAGAGGAATATTTGTAAGTTTCAAAAATGGACACAGAAACTTTTCTGGTGAAAACCACACAATGGATTCCTATGGAAAAAAATACAAGTTACTGGTAAGTACGCTTAAAATTACTTTTCAGGGTCAGTGCTGGGCTGAAAGATGCAGCACTGGGTTCTCTCCTGATAACAGGTGAGTAAATCGGAATTCGTAGTTCGGCTGATTTTAGAGGAATAGTTGTACGTTTCAAAATTGGACACTTATCTGATGAAAACCACACAAAGGATTCCAATGGAAGGAAATACAAGTTACTGGTAAGTACGCTTAGAATTACTTTTCAGAGTCAGTGCTGGTCTAAACCATGCAGCACTGGGTTCTCTCCTGATAACAAGTGAGTAAATCGGAATTTGTAGTTCGGCTGATTTTATAGGAATATTTGTACGTTTCAAAAATGGACACTTAGAAACTTTTCTGGTGAAAACCACACAATGGATTCCTATGGAAGGAAATACAAGTTACTGGTAAGTACGCTTAGAATTACTTTTCAGAGTCAGTGCTGGTCTAAACCATGCAGCACTGGGTTCTCTCCTGATAACAAGTGAGTAAATCGGAATTTGTAGTTCGGCTGATTTTATAGGAATATTTGTACGTTTCAAAAATGGACACTTAAAAACTTTTCTGGTGAAAACCACACAATGGATTCCTATGGAAGGAAATACAAGTTACTGGTAAGTACGCTTGTATGCTTAGAATTACTTTTCAGCATCAGTGCTGGTCTAAAAGATGCAGCACTGGGTTCTCTCCTGATAAAAGGTGAGTAAATCAGAATTCGTACTTCGGCTGATTTTAGAGGAATATTTGTAAGTTTCAAAAATGGACACTTAGAAACTTTTCTGGTGAAAACCACACAATGGATTCCTATGGAAGGAAATACAAGTTACTGGAAAGTACGCTTAGAATTACTTTTCAGGGTCAGTGCTGGACTAAAAGATGCAGCACTGGGTTCTCTCCTGATAACAGGTGAGTTAATCGGAATTCGTAGTTCGGCTGATTTTAGAGGAATATTTGTACATTTCAAAAATGGACACAGAAACTTTTCTGGTGAAAACCACACAATGGATTCCTATGGAAGGAAATACAAGTTACTGGTAAGTACGCTTAGAATTACTTTTCAGGGTCAGTGCTGGGATTAAAGATGCAGCACTGGGTTCTCTCCTGATCACAGGTGAGTAAATCGGAATTAGTAGTTCGGCTGATTTTAGAGGAATATTTGTACGTTTCAAAATTGGACACTTATCTGGTGAACACCACACAAAGGATTCCTATGGAAGGAAATATAAGTTACTGGTAAGTACGCTTAGAACTACTTCTCAGAGTCAGTGCTGTTCTAAAAGATGCAGCACTGGGTTCTCTCCTGATAACAGGTAAGTAAATCGGAATTCGTAGTTCGGCTGATTTTAGAGGAATATTTGTACCTTTCAAAATTGGACACTTAGAAACTTTTCTGGTGAAAACCACACAATGGATTCCTATGGAAGGAAAAACAAGTTCCTGGTAAGTATGCTTAGAATTACTTTTCAGGGTCTGTACTGGGCTGAAAGATGTAGCAGCGGGTTCTCTCCTGATAACAGGTGAGTAAATCGGAATTCGTTGTTCGGCTGATTTTAGAGGCATATTTGTACGTTTCAAAAATGGACACTTAGAAACTTTTCTGGTGAAAACCACACAATGGATTCCTATGGAAGGAAATACAAGTTATTGGTAAGTACGCTTAGAATTACTTTTCAGAGTCAGTGCTGGTCTAAACCATGCAGCACTGGGTTCTCTCCTGATAACAAGTGAGTAAATCTGAATTTGTAGTTCGGCTGATTTTATAGGAATATTTGTACGTTTCAAAAATGGACACTTAAAAACTTTTCTGGTGAAAACCACACAATGGATTCCTATGGAAGGAAATACAAGTTATTGGTAAGTACGCTTAGAATTACTTTTCAGCATCAGTGCTGGTCTAAAAGATGCAGCACTGGGTTCTCTCCTGATAAAAGGTGAGTAAATCAGAATTCGTACTTCGGCTGATTTTAGAGGAATATTTGTAAGTTTCAAAAATGGACACTTAGAAACTTTTCTGGTGAAAACCACACAATGGATTCCTATGGAAGGAAATACAAGTTACTGGAAAGTACGCTTAGAATTACTTTTCAGGGTCAGTGCTGGACTAAAAGATGCAGCACTGGGTTCTCTCCTGATAACAGGTGAGTTAATCGGAATTCGTAGTTCGGCTGATTTTAGAGGAATATTTGTACATTTCAAAAATGGACACAGAAACTTTTCTGGTGAAAACCACACAATGGATTCCTATGGAAGGAAATACAAGTTACTGGTAAGTACGCTTAGAATTACTTTTCAGGGTCAGTGCTGGGATTAAAGATGCAGCACTGGGTTCTCTCCTGATCACAGGTGAGTAAATCGGAATTAGTAGTTCGGCTGATTTTAGAGGAATATTTGTACGTTTCAAAATTGGACACTTATCTGGTGAACACCACACAAAGGATTCCTATGGAAGGAAATATAAGTTACTGGTAAGTACGCTTAGAACTACTTCTCAGAGTCAGTGCTGTTCTAAAAGATGCAGCACTGGGTTCTCTCCTGATAACAGGTAAGTAAATCGGAATTCGTAGTTCGGCTGATTTTAGAGGAATATTTGTACCTTTCAAAATTGGACACTTAGAAACTTTTCTGGTGAAAACCACACAATGGATTCCTATGGAAGGAAAAACAAGTTCCTGGTAAGTATGCTTAGAATTACTTTTCAGGGTCTGTACTGGGCTGAAAGATGTAGCAGCGGGTTCTCTCCTGATAACAGGTGAGTAAATCGGAATTCGTTGTTCGGCTGATTTTAGAGGCATATTTGTACGTTTCAAAAATGGACACTTAGAAACTTTTCTGGTGAAAACCACACAATGGATTCCTATGGAAGGAAATACAAGTTATTGGTAAGTACGCTTAGAATTACTTTTCAGAGTCAGTGCTGGTCTAAACCATGCAGCACTGGGTTCTCTCCTGATAACAAGTGAGTAAATCTGAATTTGTAGTTCGGCTGATTTTATAGGAATATTTGTACGTTTCAAAAATGGACACTTAAAAACTTTTCTGGTGAAAACCACACAATGGATTCCTATGGAAGGAAATACAAGTTACTGGTAAGTACGCTTGTACGCTTAGAATTACTTTATAGCGTCAGTGCTGGTCTAAAAGATGCAGCACTGGGTTCTCTCCTGATAAAAGGTGAGTAAATCAGAATTCGTACTTCGGCTGATTTTAGAGGAATATTTGTAAGTTTCAAAAATGGACACTTAGAAACTTTTCTGGTGAAAACCACACAATGGATTCCTATGGAAGGAAATACAAGTTACTGGAAAGTACGCTTAGAATTACTTTTCAGGGTCAGTGCTGGACTAAAAGATGCAGCACTGGGTTCTCTCCTGATAACAGGTGAGTTAATCGGAATTTGTAGTTCGGCTGATTTTAGAGGAATATTTGTACATTTCAAAAATGGACACAGAAACTTTTCTGGTGAAAACCACACAATGGATTCCTATGGAAGGAAATACAAGTTACTGGTAAGTATGCTTAGAATTACTTTTCAGGGTCTGTACTGGGCTGAAAGATGTAGCAGCGGGTTCTCTCCTGATAACAGGTGAGTAAATCGGAATTCGTTGTTTGGCTGATTTTAGAAGCATATTTGTACGTTTCAAAAATGGACACTTAGAAACTTTTCTGGTGAAAACCACACAATGGATTTCTATGGAAGGAAATACAAGTTATTGGTAAGTACGCTTAGAATTACTTTTCAGAGTCAGTGCTGGTCTAAACCATGCAGCACTGGGTTCTCTCCTGATAACAAGTGAGTAAATCGGAATTTGTAGTTCGGCTGATTTTCTAGGAATATTTGTACGTTTAAAAAATGGACACTTAGAAACTTTTTTGGTGAAAACCACACAATGGATTCCTATGGAAGGAAATACAAGTTACTGGTAAGTACGCTTAGAATTACTTTTCAGCGTCAGTGCTGGTCTAAAAGATGCAGCACTGGGTTCTCTCCTGATAAAAGGTGAGTAAATCAGAATTCGTACTTCGGCTGATTTTAGAGGAATATTTGTAAGTTTCAAAAATGGACACTTAGAAACTTTTCTGGTGAAAACCACACAATGGATTCCTACGGAATGAAATACAAGTTACTGGTAAGTACTCTTAGAATTACTTTTCAGCGTCAGTGCTGGTCTAAAAGATACAGCACTGGGTTCTCTCCTGATAAAAGGTGAGTAAATCAGAATTCGTACTTCGGCTGATTTTAGAGGAATATTTGTAAGTTTCAAAAATGGACACTTAGAAACTTTTCTGGTGAAAACCACACAATGGATTCCTATGGAAGGAAATACAAGTTACTGGAAAGTACGTTTAGAATTACTTTTCAGGGTCAGTGCTGGACTAAAAGATGCAGCACTGGGTTCTCGCCTGATAACAGGTGAGTAAATCGGAATTCGTAGTTCGGCTGATCTTAGAGGAATATTTGTACGTTTCAAAAATGGACACAGAAACTTTTCTGGTGAAAACCACACAATGGATTCCTATGGAAGGAAATATAAGTTACTGGTAAGTACGCTTAGAATTACTTTTCAGAGTCAGTGCTTGTCTAAAAGATGCAGCACTGGGATCTCTCCTGATAACAGGTGAGTAAATCGGAATTTGTAGTTCGGCTGATATTAAAGGAATATTTGTGCGTTTCAAAAATGAACACAGAATCTTTTCTGGTGAAAACCACACAATGGATTCCTATGGAAAGAAATACAAGTTACTGGTAAGTACGCTTAAAATTACTTTTCAGGGTCAGTGCTGGGCTGAAAGATGCAGCACTGGGTTCTCTCCTGATAACAGGTGAGTAAATCGGAATTCGTAGTTCGGCTGATTTTAGAGGAATATTTGTACGTTTCAAAATTGGACACTTATCTGGTGAAAACCACACAAAAGGATTCCAATGGAAGGAAATACAAGTTACTGGTAAGTACGCTTAGAATTACTTTTCAGGGTCAGTGCTGGGCTAAAAGATGCAGCACTGGGTTCTCTCCTGATAACAGGTGAGTAAATCGGAATTCGTTGGTTGGCTGATTTTAGAGGAATATTTGTACGTTTCAAAATTGGACACTTATCTGGTGAAAACCACACAAAAGGATTCCAAAGGAAGGAAATACAAGTTACTGGTAAGTACGCTTAGAATTACTTCTCAGAGTCAGTGCTGGTCTAAAAGATGCAGCACTGGGTTCTCTCCTGATAATAGGTGAGTAAATCGGAATTCGTACTTCGGCTGATTTTAGAGGAATATTTGTAAGTTTCAAAAATGGACACTTAGAAACTTTTCTGGTGAAAACCACACAATGGATTCCTATGGAAGGAAATACAAGTTACTGGAAAGTACGCTTAGAATTACTTTTCAGGGTCAGTGCTGGACTAAAATATGCAGCATTGGGTTCTCTCCTGATAACAGGTGAGTAAATCGAAATTCGTAGTTCGGCTGATTTTAGATGAATAATTGTACGTTTCAAAAATGGACACGGAAACTTTTCTGGTGAAAACCACACAATGGATTCCGATGGAAGGGAATACAAGTTACTGGTAAGTACGCTTAGAATTACTTTTCAGGGTCAGTGCTGGGCTAAAAGATGCAACACTGGGTTCTCTCCTGATAACAGGTGAGTAAATCGGAATTCGTAGTTCGGCTGATTTTAGAGGAATATTTGTACGTATCAAAATTGGACACTAAAAAACTTTTCTGGTGAAAACCACACAATGGATTCCGATGCAAGGAAATACAAGTTACTGGTAAGTACGCTTAGAATTACTTTTCAGGGTCAGTGCTGGGCTAAAAGATGCAGCACTGGGTTCTCTCCTGATAACAGGTGAGTAAATCAGAATTCGTACTTCGGCTGATTTTAGAGGAATATTTGTAAGTTTCAAAAATGGACACTTAGAAACTTTTCTGGTGAAAACCACATAATGGATTCCTATGGAAGGAAATACAAGTTACTGGAAAGTACGCTTAGAATTACTTTTCAGGGTCAGTGCTGGGCTAAAAGATGCAGCACTGGGTTCTCTCCTGATAACAGGTGAGTAAATCGGAATTCGTAGTTCGGCTGATTTTAGAGGAATATTTGTACGTTTTAAAAATGGGCACTTAGAAACTTTTCTGGTGAAAACCACATAATGGATTCCTATGGAAGGAAATACAAGTTACTGGAAAATACGCTTAGAATTACTTTTCTGCGTCAGTGCTGGTCTAAAAGATGCAGCACTGGGTTCTCTCCTGATAAAAGGTGAGTAAATCAGAATTCGTACTTTGGCTGATTTTAGAGGAATATTTGTACATTTCAAAATTGAACACTTATCTGGTGAAAACCACACAAAGGATTCCAATGGAAGGAAATACAAGTTACTGGTAAGTACGCTTAGAATTACTTTTCAGAGTCAGTGCTGGTCTAAACCATGCAGCACTGGGTTCTCTCCTGATAACAAGTGAGTAAATCGGAATTTGTATTTCGGCTGATTTTATAGGAATATTTGTACGTTTCAAAAATGGACACTTAGAAACTTTTCTGGTGAAAACCACACAATGGATTCCTATGGAAGGAAATACAAGTTACTGGTAAGTACGCTTAGAATTACTTTTCAGAGTCAGTGCTGGTCTAAACCATGCAGCACTGGGTTCTCTCCTGATAAGTGAGTAAATCGGAATTTGTAGTTCGGCTGATTTTATAGGAATATTTGTACGTTTCAAAAATGGACACTTAAAAACTTTTTGGGTGAAAACCACACAATGGATTCCTTTGGAAGGAAATACAAGTTACTGGTAAGTACGCTTGTACGCTTAGAATTACTTTTCAGCGTCAGTGCTGGTCTAAAAGATGCAGCACTGGGTTCTCTCCTGATAAAAGGTGAGTAAATCAGAATTCGTACTTCGGCTGATTTTAGAGGAATATTTGTAAGTTTCAAAAATGGACACTTAGAAACTTTTCTGGTGAAAACCACACAATGGATTCCTATGGAAGGAAATACAAGTTACTGGAAAGTACGCTTAGAATTACTTTTCAGGGTCAGTGCTGGACTAAAAGATGCAGCACTGGGTTCTCTCCTGATAACAGGTGAGTTAATCGGAATTCGTAGTTCGGCTGATTTTAGAGGAATATTTGTACTTTTCAAAAATGGACACAGAAACTTTTCTGGTGAAAACCACACAATGGATTCCTATGGAAGGAAATACAAGTTACTGGTAAGTACGCTTAGAATTACTTTTCAGGGTCAGTGCTGGGATTAAAGATGCAGCACTGGGTTCTCTCCTGATCACAGGTGAGTAAATCAGAATTAGTAGTTCGGCTGATTTTAGAGGAATATTTGTACGTTTCAAAATTGGACACTGATCTGGTGAAAACCACACAAAGGATTCATATGGAAGGAAATATAAGTTACTGGTAAGTACGCTTAGAACTACTTCTCAGAGTCAGTGCTGTTCTAAAAGATGCAGCACTGGGTTCTCTCCTGATAACAGGTGAGTAAATCGGAATTCGTAGTTCGGCTGATTTTAGAGGAATATTTGTACCTTTCAAAAATAGACACTTAGAAACTTTTCTGGTGAAAACCACACAATGGATTCCTATGGAAGGAAAAACAAGTTCCTGGTAAGTATGCTTAGAATTACTTTTCAGGGTCTGTACTGGGCTGAAAGATGTAGCAGCGGGTTCTCTCCTGATAACAGGTGAGTAAATCGGAATTCGTTGTTCGGCTGATTTTAGAGGCATATTTGTACGTTTCAAAAATGGACACTTAGAAACTTTTCTGGTGAAAACCACACAATGGATTCCTATGGAAGGAAATCCAAGTTATTGGTAGGTACGCTTAGAATTACTTTTCAGAGTCAGTGCTGGTCTAAACCATGCAGCACTGGGTTCTCTCATGATAACAAGTGAGTAAATCGGAATTTGTAGTTCGGCTGATTTTCTAGGAATATTTGTACGTTTCAAAAATGGACACTTAGAAACTTTTCTGGTGAAAACCACACAATGGATTCCTATGGAAGGAAATACAAGTTACTGGTAGGTACGCTTAGAATTACTTTTCAGCGTCAGTGCTGGTCTAAAAGATGCAGCACTGGGTTCTCTCCTGATAAAAGGTGAGTAAATCAGAATTCGTACTTCGGCTGATTTTAGAGGAATATTTGTAAGTTTCAAAAATGGACACTTAGAAACTTTTCTGGTGAAAACCACACAATGAATTCCTACGGAATGAAACACAAGTTACTGGTAAGTACTCTTAGAATTACTTTTCAGCGTCAGTGCTGGTCTAAAAGATGCAGCACTGGGTTCTCTCCTGATAAAAGGTGAGTAAATCAGAATTCGTACTTCGGCTGATTTTAGAGGAATATTTGTAAGTTTCAAAAATGGACACTTAGAAACTTTTCTGGTGAAAACCACACAATGGATTCCTATGGAAGGAAATACAAGTTACTGGAAAGTACGCTTAGAATTACTTTTCAGGGTCAGTGCTGGACTAAATGATGCAGCACTGGGTTCTCTCCTGATAAGAGGTGAGTAAATCGGAATTCGTAGTTCGGCTGATCTTAGAGGAATATTTGTACGTTTCAAAAATGGACACAGAAACTTTTCTGGTGAAAACCACACAATGGATTCCTATGGAAGGAAATATAAGTTACTAGTAAGTACGCTTAGAATTACTTTTCCGAGTCAGTGCTTGTCTAAAAGATGCAGCACTGGGATCTCTCCTGATAACAGGTGAGTAATTCGGAATTTGTAGTTCGGCTGATATTAAAGGAATATTTGTGCGTTTCAAAAATGGACACAGAAACTTTTCTGGTGAAAACCACACAATGGATTTCTATGGAAAGAAATACAAGTTACTGGTAAGTACGCTTAGAATTACTTTTCAGCGTCAGTGCTGGTCTAAAAGATGCAGCACTGGGTTCTCTCCTGATAAAAGGTGAGTAAATCAGAATTCGTACTTCGGCTGATTTTAGAGGAATATTTGTAAGTTTCAAAAATGGACACTTAGAAACTTTTCTGGTGAAAACCACACAATGGATTCCTATGGAATGAAATACAAGTTACTGGTAAGTACTCTTAGAATTACTTTTCAGCGTCAGTGCTGGTCTAAAAGATACAGCACTGGGTTCTCTCCTGATAAAAGGTGAGTAAATCAGAATTCGTACTTCGGCTGATTTTAGAGGAATATTTGTAAGTTTCAAAAATGGACACTTAGAAACTTTTCTGGTGAAAACCACACAATGGATTCCTATGGAAGGAAATACAAGTTACTGGAAAGTACGTTTAGAATTACTTTTCAGGGTCAGTGCTGGACTAAAAGATGCAGCACTGGGTTCTCGCCTGATAACAGGTGAGTAAATCGGAATTCGTAGTTCGGCTGATCTTAGAGGAATATTTGTACGTTTCAAAAATGGACACAGAAACTTTTCTGGTGAAAACCACACAATGGATTCCTATGGAAGGAAATATAAGTTACTGGTAAGTACGCTTAGAATTACTTTTCAGAGTCAGTGCTTGTCTAAAAGATGCAGCACTGGGATCTCTCCTGATAACAGGTGAGTAAATCGGAATTTGTAGTTCGGCTGATATTAAAGGAATATTTGTGCGTTTCAAAAATGAACACAGAATCTTTTCTGGTGAAAACCACACAATGGATTCCTATGGAAAGAAATACAAGTTACTGGTAAGTACGCTTAAAATTACTTTTCAGGGTCAGTGCTGGGCTGAAAGATGCAGCACTGGGTTCTCTCCTGATAACAGGTGAGTAAATCGGAATTCGTAGTTCGGCTGATTTTAGAGGAATATTTGTACGTTTCAAAATTGGACACTTATCTGGTGAAAACCACACAAAAGGATTCCAATGGAAGGAAATACAAGTTACTGGTAAGTACGCTTAGAATTACTTTTCAGGGTCAGTGCTGGGCTAAAAGATGCAGCACTGGGTTCTCTCCTGATAACAGGTGAGTAAATCGGAATTCGTTGGTTGGCTGATTTTAGAGGAATATTTGTACGTTTCGAAATTGGACACTTATCTGGTGAAAACCACACAAAAGGATTCCAAAGGAAGGAAATACAAGTTACTGGTAAGTACGCTTAGAATTACTTCTCAGAGTCAGTGCTGGTCTAAAAGATGCAGCACTGGGTTCTCTCCTGATAATAGGTGAGTAAATCGGAATTCGTACTTCGGCTGATTTTAGAGGAATATTTATAAGTTTCAAAAATGGACACTTAGAAACTTTTCTGGTGAAAACCACACAATGGATTCCTATGGAAGGAAATACAAGTTACTGGAAAGTACGCTTAGAATTACTTTTCAGGGTCAGTGCTGGACTAAAATATGCAGCACTGGGTTCTCTCCTGATAACAGGTGAGTAAATCGAAATTCGTAGTTCGGCTGATTTTAGATGAATAATTGTACGTTTCAAAAATGGACACGGAAACTTTTCTGGTGAAAACCACACAATGGATTCCGATGGAAGGGAATACAAGTTACTGGTAAGTACGCTTAGAATTACTTTTCAGGGTCAGTGCTGGGCTAAAAGATGCAACACTGGGTTCTCTCCTGATAACAGGTGAGTAAATCGGAATTCGTAGTTCGGCTGATTTTAGAGGAATATTTGTACGTATCAAAATTGGACACTAAAAAACTTTTCTGGTGAAAACCACACAATGGATTCCGATGCAAGGAAATACAAGTTACTGGTAAGTACGCTTAGAATTACTTTTCAGGGTCAGTGCTGGGCTAAAAGATGCAGCACTGGGTTCTCTCCTGATAACAGGTGAGTAAATCAGAATTCGTACTTCGGCTGATTTTAGAGGAATATTTGTAAGTTTCAAAAATGGACACTTAGAAACTTTTCTGGTGAAAACCACACAATGGATTCCTATGGAAGGAAATACAAGTTACTGGTAAGTACACTTAATATTACTTTTTAGGGTCAGTGCTGGACTAAAAGATGCAGCACTGGGTTCTCGCCTGATAGGTGAGTAAATCGGAATTTGTAGTTCGGCTGATTTTAAAGGAATATTTGTACGTTTCAAAAATGGACACTTAGAAACTTTTCTGGTGAAAACCACATAATGGATTCCTATGGAAGGAAATACAAGTTACTGGAAAGTACGCTTAGAATTACTTTTCAGGGTCAGTGCTGGGCTAAAAGATGCAGCACTGGGTTCTCTCCTGATAACAGGTGAGTAAATCGGAATTCGTAGTTCGGCTGATTTTAGAGGAATATTTGTACGTTTTAAAAATGGGCACTTAGAAACTTTTCTGGTGAAAACCACATAATGGATTCCTATGGAAGGAAATACAAGTTACTGGAAAATACGCTTAGAATTACTTTTCTGCGTCAGTGCTGGTCTAAAAGATGCAGCACTGGGTTCTCTCCTGATAAAAGGTGAGTAAATCAGAATTCGTACTTTGGCTGATTTTAGAGGAATATTTGTACATTTCAAAATTGAACACTTATCTGGTGAAAACCACACAAAGGATTCCAATGGAAGGAAATACAAGTTACTGGTAAGTACGCTTAGAATTACTTTTCAGAGTCAGTGCTGGTCTAAACCATGCAGCACTGGGTTCTCTCCTGATAACAAGTGAGTAAATCGGAATTTGTATTTCGGCTGATTTTATAGGAATATTTGTACGTTTCAAAAATGGACACTTAGAAACTTTTCTGGTGAAAACCACACAATGGATTCCTATGGAAGGAAATACAAGTTAATGGTAAGTACGCTTAGAATTACTTTTCAGAGTCAGTGCTGGTCTAAACCATGCAGCACTGGGTTCTCTCCTGATAAGTGAGTAAATCGGAATTTGTAGTTCGGCTGATTTTATAGGAATATTTGTACGTTTCAAAAATGGACACTTAAAAACTTTTTGGGTGAAAACCACACAATGGATTCCTTTGGAAGGAAATACAAGTTACTGGTAAGTACGCTTGTACGCTTAGAATTACTTTTCAGCGTCAGTGCTGGTCTAAAAGATGCAGCACTGGGTTCTCTCCTGATAAAAGGTGAGTAAATCAGAATTCGTACTTCGGCTGATTTTAGAGGAATATTTGTAAGTTTCAAAAATGGACACTTAGAAACTTTTCTGGTGAAAACCACACAATGGATTCCTATGGAAGGAAATACAAGTTACTGGAAAGTACGCTTAGAATTACTTTTCAGGGTCAGTGCTGGACTAAAAGATGCAGCACTGGGTTCTCTCCTGATAACAGGTGAGTTAATCGGAATTCGTAGTTCGGCTGATTTTAGAGGAATATTTGTACATTTCAAAAATGGACACAGAAACTTTTCTGGTGAAAACCACACAATGGATTCCTATGGAAGGAAATACAAGTTACTGGTAAGTACGCTTAGAATTACTTTTCAGGGTCAGTGCTGGGATTAAAGATGCAGCACTGGGTTCTCTCCTGATCACAGGTGAGTAAATCAGAATTAGTAGTTCGGCTGATTTTAGAGGAATATTTGTACGTTTCAAAATTGGACACTGATCTGGTGAAAACCACACAAAGGATTCATATGGAAGGAAATATAAGTTACTGGTAAGTACGCTTAGAACTACTTCTCAGAGTCAGTGCTGTTCTAAAAGATGCAGCACTGGGTTCTCTCCTGATAACAGGTGAGTAAATCGGAATTCGTAGTTCGGCTGATTTTAGAGGAATATTTGTACCTTTCAAAATTAGACACTTAGAAACTTTTCTGGTGAAAACCACACAATGGATTCCTATGGAAGGAAAAACAAGTTCCTGGTAAGTATGCTTAGAATTACTTTTCAGGGTCTGTACTGGGCTGAAAGATGTAGCAGCGGGTTCTCTCCTGATAACAGGTGAGTAAATCGGAATTCGTTGTTCGGCTGATTTTAGAGGCATATTTGTACGTTTCAAAAATGGACACTTAGAAACTTTTCTGGTGAAAACCACACAATGGATTCCTATGGAAGGAAATCCAAGTTATTGGTAGGTACGCTTAGAATTACTTTTCAGAGTCAGTGCTGGTCTAAACCATGCAGCACTGGGTTCTCTCATGATAACAAGTGAGTAAATCGGAATTTGTAGTTCGGCTGATTTTCTAGGAATATTTGTACGTTTCAAAAATGGACACTTAGAAACTTTTCTGGTGAAAACCACACAATGGATTCCTATGGAAGGAAATACAAGTTACTGGTAGGTACGCTTAGAATTACTTTTCAGCGTCAGTGCTGGTCTAAAAGATGCAGCACTGGGTTCTCTCCTGATAAAAGGTGAGTAAATCAGAATTCGTACTTCGGCTGATTTTAGAGGAATATTTGTAAGTTTCAAAAATGGACACTTAGAAACTTTTCTGGTGAAAACCACACAATGAATTCCTACGGAATGAAACACAAGTTACTGGTAAGTACTCTTAGAATTACTTTTCAGCGTCAGTGCTGGTCTAAAAGATGCAGCACTGGGTTCTCTCCTGATAAAAGGTGAGTAAATCAGAATTCGTACTTCGGCTGATTTTAGAGGAATATTTGTAAGTTTCAAAAATGGACACTTAGAAACTTTTCTGGTGAAAACCACACAATGGATTCCTATGGAAGGAAATACAAGTTACTGGAAAGTACGCTTAGAATTACTTTTCAGGGTCAGTGCTGGACTAAATGATGCAGCACTGGGTTCTCTCCTGATAAGAGGTGAGTAAATCGGAATTCGTAGTTCGGCTGATCTTAGAGGAATATTTGTACGTTTCAAAAATGGACACAGAAACTTTTCTGGTGAAAACCACACAATGGATTCCTATGGAAGGAAATATAAGTTACTAGTAAGTACGCTTAGAATTACTTTTCCGAGTCAGTGCTTGTCTAAAAGATGCAGCACTGGGATCTCTCCTGATAACAGGTGAGTAATTCGGAATTTGTAGTTCGGCTGATATTAAAGGAATATTTGTGCGTTTCAAAAATGGACACAGAAACTTTTCTGGTGAAAACCACACAATGGATTTCTATGGAAAGAAATACAAGTTACTGGTAAGTACGCTTAAAATTACTTTTCAGGGTCAGTGCTGGGCTGAAAGATGCAGCACTGGGTTCTCTCCTGATAACAGGTGAGTAAATCGGAATTCGTAGTTCGGCTGATTTTAGAGGAATATTTGTACGTTTCAAAATTGGACACTTATCTGGTGAAAACCACACAAAAGGATTCCAATGGAAGGAAATACAAGTTACTGGTAAGTACGCTTAGAATTACTTTTCAGGGTCAGTGCTGGGCTAAAAGATGCAGCACTGGGTTCTCTCCTGATAACAGGTGAGTAAATAGGAATTCGTTGGTCGGCTGATTTTAGAGGAATATTTGTACGTTTCAAAATTGGACACTTATCTGGTGAAAACCACACAAAAGGATTCCAATGGAAGGAAATACAAGTTACTGGTAAGTACGCTTAGAATTACTTCTCAGAGTCAGTGCTGGTCTAAAAGATGCAGCACTGGGTTCTCTCCTGATAATAGGTGAGTAAATCGGAATTCGTACTTCGGCTGATTTTAGAGGAATATTTGTAAGTTTCAAAAATGGACACTTAGAAACTTTTCTGGTGAAAACCACACAATGGATTCCTATGGAAGGAAATACAAGTTACTGGAAAGTACGCTTAGATTTACTTTTCAGGGTCAGTGCTGGACTAAAAGATGCAGCACTGGGTTCTCTCCTGATAACAGGTGAGTAAATCGAAATTCGTAGTTCGGCTGATTTTAGATGAATAATTGTACGTTTCAAAAATGGACACGGAAACTTTTCTGGTGAAAACCACACAATGGATTCCCATGGAAGGGAATACAAGTTACTGGTAAGTACGCTTAGAATTACTTTTCAGGGTCAGTGCTGGGCTAAAAGATGCAGCACTGGGTTCTCTCCTGATAACAGGTGAGTAAATCGGAATTCGTAGTTCGGCTGATTTTAGAGGAATATTTGTACGTATCAAAATTGGACACTAAGAAACTTTTCTGGTGAAAACCACACAATAGATTCTGATGCAAGGAAATACAAGTTACTGGTAAGTACGCTTAGAATTACTTTTCAGGGTCAGTGCTGGGCTAAAAGATGCAGCACTGGGTTCTCTCCTGATAACAGGTGAGTAAATCAGAATTCGTACTTCGGCTGATTTTAGAGGAATATTTGTAAGTTTCAAAAATGGACACTTAGAAACTTTTCTGGTGAAAACCACACAATGGATTCCTATGGAAGGAAATACAAGTTACTGGTAAGTACGCTTAGAATTACTTTTTAGGGTCAGTGCTGGACTAAAAGATGCAGCACTGGGTTCTCGCCTGATAACAGGTGAGTAAATCGGAATTTGTAGTTCGGCTGATTTTAAAGGAATATTTGTACGTTTCAAAAATGGACACTTACAAACTTTTCTGGTGAAAACCACACAATGGATTCCTAGGAAAGGAAACACAAGTTACTGGTAAGTACGCTTAGAATTACTTTTCAGGGTCAGTGCTGGGCTGAAAGATGCAGCACTGGGTTCTCTCCTGATAACAGGTGAGTAAATCAGAATTTGTACTTCGGCTGATTTTAGAGGAATATTTGTAAGTTTCAAAAATGGACAATTAGAAACTTTTCTGGTGAAAACCACACAATGGATTCCTATGGAAGGAAATACAAGTTACTGGAAAGTACGCTTAGAATTACTTTTCAGGGTCAGTGCTGGACTAAAAGATGCAGCACTGGGTTCTCTCCTGATAACAGGTGAGTAAATCAGAATTCGTAGTTCAGCTGATTTTAGAGGAATAATTGTACGTTTCAAAAATGGACACAGAAACTTTTCTGGTGAAAACCACACAATGGATTCCTATGGAAGGAAATACAAGTTACTGGTAGGTACGCTTAGAATTACTTTTCAGGGTCAGTGCTGGGCTAAAAGATGCAGCACTGGGTTCTCTCCTGATAACAGGTGAGTAAATCGGAATTCGTAGTTCGGCTGATTTTAGAGGAATATTTGTACGTTTTGAAAATGGGCACTTAGAATCTTTTCTGGCGAAAACCACACAATGGATTCCTATGGAATGAAATACAAGTTACTGGTAAGTACCCTTCGAAAATACTTTTCAGGGACAGTGCTGGACTAAAAGATGCAGCACTGGGTTCTCTCCTGATAACAGGTGAGTAAATCAGAATTCGTACTTTGGCTGATTTTAGAGGAAGATTTGTATGTTTCAAAAATGGACACAGAAACTTTTCTGGTGAAAACCACACAATGGATTCCTATGGAAGGAAATACAAGTTACTGGTAAGTACGCTTAGAATTACTTTTCAGAGTCAGTGCTGGTCTAAAAGATGCAGCACTGGGATCTCTCCTGATAACAGGTGAGTAAATCGGAATTTGTAGTTCGGCTGATATTAAAGGAATATTTGTGCGTTTCAAAAATGGACACAGAATCTTTTCTGGTGAAAACCACACAATGGATTTCTATGGAAAGAAATACAAGTTACTGGTAAGTACGCTTAAAATTACTTTTCAGGGTCAGTGCTGGGCTGAAAGATGCAGCACTGGGTTCTCTCCTGATAACAGGTGAGTAAATCGGAATTCGTAGTTCGGCTGATTTTAGAGGAATATTTGTACGATTCAAAATTGGACACTTATCTGGTGAAAACCACACAAAAGGATTCCAATGGAAGGAAATACAAGTTACTGGTAAGTATGCTTAGAATTACTTTTCAGGGTCAGTGCTGGGCTAAAAGATGCAGCACTGGGTTCTCTCCTGATAACAGGTGAGTAAATCGGAATTCGTTGGTCGGCTGATTTTAGAGGAATATTTGTACGTTTCAAAATTGGACACTTATCTGGTGAAAACCACACAAAAGGATTCCAATGGAAGGAAATACAAGTTACTGGTAAGTACGCTAAGAATTACTTCTCAGAGTCAGTGCTGGTCTAACAGATGCAGCACTGGGTTCTCTCCTGATAATAGGTGAGTAAATCGGAATTCGTACTTCGGCTGATTTTAGAGGAATATTTGTAAGTTTCAAAAATGGACACTTAGAAACTTTTCTGGTGAAAACCACACAATGGATTCCTTTGGAAGGAAATACAAGTTACTGGAAAGTACGCTTAGATTTACTTTTCAGGGTCAGTGCTGGACTAAAAGATGCAGCACTGGGTTCTCTCCTGATAACAGGTGAGTAAATCGAAATTCGTAGTTCGGCTGATTTTAGATGAATAATTGTACGTTTCAAAAATGGACACGGAAACTTTTCTGGTGAAAACCACACAATGGATTCCTATGGAAGGGAATACAAGTTACTGGTAAGTACGCTTAGAATTACTTTTCAGGGTCAGTGCTGGGCTAAAAGATGCAGCACTGGGTTCTCTCCTGATAACAGGTGAGTAAATCGGAATTCGTAGTTCGGCTGATTTTAGAGGAATATTTGTACGTATCAAAATTGGACACTAAGAAACTTTTCTGGTGAAAACCACACAATGGATTCCGATGCAAGGAAATACAAGTTACTGGTAAGTACGCTTAGAATTACTTTTCAGGGTCAGTGCTGGGCTAAAAGATGCAGCACTGGGTTCTCTCCTGATAACAGGTGAGTAAATCAGAATTCGTACTTCGGCTGATTTTAGAGGAATATTTGTAAGTTTCAAAAATGGACACTTAGAAACTTTTCTGGTGAAAACCACACAATGGATTCCTATGGAAGGAAATACAAGTTACTGGTAAGTACGCTTAGAATTACTTTTTAGGGTCAGTGCTGGACTAAAAGATGCAGCACTGGGTTCTCGCCTGATAACAGGTGAGTAAATCGGAATTTGTAGTTCGGCTGATTTTAAAGGAATATTTGTACGTTTCAAAAATGGACACTTACAAACTTTTCTGGTGAAAACCACACAATGGATTCCTAGGAAAGGAAACACAAGTTACTGGTAAGTACGCTTAGAATTACTTTTCAGGGTCAGTGCTGGGCTAAAAGATGCAGCACTGGGTTCTCTCCTGATAACAGGTGAGTAAATCAGAATTCGTACTTCGGCTGATTTTAGAGGAATATTTGTAAGTTTCAAAAATGGACAATTAGAAACTTTTCTGGTGAAAACCACACAATGGATTCCTATGGAAGGAAATACAAGTTACTGGAAAGTACGCTTAGAATTACTTTTCAGGGTCAGTGCTGGACTAAAAGATGCAGCACTGGGTTCTCTCCTGATTACAGGTGAGTAAATCAGAATTCGTAGTTCAGCTGATTTTAGAGGAATAATTGTACGTTTCAAAAATGGACACAGAAACTTTTCTGGTGAAAACCACACAAGGGATTCCTATGGAAGGAAATACAAGTTACTGGTAAGTACGCTTAGAATTACTTTTCAGGGTCAGTGCTGGGCTAAAAGATGCAGCACTGGGTTCTCTCCTGATAACAGGTGAGTAAATCGGAATTCGTACTTCGGCTGATTTTAGAGGAATATTTGTAAGTTTCAAAAATGGACACTTAGAAACTTTTCTGGTGAAAACCACACAATGGATTCCTATGGAAGGAAATACAAGTTACTGGTAAGTACGCTTAGAATTACTTTTTAGGGTCAGTGCTGGACTAAAAGATGCAGCACTGGGTTCTCGCCTGATAACAGGTGAGTAAATCGGAATTTGTAGTTCGGCTGATTTTAGAGGAAGATTTGTACGTTTCAAAATTGGACACTTATCTGGTGAAAACCACACAAAAGGATTCCAATGGAAGGAAATACAAGTTACTGGTAAGTACGCTTAGAATTACTTCTCAGAGTCAGTGCTGGTCTAAAAGACGAGCACTGGGTTCTCTCCTGATAATAGGTGAGTAAATCGGAATTCGTACTTCGGCTGATTTTAGAGGAATATTTGTAAGTTTCAAAAATGGACACTTAGAAACTTTTCTGGTGAAAACCACACAATGGATTCCTATGGAAGGAAATACAAGTTACTGGAAAGTACGCTTAGAATTACTTTTCAGGGTCAGTGCTGGACTAAAAGATGCAGCACTGGGTTCTCTCCTGATAACAGGTGAGTAAATCGAAATTCGTAGTTCGGCTGATTTTAGATGAATAATTGTACGTTTCAAAAATGGACACGGAAACTTTTCTGGTGAAAACCACACAATGGATTCCTATGGAAGGGAATACAAGTTACTGGTAAGTACGCTTAGAATTACTTTTCAGGGTCAGTGCTGGGCTAAAAGATGCAGCACTGGGTTCTCTCCTGATAACAGGTGAGTAAATCGGAATTCGTAGTTCGGCTGATTTTAGAGGAATATTTGTACGTATCAAAATTGGACACTAAGAAACTTTTCTGGTGAAAACCACACAATGGATTCCGATGCAAGGAAATACAAGTTACTGGTAAGTACGCTTAGAATTACTTTTCAGGGTCAGTGCTGGGCTAAAAGATGCAGCACTGGGTTCTCTCCTGATAACAGGTGAGTAAATCAGAATTCGTACTTCGGCTGATTTTAGAGGAATATTTGTAAGTTTCAAAAATGGACACTTAGAAACTTTTCTGGTGAAAACCACACAATGGATTCCTATGGAAGGAAATACAAGTTACTGGTAAGTACGCTTAGAATTACTTTTTAGGGTCAGTGCTGGACTAAAAGATGCAGCACTGGGTTCTCGCCTGATAACAGGTGAGTAAATCGGAATTTGTAGTTCGGCTGATTTTAAAGGAATATTTGTACGTTTCAAAAATGGACACCTACAAACTTTTCTGGTGAAAACCACACAATGGATTCCTAGGAAAGGAAACACAAGTTACTGGTAAGTACGCTTAGAATTACTTTTCAGGGTCAGTGCTGGGCTAAAAGATGCAGCACTGGGTTCTCTCCTGATAACAGGTGAGTAAATCAGAATTCGTACTTCGGCTGATTTTAGAGGAATATTTGTAAGTTTCAAAAATGGACAATTAGAAACTTTTCTGGTGAAAACCACACAATGGATTCCTATGGAAGGAAATACAAGTTACTGGAAAGTACACTTAGAATTACTTTTCAGGGTCAGTGCTGGACTAAAAGATGCAGCACTGGGTTCTCTCCTGATAACAGGTGAGTAAATCAGAATTCGTAGTTCAGCTGATTTTAGAGGAATAATTGTACGTTTCAAAAATGGACACAGAAACTTTTCTGGTGAAAACCACACAATGGATTCCTATGGAAGGAAATACAAGTTACTGGAAAGTACGCTTAGAATTACTTTTCAGGGTCAGTGCTGGGCTTAAAGATGCAGCACTGGGTTCTCTCCTGATAACAGGTGAGTAAATCGGAATTCGTAGTTCGGCTGATTTTAGAGGAATATTTGTACGTTTTAAAAATGGGCACTTAGAATCTTTTCTGGCGAAAACCACACAATGGATTCCTATGGAATGAAATACAAGTTACTGGTAAGTACCCTTAGAAAATACTTTTCAGGGACAGTGCTGGACTAAAAGATGCAGCACTGGGTTCTCTCCTGATAACAGGTGAGTAAATCAGAATTCGTACTTTGGCTGATTTTAGAGGAAGATTTGTAAGTTTCAAAAATGGACACTTAGAAACTTTTCTGGTGAAAACCACACAATGGATTCCTATGGAAGGAAATACAAGTTACTGGAAAGTACGCTTAGAATTACTTTTCAGGGTCAGTGCTGGGCTTAAAGATGCAGCACTGGGTTCTCTCCTGATAACAGGTGAGTAAATCGGAATTCGTAGTTCGGCTGATTTTAGAGGAATATTTGTACGTTTCAAAAATGGACACAGAAACTTTTCTGGTGAAAACCACACAAGGGATTCCTATGGAAGGAAATACAAGTTACTGGTAAGTACGCTTAGAATTACTTTTCAGGGTCAGTGCTGGGCTAAAAGATGCAGCACTGGGTTCTCTCCTGATAACAGGTGAGTAAATCGGAATTCGTACTTCGGCTGATTTTAGAGGAATATTTGTAAGTTTCAAAAATGGACACTTAGAAACTTTTCTGGTGAAAACCACACAATGGATTCCTATGGAAGGAAATACAAGTTACTGGTAAGTACGCTTAGAATTACTTTTTAGGGTCAGTGCTGGACTAAAAGATGCAGCACTGGGTTCTCGCCTGATAACAGGTGAGTAAATCGGAATTTGTAGTTCGGCTGATTTTAGAGGAAGATTTGTACGTTTCAAAATTGGACACTTATCTGGTGAAAACCACACAAAAGGATTCCAATGGAAGGAAATACAAGTTACTGGTAAGTACGCTTAGAATTACTTCTCAGAGTCAGTGCTGGTCTAAAAGACGAGCACTGGGTTCTCTCCTGATAATAGGTGAGTAAATCGGAATTCGTACTTCGGCTGATTTTAGAGGAATATTTGTAAGTTTCAAAAATGGACACTTAGAAACTTTTCTGGTGAAAACCACACAATGGATTCCTATGGAAGGAAATACAAGTTACTGGAAAGTACGCTTAGAATTACTTTTCAGGGTCAGTGCTGGACTAAAAGATGCAGCACTGGGTTCTCTCCTGATAACAGGTGAGTAAATCGAAATTCGTAGTTCGGCTGATTTTAGATGAATAATTGTACGTTTCAAAAATGGACACGGAAACTTTTCTGGTGAAAACCACACAATGGATTCCTATGGAAGGGAATACAAGTTACTGGTAAGTACGCTTAGAATTACTTTTCAGGGTCAGTGCTGGGCTAAAAGATGCAGCACTGGGTTCTCTCCTGATAACAGGTGAGTAAATCGGAATTCGTAGTTCGGCTGATTTTAGAGGAATATTTGTACGTATCAAAATTGGACACTAAGAAACTTTTCTGGTGAAAACCACACAATGGATTCCGATGCAAGGAAATACAAGTTACTGGTAAGTACGCTTAGAATTACTTTTCAGGGTCAGTGCTGGGCTAAAAGATGCAGCACTGGGTTCTCTCCTGATAACAGGTGAGTAAATCAGAATTCGTACTTCGGCTGATTTTAGAGGAATATTTGTAAGTTTCAAAAATGGACACTTAGAAACTTTTCTGGTGAAAACCACACAATGGATTCCTATGGAAGGAAATACAAGTTACTGGTAAGTACGCTTAGAATTACTTTTTAGGGTCAGTGCTGGACTAAAAGATGCAGCACTGGGTTCTCGCCTGATAACAGGTGAGTAAATCGGAATTTGTAGTTCGGCTGATTTTAAAGGAATATTTGTACGTTTCAAAAATGGACACCTACAAACTTTTCTGGTGAAAACCACACAATGGATTCCTAGGAAAGGAAACACAAGTTACTGGTAAGTACGCTTAGAATTACTTTTCAGGGTCAGTGCTGGGCTAAAAGATGCAGCACTGGGTTCTCTCCTGATAACAGGTGAGTAAATCAGAATTCGTACTTCGGCTGATTTTAGAGGAATATTTGTAAGTTTCAAAAATGGACAATTAGAAACTTTTCTGGTGAAAACCACACAATGGATTCCTATGGAAGGAAATACAAGTTACTGGAAAGTACACTTAGAATTACTTTTCAGGGTCAGTGCTGGACTAAAAGATGCAGCACTGGGTTCTCTCCTGATAACAGGTGAGTAAATCAGAATTCGTAGTTCAGCTGATTTTAGAGGAATAATTGTACGTTTCAAAAATGGACACAGAAACTTTTCTGGTGAAAACCACACAATGGATTCCTATGGAAGGAAATACAAGTTACTGGAAAGTACGCTTAGAATTACTTTTCAGGGTCAGTGCTGGGCTTAAAGATGCAGCACTGGGTTCTCTCCTGATAACAGGTGAGTAAATCGGAATTCGTAGTTCGGCTGATTTTAGAGGAATATTTGTACGTTTTAAAAATGGGCACTTAGAATCTTTTCTGGCGAAAACCACACAATGGATTCCTATGGAATGAAATACAAGTTACTGGTAAGTACCCTTAGAAAATACTTTTCAGGGACAGTGCTGGACTAAAAGATGCAGCACTGGGTTCTCTCCTGATAACAGGTGAGTAAATCAGAATTCGTACTTTGGCTGATTTTAGAGGAAGATTTGTATGTTTCAAAAATGGACACAGAAACTTTTCTGGTGAAAACCACACAATGGATTCCTATGGAAGGAAATACAAGTTACTGGTAAGTACGCTTAAAATTACTTTTCAGAGTCAGTGCTGGTCTAAAAGATGCAGCACTGGGATCTCTCCTGAGAACAGGTGAGTAAATCGGAATTTGTAGTTCGGCTGATATTGAAGGAATATTTGTGCGTTTCAAAAATGGACACAGAAACTTTTCTGGTGAAAACCACACAATGGATTCCTATGGAAAGAAAGACAAGTTACTGGTAAGTACGCTTAAAATTACATTTCAGGGTCAGTGCTGGGCTGAAAGATGCAGCACTGGGTTCTCTCCTGATAACAGGTGAGTAAATCGGAATTCGTCGTTCGGCTGATTTTAGAGGAATATTTGTACGTTTCAAAATTGGACACTTATCTGGTGAAAACCACACAAAGGATTCCAATGGAAGGAAATACAAGTTACTGGTAAGTACGCTTAGAATTACTTTTCAGAGTCAGTGCTGGTCTAAACCATGCAGCACTGGGTTCTCTCCTGATAACAAGTGAGTAAATCGGAATTTGTAGTTCGGCTGATTTTATAGGAATATTTGTACGTTTCAAAAATGGACACTTAGAAACTTTTCTGGTGAAAACCACACAATGGATTCCTATGGAAGGAAATACAAGTTACTGGTAAGTACGCTTAGAATTACTTTTCAGAGTCAGTGCTGGTCTAAACCATGCAGCACTGGGTTCTCTCCTGATAACAAGTGAGTAAATCGGAATTTGTAGTTCGGCTGATTTTATAGGAATATTTGTACGTTTCAAAAATGGACACTTAAAAACTTTTCTGGTGAAAACCACACAATGGATTCCTATGGAAGGAAATACAAGTTACTGGTAAGTACACTTGTACGCTTAGAACTACTTTTCAGGGTCAGTGCTGGACTAAAAGATGCAGCACTGGGTTCTCTCCTGATAACAGGTGAGTTAATCGGAATTCGTAGTTCGGCTGATTTTAGAGGAATATTTGTACATTTCAAAAATGGACACAGAAACTTTTCTGGTGAAAACCACACAATGGATTCCTATGGAAGGAAATACAAGTTACTGGAAAGTACGCTTAGAATTACTTTTCAGGGTCAGTGCTGGACTAAAAGATGCAGCACTGGGTTCTCTCCTAATAACAGGTGAGTAAATCGGAATTCGTAGTTTGGCTGATCTTAGATGAATATTTGTACATTTCAAAAATGGACACAGAAACTTTTCTGGTGAAAACCACACAATGGATTCCTATGGAAAGAAATACAAGTTACTGGTAAGTACGCCTAGAATTACTGTTCAGGGTCAGTGCTGGGCTGAAAGATGCAGCACTGGGTTCTCTCCTGATAACAGGTGAGTAAATCGGAATTCGTAGTTCGGCTGATTTTAGAGGAATATTTGTACGTTTCAAAATTGCACACTTATCTGGTGAAAACCACACAAAGGATTCCTATGGAATGAAATACAAGTTACTGGTAAGTACGCTTAGAATTACTTTTCAGAGTCAGTGCTGGTCGAAAAGATGCAGCACGGGGTTCTCTCCTGATAACAGGTGAGTAAATCGGAATTTGTAGTTCAGCTGATTTTAGAGGAATATTTGTACCTTTCAAAATTGGACACTTAGAAACTTTTCTGGTGAAAACCACACAATGGATTCCTATGGAAGGAAATACAAGTTACTGGTAAATACGCTTAGAATTACTTTTCAGGGTCAGTACTGGGCAGAAAGATGTAGCAGTGGGTTCTCTCCTGATAACAGGTGAGTAAATCGGAATTCGTTGTTCGGCTGATTTTAGAGGAATATTTGTACGTTTCAAAAATGGACACTTAGAAACTTTTCTGGTGAAAACCACACAATGGATTCCTATGGAAGGAAATACAAGTTACTGGAAAGTACGCTTAGAATTACTTTTCAGGGTCAGTGCTGGACTAAAAGATGCAGCACTGGGTTCTCTCCTGATAACAGGTGAGTAAATCGGAATTCGTAGTTCGGCTGATCTTAGATGAATATTTGTACATTTCAAAAATGGACACAGAAACTTTTCTGGTGAAAACCACACAATGGATTCCTATGGAAAGAAATACAAGTTACTGGTAAGTACGCCTAGAATTACTGTTCAGGGTCAGTGCTGGGCTGAAAGATGCAGCACTGGGTTCTCTCCTGATAACAGGTGAGTAAATCGGAATTCGTAGTTCGGCTGATTTTAGAGGAATATTTGTACGTTTCAAAATTGCACACTTATCTGGTGAAAACCACACAAAGGATTCCTATGGAATGAAATACAAGTTACTGGTAAGTACGCTTAGAATTACTTTTCAGAGTCAGTGCTGGTCTAAAAGATGCAGCACTGGGTTCTCTCCTGATAACAGGTGAGTAAATCGGAATTCGTAGTTCAGCTGATTTTAGAGGAATATTTGTACCTTTCAAAATTGGACACTTAGAAACTTTTCTGGTGAAAACCACACAATGGATTCAGAGTCAGTGCTGGTCTAAACCATGCAGCACTGGGTTCTCTCCTGATAACAAGTGAGTAAATCGGAATTTGTAGATCGGCTGATTTTATAGGAATATTTGTACGTTTCAAAAATGGACACTTAGAAACTTTTCTGGTGAAAACCACACAATGGATTCCTATGGAAGGAAATACAAGTTAGTGGTAAGTACGCTTAGAATTACTTTTCAGAGTCAGTGCTGGTCTAAACCATGCAGCACTGGGTTCTCTCCTGATAACAAGTGAGTAAATCGGAATTTGTAGTTCGGCTGATTTTATAGGAATATTTGTACGTTTCAAAAATGGACACTTAAAAACTTTTCTGGTGAAAACCACACAATGGATTCCTATGGAAGGAAATACAAGTTACTGGTAAGTACGCTTGTACGCTTAGAATTACTTTTCAGCGTCAGTGCTGGTCTAAAAGATGCAGCACTGGGTTCTCTCCTGATAAAAGGTGAGTAAATCAGAATTCGTACTTCGGCTGATTTTAGAGGAATATTTGTAAGTTTCAAAAATGGACACTTAGAAACTTTTCTGGTGAAAACCACACAATGGAATCCTATGGAAGGAAATACAAGTTACTGGAAAGTACGCTTAGAATTACTTTTCAGGGTCAGTGCTGGACTAAAAGATGCAGCACTGGGTTCTCTCCTGATAACAGGTGAGTTAATCAGAATTCGTAGTTCGGCTGATTTTAGAGGAATATTTGTACATTTCAAAAATGGACACAGAAACTTTTCTGGTGAAAACCACACAATGGATTCCTATGGAAAGAAATACAAGTTACTGGTAAGTACGCCTAGAATTACTGTTCAGGGTCAGTGCTGGGCTGAAAGATGCAGCACTGGGTTCTCTCCTGATAACAGGTGAGTAAATCGGAATTCGTAGTTCGGCTGATTTTAGAGGAATATTTGTACGTTTTAAAAATGGGCACTTAGAATCTTTTCTGGCGAAAACCACGCTATGGATTCCTATGGAATGAAATACAAGTTACTGGTAAGTACCCTTAGAAAATACTTTTCAGGGACAGTGCTGGACTAAAAGATGCAGCACTGGGTTCTCTCCTGATAACAGGTGAGTAAATCAGAATTCGTACTTTGGCTGATTTTAGAGGAAAGTTTGTATGTTTCAAAAATGGACACAGAAACTTTTCTGGTGAAAACCACACAATGGATTCCTATGGAAGGAAATACAAGTTACTGGTAAGTATGCTTAGAATTACTTTTCAGAGTCAGTGCTAGTCTAAAAGATGCAGCACTGGGATCTCTCCTGATAACAGGTGAGTAAATCGGAATTTGTAGTTCGGCTGATATTAAAGGAATATTTGTGCGTTTCAAAAATGGACACAGAATCTTTTCTGGTGAAAACCACACAATGGATTTCTATGGAAAGAAATACAAGTTACTGGTAAGTACGCTTAAAATTACTTTTCAGGGTCAGTGCTGGGCTGAAAGATGCAGCACTGGGTTCTCTCCTGATAACAGGTGAGTAAATCGGAATTCGTAGTTCGGCTGATTTTAGAAGAATATTTGTACGATTCAAAATTGGACACTTATCTGGTGAAAACCACACAAAAGGATTCCAATGGAAGGAAATACAAGTTACTGGTAAGTACGCTTAGAATTACTTTTCAGGGTCAGTGCTGGGCTAAAAGATGCAGCACTGGGTTCTCTCCTGATAACAGGTGAGTAAATCGGAATTCGTTGGTCGGCTGATTTTAGAGGAATATTTGTACGTTTCAAAATTGGACACTTATCTGGTGAAAACCACACAAAAGGATTCCAATGGAAGGAAATACAAGTTACTGGTAAGTACGCTTAGAATTACTTCTCAGAGTCAGTGCTGGTCTAAAAGATGCAGCACTGGGTTCTCTCCTGATAATAGGTGAGTAAATCAGAATTCGTACTTCGGCTGATTTTAGAGGAATATTTGTAAGTTTCAAAAATGGACACTTAGAAACTTTTCTGGTGAAAACCACACAATGGATTCCTATGGAAGGAAATACAAGTTACTGGAAAGTACGCTTAGAATTACTTTTCAGGGTCAGTGCTGGACTAAAAGATGCAGCACTGGGTTCTCTCCTGATAACAGGTGAGTAAATCGAAATTCGTAGTTCGGCTGATTTTAGATGAATAATTGTACGTTTCAAAAATGGACACGGAAACTTTTCTGGTGAAAACCACACAATGGATTCCTATGGAAGGGAATACAAGTTACTGGTAAGTACGCTTAGAATTACTTTTCAGGGTCAGTGCTGGGCTAAAAGATGCAGCACTGGGTTCTCTCCTGATAACAGGTGAGTAAATCGGAATTCGTAGTTCGGCTGATTTTAGAGGAATATTTGTACGTATCAAAATTGGACACTAAGAAACTTTTCTGGTGAAAACCACACAATGGATTCCGATGCAAGGAAATACAAGTTACTGGTAAGTACGCTTAGAATTACTTTTCAGGGTCAGTGCTGGGCTAAAAGATGCAGCACTGGGTTCTCTCCTGATAACAGGTGAGTAAATCAGAATTCGTACTTCGGCTGATTTTAGAGGAATATTTGTAAGTTTCAAAAATGGACACTTAGAAACTTTTCTGGTGAAAACCACACAATGGATTCCTATGGAAGGAAATACAAGTTACTGGTAAGTACGCTTAGAATTACTTTTTAGGGTCAGTGCTGGACTAAAAGATGCAGCACTGGGTTCTCGCCTGATAACAGGTGAGTAAATCGGAATTTGTAGTTCGGTTGATTTTAAAGGAATATTTGTACGTTTCAAAAATGGACACTTACAAACTTTTCTGGTGAAAACCACACAATGGATTCCTAGGAAAGGAAACACAAGTTACTGGTAAGTACCCTTAGAAAATACTTTTCAGGGTCAGTGCTGGACTAAAAGATGCAGCACTGGGTTCTCTCCTGATAACAGGTGAGTAAATCAGAATTCGTACTTTGGCTGATTTTAGAGGAAGATTTGTACGTTTCAAAATTGGACACTTATCTGGTGAAAACCACACAAAAGGATTCCAATGGAAGGAAATACAAGTTACTGGTAAGTACGCTTAGAATTACTTCTCAGAGTCAGTGCTGGTCTAAAAGACGAGCACTGGGTTCTCTCCTGAGTAAATCGGAATTCGTACTTCGGCTGATTTTAGAGGAATATTTGTAAGTTTCAAAAATGGACACTTAGAAACTTTTCTGGTGAAAACCACACAATGGATTCCTATGGAAGGAAATACAAGTTACTGGAAAGTACGCTTAGAATTACTTTTCAGGGTCAGTGCTGGACTAAAAGATGCAGCACTGGGTTCTCTCCTGATAACAGGTGAGTAAATCGAAATTCGTAGTTCGGCTGATTTTAGATGAATAATTGTACATTTCAAAAATGGACACGGAAACTTTTCTGGAGAAAACCACACAATGGATTCCTATGGAAGGGAATACAAGTTACTGGTAAGTATGCTTAGAATTACTTTTCAGGGTCAGTGCTGGGCTAAAAGATGCAGCACTGGGTTCTCTCCTGATAACAGGTGAGTAAATCGGAATTCGTAGTTCGGCTGATTTTAGAGGAATATTTGTACGTATCAAAATTGGACACTAAGAAACTTTTCTGGTGAAAACCACACAATGGATTCCGATGCAAGGAAATACAAGTTACTGGTAAGTACGCTTAGAATTACTTTTCAGGGTCAGTGCTGGGCTAAAAGATGCAGCACTGGGTTCTCTCCTGATAACAGGTGAGTAAATCAGAATTCGTACTTCGGCTGATTTTAGAGGAATATTTGTAAGTTTCAAAAATGGACACTTAGAAACTTTTCTGGTGAAAACCACACAATGGATTCCTATGGAAGGAAATACAAGTTACTGGTAAGTACGCTTAGAATTACTTTTTAGGGTCAGTGCTGGACTAAAAGATGCAGCACTGGGTTCTCGCCTGATAACAGGTGAGTAAATCGGAATTTGTAGTTCGGCTGATTTTAAAGGAATATTTGTACGTTTCAAAAATGGACACTTACAAACTTTTCTGGTGAAAACCACACAATGGATTCCTAGGAAAGGAAACACAAGTTACTGGTAAGTACGCTTAGAATTACTTTTCAGGGTCAGTGCTGGGCTAAAAGATGCAGCACTGGGTTCTCTCCTGATAACAGGTGAGTAAATCAGAATTCGTACTTCGGCTGATTTTAGAGGAATATTTGTAAGTTTCAAAAATGGACAATTAGAAACTTTTCTGGTGAAAACCACACAATGGATTCCTATGGAAGGAAATACAAGTTACTGGAAAGTACGCTTAGAATTACTTTTCAGGGTCAGTGCTGGACTAAAAGATGCAGCACTGGGTTCTCTCCTGATAACAGGTGAGTAAATCAGAATTCGTAGTTCAGCTGATTTTAGAGGAATAATTGTACGTTTCAAAAATGGACACAGAAACTTTTCTGGTGAAAACCACACAATGGATTCCTATGGAAGGAAATACAAGTTAGTGGTAAGTATGCTTAGAATTACTTTTCAGAGTCAGTGCTGGTCTAAACCATGCAGCACTGGGTTCTCTCCTGATAACAAGTGAGTAAATCGGAATTTGTAGTTCGGCTGATTTTATAGGAATATTTGTACGTTTCAAAAATGGACACTTAAAAACTTTTCTGGTGAAAACCACACAATGGATTCCTATGGAAGGAAATACAAGTTACTGGTAAGTACGCTTGTACGCTTAGAATTACTTTTCAGCGTCAGTGCTGGTCTAAAAGATGCAGCACTGGGTTCTCTCCTGATAAAAGGTGAGTAAATCAGAATTCGTACTTCGGCTGATTTTAGAGGAATATTTGTAAGTTTCAAAAATGGACACTTAGAAACTTTTCTGGTGAAAACCACACAATGGAATCCTATGGAAGGAAATACAAGTTACTGGAAAGTACGCTTAGAATTACTTTTCAGGGTCAGTGCTGGACTAAAAGATGCAGCACTGGGTTCTCTCCTGATAACAGGTGAGTTAATCAGAATTCGTAGTTCGGCTGATTTTAGAGGAATATTTGTACATTTCAAAAATGGACACAGAAACTTTTCTGGTGAAAACCACACAATGGATTCCTATGGAAGGAAATACAAGTTACTGGTAAGTACGCTTAGAATTACTTTTCAGGGTCAGTGCTGGGCTAAAAGATGCAGCACTGGGTTCTCTCCTGATAACAGGTGAGTAAATCGGAATTCGTAGTTCGGCTGATTTTAGAGGAATATTTGTACGTTTTAAAAATGGGCACTTAGAAACTTCTCTGGTGAAAATCACATAATGGATTCCTATGGAAGGAAATACAAGTTACTGGAAAGTACGCTTAGAATTACTTTTCAGGGTCACTGCTGGACTAAAAGATGTAGCACTGGGTTCTCTCCTGATAACAGGTGAGTAAATCAGAATTCGTAGTTCGGCTGATCTTAGATGAATATTTGTACATTTCAAAAATGGACACAGAAACTTTTCTGGTGAAAACCACACAATGGATTCCTATGGAAAGAAATACAAGTTACTGGTAAGTACGCCTAGAATTACTGTTCAGGGTCAGTGCTGGGCTGAAAGATGCAGCACTGGGTTCTCTCCTGATAACAGGTGAGTAAATCGGAATTCGTAGTTCGGCTGATTTTAGAGGAATATTTGTACGTTTTAAAAATGGGCACTTAGAATCTTTTCTGGCGAAAACCACACTATGGATTCCTATGGAATGAAATACAAGTTACTGGTAAGTACCCTTAGAAAATACTTTTCAGGGACAGTGCTGGACTAAAAGATGCAGCACTGGGTTCTCTCCTGATAACAGGTGAGTAAATCAGAATTCGTACTTTGGCTGATTTTAGAGGAAGGTTTGTATGTTTCAAAAATGGACACAGAAACTTTTCTGGTGAAAACCACACAATGGATTCCTATGGAAGGAAATACAAGTTACTGGTAAGTACGCTTAGAATTACTTTTCAGAGTCAGTGCTAGTCTAAAAGATGCAGCACTGGGATCTCTCCTGATAACAGGTGAGTAAATCGGAATTTGTAGTTCGGCTGATATTAAAGGAATATTTGTGCGTTTCAAAAATGGACACAGAATCTTTTCTGGTGAAAACCACACAATGGATTTCTATGGAAAGAAATACAAGTTACTGGTAAGTACGCTTAAAATTACTTTTCAGGGTCAGTGCTGGGCTGAAAGATGCAGCACTGGGTTCTCTCCTGATAACAGGTGAGTAAATCGGAATTCGTAGTTCGGCTGATTTTAGAGGAATATTTGTACGATTCAAAATTGGACACTTATCTGGTGAAAACCACACAAAAGGATTCCAATGGAAGGAAATACAAGTTACTGGTAAGTACGCTTAGAATTACTTTTCAGGGTCAGTGCTGGGCTAAAAGATGCAGCACTGGGTTCTCTCCTGATAACAGGTGAGTAAATCGGAATTCGTTGGTCGGCTGATTTTAGAGGAATATTTGTACATTTCAAAATTGGACACTTATCTGGTGAAAACCACACAAAAGGATTCCAATGGAAGGAAATACAAGTTACTGGTAAGTACGCTTAGAATTACTTCTCAGAGTCAGTGCTGGTCTAAAAGATGCAGCACTGGGTTCTCTCCTGATAATAGGTGAGTAAATCAGAATTCGTACTTCGGCTGATTTTAGAGGAATATTTGTAAGTTTCAAAAATGGACACTTAGAAACTTTTCTGGTGAAAACCACACAATGGATTCCTATGGAAGGAAATACAAGTTACTGGAAAGTACGCTTAGAATTACTTTTCAGGGTCAGTGCTGGACTAAAAGATGCAGCACTGGGTTCTCTCCTGATAACAGGTGAGTAAATCGAAATTCGTAGTTCGGCTGATTTTAGATGAATAATTGTACGTTTCAAAAATGGACACGGAAACTTTTCTGGTGAAAACCACACAATGGATTCCTATGGAAGGGAATACAAGTTACTGGTAAGTACGCTTAGAATTACTTTTCAGGGTCAGTGCTGGGCTAAAAGATGCAGCACTGGGTTCTCTCCTGATAACAGGTGAGTAAATCGGAATTCGTAGTTCGGCTGATTTTAGAGGAATATTTGTACGTATCAAAATTGGACACTAAGAAACTTTTCTGGTGAAAACCACACAATGGATTCCGATGCAAGGAAATACAAGTTACTGGTAAGTACGCTTAGAATTACTTTTCAGGGTCAGTGCTGGGCTAAAAGATGCAGCACTGGGTTCTCTCCTGATAACAGGTGAGTAAATCAGAATTCGTACTTCGGCTGATTTTAGAGGAATATTTGTAAGTTTCAAAAATGGACACTTAGAAACTTTTCTGGTGAAAACCACACAATGGATTCCTATGGAAGGAAATACAAGTTACTGGTAAGTACGCTTAGAATTACTTTTTATGGTCAGTGCTGGACTAAAAGATGCAGCACTGGGTTCTCGCCTGATAACAGGTGAGTAAATCGGAATTTGTAGTTCGGCTGATTTTAAAGGAATATTTGTACGTTTCAAAAATGGACACTTACAAACTTTTCTGGTGAAAACCACACAATGGATTCCTAGGAAAGGAAACACAAGTTACTGGTAAGTACCCTTAGAAAATACTTTTCAGGGTCAGTGCTGGACTAAAAGATGCAGCACTGGGTTCTCTCCTGATAACAGGTGAGTAAATCAGAATTCGTACTTTGGCTGATTTTAGAGGAAGATTTGTACGTTTCAAAATTGGACACTTATCTGGTGAAAACCACACAAAAGGATTCCAATGGAAGGAAATACAAGTTACTGGTAAGTACGCTTAGAATTACTTCTCAGAGTCAGTGCTGGTCTAAAAGACGAGCACTGGGTTCTCTCCTGAGTAAATCGGAATTCGTACTTCGGCTGATTTTAGAGGAATATTTGTAAGTTTCAAAAATGGACACTTAGAAACTTTTCTGGTGAAAACCACACAATGGATTCCTATGGAAGGAAATACAAGTTACTGGAAAGTACGCTTAGAATTACTTTTCAGGGTCAGTGCTGGACTAAAAGATGCAGCACTGGGTTCTCTCCTGATAACAGGTGAGTAAATCGAAATTCGTAGTTCGGCTGATTTTAGATGAATAATTGTACATTTCAAAAATGGACACGGAAACTTTTCTGGAGAAAACCACACAATGGATTCCTATGGAAGGGAATACAAGTTACTGGTAAGTATGCTTAGAATTACTTTTCAGGGTCAGTGCTGGGCTAAAAGATGCAGCACTGGGTTCTCTCCTGATAACAGGTGAGTAAATCGGAATTCGTAGTTCGGCTGATTTTAGAGGAATATTTGTACGTATCAAAATTGGACACTAAGAAACTTTTCTGGTGAAAACCACACAATGGATTCCGATGCAAGGAAATACAAGTTACTGGTAAGTACGCTTAGAATTACTTTTCAGGGTCAGTGCTGGGCTAAAAGATGCAGCACTGGGTTCTCTCCTGATAACAGGTGAGTAAATCAGAATTCGTACTTCGGCTGATTTTAGAGGAATATTTGTAAGTTTCAAAAATGGACACTTAGAAACTTTTCTGGTGAAAACCACACAATGGATTCCTATGGAAGGAAATACAAGTTACTGGTAAGTACGCTTAGAGTTACTTTTTAGGGTCAGTGCTGGACTAAAAGATGCAGCACTGGGTTCTCGCCTGATAACAGGTGAGTAAATCGGAATTTGTAGTTCGGCTGATTTTAAAGGAATATTTGTATGTTTCAAAAATGGACACTTACAAACTTTTCTGGTGAAAACCACACAATGGATTCCTAGGAAAGGAAACACAAGTTACTGGTAAGTACGCTTAGAATTACTTTTCAGGGTCAGTGCTGGGCTAAAAGATGCAGCACTGGGTTCTCTCCTGATAACAGGTGAGTAAATCAGAATTCGTACTTCGGCTGATTTTAGAGGAATATTTGTAAGTTTCAAAAATGGACAATTAGAAACTTTTCTGGTGAAAACCACACAATGGATTCCTATGGAAGGAAATACAAGTTACTGGAAAGTACGCTTAGAATTACTTTTCAGGGTCAGTGCTGGACTAAAAGATGCAGCACTGGGTTCTCTCCTGATAACAGGTGAGTAAATCAGAATTCGTAGTTCAGCTGATTTTAGAGGAATAATTGTACGTTTCAAAAATGGACACAGAATCTTTTCTGGTGAAAACCACACAATGGATTCCTATGGAAGGATATACAAGTTACTGGTAAGTACGCTTAGAATTACTTTTCAGGGTCAGTGCTGGGCTAAAAGATGCAGCACTGGGTTCTCTCCTGATAACAGGTGAGTAAATCGGAATTCGTAGTTCGGCTGATTTTAGAGGAATATTTGTACGTTTTAAAAATGGGCACTTAGAATCTTTTCTGGCGAAAACCACACAATGGATTCCTATGGAATGAAATACAAGTTACTGGTAAGTACCCTTAGAAAATACTTTTCAGGGACAGTGCTGGACTAAAAGATGCAGCACTGGGTTCTCTCCTGATAACAGGTGAGTAAATCAGAATTCGTACTTTGGCTGATTTTAGAGGAAGATTTGTATGTTTCAAAAATGGACACAGAAACTTTTCTGGTGAAAACCACACAATGGATTCCTATGGAAGGAAATACAAGTTACTGGTAAGTACGCTTAGAATTACTTTTCAGAGTCAGTGCTGGTCTAAAAGATGCAGCACTGGGATCTCTCCTGATAACAGGTGAGTAAATCGGAATTTGTAGTTCGGCTGATATTAAAGGAATATTTGTGCGTTTCAAAAATGGACACAGAAACTTTTCTGGTGAAAACCACACAATGGATTCCTATGGAAAGAAAGACAAGTTACTGGTAAGTACGCTTAAAATTACATTTCAGGGTCAGTGCTGGGCTGAAAGATGCAGCACTGGGTTCTCTCCTGATAACAGGTGAGTAAATCGGAATTCGTAGTTCGGCTGATTTTAGAGGAATATTTGTACGTTTCAAAATTGGACACTTATCTGGTGAAAACCACACAAAGGATTCCAATGGAAGGAAATACAAGTTACTGGTAAGTACGCTTAGAATTACTTTTCAGAGTCAGTGCTGGTCTAAACCATGCAGCACTGGGTTCTCTCCTGATAACAAGTGAGTAAATCGGAATTTGTAGTTCGGCTGATTTTATAGGAATATTTGTACGTTTCAAAAATGGACACTTAGAAACTTTTCTGGTGAAAACCACACAATGGATTCCTATGGAAGGAAATACAAGTTACTGGTAAGTACGCTTAGAATTACTTTTCAGAGTCAGTGCTGGTCTAAAGCATGCAGCACTGGGTTCTCTCCTGATAACAAGTGAGTAAATCGGAATTTGTAGTTCGGCTGATTTTAAAGGAATATTTGTACGTTTCAAAAATGGACACTTACAAACTTTTCTGGTGAAAACCACAAAATGGATTCCTAGGAAAGGAAACACAAGTTACTGGTAAGTACGCTTAGAATTACTTTTCAGGGTCAGTGCTGGGCTAAAAGATGCAGCACTGGGTTCTCTCCTGATAACAGGTGAGTAAATCAGAATTCGTACTTCGGCTGATTTTAGAGGAATATTTGTAAGTTTCAAAAATGGACAATTAGAAACTTTTCTGGTGAAAACCACACAATGGATTCCTATGGAAGGAAATACAAGTTACTGGAAAGTACGCTTAGAATTACTTTTCAGGGTCAGTGCTGGACTAAAAGATGCAGCACTGGGTTCTCTCCTGATAACAGGTGAGTAAATCAGAATTCGTAGTTCAGCTGATTTTAGAGGAATAATTGTACGTTTCAAAAATGGACACAGAAACTTTTCTGGTGAAAACCACACAATGGATTCCTATGGAAGGAAATACAAGTTAGTGGTAAGTACGCTTAGAATTACTTTTCAGAGTCAGTGCTGGTCTAAACCATGCAGCACTGGGTTCTCTCCTGATAACAAGTGAGTAAATCGGAATTTGTAGTTCGGCTGATTTTATAGGAATATTTGTACGTTTCAAAAATGGACACTTAAAAACTTTTCTGGTGAAAACCACACAATGGATTCCTATGGAAGGAAATACAAGTTACTGGTAAGTACGCTTGTACGCTTAGAATTACTTTTCAGCGTCAGTGCTGGTCTAAAAGATGCAGCACTGGGTTCTCTCCTGATAAAAGGTGAGTAAATCAGAATTCGTACTTCGGCTGATTTTAGAGGAATATTTGTAAGTTTCAAAAATGGACACTTAGAAACTTTTCTGGTGAAAACCACACAATGGAATCCTATGGAAGGAAATACAAGTTACTGGAAAGTACGCTTAGAATTACTTTTCAGGGTCAGTGCTGGACTAAAAGATGCAGCACTGGGTTCTCTCCTGATAACAGGTGAGTTAATCAGAATTCGTAGTTCGGCTGATTTTAGAGGAATATTTGTACATTTCAAAAATGGACACAGAAACTTTTCTGGTGAAAACCACACAATGGATTCCTATGGAAGGAAATACAAGTTACTGGTAAGTACGCTTAGAATTACTTTTCAGGGTCAGTGCTGGGCTAAAAGATGCAGCACTGGGTTCTCTCCTGATAACAGGTGAGTAAATCGGAATTCGTAGTTCGGCTGATTTTAGAGGAATATTTGTACGTTTTAAAAATGGGCACTTAGAAACTTCTCTGGTGAAAATCACATAATGGATTCCTATGGAAGGAAATACAAGTTACTGGAAAGTACGCTTAGAATTACTTTTCAGGGTCACTGCTGGACTAAAAGATGTAGCACTGGGTTCTCTCCTGATAACAGGTGAGTAAATCAGAATTCGTAGTTCGGCTGATCTTAGATGAATATTTGTACATTTCAAAAATGGACACAGAAACTTTTCTGGTGAAAACCACACAATGGATTCCTATGGAAAGAAATACAAGTTACTGGTAAGTACGCCTAGAATTACTGTTCAGGGTCAGTGCTGGGCTGAAAGATGCAGCACTGGGTTCTCTCCTGATAACAGGTGAGTAAATCGGAATTCGTAGTTCGGCTGATTTTAGAGGAATATTTGTACGTTTTAAAAATGGGCACTTAGAATCTTTTCTGGCGAAAACCACACTATGGATTCCTATGGAATGAAATACAAGTTACTGGTAAGTACCCTTAGAAAATACTTTTCAGGGACAGTGCTGGACTAAAAGATGCAGCACTGGGTTCTCTCCTGATAACAGGTGAGTAAATCAGAATTCGTACTTTGGCTGATTTTAGAGGAAGGTTTGTATGTTTCAAAAATGGACACAGAAACTTTTCTGGTGAAAACCACACAATGGATTCCTATGGAAGGAAATACAAGTTACTGGTAAGTACGCTTAGAATTACTTTTCAGAGTCAGTGCTAGTCTAAAAGATGCAGCACTGGGATCTCTCCTGATAACAGGTGAGTAAATCGGAATTTGTAGTTCGGCTGATATTAAAGGAATATTTGTGCGTTTCAAAAATGGACACAGAATCTTTTCTGGTGAAAACCACACAATGGATTTCTATGGAAAGAAATACAAGTTACTGGTAAGTACGCTTAAAATTACTTTTCAGGGTCAGTGCTGGGCTGAAAGATGCAGCACCGGGTTCTCTCCTGATAACAGGTGAGTAAATCGGAATTCGTAGTTCGGCTGATTTTAGAGGAATATTTGTACGATTCAAAATTGGACACTTATCTGGTGAAAACCACACAAAAGGATTCCAATGGAAGGAAATACAAGTTACTGGTAAGTACGCTTAGAATTACTTTTCAGGGTCAGTGCTGGGCTAAAAGATGCAGCACTGGGTTCTCTCCTGATAACAGGTGAGTAAATCGGAATTCGTTGGTCGGCTGATTTTAGAGGAATATTTGTACGTTTCAAAATTGGACACTTATCTGGTGAAAACCACACAAAAGGATTCCAATGGAAGGAAATACAAGTTACTGGTAAGTACGCTTAGAATTACTTCTCAGAGTCAGTGCTGGTCTAAAAGATGCAGCACTGGGTTCTCTCCTGATAATAGGTGAGTAAATCAGAATTCGTACTTCGGCTGATTTTAGAGGAATATTTGTAAGTTTCAAAAATGGACACTTAGAAACTTTTCTGGTGAAAACCACACAATGGATTCCTATGGAAGGAAATACAAGTTACTGGAAAGTACGCTTAGAATTACTTTTCAGGGTCAGTGCTGGACTAAAAGATGCAGCACTGGGTTCTCTCCTGATAACAGGTGAGTAAATCGAAATTCGTAGTTCGGCTGATTTTAGATGAATAATTGTACGTTTCAAAAATGGACACGGAAACTTTTCTGGTGAAAACCACACAATGGATTCCTATGGAAGGGAATACAAGTCACTGGTAAGTACGCTTAGAATTACTTTTCAGGGTCAGTGCTGGGCTAAAAGATGCAGCACTGGGTTCTCTCCTGATAACAGGTGAGTAAATCGGAATTCGTAGTTCGGCTGATTTTAGAGGAATATTTGTACGTATCAAAATTGGACACTAAGAAACTTTTCTGGTGAAAACCACACAATGGATTCCGATGCAAGGAAATACAAGTTACTGGTAAGTACGCTTAGAATTACTTTTCAGGGTCAGTGCTGGGCTAAAAGATGCAGCACTGGGTTCTCTCCTGATAACAGGTGAGTAAATCAGAATTCGTACTTCGGCTGATTTTAGAGGAATATTTGTAAGTTTCAAAAATGGACACTTAGAAACTTTTCTGGTGAAAACCACACAATGGATTCCTATGGAAGGAAATACAAGTTACTGGTAAGTACGCTTAGAATTACTTTTTAGGGTCAGTGCTGGACTAAAAGATGCAGCACTGGGTTCTCGCCTGATAACAGGTGAGTAAATCGGAATTTGTAGTTCGGCTGATTTTAAAGGAATATTTGTACGTTTCAAAAATGGACACTTACAAACTTTTCTGGTGAAAACCACACAATGGATTCCTAGGAAAGGAAACACAAGTTACTGGTAAGTACCCTTAGAAAATACTTTTCAGGGTCAGTGCTGGACTAAAAGATGCAGCACTGGGTTCTCTCCTGATAACAGGTGAGTAAATCAGAATTCGTACTTTGGCTGATTTTAGAGGAAGATTTGTACGTTTCAAAATTGGACACTTATCTGGTGAAAACCACACAAAAGGATTCCAATGGAAGGAAATACAAGTTACTGGTAAGTACGCTTAGAATTACTTCTCAGAGTCAGTGCTGGTCTAAAAGACGAGCACTGGGTTCTCTCCTGAGTAAATCGGAATTCGTACTTCGGCTGATTTTAGAGGAATATTTGTAAGTTTCAAAAATGGACACTTAGAAACTTTTCTGGTGAAAACCACACAATGGATTCCTATGGAAGGAAATACAAGTTACTGGAAAGTACGCTTAGAATTACTTTTCAGGGTCAGTGCTGGACTAAAAGATGCAGCACTGGGTTCTCTCCTGATAACAGGTGAGTAAATCGAAATTCGTAGTTCGGCTGATTTTAGATGAATAATTGTACATTTCAAAAATGGACACGGAAACTTTTCTGGAGAAAACCACACAATGGATTCCTATGGAAGGGAATACAAGTTACTGGTAAGTATGCTTAGAATTACTTTTCAGGGTCAGTGCTGGGCTAAAAGATGCAGCACTGGGTTCTCTCCTGATAACAGGTGAGTAAATCGGAATTCGTAGTTCGGCTGATTTTAGAGGAATATTTGTACGTATCAAAATTGGACACTAAGAAACTTTTCTGGTGAAAACCACACAATGGATTCCGATGCAAGGAAATACAAGTTACTGGTAAGTACGCTTAGAATTACTTTTCAGGGTCAGTGCTGGGCTAAAAGATGCAGCACTGGGTTCTCTCCTGATAACAGGTGAGTAAATCAGAATTCGTACTTCGGCTGATTTTAGAGGAATATTTGTAAGTTTCAAAAATGGACACTTAGAAACTTTTCTGGTGAAAACCACACAATGGATTCCTATGGAAGGAAATACAAGTTACTGGTAAGTACGCTTAGAATTACTTTTTAGGGTCAGTGCTGGACTAAAAGATGCAGCACTGGGTTCTCGCCTGATAACAGGTGAGTAAATCGGAATTTGTAGTTCGGCTGATTTTAAAGGAATATTTGTATGTTTCAAAAATGGACACTTACAAACTTTTCTGGTGAAAACCACACAATGGATTCCTAGGAAAGGAAACACAAGTTACTGGTAAGTACGCTTACAATTACTTTTCAGGGTCAGTGCTGGGCTAAAAGATGCAGCACTGGGTTCTCTCCTGATAACAGGTGAGTAAATCAGAATTCGTACTTCGGCTGATTTTAGAGGAATATTTGTAAGTTTCAAAAATGGACAATTAGAAACTTTTCTGGTGAAAACCACACAATGGATTCCTATGGAAGGAAATACAAGTTACTGGAAAGTACGCTTAGAATTACTTTTCAGGGTCAGTGCTGGACTAAAAGATGCAGCACTGGGTTCTCTCCTGATAACAGGTGAGTAAATCAGAATTCGTAGTTCAGCTGATTTTAGAGGAATAATTGTACGTTTCAAAAATGGACACAGAAACTTTTCTGGTGAAAACCACACAATGGATTCCTATGGAAGGATATACAAGTTACTGGTAAGTACGCTTAGAATTACTTTTCAGGGTCAGTGCTGGGCTAAAAGATGCAGCACTGGGTTCTCTCCTGATAACAGGTGAGTAAATCGGAATTCGTAGTTCGGCTGATTTTAGAGGAATATTTGTACGTTTTAAAAATGGGCACTTAGAATCTTTTCTGGCGAAAACCACACAATGGATTCCTATGGAATGAAATACAAGTTACTGGTAAGTACCCTTAGAAAATACTTTTCAGGGACAGTGCTGGACTAAAAGATGCAGCACTGGGTTCTCTCCTGATAACAGGTGAGTAAATCAGAATTCGTACTTTGGCTGATTTTAGAGGAAGATTTGTATGTTTCAAAAATGGACACAGAAACTTTTCTGGTGAAAACCACACAATGGATTCCTATGGAAGGAAATACAAGTTACTGGTAAGTACGCTTAGAATTACTTTTCAGAGTCAGTGCTGGTCTAAAAGATGCAGCACTGGGATCTCTCCTGATAACAGGTGAGTAAATCGGAATTTGTAGTTCGGCTGATATTAAAGGAATATTTGTGCGTTTCAAAAATGGACACAGAAACTTTTCTGGTGAAAACCACACAATGGATTCCTATGGAAAGAAAGACAAGTTACTGGTAAGTACGCTTAAAATTACATTTCAGGGTCAGTGCTGGGCTGAAAGATGCAGCACTGGGTTCTCTCCTGATAACAGGTGAGTAAATCGGAATTCGTAGTTCGGCTGATTTTAGAGGAATATTTGTACGTTTCAAAATTGGACACTTATCTGGTGAAAACCACACAAAGGATTCCAATGGAAGGAAATACAAGTTACTGGTAAGTACGCTTAGAATTACTTTTCAGAGTCAGTGCTGGTCTAAACCATGCAGCACTGGGTTCTCTCCTGATAACAAGTGAGTAAATCGGAATTTGTAGTTCGGCTGATTTTATAGGAATATTTGTACGTTTCAAAAATGGACACTTAGAAACTTTTCTGGTGAAAACCACACAATGGATTCCTATGGAAGGAAATACAAGTTACTGGTAAGTACGCTTAGAATTACTTTTCAGAGTCAGTGCTGGTCTAAACCATGCAGCACTGGGTTCTCTCCTGATAACAAGTGAGTAAATCGGAATTTGTAGTTCGGCTGATTTTATAGGAATATTTGTACGTTTCAAAAATGGACACTTAAAAACTTTTCTGGTGAAAACCACACAATGGATTCCTACGGAAGGAAATACAAGTTACTGGTAAGTACGCTTGTACGCTTAGAATTACTTTTCAGCGTCCGTGCTGGTCTAAAAGATGCAGCACTGGGTTCTCTCCTGATAAAAGGTGAGTAAATCAGAATTCGTACTTCGGCTGATTTTAGAGGAATATTTGTAAGTTTCAAAAATGGACATTTAGAAACTTTTCTGGTGAAAACCACACAAAGGATTCCTATGGAAGGAAATATAAGTTACTGGTAAGTACGCTTAGAACTACTTCTCAGAGTCAGTGCTGTTCTAAAAGATGCAGCACTGGGTTCTCTCCTGATAACAGGTGAGTAAATCGGAATTCGTAGTTCGGCTGATTTTAGAGGAATATTTGTACGTTTCAAAAACTGGACACTTAGAAACTTTTCTGGTGAAAACCACACAATGGAGTCCTATGGAAGGAAATACAAGTTACTGGTAAGTTCGCTTAGAATTACTTTTCAGAGTCACTGCTGATCTAAACCATGCAGCACTGGGTTCTCTCCTGATAACAGGTGAGTAAATCGGAATTCGTAGTTTGGCTGATCTTAGATGAATATTTGTACATTTCAAAAATGGACACAGAAACTTTTCTGGTGAAAACCACACAATGGATTCCTATGGAAAGAAATACAAGTTACTGGTAAGTACGCCTAGAATTACTGTTCAGGGTCAGTGCTGGGCTGAAAGATGCAGCACTGGGTTCTCTCCTGATAACAGGTGAGTAAATCGGAATTCGTAGTTCGGCTGATTTTAGAGGAATATTTGTACGTTTCAAAATTGCACACTTATCTGGTGAAAACCACACAAAGGATTCCTATGGAATGAAATACAAGTTACTGGTAAGTACGCTTAGAATTACTTTTCAGAGTCAGTGCTGGTCTAAAAGATGCAGCACTGGGTTCTCTCCTGATAACAGGTGAGTAAATCGGAATTCGTAGTTCAGCTGATTTTAGAGGAATATTTGTACCTTTCAAAATTGGACACTTAGAAACTTTTCTGGTGAAAACCACACAATGGATTCCTATGGAAGGAAATACAAGTTACTGGTAAATACGCTTAGAATTACTTTTCAGGGTCAGTACTGGGCAGAAAGATGTAGCAGTGGGTTCTCTCCTGATAACAGGTGAGTAAATCGGAATTCGTTGTTCGGCTGATTTTAGAGGAATATTTGTACGTTTCAAAAATGGACACTTAGAAACTTTTCTGGTGAAAACCACACAATGGATTCCTATGGAAGGAAATACAAGTTACTGGAAAGTACGCTTAGAATTACTTTTCAGGGTCAGTGCTGGACTAAAAGATGCAGCACTGGGTTCTCTCCTGATAACAGGTGAGTAAATCGGAATTCGTAGTTCGGCTGATCTTAGATGAATATTTGTACATTTTAAAAATGGACACAGAAACTTTTCTGGTGAAAACCACACAATGGATTCCTATGGAAAGAAATACAAGTTACTGGTAAGTACGCCTAGAATTACTGTTCAGGGTCAGTGCTGGGCTGAAAGATGCAGCACTGGGTTCTCTCCTGATAACAGGTGAGTAAATCGGAATTCGTAGTTCGGCTGATTTTAGAGGAATATTTGAACGTTTCAAAATTGCACACTTATCTGGTGAAAACCACACAAAGGATTCCTATGGAATGAAATACAAGTTACTGGTAAGTACGCTTAGAATTACTTTTCAGAGTCAGTGCTGGTCTAAAAGATGCAGCACTGGGTTCTCTCCTGATAACAGGTGAGTAAATCGGAATTCGTAGTTCAGCTGATTTTAGAGGAATATTTGTACCTTTCAAAATTGGACACTTAGAAACTTTTCTGGTGAAAACCACACAATGGATTCCTATGGAAGGAAATACAGGTTACTGGTAAATACGCTTAGAATTACTTTTCAGGGTCAGTACTGGGCAGAAAGATGTAGCAGTGGGTTCTCTCCTGATAACAGGTGAGTAAATCGGAATTCGTTGTTCGGCTGATTTTAGAGGAATATTTGTACGTTTCAAAAATGGACACTTAGAAACTTTTCTGGTGAAAACCACACAATGGAGTCCTATGGAAGGAAATACAAGTTACTGGTAAGTACGCTTAGAATTACTTTTCAGCGTCAGTGCTGGTCTAAAAGATGCAGCACTGGGTTCTCTCCTGATAAAAGGTGAGTAAATCAGAATTCGTAGTTCGGCTGATTTATAGGAATATTTGTACGTATAAAAATTGGACACTAAGAAACTTTTCTGGTGAAAACCACACAATGGATTCCGATGCAAGGAAATACAAGTTACTGGTAAGTACGCTTAGAAAATACTTTTCAGGGACAGTGCTGGACTAAAAGATGCAGCACTGGGTTCTCTCCTGATAACAGGTGAGTAAATCGGAATTTGTAGTTCAGCTCATTTTAGAGGAATATTTGTACGTTTCAAAAATGGACACTTAGAAACTTTTCTGCTCAAAACCACACAATGGATTCCTATGGAATGAAATACAAGTTACTGGTAAGTACACTTAGAATTACTTTTCACGGTCAGTGTTGGACTAAAAGATGGAGCACTGGGTTCTCTCCTGATAACAGTTGAGTAAAGCAGAATTCGTACTTCGGCTGATTTTAGAGGAATATTTGTAAGTTTCAAAAATGGACACAGAAACTTTTCTGGTGAAAACCACGCAATGGATTCCTATGGAAGGAAATACAAGTTACTGGTAAGTACGCTTAGAATTACTTTTCAGGGTCAGTGCTGGGATTAAAGATGCAGCACTGGGTTCTCTCCTGATCACAGGTGAGTAAATCGGAATTAGTAGTTCGGCTGATTTTAGAGGAATATTTGTACGTTTCAAAATTGGACACTTATCTGCTGAAAACCACACAAAGGATTCCTATGGAAGGAAATATAAGTTACTGGTAAGTACGCTTAGAACTACTTCTCAGAGTCAGTGCTGTTCTAAAAGATGCAGCACTGGGTTCTCTCCTGATAACAGGTGAGTAAATCGGAATTCGTAGTTCGGCTGATTTTAGAGGAATATTTGTACGTTTCAAAAACTGGACACTTAGAAACTTTTCTGGTGAAAACCACACAATGGAGTCCTATGGAAGGAAATACAAGTTACTGGTAAGTTCGCTTAGAATTACTTTTCAGAGTCACTGCTGATCTAAACCATGCAGCACTGGGTTCTCTCCTGATAACAGGTGAGTAAATCAGAATTCGTACTTCGGCTGATTTTAGAGGAATATTTGTAAGTTTCAAAAATGGACACTTAGAAACTTTTCTGGTGAAAACCACACAATAGATTCCTATGGAAGGAAATACAAGTTACTGGTAAGTACGCTTAGAATTACTTTTTAGGGTCAGTGCTGGACTAAAAGATGCAGCACTGGGTTCTCGCCTGATAACAGGTGAGTAAATCGGAATTTGTAGTTTGGCTGATTTTAAAGGAATATTTGTACGTTTCAAAAATGGACACTTACAAACTTTTCTGGTAAAAACCACACAATGGATTCCTATGAAAGGAAATACAAGTTACTGGTAAGTACGCTTAGAATTACTTTTCAGGGTCAGTGCTGGGCTAAAAGATGCAGCACTGGGTTCTCTCCTGATAACAGGTGAGTAAATCGGAATTCGTAGTTTGGCTGATTTTAGAGGAATATTTGTACGTTTTAAAAATGGGCACTTAGAAACTTTTCTGGTGAAAACCACATAATAGATTCCTATGGAAGGAAATACAAGTTACTGGAAAGTACGCTTATAATTACTTTTCAGCGTCAGTGCTGGTCTAAAAGATGCAGCACTGGGTTCTCTCCTGATAAAAGGTGAGTAAATCAGAATTCGTAGTTTGGCTGATTTTAGAGGAATATTTGTAAGTTTCAAAAATGGACAATTAGAAACTTTTCTGGTGAAAACCACACAATGGATTCCTATGGAAGGAAATACAAGTTACTGGAAAGTACGCTTAGAATTACTTTTCAGGGTCAGTGCTGGACTAAAAGATGCAGCACTGGGTTCTCTCCTGATAACAGGTGAGTAAATCAGAATTCGTAGTTCAGCTGATTTTAGAGGAATAATTGTACGTTTCAAAAATGGACACAGAAACTTTTCTGGTGAAAACCACACAATGGATTCCTATGGAAGGAAATACAAGTTACTGGTAAGTACGCTTAGAATTACTTTTCAGGGTCAGTGCTGGGCTAAAAGATGCAGCACTGGGTTCTCTCCTGATAACAGGTGAGTAAATCGGAATTCGTAGTTCGGCTGATTTTAGAGGAATATTTGTACGTTTTAAAAATGGGCACTTAGAATCTTTTCTGGCGAAAACCACACAATGGATTCCTATGGAAGGAAATACAAGTTACTGGTAAGTTCGCTTAGAATTACTTTTCAGAGTCACTGCTGATCTAAACCATGCAGCACTGGGTTCTCTCCTGATAACAGGTGAGTAAATCAGAATTCGTACATCGGCTGATTTTAGAGGAATATTTGTAAGTTTCAAAAATGGACACTTAGAAACTTTTCTGGTGAAAACCACACAATAGATTCCTATGGAAGGAAATACAAGTTACTGGTAAGTACGCTTAGAATTACTTTTTAGGGTCAGTGCTGTACTAAAAGATGCAGCACTGGGTTCTCGCCTGATAACAGGTGAGTAAATCGGAATTTGTAGTTCGGCTGATTTTAAAGGAATATTTGTACGTTTCAAAAATGGACACTCACAAACTTTTCTGGGGAAAACCACACAATGGATTCCTATGAAAGGAAATACAAGTTACTGGTAAGTACGCTTAGAATTACTTTTCAGGGTCAGTGCTGGGCTAAAAGATGCAGCACTGGGTTCTCTCATGATAACAGGTGAGTAAATCGGAATTCGTAGTTTGGCTGATTTTAGAGGAATATTTGTACGTTTTAAAAATGGGCACTTAGAAACTTTTCTGGTGAAAACCACATAATGGATTCCTATGGAAGGAAATACAAGTTACTGGAAAGTACGCTTATAATTACTTTTCAGCGTCAGTGCTGGTCTAAAAGATGCAGCACTGGGTTCTCTCCTGATAAAAGGTGAGTAAATCAGAATTCGTACTTTGGCTGATTTTAGAGGAATATTTGTAAGTTTCAAAAATAGACAATTAGAAACTTTTCTGGTGAAAACCACACAATGGATTCCTATGGAAGGAAATACAAGTTACTGGAAAGTACGCTTAGAATTACTTTTCAGGGTCAGTGCTGGACTAAAAGATGCAGCACTGGGTTCTCTCCTGATAACAGGTGAGTAAATCAGAATTCGTAGTTCAGCTGATTTTAGAGGAATAATTGTACGTTTCAAAAATGGACACAGAAACTTTTCTGGTGAAAACCACACAATGGATTCCCATGGAAGGAAATACAAGTTACTGGTAAGTACGCTTAGAATTACTTTTCAGGGTCAGTGCTGGGCTAAAAGATGCAGCACCGGGTTCTCTCCTGATAACAGGTGAGTAAATCAGAATTCGTAGTTCAGCTGATTTTAGAGGAATAATTGTACGTTTCAAAAATGGACACAGAAACTTTTCTGGTGAAAACCACACAATGGATTCCTATGGAAGGAAATACAAGTTACTGGTAAGTACGCTTAGAATTACTTTTCAGGGTCAGTGCTGGGCTAAAAGATGCAGCACTGGGTTCTCTCCTGATAACAGGTGAGTAAATCAGAATTCGTAGTTCGGCTGATTTTAGACGAATATTTGTACGTTTTAAAAATGGGCACTTAGAATCTTTTCTGGCGAAAACCACACAATGGATTCCTATGGAAGGAAATACAAGTTACTGGTAAGTACGCTTAGAATTACTTTTCAGAGTCAGTGCTGGTCTAAAAGATGCAGCACTGGGATCTCTCCTGATAACAGGTGAGTAAATCGGAATTTGTAGTTCGGCTGATATTAAAGGAATATTTGTGTGTTTCAAAAATGGACACTTAGAAACTTTTCTGGTGAAAACCACACAATGGATTCCTATGGAAAGAAATACAAGTTACTGGTAAGTACGCTTAAAATTACTTTTCAGGGTCAGTGCTGGGCTGAAAGATGCAGCACTGGGTTCTCTCCTGATAACAGGTGAGTAAATCGGAATTCGTAGTTCGACTGATTTTAGAGGAATATTTGTACATTTCAAAAATGGACACAGAAACTTTTCTGGTGAAAACCACACAATGGATTCCTATGGAAGGAAATACAAGTTACTGGAAAGTAAGCTTAGAATTACTTTTCAGGGTCAGTGCTGGACTAAAAGATGCAGCACTGGGTTCTCTCCTGATAACAGGTGAGTAAATCGGAATTCGTAGTTTGGCTGATCTTAGATGAATATTTGTACATTTCAAAAATGGACACAGAAACTTTTCTGGTGAAAACCACACAATGGATTCCTATGGAAAGAAATACAAGTTACTGGTAAGTACGCCTAGAATTACTGTTCAGGGTCAGTGCTGGGCTGAAAGATGCAGCACTGGGTTCTCTCCTGATAACAGGTTAGTAAATCGGAATTCGTAGTTCGGCTGATTTTAGAGGAATATTTGTACGTTTCAAAATTGCACACTTATCTGGTGAAAACCACACAAAGGATTCCTATGGAATGAAATACAAGTTACTGGTAAGTACGCTTAGAATTACTTTTTAGAGTCAGTGCTGGTCTAAAAGATGCAGCACTGGGTTCTCTCCTGATAACAGGTGAGTAAATCGGAATTCGTAGTTCAGCTGATTTTAGAGGAATATTTGTACCTTTCAAAATTGGACACTTAGAAACTTTTCTGGTGAAAACCACACAATGGATTCCTATGGAAGGAAATACAAGTTACTGGTAAATACGCTTAGAATTACTTTTCAGGGTCAGTACTGGGCAGAAATATGTAGCAGTGGGTTCTCTCCTGATAACAGGTGAGTAAATCGGAATTCGTTGTTCGGCTGATTTTAGAAGAATATTTGTACGTTTCAAAAATGGACACTTAGAAACTTTTCTGGTGAAAACCACACAATAGATTCCTATGGAAGGAAATACAAGTTACTGGAAAGTACGCTTAGAATTACTTTTCAGGGTCAGTGCTGGACTAAAAGATACAGCACTGGGTTCTCTCCTGATAACAGGTGAGTAAATCGGAATTCGTAGTTCGGCTGATCTTAGATGAATATTTGTACATTTCAAAAATGGACACAGAAACTTTTCTGGTGAAAACCACACAATGGTTTCCTATGGAAAGAAATACAAGTTACTGGTAAGTACGCCTAGAATTACTGTTCAGGGTCAGTGGTGGGCTGAAAGATGCAGCACTGGGTTCTCTCCTGATAACAGGTGAGTAAATCGGAATTCGTAGTTCGGCTGATTTTAGAGGAATATTTGTACGTTTCAAAATTGCACACTTATCTGGTGAAAACCACACAAAGGATTCCTATGGAATGAAATACAAGTTACTGGTAAGTACGCTTAGAATTACTTTTCAGAGTCAGTGCTGGTCTAAAAGATGCAGCACTGGGTTCTCTCCTGATAACAGGTGAGTAAATCGGAATTCGTAGTTCAGCTGATTTTAGAGGAATATTTGTACCTTTCAAAATTGGATACTTAGAAACTTTTCTGGTGAAAACCACACAATGGATTCAGAGTCAGTGCTGGTCTAAACCATGCAGCACTGGGTTCTCTCCTGATAAGTGAGTAAATCGGAATTTGTAGTTCGGCTGATTTTATAGGAATATTTGTACGTTTCAAAAATGGACACTTAGAAACTTTTCTGGTGAAAACCACACAATGGATTCCTATGGAAGGAAATACAAGTTAGTGGTAAGTACGCTTAGAATTACTTTTCAGAGTCAGTGCTGGTCTAAACCATGCAGCACTGGGTTCTCTCCTGATAACAAGTGAGTAAATCGGAATTTGTAGTTCGGCTGATTTTATAGGAATATTTGTACGTTTCAAAAATGGACACTTAAAAACTTTTCTGGTGAAAACCACACAATGGATTCCTATGGAAGGAAATACAAGTTACTGGTAAGTACGCTTGTACGCTTAGAATTACTTTTCAGCGTCAGTGCTGGTCTAAAAGATGCAGCACTGGGTTCTCTCCTGATAAAAGGTGAGTAAATCAGAATTCGTACTTCGGCTGATTTTAGAGGAATATTTGTAAGTTTCAAAAATGGACACTTAGAAACTTTTCTGGTGAAAACCACACAATGGAATCCTATGGAAGGAAATACAAGTTACTGGAAAGTACGCTTAAAATTACTTTTCAGGGTCAGTGCTGGACTAAAAGATGCAGCACTGGGTTCTCTCCTGATAACAGGTGAGTTAATCAGAATTCGTAGTTCGGCTGATTTTAGAGGAATATTTGTACATTTCAAAAATGGACACAGAAACTTTTCTGGTGAAAACCACACAATGGATTCCTATGGAAGGAAATACAAGTTACTGGTAAGTACGCTTAGAATTACTTTTCAGGGTCAGTGCTGGGCTAAAAGATGCAGCACTGGGTTCTCTCCTGATAACAGGTGAGTAAATCGGAATTCGTAGTTCGGCTGATTTTAGAGGAATATTTGTACGTTTTAAAAATGGGCACTTAGAAACTTTTCTGCTGAAAATTACATAATGGATTCCTATGGAAGGAAATACAAGTTACTGGAAAGTACGCTTAGAATTACTTTTCAGGGTCAGTGCTGGACTAAAAGATGCAGCACTGGGTTCTCTCCTGATAACAGGTGAGTAAATCAGAATTCGTAGTTCGGCTGATCTTAGATGAATATTTGTACATTTCAAAAATGGACACAGAAACTTTTCTGGTGAAAACCACACAATGGATTCCTATGGAAAGAAATACAAGTTACTGGTAAGTACGCCTAGAATTACTGTTCAGGGTCAGTGCTGGGCTGAAAGATGCAGCACTGGGTTCTCTCCTGATAACAGGTGAGTAAATCGGAATTCGTAGTTCGGCTGATTTTAGAGGAATATTTGTACGTTTTAAAAATGGGCACTTAGAATCTTTTCTGGCGAAAACCACACAATGGATTCCTATGGAATGAAATACAAGTTACTGGTAAGTACCCTTAGAAAATACTTTTCAGGGACAGTGCTGGACTAAAAGATGCAGCACTGGGTTCTCTCCTGATAACAGGTGAGTAAATCAGAATTCGTACTTTGGCTGATTTTAGAGGAAGATTTGTATGTTTCAAAAATGGACACAGAAACTTTTCTGGTGAAAACCACACAATGGATTCCTATGGAAGGAAATACAAGTTACTGGTAAGTACGCTTAGAATTACTTTTCAGAGTCAGTGCTGGTCTAAAAGATGCAGCACTGGGATCTCTCCTGATAACAGGTGAGTAAATCGGAATTTGTAGTTCGGCTGATATTAAAGGAATGTTTGTGCGTTTTAAAAATGGACACAGAATCTTTTCTGGTGAAAACCACACAATGGATTTCTATGGAAAGAAATACAAGTTACTGGTAAGTACGCTTAAAATTACTTTTCAGGGTCAGTGCTGGGCTGAAAGATGCAGCACTGGGTTCTCTCCTGATAACAGGTGAGTAAATCGGAATTCGTAGTTCGGCTGATTTTAGAGGAATATTTGTACGATTCCAAATTGGACACTTATCTGGTGAAAACCACACAAAAGGATTCCAATGGAAGGAAATACAAGTTACTGGTAAGTACGCTTAGAATTACTTTTCAGGGTCAGTGCTGGGCTAAAAGATGCAGCACTGGGTTCTCTCCTGATAACAGGTGAGTAAATCGGAATTCGTTGGTCGGCTGATTTTAGAGGAATATTTGTACGTTTCAAAATTGGACACTTATCTGGTGAAAACCACACAAAAGGATTCCAATGGAAGGAAATACAAGTTACTGGTAAGTACGCTTAGAATTACTTCTCAGAGTCAGTGCTGGTCTAAAAGATGCAGCACTGGGTTCTCTCCTGATAATAGGTGAGTAAATCGGAATTCGTACTTCGGCTGATTTTAGAGGAATATTTGTAAGTTTCAAAAATGGACACTTAGAAACTTTTCTGGTGAAAACCACACAATGGATTCCTATGGAAGGAAATACAAGTTACTGGAAAGTACGCTTAGAATTACTTTTCAGGGTCAGTGCTGGACTAAAAGATGCAGCACTGGGTTCTCTCCTGATAACAGGTGAGTAAATCGAAATTTGTAGTTCGGCTGATTTTAGATGAATAATTGTACGTTTCAAAAATGGACATGGAAACTTTTCTGGTGAAAACCACACAATGGATTCCTATGAAAGGGAATACAAGTTACTGGTAAGTACGCTTAGAATTACTTTTCAGGGTCATTGCTGGGCTAAAAGATGCAGCACTGGGTTCTCTCCTGATAACAGGTGAGTAAATCGGAATTCGTAGTTCGGCTGATTTTAGAGGATTATTTGTACGTATCAAAATTGGACACTAAGAAACTTTTCTGGTGAAAACCACACAATGGATTCCGATGCAAGGAAATACAAGTTACTGGTAAGTACGCTTAGAATTACTTTTCAGGGTCAGTGCTGGGCTAAAAGATGCAGCACTGGGTTCTCTCCTGATAACAGGTGAGTAAATCAGAATTCGTACTTCGGCTGATTTTGGAGGAATATGTGTAAGTTTAAAAAATGGACACTTAGAAACTTTTCTGGTGAAAACCACACAATGGATTCCTATGGCAGGAAATACAAGTTACTGGTAAGTACGCTTAGAATTACTTTTTAGGGTCAGTGCTGGACTAAAAGATGCAGCACTGGGTTCTCGCCTGATAACAGGTGAGTAAATCGGAATTTGTAGTTCGGCTGATTTTAAAGGAATATTTGTACGTTTCAAAAATGGACACTTACAAACTTTTCTGGTGAAAACCACACAATGGATTCCTAGGAAAGGAAACACAAGTTACTGGTAAGTACGCTTAGAATTACTTTTCAGGGTCAGTGCTGGGCTAAAAGATGCAGCACTGGGTTCTCTCCTGATAACAGGTGAGTAAATCAGAATTCGTACTTCGGCTGATTTTAGAGGAATATTTGTAAGTTTCAAAAATGGACAATAAGAAACTTTTCTGGTGAAAACCACACAATGGATTCCTATGGAAGGAAATACAAGTTACTGGAAAGTACGCTTAGAATTACTTTTCAGGGTCAGTGCTGGACTAAAAGATGCAGCACTGGGTTCTCTCCTGATAACAGGTGAGTAAATCAGAATTCGTAGTTCAGCTGATTTTAGAGGAATAATTGTACGTTTCAAAAATGGACACAGAAACTTTTCTGGTGAAAATCACACAATGGATTCCTATGGAAGGAAATATAAGTTACTGGTAAGTACGCTTAGAATTACTTTTCAGGGTCAGTGCTGGGCTAAAAGATGCAGCACTGGGTTCTCTCCTGATAACAGGTGAGTAAATCGGAATTCGTAGTTCGGCTGATTTTAGAGGAATATTTGTACGTTTTAAAAATGGGCACTTAGAATCTTTTCTGGCGAAAACCACACAATGGATTCCTATGGAATGAAATACAAGTTACTGGTAAGTACCCTTAGAAAATACTTTTCAGGGACAGTGCTGGACTAAAAGATGCAGCACTGGGTTCTCTCCTGATAACAGGTGAGTAAATCAGAATTCGTACTTTGGCTGATTTTAGAGGAAGATTTGTATGTTTCAAAAATGGACACAGAAACTTTTCTGGTGAAAACCACACAATGGATTCCTATGGAAGGAAATACAAGTTACTGGTAAGTACGCTTAGAATTACTTTTCAGAGTCAGTGCTGGTCTAAAAGATGCAGCACTGGGATCTCTCCTGATAACAGGTGAGTAAATCGGAATTTGTAGTTCGGCTGATATTAAAGGAATATTTGTGCGTTTCAAAAATGGACACAGAAACTTTTCTGGTGAAAACCACACAATGGATTCCTATGGAAAGAAATACAAGTTACTGGTAAGTACGCTTAAAATTACTTTTCAGGGTCAGTGCTGGGCTGAAAGATGCAGCACTGGGTTCTCTCCTGATAACAGGTGAGTAAATCGGAATTCGTAGTTCGGCTGATTTTAGAGGAATATTTGTACGTTTCAAAATTGGACACTTATCTGGTGAAAACCACACAAAGGATTCCAATGGAAGGAAATACAAGTTACTGGTAAGTACGCTTAGAATTACTTTTCAGAGTCAGTGCTGGTCTAAACCATGCAGCACTGGGTTCTCTCCTGATAACAAGTGAGTAAATCGGAATTTGTAGTTCGGCTGATTTTATAGGAATATTTGTACGTTTCAAAAATGGACACTTAGAAAGTTTTCTGGTGAAAACCACATAATGGACTCCTATGGAAGGAAATACAAGTTACTGGTAAGTACGCTTAGAATTACTTTTCAGAGTCAGTGCTGGTCTAAACCATGCAGCACTGGGTTCTCTCCTGATAACAAGTGAGTAAATCGGAATTTGTAGTTCGGCTGATTTTATAGGAATATTTGTACGTTTCAAAAATGGACACTTAAAAACTTTTCTGGTGAAAACCACACAATGGATTCCTATGGAAGGAAATACAAGTTACTGGTAAGTACGCTTGTACGCTTAGAATTACTTTTCAGCGTCAGTGCTGGTCTAAAAGATGCAGCACTGGGTTCTCTCCTGATAAAAGGTGAGTAAATCAGAATTCGTACTTCGGCTGATTTTAGAGGAATATTTGTAAGTTTCAAAAATGGACACTTAGAAACTTTTCTGGTGAAAACCACACAATGGAATCCTATGGAAGGAAATACAAGTTACTGGAAAGTACACTTAGAATTACTTTTCAGGGTCAGTGCTGGACTAAAAGATGCAGCACAGGGTTCTCTCCTGATAACAGGTGAGTTAATCGGAATTCGTAGTTCGGCTGATTTTAGAGGAATATTTGTACATTTCAAAAATGGACACAGAAACTTTTCTGGTGAAAACCACACAATGGATTCCTATGGAAGGAAATACAAGTTACTGGAAAGTACGCTTAGAATTACTTTTCAGGGTCAGTGCTGGACTAAAAGATGCAGCACTGGGTTCTCTCCTGATAACAGGTGAGTAAATCGGAATTCGTAGTTTGGCTGATCTTAGATTAATATTTGTACATTTTAAAAATGGACACAGAAACTTTTCTGGTGAAAACCACACAATGGATTCCTATGGAAAGAAATACAAGTTACTGGTAAGTACGCCTAGAATTACTGTTCAGGGTCAGTGCTGGGCTGAAAGATGCAGCACTGGGTTCTCTCCTGATAACAGGTGAGTAAATCGGAATTCGTAGTTCGGCTGATTTTAGAGGAATATTTGTACGTTTCAAAATTGCACACTTATCTGGTGAAAACCACACAAAGGATTCCTATGGAATGAAATACAAGTTACTGGTAAGTACGCTTAGAATTACTTTTTAGAGTCAGTGCTTGTCTAAAAGATGCAGCACTGGGTTCTCTCCTGATAACAGGTGAGTAAATCGGAATTCGTAGTTCAGCTGATTTTAGAGGAATATTTGTACCTTTCAAAATTGGACACTTAGAAACTTTTCTGGTGAAAACCACACAATGGATTCCTATGGAAGGAAATACAAGTTACTGGTAAATACGCTTAGAATTACTTTTCAGGGTCAGTACTGGGCAGAAAGATGTAGCAGTGGGTTCTCTCCTGATAACAGGTGAGTAAATCGGAATTCGTTGTTCGGCTGATTTTAGAGGAATATTTGTAAGTTTCAAAAATGGACACTTAGAAACTTTTCTGGTGAAAACCACACAATGGATTCCTATGGAAGGAAATACAAGTTACTGGAAAGTACGCTTAGAATTACTTTTCAGGGTCAGTGCTGGACTAAAAGATGCAGCACTGGGTTCTCTCCTGATAACAGGTGAGTAAATCGGAATTCGTAGTTCGGCTGATCTTAGATGAATATTTGTACATTTCAAAAATGGACACAGAAACTTTTCTGGTGAAAACCACACAATGGATTCCTATGGAAAGAAATACAAGTTACTGGTAAGTACGCCTAGAATTACTGTTCAGGGTCAGTGGTGGGCTGAAAGATGCAGCACTGGGTTCTCTCCTGATAACAGGTGAGTAAATCGGAATTCGTAGTTCGGCTGATTTTAGAGGAATATTTGTACGTTTCAAAATTGCACACTTATCTGGTGAAAACCACACAAAGGATTCCTATGGAATGAAATACAAGTTACTGGTAAGTACGCTTAGAATTACTTTTCAGAGTCAGTGCTGGTCTAAAAGATGCAGCACTGGGTTCTCTCCTGATAACAGGTGAGTAAATCGGAATTCGTAGTTCAGCTGATTTTAGAGGAATATTTGTACCTTTCAAAATTGGACACTTAGAAACTTTTCTGGTGAAAACCACACAATGGATTCAGAGTCAGTGCTGGTCTAAACCATGCAGCACTGGGTTCTCTCCTGATAACAAGTGAGTAAATCGGAATTTGTAGTTCGGCTGATTTTATAGGAATATTTGTACGTTTCAAAAATGGACACTTAGAAACTTTTCTGGTGAAAACCACACAATGGATTCCTATGGAAGGAAATACAAGTTAGTGGTAAGTACGCTTAGAACTACTTTTCAGGGTCAGTGCTGGACTAAAAGATGCAGCACTGGGTTCTCTCCTGATAACAGGTGAGTTAATCGGAATTCGTAGTTCGGCTGATTTTAGAGGAATATTTGTACATTTCAAAAATGGACACAGAAACTTTTCTGTTGAAAACCACACAATGGATTCCTATGGAAGGAAATACAAGTTACTGGTAAGTACGCTTAGAATTACTTTTCAGGGTCAGTGCGGGGCTAAAAGATGCAGCACTGGGTTCTCTCCTGATAACAGGTGAGTAAATCGGAATTCGTTGTTCGGCTGATTTTAGAGGAATATTTGTACGTTTCAAAAATGGACACTTAGAAACTTTTCTGGTGAAAACCACACAATGGATTCCTATGGAAGGAAATACAAGTTACTGGAAAGTACGCTTAGAATTAATTTTCAGGGTCAGTGCTGGACTAAAAGATGCAGCACTGGGTTCTCTCCTGATAACAGGTGAGTAAATCGGAATTCGTAGTTCGGCTGATCTTAGATGAATATTTGTACATTTCAAAAATGGACACAGAAACTTTTCTGGTGAAAACCACACAATGGATTCCTATGGAAAGAAATACAAGTTACTGGTAAGTATGCCTAGAATTACTGTTCAGGGTCAGTGCTGGGCTGAAAGATGCAGCACTGGGTTCTCTCCTGATAACAGGTGAGTAAATCGGAATTCGTAGTTCGGCTGATTTTAGAGGAATATTTGTACGTTTCAAAATTGCACACTTATCTGGTGAAAACCACACAAAGGATTCCTATGGAATGAAATACAAGTTACTGGTAAGTACGCTTAGAATTACTTTTCAGAGTCAGTGCTGGTCTAAAAGATGCAGCACTGGGTTCTCTCCTGATAACAGGTGAGTAAATCGGAATTCGTAGTTCAGCTGATTTTAGAGGAATATTTGTACCTTTCAAAATTGGACACTTAGAAACTTTTCTGGTGAAAACCACACAATGGATTCCTATGGAAGGAAATACAAGTTACTGGTAAATACGCTTAGAATTACTTTTCAGGGTCAGTACTGGGCAGAAAGATGTAGCAGTGGGTTCTCTCCTGATAACAGGTGAGTAAATCGGAATTCGTTGTTCGGCTGATTTTAGAGGAATATTTGTACGTTTCAAAAATGGACACTTAGAAACTTTTCTGGTGAAAACCACACAATGGATTCCTATGGAAGGAAATACAAGTTACTGGTAAGTACGCTTAGAATTACTTTTCAGCGTCAGTGCTGGTCTAAAAGATGCAGCACTGGGTTCTCTCCTGATAAAAGGTGAGTAAATCAGAATTCGTAGTTCGGCTGATTTATAGGAATATTTGTACGTATAAAAATTGGACACTAAGAAACTTTTCTGGTGAAAACCACACAATGGATTCCGATGCAAGGAAATACAAGTTACTGGTAAGTACGCTTAGAAAATACTTTTCAGGGACAGTGCTGGACTAAAAGATGCAGCACTGGGTTCTCTCCTGATAACAGGTGAGTAAATCGGAATTTGTAGTTCAGCTCATTTTAGAGGAATATTTGTACGTTTCAAAAATGGACACTTAGAAACTTTTCTGCTCAAAACCACACAATGGATTCCTATGGAATGAAATACAAGTTACTGGTAAGTACACTTAGAATTACTTTTCACGGTCAGTGTTGGACTAAAAGATGGAGCACTGGGTTCTCTCCTGATAACAGTTGAGTAAATCAGAATTCGTACTTCGGCTGATTTTAGAGGAATATTTGTAAGTTTCAAAAATGGACACAGAAACTTTTCTGGTGAAAACCACACAATGGATTCCTATTAAAGGAAATACAAGTTACTGGTAAGTACGCTTAGAATTACTTTTCAGGGTCAGTGCTGGGATTAAAGATGCAGCACTGGGTTCTCTCCTGATCACAGGTGAGTAAATCGGAATTAGTAGTTCGGCTGATTTTAGAGGAATATTTGTACGTTTCAAAATTGGACACTTATCTGCTGAAAACCACACAAAGGATTCCTATGGAAGGAAATATAAGTTACTGGTAAGTACGCTTAGAACTACTTCTCAGAGTCAGTGCTGTTCTAAAAGATGCAGCACTGGGTTCTCTCCTGATAACAGGTGAGTAAATCGGAATTCGTAGTTCGGCTGATTTTAGAGGAATATTTGTACGTTTCAAAAACTGGACACTTAGAAACTTTTCTGGTGAAAACCACACAATGGATTCCTATGGAAGGAAATACAAGTTACTGGTAAGTTCGCTTAGAATTACTTTTCAGAGTCACTGCTGATCTAAACCATGCAGCACTGGGTTCTCTCCTGATAACAGGTGAGTAAATCAGAATTCGTACTTCGGCTGATTTTAGAGGAATATTTGTAAGTTTCAAAAATGGACACTTAGAAACTTTTCTGGTGAAAACCACACAATAGATTCCTATGGAAGGAAATACAAGTTACTGGTAAGTATGCTTAGAATTACTTTTTAGGGTCAGTGCTGGACTAAAAGATGCAGCACTGGGTTCTCGCCTGATAACAGGTGAGTAAATCGGAATTTGTAGTTTGGCTGATTTTAAAGGAATATTTGTACGTTTCAAAAATGGACACTTACAAACTTTTCTGGTGAAAACCACACAATGGATTCCTATGAAAGGAAATACAAGTTACTGGTAAGTACGCTTAGTATTACTTTTCAGGGTCAGTGCTGGGCTAAAAGATGCAGCACTGGGTTCTCTCCTGATAACAGGTGAGTAAATCGGAATTCGTAGTTTGGTTGATTTTAGAGGAATATTTGTACATTTTAAAAATGGGCACTTAGAAACTTTTCTGGTGAAAACCTTATAATGGATTCCTATGGAAGGAAATACAAGTTACTGGAAAGTACGCTTATAATTACTTTTCAGCGTCAGTGCTGGTCTAAAAGATGCAGCACTGGGTTCTCTCCTGATAAAAGGTGAGTAAATCAGAATTCGTACTTTGGCTGATTTTAGAGGAATATTTGTAAGTTTCAAAAATGGACACTTAGAAACTTTTCTGGTGAAAACCACACAATGGAATCCTATGGAAGGAAATACAAGTTACTGGAAAGTACGCTTAGAATTACTTTTCAGGGTCAGTGCTGGACTAAAAGATGCAGCACTGGGTTCTCTCCTGATAACAGGTGAGTTAATCGGAATTCGTACTTCGGCTGATTTTAGAAGAATATTTGTACATTTCAAAAATGGACACAGAAACTTTTCTGTTGAAAACCACACAATGGATTCCTATGGAAGGAAATACAAGTTACTGGTAAGTACGCTTAGAATTACTTTTTTCAGGGTCAGTGCGGGGCTAAAAGATGCAGCACTGGGTTCTCTCCTGATAACAGGTGAGTAAATCGGAATTCGTAGTTCAGCTGATTTTAGAGGAATATTTGTACCTTTCAAAATTGGACACTTAGAAACTTTTCTGGTGAAAACCACACAATGGATTCAGAGTCAGTGCTGGTTTAAACCATGCAGCACTGGGTTCTCTCCTGATAACAAGTGAGTAAATCGGAATTTGTAGTTCGGCTGATTTTATAGGAATATTTGTACGTTTCAAAAATGGACACTTAGAAACTTTTCTGGTGAAAACCACACAATGGATTCCTATGGAAGGAAATACAAGTTAGTGGTAAGTACGCTTAGAACTACTTTTCAGGGTCAGTGCTGGACTAAAAGATGCAGCACTGGGTTCTCTCCTGATAACAGGTGAGTTAATCGGAATTCGTAGTTCGGCTGATTTTAGAGGAATATTTGTACATTTCAAAAATGGACACAGAAACTTTTCTGTTGAAAACCACACAATGGATTCCTATGGAAGGAAATACAATTACTGGTAAGTACGCTTAGAATTACTTTTCAGGGTCAGTGCGGGGCTAAAAGATGCAGCACTGGGTTCTCTCCTGATAACAGGTGAGTAAATCGGAATTCGTTGTTCGGCTGATTTTAGAGGAATATTTGTACGTTTCAAAAATGGACACTTAGAAACTTTTCTGGTGAAAACCACACAATGGATTCCTATGGAAGGAAATACAAGTTACTGGAAAGTACGCTTAGAATTAATTTTCAGGGTCAGTGCTGGACTAAAAGATGCAGCACTGGGTTCTCTCCTGATAACAGGTGAGTAAATCGGAATTCGTAGTTCGGCTGATCTTAGATGAATATTTGTACATTTCAAAAATGGACACAGAAACTTTTCTGGTGAAAACCACACAATGGATTCCTATGGAAAGAAATACAAGTTACTGGTAAGTACGCCTAGAATACTGTTCAGGGTCAGTGCTGGGCTGAAAGATGCAGCACTGGGTTCTCTCCTGATAACAGGTGAGTAAATCGGAATTCGTAGTTCGGCTGATTTTAGAGGAATATTTGTACGTTTCAAAATTGCACACTTATCTGGTGAAAACCACACAAAGGATTCCTATGGAATGAAATACAAGTTACTGGTAAGTACGCTTAGAATTACTTTTCAGAGTCAGTGCTGGTCTAAAAGATGCAGCACTGGGTTCTCTCCTGATAACAGGTGAGTAAATCGGAATTCGTAGTTCAGCTGATTTTAGAGGAATATTTGTACCTTTCAAAATTGGACACTTAGAAACTTTTCTGGTGAAAACCACACAATGGATTCCTATGGAAGGAAATACAAGTTACTGGTAAATACGCTTAGAATTACTTTTCAGGGTCAGTACTGGGCAGAAAGATGTAGCAGTGGGTTCTCTCCTGATAACAGGTGAGTAAATCGGAATTCGTTGTTCGGCTGATTTTAGAGGAATATTTGTACGTTTCAAAAATGGACACTTAGAAACTTTTCTGGTGAAAACCACACAATGGATTCCTATGGAAGGAAATACAAGTTACTGGTAAGTACGCTTAGAATTACTTTTCAGCGTCAGTGCTGGTCTAAAAGATGCAGCACTGGGTTCTCTCCTGATAAAAGGTGAGTAAATCAGAATTCGTAGTTCGGCTGATTTATAGGAATATTTGTACGTATAAAAATTGGACACTAAGAAACTTTTCTGGTGAAAACCACACAATGGATTCCGATGCAAGGAAATACAAGTTACTGGTAAGTACGCTTAGAAAATACTTTTCAGGGACAGTGCTGGACTAAAAGATGCAGCACTGGGTTCTCTCCTGATAACAGGTGAGTAAATCGGAATTTGTAGTTCAGCTCATTTTAGAGGAATATTTGAACGTTTCAAAAATGGACACTTAGAAACTTTTCTGCTCAAAACCACACAATGGATTCCTATGGAATGAAATACAAGTTACTGGTAAGTACACTTAGAATTACTTTTCACGGTCAGTGTTGGACTAAAAGATGGAGCACTGGGTTCTCTCCTGATAACAGTTGAGTAAATCAGAATTCGTACTTCGGCTGATTTTAGAGGAATATTTGTAAGTTTCAAAAATGGACACAGAAACTTTTCTGGTGAAAACCACACAATGGATTCCTATTAAAGGAAATACAAGTTACTGGTAAGTACGCTTAGAATTACTTTTCAGGGTCAGTGCTGGGATTAAAGATGCAGCACTGGGTTCTCTCCTGATCACAGGTGAGTAAATCGGAATTAGTAGTTCGGCTGATTTTAGAGGAATATTTGTACGTTTCAAAATTGGACACTTATCTGCTGAAAACCACACAAAGGATTCCTATGGAAGGAAATATAAGTTACTGGTAAGTACGCTTAGAACTACTTCTCAGAGTCAGTGCTGTTCTAAAAGATGCAGCACTGGGTTCTCTCCTGATAACAGGTGAGTAAATCGGAATTCGTAGTTCGGCTGATTTTAGAGGAATATTTGTACGTTTCAAAAACTGGACACTTAGAAACTTTTCTGGTGAAAACCACACAATGGATTCCTATGGAAGGAAATACAAGTTACTGGTAAGTTCGCTTAGAATTACTTTTCAGAGTCACTGCTGATCTAAACCATGCAGCACTGGGTTCTCTCCTGATAACAGGTGAGTAAATCAGAATTCGTACTTCGGCTGATTTTAGAGGAATATTTGTAAGTTTCAAAAATGGACACTTAGAAACTTTTCTGGTGAAAACCACACAATAGATTCCTATGGAAGGAAATACAAGTTACTGGTAAGTATGCTTAGAATTACTTTTTAGGGTCAGTGCTGGACTAAAAGATGCAGCACTGGGTTCTCGCCTGATAACAGGTGAGTAAATCGGAATTTGTAGTTTGGCTGATTTTAAAGGAATATTTGTACGTTTCAAAAATGGACACTTACAAACTTTTCTGGTGAAAACCACACAATGGATTCCTATGAAAGGAAATACAAGTTACTGGTAAGTACGCTTAGAATTACTTTTCAGGGTCAGTGCTGGGCTAAAAGATGCAGCACTGGGTTCTCTCCTGATAACAGGTGAGTAAATCGGAATTCGTAGTTTGGCTGATTTTAGAGGAATATTTGTACATTTTAAAAATGGGCACTTAGAAACTTTTCTGGTGAAAACCTTATAATGGATTCCTATGGAAGGAAATACAAGTTACTGGAAAGTACGCTTATAATTACTTTTCAGCGTCAGTGCTGGTCTAAAAGATGCAGCACTGGGTTCTCTCCTGATAAAAGGTGAGTAAATCAGAATTCGTACTTTGGCTGATTTTAGAGGAATATTTGTAAGTTTCAAAAATGGACACTTAGAAACTTTTCTGGTGAAAACCACACAATGGAATCCTATGGAAGGAAATACAAGTTACTGGAAAGTACGCTTAGAATTACTTTTCAGGGTCAGTGCTGGACTAAAAGATGCAGCACTGGGTTCTCTCCTGATAACAGGTGAGTTAATCGGAATTCGTACTTCGGCTGATTTTAGAAGAATATTTGTACATTTCAAAAATGGACACAGAAACTTTTCTGTTGAAAACCACACAATGGATTCCTATGGAAGGAAATACAAGTTACTGGTAAGTACGCTTAGAATTACTTTTTTCAGGGTCAGTGCGGGGCTAAAAGATGCAGCACTGGGTTCTCTCCTGATAACAGGTGAGTAAATCGGAATTCGTAGTTCAGCTGATTTTAGAGGAATATTTGTACCTTTCAAAATTGGACACTTAGAAACTTTTCTGGTGAAAACCACACAATGGATTCAGAGTCAGTGCTGGTTTAAACCATGCAGCACTGGGTTCTCTCCTGATAACAAGTGAGTAAATCGGAATTTGTAGTTCGGCTGATTTTATAGGAATATTTGTACGTTTCAAAAATGGACACTTAGAAACTTTTCTGGTGAAAACCACACAATGGATTCCTATGGAAGGAAATACAAGTTAGTGGTAAGTACGCTTAGAACTACTTTTCAGGGTCAGTGCTGGACTAAAAGATGCAGCACTGGGTTCTCTCCTGATAACAGGTGAGTTAATCGGAATTCGTAGTTCGGCTGATTTTAGAGGAATATTTGTACATTTCAAAAATGGACACAGAAACTTTTCTGTTGAAAACCACACAATGGATTCCTATGGAAGGAAATACAAGTTACTGGTAAGTACGCTTAGAATTACTTTTCAGGGTCAGTGCGGGGCTAAAAGATGCAGCACTGGGTTCTCTCCTGATAACAGGTGAGTAAATCGGAATTCGTTGTTCGGCTGATTTTAGAGGAATATTTGTACGTTTCAAAAATGGACACTTAGAAACTTTTCTGGTGAAAACCACACAATGGATTCCTATGGAAGGAAATACAAGTTACTGGAAAGTACGCTTAGAATTAATTTTCAGGGTCAGTGCTGGACTAAAAGATGCAGCACTGGGTTCTCTCCTGATAACAGGTGAGTAAATCGGAATTCGTAGTTCGGCTGATCTTAGATGAATATTTGTACATTTCAAAAATGGACACAGAAACTTTTCTGGTGAAAACCACACAATGGATTCCTATGGAAAGAAATACAAGTTACTGGTAAGTACGCCTAGAATTACTGTTCAGGGTCAGTGCTGGGCTGAAAGATGCAGCACTGGGTTCTCTCCTGATAACAGGTGAGTAAATCGGAATTCGTAGTTCGGCTGATTTTAGAGGAATATTTGTACGTTTCAAAATTGCACACTTATCTGGTGAAAACCACACAAAGGATTCCTATGGAATGAAATACAAGTTACTGGTAAGTACGCTTAGAATTACTTTTCAGAGTCAGTGCTGGTCTAAAAGATGCAGCACTGGGTTCTCTCCTGATAACAGGTGAGTAAATCGGAATTCGTAGTTCAGCTGATTTTAGAGGAATATTTGTACCTTTCAAAATTGGACACTTAGAAACTTTTCTGGTGAAAACCACACAATGGATTCCTATGGAAGGAAATACAAGTTACTGGTAAATACGCTTAGAATTACTTTTCAGGGTCAGTACTGGGCAGAAAGATGTAGCAGTGGGTTCTCTCCTGATAACAGGTGAGTAAATCGGAATTCGTTGTTCGGCTGATTTTAGAGGAATATTTGTACGTTTCAAAAATGGACACTTAGAAACTTTTCTGGTGAAAACCACACAATGGATTCCTATGGAAGGAAATACAAGTTACTGGTAAGTACGCTTAGAATTACTTTTCAGCGTCAGTGCTGGTCTAAAAGATGCAGCACTGGGTTCTCTCCTGATAAAAGGTGAGTAAATCAGAATTCGTAGTTCGGCTGATTTATAGGAATATTTGTATGTATAAAAATTGGACACTAAGAAACTTTTCTGGTGAAAACCACACAATGGATTCCGATGCAAGGAAATACAAGTTACTGGTAAGTACGCTTAGAAAATACTTTTCAGGGACAGTGCTGGACTAAAAGATGCAGCACTGGGTTCTCTCCTGATAACAGGTGAGTAAATCGGAATTTGTAGTTCAGCTCATTTTAGAGGAATATTTGTACGTTTCAAAAATGGACACTTAGAAACTTTTCTGCTCAAAACCACACAATGGATTCCTATGGAATGAAATACAAGTTACTGGTAAGTACACTTAGAATTACTTTTCACGGTCAGTGTTGGACTAAAAGATGGAGCACTGGGTTCTCTCCTGATAACAGTTGAGTAAATCAGAATTCGTACTTCGGCTGATTTTAGAGGAATATTTGTAAGTTTCAAAAATGGACACAGAAACTTTTCTGGTGAAAACCACACAATGGATTCCTATTAAAGGAAATACAAGTTACTGGTAAGTACGCTTAGAATTACTTTTCAGGGTCAGTGCTGGGATTAAAGATGCAGCACTGGGTTCTCTCCTGATCACAGGTGAGTAAATCGGAATTAGTAGTTCGGCTGATTTTAGAGGAATATTTGTACGTTTCAAAATTGGACACTTATCTGCTGAAAACCACACAAAGGATTCCTATGGAAGGAAATATAAGTTACTGGTAAGTACGCTTAGAACTACTTCTCAGAGTCAGTGCTGTTCTAAAAGATGCAGCACTGGGTTCTCTCCTGATAACAGGTGAGTAAATCGGAATTCGTAGTTCGGCTGATTTTAGAGGAATATTTGTACGTTTCAAAAACTGGACACTTAGAAACTTTTCTGGTGAAAACCACACAATGGATTCCTATGGAAGGAAATACAAGTTACTGGTAAGTTCGCTTAGAATTACTTTTCAGAGTCACTGCTGATCTAAACCATGCAGCACTGGGTTCTCTCCTGATAACAGGTGAGTAAATCAGAATTCGTACTTCGGCTGATTTTAGAGGAATATTTGTAAGTTTCAAAAATGGACACTTAGAAACTTTTCTGGTGAAAACCACACAATAGATTCCTATGGAAGGAAATACAAGTTACTGGTAAGTACGCTTAGAATTACTTTTTAGGGTCAGTGCTGGACTAAAAGATGCAGCACTGGGTTCTCGCCTGATAACAGGTGAGTAAATCGGAATTTGTAGTTTGGCTGATTTTAAAGGAATATTTGTACGTTTCAAAAATGGACACTTACAAACTTTTCTGGTGAAAACCACACAATGGATTCCTATGAAAGGAAATACAAGTTACTGGTAAGTACGCTTAGAATTACTTTTCAGGGTCAGTGCTGGGCTAAAAGATGCAGCACTGGGTTCTCTCCTGATAACAGGTGAGTAAATCGGAATTCGTAGTTTGGCTGATTTTAGAGGAATATTTGTACATTTTAAAAATGGGCACTTAGAAACTTTTCTGGTGAAAACCTTATAATGGATTCCTATGGAAGGAAATACAAGTTACTGGAAAGTACGCTTATAATTACTTTTCAGCGTCAGTGCTGGTCTAAAAGATGCAGCACTGGGTTCTCTCCTGATAAAAGGTGAGTAAATCAGAATTCGTACTTTGGCTGATTTTAGAGGAATATTTGTAAGTTTCAAAAATGGACACTTAGAAACTTTTCTGGTGAAAACCACACAATGGAATCCTATGGAAGGAAATACAAGTTACTGGAAAGTACGCTTAGAATTACTTTTCAGGGTCAGTGCTGGACTAAAAGATGCAGCACTGGGTTCTCTCCTGATAACAGGTGAGTTAATCGGAATTCGTACTTCGGCTGATTTTAGAAGAATATTTGTACATTTCAAAAATGGACACAGAAACTTTTCTGGTGAAAACCACACAATGGATTCCTATGGAAGGAAATACAAGTTACTGGAAAGTACGCTTAGAATTACTTTTCAGGGTAAGTGCTGGACTAAAAGATGCAGCACTGGGTTCTCTCCTGATAACAGGTGAGTAAATCGGAATTCGTAGTTTGGCTGATCTTAGATGAATATTTGTACATTTCAAAAATGGACACAGAAACTTTTCTGGTGAAAACCACACAATGGATTCCTATGGAAAGAAATACAAGTTACTGGTAAGTACGCCTAGAATTACTGTTCAGGGCCAGTGCTGGGCTGAAAGATGCAGCACTGGGTTCTCTCCTGATAACAGGTGAGTAAATCGGAATTCGTAGTTCAGCTGATTTTAGAGGAATATTTGTACCTTTCAAAATTGGACACTTAGAAACTTTTCTGGTGAAAACCACACAATGGATTCCTATGGAAGGAAATACAAGTTACTGGTAAATACGCTTAGAATTACTTTTCAGGGTCAGTGCTGGTCTAAACCATGCAGCACTGGGTTCTCTCCTGATAACAAGTGAGTAAATCGGAATTTGTAGTTCGGCTGATTTTATAGGAATATTTGTACGTTTCAAAAATGGACACTTAAAAACTTTTCTGGTGAAAACCACACAATGGATTCCTATGGAAGGAAATACAAGTTACTGGTAAGTACGCTTGTACGCTTAGAATTACTTTTCAGCGTCAGTGCTGGTCTAAAAGATGCAGCACTGGGTTCTCTCCTGATAAAAGGTGAGTAAATCAGAATTCGTACTTCGGCTGATTTTAGAGGAATATTTGTAAGTTTCAAAAATGGACACTTAGAAACTTTTCTGGTGAAAACCACACAATGGAATCCTATGGAAGGAAATACAAGTTACTGGAAAGTACGCTTAGAATTACTTTTCAGGGTCAGTGCTGGACTAAAAGATGCAGCACTGGGTTCTCTCCTGATAACAGGTGAGTAAATCGGAATTCGTTGTTCGGCTGATTTTAGAGGAATATTTGTACGTTTCAAAAATGGACACTTAGAAACTTTTCTGGTGAAAACCACACAATGGATTCCTATGGAAGGAAATACAAGTTACTGGTAAGTACGCTTAGAATTACTTTTCAGAGTCAGTGCTGGTCTAAAAGATGCAGCACTGGGTTCTCTCCTGATAACAGGTGAGTAAATCGGAATTTGTAGTTCAGCTGATTTTAGAGGAATATTTGTACCTTTCAAAATTGGACACTTAGAAACTTTTCTGGTGAAAACCACACAATGGATTCAGAGTCAGTGCTGGTCTAAACCATGCAGCACTGGGTTCTCTCCTGATAACAAGTGAGTAAATCGGAATTTGTAGTTCGGCTGATTTTATAGGAATATTTGTACGTTTCAAAAATGGACACTTAGAAACTTTTCTGGTGAAAACCACACAATGGATTCCTATGGAAGGAAATACAAGTTAGTGGTAAGTACGCTTAGAACTACTTTTCAGGGTCAGTGCTGGACTAAAAGATGCAGCACTGGGTTCTCTCCTGATAACAGGTGAGTTAATCGGAATTCGTAGTTCGGCTGATTTTAGAGGAATATTTGTACATTTCAAAAATGGACACAGAAACTTTTCTGGTGAAAACCACACAATGGATTCCTATGGAAGGAAATACAAGTTACTGGTAAGTACGCTTAGAATTACTTTTCAGGGTCAGTGCGGGGCTAAAAGATGCAGCACTGGGTTCTCTCCTGAGAACAGGTGAGTAAATCGGAATTCGTAGTTCGGCTGATTTTAGAGGAATATTTGTACGTTTTAAAAATGGGCACTTAGAAACTTTTCTGGTGAAAATCACATAATGGATTCCTATGGAAGGAAATACAAGTTACTGGAAAGTACGCTTAGAATTACTTTTCAGGGTCAGTGCTGGACTAAAAGATGCAGCACTGGGTTCTCTCCTGATAACAGGTGAGTAAATCAGAATTCGTAGTTCGGCTGATCTTAGATGAATATTTGTACATTTCAAAAATGGACACAGAAACTTTTCTGGTGAAAACCACACAATGGATTCCTATGGAAAGAAATACAAGTTACTGGTAAGTACGCCTAGAATTACTGTTCAGGGTCAGTGCTGGGCTGAAAGATGCAGCACTGGGTTCTCTCCTGATAACAGGTAAGTAAATCGGAATTCGTAGTTCGGCTGATTTTAGAGGAATATTTGTACGTTTTAAAAATGGGCACTTAGAATCTTTTCTGGCGAAAACCACACAATGGATTCCTATGGAATGAAATACAAGTTACTGGTAAGTACCCTTAGAAAATACTTTTCAGGGACAGTGCTGGACTAAAAGATGCAGCACTGGGTTCTCTCCTGATAACAGGTGAGTAAATCAGAATTCGTACTTTGGCTGATTTTAGAGGAAGATTTGTATGTTTCAAAAATGGACACAGAAACTTTTCTGGTGAAAACCACACAATGGATTCCTATGGAAGGAAATACAAGTTACTGGTAAGTACGCTTAGAATTACTTTTCAGAGTCAGTGCTGGTCTAAAAGATGCAGCACTGGGATCTCTCCTGATAACAGGTGAGTAAATCGGAATTTGTAGTTCGGCTGATATTAAAGGAATATTTGTGCGTTTCAAAAATGGACACAGAATCTTTTCTGGTGAAAACCACACAATGGATTTCTATGGAAAGAAATACAAGTTACTGGTAAGTACGCTTAAAATTACTTTTCAGGGTCAGTGCTGGGCTGAAAGATGCAGCACTGGGTTCTCTCCTGATAACAGGTGAGTAAATCGGAATTCGTAGTTCGGCTGATTTTAGAGGAATATTTGTACGTTTTAAAAATGGGCACTTAGAATCTTTTCTGGCGAAAACCACACAATGGATTCCTATGGAATGAAATACAAGTTACTGGTAAGTACCCTTAGAAAATACTTTTCAGGGACAGTGCTGGACTAAAAGATGCAGCACTGGGTTCTCTCCTGATAACAGGTGAGTAAATCAGAATTCGTACTTTGGCTGATTTTAGAGGAAGATTTGTATGTTTCCAAAATGGACACAGAAACTTTTCTGGTGAAAACCACACAATGGATTCCTATGGAAGGAAATACAAGTTACTGGTAAGTACGCTTAGAATTACTTTTCAGAGTCAGTGCTGGTCTAAAAGATGCAGCACTGGGATCTCTCCTGATAACAGGTGAGTAAATCGGAATTTGTAGTTCGGCTGATATTAAAGGAATATTTGTGCGTTTCAAAAATGGACACAGAAACTTTTCTGGTGAAAACCACACAATGGATTCCTATGGAAAGAAATACAAGTTACTGGTAAGTACGCTTAAAATTACTTTTCAGGGTCAGTGCTGGGCTGAAAGATGCAGCACTGGGTTCTCTCCTGATAACAGGTGAGTAAATCGGAATTCGTAGTTCGGCTGATTTTAGAGGAATATTTGTACGTTTCAAAATTGGACACTTATCTGGTGAAAACCACACAAAGGATTCCAATGGAAGGAAATACAAGTTACTGGTAAGTACGCTTAGAATTACTTTTCAGAGTCAGTGCTGGTCTAAACCATGCAGCACTGGGTTCTCTCCTGATAACAAGTGAGTAAATCGGAATTTGTAGTTCGGCTGATTTTATAGGAATATTTGTACGTTTCAAAAATGGACACTTAGAATCTTTTCTGGTGAAAACCACACAATGGATTCCTATGGAAGGAAATACAAGTTACTGGTAAGTACGCTTGTACGCTTAGAATTACTTTTCAGCGTCAGTGCTGGTCTAAAAGATGCAGCACTGGGTTCTCTCCTGATAAAAGGTGAGTAAATCAGAATTCGTACTTCGGCTGATTTTAGAGGAATATTTGTAAGTTTCAAAAATGGACACTTAGAAACTTTTCTGGTGAAAACCACACAATGGAATCCTATGGAAGGAAATACAAGTTACTGGAAAGTACGCTTAGAATTACTTTTCAGGGTCAGTGCTGGACTAAAAGATGCAGCACTGGGTTCTCTCCTGATAACAGGTGAGTAAATCGGAATTCGTTGTTCGGCTGATTTTAGAGGAATATTTGTACGTTTCAAAAATGGACACTTAGAAACTTTTCTGGTGAAAACCACACAATGGATTCCTATGGAAGGAAATACAAGTTACTGGAAAGTACGCTTAGAATTAATTTTCAGGGTCAGTGCTGGACTAAAAGATGCAGCACTGGGTTCTCTCCTGATAACAGGTGAGTAAATCGGAATTCGTAGTTCGGCTGATCTTAGATGAATATTTGTACATTTCAAAAATGGACACAGAAACTTTTCTGGTGAAAACCACACAATGGATTCCTATGGAAAGAAATACAAGTTACTGGTAAGTACGCCTAGAATTACTGTTCAGGGTCAGTGCTGGGCTGAAAGATGCAGCACTGGGTTCTCTCCTGATAACAGGTGAGTAAATCGGAATTCGTAGTTCGGCTGATTTTAGAGGAATATTTGTACGTTTCAAAATTGCACACTTATCTGGTGAAAACCACACAAAGGATTCCTATGGAATGAAATACAAGTTACTGGTAAGTACGCTTAGAATTACTTTTCAGAGTCAGTGCTGGTCTAAAAGATGCAGCACTGGGTTCTCTCCTGATAACAGGTGAGTAAATCGGAATTCGTAGTTCAGCTGATTTTAGAGGAATATTTGTACCTTTCAAAATTGGACACTTAGAAACTTTTCTGGTGAAAACCACACAATGGATTCCTATGGAAGGAAATACAAGTTACTGGTAAATACGCTTAGAATTACTTTTCAGGGTCAGTACTGGGCAGAAAGATGTAGCAGTGGGTTCTCTCCTGATAACAGGTGAGTAAATCGGAATTCGTTGTTCGGCTGATTTTAGAGGAATATTTGTACGTTTCAAAAATGGACACTTAGAAACTTTTCTGGTGAAAACCACACAATGGATTCCTATGGAAGGAAATACAAGTTACTGGTAAGTACGCTTAGAATTACTTTTCAGCGTCAGTGCTGGTCTAAAAGATGCAGCACTGGGTTCTCTCCTGATAAAAGGTGAGTAAATCAGAATTCGTAGTTCGGCTGATTTATAGGAATATTTGTACGTATAAAAATTGGACACTAAGAAACTTTTCTGGTGAAAACCACACAATGGATTCCGATGCAAGGAAATACAAGTTACTGGTAAGTACGCTTAGAAAATACTTTTCAGGGACAGTGCTGGACTAAAAGATGCAGCACTGGGTTCTCTCCTGATAACAGGTGAGTAAATCGGAATTTGTAGTTCAGCTCATTTTAGAGGAATATTTGTACGTTTCAAAAATGGACACTTAGAAACTTTTCTGCTCAAAACCACACAATGGATTCCTATGGAATGAAATACAAGTTACTGGTAAGTACACTTAGAATTACTTTTCACGGTCAGTGTTGGACTAAAAGATGAAGCACTGGGTTCTCTCCTGATAACAGTTGAGTAAATCAGAATTCGTACTTCGGCTGATTTTAGAGGAATATTTGTAAGTTTCAAAAATGGACACAGAAACTTTTCTGGTGAAAACCACACAATGGATTCCTATTAAAGGAAATACAAGTTACTGGTAAGTACGCTTAGAATTACTTTTCAGGGTCAGTGCTGGGATTAAAGATGCAGCACTGGGTTCTCTCCTGATCACAGGTGAGTAAATCGGAATTAGTAGTTCGGCTGATTTTAGAGGAATATTTGTACGTTTCAAAATTGGACACTTATCTGCTGAAAACCACACAAAGGATTCCTATGGAAGGAAATATAAGTTACTGGTAAGTACGCTTAGAACTACTTCTCAGAGTCAGTGCTGTTCTAAAAGATGCAGCACTGGGTTCTCTCCTGATAACAGGTGAGTAAATCGGAATTCGTAGTTCGGCTGATTTTAGAGGAATATTTGTACGTTTCAAAAACTGGACACTTAGAAACTTTTCCGGTGAAAACCACACAATGGATTCCTATGGAAGGAAATACAAGTTACTGGTAAGTTCGCTTAGAATTACTTTTCAGAGTCACTGCTGATCTAAACCATGCAGCACTGGGTTCTCTCCTGATAACAGGTGAGTAAATCAGAATTCGTACTTCGGCTGATTTTAGAGGAATATTTGTAAGTTTCAAAAATGGACACTTAGAAACTTTTCTGGTGAAAACCACACAATAGATTCCTATGGAAGGAAATACAAGTTACTGGTAAGTACGCTTAGAATTACTTTTTAGGGTCAGTGCTGGACTAAAAGATGCAGCACTGGGTTCTCGCCTGATAACAGGTGAGTAAATCGGAATTTGTAGTTTGGCTGATTTTAAAGGAATATTTGTACGTTTCAAAAATGGACACTTACAAACTTTTCTGGTGAAAACCACACAATGGATTCCTATGAAAGGAAATACAAGTTACTGCTAAGTACGCTTAGAATTACTTTTCAGGGTCAGTGCTGGGCTAAAAGATGCAGCACTGGGTTCTCTCCTGATAACAGGTGAGTAAATCGGAATTCGTAGTTTGGCTGATTTTAGAGGAATATTTGTACATTTTAAAAATGGGCACTTAGAAACTTTTCTGGTGAAAACCTTATAATGGATTCCTATGGAAGGAAATACAAGTTACTGGAAAGTACGCTTATAATTACTTTTCAGCGTCAGTGCTGGTCTAAAAGATGCAGCACTGGGTTCTCTCCTGATAAAAGGTGAGTAAATCAGAATTCGTACTTTGGCTGATTTTAGAGGAATATTTGTAAGTTTCAAAAATGGACACTTAGAAACTTTTCTGGTGAAAACCACACAATGGAATCCTATGGAAGGAAATACAAGTTACTGGAAAGTACGCTTAGAATTACTTTTCAGGGTCAGTGCTGGACTAAAAGATGCAGCACTGGGTTCTCTCCTGATAACAGGTGAGTTAATCGGAATTCGTACTTCGGCTGATTTTAGAAGAATATTTGTACATTTCAAAAATGGACACAGAAACTTTTCTGGTGAAAACCACACAATGGATTCCTATGGAAGGAAATACAAGTTACTGGAAAGTACGCTTAGAATTACTTTTCAGGGTAAGTGCTGGACTAAAAGATGCAGCACTGGGTTCTCTCCTGATAACAGGTGAGTAAATCGGAATTCGTAGTTTGGCTGATCTTAGATGAATATTTGTACATTTCAAAAATGGACACAGAAACTTTTCTGGTGAAAACCACACAATGGATTCCTATGGAAAGAAATACAAGTTACTGGTAAGTACGCCTAGAATTACTGTTCAGGGTCAGTGCTGGGCTGAAAGATGCAGCACTGGGTTCTCTCCTGATAACAGGTGAGTAAATCGGAATTCGTAGTTCAGCTGATTTTAGAGGAATATTTGTACCTTTCAAAATTGGACACTTAGAAACTTTTCTGGTGAAAACCACACAATGGATTCCTATGGAAGGAAATACAAGTTACTGGTAAATACGCTTAGAATTACTTTTCAGGGTCAGTGCTGGTCTAAACCATGCAGCACTGGGTTCTCTCCTGATAACAAGTGAGTAAATCGGAATTTGTAGTTCGGCTGATTTTATAGGAATATTTGTACGTTTCAAAAATGGACACTTAAAAACTTTTCTGGTGAAAACCACACAATGGATTCCTATGGAAGGAAATACAAGTTACTGGTAAGTACGCTTGTACGCTTAGAATTACTTTTCAGCGTCAGTGCTGGTCTAAAAGATGCAGCACTGGGTTCTCTCCTGATAAAAGGTGAGTAAATCAGAATTCGTACTTCGGCTGATTTTAGAGGAATATTTGTAAGTTTCAAAAATGGACACTTAGAAACTTTTCTGGTGAAAACCACACAATGGAATCCTATGGAAGGAAATACAAGTTACTGGAAAGTACGCTTAGAATTACTTTTCAGGGTCAGTGCTGGACTAAAAGATGCAGCACTGGGTTCTCTCCTGATAACAGGTGAGTAAATCGGAATTCGTTGTTCGGCTGATTTTAGAGGAATATTTGTACGTTTCAAAAATGGACACTTAGAAACTTTTCTGGTGAAAACCACACAATGGATTCCTATGGAAGGAAATACAAGTTACTGGAAAGTACGCTTAGAATTACTTTTCAGGGTCAGTGCTGGACTAAAAGATGCAGCACTGGGTTCTCTCCTGATAACAGGTGAGTAAATCGGAATTCGTAGTTCGGCTGATCTTAGATGAATATTTGTACATTTCAAAAATGGACACAGAAACTTTTCTGGTGAAAACCACACAATGGATTCCTATGGAAAGAAATACAAGTTACTGGTAAGTACGCCTAGAATTACTGTTCAGGGTCAGTGCTGGGCTGAAAGATGCAGCACTGGGTTCTCTCCTGATAACAGGTGAGTAAATCGGAATTCGTAGTTCGGCTGATTTTAGAGGAATATTTGTACGTTTCAAAATTGCACACTTATCTGGTGAAAACCACACAAAGGATTCCTATGGAATGAAATACAAGTTACTGGTAAGTACGCTTAGAATTACTTTTCAGAGTCAGTGCTGGTCTAAAAGATGCAGCACTGGGTTCTCTCCTGATAACAGGTGAGTAAATCGGAATTCGTAGTTCAGCTGATTTTAGAGGAATATTTGTACCTTTCAAAATTGGACACTTAGAAACTTTTCTGGTGAAAACCACACAATGGATTCCTATGGAAGGAAATACAAGTTACTGGTAAATACGCTTAGAATTACTTTTCAGGGTCAGTACTGGGCAGAAAGATGTAGCAGTGGGTTCTCTCCTGATAACAGGTGAGTAAATCGGAATTCGTTGTTCGGCTGATTTTAGAGGAATATTTGTACGTTTCAAAAATGGACACTTAGAAACTTTTCTGGTGAAAACCACACAATGGATTCCTAAGGAAGGAAATACAAGTTACTGGTAAGTACGCTTAGAATTACTTTTCAGGGTCAGTACTGGGCAGAAAGATGTAGCACTGGGTTCTCTCCTGATAAAAGGTGAGTAAATCAGAATTCGTAGTTCGGCTGATTTATAGGAATATTTGTACGTATAAAAATTGGACACTAAGAAACTTTTCTGGTGAAAACCACACAATGGATTCCGATGCAAGGAAATACAAGTTACTGGTAAGTACGCTTAGAAAATACTTTTCAGGGACAGTGCTGGACTAAAAGATGCAGCACTGGGTTCTCTCCTGATAACAGGTGAGTAAATCGGAATTTGTAGTTCAGCTCATTTTAGAGGAATATTTGTACGTTTCAAAAATGGACACTTAGAAACTTTTCTGCTCAAAACCACACAATGGATTCCTATGGAATGAAATACAAGTTACTGGTAAGTACACTTAGAATTACTTTTCACGGTCAGTGTTGGACTAAAAGATGGAGCACTGGGTTCTCTCCTGATAACAGTTGAGTAAATCAGAATTCGTACTTCGGCTGATTTTAGAGGAATATTTGTAAGTTTCAAAAATGGACACAGAAACTTTTCTGGTGAAAACCACACAATGGATTCCTATTAAAGGAAATACAAGTTACTGGTAAGTACGCTTAGAATTACTTTTCAGGGTCAGTGCTGGGATTAAAGATGCAGCACTGGGTTCTCTCCTGATCACAGGTGAGTAAATCGGAATTAGTAGTTCGGCTGATTTTAGAGGAATATTTGTACGTTTCAAAATTGGACACTTATCTGCTGAAAACCACACAAAGGATTCCTATGGAAGGAAATATAAGTTACTGGTAAGTACGCTTAGAACTACTTCTCAGAGTCAGTGCTGTTCTAAAAGATGCAGCACTGGGTTCTCTCCTGATAACAGGTGAGTAAATCGGAATTCGTAGTTCGGCTGATTTTAGAGGAATATTTGTACGTTTCAAAAACTGGACACTTAGAAACTTTTCTGGTGAAAACCACACAATGGATTCCTATGGAAGGAAATACAAGTTACTGGTAAGTTCGCTTAGAATTACTTTTCAGAGTCACTGCTGATCTAAACCATGCAGCACTGGGTTCTCTCCTGATAACAGGTGAGTAAATCAGAATTCGTACTTCGGCTGATTTTAGAGGAATATTTGTAAGTTTCAAAAATGGACACTTAGAAACTTTTCTGGTGAAAACCACACAATAGATTCCTATGGAAGGAAATACAAGTTACTGGTAAGTACGCTTAGAATTACTTTTTAGGGTCAGTGCTGGACTAAAAGATGCAGCACTGGGTTCTCGCCTGATAACAGGTGAGTAAATCGGAATTTGTAGTTTGGCTGATTTTAAAGGAATATTTGTACGTTTCAAAAATGGACACTTACAAACTTTTCTGGTGAAAACCACACAATGGATTCCTATGAAAGGAAATACAAGTTACTGGTAAGTACGCTTAGAATTACTTTTCAGGGTCAGTGCTGGGCTAAAAGATGCAGCACTGGGTTCTCTCCTGATAACAGGTGAGTAAATCGGAATTCGTAGTTTGGCTGATTTTAGAGGAATATTTGTACATTTTAAAAATGGGCACTTAGAAACTTTTCTGGTGAAAACCACATAATGGATTCCTATGGAAGGAAATACAAGTTACTAGAAAGTACGCTTATAATTACTTTTCAGCGTCAGTGCTGGTCTAAAAGATGCAGCACTGGGTTCTCTCCTGATAAAAGGTGAGTAAATCAGAATTCGTACTTTGGCTGATTTTAGAGGAATATTTGTAAGTTTCAAAAATGGACACTTAGAAACTTTTCTGGTGAAAACCACACAATGGAATCCTATGGAAGGAAATACAAGTTACTGGAAAGTACGCTTAGAATTACTTTTCAGGGTCAGTGCTGGACTAAAAGATGCAGCACTGGGTTCTCTCCTGATAACAGGTGAGTTAATTGGAATTCGTACTTCGGCTGATTTTAGAAGAATATTTGTACATTTCAAAAATGGACACAGAAACTTTTCTGGTGAAAACCACACAATGGATTCCTATGGAAGGAAATACAAGTTACTGGAAAGTACGCTTAGAATTACTTTTCAGGGTAAGTGCTGGACTAAAAGATGCAGCACTGGGTTCTCTCCTGATAACAGGTGAGTAAATCGGAATTCGTAGTTTGGCTGATCTTAGATGAATATTTGTACCTTTCAAAATTGGACACTTAGAAACTTTTCTGGTGAAAACCACACAATGGATTCCTATGGAAGGAAATACAAGTTACTGGTAAATACGCTTAGAATTACTTTTCAGGGTCAGTGCTGGTCTAAACCATGCAGCACTGGGTTCTCTCCTGATAACAAGTGAGTAAATCGGAATTTGTAGTTCGGCTGATTTTATAGGAATATTTGTACGTTTCAAAAATGGACACTTAAAAACTTTTCTGGTGAAAACCACACAATGGATTCCTATGGAAGGAAATACAAGTTACTGGTAAGTACGCTTGTACGCTTAGAATTACTTTTCAGCGTCAGTGCTGGTCTAAAAGATGCAGCACTGGGTTCTCTCCTGATAAAAGGTGAGTAAATCAGAATTCGTACTTCGGCTGATTTTAGAGGAATATTTGTAAGTTTCAAAAATGGACACTTAGAAACTTTTCTGGTGAAAACCACACAATGGAATCCTATGGAAGGAAATACAAGTTACTGGAAAGTACGCTTAGAATTACTTTTCAGGGTCAGTGCTGGACTAAAAGATGCAGCACTGGGTTCTCTCCTGATAACAGGTGAGTAAATCGGAATTCGTTGTTCGGCTGATTTTAGAGGAATATTTGTACGTTTCAAAAATGGACACTTAGAAACTTTTCTGGTGAAAACCACACAATGGATTCCTATGGAAGGAAATACAAGTTACTGGAAAGTACGCTTAGAATTACTTTTCAGGGTCAGTGCTGGACTAAAAGATGCAGCACTGGGTTCTCTCCTGATAACAGGTGAGTAAATCGGAATTCGTAGTTCGGCTGATCTTAGATGAATATTTGTACATTTCAAAAATGGACACAGAAACTTTTCTGGTGAAAACCACACAATGGATTCCTATGGAAAGAAATACAAGTTACTGGTAAGTACGCCTAGAATTACTGTTCAGGGTCAGTGCTGGGCTGAAAGATGCAGCACTGGGTTCTCTCCTGATAACAGGTGAGTAAATCGGAATTCGTAGTTCGGCTGATTTTAGAGGAATATTTGTACGTTTCAAAATTGCACACTTATCTGGTGAAAACCACACAAAGGATTCCTATGGAATGAAATACAAGTTACTGGTAAGTACGCTTAGAATTACTTTTCAGAGTCAGTGCTGGTCTAAAAGATGCAGCACTGGGTTCTCTCCTGATAACAGGTGAGTAAATCGGAATTCGTAGTTCAGCTGATTTTAGAGGAATATTTGTACCTTTCAAAATTGGACACTTAGAAACTTTTCTGGTGAAAACCACACAATGGATTCCTATGGAAGGAAATACAAGTTACTGGTAAATACGCTTAGAATTACTTTTCAGGGTCAGTACTGGGCAGAAAGATGTAGCAGTGGGTTCTCTCCTGATAACAGGTGAGTAAATCGGAATTCGTTGTTCGGCTGATTTTAGAGGAATATTTGTACGTTTCAAAAATGGACACTTAGAAACTTTTCTGGTGAAAACCACACAATGGATTCTAAGGAAGGAAATACAAGTTACTGGTAAGTACGCTTAGAATTACTTTTCAGCGTCAGTGCTGGTCTAAAAGATGCAGCACTGGGTTCTCTCCTGATAAAAGGTGAGTAAATCAGAATTCGTAGTTCGGCTGATTTATAGGAATATTTGTACGTATAAAAATTGGACACTAAGAAACTTTTCTGGTGAAAACCACACAATGGATTCCGATGCAAGGAAATACAAGTTACTGGTAAGTACGCTTAGAAAATACTTTTCAGGGACAGTGCTGGACTAAAAGATGCAGCACTGGGTTCTCTCCTGATAAAAGGTGAGTAAATCAGAATTCGTACTTCGGCTGATTTTAGAGGAATATTTGTAAGTTTCAAAAATGGACACTTAGAAACTTTTCTGGTGAAAACCACACAATGGAATCCTATGGAAGGAAATACAAGTTACTGGAAAGTACGCTTAGAATTACTTTTCAGGGTCAGTGCGGGACTAAAAGATGCAGCACTGGGTTCTCTCCTGATAACAGGTGAGTAAATCGGAATTTGTAGTTCAGCTCATTTTAGAGGAATATTTGTACGTTTCAAAAATGGACACTTAGAAACTTTTCTGCTCAAAACCACACAATGGATTCCTATGGAATGAAATACAAGTTACTGGTAAGTACACTTAGAATTACTTTTCACGGTCAGTGTTGGACTAAAAGATGGAGCACTGGGTTCTCTCCTGATAACAGTTGAGTAAATCAGAATTCGTACTTCGGCTGATTTTAGAGGAATATTTGTAAGTTTCAAAAATGGACACAGAAACTTTTCTGGTGAAAACCACACAATGGATTCCTATTAAAGGAAATACAAGTTACTGGTAAGTACGCTTAGAATTACTTTTCAGGGTCAGTGCTGGGATTAAAGATGCAGCACTGGGTTCTCTCCTGATCACAGGTGAGTAAATCGGAATTAGTAATTCGGCTGATTTTAGAGGAATATTTGTACGTTTCAAAATTGGACACTTATCTGCTGAAAACCACACAAAGGATTCCTATGGAAGGAAATATAAGTTACTGGTAAGTACGCTTAGAACTACTTCTCAGAGTCAGTGCTGTTCTAAAAGATGCAGCACTGGGTTCTCTCCTGATAACAGGTGAGTAAATCGGAATTCGTAGTTCGGCTGATTTTAGAGGAATATTTGTACGTTTCAAAAACTGGACACTTAGAAACTTTTCTGGTGAAAACCACACAATGGATTCCTATGGAAGGAAATACAAGTTACTGGTAAGTACGCTTAGAATTACTTTTCAGGGTCAGTGCTGGGCTAAAAGATGCAGCACTGGGTTCTCTCCTGATAACAGGTGAGTAAATCGGAATTCGTAGTTTGGCTGATTTTAGAGGAATATTTGTACATTTTAAAAATGGGCACTTAGAAACTTTTCTGGTGAAAACCACATAATGGATTCCTATGGAAGGAAATACAAGTTACTGGAAAGTACGCTTATAATTACTTTTCAGCGTCAGTGCTGGTCTAAAAGATGCAGCACTGGGTTCTCTCCTGATAAAAGGTGAGTAAATCAGAATTCGTACTTTGGCTGATTTTAGAGGAATATTTGTAAGTTTCAAAAATGGACACTTAGAAACTTTTCTGGTGAAAACCACACAATGGAATCCTATGGAAGGAAATACAAGTTACTGGAAAGTACGCTTAGAATTACTTTTCAGGGTCAGTGCTGGACTAAAAGATGCAGCACTGGGTTCTCTCCTGATAACAGGTGAGTTAATCGGAATTCGTACTTCGGCTGATTTTAGAAGAATATTTGTACATTTCAAAAATGGACACAGAAACTTTTCTGGTGAAAACCACACAATGGATTCCTATGGAAGGAAATACAAGTTACTGGAAAGTACGCTTAGAATTACTTTTCAGGGTAAGTGCTGGACTAAAAGATGCAGCACTGGGTTCTCTCCTGATAACAGGTGAGTAAATCGGAATTCGTAGTTTGGCTGATCTTAGATGAATATTTGTACATTTCAAAAATGGACACAGAAACTTTTCTGGTGAAAACCACACAATGGATTCCTATGGAAAGAAATACAAGTTACTGGTAAGTACGCCTAGAATTACTGTTCAGGGTCAGTGCTGGGCTGAAAGATGCAGCACTGGGTTCTCTCCTGATAACAGGTGAGTAAATCGGAATTCGTAGTTCAGCTGATTTTAGAGGAATATTTGTACCTTTCAAAATTGGACACTTAGAAACTTTTCTGGTGAAAACCACACAATGGATTCCTATGGAAGGAAATACAAGTTACTGGTAAATACGCTTAGAATTACTTTTCAGGGTCAGTGCTGGTCTAAACCATGCAGCACTGGGTTCTCTCCTGATAACAAGTGAGTAAATCGGAATTTGTAGTTCGGCTGATTTTATAGGAATATTTGTACGTTTCAAAAATGGACACTTAAAAACTGTTCTGGTGAAAACCACACAATGGATTCCTATGGAAGGAAATACAAGTTACTGGTAAGTACGCTTGTACGCTTAGAATTACTTTTCAGCGTCAGTGCTGGTCTAAAAGATGCAGCACTGGGTTCTCTCCTGATAAAAGGTGAGTAAATCAGAATTCGTACTTCGGCTGATTTTAGAGGAATATTTGTAAGTTTCAAAAATGGACACTTAGAAACTTTTCTGGTGAAAACCACACAATGGAATCCTATGGAAGGAAATACAAGTTACTGGAAAGTACGCTTAGAATTACTTTTCAGGGTCAGTGCTGGACTAAAAGATGCAGCACTGGGTTCTCTCCTGATAACAGGTGAGTAAATCGGAATTCGTAGTTCGGCTGATCTTAGATGAATATTTGTACATTTCAAAAATGGACACAGAAACTTTTCTGGTGAAAACCACACAATGGATTCCTATGGAAAGAAATACAAGTTACTGGTAAGTACGCCTAGAATTACTGTTCAGGGTCAGTGCTGGGCTGAAAGATGCAGCACTGGGTTCTCTCCTGATAACAGGTGAGTAAATCGGAATTCGTAGTTCGGCTGATTTTAGAGGAATATTTGTACGTTTCAAAATTGCACACTTATCTGGTGAAAACCACACAAAGGATTCCTATGGAATGAAATACAAGTTACTGGTAAGTACGCTTAGAATTACTTTTCAGAGTCAGTGCTGGTCTAAAAGATGCAGCACTGGGTTCTCTCCTGATAACAGGTGAGTAAATCGGAATTCGTAGTTCAGCTGATTTTAGAGGAATATTTGTACCTTTCAAAATTGGACACTTAGAAACTTTTCTGGAGAAAACCACACAATGGATTCCTATGGAAGGAAATACAAGTTACTGGTAAATACGCTTAGAATTACTTTTCAGGGTCAGTACTGGGCAGAAAGATGTAGCAGTTGGTTCTCTCCTGATAACAGGTGAGTAAATCGGAATTCGTTGTTCGGCTGATTTTAGAGGAATATTTGTACGTTTCAAAAATGGACACTTAGAAACTTTTCTGGTGAAAACCACACAATGGATTCCTATGGAAGGAAATACAAGTTACTGGTAAGTACGCTTAGAATTACTTTTCAGCGTCAGTGCTGGTCTAAAAGATGCAGCACTGGGTTCTCTCCTGAAAAAAGGTGAGTAAATCAGAATTCGTAGTTCGGCTGATTTATAGGAATATTTGTACGTATAAAAATTGGACACTAAGAAATTTTTCTGGTGAAAACCACACAATGGATTCCGATGCAAGGAAATACAAGTTACTGGTAAGTACGCTTAGAAAATACTTTTCAGGGACAGTGCTGGACTAAAAGATGCAGCACTGGGTTCTCTCCTGATAACTGGTGAGTAAATCGGAATTTGTAGTTCAGCTCATTTTAGAGGAATATTTGTACGTTTCAAAAATGGACACTTAGAAACTTTTCTGCTCAAAACCACACAATGGATTCCTATGGAATGAAATACAAGTTACTGGTAAGTACACTTAGAATTACTTTTCACGGTCAGTGTTGGACTAAAAGATGGAGCACTGGGTTCTCTCCTGATAACAGTTGAGTAAATCAGAATTCGTACTTCGGCTGATTTTAGAGGAATATTTGTAAGTTTCAAAAATGGACACTGAAACTTTTCTGGTGAAAACCACACAATGGATTCCTATTAAAGGAAATACAAGTTACTGGTAAGTACGCTTAGAATTTCTTTTCAGGGTCAGTGCTGGGATTAAAGATGCAGCACTGGGTTCTCTCCTGATCACAGGTGAGTAAATCGGAATTAGTAGTTCGGCTGATTTTAGAGGAATATTTGTACGTTTCAAAATTGGACACTTATCTGCTGAAAACCACACAAAGGATTCCTATGGAAGGAAATATAAGTTACTGGTAAGTACGCTTAGAACTACTTCTCAGAGTCAGTGCTGTTCTAAAAGATGCAGCACTGGGTTCTCTCCTGATAACAGGTGAGTAAATCGGAATTCGTAGTTCGGCTGATTTTAGAGGAATATTTGTACGTTTCAAAAACTGGACACTTAGAAACTTTTCTGGTGAAAACCACACAATGGATTCCTATGGAAGGAAATACAAGTTACTGGTAAGTTCGCTTAGAATTACTTTTCAGAGTCACTGCTGATCTAAACCATGCAGCACTGGGTTCTCTCCTGATAACAGGTGAGTTAATCGGAATTCGTACTTCGGCTGATTTTAGAAGAATATTTGTACATTTCAAAAATGGACACAGAAACTTTTCTGGTGAAAACCACACAATGGATTCCTATGGAAGGAAATACAAGTTACTGGAAAGTACGCTTAGAATTACTTTTCAGGGTAAGTGCTGGACTAAAAGATGCAGCACTGGGTTCTCTCCTGATAACAGGTGAGTAAATCGGAATTCGTAGTTTGGCTGATCTTAGATGAATATTTGTACATTTCAAAAATGGACACAGAAACTTTTCTGGTGAAAACCACACAATGGATTCCTATGGAAAGAAATACAAGTTACTGGTAAGTACGCCTAGAATTACTGTTCAGGGTCAGTGCTGGGCTGAAAGATGCAGCACTGGGTTCTCTCCTGATAACAGGTGAGTAAATCGGAATTCGTAGTTCAGCTGATTTTAGAGGAATATTTGTACCTTTCAAAATTGGACACTTAGAAACTTTTCTGGTGAAAACCACACAATGGATTCCTATGGAAGGAAATACAAGTTACTGGTAAATACGCTTAGAATTACTTTTCAGGGTCAGTGCTGGTCTAAACCATGCAGCACTGGGTTCTCTCCTGATAACAAGTGAGTAAATCGGAATTTGTAGTTCGGCTGATTTTATAGGAATATTTGTACGTTTCAAAAATGGACACTTAAAAACTGTTCTGGTGAAAACCACACAATGGATTCCTATGGAAGGAAATACAAGTTACTGGTAAGTACGCTTGTACGCTTAGAATTACTTTTCAGCGTCAGTGCTGGTCTAAAAGATGCAGCACTGGGTTCTCTCCTGATAAAAGGTGAGTAAATCAGAATTCGTACTTCGGCTGATTTTAGAGGAATATTTGTAAGTTTCAAAAATGGACACTTAGAAACTTTTCTGGTGAAAACCACACAATGGAATCCTATGGAAGGAAATACAAGTTACTGGAAAGTACGCTTAGAATTACTTTTCAGGGTCAGTGCTGGACTAAAAGATGCAGCACTGGGTTCTCTCCTGATAACAGGTGAGTAAATCGGAATTCGTAGTTCGGCTGATCTTAGATGAATATTTGTACATTTCAAAAATGGACACAGAAACTTTTCTGGTGAAAACCACACAATGGATTCCTATGGAAAGAAATACAAGTTACTGGTAAGTACGCCTAGAATTACTGTTCAGGGTCAGTGCTGGGCTGAAAGATGCAGCACTGGGTTCTCTCCTGATAACAGGTGAGTAAATCGGAATTCGTAGTTCGGCTGATTTTAGAGGAATATTTGTACGTTTCAAAATTGCACACTTATCTGGTGAAAACCACACAAAGGATTCCTATGGAATGAAATACAAGTTACTGGTAAGTACGCTTAGAATTACTTTTCAGAGTCAGTGCTGGTCTAAAAGATGCAGCACTGGGTTCTCTCCTGATAACAGGTGAGTAAATCGGAATTCGTAGTTCAGCTGATTTTAGAGGAATATTTGTACCTTTCAAAATTGGACACTTAGAAACTTTTCTGGAGAAAACCACACAATGGATTCCTATGGAAGGAAATACAAGTTACTGGTAAATACGCTTAGAATTACTTTTCAGGGTCAGTACTGGGCAGAAAGATGTAGCAGTGGGTTCTCTCCTGATAACAGGTGAGTAAATCGGAATTCGTTGTTCGGCTGATTTTAGAGGAATATTTGTACGTTTCAAAAATGGACACTTAGAAACTTTTCTGGTGAAAACCACACAATGGATTCCTATGGAAGGAAATACAAGTTACTGGTAAGTACGCTTAGAATTACTTTTCAGCGTCAGTGCTGGTCTAAAAGATGCAGCACTGGGTTCTCTCCTGAAAAAAGGTGAGTAAATCAGAATTCGTAGTTCGGCTGATTTATAGGAATATTTGTACGTATAAAAATTGGACACTAAGAAATTTTTCTGGTGAAAACCACACAATGGATTCCGATGCAAGGAAATACAAGTTACTGGTAAGTACGCTTAGAAAATACTTTTCAGGGACAGTGCTGGACTAAAAGATGCAGCACTGGGTTCTCTCCTGATAACTGGTGAGTAAATCGGAATTTGTAGTTCAGCTCATTTTAGAGGAATATTTGTACGTTTCAAAAATGGACACTTAGAAACTTTTCAGCTCAAAACCACACAATGGATTCCTATGGAATGAAATACAAGTTACTGTTAAGTACACTTAGAATTACTTTTCACGGTCAGTGTTGGACTAAAAGATGGAGCACTGGGTTCTCTCCTGATAACAGTTGAGTAAATCAGAATTCGTACTTCGGCTGATTTTAGAGGAATATTTGTAAGTTTCAAAAATGGACACAGAAACTTTTCTGGTGAAAACCACACAATGGATTCCTATTAAAGGAAATACAAGTTACTGGTAAGTACGCTTAGAATTACTTTTCAGGGTCAGTGCTGGGATTAAAGATGCAGCACTGGGTTCTCTCCTGATCACAGGTGAGTAAATCGGAATTAGTAGTTCGGCTGATTTTAGAGGAATATTTGTACGTTTCAAAATTGGACACTTATCTGCTGAAAACCACACAAAGGATTCCTATGGAAGGAAATATAAGTTACTGGTAAGTACGCTTAGAACTACTTCTCAGAGTCAGTGCTGTTCTAAAAGATGCAGCACTGGGTTCTCTCCTGATAACAGGTGAGTAAATCGGAATTCGTAGTTCGGCTGATTTTAGAGGAATATTTGTACGTTTCAAAAACTGGACACTTAGAAAGTTTTCTGGTGAAAACCACACAATGGATTCCTATGGAAGGAAATACAAGTTACTGGTAAGTTCGCTTAGAATTACTTTTCAGAGTCACTGCTGATCTAAACCATGCAGCACTGGGTTCTCTCCTGATAACAGGTCAGTAAATCAGAATTCGTACTTCGGCTGATTTTAGAGGAATATTTGTAAGTTTCAAAAATGGACACTTAGAAACTTTTCTGGTGAAAACCACACAATAGATTCCTATGGAAGGAAATACAAGTTACTGGTAAGTACGCTTAGAATTACTTTTTAGGGTCAGTGCTGGACTAAAAGATGCAGCACTGGGTTCTCGCCTGATAACAGGTGAGTAAATCGGAATTTGTAGTTTGGCTGATTTTAAAGGAATATTTGTACGTTTCAAAAATGGACACTTACAAACTTTTCTGGTGAAAACCACACAATGGATTCCTATGAAAGGAAATACAAGTTACTGGTAAGTACGCTTAGAATTACTTTTCAGGGTCAGTGCTGGGCTAAAAGATGCAGCACTGGGTTCTCTCCTGATAACAGGTGAGTAAATCGGAATTCGTAGTTTGGCTGATTTTAGAGGAATATTTGTACGTTTTAAAAATGGGCACTTAGAAACTTTTCTGGTGAAAACCACATAATGGATTCCTATGGAAGGAAATACAAGTTACTGGAAAGTACGCTTATAATTACTTTTCAGCATCAGTGCTGGTCTAAAAGATGCAGCACTGGGTTCTCTCCTGATAAAAGGTGAGTAAATCAGAATTCGTACTTCGGCTGATTTTAGAGGAATATTTGTAAGTTTCAAAAATGGACACTTAGAAACTTTTCTGGTGAAAACCACACAATGGAATCCTATGGAAGGAAATACAAGTTACTGGAAAGTACGCTTAGAATTACTTTTCAGGGTCAGTGCTGGACTAAAAGATGCAGCACTGGGTTCTCTCCTGATAACAGGTGAGTAAATCGGAATTCGTAGTTCGGCTGATCTTAGATGAATATTTGTACATTTCAAAAATGGACACAGAAACTTTTCTGGTGAAAACCACACAATGGATTCCTATGGAAAGAAATACAAGTTACTGGTAAGTACGCCTAGAATTACTGTTCAGGGTCAGTGCTGGGCTGAAAGATGCAGCACTGGGTTCTCTCCTGATAACAGGTGAGTAAATCGGAATTCGTAGTTCGGCTGATTTTAGAGGAATATTTGTACGTTTCAAAATTGCACACTTATCTGGTGAAAACCACACAAAGGATTCCTATGGAATGAAATACAAGTTACTGGTAAGTACGCTTAGAATTACTTTTCAGAGTCAGTGCTGGTCTAAAAGATGCAGCACTGGGTTCTCTCCTGATAACAGGTGAGTAAATCGGAATTCGTAGTTCAGCTGATTTTAGAGGAATATTTGTACCTTTCAAAATTGGACACTTAGAAACTTTTCTGGTGAAAACCACACAATGGATTCCTATGGAAGGAAATACAAGTTACTGGTAAATACGCTTAGAATTACTTTTCAGGGTCAGTACTGGGCAGAAAGATGTAGCAGTGGGTTCTCTCCTGATAACAGGTGAGTAAATCGGAATTCGTTGTTCGGCTGATTTTAGAGGAATATTTGTACGTTTCAAAAATGGACACTTAGAAACTTTTCTGGTGAAAACCACACAATGGATTCTAAGGAAGGAAATACAAGTTACTGGTAAGTACGCTTAGAATTACTTTTCAGCGTCAGTGCTGGTCTAAAAGATGCAGCACTGGGTTCTCTCCTGATAAAAGGTGAGTAAATCAGAATTCGTAGTTCGGCTGATTTATAGGAATATTTGTACGTATAAAAATTGGACACTAAGAAACTTTTCTGGTGAAAACCACACAATGGATTCCGATGCAAGGAAATACAAGTTACTGGTAAGTACGCTTAGAAAATACTTTTCAGGGACAGTGCTGGACTAAAAGATGCAGCACTGGGTTCTCTCCTGATAAAAGGTGAGTAAATCAGAATTCGTACTTCGGCTGATTTTAGAGGAATATTTGTAAGTTTCAAAAATGGACACTTAGAAACTTTTCTGGTGAAAACCACACAATGGAATCCTATGGAAGGAAATACAAGTTACTGGAAAGTACGCTTAGAATTACTTTTCAGGGTCAGTGCTGGACTAAAAGATGCAGCACTGGGTTCTCTCCTGATAACAGGTGAGTAAATCGGAATTTGTAGTTCAGCTCATTTTAGAGGAATATTTGTACGTTTCAAAAATGGACACTTAGAAACTTTTCTGCTCAAAACCACACAATGGATTCCTATGGAATGAAATACAAGTTACTGGTAAGTACACTTAGAATTACTTTTCACGGTCAGTGTTGGACTAAAAGATGGAGCACTGGGTTCTCTCCTGATAACAGTTGAGTAAATCAGAATTCGTACTTCGGCTGATTTTAGAGGAATATTTGTAAGTTTCAAAAATGGACACAGAAACTTTTCTGGTGAAAACCACACAATGGATTCCTATTAAAGGAAATACAAGTTACTGGTAAGTACGCTTAGAATTACTTTTCAGGGTCAGTGCTGGGATTAAAGATGCAGCACTGGGTTCTCTCCTGATCACAGGTGAGTAAATCGGAATTAGTAATTCGGCTGATTTTAGAGGAATATTTGTACGTTTCAAAATTGGACACTTATCTGCTGAAAACCACACAAAGGATTCCTATGGAAGGAAATATAAGTTACTGGTAAGTACGCTTAGAACTACTTCTCAGAGTCAGTGCTGTTCTAAAAGATGCAGCACTGGGTTCTCTCCTGATAACAGGTGAGTAAATCGGAATTCGTAGTTCGGCTGATTTTAGAGGAATATTTGTACGTTTCAAAAACTGGACACTTAGAAACTTTTCTGGTGAAAACCACACAATGGATTCCTATGGAAGGAAATACAAGTTACTGGTAAGTTCGCTTAGAATTACTTTTCAGAGTCACTGCTGATCTAAACCATGCAGCACTGGGTTCTCTCCTGATAACAGGTGAGTAAATCGGAATTTGTAGTTTGGCTGATTTTAAAGGAATATTTGTACGTTTCAAAAATGGACACTTACAAACTTTTCTGGTGAAAACCACACAATGGATTCCTATGAAAGGAAATACAAGTTACTGGTAAGTACGCTTAGAATTACTTTTCAGGGTCAGTGCTGGGCTAAAAGATGCAGCACTGGGTTCTCTCCTGATAACAGGTGAGTAAATCGGAATTCGTAGTTTGGCTGATTTTAGAGGAATATTTGTACATTTTAAAAATGGGCACTTAGAAACTTTTCTGGTGAAAACCACATAATGGATTCCTATGGAAGGAAATACAAGTTACTGGAAAGTACGCTTATAATTACTTTTCAGCGTCAGTGCTGGTCTAAAAGATGCAGCACTGGGTTCTCTCCTGATAAAAGGTGAGTAAATCAGAATTCGTACTTTGGCTGATTTTAGAGGAATATTTGTAAGTTTCAAAAATGGACACTTAGAAACTTTTCTGGTGAAAACCACACAATGGAATCCTATGGAAGGAAATACAAGTTACTGGAAAGTACGCTTAGAATTACTTTTCAGGGTCAGTGCTGGACTAAAAGATGCAGCACTGGGTTCTCTCCTGATAACAGGTGAGTTAATCGGAATTCGTACTTCGGCTGATTTTAGAAGAATATTTGTACATTTCAAAAATGGACACAGAAACTTTTCTGGTGAAAACCACACAATGGATTCCTATGGAAGGAAATACAAGTTACTGGAAAGTACGCTTAGAATTACTTTTCAGGGTAAGTGCTGGACTAAAAGATGCAGCACTGGGTTCTCTCCTGATAACAGGTGAGTAAATCGGAATTCGTAGTTTGGCTGATCTTAGATGAATATTTGTACATTTCAAAAATGGACACAGAAACTTTTCTGGTGAAAACCACACAATGGATTCCTATGGAAAGAAATACAAGTTACTGGTAAGTACGCCTAGAATTACTGTTCAGGGTCAGTGCTGGGCTGAAAGATGCAGCACTGGGTTCTCTCCTGATAACAGGTGAGTAAATCGGAATTCGTAGTTCAGCTGATTTTAGAGGAATATTTGTACCTTTCAAAATTGGACACTTAGAAACTTTTCTGGTGAAAACCACACAATGGATTCCTATGGAAGGAAATACAAGTTACTGGTAAATACGCTTAGAATTACTTTTCAGGGTCAGTGCTGGTCTAAACCATGCAGCACTGGGTTCTCTCCTGATAACAAGTGAGTAAATCGGAATTTGTAGTTCGGCTGATTTTATAGGAATATTTGTACGTTTCAAAAATGGACACTTAAAAACTGTTCTGGTGAAAACCACACAATGGATTCCTATGGAAGGAAATACAAGTTACTGGTAAGTACGCTTGTACGCTTAGAATTACTTTTCAGCGTCAGTGCTGGTCTAAAAGATGCAGCACTGGGTTCTCTCCTGATAAAAGGTGAGTAAATCAGAATTCGTACTTCGGCTGATTTTAGAGGAATATTTGTAAGTTTCAAAAATGGACACTTAGAAACTTTTCTGGTGAAAACCACACAATGGAATCCTATGGAAGGAAATACAAGTTACTGGAAAGTACGCTTAGAATTACTTTTCAGGGTCAGTGCTGGACTAAAAGATGCAGCACTGGGTTCTCTCCTGATAACAGGTGAGTAAATCGGAATTCGTAGTTCGGCTGATCTTAGATGAATATTTGTACATTTCAAAAATGGACACAGAAACTTTTCTGGTGAAAACCACACAATGGATTCCTATGGAAAGAAATACAAGTTACTGGTAAGTACGCCTAGAATTACTGTTCAGGGTCAGTGCTGGGCTGAAAGATGCAGCACTGGGTTCTCTCCTGATAACAGGTGAGTAAATCGGAATTCGTAGTTCGGCTGATTTTAGAGGAATATTTGTACGTTTCAAAATTGCACACTTATCTGGTGAAAACCACACAAAGGATTCCTATGGAATGAAATACAAGTTACTGGTAAGTACGCTTAGAATTACTTTTCAGAGTCAGTGCTGGTCTAAAAGATGCAGCACTGGGTTCTCTCCTGATAACAGGTGAGTAAATCGGAATTCGTAGTTCAGCTGATTTTAGAGGAATATTTGTACCTTTCAAAATTGGACACTTAGAAACTTTTCTGGAGAAAACCACACAATGGATTCCTATGGAAGGAAATACAAGTTACTGGTAAATACGCTTAGAATTACTTTTCAGGGTCAGTACTGGGCAGAAAGATGTAGCAGTTGGTTCTCTCCTGATAACAGGTGAGTAAATCGGAATTCGTTGTTCGGCTGATTTTAGAGGAATATTTGTACGTTTCAAAAATGGACACTTAGAAACTTTTCTGGTGAAAACCACACAATGGATTCCTATGGAAGGAAATACAAGTTACTGGTAAGTACGCTTAGAATTACTTTTCAGCGTCAGTGCTGGTCTAAAAGATGCAGCACTGGGTTCTCTCCTGAAAAAAGGTGAGTAAATCAGAATTCGTAGTTCGGCTGATTTATAGGAATATTTGTACGTATAAAAATTGGACACTAAGAAATTTTTCTGGTGAAAACCACACAATGGATTCCGATGCAAGGAAATACAAGTTACTGGTAAGTACGCTTAGAAAATACTTTTCAGGGACAGTGCTGGACTAAAAGATGCAGCACTGGGTTCTCTCCTGATAACTGGTGAGTAAATCGGAATTTGTAGTTCAGCTCATTTTAGAGGAATATTTGTACGTTTCAAAAATGGACACTTAGAAACTTTTCTGCTCAAAACCACACAATGGATTCCTATGGAATGAAATACAAGTTACTGGTAAGTACACTTAGAATTACTTTTCACGGTCAGTGTTGGACTAAAAGATGGAGCACTGGGTTCTCTCCTGATAACAGTTGAGTAAATCAGAATTCGTACTTCGGCTGATTTTAGAGGAATATTTGTAAGTTTCAAAAATGGACACTGAAACTTTTCTGGTGAAAACCACACAATGGATTCCTATTAAAGGAAATACAAGTTACTGGTAAGTACGCTTAGAATTTCTTTTCAGGGTCAGTGCTGGGATTAAAGATGCAGCACTGGGTTCTCTCCTGATCACAGGTGAGTAAATCGGAATTAGTAGTTCGGCTGATTTTAGAGGAATATTTGTACGTTTCAAAATTGGACACTTATCTGCTGAAAACCACACAAAGGATTCCTATGGAAGGAAATATAAGTTACTGGTAAGTACGCTTAGAACTACTTCTCAGAGTCAGTGCTGTTCTAAAAGATGCAGCACTGGGTTCTCTCCTGATAACAGGTGAGTAAATCGGAATTCGTAGTTCGGCTGATTTTAGAGGAATATTTGTACGTTTCAAAAACTGGACACTTAGAAACTTTTCTGGTGAAAACCACACAATGGATTCCTATGGAAGGAAATACAAGTTACTGGTAAGTTCGCTTAGAATTACTTTTCAGAGTCACTGCTGATCTAAACCATGCAGCACTGGGTTCTCTCCTGATAACAGGTGAGTTAATCGGAATTCGTACTTCGGCTGATTTTAGAAGAATATTTGTACATTTCAAAAATGGACACAGAAACTTTTCTGGTGAAAACCACACAATGGATTCCTATGGAAGGAAATACAAGTTACTGGAAAGTACGCTTAGAATTACTTTTCAGGGTAAGTGCTGGACTAAAAGATGCAGCACTGGGTTCTCTCCTGATAACAGGTGAGTAAATCGGAATTCGTAGTTTGGCTGATCTTAGATGAATATTTGTACATTTCAAAAATGGACACAGAAACTTTTCTGGTGAAAACCACACAATGGATTCCTATGGAAAGAAATACAAGTTACTGGTAAGTACGCCTAGAATTACTGTTCAGGGTCAGTGCTGGGCTGAAAGATGCAGCACTGGGTTCTCTCCTGATAACAGGTGAGTAAATCGGAATTCGTAGTTCAGCTGATTTTAGAGGAATATTTGTACCTTTCAAAATTGGACACTTAGAAACTTTTCTGGTGAAAACCACACAATGGATTCCTATGGAAGGAAATACAAGTTACTGGTAAATACGCTTAGAATTACTTTTCAGGGTCAGTGCTGGTCTAAACCATGCAGCACTGGGTTCTCTCCTGATAACAAGTGAGTAAATCGGAATTTGTAGTTCGGCTGATTTTATAGGAATATTTGTACGTTTCAAAAATGGACACTTAAAAACTGTTCTGGTGAAAACCACACAATGGATTCCTATGGAAGGAAATACAAGTTACTGGTAAGTACGCTTGTACGCTTAGAATTACTTTTCAGCGTCAGTGCTGGTCTAAAAGATGCAGCACTGGGTTCTCTCCTGATAAAAGGTGAGTAAATCAGAATTCGTACTTCGGCTGATTTTAGAGGAATATTTGTAAGTTTCAAAAATGGACACTTAGAAACTTTTCTGGTGAAAACCACACAATGGAATCCTATGGAAGGAAATACAAGTTACTGGAAAGTACGCTTAGAATTACTTTTCAGGGTCAGTGCTGGACTAAAAGATGCAGCACTGGGTTCTCTCCTGATAACAGGTGAGTAAATCGGAATTCGTAGTTCGGCTGATCTTAGATGAATATTTGTACATTTCAAAAATGGACACAGAAACTTTTCTGGTGAAAACCACACAATGGATTCCTATGGAAAGAAATACAAGTTACTGGTAAGTACGCCTAGAATTACTGTTCAGCGTCAGTGCTGGGCTGAAAGATGCAGCACTGGGTTCTCTCCTGATAACAGGTGAGTAAATCGGAATTCGTAGTTCGGCTGATTTTAGAGGAATATTTGTACGTTTCAAAATTGCACACTTATCTGGTGAAAACCACACAAAGGATTCCTATGGAATGAAATACAAGTTACTGGTAAGTACGCTTAGAATTACTTTTCAGAGTCAGTGCTGGTCTAAAAGATGCAGCACTGGGTTCTCTCCTGATAACAGGTGAGTAAATCGGAATTCGTAGTTCAGCTGATTTTAGAGGAATATTTGTACCTTTCAAAATTGGACACTTAGAAACTTTTCTGGAGAAAACCACACAATGGATTCCTATGGAAGGAAATACAAGTTACTGGTAAATATGCTTAGAATTACTTTTCAGGGTCAGTACTGGGCAGAAAGATGTAGCAGTGGGTTCTCTCCTGATAACAGGTGAGTAAATCGGAATTCGTTGTTCGGCTGATTTTAGAGGAATATTTGTACGTTTCAAAAATGGACACTTAGAAACTTTTCTGGTGAAAACCACACAATGGATTCCTATGGAAGGAAATACAAGTTACTGGTAAGTACGCTTAGAATTACTTTTCAGCGTCAGTGCTGGTCTAAAAGATGCAGCACTGGGTTCTCTCCTGAAAAAAGGTGAGTAAATCAGAATTCGTAGTTCGGCTGATTTATAGGAATATTTGTACGTATAAAAATTGGACACTAAGAAATTTTTCTGGTGAAAACCACACAATGGATTCCGATGCAAGGAAATACAAGTTACTGGTAAGTACGCTTAGAAAATACTTTTCAGGGACAGTGCTGGACTAAAAGATGCAGCACTGGGTTCTCTCCTGATAACTGGTGAGTAAATCGGAATTTGTAGTTCAGCTCATTTTAGAGGAATATTTGTACGTTTCAAAAATGGACACTTAGAAACTTTTCTGCTCAAAACCACACAATGGATTCCTATGGAATGAAATACAAGTTACTGGTAAGTACACTTAGAATTACTTTTCACGGTCAGTGTTGGACTAAAAGATGGAGCACTGGGTTCTCTCCTGATAACAGTTGAGTAAATCAGAATTCGTACTTCGGCTGATTTTAGAGGAATATTTGTAAGTTTCAAAAATGGACACAGAAACTTTTCTGGTGAAAACCACACAATGGATTCCTATTAAAGGAAATACAAGTTACTGGTAAGTACGCTTAGAATTACTTTTCAGGGTCAGTGCTGGGATTAAAGATGCAGCACTGGGTTCTCTCCTGATCACAGGTGAGTAAATCGGAATTAGTAGTTCGGCTGATTTTAGAGGAATATTTGTACGTTTCAAAATTGGACACTTATCTGCTGAAAACCACACAAAGGATTCCTATGGAAGGAAATATAAGTTACTGGTAAGTACGCTTAGAACTACTTCTCAGAGTCAGTGCTGTTCTAAAAGATGCAGCACTGGGTTCTCTCCTGATAACAGGTGAGTAAATCGGAATTCGTAGTTCGGCTGATTTTAGAGGAATATTTGTACGTTTCAAAAACTGGACACTTAGAAAGTTTTCTGGTGAAAACCACACAATGGATTCCTATGGAAGGAAATACAAGTTACTGGTAAGTTCGCTTAGAATTACTTTTCAGAGTCACTGCTGATCTAAACCATGCAGCACTGGGTTCTCTCCTGATAACAGGTCAGTAAATCAGAATTCGTACTTCGGCTGATTTTAGAGGAATATTTGTAAGTTTCAAAAATGGACACTTAGAAACTTTTCTGGTGAAAACCACACAATAGATTCCTATGGAAGGAAATACAAGTTACTGGTAAGTACGCTTAGAATTACTTTTTAGGGTCAGTGCTGGACTAAAAGATGCAGCACTGGGTTCTCGCCTGATAACAGGTGAGTAAATCGGAATTTGTAGTTTGGCTGATTTTAAAGGAATATTTGTACGTTTCAAAAATGGACACTTACAAACTTTTCTGGTGAAAACCACACAATGGATTCCTATGAAAGGAAATACAAGTTACTGGTAAGTACGCTTAGAATTACTTTTCAGGGTCAGTGCTGGGCTAAAAGATGCAGCACTGGGTTCTCTCCTGATAACAGGTGAGTAAATCGGAATTCGTAGTTTGGCTGATTTTAGAGGAATATTTGTACGTTTTAAAAATGGGCACTTAGAAACTTTTCTGGTGAAAACCACATAATGGATTCCTATGGAAGGAAATACAAGTTACTGGAAAGTACGCTTATAATTACTTTTCAGCATCAGTGCTGGTCTAAAAGATGCAGCACTGGGTTCTCTCCTGATAAAAGGTGAGTAAATCAGAATTCGTACTTTGGCTGATTTTAGAGGAATATTTGTAAGTTTCAAAAATGGACACTTAGAAACTTTTCTGGTGAAAACCACACAATGGAATCCTATGGAAGGAAATACAAGTTACTGGTAAATACGCTTAGAATTACTGTTCAGGGTCAGTACTGGGCAGAAAGATGTAGCAGTGGGTACTCTCCTGATAACAGGTGAGTAAATCGGAATTCGTTGTTCGGCTGATTTTAGAGGAATATTTGTACGTTTCAAAAATGGACACAGAAACTTTTCTGGTGAAAACCACACAATGGATTCCTATGGAAGGAAATACAAGTTACTGGAAAGTACGCTTAGAATTACTTTTCAGGGTCAGTGCTGGACTAAAAGATGCAGCACTGGGTTCTCTCCTGATAACAGGTGAGTAAATCGGAATTCGTAGTTCGTCTGATCTTAGATGAATATTTGTACATTTCAAAAATGGACACAGAAACTTTTCTGGTGAAAACCACACAATGGATTCCTATGGAAAGAAATACAAGTTACTGGTAAGTACGCCTAGAATTACTGTTCAGGGTCAGTGGTGGGCTGAAAGATGCAGCACTGGGTTCTCTCCTGATAACAGGTGAGTAAATCGGAATTCGTAGTTCGGCTGATTTTAGAGGAATATTTGTACGTTTCAAAATTGCACACTTATCTGGTGAAAACCACACAAAGGATTCCTATGGAATGAAATACAAGTTACTGGTAAGTACGCTTAGAATTACTTTTCAGAGTCAGTGCTGGTCTAAACCATGCAGCACTGGGTTCTCTCCTGATAACAAGTGAGTAAATCGGAATTTGTAGTTCGGCTGATTTTATAGGAATATTTGTACGTTTCAAAAATGGACACTTAAAAACTTTTCTGGTGAAAACCACACAATGGATTCCTATGGAAGGAAATACAAGTTACTGGTAAGTACGCTTGTACGCTTAGAATTACTTTTCAGCGTCAGTGCTGGTCTAAAAGATGCAGCACTGGGTTCTCTCCTGATAAAAGGTGAGTAAATCAGAATTCGTACTTCAGCTGATTTTAGAGGAATATTTGTAAGTTTCAAAAATGGACACTTAGAAACTTTTCTGGTGAAAACCACACAATGGAATCCTATGGAAGGAAATACAAGTTACTGGAAAGTACGCTTAGAATTACTTTTCAGGGTCAGTGCTGGACTAAAAGATGCAGCACTGGGTTCTCTCCTGATAACAGGTGAGTTAATCGGAATTCGTAGTTCGGCTGATTTTAGAGGAATATTTGTACATTTCAAAAATGGACACAGAAACTTTTCTGGTGAAAACCACACAATGTATTCCTATGGAAGGAAATACAAGTTACTGGTAAGTACGCTTAGAATTACTTTTCAGGGTCAGTGCTGGGCTAAAAGATGCAGCACTGGGTTCTCTCCTGATAACAGGTGAGTAAATCGGAATTCGTAGTTCGGCTGATTTTAGAGGAATATTTGTACGTTTTAAAAATGGGCACTTAGAAACTTTTTTGGTGAAAACCACACAATGGATTCAGAGTCAGTGCTGGTCTAAACCATGCAGCACTGGGTTCTCTCCTGATAACAAGTGAGTAAATCGGAATTTGTAGTTCGGCTGATTTTATAGGAATATTTGTACGTTTCAAAAATGGACACTTAGAAACTTTTCTGGTGAAAACCACACAATGGATTCCTATGGAAGGAAATACAAGTTAGTGGTAAGTACGCTTAGAATTACTTTTCAGAGTCAGTGCTGGTCTAAACCATGCAGCACTGGGTTCTCTCCTGATAACAAGTGAGTAAATCGGAATTTGTAGTTCGGCTGATTTTATAGGAATATTTGTACGTTTCAAAAATGGACACTTAAAAACTTTTCTGGTGAAAACCACACAATGGATTCCTATGGAAGGAAATACAAGTTACTGGTAAGTACGCTTGTACGCTTAGAATTACTTTTCAGCGTCAGTGCTGGTCTAAAAGATGCAGCACTGGGTTCTCTCCTGATAAAAGGTGAGTAAATCAGAATTCGTACTTCAGCTGATTTTAGAGGAATATTTGTAAGTTTCAAAAATGGACACTTAGAAACTTTTCTGGTGAAAACCACACAATGGAATCCTATGGAAGGAAATACAAGTTACTGGAAAGTACGCTTAGAATTACTTTTCAGGGTCAGTGCTGGACTAAAAGATGCAGCACTGGGTTCTCTCCTGATAACAGGTGAGTTAATCGGAATTCGTAGTTCAGGTGATTTTAGAGGAATATTTGTACATTTCAAAAATGGACACAGAAACTTTTCTGGTGAAAACCACACAATGGATTCCTATGGAAGGAAATACAAGTTACTGGTAAGTACGCTTAGAATTACTTTTCAGGGTCAGTGCTGGGCTAAAAGATGCAGCACTGGGTTCTCTCCTGATAACAGGTGAGTAAATCGGAATTCGTAGTTCGGCTGATTTTAGAGGAATATTTGTACGTTTTAAAAATGGGCACTTAGAAACTTTTCTGGTGAAAATCACATAATGGATTCCTATGGAAGGAAATACAAGTTACTGGAAAGTACGCTTAGAATTACTTTTCAGGGTCAGTGCTGGACTAAAAGATGCAGCACTGGGTTCTCTCCTGATAACAGGTGAGTAAATCAGAATTCGTAGTTCGGCTGATCTTAGATGAATATTTGTACATTTCAAAAATGGACACAGAAACTTTTCTGGTGAAAACTACACAATGGATTCCTATGGAAAGAAATACAAGTTACTGGTAAGTACGCCTAGAATTACTGTTCAGGGTCAGTGCTGGGCTGAAAGATGCAGCACTGGGTTCTCTCCTGATAACAGGTGAGTAAATCGGAATTCGTAGTTCAGCTGATTTTAGAGGAATATTTGTACGTTTTAAAAATGGGCACTTAGAATCTTTTCTGGCGAAAACCACACAATGGATTCCTATGGAATGAAATACAAGTTACTGGTAAGTACCCTTAGAAAATACTGTTCAGGGACAGTGCTGGACTAAAAGATGCAGCACTGGGTTCTCTCCTGATAACAGGTGAGTAAATCAGAATTCGTACTTTGGCTGATTTTAGAGGAAGATTTGTATGTTTCAAAAATGGACACAGAAACTTTTCTGGTGAAAACCACACAATGGATTCCTATGGAAGGAAATACAAGTTACTGGTAAGTACGCTTAGAATTACTTTTCAGAGTCAGTGCTGGTCTAAAAGATGCAGCACTGGGATCTCTCCTGATAACAGGTGAGTAAATCGGAATTTGTAGTTCGGCTGATATTAAAGGAATATTTGTGCGTTTCAAAAATGGACACAGAATCTTTTCTGGTGAAAACCACACAATGGATTTCTATGGAAAGAAATACAAGTTACTGGTAAGTACGCTTAAAATTACTTTTCAGGGTCAGTGCTGGGCTGAAAGATGCAGCACTGGGTTCTCTCCTGATAACAGGTGAGTAAATCAGAATTCGTAGTTCGGCTGATTTTAGAGGAATATTTGTACGATTCAAAATTGGACACTTATCTGGTGAAACCCACACAAAAGGATTCCAATGGAAGGAAATACAAGTTACTGGTAAGTACGCTTAGAATTACTTTTCAGGGTCAGTGCTGGGCTAAAAGATGCAGCACTGGGTTCTCTCCTGATAACAGGTGAGTAAATCGGAATTCGTTGGTCGGCTGATTTTAGAGGAATATTTGTACGTTTCAAAATTGGACACTTATCTGGTGAAAACCACACAAAAGGATTCCAATGGAAGGAAATACAAGTTACTGGTAAGTACGCTTAGAATTACTTCTCAGAGTCAGTGCTGGTCTAAAAGATGCAGCACTGGGTTCTCTCCTGATAATAGGTGAGTAAATCGGAATTCGTACTTCGGCTGATTTTAGAGGAATATTTGTAAGTTTCAAAAATGGACACTTAGAAACTTTTCTGGTGAAAACCACACAATGGATTCCTATGGAAGGAAATACAAGTTACTGGAAAGTACGCTTAGAATTACTTTTCAGGGTCAGTGCTGGACTAAAAGATGCAGCACTGGGTTCTCTCCTGATAACAGGTGAGTTAATCGGAATTCGTACTTCGGCTGATTTTAGAAGAATATTTGTATGTTTCAAAAATGGACACGGAAACTTTTCTGGTGAAAACCACACAATGGATTCCTATGGAAGGGAATACAAGTTACTGGTAAGTACGCTTAGAATTACTTTTCAGGGTCAGTGCTGGGCTAAAAGATGCAGCACTGGGTTCTCTCCTGATAACAGGTGAGTAAATCGGAATTCGTAGTTCGGCTGATTTTAGAGGAATATTTGTACGTATCAAAATTGGACACTAAGAAACTTTTCTGGTGAAAACCACACAATGGATTCCGATGCAAGGAAATACAAGTTACTGGTAAGTACGCTTAGAATTACTTTTCAGGGTCAGTGCTGGGCTAAAAGATGCAGCACTGGGTTCTCTCCTGATAACAGGTGAGTAAATCAGAATTCGTACTTCGGCTGATTTTAGAGGAATATTTGTAAGTTTCAAAAATGGACACTTAGAAACTTTTCTGGTGAAAACCACACAATGGAATCCTATGGAAGGAAATACAAGTTACTGGAAAGTACGCTTAGAATTACTTTTCAGGGTCAGTGCTGGACTAAAAGATGCAGCACTGGGTTCTCTCCTGATAACAGGTGAGTAAATCGGAATTCGTTGTTCGGCTGATTTTAGAGGAATATTTGTACGTTTCAAAAATGGACACTTAGAAACTTTTCTGGTGAAAACCACACAATGGATTCCTATGGAAGGAAATACAAGTTACTGGAAAGTACGCTTAGAATTACTTTTCAGGGTCAGTGCTGGACTAAAAGATGCAGCACTGGGTTCTCTCCTGATAACAGGTGAGTAAATCGGAATTCGTAGTTCGGCTGATCTTAGATGAATATTTGTACATTTCAAAAATGGACACAGAAACTTTTCTGGTGAAAACCACACAATGGATTCCTATGGAAAGAAATACAAGTTACTGGTAAGTACGCCTAGAATTACTGTTCAGGGTCAGTGCTGGGCTGAAAGATGCAGCACTGGGTTCTCTCCTGATAACAGGTGAGTAAATCGGAATTCGTAGTTCGGCTGATTTTAGAGGAATATTTGTACGTTTCAAAATTGCACACTTATCTGGTGAAAACCACACAAAGAATTCCTATGGAATGAAATACAAGTTACTGGTAAGTACGCTTAGAATTACTTTTCAGAGTCAGTGCTGGTCTAAAAGATGCAGCACTGGGTTCTCTCCTGATAACAGGTGAGTAAATCGGAATTCGTAGTTCAGCTGATTTTAGAGGAATATTTGTACCTTTCAAAATTGGACACTTAGAAACTTTTCTGGTGAAAACCACACAATGGATTCCTATGGAAGGAAATACAAGTTACTGGTAAATACGCTTAGAATTACTTTTCAGGGTCAGTACTGGGCAGAAAGATGTAGCAGTGGGTTCTCTCCTGATAACAGGTGAGTAAATCGGAATTCGTTGTTCGGCTGATTTTAGAGGAATATTTGTACGTTTCAAAAATGGACACTTAGAAACTTTTCTGGTGAAAACCACACAATGGATTCTAAGGAAGGAAATACAAGTTACTGGTAAGTACGCTTAGAATTACTTTTCAGCGTCAGTGCTGGTCTAAAAGATGCAGCACTGGGTTCTCTCCTGATAAAAGGTGAGTAAATCAGAATTCGTAGTTCGGCTGATTTATAGGAATATTTGTACGTATAAAAATTGGACACTAAGAAACTTTTCTGGTGAAAACCACACAATGGATTCCGATGCAAGGAAATACAAGTTACTGGTAAGTACGCTTAGAAAATACTTTTCAGGGACAGTGCTGGACTAAAAGATGCATCACTGGGTTCTCTCCTGATAACAGGTGAGTAAATCAGAATTCGTACTTTGGCTGATTTTAGAAGAAGATTTGTAAGTTTCAAAAATGGACACTTAGAAACTTTTCTGGTGAAAACCACACAATGGAATCCTATGGAAGGAAATACAAGTTACTGGAAAGTACGCTTAGAATTACTTTTCAGGGTCAGTGTTGGACTAAAAGATGGAGCACTGGGTTCTCTCCTGATAACAGTTGAGTAAATCAGAATTCGTACTTCGGCTGATTTTAGAGGAATATTTGTAAGTTTCAAAAATGGACACAGAAACTTTTCTGGTGAAAACCACACAATGGATTCCTATTAAAGGAAATACAAGTTACTGGTAAGTACGCTTAGAATTACTTTTCAGGGTCAGTGCTGGGATTAAAGATGCAGCACTGGGTTCTCTCCTGATCACAGGTGAGTAAATCGGAATTAGTAGTTCGGCTGATTTTAGAGGAATATTTGTACGTTTCAAAATTGGACACTTATCTGCTGAAAACCACACAAAGGATTCCTATGGAAGGAAATATAAGTTACTGGTAAGTACGCTTAGAACTACTTCTCAGAGTCAGTGCTGTTCTAAAAGATGCAGCACTGGGTTCTCTCCTGATAACAGGTGAGTAAATCGGAATTCGTAGTTCGGCTGATTTTAGAGGAATATTTGTACGTTTCAAAAACTGGACACTTAGAAACTTTTCTGGTGAAAACCACACAATGGATTCCTATGGAAGGAAATACAAGTTACTGGTAAGTTCGCTTAGAATTACTTTTCAGAGTCACTGCTGATCTAAACCATGCAGCACTGGGTTCTCTCCTGATAACAGGTGAGTAAATCGGAATTTGTAGTTTGGCTGATTTTAAAGGAATATTTGTACGTTTCAAAAATGGACACTTACAAACTTTTCTGGTGAAAACCACACAATGGATTCCTATGAAAGGAAATACAAGTTACTGGTAAGTACGCTTAGAATTACTTTTCAGGGTCAGTGCTGGGCTAAAAGATGCAGCACTGGGTTCTCTCCTGATAACAGGTGAGTAAATCGGAATTCGTAGTTTGGCTGATTTTAGAGGAATATTTGTACATTTTAAAAATGGGCACTTAGAAACTTTTCTGGTGAAAACCACATAATGGATTCCTATGGAAGGAAATACAAGTTACTGGAAAGTACGCTTATAATTACTTTTCAGCGTCAGTGCTGGTCTAAAAGATGCAGCACTGGGTTCTCTCCTGATAAAAGGTGAGTAAATCAGAATTCGTACTTTGGCTGATTTTAGAGGAATATTTGTAAGTTTCAAAAATGGACACTTAGAAACTTTTCTGGTGAAAACCACACAATGGAATCCTATGGAAGGAAATACAAGTTACTGGAAAGTACGCTTAGAATTACTTTTCAGGGTCAGTGCTGGACTAAAAGATGCAGCACTGGGTTCTCTCCTGATAACAGGTGAGTTAATCGGAATTCGTACTTCGGCTGATTTTAGAAGAATATTTGTACATTTCAAAAATGGACACAGAAACTTTTCTGGTGAAAACCACACAATGGATTCCTATGGAAGGAAATACAAGTTACTGGAAAGTACGCTTAGAATTACTTTTCAGGGTAAGTGCTGGACTAAAAGATGCAGCACTGGGTTCTCTCCTGATAACAGGTGAGTAAATCGGAATTCGTAGTTTGGCTGATCTTAGATGAATATTTGTACATTTCAAAAATGGACACAGAAACTTTTCTGGTGAAAACCACACAATGGATTCCTATGGAAAGAAATACAAGTTACTGGTAAGTACGCCTAGAATTACTGTTCAGGGTCAGTGCTGGGCTGAAAGATGCAGCACTGGGTTCTCTCCTGATAACAGGTGAGTAAATCGGAATTCGTAGTTCAGCTGATTTTAGAGGAATATTTGTACCTTTCAAAATTGGACACTTAGAAACTTTTCTGGTGAAAACCACACAATGGATTCCTATGGAAGGAAATACAAGTTACTGGTAAATACGCTTAGAATTACTTTTCAGGGTCAGTGCTGGTCTAAACCATGCAGCACTGGGTTCTCTCCTGATAACAAGTGAGTAAATCGGAATTTGTAGTTCGGCTGATTTTATAGGAATATTTGTACGTTTCAAAAATGGACACTTAAAAACTGTTCTGGTGAAAACCACACTATGGATTCCTATGGAAGGAAATACAAGTTACTGGTAAGTACGCTTGTACGCTTAGAATTACTTTTCAGCGTCAGTGCTGGTCTAAAAGATGCAGCACTGGGTTCTCTCCTGATAAAAGGTGAGTAAATCAGAATTCGTACTTCGGCTGATTTTAGAGGAATATTTGTAAGTTTCAAAAATGGACACTTAGAAACTTTTCTGGTGAAAACCACACAATGGAATCCTATGGAAGGAAATACAAGTTACTGGAAAGTACGCTTAGAATTACTTTTCAGGGTCAGTGCTGGACTAAAAGATGCAGCACTGGGTTCTCTCCTGATAACAGGTGAGTAAATCGGAATTCGTAGTTCGGCTGATCTTAGATGAATATTTGTACATTTCAAAAATGGACACAGAAACTTTTCTGGTGAAAACCACACAATGGATTCCTATGGAAAGAAATACAAGTTACTGGTAAGTACGCCTAGAATTACTGTTCAGGGTCAGTGCTGGGCTGAAAGATGCAGCACTGGGTTCTCTCCTGATAACAGGTGAGTAAATCGGAATTCGTAGTTCGGCTGATTTTAGAGGAATATTTGTACGTTTCAAAATTGCACACTTATCTGGTGAAAACCACACAAAGGATTCCTATGGAATGAAATACAAGTTACTGGTAAGTACGCTTAGAATTACTTTTCAGAGTCAGTGCTGGTCTAAAAGATGCAGCACTGGGTTCTCTCCTGATAACAGGTGAGTAAATCGGAATTCGTAGTTCAGCTGATTTTAGAGGAATATTTGTACCTTTCAAAATTGGACACTTAGAAACTTTTCTGGAGAAAACCACACAATGGATTCCTATGGAAGGAAATACAAGTTACTGGTAAATACGCTTAGAATTACTTTTCAGGGTCAGTACTGGGCAGAAAGATGTAGCAGTGGGTTCTCTCCTGATAACAGGTGAGTAAATCAGAATTCGTAGTTCGGCTGATTTATAGGAATATTTGTACGTATAAAAATTGGACACTAAGAAATTTTTCTGGTGAAAACCACACAATGGATTCCGATGCAAGGAAATACAAGTTACTGGTAAGTACGCTTAGAAAATACTTTTCAGGGACAGTGCTGGACTAAAAGATGCAGCACTGGGTTCTCTCCTGATAACAGGTGAGTAAATCGGAATTTGTAGTTCAGCTCATTTTAGAGGAATATTTGTACGTTTCAAAAATGGACACTTAGAAACTTTTCTGCTCAAAACCACACAATGGATTCCTATGGAATGAAATACAAGTTACTGGTAAGTACACTTAGAATTACTTTTCACGGTCAGTGTTGGACTAAAAGATGGAGCACTGGGTTCTCTCCTGATAACAGTTGAGTAAATCAGAATTCGTACTTCGGCTGATTTTAGAGGAATATTTGTAAGTTTCAAAAATGGACACAGAAACTTTTCTGGTGAAAACCACACAATGGATTCCTATTAAAGGAAATATAAGTTACTGGTAAGTACGCTTAGAATTACTTTTCAGGGTCAGTGCTGGGATTAAAGATGCAGCACTGGGTTCTCTCCTGATCACAGGTGAGTAAATCGGAATTAGTAGTTCGGCTGATTTTAGAGGAATATTTGTACGTTTCAAAATTGGACACTTATCTGCTGAAAACCACACAAAGGATTCCTATGGAAGGAAATATAAGTTACTGGTAAGTACGCTTAGAACTACTTCTCAGAGTCAGTGCTGTTCTAAAAGATGCAGCACTGGGTTCTCTCCTGATAACAGGTGAGTAAATCGGAATTCGTAGTTCGGCTGATTTTAGAGGAATATTTGTACGTTTCAAAAACTGGACACTTAGAAACTTTTCTGGTGAAAACCACACAATGGATTCCTATGGAAGGAAATACAAGTTACTGGTAAGTTCGCTTAGAATTACTTTTCAGAGTCACTGCTGATCTAAACCATGCAGCACTGGGTTCTCTCCTGATAACAGGTCAGTAAATCAGAATTCGTACTTCGGCTGATTTTAGAGGAATATTTGTAAGTTTCAAAAATGGACACTTAGAAACTTTTCTGGTGAAAACCACACAATAGATTCCTATGGAAGGAAATACAAGTTACTGGTAAGTACGCTTAGAATTACTTTTTAGGGTCAGTGCTGGACTAAAAGATGCAGCACTGGGTTCTCGCCTGATAACAGGTGAGTAAATCGGAATTTGTAGTTTGGCTGATTTTAAAGGAATATTTGTACGTTTCAAAAATGGACACTTACAAACTTTTCTGGTGAAAACCACACAATGGATTCCTATGAAAGGAAATACAAGTTACTGGTAAGTACGCTTAGAATTACTTTTCAGGGTCAGTGCTGGGCTAAAAGATGCAGCACTGGGTTCTCTCCTGATAACAGGTGAGTAAATCGGAATTCGTAGTTTGGCTGATTTTAGAGGAATATTTGTACGTTTTAAAAATGGGCACTTAGAAACTTTTCTGGTGAAAACCACATAATGGATTCCTATGGAAGGAAATACAAGTTACTGGAAAGTACGCTTATAATTACTTTTCAGCGTCAGTGCTGGTCTAAAAGATGCAGCACTGGGTTCTCTCCTGATAAAAGGTGAGTAAATCAGAATTCGTACTTTGGCTGATTTTAGAGGAATATTTGTAAGTTTCAAAAATGGACACTTAGAAACTTTTCTGGTGAAAACCACACAATGGAATCCTATGGAAGGAAATACAAGTTACTGGTAAATACGCTTAGAATTACTGTTCAGGGTCAGTACTGGGCAGAAAGATGTAGCAGTGGGTACTCTCCTGATAACAGGTGAGTAAATCGGAATTCGTTGTTCGGCTGATTTTAGAGGAATATTTGTACGTTTCAGAAATGGACACAGAAACTTTTCTGGTGAAAACCACACAATGGATTCCTATGGAAGGAAATACAAGTTACTGGAAAGTACGCTTAGAATTACTTTTCAGGGTCAGTGCTGGACTAAAAGATGCAGCACTGGGTTCTCTCCTGATAACAGGTGAGTAAATCGGAATTCGTAGTTCGTCTGATCTTAGATGAATATTTGTACATTTCAAAAATGGACACAGAAACTTTTCTGGTGAAAACCACACAATGGATTCCTATGGAAAGAAATACAAGTTACTGGTAAGTACGCCTAGAATTACTGTTCAGGGTCAGTGGTGGGCTGAAAGATGCAGCACTGGGTTCTCTCCTGATAACAGGTGAGTAAATCGGAATTCGTAGTTCGGCTGATTTTAGAGGAATATTTGTACGTTTCAAAATTGCACACTTATCTGGTGAAAACCACACAAAGGATTCCTATGGAATGAAATACAAGTTACTGGTAAGTACGCTTAGAATTACTTTTCAGAGTCAGTGCTGGTCTAAAAGATGCAGCACTGGGTTCTCTCCTGATAACAGGTGAGTAAATCGGAATTCGTAGTTCAGCTGATTTTAGAGGAATATTTGTACCTTTCAAAATTGGACACTTAGAAACTTTTTTGGTGAAAACCACACAATGGATTCAGAGTCAGTGCTGGTCTAAACCATGCAGCACTGGGTTCTCTCCTGATAACAAGTGAGTAAATCGGAATTTGTAGTTCGGCTGATTTTATAGGAATATTTGTACGTTTCAAAAATGGACACTTAGAAACTTTTCTGGTGAAAACCACACAATGGATTCCTATGGAAGGAAATACAAGTTAGTGGTAAGTACGCTTAGAATTACTTTTCAGAGTCAGTGCTGGTCTAAACCATGCAGCACTGGGTTCTCTCCTGATAACAAGTGAGTAAATCGGAATTTGTAGTTCGGCTGATTTTATAGGAATATTTGTACGTTTCAAAAATGGACACTTAAAAACTTTTCTGGTGAAAACCACACAATGGATTCCTATGGAAGGAAATACAAGTTACTGGTAAGTACGCTTGTACGCTTAGAATTACTTTTCAGCGTCAGTGCTGGTCTAAAAGATGCAGCACTGGGTTCTCTCCTGATAAAAGGTGAGTAAATCAGAATTCGTACTTCAGCTGATTTTAGAGGAATATTTGTAAGTTTCAAAAATGGACACTTAGAAACTTTTCTGGTGAAAACCACACAATGGAATCCTATGGAAGGAAATACAAGTTATTGGAAAGTACCCTTAGAATTACTTTTCAGGGTCAGTGCTGGACTAAAAGATGCAGCACTGGGTTCTCTCCTGATAACAGGTGAGTTAATCGGAATTCGTAGTTCGGCTGATTTTAGAGGAATATTTGTACATTTCAAAAATGGACACAGAAACTTTTCTGGTGAAAACCACACAATGTATTCCTATGGAAGGAAATACAAGTTACTGGTAAGTACGCTTAGAATTACTTTTCAGGGTCAGTGCTGGGCTAAAAGATGCAGCACTGGGTTCTCTCCTGATAACAGGTGAGTAAATCGGAATTCGTAGTTCGGCTGATTTTAGAGGAATATTTGTACGTTTTAAAAATGGGCACTTAGAAACTTTTTTGGTGAAAACCACACAATGGATTCAGAGTCAGTGCTGGTCTAAACCATGCAGCACTGGGTTCTCTCCTGATAACAAGTGAGTAAATCGGAATTTGTAGTTCGGCTGATTTTATAGGAATATTTGTACGTTTCAAAAATGGACACTTAGAAACTTTTCTGGTGAAAACCACACAATGGATTCCTATGGAAGGAAATACAAGTTAGTGGTAAGTACGCTTAGAATTACTTTTCAGAGTCAGTGCTGGTCTAAACCATGCAGCACTGGGTTCTCTCCTGATAACAAGTGAGTAAATCGGAATTTGTAGTTCGGCTGATTTTATAGGAATATTTGTACGTTTCAAAAATGGACACTTAAAAACTTTTCTGGTGAAAACCACACAATGGATTCCTATGGAAGGAAATACAAGTTACTGGTAAGTACGCTTGTACGCTTAGAATTACTTTTCAGCGTCAGTGCTGGTCTAAAAGATGCAGCACTGGGTTCTCTCCTGATAAAAGGTGAGTAAATCAGAATTCGTACTTCAGCTGATTTTAGAGGAATATTTGTAAGTTTCAAAAATGGACACTTAGAAACTTTTCTGGTGAAAACCACACAATGGAATCCTATGGAAGGAAATACAAGTTACTGGAAAGTACGCTTAGAATTACTTTTCAGGGTCAGTGCTGGACTAAAAGATGCAGCACTGGGTTCTCTCCTGATAACAGGTGAGTTAATCGGAATTCGTAGTTCGGCTGATTTTAGAGGAATATTTGTACATTTCAAAAATGGACACAGAAACTTTTCTGGTGAAAACCACACAATGGATTCCTATGGAAGGAAATACAAGTTACTGGTAAGTACGCTTAGAATTACTTTTCAGGGTCAGTGCTGGGCTAAAAGATGCAGCACTGGGTTCTCTCCTGATAACAGGTGAGTAAATCGGAATTCGTAGTTCGGCTGATTTTAGAGGAATATTTGTACGTTTTAAAAATGGGCACTTAGAAACTTTTCTGGTGAAAATCACATAATGGATTCCTATGGAAGGAAATACAAGTTACTGGAAAGTACGCTTAGAATTACTTTTCAGGGTCAGTGCTGGACTAAAAGATGCAGCACTGGGTTCTCTCCTGATAACAGGTGAGTAAATCAGAATTCGTAGTTCGGCTGATCTTAGATGAATATTTGTACATTTCAAAAATGGACACAGAAACTTTTCTGGTGAAAACCACACAATGGATTCCTATGGAAAGAAATACAAGTTACTGGTAAGTACGCCTAGAATTACTGTTCAGGGTCAGTGCTGGGCTGAAAGATGCAGCACTGGGTTCTCTCCTGATAACAGGTGAGTAAATCGGAATTCGTAGTTCAGCTGATTTTAGAGGAATATTTGTACGTTTTAAAAATGGGCACTTAGAATCTTTTCTGGCGAAAACCACACAATGGATTCCTATGGAATGAAATACAAGTTACTGGTAAGTACCCTTAGAAAATACTTTTCAGGGACAGTGCTGGACTAAAAGATGCAGCACTGGGTTCTCTCCTGATAACAGGTGAGTAAATCAGAATTCGTACTTTGGCTGATTTTAGAGGAAGATTTGTATGTTTCAAAAATGGACACAGAAACTTTTCTGGTGAAAACCACACAATAGATTCCTATGGAAGGAAATACAAGTTACTGGTAAGTACGCTTAGAATTACTTTTCAGAGTCAGTGCTGGTCTAAAAGATGCAGCACTGGGATCTCTCCTGATAACAGGTGAGTAAATCGGAATTTGTAGTTCGGCTGATATTAAAGGAATATTTGTGCGTTTCAAAAATGGACACAGAATCTTTTCTGGTGAAAACCACACAATGGATTTCTATGGAAAGAAATACAAGTTACTGGTAAGTACGCTTAAAATTACTTTTCAGGGTCAGTGCTGGGCTGAAAGATGCAGCACTGGGTTCTCTCCTGATAACAGGTGAGTAAATCAGAATTCGTAGTTCGGCTGATTTTAGAGGAATATTTGTACGATTCAAAATTGGACACTTATCTGGTGAAAACCACACAAAAGGATTCCAATGGAAGGAAATACAAGTTACTGGTAAGTACGCTTAGAATTACTTTTCAGGGTCAGTGCTGGGCTAAAAGATGCAGCACTGGGTTCTCTCCTGATAACAGGTGAGTAAATCGGAATTCGTTGGTCGGCTGATTTTAGAGGAATATTTGTACGTTTCAAAATTGGACACTTATCTGGTGAAAACCACACAAAAGGATTCCAATGGAAGGAAATACAAGTTACTGGTAAGTACGCTTAGAATTACTTCTCAGAGTCAGTGCTGGTCTAAAAGATGCAGCACTGGGTTCTCTCCTGATAATAGGTGAGTAAATCGGAATTCGTACTTCGGCTGATTTTAGAGGAATATTTGTAAGTTTCAAAAATGGACACTTAGAAACTTTTCTGGTGAAAACCACACAATGGATTCCTATGGAAGGAAATACAAGTTACTGGAAAGTACGCTTAGAATTACTTTTCAGGGTCAGTGCTGGACTAAAAGATGCAGCACTGGGTTCTCTCCTGATAACAGGTGAGTAAATCGAAATTCGTAGTTCGGCTGATTTTAGATGAATAATTGTACGTTTCAAAAATGGACACGGAAACTTTTCTGGTGAAAACCACACAATGGATTCCTATGGAAGGGAATACAAGTTACTGGTAAGTACGCTTAGAATTACTTTTCAGGGTCAGTGCTGGGCTAAAAGATGCAGCACTGGGTTCTCTCCTGATAACAGGTGAGTAAATCGGAATTCGTAGTTCGGCTGATTTTAGAGGAATATTTGTACGTATCAAAATTGGACACTAAGAAACTTTTCTGGTGAAAACCACACAATGGATTCCGATGCAAGGAAATACAAGTTACTGGTAAGTACGCTTAGAATTACTTTTCAGGGTCAGTGCTGGGCTAAAAGATGCAGCACTGGGTTCTCTCCTGATAACAGGTGAGTAAATCAGAATTCGTACTTCGGCTGATTTTAGAGGAATATTTGTAAGTTTCAAAAATGGACACTTAGAAACTTTTCTGGTGAAAACCACACAATGGATTCCTATGGAAGGAAATACAAGTTACTGGTAAGTACGCTTAGAATTACTTTTTAGGGTCAGTGCTGGACTAAAAGATGCAGCACTGGGTTCTCGCCTGATAACAGGTGAGTAAATCGGAATTTGTAGTTCGGCTGATTTTAAAGGAATATTTGTACGTTTCAAAAATGGACACTTACAAACTTTTCTGGTGAAAACCACACAATGGATTCCTAGGAAAGGAAACACAAGTTACTGGTAAGTACGCTTAGAATTACTTTTCAGGGTCAGTGCTGGGCTAAAAGATGCAGCACTGGGTTCTCTCCTGATAACAGGTGAGTAAATCAGAATTCGTACTTCGGCTGATTTTAGAGGAATATTTGTAAGTTTCAAAAATGGACAATTAGAAACTTTTCTGGTGAAAACCACACAATGGATTCCTATGGAAGGAAATACAAGTTACTGGAAAGTACGCTTAGAATTACTTTTCAGGGTCAGTGCTGGACTAAAAGATGCAGCACTGGGTTCTCTCCTGATAACAGGTGAGTAAATCAGAATTCGTAGTTCAGCTGATTTTAGAGGAAAAATTGTACGTTTCAAAAATGGACACAGAAACTTTTCTGGTGAAAACCACACAATGGATTCCTATGGAAGGAAATACAAGTTACTGGTAAGTACGCTTAGAATTACTTTTCAGGGTCAGTGCTGGGCTAAAAGATGCAGCACTGTGTTCTCTCCTGATAACAGGTGAGTAAATCGGAATTCGTAGTTCGGCTGATTTTAGAGGAATATTTGTACGTTTTAAAAATGGGCACTTAGAATCTTTTCTGGCGAAAACCACACAATGGATTCCTATGGAATGAAATACAAGTTACTGGTAAGTACCCTTAGAAAATACTTTTCAGGGACAGTGCTGGACTAAAAGATGCAGCACTGGGTTCTCTCCTGATAACAGGTGAGTAAATCAGAATTCGTACTTTGGCTGATTTTAGAAGAAGATTTGTATGTTTCAAAAATGGACACAGAAACTTTTCTGGTGAAAACCACACAATGGATTCCTATGGAAAGAAATACAAGTTACTGGTAAGTACGCTTAAAATTACTTTTCAGGGTCAGTGCTGGGCTGAAAGATGCAGCACTGGGTTCTCTCCTGATAACGGGTGAGTAAATTGGAATTCGTAGTTCGGCTGATTTTAGAGGAATATTTGTACGTTTCAAAATTGGACACTTATCTGGTGAAAACCACACAAAGGATTCCAATGGAAGGAAATACAAGTTACTGGTAAGTACGCTTAGAATTACTTTTCAGAGTCAGTGCTGGTCTAAACCATGCAGCACTGGGTTCTCTCCTGATAACAAGTGAGTAAATCGGAATTTGTAGTTCGGCTGATTTTATAGGAATATTTGTACGTTTCAAAAATGGACACTTAGAAACTTTTCTGGTGAAAACCACACAATGGATTCCTATGGAAGGAAATACAAGTTACTGGTAAGTACGCTTAGAATTACTTTTCAGAGTCAGTGCTTGTCTAAACCATGCAGCACTGGGTTCTCTCCTGATAACAAGTGAGTAAATCGGAATTTGTAGTTCGGCTGATTTTATAGGAATATTCGTACGTTTCAAAAATGGACACTTAAAAACTTTTCTGGTGAAAACCACACAATGGATTCCTATGGAAGGAAATACAAGTTACTGGTAAGTACGCTTGTACGCTTAGAATTACTTCTCAGCGTCAGTGCTGGTCTAAAAGATGCAGCACTGGGTTCTCTCCTGATAAAAGGTGAGTAAATCAGAATTCGTACTTCGGCTGATTTTAGAGGAATATTTGTACGTTTCAAAAATGGACACTTAGAAACTTTTCTGGTGAAAACCACACAATGGATTCCTATGGAAGGAAATACAAGTTACTGGAAAGTACGCTTAGAATTACTTTTCAGGGTCAGTGCTGGACTAAAAGATGCAGCACTGTGTTCTCTCCTGATAACAGGTGAGTAAATCGGAATTCGTAGTTCGGCTGATCTTAGATGAATATTTGTACATTTCAAAAATGGACACAGAAACTTTTCTGGTGAAAACCACACAATGGATTCCTATGGAAAGAAATACAAGTTACTGGTAAGTACGCCTAGAATTACTGTTCAGGGTCAGTGCTGGGCTGAAAGATGCAGCACTGGGTTCTCTCCTGATAACAGGTGAGTAAATTGGAATTCGTAGTTCGGCTGATTTTAGAGGAATATTTGTACGTTTCAAAATTGCACACTTATCTGGTGAAAACCACACAAAGGATTCCTATGGAATGAAATACAAGTTACTGGTAAGTACGCTTAGAATTACTTTTCAGAGTCAGTGCTGGTCTAAAAGATGCAGCACTGGGTTCTCTCCTGATAACAGGTGAGTAAATCGGAATTCGTAGTTCAGCTGATTTTAGAGGAATATTTGTACCTTTCAAAATTGGACACTTAGAAACTTTTCTGGTGAAAACCACACAATGGATTCCTATGGAAGGAAATATAAGTTACTGGTAAATACGCTTAGAATTACTTTTCAGGGTCAGCACTGGGCAGAAAGATGTAGCAGTGGGTTCTCTCGTGATAACAAGTGAGTAAATCGGAATTTGTAGTTCGGCTGATTTTATAGGAATATTTGTACGTTTCAAAAATGGACACTTAGAAACTTTTCTGGTGAAAACCACACAATGGATTCCTATGGAAGGAAATACAAGTTACTGGTAAGTACGCTTAGAATTACTTTTCAGAGTCAGTGCTGGTCTAAACCATGCAGCACTGGGTTCTCTCCTGATAACAAGTGAGTAAATCGGAATTTGTAGTTCGGCTGATTTTATAGGAATATTTGTACGTTTCAAAAATGGACACTTAAAAACTTTTCTGGTGAAAACCACACAATGGATTCCTATGGAAGGAAATACAAGTTACTGGTAAGTACGCTTGTACGCTTAGAATTACTTTTCAGCGTCAGTGCTGGTCTAAAAGATGCAGCACTGGGTTCTCTCCTGATGAAAGGTGAGTAAATCAGAATTCGTACTTCGGCTGATTTTAGAGGAATATTTGTAAGTTTCAAAAATGGACACTTAGAAACTTTTCTGGTGAAAACCACACAATGGAATCCTATGGAAGGAAATACAAGTTACTGGAAAGTACGCTTAGAATTACTTTTCAGGGTCAGTGCTGGACTAAAAGATGCAGCACTGGATTCTCTCCTGATAACAGGTGAGTTAATCGTAATTCGTAGTTCGGCTGATTTTAGAGGAATATTTGTACATTTCAAAAATGGACACAGAAACTTTTCTGGTGAAAACCACACAATGGATTCCTATGGAAGGGAATACAAGTTACTGGTAAGTACGCTTAGAATTACTTTTCAGGATCAGTGCTGGGCTAAAAGATGCAGCACTGGGTTCTCTCCTGATAACAGGTGAGTAAATCGGAATTCGTAGTTCGGCTGATTTTAGAGGAATATTTGTACGTTTTAAAAATGGGCACTTAGAAACTTTTCTGGTGAAAATCACATAATGGATTCCTATGGAAGGAAATTCAAGTTACTGGAAAGTACGCTTAGAAGTACTTTTCAGGGTCAGTGCTGGACTAAAAGATGCAGCACTGGGTTCTCTCCTGATAACAGGTGAGTAAATCGGAATTCGTAGTTCGGCTGATCTTAGATGAATATTTGTACATTTCAAAAATGGACACAGAAACTTTTCTGGTGAAAACCACACAATGGATTCCTAGGGAAAGAAATACAAGTTACTGGTAAGTACGCCTAGAATTACTGTTCAGGGTCAGTGCTGGGCTGAAAGATGCAGCACTGGGTTCTCTCCTGATAACAGGTGAGTAAATCGGAATTCGTAGTTCGGCTGATTTTAGAGGAATATTTGTACGTTTCAAAATTGCACACTTATCTGGTGAAAACCACACAAAGGATTCCTATGGAATGAAATACAAGTTACTGGTAAGTACGCTTAGAATTACTTTTCAGAGTCAGTGCTGGTCTAAAAGATGCAGCACTGGGTTCTCTCCTGATAACAGGTGAGTAAATCGGAATTCGTAGTTCAGCTGATTTTAGAGGAATATTTGTACCTTTCAAAATTGGACACTTAGAAACTTTTCTGGTGAAAACCACACAATGGATTCCTATGGAAGGAAATACAAGTTACTGGTAAATACGCTTAGAATTACTTTTCAGGGTCAGTACTGGGCAGAAAGATGTAGCAGTGGGTTCTCTCCTGATAACAGGTGAGTAAATCGGAATTCGTTGTTCGGCTGATTTTAGAGGAATATTTGTACGTTTCAAAAATGGCCACTTAGAAACTTTTCTGGTGAAAACCACACAATGGATTCCTATGGAAGGAAATACAAGTTACTGGTAAATACGCTTAGAATTACTTTTCAGGGTCAGTACTGGGCAGAAAGATGCAGCACTGGGTTCTCTCCTGATAAAAGGTGAGTAAATCAGAATTCGTAGTTCGGCTGATTTATAGGAATATTTGTACGTATAAAAATTGGACACTAAGAAACTTTTCTGGTGAAAACCACACAATGGATTCTGATGCAAGGAAATACAAGTTACTGGTAAGTACGCTTAGAAAATACTTTTCAGGGACAGTGCTGGACTAAAAGATGCAGCACTGGGTTCTCTCCTGATAACAGGTGAGTAAATCGGAATTTGTAGTTCAGCTCATTTTAGAGGAATATTTGTACGTTTCAAAAATGGACACTTAGAAACTTTTCTGCTCAAAACCACACAATGGATTCCTATGGAATGAAATACAAGTTACTGGTAAGTACACTTAGAATTACTTTTCACGGTCAGTGTTGGACTAAAAGATGGAGCACTGGGTTCTCTCCTGATAACAGTTGAGTAAATCAGAATTCGTACTTCGGCTGATTTTAGAGGAATATTTGTAAGTTTCAAAAATGGACACAGAAACTTTTCTGGTGAAAACCACACAATGGATTCCTATGGAAGGAAATACAAGTTACTGGTAAGTACGCTTAGAATTACTTTTCAGGGTCAGTGCTGGGATTAAAGATGCAGCACTGGGTTCTCTCCTGATCACAGGTGAGTAAATCGGTATTAGTAGTTCGGCTGATTTTAGAGGAATATTTGTACGTTTCAAAATTGGACACTTATCTGCTGAAAACCACACAAAGGATTCCTATGGAAGGAAATATAAGTTACTGGTAAGTACGCTTAGAACTACTTCTCAGAGGCAGTGCTGTTCTAAAAGAAGCAGCACTGGGTTCTCTCCTGATAACAGGTGAGTAAATCGGAATTCGTAGTTCGGCTGATTTTAGAGGAATATTTGTACGTTTCAAAAACTGGACACTTAGAAACTTTTCTGGTGAAAACCACACAATGGATTCCTATGGAAGGAAATACAAGTTACTGGTAAGTTCGCTTAGAATTACTTTTCAGAGTCACTGCTGATCTAAACCATGCAGCACTGGGTTCTCTCCTGATAACAGGTGAGTAAATCAGAATTCGTACTTCGGCTGATTTTAGAGGAATATTTGTAAGTTTCAAAAATGGACACTTAGAAACTTTTCTGGTGAAAACCACACAATAGATTCCTATGGAAGGAAATACAAGTTACTGGTAAGTACGCTTAGAATTACTTTTTAGGGTCAGTGCTGGACTAAAAGATGCAGCACTGTGTTCTCGCCTGATAACAGGTGAGTAAATCGGAATTTGTAGTTTGGCTGATTTTAAAGGAATATTTGTACGTTTCAAAAATGGACACTTACAAACTTTTCTGGTGAAAACCACACAATGGATTCCTATGAAAGGAAATACAAGTTACTGGTAAGTACGCTTAGAATTACTTTTCAGGGTCAGTGCTGGGCTAAAAGATGCAGCACTGGGTTCTCTCCTGATAACAGGTGAGTAAATCGGAATTCGTAGTTTGGCTGATTTTAGAGGAATATTTGTACGTTTTAAAAATGGGCACTTAGAAACTTTTCTGGTGCAAACCACATAATGGATTCCTATGGAAGGAAATACAAGTTACTGGAAAGTACGCTTATAATTACTTTTCAGCGTCAGTGCTGGTCTAAAAGATGCAGCACTGGGTTCTCTCCTGATAAAAGGTGAGTAAATCAGAATTCATACTTTGGCTGATTTTAGAGGAATATTTGTAAGTTTCAAAAATGGACAATTAGAAACTTTTCTGGTGAAAACCACACAATGGATTCCTATGGAAGGAAATACAAGTTACTGGAAAGTACGCTTAGAATTACTTTTCAGGGTCAGTGCTGGACTAAAAGATGCAGCACTGGGTTCTCTCCTGATAACAGGTGAGTAAATCAGAATTCGTAGTTCAGCTGATTTTAGAGGAATAATTTTACGTTTCAAAAATGGACACAGAAACTTTTCTGGTGAAAACCACACAATGGATTCCTATGGAAGGAAATACAAGTTACTGGTAAGTACGCTTAGAATTACTTTTCAGGGTCAGTGCTGGGCTAAAAGATGCAGCACTGGGTTCTCTCCTGATAACAGGTGAGTAAATCGGAATTCGTAGTTCGGCTGATTTTAGAGGAATATTTGTACGTTTTAAAAATGGGCACTTAGAATCTTTTCTGGCGAAAACCACACAATGGATTCCTATGGAAGGAAATACAAGTTACTGGTAAGTTCGCTTAGAATTACTTTTCAGAGTCACTGCTGATCTAAACCATGCAGCACTGGGTTCTCTCCTGATAACAGGTGAGTAAATCAGAATTCGTACTTCGGATGATTTTAGAGGAATATTTGTAAGTTTCAAAAATGGACACTTAGAAACTTTTCTGGTGAAAACCACACAATAGATTCCTATGGAAGGAAATACAAGTTACTGGTAAGTACGCTTAGAATTACTTATTAGGGTCAGAGCTGGACTAAAAGATGCAGCACTGGGTTCTCGCCTGATAACAGGTGAGTAAATCGGAATTTGTAGTTCGGCCTATTTTAAAGGAATATTTGTACGTTTCAAAAATGGACACTCACAAACTTTTCTGGTGAAAACCACACAATGGATTCCTATGAAAGGAAATACAAGTTACTGGTAAGTACGCTTAGAATTACTTTTCAGGGTCAGTGCTGGGCTAAAAGATGCAGCACTGGGTTCTCTCCTGATAACAGGTGAGTAAATCGGAATTCGTAGTTTGGCTGATTTTAGAGGAATATTTGTACGTTTTAAAAATGGGCACTTAGAAACTTTTCTGGTGAAAACCACATAATGGATTCCTATGGAAGGAAATACAAGTTACTGGAAAGTACGCTTGTAATTACTTTTCAGCGTCAGTGCTGGTCTAAAAGATGCAGCACTGGGTTCTCTCCTGATAAAAGGTGAGTAAATCAGAATTCGTACTTTGGCTGATTTTAGAGGAATATTTGTAAGTTTCAAAAATGGACAATTAGAAACTTTTCTGGTGAAAACCACACAATGGATTCCTATGGAAGGAAATACAAGATACTGGAAAGTACGCTTAGAATTACTTTTCAGGGTCAGTGCTGGACTAAAAGATGCAGCACTGGGTTCTCTCCTGATAACAGGTGAGTAAATCAGAATTCATAGTTCAGCTGATTTTAGAGGAATAATTGTACGTTTCAAAAATGGACACAGAAACTTTTCTGGTGAAAACCACACAATGGATTCCTATGGAAGGAAATACAAGTTACTGGTAAGTATGCTTAGAATTACTTTTCAGGGTCAGTGCTGGGCTAAAAGATGCAGCACTGGGTTCTCTCCTGATAACAGGTGAGTAAATCAGAATTCGTAGTTCAGCTGATTTTAGAGGAATAATTGTCCGTTTCAAAAATGGACACAGAAACTTTTCTGGTGAAAACCACACAATGGATTCCTATGGAAGGAAATACAAGTTACTGGTAAGTACGCTTAGAATTACTTTTCAGGGTCAGTGCTGGGCTAAAAGATGCAGCACTGGGTTCTCTCCTGATAACAGGTGAGTAAATCGGAATTCGTAGTTCGGCTGATTTTAGAGGAATATTTGTACGTTTTAAAAATGGGCACTTAGAATCTTTTCTGGCGAAAACCACACAATGGATTCCTATGGAATGAAATACAAGTTACTGGTAAGTACCCTTAGAAAATACTTTTAAGGGACAGTGCTGGACTAAAAGATGCAGCACTGGGTTCTCTCCTGATAACAGGTGAGTAAATCAGAATTCGTACTTTGGCTGATTTTAGAGGAAGATTTGAATGTTTCAAAAATGGACACAGAAACTTTTCTGGTGAAAACCACACAATGGATTCCTATGGAAGGAAATACAAGTTACTGGTAAGTACGCTTAGAATTACTTTTCAGAGTCAGTGCTGGTCTAAAAGATGCAGCACTGGGATCTCTCCTGATAACAGGTGAGTAAATCGGAATTTGTAGTTCGGCTGATATTAAAGGAATATTTGTGCGTTTCAAAAATTTACTCAGAAACTTTTCTGGTGAAAACCACACAATGGATTCCTATGGAAAGAAATACAAGTTACTGGTAAGTACGCTTAAAATTACTTTTCAGGGTCAGTGCTGGGCTGAAAGATGCAGCACTGGGTTCTCTCCTGATAACAGGTGAGTAAATCGGAATTCGTAGTTCGGCTGATTTTAGAGGAATATTTGTACGTTTCAAAATTGGACACTTATCTGGTGAAAACCACACAAAGGATTCCAATGGAAGGAAATACAAGTTACTGGTAAGTACACTTAGAATTACTTTTCAGAGTCAGTGCTGGTCTAAACCATGCAGCACTGGGTTCTCTCCTGATAACAAGTGAGTAAATCGGAATTTGTAGTTCGGCTGATTTTATAGGAATATTTGTACGTTTCAAAAATGGACACTTAGAAACTTTTCTGGTGAAAACCACACAATGGATTCCTATGGAAGGAAATACAAGTTACTGGTAAGTACGCTTAGAATTACTTTTCAGAGTCAGTGCTGGTCTAAACCATGCAGCACTGGGTTCTATTCTGATAACAAGTGAGTAAATCGGAATTTGTAGTTCGGCTGATTTTATAGGAATATTTGTACGTTTCAAAAATGGACACTTAAAAACTTTTCTGGTGAAAACCACACAATGGATTCCTATGGAAGGAAATACAAGTTACTGGTAAGTACGCTTGTACGCTTAGAATTACTTTTCAGCGTCAGTGCTGGTCTAAAAGATGCAGCACTGGGTTCTCTCCTGATGAAAGGTGAGTAAATCAGAATTCGTACTTCGGCTGATTTTAGAGGAATATTTGTAAGTTTCAAAAATGGACACTTAGAAACTTTTCTGGTGAAAACCACACAATGGAATCCTATGGAAGGAAATACAAGTTACTGGAAAGTATGCTTAGAATTACTTTTCAGGGTCAGTGCTGGACTAAAAGATGCAGCACTGGATTCTCTCTTGATAACAGGTGAGTTAATCGGAATTCGTAGTTCGGCTGATTTTAGAGGAATATTTGTACATTTCAAAAATGGACACAGAAACTTTTCTGGTGAAAACCACACAATGGATTCCTATGGAAGGAAATACAAGTTACTGGTAAGTACGCTTAGAATTACTTTTCAGGGTCAGTGCTTGGCTAAAAGATGCAGCACTGGGTTCTCTCCTGATAACAGGTGAGTAAATCGGAATTCGTAGTTCGGCTGATTTTAGAGGATTATTGTACGTTTTAAAAATGGGCACTTAGAATCTTTTCTGGCGAAAACCACACAATGGATTCCTATGGAATGAAATACAAGTTACTGGTAAGTACCCTTAGAAAATACTTTTCAGGGACAGTGCTGGACTAAAAGATGCAGCACTGGGTTCTCTCCTGATAACAGGTGAGTAAATCAGAATTCGTACTTTGGCTGATTTTAGAGGAAGATTTGTATGTTTCAAAAATGGACACAGAAACTTTTCTGGTGAAAACCACACAATGGATTCCTATGGAAGGAAATACAAGTTACTGGTAAGTACGCTTAGAATTACTTTTCAGAGTCAGTGCTGGTCTAAAAGATGCAGCACTGGGATCTCTCCTGATAACAGGTGAGTAAATCGGAATTTGTAGTTCGGCTGATATTAAAGGAATATTTGTGCGTTTCAAAAATGGACACAGAAACTTTTCTGGTGAAAACCACACAATGGATTCCTATGGAAAGAAATACAAGTTACTGGTAAGTACGCTTAAAATTTCTTTTCAGGGTCAGTGCTGGGCTGAAAGATGCAGCACTGGGTTCTCTCCTGATAACAGGTGAGTAAATCGGAATTCGTAGTTCGGCTGATTTTAGAGGAATATTTGTACGTTTCAAAATTGGACACTTATCTGGTGAAAACCACACAAAGGATTCCAATGGAAGGAAATACAAGTTACTGGTAAGTACGCTTAGAATTACTTTTCAGAGTCAGTGCTGGTCTAAACCATGCAGCACTGGGTTCTCTCCTGATAACAAGTGAGTAAATCGGAATTTGTAGTTCGGCTGATTTTATAGGAATATTTGTACGTTTCAAAAATGGACACTTAGAAACTTTTCTGGTGAAAACCACACAATGGATTCCTATGGAAGGAAATACAAGTTACTGGTAAGTACGCTTAGAATTACTTTTCAGAGTCAGTGCTGGTCTAAACCATGCAGCACTGGGTTCTCTCCTGATAACAAGTGAGTAAACCGGAATTTGTAGTTCGGCTGATTTTATAGGAATATTTGTACGTTTCAAAAATGGACACTTAAAAACTTTTCTGGTGAAAACCACACAATGGATTCCTATGGAAGGAAATACAAGTTACTGGTAAGTACGCTTGTACGCTTAGAATTACTGTTCAGCGTCAGTGCTGGTCTAAAAGATGCAGCACTGGGTTCTCTCCTGATAAAAGGTGAGTAAATCAGAATTCGTACTTCGGCTGATTTTAGAGGAATATTTGTAAGTTTCAAAAATGGACACTTAGAAACTTTTCTGGTGAAAACCACACAATGGAATCCTATAGAAGGAAATACAAGTTACTGGAAAGTACGCTTAGAATTACTTTTCAGGGTCAGTGCTGGACTAAAAGATGCAGCACTGGGTTCTCTCCTGATAACAGGTGAGTTAATCGGAATTCGTAGTTCGGCTGATTTTAGAGGAATATTTGTACATTTCAAAAATGGACACAGAAACTTTTCTGGTGAAAACCACACAATGGATTCCTATGGAAGGAAATACAAGTTACTGGTAAGTCCACTTAGAATTACTTTTCAGGGTCAGTGCTGGGCTAAAAGATGCAGCACTGGGTTCTCTCCTGATAACAGGTGAGTAAATCGGAATTCGTAGTTCGGCTGATTTTAGAGGAATATTTGTACGTTTTAAAAATGGGCACTTAGAAACTTTTCTGGTGAAAATCACATAATGGATTCCTATGGAAGGAAATACAAGTTACTGGAAAGTACGCTTAGAATTACTTTTCAGGGTCAGTGCTGGACTAAAAGATGCAGCACTGGGTTCTCTCCTGATAACAGGTGAGTAAATCGGAATTCGTAGTTCGGCTGATCTCAGATGAATATTTGTACATTTCAAAAATGGACACAGAAACTTTTCTGGTGAAAACCACACAATGGATTCCTATGGAAAGAAATACAAGTTACTGGTAAGTACGCCTAGAATTACTGCTCAGGGTCAGTGCTGGGCTGAAAGATGCAGCACTGGGTTCTCTCCTGATAACAGGTGAGTAAATCGGAATTCGTAGTTCGGCTGATTTTAGAGGAATATTTGTACGTTTCAAAATTGCACACTTATCTGGTGAAAACCACACAAAGGATTCCTATGGAATGAAATACAAGTTACTGGTAAGTACGCTTAAAATTACTTTTCAGAGTCAGTGCTGGTCTAAAAGATGCAGCACTGGGTTCTCTCCTGATAACAGGTGAGTAAATCGGAATTTGTAGTTCAGCTGATTTTAGAGGAATATTTGTACCTTTCAAAATTGGACACTTAGAAACTTTTCTGGTGAAAACCACACAATGGATTCCTATGGAAGGAAATACAAGTTACTGGTAAATACGCTTAGAATTACTTTTCAGGGTCCGTACTGGGCAGAAAGATGTAGCAGTGGGTTCTCTCCTGATAACAGGTGAGTAAATCGGAATTCGTTGTTCGGCTGATTTTAGAGGAATATTTGTATGTTTCAAAAATGGACACTTAGAAACTTTTCTGGTGAAAACCACACAATGGATTCCTATGGAAGGAAATACAAGTTACTGGTAAGTACGCTTAGAATTACTTTTCAGCGTCAGTGCTGGTCTAAAAGATGCAGCACTGGGTTCTCTCCTGATAACAGGTGAGTAAATCGGAATTCGTAGCTCAGCTCATTTTAGAGGAATATTTGTACGTTTCAAAAATGGACACTTAGAAACTTTTCTGCTCAAAACCACACAATGGATTCCTATGGAATGAAATACAAGTTACTGGTAAGTACACTTAGAATTACTTTTCACGGTCAGTGTTGGACTAAAAGATGGAGGGCTGGGTTCTCTCCTGATAACAGTTGAGTAAATCAGAATTCGTACTTCGGCTGATTTTAGAGGAATATTTGTAAGTTTCAAAAATGGACACAGAAACTTTTCTGGTGAAAACCACACAATGGATTCCTATGGAAGGAAATACAAGTTACTGGTAAGTACGCTTAGAATTACTTTTCAGGGTCAGTGCTGGGATTAAAGATGCAGCACTGGGTTCTCTCCTGATCACAGGTGAGTAAATCGGAATTAGTAGTTCGGCTGATTTTAGAGGAATATTTGTACGTTTCAAAATTGGACACTTATCTGCTGAAAACCACACAAAGGATTCCTATGGAAGGAAATATAAGTTACTGGTAAGTACGCTTAGAACTACTACTCAGAGTCAGTGCTGTTCTAAAAGATGCAGCACTGGGTTCTCTCCTGATAACAGGTGAGTAAATCGGAATTCGTAGTTCGGCTGATTTTAGAGGAATATTTGTACGTTTCAAAAACTGGACACTTAGAAACTTTTCTGGTGAAAACCACACAATGGATTCCTATGGAAGGAAATACAAGTTACTGGTAAGTTCGCTTAGAATTACTTTTCAGAGTCACTGCTGATCTAAACCATGCAGCACTGGGTTCTCTCCTGATAACAGGTGAGTAAATCAGAATTCGTACTTCGGCTGATTCTAGAGGAATATTTGTAAGTTTCAAAAATGGACACTTAGAAACTTTTCTGGTGAAAACCACACAATAGATTCCTATGGAAGGAAATACAAGTTACTGGTAAGTACGCTTAGAATTACTTTTTAGGGTCAGTGCTGGACTAAAAGATGTAGCACTGTGTTCTCGCCTGATAACAGGTGAGTAAATCGGAATTTGTAGTTTGGCTGATTTTAAAGGAATATTTGTACGTTTCAAAAATGGACACTTACAAACTTTTCTGGTGAAAACCACACAATGGATTCCTATGAAAGGAAATACAAGTTACTGGTAAGTACGCTTAGAATTACTTTTCAGGGTCAGTGCTGGGCTAAAAGATGCAGCACTGGGTTCTCTCCTGATAACAGGTGAGTAAATCGGAATTCGTAGTTTGGCTGATTTTAGAGGAATATTTGTACGTTTTAAAAATGGGCACTTAGAAACTTTTCTGGTGAAAACCACATCATGGATTCCTATGGAAGGAAATACAAGTTACTGGAAAGTACGCTTATAATTACTTTTCAGCGTCAGTGCTGGTCTAAAAGATGCAGCACTGGGTTCTCTCCTGATAAAAGGTGAGTAAATCAGAATTCATACTTTGGCTGATTTTAGAGGAATATTTGTAAGTTTCAAAAATGGACAATTAGAAACTTTTCTGGTGAAAACCACACAATGGATTCCTATGGAAGGAAATACAAGTTACTGGAAAGTACGCTTAGAATTACTTTTCAGGGTCAGTGCTGGACTAAAAGATGCAGCACTGGGTTCTCTCCTGATAACAGGTGAGTAAATCAGAATTCGTAGTTCAGCTGATTTTAGAGGAATAATTGTACGTTTCAAAAATGGACACAGAAACTTTTCTGGTGAAAACCACACAATGGATTCCTATGGAAGGAAATACAAGTTACTGGTAATTACGCTTAGAATTACTTTTCAGGGTCAGTGCTGGGCTAAAAGATGCAGCACTGGGTTCTCTCCTGATAACAGGTGAGTAAATCGGAATTCGTAGTTCGGCTGATTTTAGAGGAATATTTGTACGTTTTAAAAATGGGCACTTAGAATCTTTTCTGGCGAAAACCACACAATGGATTCCTATGGAAGGAAATACAAGTTACTGGTAAGTTCGCTTAGAATTACTTTTCAGAGTCACTGCTGATCTAAACCATGCAGCACTGGGTTCTCTCCTGATAACAGGTGAGTAAATCAGAATTCGTACTTCGGCTGATTTTAGAGGAATATTTGTAAGTTTCAAAAATGGACACTTAGAAACTTTTCTGGTGAAAACCACACAATAGATTCCTATGGAAGGAAATACAAGTTACTGGTAAGTACGCTTAGAATTACTTATTAGGGTCAGTGCTTGACTAAAAGATGCAGCACTGGGTTCTCGCCTGATAACAGGTGAGTAAATCGGAATTTGTAGTTCGGCTGATTTTAAAGGAATATTTGTACGTTTCAAAAATGGACACTCACAAACTTTTCTGGTGAAAACCACACAATGGATTCCTATGAAAGGAAATACAAGTTACTGGTAAGTACGCTTAGAATTACTTTTCAGGGTCAGTGCTGGGCTAAAAGATGCAGCACTGGGTTCTCTCCTGATAACAGGTGAGTAAATCGGAATTCGTAGTTTGGCTGATTTTAGAGGAATATTTGTACGTTTTAAAAATGGGCACTTAGAAACTTTTCTGGTGAAAACCACATAATGGATTCCTATGGAAGGAAATACAAGTTACTGGAAAGTACGCTTATAATTACTTTTCAGCGTCAGTGCTGGTCTAAAAGATGCAGCACTGGGTTCTCTCCTGATAAAAGGTGAGTAAATCAGAATTCGTACTTTGGCTGATTTTAGAGGAATATTTGTAAGTTTCAAAAATGGACAATTAGAAACTTTTCTGGTGAAAACCACACAATGGATTCCTATGGAAGGAAATACAAGTTACTGGAAAGTACGCTTAGAATTACTTTTCAGGGTCAGTGCTGGACTAAAAGATGCAGCACTGGGTTCTCTCCTGATAACAGGTGAGTAAATCAGAATTCGTAGTTCAGCTGATTTTAGAGGAATAATTGTACGTTTCAAAAATGGACACAGAAACTTTTCTGGTGAAAACCACACAATGGATTCCTATGGAAGGAAATACAAGTTACTGGTAAGTACGCTTAGAATTACTTTTCAGGGTCAGTGCTGGGCTAAAAGATGCAGCACTGGGTTCTCTCCTGATAACAGGTGAGTAAATCAGAATTCGTAGTTCAGCTGATTTTAGAGGAATAATTGTCCTTTTCAAAAATGGACACAGAAACTTTTCTGGTGAAAACCACACAATGGATTCCTATGGAAGGAAATACAAGTTACTGGTAAGTACGCTTAGAATTACTTTTCAGGGTCAGTGCTGGGCTAAAAGATGCAGCACTGGGTTCTCTCCTGATAACAGGTGAGTAAATCGGAATTCGTAGTTCGGCTGATTTTAGAGGAATATTTGTATGTTTTAAAAATGGGCACTTAGAATCTTTTCTGGCGAAAACCACACAATGGATTCCTATGGAATGAAATACAAGTTACTGGTAAGTACCCTTAGAAAATACTTTTCAGGGACAGTGCTGGACTAAAAGATGCAGCACTGGGTTCTCTCCTGATAACAGGTGAGTAAATCAGAATTCGTACTTTGGCTGATTTTAGAGGAAGATTTGAATGTTTCAAAAATGGACACAGAAACTTTTCTGGTGAAAACCACACAATGGATTCCTATGGAAGGAAATACAAGTTACTGGTAAGTACGCTTAGAATTACTTTTCAGAGTCAGTGCTGGTCTAAAAGATGCAGCACTGGGATCTCTCCTGATAACAGGTGAGTAAATCGGAATTTGTAGTTCGGCTGATATTAAAGGAATATTTGTGCGTTTCAAAAATTTACACAGAAACTTTTCTGGTGAAAACCACACAATGGATTCCTATGGAAAGAAATACAAGTTACTGGTAAGTACGCTTAAAATTACTTTTCAGGGTCAGTGCTGGGATGAAAGGTGCAGCACTGGGTTCTCTCCTGATAACAGGTGAGTAAATCGGAATTCGTAGTTCGGCTGATTTTAGAGGAATATTTGTACGTTTCAAAATTGGACACTTATCTGGTGAAAACCACACAAAGGATTCCAATGGAAGGAAATACAAGTTACTGGTAAGTACACTTAGAATTACTTTTCAGAGTCAGTGCTGGTCTAAACCATGCAGCACTGGGTTCTCTCCTGATAACAAGTGAGTAAATCGGAATTTGTAGTTCGGCTGATTTTATAGGAATATTTGTACGTTTCAAAAATGGACACTTAGAAACTTTTCTGGTGAAAACCACACAATGGATTCCTATGGAAGGAAATACAAGTTACTGGTAAGTACGCTTAGAATTACTTTTCAGAGTCAGTGCTGGTCTAAACCATGCAGCACTGGGTTCTCTCCTGATAACAAGTGAGTAAATCGGAATTTGTAGTTCGGCTGATTTTATAGGAATATTTGTACGTTTCAAAAATGGACACTTAAAAACTTTTCTGGTGAAAACCACACAATGGATTCCTATGGAAGGAAATACAAGTTACTGGTAAGTACGCTTGTACACTTAGAATTACTTTTCAGCGTCAGTGCTGGTCTAAAAGATGCAGCACTGGGTTCTCTCCTGATGAAAGGTGAGTAAATCAGAATTCGTACTTCGGCTGATTTTAGAGGAATATTTGTAGGTTTCAAAAATGGACACTTAGAAACTTTTCTGGTGAAAACCACACAATGGAATCCTATGGAAGGAAATACAAGTTACTGGAAAGTACGCTTAGAATTACTTTTCAGGGTCAGTGCTGGACTAAAAGATGCAGCACTGGATTCTCTCCTGATAACAGGTGAGTTAATCGGAATTCGTAGTTCGGCTGATTTTAGAGGAATATTTGTACATTTCAAAAATGGACACAGAAACTTTTCTGGTGAAAACCACACAATGGATTCCTATGGAAGGAAATACAAGTTACTGGTAAGTACGCTTAGAATTACTTTTCAGGGTCAGTGCTTGACTAAAAGATGCAGCACTGGGTTCTCTCCTGATAACAGGTGAGTAAATCGGAATTCGTAGTTCGGCTGATTTTAGAGGAATATTTGTACATTTTAAAAATGGGCACTTAGAATCTTTTCTGGCGAAAACCACACAATGGATTCCTATGGAATGAAATACAAGTTACTGGTAAGTACCCTTAGAAAATACTTTTCAGGGACAGTGCTGGACTAAAAGATGCAGCACTGGGTTCTCTCCTGATAACAGGTGAGTAAATCAGAATTCGTACTTTGGCTGATTTTAGAGGAAGATTTGTATGTTTCAAAAATGGACACAGAAACTTTTCTGGTGAAAACCACACAATGGATTCCTATGGAAGGAAATACAAGTTACTGGTAAGTACGCTTAGAATTACTTTTCAGAGTCAGTGCTGGTCTAAAAGATGCAGCACTGGGATCTCTCCTGATAACAGGTGAGTAAATCGGAATTTGTAGTTCGGCTGATATTAAAGGAATATTTGTGCGTTTCAAAAATGGACACAGAAACTTTTCTGGTGAAAACCACACAATGGATTCCTATGGAAAGAAATACAAGTTACTGGTAAGTACGCTTAAAATTTCTTTTCAGGGTCAGTGCTGGGCTGAAAGATGCAGCACTGGGTTCTCTCCTGATAACAGGTGAGTAAATCGGAATTCGTAGTTCGGCTGATTTTAGAGGAATATTTGTACGTTTCAAAATTGGACACTTATCTGGTGAAAACCACACAAAGGATTCCAATGGAAGGAAATACAAGTTACTGGTAAGTACGCTTAGAATTACTTTTCAGAGTCAGTGCTGGTCTAAACCATGCAGCACTGGGTTCTCTCCTGATAACAAGTGAGTAAATCGGAATTTGTAGTTCGGCTGATTTTATAGGAATATTTGTACGTTTCAAAAATGGACACTTAGAAACTTTTCTGGTGAAAACCACACAATGGATTCCTATGGAAGGAAATACAAGTTACTGGTAAGTACGCTTAGAATTACTTTTCAGAGTCAGTGCTGGTCTAAACCATGCAGCACTGGGTTCTCTCCTGATAACAAGTGAGTAAATCGGAATTTGTAGTTCGGCTGATTTTATAGGAATATTTGTACGTTTCAAAAATGGACACTTAAAAACTTTTCTGGTGAAAACCACACAATGGATTCCTATGGAAGGAAATACAAGTTACTGGTAAGTACGCTTGTACGCTTAGAATTACTTTTCAGCGTCAGTGCTGGTCTAAAAGATGCAGCACTGGGTTCTCTCCTGATGAAAGGTGAGTAAATCAGAATTCGTACTTCGGCTGATTTTAGAGGAATATTTGTAGGTTTCAAAAATGGACACTTAGAAACTTTTCTGGTGAAAACCACACAATGGAATCCTATGGAAGGAAATACAAGTTACTGGAAAGTACGCTTAGAATTACTTTTCAGGGTCAGTGCTGGACTAAAAGATGCAGCACTGGATTCTCTCCTGATAACAGGTGAGTTAATCGGAATTCGTAGTTCGGCTGATTTTAGAGGAATATTTGTACATTTCAAAAATGGACACAGAAACTTTTCTGGTGAAAACCACACAATGGATTCCTATGGAAGGAAATACAAGTTACTGGTAAGTACGCTTAGAATTACTTTTCAGGGTCAGTGCTTGGCTAAAAGATGCAGCACTGGGTTCTCTCCTGATAACAGGTGAGTAAATCGGAATTCGTAGTTCGGCTGATTTTAGAGGAATATTTGTACGTTTTAAAAATGGGCACTTAGAATCTTTTCTGGCGAAAACCACACAATGGATTCCTATGGAATGAAATACAAGTTACTGGTAAGTACCCTTAGAAAATACTTTTCAGGGACAGTGCTGGACTAAAAGATGCAGCACTGGGTTCTCTCCTGATAACAGGTGAGTAAATCAGAATTCGTACTTTGGCTGATTTTAGAGGAAGATTTGTATGTTTCAAAAATGGACACAGAAACTTTTCTGGTGAAAACCACACAATGGATTCCTATGGAAGGAAATACAAGTTACTGGTAAGTACGCTTAGAATTACTTTTCAGAGTCAGTGCTGGTCTAAAAGATGCAGCACTGGGATCTCTCCTGATAACAGGTGAGTAAATCGGAATTTGTAGTTCGGCTGATTTTAGAGGAATATTTGTACGTTTCAAAATTGGACACTTATCTGGTGAAAACCACACAAAGGATTCCAATGGAAGGAAATACAAGTTACTGGTAAGTACGCTTAGAATTACTTTTCAGAGTCAGTGCTGGTCTAAACCATGCAGCACTGGGTTCTCTCCTGATAACAAGTGAGTAAATCGGAATTTGTAGTTCGGCTGATTTTATAGGAATATTTGTACGTTTCAAAAATGGACACTTAAAAACTTTTCTGGTGAAAACCACACAATGGATTCCTATGGAAGGAAATACAAGTTACTGGTAAGTACGCTTGTACGCTTAGAATTACTTTTCAGCGTCAGTGCTGGTCTAAAAGATGCAGCACTGGGTTCTCTCCTGATGAAAGGTGAGTAAATCAGAATTCGTACTTCGGCTGATTTTAGAGGAATATTTGTAGGTTTCAAAAATGGACACTTAGGAACTTTTCTGGTGAAAACCACACAATGGAATCCTATGGAAGGAAATACAAGTTACTGGAAAGTACGCTTAGAATTACTTTTCAGGGTCAGTGCTGGACTAAAAGATGCAGCACTGGATTCTCTCCTGATAACAGGTGAGTTAATCGGAATTCGTAGTTCGGCTGATTTTAGAGGAATATTTGTACATTTCAAAAATGGACACAGAAACTTTTCTGGTGAAAACCACACAATGGATTCCTATGGAAGGAAATACAAGTTACTGGTAAGTACGCTTAGAATTACTTTTCAGGGTCAGTGCTTGGCTAAAAGATGCAGCACTGGGTTCTCTCCTGATAACAGGTGAGTAAATCGGAATTCGTAGTTCGGCTGATTTTAGAGGAATATTTGTACGTTTTAAAAATGGGCACTTAGAATCTTTTCTGGCGAAAACCACACAATGGATTCCTATGGAATGAAATACAAGTTACTGGTAAGTACCCTTAGAAAATACTTTTCAGGGACAGTGCTGGACTAAAAGATGCAGCACTGGGTTCTCTCCTGATAACAGGTGAGTAAATCAGAATTCGTACTTTGGCTGATTTTAGAGGAAGATTTGTATGTTTCAAAAATGGACACAGAAACTTTTCTGGTGAAAACCACACAATGGATTCCTATGGAAGGAAATACAAGTTACTGGTAAGTACGCTTAGAATTACTTTTCAGAGTCAGTGCTGGTCTAAAAGATGCAGCACTGGGATCTCTCCTGATAACAGGTGAGTAAATCGGAATTTGTAGTTCGGCTGATTTTAGAGGAATATTTCTACGTTTCAAAATTGGACACTTATCTGGTGAAAACCACACAAAGGATTCCAATGGAAGGAAATACAAGTTACTGGTAAGTACGCTTAGAATTACTTTTCAGAGTCAGTGCTGGTCTAAACCATGCAGCACTGGGTTCTCTCCTGATAACAAGTGAGTAAATCGGAATTTGTAGTTCGGCTGATTTTATAGGAATATTTGTACGTTTCAAAAATGGACACTTAGAAACTTTTCTGGTGAAAACCACACAATGGATTCCTATGGAAGGAAATACAAGTTACTGGTAAGTACGCTTAGAATTACTTTTCAGAGTCAGTGCTGGTCTAAACCATGCAGCACTGGGTTCTCTCCTGATAACAAGTGAGTAAACCGGAATTTGTAGTTCGGCTGATTTTATAGGAATATTTGTACGTTTCAAAAATGGACACTTAAAAACTTTTCTGGTGAAAACCACACAATGGATTCCTATGGAAGGAAATACAAGTTACTGGTAAGTACGCTTGTACGCTTAGAATTACTTTTCAGCGTCAGTGCTGGTCTAAAAGATGCAGCACTGGGTTCTCTCCTGATAAAAGGTGAGTAAATCAGAATTCGTACTTCGGCTGATTTTAGAGGAATATTTGTAAGTTTCAAAAATGGACACTTAGAAACTTTTCTGGTGAAAACCACACAATGGAATCCTATGGAAGGAAATACAAGTTACTGGAAAGTACGCTTAGAATTACTTTTCAGGGTCAGTGCTGGACTAAAAGATGCAGCACTGGGTTCTCTCCTGATAACAGGTGAGTTAATCGGAATTCGTAGTTCGGCTGATTTTAGAGGAATATTTGTACATTTCAAAAATGGACACAGAAACTTTTCTGGTGAAAACCACACAATGGATTCCTATGGAAGGAAATACAAGTTACTGGTAAGTCCGCTTAGAATTACTTTTCAGGGTCAGTGCTGGGCTAAAAGATGCAGCACTGGGTTCTCTCCTGATAACAGGTGAGTAAATCGGAATTCGTAGTTCGGCTGATTTTAGAGGAATATTTGTACGTTTTAAAAATGGGCACAGAAACTTTTCTGGTGAAAACCACACAATGGATTCCTATGGAAAGAAATACAAGTTACTGGTAAGTACGCCTAGAATTACTGCTCAGGGTCAGTGCTGGGCTGAAAGATGCAGCACTGGGTTCTCTCCTGATAACAGGTGAGTAAATCAGAATTCGTAGTTCGGCTGATTTTAGAGGAATATTTGTACGTTTCAAAATTGCACACTTATCTGGTGAAAACCACACAAAGGATTCCTATGGAATGAAATACAAGTTACTGGTAAGTACGCTTAAAATTACTTTTCAGAGTCAGTGCTGGTCTAAAAGATGCAGCACTGGGTTCTCTCCTGATAACAGGTGAGTAAATCGGAATTCGTAGTTCAGCTGATTTTAGAGGAATATTTGTACCTTTCAAAATTGGACACTTAGAAACTTTTCTGGTGAAAACCACACAATGGATTCCTATGGAAGGAAATACAAGTTACTGGTAAATACGCTTAGAATTACTTTTCAGGGTCAGTACTGGGCAGAAAGATGTAGCAGTGGGTTCTCTCCTGATAACAGGTGAGTAAATCGGAATTCGTTGTTCGGCTGATTTTAGAGGAATATTTGTACGTTTCAAAAATAGACACTTAGAAACTTTTCTGGAGAAAACCACACAATGGATTCCTATGGAAGGAAATACAAGTTACTGGAAAGTACGCTTAGAATTACTTTTCAGGGTCAGTGCTGGACTAAAAGATGCAGCACTGGGTTCTCTCCTGATAACAGGTGAGTAAATCGGAATTCGTAGTTCGGCTGATCTTAGATGAATATTTGTACATTTCAAAAATGGACACAGAAACTTTTCTGGTGAAAACCACACAATGGATTCCTTTGGAAAGAAATACAAGTTACTGGTAAGTACGCCTAGAATTACTGTTCAGGGTCAGTGCTGGGCTGAAAGATGCAGCACTGGGTTCTCTCCTGATAACAGGTGAGTAAATCGGAATTCGTAGTTCGGCTGATTTTAGAGGAATATTTGTACGTTTCAAAATTGCACACTTATCTGGTGAAAACCACACAAAGGATTCCTATGGAATGAAATACAAGTTACTGGTAAGTACGCTTAGAATTACTTTTCAGAGTCAGTGCTGGTCTAAAAGATGCAGCACTGGGTTCTCTCCTGATAACAGGTGAGTAAATCGGAATTCGTAGTTCAGCTGATTTTAGAGGAATATTTGTACCTTTCGAAATTGGACACTTAGAAACTTTTCTGGTGAAAACCACACAATGGATTCCTATGGAAGGAAATACAAGTTACTGGTAAATACGCTTAGAATTACTTTTCAGGGTCAGTACTGGGCAGAAAGATGTAGCAGTGGGTTCTCTCCTGATAACAGGTGAGTAAATCGGAATTCGTTGTTCGGCTGATTTTAGAGGAATATTTGTACGTTTCAAAAATGGACACTTAGAAACTTTTCTGGTGAAAACCACACAATGGATTCCTATGGAAGGAAATACAAGTTACTGGTAAGTACGCTTAGAATTACTTTTCAGCGTCAGTGCTGGTCTAAAAGATGCAGCACTGGGTTCTCTCCTGATAAAAGGTGAGTAAATCAGAATTCGTAGTTCGGCTGATTTATAGGAATATTTGTACTTATAAAAATTGGACACTAAGAAACTTTTCTGGTGAAAACCACACAATGGATTCCGATGCAAGGAAATACAAGTTACTGGTAAGTACGCTTAGAAAATACTTTTCAGGGACAGTGCTGGACTAAAAGGTGCAGCACTGGGTTCTCTCCTGATAACAGGTGAGTAAATCGGAATTCGTAGCTCAGCTCATTTTAGAGGAATATTTGTACGTTTCAAAAATGGACACTTAGAAACTTTTCTGCTCAAAACCACACAATGGATTCCTATGGAATGAAATACAAGTTACTGGTAAGTACACTTAGAATTACTTTTCAGGGTCAGTGTTGGACTAAAAGATGGAGCACTGGGTTCTCTCCTGATAACAGTTGAGTAAATCAGAATTCGTACCTCGGCTGATTTTAGAGGAATATTTGTAAGTTTCAAAAATGGACACAGAAACTTTTCTGGTGAAAACCACACAATGGATTCCTATGGAAGGAAATACAAGTTACTGGTAAGTACGCTTAGAATTACTTTTCAGGGTCAGTGCTGGGATTAAAGATGCAGCACTGGGTTCTCTCCTGATCACAGGTGAGTAAATCGGAATTAGTAGTTCGGCTGATTTTAGAGGAATATTTGTACGTTTCAAAATTGGACACTTATCTGCTGAAAACCACACAAAGGATTCCTATGGAAGGAAATATAAGTTACTGGTAAGTACGCTTAGAACTACTTCTCAGAGTCAGTGCTGTTCTAAAAGATGCAGCACTGGGTTTTCTCCTGATAACAGGTGAGTAAATCGGAATTCGTAGTTCGGCTGATTTTAGGGGAATATTTGTACGTTTCAAAAACTGGACACTTAGAAACTTTTCTGGTGAAAACCACACAATGGATTCCTATGGAAGGAAATACAAGTTACTGGTAAGTTCGCTTAGAATTACTTTTCAGAGTCACTGCTGATCTAAACCATGCAGCACTGGGTTCTCTCCTGATAACAGGTGAGTAAATCAGAATTCGTACTTCGGCTGATTTTAGAGGAATATTTGTAAGTTTCAAAAATGGACACTTAGAAACTTTTCTGGTGAAAACCACACAATGGATTCCTATGGAAGGAAATACAAGTTACTGGAAAGTACGCTTAGAATTACTTTTCAGGGTCAGTGCTGGACTAAAAGATGCAGCACTGGGTTCTCTCCTGATAACAGGTGAGTAAATCGGAATTCGTAGTTCGGCTGATCTTAGATGAATATTTGTACATTTCAAAAATGGACACAGAAACTTTTCTGGTGAAAACCACACAATGGATTCCTTTGGAAAGAAATACAAGTTACTGGTAAGTACGCCTAGAATTATTGTTCAGGGTCAGTGCTGGGCTGAAAGATGCAGCACTGGGTTCTCTCCTGATAACAGGTGAGTAAATCGGAATTCGTAGTTCGGCTGATTTTAGAGGAATATTTGTACGTTTCAAAATTGCACACTTAACTGGTGAAAACCACACAAAGGATTCCTATGGAATGAAATACAAGTTACTGGTAAGTACGCTTAGAATTACTTTTCAGAGTCAGTGCTGGTCTAAAAGATGCAGCACTGGGTTCTCTCCTGATAACAGGTGAGTAAATCGGAATTCGTAGTTCAGCTGATTTTAGAGGAATATTTGTACCTTTCAAAATTGGACACTTAGAAACTTTTCTGGTGAAAACCACACAATGGATTCCTATGGAAGGAAATACAAGTTACTGGTAAATACGCTTAGAATTACTTTTCAGGGTCAGTACTGGGCAGAAAGATGTAGCAGTGGGTTCTCTCCTGATAACAGGTGAGTAAATCGGAATTCGTTGTTCGGCTGATTTTAGAGGAATATTTGTACGTTTCAAAAATGGACACTTAGAAACTTTTCTGGTGAAAACCACACAATGGATTCCTATGGAAGGAAATACAAGTTACTGGTAAGTACGCTTAGAATTACTTTTCAGCGTCAGTGCTAGTCTAAAAGATGCAGCACTGGGTTCTCTCCTGATAAAAGGTGAGTAAATCAGAATTCGTAGTTCGGCTGATTTATAGGAATATTTGTACTTATAAAAATTGGACACTAAGAAACTTTTCTGGTGAAAACCACACAATGGATTCCGATGCAAGGAAATACAAGTTACTGGTAAGTACGCTTAGAAAATACTTTTCAGGGACAGTGCTGGACTAAAAGATGCAGCACTGGGTTCTCTCCTGATAACAGGTGAGTAAATCGGAATTCGTAGCTCAGCTCATTTTAGAGGAATATTTGTACGTTTCAAAAATGGACACTTAGAAACTTTTCTGCTCAAAACCACACAATGGATTCCTATGGAATGAAATACAAGTTACTGGTAAGTACACTTAGAATTACTTTTCAGGGTCAGTGTTGGACTAAAAGATGGAGCACTGGGTTCTCTCCTGATAACAGTTGAGTAAATCAGAATTCGTACCTCGGCTGATTTTAGAGGAATATTTGTAAGTTTCAAAAATGGACACAGAAACTTTTCTGGTGAAAACCACACAATGGATTCCTATGGAAGGAAATACAAGTTACTGGTAAGTACGCTTAGAATTACTTTTCAGGGTCAGTGCTGGGATTAAAGATGCAGCACTGGGTTCTCTCCTGATCACAGGTGAGTAAATCGGAATTAGTAGTTCGGCTGATTTTAGAGGAATATTTGTACGTTTCAAACTTGGACACTTATCTGCTGAAAACCACACAAAGGATTCCTATGGAAGGAAATATAAGTTACTGGTAAGTACGCTTAGAACTACTTCTCAGAGTCAGTGCTGTTCTAAAAGATGCAGCACTGGGTTTTCTCCTGATAACAGGTGAGTAAATCGGAATTCGTAGTTCGGCTGATTTTAGGGGAATATTTGTACGTTTCAAAAACTGGACACTTAGAAACTTTTCTGGTGAAAACCACACAATGGATTCCTATGGAAGGAAATACAAGTTACTGGTAAGTTCGCTTAGAATTACTTTTCAGAGTCACTGCTGATCTAAACCATGCAGCACTGGGTTCTCTCCTGATAACAGGTGAGTAAATCAGAATTCGTACTTCGGCTGATTTTAGAGGAATATTTGTAAGTTTCAAAAATGGACACTTAGAAACTTTTCTGGTGAAAACCACACAATCGATTCCTATGGAAGGAAATACAAGTTACTGGTAAGTACGCTTAGAATTACTTTTTAGGGTCAGTGCTGGACTAAAAGATGCAGCACTGGGTTCTCGCCTGATAACAGGTGAGTAAATCGGAATTTGTAGTTCGGCTGATTTTAAAGGAATATTTGTACGTTTCAAAAATGGACACTTACAAACTTTTCTGGTGAAAACCATACAATGGATTCCTATGAAAGGAAATACAAGTTACTGGTAAGTACGCTTAGAATTACTTTTCAGGGTCAGTGCTGGGCTAAAAGATGCAGCACTGGGTTCTCTCCTGATAACAGGTGAGTAAATCGGAATTCGTAGTTTGGCTGATTTTAGAGGAATATTTGTACGTTTTAAAAATGGGCACTTAGAAACTTTTCTGGTGAAAACCACATCATGGATTCCTAAGGAAGGAAATACAAGTTACTGGAAAGTACGCTTAGAATTACTTTTCAGCGTCAGTGCTGGTCTAAAAGATGCAGCACTGGGTTCTCTCCTGATAAAAGGTGAGTAAATCAGAATTCGTACTTTGGCTGATTTTAGAGGAATATTTGTAAGTTTCAAAAATGGACAATTAGAAACTTTTCTGGTGAAAACCACACAATGGATTCCTATGGAAGGAAATACAAGTTACTGGAAAGTACGCTTAGAATTACTTTTCAGGGTCAGGGCTGGACTAAAAGATGCAGCACTGGGTTCTCTCCTGATAACAGGTGAGTAAATCAGAATTCGTAGTTCAGCTGATTTTAGAGGAATAATTGTACGTTTCAAAAATGGACACAGAAACTTTTCTGGTGAAAACCACACAATGGATTCCTATGGAAGGAAATACAAGTTACTGGTAAGTACGCTTAGAATTACTTTTCAGGGTCAGTGCTGGGCTAAAAGATGCAGCACTGGGTTCTCTCCTGATAACAGGTGAGTAAATCTGAATTCGTAGTTCAGCTGATTTTAGAGGAATATTTGTACGTTTTAAAAATGGGCACTTAGAATCTTTTCTGGCGAAAACCACACAATGGATTCCTATGGAAGGAAATACAAGTTACTGGTAAGTTCGCTTAGAATTACTTTTCAGAGTCACTGCTGATCTAAACCATGCAGCACTGGGTTCTCTCCTGATAACAGGTGAGTAAATCAGAATTCGTACTTCGGCTGATTTTAGAGGAATATTTGTAAGTTTCAAAAATGGACAATTAGAAACTTTTCTGGTGAAAACCACACAATGGATTCCTATGGAATGAAATACAAGTTACTGGTAAGTACCCTTAGAAAATACTTTTCAGGGACAGTGCTGGACTAAAAGATGCAGCACTGGGTTCTCTCCTGATAACAGGTGATTAAATCAGAATTCGTACTTTGGCTGATTTTAGAGGAATATTTGTATGTTTCAAAAATGGACACAGAAACTTTTCTGGTGAAAACCACACAATGGATTCCTATGGAAGGAAATACAAGTTACTAGTAAGTACGCTTAGAATTACTTTTCAGGGTCAGTGCTGGGCTAAAAGATGCAGCACTGGGTTCTCTCCTGATAACAGGTGAGTAAATCGGAATTCGTAGTTCGGCTGATTTTAGAGGAATATTTGTACGTTTTAAAAATGGGCACTTAGAATCTTTTCTGGCGAAAACCACACAATGGATTCCTATGGAATGAAATACAAGTTACTGGTAAGTACCCTTAGAAAATACTTTTCAGGGACAGTGCTGGACTAAAAGATGCAGCACTGGGTTCTCTCCTGATAACAGGTGAGTAAATCAGAATTCGTACTTTGGCTGATTTTAGAGGAAGATTTGAATGTTTCAAAAATGGACACAGAAACTTTTCTGGTGAAAACCACACAATGGATTCCTATGGAAGGAAATACAAGTTACTGGAAAGTACGCTTAGAATTACTTTTCAGCGTCAGTGCTGGTCTAAAAGATGCAGCACTGGGTTCTCTCCTGATAAAAGGTGAGTAAATCAGAATTCGTACTTTGGCTGATTTTAGAGGAATATTTGTAAGTTTCAAAAATGGACAATTAGAAACTTTTCTGGTGAAAACCACACAATGGATTCCTATGGAAGGAAATACAAGTTACTGGAAAGTACGCTTAGAATTACTTTTCAGGGTCAGGGCTGGACTAAAAGATGCAGCACTGGGTTCTCTCCTGATAACAGGTGAGTAAATCAGAATTCGTAGTTCAGCTGATTTTAGAGGAATAATTGTACGTTTCAAAAATGGACACAGAAACTTTTCTGGTGAAAACCACACAATGGATTCCTATGGAAGGAAATACAAGTTACTGGTAAGTACGCTTAGAATTACTTTTCAGGGTCAGTGCTGGGCTAAAAGATGCAGCACTGGGTTCTCTCCTGATAACAGGTGAGTAAATCTGAATTCGTAGTTCAGCTGATTTTAGAGGAATATTTGTACGTTTTAAAAATGGGCACTTAGAAACTTTTCTGGTGAAAACCACACAATCGATTCCTATGGAAGGAAATACAAGTTACTGGTAAGTACGCTTAGAATTACTTTTTAGGGTCAGTGCTGGACTAAAAGATGCAGCACTGGGTTCTCGCCTGATAACAGGTGAGTAAATCGGAATTTGTAGTTCGGCTGATTTTAAAGGAATATTTGTACGTTTCAAAAATGGACACTTACAAACTTTTCTGGTGAAAACCACACAATGGATTCCTATGAAAGGAAATACAAGTTACTGGGAAGTACGCGTAGAATTACTTTTCAGGGTCAGTGCTGGGCTAAAAGATGCAGCACTGGGTTCTCTCCTGATAACAGGTGAGTAAATCAGAATTCGTAGTTTGGCTGATTTTAGAGGAATATTTGTACGTTTTAAAAATGGGCACCTAGAAACTTTTCTGGTGAAAACCACATAATGGATTCCTATGGAAGGAAATACAAGTTACTGGGAAGTACGCTTAGAATTACTTTTCAGCGTCAGTGCTGGTCTAAAAGATGCAGCACTGGGTTCTCTCCTGATAAAGGGTGAGTAAATCAGAATTCGTACTTTGGCTGATTTTACAGGAATATTTGTAAGTTTCAAAAATGGACAATTAGAAACTTTTCTGGTGAAAACCACACAATGGATTCCTATGGAAGGAAATACAAGTTACTGGAAAGTACGCTTAGAATTACTTTTCAGGGTCGGTGCTGGACTAAAAGATGCAGCACTGGGTTCTCTCCTGATAACAGGTGAGTAAATCAGAATTCGTAGTTCAGCTGATTTTAGAGGAATAATTGTATGTTTCAAAAATGGACACAGAAACTTTTCTGGTGAAAACCACACAATGGATTCCTATGGAAGGAAATACAAGTTACTGGTAAGTACGCTTAGAATTACTTTTCAGGGTCAGTGCTGGGCTAAAAGATGCAGCACTGGGTTCTCTCCTGATAACAGGTGAGTAAATCGGAATTCGTAGTTCGGCTGATTTTAGAGGAATATTTGTACGTTTTAAAAATGGGCACTTAGAATCTTTTCTGGCAAAAACCACACAATGGATTCCTATGGAATGAAATACAAGTTACTGGTAAGTACCCTTAGAAAATACTTTTCAGGGACAGTGCTGGACTAAAAGATGCAGCACTGGGTTCTCTCCTGATAACAGGTGATTAAATCAGAATTCGTACTTTGGCTGATTTTAGAGGAATATTTGTATGTTTCAAAAATGGACACAGAAACTTTTCTGGTGAAAACCACACAATAGATTCCTATGGAAGGAAATACAAGTTACTAGTAAGTACGCTTAGAATTACTTTTCAGGGTCAGTGCTGGGCTAAAAGATGCAGCACTGGGTTCTCTCCTGATAACAGGTGAGTAAATCGGAATTCGTAGTTCGGCTGATTTTAGAGGAATATTTGTACGTTTTAAAAATGGGCACTTAGAATCTTTTCTGGCGAAAACCACACAATGGATTCCTATGGAATGAAATACAAGTTACTGGTAAGTACCCTTAGAAAATACTTTTCAGGGACAGTGCTGGACTAAAAGATGCAGCACTGGGTTCTCTCCTGATAACAGGTGAGTAAATCAGAATTCGTACTTTGGCTGATTTTAGAGGAAGATTTGAATGTTTCAAAAATGGACACAGAAACTTTTCTGGTGAAAACCACACAATGGATTCCTATGGAAGGAAATACAAGTTACTGGTAAGTACGCTTAGAATTACTTTTCAGAGTCAGTGCTGGTCTAAAAGATGCAGCACTGGGATCTCTCCTGATAACAGGTGAGTAAATCGGAATTTGTAGTTCGGCTGATATTAAAGGAATATTTGTGCGTTTCAAAAATTTACACAGAAACTTTTCTGGTGAAAACCACACAATGGATTCCTATGGAAAGAAATACAAGTTACTGGTAAGTACGCTTAAAATTACTTTTCAGGGTCAGTGCTGGGCTGAAAGATGCAGCACTGGGTTCTCTCCTGATAACAGGTGAGTAAATCGGAATTCGTAGTTCGGCTGATTTTAGAGGAATATTTGTACGTTTCAAAATTGGACACTTATCTGGTGAAAACCACACAAAGGATTCCAATGGAAGGAAATACAAGTTACTGGTAAGTACACTTAGAATTACTTTTCAGAGTCAGTGCTGGTCTAAACCATGCAGCACTGGGTTCTCTCCTGATAACAAGTGAGTAAATCGGAATTTGTAGTTCGGCTGATTTTATAGGAATATTTGTACATTTCTAAAATGGACACTTAGAAACTTTTCTGGTGAAAACCACACAATGGATTCCTATGGAAGGAAATACAAGTTACTGGTAAGTACGCTTAGAATTACTTTTCAGAGTCAGTGCTGGTCTAAACCATGCAGCACTGGGTTCTCTCCTGATAACAAGTGAGTAAATCGGAATTTGTAGTTCGGCTGATTTTATAGGAATATTTGTACGTTTCAAAAATGGACACTTAAAAACTTTTCTGGTGAAAACCACACAATGGATTCCTATGGAAGGAAATACAAGTTACTGGTAAGTACGCTTGTACGCTTAGAATTACTTTTCAGCGTCAGTGCTGGTCTAAAAGATGCAGCACTGGGTTCTCTCCTGATGAAAGGTGAGTAAATCAGAATTCGTACTTCGGCTGATTTTAGAGGAATATTTGTAGGTTTCAAAAATGGACACTTAGAAACTTTTCTGGTGAAAACCACACAATGGAATCCTATGGAAGGAAATACAAGTTACTGGAAAGTACGCTTAGAATTACTTTTCAGGGTCAGTGCTGGACTAAAAGATGCAGCACTGGATTCTCTCCTGATAACAGGTGAGTTAATCGGAATTCGTAGTTCGGCTGATTTTAGAGGAATATTTGTACATTTCAAAAATGGACACAGAAACTTTTCTGGTGAAAACCACACAATGGATTCCTATGGAAGGAAATACAAGTTACTGGTAAGTACGCTTAGAATTACTTTTCAGGGTCAGTGCTTGGCTAAAAGATGCAGCACTGGGTTCTCTCCTGATAACAGGTGAGTAAATCGGAATTCGTAGTTCGGCTGATTTTAGAGGAATATTTGTACGTTTTAAAAATGGGCACAGAAACTTTTCTGGTGAAAACCACACAATGGATTCCTATGGAAGGAAATACAAGTTACTGGTAAGTACGCTTAGAATTACTTTTCAGAGTCAGTGCTGGTCTAAAAGATGCAGCACTGGGATCTCTCCTGATAACAGGTGAGTAAATCGGAATTTGTAGTTCGGCTGATATTAAAGGAATATTTGTGCGTTTCAAAAATGGACACAGAAACTTTTCTGGTGAAAACCACACAATGGATTCCTATGGAAAGAAATACAAGTTACTGGTAAGTACGCTTAAAATTTCTTTTCAGGGTCAGTGCTGGGCTGAAAGATGCAGCACTGGGTTCTCTCCTGATAACAGGTGAGTAAATCGGAATTCGTAGTTCGGCTGATTTTAGAGGAATATTTGTACGTTTCAAAATTGGACACTTATCTGGTGAAAACCACACAAAGGATTCCAATGGAAGGAAATACAAGTTACTGGTAAGTACGCTTAGAATTACTTTTCAGAGTCAGTGCTGGTCTAAACCATGCAGCACTGGGTTCTCTCCTGATAACAAGTGAGTAAATCGGAATTTGTAGTTCGGCTGATTTTATAGGAATATTTGTACGTTTCAAAAATGGACACTTAGAAACTTTTCTGGTGAAAACCACACAATGGATTCCTATGGAAGGAAATACAAGTTACTGGTAAGTACGCTTAGAATTACTTTTCAGAGTCAGTGCTGGTCTAAACCATGCAGCACTGGGTTCTCTCCTGATAACAAGTGAGTAAACCGGAATTTGTAGTTCGGCTGATTTTATAGGAATATTTGTACGTTTCAAAAATGGACACTTAAAAACTTTTCTGGTGAAAACCACACAATGGATTCCTATGGAAGGAAATACAAGTTACTGGAAAGTACGCTTAGAATTACTTTTCAGGGTCAGTGCTGGACTAAAAGATGCAGCACTGGGTTCTCTCCTGATAACAGGTGAGTTAATCGGAATTCGTAGTTCGGCTGATTTTAGAGGAATATTTGTACATTTCAAAAATGGACACAGAAACTTTTCTGGTGAAAACCACACAATGGATTCCTATGGAAGGAAATACAAGTTACTGGTAAGTCCGCTTAGAATTACTTTTCAGGGTCAGTGCTGGGCTAAAAGATGCAGCACTGGGTTCTCTCCTGATAACAGGTGAGTAAATCGGAATTCGTAGTTCGGCTGATTTTAGAGGAATATTTGTACGTTTTAAAAATGGGCACTTAGAAACTTTTCTGGTGAAAATCACATAATGGATTCCTATGGAAGGAAATACAAGTTACTGGAAAGTACGCTTTGAATTTCTTTTCAGGGTCAGTGCTGGACTAAAAGATGCAGCACTGGGTTCTCTTCTGATAACAGGTGAGTAAATCGGAATTCGTAGTTCGGCTGATCTTAGATGAATATTTGTACATTTCAAAAATGGACACAGAAACTTTTCTGGTGAAAACCACACAATGGATTCCTATGGAAAGAAATACAAGTTACTGGTAAGTACGCCTAGAATTACTGCTCAGGGTCAGTGCTGGGCTGAAAGATGCAGCACTGGGTTCTCTCCTGATAACAGGTTAGTAAATCAGAATTCGTAGTTCGGCTGATTTTAGAGGAATATTTGTACGTTTCAAAATTGCACACTTATCTGGTGAAAACCACACAAAGGATTCCTATGGAATGAAATACAAGTTACTGGTAAGTACGCTTAAAATTACTTTTCAGAGTCAGTGCTGGTCTAAAAGATGCAGCACTGGGTTCTCTCCTGATAACAGGTGAGTAAATCGGAATTCGTAGTTCAGCTGATTTTAGAGGAATATTTGTACCTTTCAAAATTGGACACTTAGAAACTTTTCTGGTGAAAACCACACAATGGATTCCTATGGAAGGAAATACAAGTTACTGGTAAATACGCTTAGAATTACTTTTCAGGGTCAGTACTGGGCAGAAAGATGTAGCAGTGGGTTCTCTCCTGATAACAGGTGAGTAAATCGGAATTCGTTGTTCGGCTGATTTTAGAGGAATATTTGTACGTTTCAAAAATAGACACTTAGAAACTTTTCTGGAGAAAACCACACAATGGATTCCTATGGAAGGAAATACAAGTTACTGGAAAGTACGCTTAGAATTACGTTTCAGGGTCAGTGCTGGACTAAAAGATGCAGCACTGGGTTCTCTCCTGATAACAGGTGAGTAAATCGGAATTCGTAGTTCGGCTGATCTTAGATGAATATTTGTACATTTCAAAAATGGACACAGAAACTTTTCTGGTGAAAACCACACAATGGATTCCTTTGGAAAGAAATACAAGTTACTGGTAAGTACGCCTAGAATTACTGTTCAGGGTCAGTGCTGGGCTGAAAGATGCAGCACTGGGTTCTCTCCTGATAACAGGTGAGTAAATCGGAATTCGTAGTTCGGCTGATTTTAGAGGAATATTTGTACGTTTCAAAATTGCACACTTATCTGGTGAAAACCACACAAAGGATTCCTATGGAATGAAATACAAGTTACTGGTAAGTACGCTTAGAATTACTTTTCAGAGTCAGTGCTGGTCTAAAAGATGCAGCACTGGGTTCTCTCCTGATAACAGGTGAGTAAATCGGAATTCGTAGTTCAGCTGATTTTAGAGGAATATTTGTACCTTTCAAAATTGGACACTTAGAAACTTTTCTGGTGAAAACCACACAATGGATTCCTATGGAAGGAAATACAAGTTACTGGTAAATACGCTTAGAATTACTTTTCAGGGTCAGTACTGGGCAGAAAGATGTAGCAGTGGGTTCTCTCCTGATAACAGGTGAGTAAATTGGAATTCGTTGTTCGGCTGATTTTAGAGGAATATTTGTACGTTTCAAAAATGGACACTTAGAAACTTTTCTGGTGAAAACCACACAATGGATTCCTATGGAAGGAAATACAAGTTACTGGTAAGTACGCTTAGAATTACTTTTCAGCGTCAGTGCTGGTCTAAAAGATGCAGCACTGGGTTCTCTCCTGATAAAAGGTGAGTAAATCAGAATTCGTAGTTCGGCTGATTTATAGGAATATTTGTACGTATAAAAATTGGACACTAAGAAACTTTTCTGGTGAAAACCACACAATGGATTCCTATGGAAGGAAATACAAGTTACTGGTAAGTTCGCTTAGAATTACTTTTCAGAGTCACTGCTGATCTAAACCATGCAGCACTGGGTTCTCTCCTGATAACAGGTGAGTAAATCAGAATTCGTACTTCGGCTGATTTTAGAGGAATATTTGTAAGTTTCAAAAATGGACACTTAGAAACTTTTCTGGTGAAAACCACGCAATAGATTCCTATGGAAGGAAATACAAGTTACTGGTAAGTACGCTTAGAATTACTTTTTAGGGTCAGTGCTGGACTAAAAGATGCAGCACTGGGTTCTCGCCTGATAACAGGTGAGTAAATCGGAATTTGTAGTTCGGCTGATTTTAAAGGAATATTTGTACGTTTCAAAAATGGACACTTACAAACTTTTCTGGTGAAAACCACACAATGGATTCCTATGAAAGGAAATACAAGTTACTGGTAAGTACGCTTAGAATTACTTTTCAGGGTCAGTGCTGGGCTAAAAGATGCAGCACTGGGTTCTCTCCTGATAACAGGTGAGTAAATCGGAATTCGTAGTTTGGCTGATTTTAGAGGAATATTTGTAAGTTTCAAAAATGGACAATTAGAAACTTTTCTGGTGAAAACCACACAATGGATTCCTATGGAAGGAAATACAAGTTACTGGAAAGTACGCTTAGAATTACTTTTCAGGGTCAGTGCTGGACGAAAAGATGCAGCACTGGGTTCTCTCCTGATAACAGGTGAGTAAATCAGAATTCGTAGTTCAGCTGATTTTAGAGGAATAATTGTACGTTTCAAAAATGGACACAGAAACTTTTCTGGTGAAAACCACACAATGGATTCCTATGGAAGGAAATACAAGTTACTGGTAAGTACGCTTAGAATTACTTTTCAGGGTCAGTGCTGGGCTAAAAGATGCAGCACTGGGTTCTCTCCTGATAACAGGTGAGTAAATCGGAATTCGTAGTTCAGCTGATTTTAGAGGAATATTTGTACGTTTTAAAAATGGGCACTTAGAATCTTTTCTGGCGAAAACCACACAATGGATTCCTATGGAAGGAAATACAAGTTACTGGTAAGTTCGCTTAGAATTACTTTTCAGAGTCACTGCTGATCTAAACCATGCAGCACTGGGTTCTCTCCTGATAACAGGTGAGTAAATCAGAATTCGTACTTCGGCTGATTTTAGAGGAATATTTGTAAGTTTCAAAAATGGACATTTAGAAACTTTTCTGGTGAAAACCACACAATAGATTCCTATGGAAGGAAATACAAGTTACTGGTAAGTACGCTTAGAATTACTTTTTAGGGTCAGTGCTGGACTAAAAGATGCAGCACTGGGTTCTCGCCTGATAACAGGTGAGTAAATCGGAATTTGTAGTTCGGCTGATTTTAAAGGAATATTTGTACGTTTCAAAAATGGACACTTACAAACTTTTCTGGTGAAAACCACACAATGGATTCCTATGAAAGGAAATACAAGTTACTGGTAAGTACGCTTAGAATTACTTTTCAGGGTCAGTGCTGGGCTAAAAGATGCAGCACTGGGTTCTCTCCTGATAACAGGTGAGTAAATCGGAATTCGTAGTTTGGCTGATTTTAGAGGAATATTTGTACGTTTTAAAAATGGGCACTTAGAAACTTTTCTGGTGAAAACCACATAATGGATTCCTATGGAAGGAAATACAAGTTACTGGGAAGTATGCTTAGAATTACTTTTCAGCGTCAGTGCTGGTCTAAAAGATGCAGCACTGGGTTCTCTCCTGATAAAAGGTGAGTAAATCAGAATTCGTACTTTGGCTGATTTTACAGGAATATTTGTAAGTTTCAAAAATGGACAATTAGAAACTTTTCTGGTGAAAACCACACAATGGATTCCTATGGAAGGAAATACAAGTTACTGGAAAGTACGCTTAGAATTACTTTTCAGGGTCAGGGCTGGACTAAAAGATGCAGCACTGGGTTCTCTCCTGATAACAGGTGAGTAAATCAGAATTCGTAGTTCAGCTGATTTTAGAGGAATAATTGTACGTTTCAAAAATGGACACAGAAACTTTTCTGGTGAAAACCACACAATGGATTCCTATAGAAGGAAATACAAGTTACTGGTAAGTACGCTTAGAATTACTTTTCAGGGTCAGTGCTGGGCTAAAAGATGCAGCACTGGGTTCTCTCCTGATAACAGGTGAGTAAATCGGAATTCGTAGTTCAGCTGATTTTAGAGGAATATTTGTACGTTTTAAAAATGGGCACTTAGAATCTTTTCTGGCGAAAACCACACAATGGATTCCTATGGAAGGAAATACAAGTTACTGGTAAGTTCGCTTAGAATTACTTTTCAGAGTCACTGCTGATCTAAACCATGCAGCACTGGGTTCTCTCCTGATAACAGGTGAGTAAATCAGAATTCGTACTTCGGCTGATTTTAGAGGAATATTTGTAAGTTTCAAAAATGGACACTTAGAAACTTTTCTGGTGAAAACCACACAATAGATTCCTATGGAAGGAAATACAAGTTACTGGTAAGTACGCTTAGAATTACTTTTTAGGGTCAGTGCTGGACTAAAAGATGCAGCACTGGGTTCTCGCCTGATAACAGGTGAGTAAATCGGAATTTGTAGTTCGGCTGATTTTAAAGGAATATTTGTACGTTTCAAAAATGGACACTTACAAACTTTTCTGGTGAAAACCACACAATGGATTCCTATGAAAGGAAATACAAGTTACTGGTAAGTACGCTTAGAATTACTTTTCAGGGTCAGTGCTGGGCTAAAAGATGCAGCACTGGGTTCTCTCCTGATAACAGGTGAGTAAATCGGAATTCGTAGTTTGGCTGATTTTAGAGGAATATTTGTACGTTTTAAAAATGGGCACTTAGAAACTTTTCTGGTGAAAACCACACAATGGATTCCTATGGAAGGAAATACAAGTTACTGGTAAGTACGCTTAGAATTACTTTTCAGAGTCAGTGCTGGTCTAAAAGATGCAGCACTGGGATCTCTCCTGATAACAGGTGAGTAAATCGGAATTTGTAGTTCGGCTGATATTAAAGGAATATTTGTGTGTTTCAAAAATGGACACAGAAACTTTTCTGGTGAAAACCACACAATGGATTCCTATGGAAAGAAATACAAGTTACTGGTAAGTACGCTTAAAATTACTTTTCAGGGTCAGTGCTGGGCTGAAAGATGCAGCACTGGGTTCTCTCCTGATAACAGGTGAGTAAATCGGAATTTGTAGTTCGGCTGATTTTATAGGAATATTTGTACGTTTCAAAAATGGACACTTAAAAACTTTTCTGGTGAAAACCACACAATGGATTCCTATGGAAGGAAATACAAGTTACTGGTAAGTACGCTTAGAATTACTTTTTAGGGTCAGTGCTGGACTAAAAGATGCAGCACTGGGTTCTCGCCTGATAACAGGTGAGTAAATCGGAATTTGTAGTTCGGCTGATTTTAAAGGAATATTTGTACGTTTCAAAAATGGACACTTACAAACTTTTCTGGTGAAAACCACACAATGGATTCCTATGAAAGGAAATACAAGTTACTGGTAAGTACGCTTAGAATTACTTTTCAGGGTCAGTGCTGGGCTAAAAGATGCAGCACTGGGTTCTCTCCTGATAACAGGTGAGTAAATCGGAATTCGTAGTTTGGCTGATTTTAGAGGAATATTTGTACGTTTTAAAAATGGGCACCTAGAAACTTTTCTGGTGAAAACCACATAATGGATTCCTATGGAAGGAAATACAAGTTACTGGGAAGTACGCTTAGAATTACTTTTCAGCGTCAGTGCTGGTCTAAAAGATGCAGCACTGGGTTCTCTCCTGATAAAAGGTGAGTAAATCAGAATTCGTACTTTGGCTGATTTTACAGGAATATTTGTAAGTTTCAAAAATGGACAATTAGAAACTTTTCTGGTGAAAACCACACAATGGATTCCTATGGAAGGAAATACAAGTTACTGGAAAGTACGCTTAGAATTACTTTTCAGGGTCGGTGCTGGACTAAAAGATGCAGCACTGGGTTCTCTCCTGATAACAGGTGAGTAAATCAGAATTCGTAGTTCAGCTGATTTTAGAGGAATAATTGTATGTTTCAAAAATGGACACAGAAACTTTTCTGGTGAAAACCACACAATGGATTCCTATGGAAGGAAATACAAGTTACTGGTAAGTACGCTTAGAATTACTTTTCAGGGTCAGTGCTGGGCTAAAAGATGCAGCACTGGGTTCTCTCCTGATAACAGGTGAGTAAATCGGAATTCGTAGTTCGGCTGATTTTAGAGGAATATTTGTACGTTTTAAAAATGGGCACTTAGAATCTTTTCTGGCAAAAACCACACAATGGATTCCTATGGAATGAAATACAAGTTACTGGTAAGTACCCTTAGAAAATACTTTTCAGGGACAGTGCTGGACTAAAAGATGCAGCACTGGGTTCTCTCCTGATAACAGGTGATTAAATCAGAATTCGTACTTTGGCTGATTTTAGAGGAATATTTGTATGTTTCAAAAATGGACACAGAAACTTTTCTGGTGAAAACCACACAATGGATTCCTATGGAAGGAAATACAAGTTACTGGTAAGTCCGCTTAGAATTACTTTTCAGGGTCAGTGCTGGGCTAAAAGATGCAGCACTGGGTTCTCTCCTGATAACAGGTGAGTAAATCGGAATTCGTAGTTCGGCTGATTTTAGAGGAATATTTGTACGTTTTAAAAATGGGCACTTAGAAACTTTTCTGGTGAAAATCACATAATGGATTCCTATGGAAGGAAATACAAGTTACTGGAAAGTACGCTTTGAATTTCTTTTCAGGGTCAGTGCTGGACTAAAAGATGCAGCACTGGGTTCTCTTCTGATAACAGGTGAGTAAATCGGAATTCGTAGTTCGGCTGATCTTAGATGAATATTTGTACATTTCAAAAATGGACACAGAAACTTTTCTGGTGAAAACCACACAATGGATTCCTATGGAAAGAAATACAAGTTACTGGTAAGTACGCCTAGAATTACTGCTCAGGGTCAGTGCTGGGCTGAAAGATGCAGCACTGGGTTCTCTCCTGATAACAGGTTAGTAAATCAGAATTCGTAGTTCGGCTGATTTTAGAGGAATATTTGTACGTTTCAAAATTGCACACTTATCTGGTGAAAACCACACAAAGGATTCCTATGGAATGAAATACAAGTTACTGGTAAGTACGCTTAAAATTACTTTTCAGAGTCAGTGCTGGTCTAAAAGATGCAGCACTGGGTTCTCTCCTGATAACAGGTGAGTAAATCGGAATTCGTAGTTCAGCTGATTTTAGAGGAATATTTGTACCTTTCAAAATTGGACACTTAGAAACTTTTCTGGTGAAAACCACACAATGGATTCCTATGGAAGGAAATACAAGTTACTGGTAAATACGCTTAGAATTACTTTTCAGGGTCAGTACTGGGCAGAAAGATGTAGCAGTGGGTTCTCTCCTGATAACAGGTGAGTAAATCGGAATTCGTTGTTCGGCTGATTTTAGAGGAATATTTGTACGTTTCAAAAATAGACACTTAGAAACTTTTCCGGAGAAAACCACACAATGGATTCCTATGGAAGGAAATACAAGTTACTGGAAAGTACGCTTAGAATTACGTTTCAGGGTCAGTGCTGGACTAAAAGATGCAGCACTGGGTTCTCTCCTGATAACAGGTGAGTAAATCGGAATTCGTAGTTCGGCTGATCTTAGATGAATATTTGTACATTTCAAAAATGGACACAGAAACTTTTCTGGTGAAAACCACACAATGGATTCCTTTGGAAAGAAATACAAGTTACTGGTAAGTACGCCTAGAATTACTGTTCAGGGTCAGTGCTGGGCTGAAAGATGCAGCACTGGGTTCTCTCCTGATAACAGGTGAGTAAATCGGAATTCGTAGTTCGGCTGATTTTAGAGGAATATTTGTACGTTTCAAAATTGCACACTTATCTGGTGAAAACCACACAAAGGATTCCTATGGAATGAAATACAAGTTACTGGTAAGTACGCTTAGAATTACTTTTCAGAGTCAGTGCTGGTCTAAAAGATGCAGCACTGGGTTCTCTCCTGATAACAGGTGAGTAAATCGGAATTCGTAGTTCAGCTGATTTTAGAGGAATATTTGTACCTTTCAAAATTGGACACTTAGAAACTTTTCTGGTGAAAACCACACAATGGATTCCTATGGAAGGAAATACAAGTTACTGGTAAATACGCTTAGAATTACTTTTCAGGGTCAGTACTGGGCAGAAAGATGTAGCAGTGGGTTCTCTCCTGATAACAGGTGAGTAAATTGGAATTCGTTGTTCGGCTGATTTTAGAGGAATATTTGTACGTTTCAAAAATGGACACTTAGAAACTTTTCTGGTGAAAACCACACAATGGATTCCTATGGAAGGAAATACAAGTTACTGGTAAGTACGCTTAGAATTACTTTTCAGCGTCAGTGCTGGTCTAAAAGATGCAGCACTGGGTTCTCTCCTGATAAAAGGTGAGTAAATCAGAATTCGTAGTTCGGCTGATTTATAGGAATATTTGTACGTATAAAAATTGGACACTAAGAAACTTTTCTGGTGAAAACCACACAATGGATTCCTATGGAAGGAAATACAAGTTACTGGTAAGTTCGCTTAGAATTACTTTTCAGAGTCACTGCTGATCTAAACCATGCAGCACTGGGTTCTCTCCTGATAACAGGTGAGTAAATCAGAATTCGTACTTCGGCTGATTTTAGAGGAATATTTGTAAGTTTCAAAAATGGACACTTAGAAACTTTTCTGGTGAAAACCACGCAATAGATTCCTATGGAAGGAAATACAAGTTACTGGTAAGTACGCTTAGAATTACTTTTTAGGGTCAGTGCTGGACTAAAAGATGCAGCACTGGGTTCTCGCCTGATAACAGGTGAGTAAATCGGAATTTGTAGTTCGGCTGATTTTAAAGGAATATTTGTACGTTTCAAAAATGGACACTTACAAACTTTTCTGGTGAAAACCACACAATGGATTCCTATGAAAGGAAATACAAGTTACTGGTAAGTACGCTTAGAATTACTTTTCAGGGTCAGTGCTGGGCTAAAAGATGCAGCACTGGGTTCTCTCCTGATAACAGGTGAGTAAATCGGAATTCGTAGTTTGGCTGATTTTAGAGGAATATTTGTAAGTTTCAAAAATGGACAATTAGAAACTTTTCTGGTGAAAACCACACAATGGATTCCTATGGAAGGAAATACAAGTTACTGGAAAGTACGCTTAGAATTACTTTTCAGGGTCAGTGCTGGACGAAAAGATGCAGCACTGGGTTCTCTCCTGATAACAGGTGAGTAAATCAGAATTCGTAGTTCAGCTGATTTTAGAGGAATAATTGTACGTTTCAAAAATGGACACAGAAACTTTTCTGGTGAAAACCACACAATGGATTCCTATGGAAGGAAATACAAGTTACTGGTAAGTACGCTTAGAATTACTTTTCAGGGTCAGTGCTGGGCTAAAAGATGCAGCACTGGGTTCTCTCCTGATAACAGGTGAGTAAATCGGAATTCGTAGTTCAGCTGATTTTAGAGGAATATTTGTACGTTTTAAAAATGGGCACTTAGAATCTTTTCTGGCGAAAACCACACAATGGATTCCTATGGAAGGAAATACAAGTTACTGGTAAGTTCGCTTAGAATTACTTTTCAGAGTCACTGCTGATCTAAACCATGCAGCACTGGGTTCTCTCCTGATAACAGGTGAGTAAATCAGAATTCGTACTTCGGCTGATTTTAGAGGAATATTTGTAAGTTTCAAAAATGGACATTTAGAAACTTTTCTGGTGAAAACCACACAATAGATTCCTATGGAAGGAAATACAAGTTACTGGTAAGTACGCTTAGAATTACTTTTTAGGGTCAGTGCTGGACTAAAAGATGCAGCACTGGGTTCTCGCCTGATAACAGGTGAGTAAATCGGAATTTGTAGTTCGGCTGATTTTAAAGGAATATTTGTACGTTTCAAAAATGGACACTTACAAACTTTTCTGGTGAAAACCACACAATGGATTCCTATGAAAGGAAATACAAGTTACTGGTAAGTACGCTTAGAATTACTTTTCAGGGTCAGTGCTGGGCTAAAAGATGCAGCACTGGGTTCTCTCCTGATAACAGGTGAGTAAATCGGAATTCGTAGTTTGGCTGATTTTAGAGGAATATTTGTACGTTTTAAAAATGGGCACTTAGAAACTTTTCTGGTGAAAACCACATAATGGATTCCTATGGAAGGAAATACAAGTTACTGGGAAGTATGCTTAGAATTACTTTTCAGCGTCAGTGCTGGTCTAAAAGATGCAGCACTGGGTTCTCTCCTGATAAAAGGTGAGTAAATCAGAATTCGTACTTTGGCTGATTTTACAGGAATATTTGTAAGTTTCAAAAATGGACAATTAGAAACTTTTCTGGTGAAAACCACACAATGGATTCCTATGGAAGGAAATACAAGTTACTGGAAAGTACGCTTAGAATTACTTTTCAGGGTCAGGGCTGGACTAAAAGATGCAGCACTGGGTTCTCTCCTGATAACAGGTGAGTAAATCAGAATTCGTAGTTCAGCTGATTTTAGAGGAATAATTGTACGTTTCAAAAATGGACACAGAAACTTTTCTGGTGAAAACCACACAATGGATTCCTATAGAAGGAAATACAAGTTACTGGTAAGTACGCTTAGAATTACTTTTCAGGGTCAGTGCTGGGCTAAAAGATGCAGCACTGGGTTCTCTCCTGATAACAGGTGAGTAAATCGGAATTCGTAGTTCAGCTGATTTTAGAGGAATATTTGTACGTTTTAAAAATGGGCACTTAGAATCTTTTCTGGCGAAAACCACACAATGGATTCCTATGGAAGGAAATACAAGTTACTGGTAAGTTCGCTTAGAATTACTTTTCAGAGTCACTGCTGATCTAAACCATGCAGCACTGGGTTCTCTCCTGATAACAGGTGAGTAAATCAGAATTCGTACTTCGGCTGATTTTAGAGGAATATTTGTAAGTTTCAAAAATGGACACTTAGAAACTTTTCTGGTGAAAACCACACAATAGATTCCTATGGAAGGAAATACAAGTTACTGGTAAGTACGCTTAGAATTACTTTTTAGGGTCAGTGCTGGACTAAAAGATGCAGCACTGGGTTCTCGCCTGATAACAGGTGAGTAAATCGGAATTTGTAGTTCGGCTGATTTTAAAGGAATATTTGTACGTTTCAAAAATGGACACTTACAAACTTTTCTGGTGAAAACCACACAATGGATTCCTATGAAAGGAAATACAAGTTACTGGTAAGTACGCTTAGAATTACTTTTCAGGGTCAGTGCTGGGCTAAAAGATGCAGCACTGGGTTCTCTCCTGATAACAGGTGAGTAAATCGGAATTCGTAGTTTGGCTGATTTTAGAGGAATATTTGTACGTTTTAAAAATGGGCACTTAGAAACTTTTCTGGTGAAAACCACACAATGGATTCCTATGGAAGGAAATACAAGTTACTGGTAAGTACGCTTAGAATTACTTTTCAGAGTCAGTGCTGGTCTAAAAGATGCAGCACTGGGATCTCTCCTGATAACAGGTGAGTAAATCGGAATTTGTAGTTCGGCTGATATTAAAGGAATATTTGTGTGTTTCAAAAATGGACACAGAAACTTTTCTGGTGAAAACCACACAATGGATTCCTATGGAAAGAAATACAAGTTACTGGTAAGTACGCTTAAAATTACTTTTCAGGGTCAGTGCTGGGCTGAAAGATGCAGCACTGGGTTCTCTCCTGATAACAGGTGAGTAAATCGGAATTTGTAGTTCGGCTGATTTTATAGGAATATTTGTACGTTTCAAAAATGGACACTTAAAAACTTTTCTGGTGAAAACCACACAATGGATTCCTATGGAAGGAAATACAAGTTACTGGTAAGTACGCTTAGAATTACTTTTTAGGGTCAGTGCTGGACTAAAAGATGCAGCACTGGGTTCTCGCCTGATAACAGGTGAGTAAATCGGAATTTGTAGTTCGGCTGATTTTAAAGGAATATTTGTACGTTTCAAAAATGGACACTTACAAACTTTTCTGGTGAAAACCACACAATGGATTCCTATGAAAGGAAATACAAGTTACTGGTAAGTACGCTTAGAATTACTTTTCAGGGTCAGTGCTGGGCTAAAAGATGCAGCACTGGGTTCTCTCCTGATAACAGGTGAGTAAATCGGAATTCGTAGTTTGGCTGATTTTAGAGGAATATTTGTACGTTTTAAAAATGGGCACCTAGAAACTTTTCTGGTGAAAACCACATAATGGATTCCTATGGAAGGAAATACAAGTTACTGGGAAGTACGCTTAGAATTACTTTTCAGCGTCAGTGCTGGTCTAAAAGATGCAGCACTGGGTTCTCTCCTGATAAAAGGTGAGTAAATCAGAATTCGTACTTTGGCTGATTTTACAGGAATATTTGTAAGTTTCAAAAATGGACATTTAGAAACTTTTCTGGTGAAAACCACACAATGGATTCCTATGGAAGGAAATACAAGTTACTGGAAAGTACGCTTAGAATTACTTTTCAGGGTCGGTGCTGGACTAAAAGATGCAGCACTGGGTTCTCTCCTGATAACAGGTGAGTAAATCAGAATTCGTAGTTCAGCTGATTTTAGAGGAATAATTGTATGTTTCAAAAATGGACACAGAAACTTTTCTGGTGAAAACCACACAATGGATTCCTATGGAAGGAAATACAAGTTACTGGTAAGTACGCTTAGAATTACTTTTCAGGGTCAGTGCTGGGCTAAAAGATGCAGCACTGGGTTCTCTCCTGATAACAGGTGAGTAAATCGGAATTCGTAGTTCGGCTGATTTTAGAGGAATATTTGTACGTTTTAAAAATGGGCACTTAGAATCTTTTCTGGCAAAAACCACACAATGGATTCCTATGGAATGAAATACAAGTTACTGGTAAGTACCCTTAGAAAATACTTTTCAGGGACAGTGCTGGACTAAAAGATGCAGCACTGGGTTCTCTCCTGATAACAGGTGATTAAATCAGAATTCGTACTTTGGCTGATTTTAGAGGAATATTTGTATGTTTCAAAAATGGACACAGAAACTTTTCTGGTGAAAACCACACAATGGATTCCTATGGAAGGAAATACAAGTTACTGGTAAGTACGCTTAGAATTACTTTTCAGGGTCAGTGCTGGGCTAAAAGATGCAGCACTGGGTTCTCTCCTGATAACAGGTGAGTAAATCGGAATTCGTAGTTCGGCTGATTTTAGAGGAATATTTGTACGTTTTAAAAATGGGCACTTAGAATCTTTTCTGGCGAAAACCACACAATGGATTCCTATGGAATGAAATACAAGTTACTGGTAAGTACCCTTAGAAAATACTTTTCAGGGACAGTGCTGGACTAAAAGATGCAGCACTGGGTTCTCCCCTGATAACAGGTGAGTAAATCAGAATTCGTACTTTGGCTGATTTTAGAGGAAGATTTGAATGTTTCAAAAATGGACACAGAAACTTTTCTGGTAAAAACCACACAATGGATTCCTATGGAAGGAAATACAAGTTACTGGTAAGTACGCTTAGAATTACTTTTCAGAGTCAGTGCTGGTCTAAAAGATGCAGCACTGGGATCTCTCCTGATAACAGGTGAGTAAATCGGAATTTGTAGTTCGGCTGATATTAAAGGAATATTTGTGCGTTTCAAAAATTTACACAGAAACTTTTCTGGTGAAAACCACACAATGGATTCCTATGGAAAGAAATACAAGTTACTGGTAAGTACGCTTAAAATTACTTTTCAGGGTCAGTGCTGGGCTGAAAGATGCAGCACTGGGTTCTCTCCTGATAACAGGTGAGTAAATCGGAATTCGTAGTTCGGCTGATTTTAGAGGAATATTTGTACGTTTCAAAATTGGACACTTATCTGGTGAAAACCACACAAAGGATTCCAATGGAAGGAAATACAAGTTACTGGTAAGTACACTTAGAATTACTTTTCAGAGTCAGTGCTGGTCTAAACCATGCAGCACTGGGTTCTCTCCTGATAACAAGTGAGTAAATCGGAATTTGTAGTTCGGCTGATTTTATAGGAATATTTGTACGTTTCAAAAATGGACACTTAGAAACTTTTCTGGTGAAAACCACACAATGGATTCCTATGGAAGGAAATACAAGTTACTGGTAAGTACGCTTACAATTACTTTTCAGAGTCACTGCTGATCTAAACCATGCAGCACTGGGTTCTCTCCTGATAACAGGTGAGTAAATCAGAATTCGTACTTCGGCTGATTTTAGAGGAATATTTGTAAGTTTCAAAAATGGACACTTAGAAACTTTTCTGGTGAAAACCACACAATAGATTCCTATGGAAGGAAATACAAGTTACTGGTAAGTACGCTTAGAATTACTTTTTAGGGTCAGTGCTGGACTAAAAGATGCAGCACTGGGTTCTCGCCTGATAACAGGTGAGTAAATCGGAATTTGTAGTTCGGCTGATTTTAAAGGAATATTTGTACGTTTCAAAAATGGACACTTACAAACTTTTCTGGTGAAAACCACACAATGGATTCCTATGAAAGGAAATACAAGTTACTGGTAAGTACGCTTAGAATTACTTTTCAGGGTCAGTGCTGGGCTAAAAGATGCAGCACTGGGTTCTCTCCTGATAACAGGTGAGTAAATCGGAATTCGTAGTTTGGCTGATTTTAGAGGAATATTTGTACGTTTTAAAAATGGGCACTTAGAAACTTTTCTGGTGAAAACCACACAATGGATTCCTATGGAAGGAAATACAAGTTACTGGTAAGTACGCTTAGAATTACTTTTCAGAGTCAGTGCTGGTCTAAAAGATGCAGCACTGGGATCTCTCCTGATAACAGGTGAGTAAATCAGAATTTGTAGTTCGGCTGATATTAAAGGAATATTTGTGTGTTTCAAAAATGGACACAGAAACTTTTCTGGTGAAAACCACACAATGGATTCCTATGGAAAGAAATACAAGTTACTGGTAAGTACGCTTAAAATTACTTTTCAGGGTCAGTGCTGGGCTGAAAGATGCAGCACTGGGTTCTCTCCTGATAACAGGTGAGTAAATCGGAATTTGTAGTTCGGCTGATTTTATAGGAATATTTGTACGTTTCAAAAATGGACACTTAAAAACTTTTCTGGTGAAAACCACACAATGGATTCCTATGGAAGGAAATACAAGTTACTGGTAAGTACGCTTAGAATTACTTTTTAGGGTCAGTGCTGGACTAAAAGATGCAGCACTGGGTTCTCGCCTGATAACAGGTGAGTAAATCGGAATTTGTAGTTCGGCTGATTTTAAAGGAATATTTGTACGTTTAAAAAATGGACACTTACAAACTTTTCTGGTGAAAACCACACAATGGATTCCTATGAAAGGAAATACAAGTTACTGGTAAGTACGCTTAGAATTACTTTTCAGGGTCAGTGCTGGGCTAAAAGATGCAGCACTGGGTTCTCTCCTGATAACAGGTGAGTAAATCAGAATTCGTAGTTTGGCTGATTTTAGAGGAATATTTGTACGTTTTAAAAATGGGCACCTAGAAACTTTTCTGGTGAAAACCACATAATGGATTCCTATGGAAGGAAATACAAGTTACTGGGAAGTACGCTTAGAATTACTTTTCAGCGTCAGTGCTGGTCTAAAAGATGCAGCACTAGGTTCTCTCCTGATAAAAGGTGAGTAAATCAGAATTCGTACTTTGGCTGATTTTACAGGAATATTTGTAAGTTTCAAAAATGGACAATTAGAAACTTTTCTGGTGAAAACCACACAATGGATTCCTATGGAAGGAAATACAAGTTACTGGAAAGTACGCTTAGAATTACTTTTCAGGGTCGGTGCTGGACTAAAAGATGCAGCACTGGGTTCTCTCCTGATAACAGGTGAGTAAATCAGAATTCGTAGTTCAGCTGATTTTAGAGGAATAATTGTATGTTTCAAAAATGGACACAGAAACTTTTCTGGTGAAAACCACACAATGGATTCCTATGGAAGGAAATACAAGTTACTGGTAAGTACGCTTAGAATTACTTTTCAGGGTCAGTGCTGGGCTAAAAGATGCAGCACTGGATTCTCTCCTGATAACAGGTGAGTAAATCGGAATTCGTAGTTCGGCTGATTTTAGAGGAATATTTGTACGTTTTAAAAATGGGCACTTAGAATCTTTTCTGGCAAAAACCACACAATGGATTCCTATGGAATGAAATACAAGTTACTGGTAAGTACCCTTAGAAAATACTTTTCAGGGACAGTGCTGGACTAAAAGATGCAGCACTGGGTTCTCTCCTGATAACAGGTGATTAAATCAGAATTCGTACTTTGGCTGATTTTAGAGGAATATTTGTATGTTTCAAAAATGGACACAGAAACTTTTCTGGTGAAAACCACACAATGGATTCCTATGAAAGGAAATACAAGTTACTGGTAAGTACGCTTAGAATTACTTTTTAGGGTCAGTGCTGGGCTAAAAGATGCAGCACTGGGTTCTCTCCTGATAACAGGTGAGTAAATCGGAATTCGTAGTTCGGCTGATTTTAGAGGAATATTTGTACGTTTTAAAAATGGGCACTTAGAATCTTTTCTGGCGAAAACCACACAATGGATTCCTATGGAATGAAATACAAGTTACTGGTAAGTACCCTTAGAAAATACTTTTCAGGGACAGTGCTGGACTAAAAGATGCAGCACTGGGTTCTCCCCTGATAACAGGTGAGTAAATCAGAATTCGTACTTTGGCTGATTTTAGAGGAAGATTTGAATGTTTCAAAAATGGACACAGAAACTTTTCTGGTGAAAACCACGCAATGGATTCCTATGGAAGGAAATACAAGTTACTGGTAAGTACGCTTAGAATTACTTTTCAGAGTCAGTGCTGGTCTAAAAGATGCAGCACTGGGATCTCTCCTGATAACAGGTGAGTAAATCGGAATTTGTAGTTCGGCTGATATTAAAGGAATATTTGTGCGTTTCAAAAATTTACACAGAAACTTTTCTGGTGAAAACCACACAATGGATTCCTATGGAAAGAAATACAAGTTACTGGTAAGTACGCTTAAAATTACTTTTCAGGGTCAGTGCTGGGCTGAAAGATGCAGCACTGGGTTCTCTCCTGATAACAGGTGAGTAAATCGGAATTCGTAGTTCGGCTGATTTTAGAGGAATATTTGTACGTTTCAAAATTGGACACTTATCTGGTGAAAACCACACAAAGGATTCCAATGGAAGGAAATACAAGTTACTGGTAAGTACACTTAGAATTACTTTTCAGAGTCAGTGCTGGTCTAAACCATGCAGCACTGGGTTCTCTCCTGATAACAAGTGAGTAAATCGGAATTTGTAGTTCGGCTGATTTTATAGGAATATTTGTACGTTTCAAAAATGGACACTTAGAAACTTTTCTGGTGAAAACCACACAATGGATTCCTATGGAAGGAAATACAAGTTACTGGTAAGTACGCTTAGAATTACTTTTCAGAGTCAGTGCTGGTCTAACCCATGCAGCACTGGGTTCTCTCCTGATAACAAGTGAGTAAATCGGAATTTGTAGTTCGGCTGATTTTATAGGAATATTTGTACGTTTCAAAAATGGACACTTAAAAACTTTTCTGGTGAAAACCACACAATGGATTCCTATGGAAGGAAATACAAGTTACTGGTAAGTACGCTTGTACGCTTAGAATTACTTTTCAGCGTCAGTGCTGGTCTAAAAGATGCAGCACTGGGTTCTCTCCTGATGAAAGGTGAGTAAATCAGAATTCGTACTTCGGCTGATTTTAGAGGAATATTTGTAGGTTTCAAAAATGGACACTTAGAAACTTTTCTGGTGAAAACCACACAATGGAATCCTATGGAAGGAAATACAAGTTACTGGAAAGTACGCTTAGAATTACTTTTCAGGGTCAGTGCTGGACTAAAAGATGCAGCACTGGATTCTCTCCTGATAACAGGTGAGTTAATCGGAATTCGTAGTTCGGCTGATTTTAGAGGAATATTTGTACATTTCAAAAATGGACACAGAAACTTTTCTGGTGAAAACCACACAATGGATTCCTATGGAAGGAAATACAAGTTACTGGTAAGTACGCTTAGAATTACTTTTCAGGGTCAGTGCTTGGCTAAAAGATGCAGCACTGGGTTCTCTCCTGATAACAGGTGAGTAAATCGGAATTCGTAGTTCGGCTGATTTTAGAGGAATATTTGTACGTTTTAAAAATGGGCACTTAGAATCTTTTCTGGCGAAAACCACACAATGGATTCCTATGGAATGAAATACAAGTTACTGGTAAGTACCCTTAGAAAATACTTTTCAGGGACAGTGCTGGACTAAAAGATGCAGCACTGGGTTCTCTCCTGATAACAGGTGAGTAAATCAGAATTCGTACTTTGGCTGATTTTAGAGGAAGATTTGTATGTTTCAAAAATGGACACAGAAACTTTTCTGGTGAAAACCACACAATGGATTCCTATGGAAGGAAATACAAGTTACTGGTAAGTACGCTTAGAATTACTTTTCAGAGTCAGTGCTGGTCTAAAAGATGCAGCACTGGGATCTCTCCTGATAACAGGTGAGTAAATCGGAATTTGTAGTTCGGCTGATATTAAAGGAATATTTGTGCGTTTCAAAAATGGACACAGAAACTTTTCTGGTGAAAACCTTACAATGGATTCCTATGGAAAGAAATACAAGTTACTGGTAAGTACGCTTAAAATTTCTTTTCAGGGTCAGTGCTGGGCTGAAAGATGCAGCACTGGGTTCTCTCCTGATAACAGGTGAGTAAATCGGAATTCGTAGTTCGGCTGATTTTAGAGGAATATTTGTACGTTTCAAAATTGGACACTTATCTGGTGAAAACCACACAAAGGATTCCAATGTAAGGAAATACAAGTTACTGGTAAGTACGCTTAGAATTACTTTTCAGAGTCAGTGCTGGTCTAAACCATGCAGCACTGGGTTCTCTCCTGATAACAAGTGAGTAAATCGGAATTTGTAGTTTGGCTGATTTTATAGGAATATTTGTACGTTTCAAAAATGGACACTTAGAAACTTTTCTGGTGAAAACCACACAATGGATTCCTATGGAAGGAAATACAAGTTACTGGTAAGTACGCTTAGAATTACTTTTCAGAGTCAGTGCTGGTCTAAACCATGCAGCACTGGGTTCTCTCCTGATAACAAGTGAGTAAACCGGAATTTGTAGTTCGGCTGATTTTATAGGAATATTTGTACGTTTCAAAAATGGACACTTAAAAACTTTTCTGGTGAAAACCACACAATGGATTCCTATGGAAGGAAATACAAGTTACTGGTAAGTACGCTTGTACGCTTAGAATTACTTTTCAGCGTCAGTGCTGGTCTAAAAGATGCAGCACTGGGTCCTCTCCTGATAACAGGTGAGTAAATCAGAATTCGTACTTCGGCTGATTTTAGAGGAATATTTGTAAGTTTCAAAAATGGACACTTAGAAACTTTTCTGGTGAAAACCACACAATGGAATCCTATGGAAGGAAATACAAGTTACTGGAAAGTACGCTTAGAATTACTTTTCAGGGTCAGTGCTGGACTAAAAGATGCAGCACTGGGTTCTCTCCTGATAACAGGTGAGTTAATCGGAATTCGTAGTTCGGCTGATTTTAGAGGAATATTTGTACATTTCAAAAATGGACACAGAAACTTTTCTGGTGAAAACCACACAATGGATTCCTATGGAAGGAAATACAAGTTACTGGTAAGTCTGCTTAGAATTACTTTTCAGGGTCAGTGCTGGGCTAAAAGATGCAGCACTGGGTTCTCTCCTGATAACAGGTGAGTAAATCGGAATTCGTAGTTCGGCTGATTTTAGAGGAATATTTGTACTTTTTAAAAATGGGCACTTAGAAACTTTTCTGGTGAAAATCACATTGTGGATTCCTATGGAAGGAAATACAAGTTACTGGAAAGTACGCTTAGAATTACTTTTCAGGGTCAGTGCTGGACTAAAAGATGCAGCACTGGGTTCTCTCCTGATAACAGGTGAGTAAATCGGAATTCGTAGTTCGGCTGATCTTAGATGAATATTTGTACATTTCAAAAATGGACACAGAAACTTTTCTGGTGAAAACCACACAATGGATTCCTAAGGAAAGAAATACAAGTTACTGGTAAGTACGCCTAGAATTACTGCTCAGGGTCAGTGCTGGGCTGAAAGATGCAGCACTGGGTTCTCTCCTGATAACAGGTGAGTAAATCAGAATTCGTAGTTCGGCTGATTTTAGAGGAATATTTGTACGTTTCAAAATTGCACACTTATCTGGTGAAAACCACACAAAGGATTCCTATGGACTGAAATACAAGTTACTGGTAAGTACGCTTAAAATTACTTTTCAGAGTCAGTGCTGGTCTAAAAGATGCAGCACTGGGTTCTCTCCTGATAACAGGTGAGTAAATCGGAATTCGTAGTTCAGCTGATTTTAGAGGAATATTTGTACCTTTCAAAATTGGACACTTAGAAACTTTTCTGGTGAAAACCACACAATGGATTCCTATGGAAGGAAATTCAAGTTACTGGTAAATACGCTTAGAATTACTTTTCAGGGTCAGTACTGGGCAGAAAGATGTAGCAGTGGGTTCTCTCCTGATAACAGGTGAGTAAATCGGAATTCGTTGTTCGGCTGATTTTAGAGGAATATTTGTACGTTTCAAAAATAGACACTTAGAAACTTTTCTGGAGAAAACCACACAATGGATTCCTATGGAAGGAAATACAAGTTACTGGAAAGTACGCTTAGAATTACTTTTCAGGGTCAGTGCTGGACTAAAAGATGCAGCACTGGGTTCTCTCCTGATAACAGGTGAGTAAATCGGAATTCGTAGTTCGGCTGATCTTAGATGAATATTTGTACATTTCAAAAATGGACACAGAAACTTTTCTGGTGAAAACCACACAATGGATTCCTTTGGAAAGAAATACAAGTTACTGGTAAGTACGCCTAGAATTACTGTTCAGGGTCAGTGCTGGGCTGAAAGATGCAGCACTGGGTTCTCTCCTGATAACAGGTGAGTAAATCGGAATTCGTAGTTCGGCTGATTTTAGAGGAATATTTGTACGTTTCAAAATTGCACACTTATCTGGTGAAAACCACACAAAGGATTCCTATGGAATGAAATACAAGTTACTGGTAAGTACGCTTAGAATTACTTTTCAGAGTCAGTGCTGGTCTAAAAGATGCAGCACTGGGTTCTCTCCTGATAACAGGTGAGTAAATCGGAATTCGTAGTTCAGCTGATTTTAGAGGAATATTTGTACCTTTCAAAATTGGACACTTAGAAACTTTTCTGGTGAAAACCACACAATGGATTCCTATGGAAGGAAATACAAGTTACTGGTAAATACGCTTAGAATTACTTTTCAGGGTCAGTACTGGGCAGAAAGATGTAGCAGTGGGTTCTCTCCTGATAACAGGTGAGTAAATCGGAATTCGTTGTTCGGCTGATTTTAGAGGAATATTTGTACGTTTCAAAAATGGACACTTAGAAACTTTTCTGGTGAAAACCACACAATGGATTCCTATGGAAGGAAATACAAGTTACTGGTAAGTACGCTTAGAATTACTTTTCAGCGTCAGTGCTGGTCTAAAAGATGCAGCACTGGGTTCTCTCCTGATAAAAGGTGAGTAAATCAGAATTCGTAGTTCGGCTGATTTATAGGAATATTTGTACTTATAAAAATTGGACACTAAGAAACTTTTCTGGTGAAAACCACACAATGGATTCTGATGCAAGGAAATACAAGTTACTGGTAAGTACGCTTAGAAAATACTTTTCAGGGACAGTGCTGGACTAAAAGATGCATCACTGGGTTCTCTCCTGATAACAGGTGAGTAAATCGGAATTCGTAGCTCAGCTCATTTTAGAGGAATATTTGTACGTTTCAAAAATGGACACTTAGAAACTTTTCTGCTCAAAACCACACAATGGATTCCTATGGAATGAAATACAAGTTACTGGTAAGTACACTTGGAATTACTTTTCAGGGTCAGTGTTGGACTAAAAGATGGAGCACTGGGTTCTCTCCTCATAACAGTTGAGTAAATCAGAATTCGTACCTCGGCTGATTTTAGAGGAATATTTGTAAGTTTCAAAAATGGACACAGAAACTTTTCTGGTGAAAACCACACAATGGATTCCTATGGAAGGAAATACAAGTTACTGGTAAGTACGCTTAGAATTACTTTTCAGGGTCAGTGCTGGGATTAAAGATGCAGCACTGGGTTCTCTCCTGATCACAGGTGAGTAAATCGGAATTAGTAGTTCGGCTGATTTTAGAGGAATATTTGTACGTTTCAAAATTGGACACTTATCTGCTGAAAACCACACAAAGGATTCCTATGGAAGGAAATATAAGTTACTGGTAAGTACGCTTAGAACTACTTCTCAGAGTCAGTGCTGTTCTAAAAGATGCAGCACTGGGTTTTCTCCTGATAACAGGTGAGTAAATCGGAATTCGTAGTTCGGCTGATTTTAGGGGAATATTTGTACGTTTCAAAAACTGGACACTTAGAAACTTTTCTGGTGAAAACCACACAATGGATTCCTAGGCAAGGAAATACAAGTTACTGGTAAGTTCGCTTAGAATTACTTTTCAGAGTCACTGCTGATCTAAACCATGCAGCACTGGGTTCTCTCCTGATAACAGGTGAGTAAATCAGAATTCGTACTTCGGCTGATTTTAGAGGAATATTTGTAAGTTTCAAAAATGGACACTTAGAAACTTTTCTGGTGAAAACCACACAATAGATTCCTATGGAAGGAAATACAAGTTACTGGTAAGTACGCTTAGAATTACTTTTTAGGGTCAGTGCTGGACTAAAAGATGCAGCACTGGGTTCTCGCCTGATAACAGGTGAGTAAATCGGAATTTGTAGTTCAGCTGATTTTAAAGGAATATTTGTACGTTTCAAAAATGGACACTTACAAACTTTTCTGGTGAAAACCATACAATGGATTCCTATGAAAGGAAATACAAGTTACTGGTAAGTACGCTTAGAATTACTTTTCAGGGTCAGTGCTGGGCTAAAAGATGCAGCACTGGGTTCTCTCCTGATAACAGGTGAGTAAATCGGAATTCGTAGTTTGGCTGATTTTAGAGGAATATTTGTACGTTTTAAAAATGGGCACTTAGAAACTTTTCTGGTGAAAACCACATCATGGATTCCTATGGAAGGAAATACAAGTTACTGGAAAGTACGCTTAGAATTACTTTTCAGCGTCAGTGCTGGTCTAAAAGATGCAGCACTGGGTTCTCTCCTGATAAAAGGTGAGTAAATCAGAATTCGTACTTTGGCTGATTTTAGAGGAATATTTGTAAGTTTCAAAAATGGACAATTAGAAACTTTTCTGGTGAAAACCACACAATGGATTCCTATGGAAGGAAATACAAGTTACTGGAAAGTACGCTTAGAATTACTTTTCAGGGTCAGGGCTGGACTAAAAGATGCAGCACTGGGTTCTCTCCTGATAACAGGTGAGTAAATCAGAATTCGTAGTTCAGCTGATTTTAGAGGAATAATTGTACGTTTCAAAAATGGACACAGAAACTTTTCTGGTGAAAACCACACAATGGATTCCTATGGAAGGAAATACAAGTTACTGGTAAGTTCGCTTAGAATTACTTTTCAGGGTCAGTGCTGGGCTAAAAGATGCAGCACTGGGTTCTCTCCTGATAACAGGTGAGTAAATCGGAATTCGTAGTTCAGCTGATTTTAGAGGAATATTTGTACGTTTTAAAAATGGGCACTTAGAATCTTTTCTGGCGAAAACCACACAATGGATTCCTATGGAAGGAAATACAAGTTACTGGTAAGTTCGCTTATTATTACTTTTCAGAGTCACTGCTGATCTAAACCATGCAGCACTGGGTTCTCTCCTGATAACAGGTGAGTAAATCAGAATTCGTACTTCGGCTGATTTTAGAGGAATATTTGTAAGTTTCATAAATGGACACTTAGAAACTTTTCTGGTGAAAACCACACAATAGATTCCTATGGAAGGAAATACAAGTTACTGGTAAGTACGCTTAGAATTACTTTTTAGGGTCAGTGCTGGACTAAAAGATGCAGCACTGGGTTCTCGCCTGATAACAGGTGAGTAAATCGGAATTTGTAGTTCGGCTGATTTTAAAGGAATATTTGTACGTTTCAAAAATGGACACTTACAAACTTTTCTGGTGAAAACCACACAATGGATTCCTATGAAAGGAAATACAAGTTACTGGTAAGTACGCTTAGAATTACTTTTCAGGGTCAGTGCTGGGCTAAAAGATGCAGCACTGGGTTCTCTCCTGATAACAGGTGAGTAAATCGGAATTCGTAGTTTGGCTGATTTTAGAGGAATATTTGTACGTTTTAAAAATGGGCACCTAGAAACTTTTCTGGTGAAAACCACATAATGGATTCCTATGGAAGGAAATACAAGTTACTGGGAAGTACGCTTAGAATTACTTTTCAGCGTCAGTGCTGGTCTAAAAGATGCAGCACTGGGTTCTCTCCTGATAAAAGGTGAGTAAATCAGAATTCGTACTTTGGCTGATTTTACAGGAATATTTGTAAGTTTCAAAAATGGACAATTAGAAACTTTTTTGGTGAAAACCACACAATGGATTCCTATGGAAGGAAATACAAGTTACTGGAAAGTACGCTTAGAATTACTTTTCAGTGACGGTGCTGGACTAAAAGATGCAGCACTGGGTTCTCTCCTGATAACAGGTGAGTAAATCAGAATTCGTAGTTCAGCTGATTTTAGAGGAATAATTGTATGTTTCAAAAATGGACACAGAAACTTTTCTGGTGAAAACCACACAATGGATTCCTACGGAAGGAAATACAAGTTACTGGTAAGTACGCTTAGAATTACTTTTCAGGGTCAGTGCTGGGCTAAAAGATGCAGCACTGGGTTCTCTCCTGATAACAGGTGAGTAAATCGGAATTCGTAGTTCGGCTGATTTTAGAGGAATATTTGTACGTTTTAAAAATGGGCACTTAGAATCTTTTCTGGCAAAAACCACACAATGGATTCCTATGGAATGAAATACAAGTTACTGGTAAGTACCCTTAGAAAATACTTTTCAGGGACAGTGCTGGACTAAAAGATGCAGCACTGGGTTCTCTCCTGATAACAGGTGATTAAATCAGAATTCGTACTTTGGCTGATTTTAGAGGAATATTTGTATGTTTCAAAAATGGACACAGAAACTTTTCTGGTGAAAACCACACAATGGATTCCTATGGAAGGAAATACAAGTTACTGGTAAGTACGCTTAGAATTACTTTTCAAAGTCAGTGCTGGTCTAAAAGATGCAGCACTGGGATCTCTCCTGATAACAGGTGAGTAAATCGGAATTTGTAGTTCGGCTGATATTAAAGGAATATTTGTGTGTTTCAAAAATGGACGCAGAAACTTTTCTGGTGAAAACCACACAATGGATTCCTATGGAAAGAAATACAAGTTACTGGTAAGTACGCTTAAAATTACTTTTCAGGGTCAGTGCTGGGCTGAAAGATGCAGCACTGGGTTCTCTCCTGATAACAGGTGAGTAAATTGGAATTCGTAGTTCGGCTGATTTTAGAGGAATATTTGTACATTTCAAAATTGGACACTTATCTGGTGAAAACCACACAAAGGATTCCAATGGAAGGAAATACAAGTTACTGGTAAGTACGCTTAGAATTACTTTTCAGAGTCAGTGCTGGTCTAAAAGATGCAGCACTGGGTTCTCTCCTGATAACAGGTGAGTAAATCGGAATTCGTAGTTCGGCTGATTTTAGAGGAATATTTGTACCTTTCAAAATTGGACACTTAGAAACTTTTCTGGTGAAAACCACACAATGGATTCCTATGGAAGGAAATACAAATTACTGGTAAGTACACTTAGAATTACTTTTCAGAGTCAGTGCTGGTCTAAACCATGCAGCACTGGGTTCTCTCCTGATAACAAGTGAGTAAATCGGAATTTGTAGTTCGGCTGATTTTATAGGAATATTTGTACGTTTCAAAAATGGACACTTAAAAACTTTTCTGGTGAAAACCACACAATGGATTCCTATGGAAGGAAATACAAGTTACTGATAAGTACGCTTGTACGCTTAGAATTACTTTTCAGCGTCAGTGCTGGTCTAAAAGATGCAGCACTGGGTTCTCTCCTGATAAAAGGTGAGTAAATCAGAATTCGTACTTCGGCTGATTTTAGAGGAATATTTGTACGTTTCAAAAATGGACACTTAGAAACTTTTCTGGTGAAAACCACACAATGGATTCCTATGGAAGGAAATACAAGTAACTGGTAAATACGCTTAGAATTACTTTTCAGGGTCAGTACTGGGCAGAAAGATGTAGCAGTGGGTTCTCTCCTGATAACAGGTGAGTAAATCGGAATTCGTTGTTCGGCTGATTTTAGAGGAATATTTGTACGTTTTAAAAATGGGCACTTAGAAACTTTTCTGGTGAAAATCACATAATGGATTCCTATAGAAGGAAATACAAGTTACTGGAAAGTACGCTTAGAATTACTTTTCAGGGTCAGTGCTGGACTAAAAGATGCAGCACTGGGTTCTCTCCTGATAACAGGTGAGTAAATCGGAATTCGTAGTTCGGCTGATCTTAGATGAATATTTGTACATTTCAAAAATGGACACAGAAACTTTTCTGCTGAAAACCACACAATGGATTCCTATGGAAAGAAATACAAGTTACTGGTAAGTACGCCTAGAACTACTGTTCAGGGTCAGTGCTGGGCTGAAAGATGCAGCACTGGGTTCTCTCCTGATAACAGGTGAGTAAATCGGAATTCGTAGTTCGGCTGATTTTAGAGGAATATTTGTACATTTCAAAATTGGACACTTATCTGGTGAAAACCACACAAAGGATTCCAATGGAAGGAAATACAAGTTACTGGTAAGTACGCTTAGAATTACTTTTCAGAGTCAGTGCTGGTCTAAAAGATGCAGCACTGGGTTCTCTCCTGATAACAGGTGAGTGAATCGGAATTCGTAGTTCGGCTGATTTTAGAGGAATATTTGTACCTTTCAAAATTGGACACTTAGAAACTTTTCTGGTGAAAACCACACAATGGATTCTTATGGAAGGAAATACAAATTACTGGTAAGTACACTTAGAATTACTTTTCAGAGTCAGTGCTGGTCTAAACCATGCAGCACTGGGTTCTCTCCTGATAACAAGTGAGTAAATCGGAATTTGTAGTTCGGCTGATTTTATAGGAATATTTGTGCGTTTAAAAAATGGACACTTAAAAACTTTTCTGGTGAAAACCACACAATGGATTCCTATGGAAGGAAATACAAGTTACTGATAAGTACGCTTGTACGCTTAGAATTACTTTTCAGCGTCAGTGCTGGTCTAAAAGATGCAGCACTGGGTTCTCTCCTGATAAAAGGTGAGTAAATCAGAATTCGTACTTCGGCTGATTTTAGAGGAATATTTGTACGTTTCAAAAATGGACACTTAGAAACTTTTCTGGTGAAAACCACACAATGGATTCCTATGGAAGGAAATACAAGTAACTGGTAAATACGCTTAGAATTACTTTTCAGGGTCAGTACTGGGCAGAAAGATGTAGCAGTGGGTTCTCTCCTGATAACAGGTGAGTAAATCGGAATTCGTTGTTCGGCTGATTTTAGAGGAATATTTGTACGTTTTAAAAATGGGCACTTAGAAACTTTTCTGGTGAAAATCACATAATGGATTCCTATAGAAGGAAATACAAGTTACTGGAAAGTACGCTTAGAATTACTTTTCAGGGTCAGTGCTGGACTAAAAGATGCAGCACTGGGTTCTCTCCTGATAACAGGTGAGTAAATCGGAATTCGTAGTTCGGCTGATCTTAGATGAATATTTGTACATTTCAAAAATGGACACAGAAACTTTTCTGCTGAAAACCACACAATGGATTCCTATGGAAAGAAATACAAGTTACTGGTAAGTACGCCTAGAACTACTGTTCAGGGTCAGTGCTGGGCTGAAAGATGCAGCACTGGGTTCTCTCCTGATAACAGGTGAGTAAATCGGAATTCGTAGTTCGGCTGATTTTAGAGGAATATTTGTACGTTTCAAAATTGCACACTTATCTGGTGAAAACCACACAAAGGATTCCTATGGAATGAAATACAAGTTACTGGTAAGTACGCTTAGAATTACTTTTCAGAGTCAGTGCTGGTCTAAAAGATGCAGCACTGGGTTCTCTCCTGATAACATGTGAGTAAATCGGAATTCGTAGTTCGGCTGATTTTAGAGGAATATTTGTACCTTTCAAAATTGGACACTTAGAAACATTTCTGGTGAAAACCACACAAAGGATTCCTATGGAATGAAATACAAGTTACTGGTAAATATGCTTAGAATTACTTTTCAGGGTCAGTACTGGGCAGAAAGATGTAGCAGTGGGTTCTCTCCTGATAAAAGGTGAGTAAATCAGAATTCGTAGTTCGGCTGATTTATAGGAATATTTGTACGTATAAAAATTGGACACTAAGAAACTTTTCTGGTGAAAACCACACAATGGATTCCGATGCAAGGAAATACAAGTTACTGGTAAGTACGCTTAGAAAATACTTTTCAGGGACAGTGCTGGACTAAAAGATGTAGCACTGGGTTCTCTCCTGATAACAGGTGAGTAAATCGGAATTCGTAGTTCGGCTGATTTTAGAGGAATATTTGTACCTTTCAAAATTGGACACTTAGAAACTTTTCTGGTGAAAACCACACAATGGATTCCTATGGAAGGAAATACAAATTACTGGTAAGTACACTTAGAATTTTTTTTCAGAGTCAGTGCTGGTCTAAACCATGCAGCACTGGGTTCTCTCCTGATAACAAGTGAGTAAATCGGAATTTGTAGTTCGGCTGATTTTATAGGAATATTTGTACGTTTCAAAAATGGACACTTAAAAACTTTTCTGGTGAAAACCACACAATGGATTCCTATGGAAGGAAATACAAGTTACTGATAAGTACGCTTGTACGCTTAGAATTACTTTTCAGCGTCAGTGCTGGTCTAAAAGATGCAGCACTGGGTTCTCTCCTGATAAAAGGTGAGTAAATCAGAATTCGTACTTCGGCTGATTTTAGAGGAATATTTGTACGTTTCAAAAATGGACACTTAGAAACTTTTCTGGTGAAAACCACACAATGGATTCCTATGGAAGGAAATACAAGTAACTGGTAAATACGCTTAGAATTACTTTTCAGGGTCAGTACTGGGCAGAAAGATGTAGCAGTGAGTTCTCTCCTGATAACAGGTGAGTAAATCGGAATTCGTTGTTCGGCTGATTTTAGAGGAATATTTGTACGTTTTAAAAATGGGCACTTAGAAACTTTTCTGGTGAAAATCACATAATGGATTCCTATAGAAGGAAATACAAGTTACTGGAAAGTACGCTTAGAATTACTTTTCAGGGTCAGTGCTGGACTAAAAGATGCAGCACTGGGTTCTCTCCTGATAACAGGTGAGTAAATCGGAATTCGTAGTTCGGCTGATCTTAGATGAATATTTGTACATTTCAAAAATGGACACAGAAACTTTTCTGCTGAAAACCACACAATGGATTCCTATGGAAAGAAATACAAGTTACTGGTAAGTACGCCTAGAACTACTGTTCAGGGTCAGTGCTGGGCTGAAAGATGCAGCACTGGGTTCTCTCCTGATAACAGGTGAGTAAATCGGAATTCGTAGTTCGGCTGATTTTAGAGGAATATTTGTACGTTTCAAAATTGCACACTTATCTGGTGAAAACCACACAAAGGATTCCTATGGAATGAAATACAAGTTACTGGTAAGTACGCTTAGAATTACTTTTCAGAGTCAGTGCTGGTCTAAAAGATGCAGCACTGGGTTCTCTGCTGATAACATGTGAGTAAATCGGAATTCGTAGTTCGGCTGATTTTAGAGGAATATTTGTACCTTTCAAAATTGGACACTTAGAAACATTTCTGGTGAAAACCACACAAAGGATTCCTATGGAATGAAATACAAGTTACTGGTAAATATGCTTAGAATTACTTTTCAGGGTCAGTACTGGGCAGAAAGATGTAGCAGTGGGTTCTCTCCTGATAAAAGGTGAGTAAATCAGAATTCGTAGTTCGGCTGATTTATAGGAATATTTGTACGTATAAAAATTGGACACTAAGAAACTTTTCTGGTGAAAACCACACAATGGATTCCGATGCAAGGAAATACAAGTTACTGGTAAGTACGCTTAGAAAATACTTTTCAGGGACAGTGCTGGACTAAAAGATGTAGCACTGGGTTCTCTCCTGATAACAGGTGAGTAAATCGGAATTCGTAGTTCGGCTGATTTTAGAGGAATATTTGTACGTTTCAAAAATGGACACTTAGAAACTTTTCTGGTGAAAACCACACAATGGATTCCTATGGAAGGAAATACAAGTTACTGGTAGGTACGCTTAGAATTACTTTTCAGGGTCAGTGCTGGACTAAAAGATGCAGCACTGGGTTCTCTCCTGATAACAGGTGAGTAAATCGGAATTCGTAGTTCGGCTGATTTTAGAGGAATATTTGTACGTATCAAAATTGGACACTAAGAAACTTTTCTGGTGAAAACCACACAATGGATTCCGATGCAAGGAAATACAAGTTACTGGTAAGTACGCTCAGAATTACTTTTCAGGGTCAGTACTGGGCTGAAAGATGCAGCACTGGGTTATCTCCTGATAGCAGGAGAGTAAATCGGAATTCGTAGTTCAGCTCATTTTAGAGGAATATTTGTACGTTTCAAAAATGGACACTTAGAAACTTTTCTGCTCAAAACCACACAATGCATTCCTATGGAATGAAATACAAGTTACTGGTAAGTACACTTAGAATTACTTTTCAGGGTCAGTGTTGGACTAAAAGATGGAGCACTGGGTTCTCTCCTGATAACAGTTGAGTAAATCAGAATTCGTACTTCGGCTGATTTTAGAGGAATATTTGTAAGTTTCAAAAATGGACACAGAAACTTTTCTGGTGAAAACCACACAATGGATTCCTATGGAAGGAAATACAAGTTACTGGTAAGTACGCTTAGAATTACTTTTCAGGGTCAGTGCTGGGATTAAAGATGCAGCACTGGGTTCTCTCCTGATCACAGGTGAGTAAATCGGAATTAGTAGTTCGGCTGATTTTAGAGGAATATTTGTACGTTTCAAAATTGGACACTTATCTGCTGAAAACCACACAAAGGATTCCTATGGAAGGAAATATAAGTTACTGGTAAGTACGCTTAGAACTACTTCTCAGAGTCAGTGCTGTTCTAAAAGATGCAGCACTGGGTTCTCTCCTGATAACAGGTGAGTAAATCGGAATTCGTAGTTCGGCTGATTTTAGAGGAATATTTGTACGTTTCAAAAAGGGACACAGAAACTTTTCTGGTGAAAACCACACAATGGATTCCTATGGAAGGAAATACAAGTTACTGGTAAGTACGCTTAGAATTACTTTTCAGGGTCAGTGCTGGGATTAAAGATGCAGCACTGGGTTCTCTCCTGATCACAGGTGAGTAAATCGGAATTAGTAGTTCGGCTGATTTTAGAGGAATATTTGTACGTTTCAAAATTGGACACTTATCTGCTGAAAACCACACAAAGGATTCCTATGGAAGGAAATATAAGTTACTGGTAAGTACGCTTAGAACTACTTCTCAGAGTCAGTGCTGTTCTAAAAGATGCAGCACTGGATTCTCTCCTGATAACAGGTGAGTTAATCGGAATTCGTAGTTCGGCTGATTTTAGAGGAATATTTGTACATTTCAAAAATGGACACAGAAACTTTTCTGGTGAAAACCACACAATGGATTCCTATGGAAGGAAATACAAGTTACTGGTAAGTACGCTTAGAATTACTTTTCAGGGTCAGTGCTGGGCTAAAAGATGCAGCACTGGGTTCTCTCCTGATAACAGGTGAGTAAATCGGAATTCGTAGTTCGGCTGATTTTAGAGGAATATTTGTACGTTTTAAAAATGGGCACTTAGAATCTTTTCTGGCGAAAACCACACAATGGATTCCTATGGAATGAAATACAAGTTACTGGTAAGTACCCTTAGAAAATACTTTTCAGGGACAGTGCTGGACTAAAAGATGCAGCACTGGGTTCTCTCCTGATAACAGGTGAGTAAATCAGAATTCGTACATTGGCTGATTTTAGAGGAAGATTTGTATGTTTCAAAAATGGACACAGAAACTTTTCTGGTGAAAACCACACAATGGATTCCTATGGAAGGAAATACAAGTTACTGGTAAGTACGCTTAGAATTACTTTTCAGAGTCAGTGCTGGTCTAAAAGATGCAGCACTGGGATCTCTCCTGATAACAGGTGAGTAAATCGGAATTTGTAGTTCGGCTGATATTAAAGGAATATTTGTGCGTTTCAAAAATGGACACAGAAACTTTTCTGGTGAAAACCACACAATGGATTCCTATGGAAAGAAATACAAGTTACTGGTAAGTACGCTTAAAATTACTTTTCAGGGTCAGTGCTGGGCTGAAAGATGCAGCACTGGGTTCTCTCCTGATAACAAGTGAGTAAATCGGAATTTGTAGTTCGTCTGATTTTATAGGAATATTTGTACGTTTCAAAAATGGACACTTAAAAACTTTTCTGGTGAAAACCACACAATGGATTCCTATGGAAGGAAATACAAGTTACTGGTAAGTACGCTTGTACGCTTAGAATTACTTTTCAGCGTCAGTGCTGGTCTAAAAGATGCAGCACTGGGTTCTCTCTTGATAAAAGGTGAGTAAATCAGAATTCGTACTTCGGCTGATTTTAGAGGAATATTTGTAAGTTTCAAAAATGGACACTTAGAAACTTTTCTGGTGAAAACCACACAATGGAATCCTATGGAAGGAAATACAAGTTACTGGAAAGTACGCTTAGAATTACTTTTCAGGGTCAGTGCTGGACTAAAAGATGCAGCACTGGGTTCTCTCCTGATAACAGGTGAGTTAGTCGGAATTCGTAGTTCGGCTGATTTTAGAGGAATATTTGTACATTTCAAAAATGGACACAGAAACTTTTCTGGTGAAAACCACACAATGGATTCCTATGGAAGGAAATACAAGTTACTGGTAAGTACGCTTAGAATTACTTTTCAGGGTCAGTGCTGGGCTAAAAGATGCAGCACTGGGTTCTCTCCTGATAACAGGTGAGTAAATCGGAATTCGTAGTTCGGCTGATTTTAGAGGAATATTTGTACGTTTTAAAAATGGGCACTTAGAAACTTTTCTGGTGAAAATCACATAATGGATTCCTATGGAAGGAAATACAAGTTACTGGAAAGTACGCTTAGAATTACTTTTCAGAGTCAGTGCTGGTCTAAACCATGCAGCACTGGGTTCTCTCCTGATAACAAGTGAGTAAATCGGAATTTGTAGTTCGGCTGATTTTATAGGAATATTTGTACGTTTCAAAAATGGACACTTAAAAACTTTTCTGGTGAAAACCACACAATGGATTCCTATGGAAGGAAATACAAGTTACTGGTAAGTACGCTTGTACGCTTAGAATTACTTTTCAGCGTCAGTGCTGGTCTAAAAGATGCAGCACTGGGTTCTCTCCTGATAAAAGGTGAGTAAATCATAATTCGTACTTCGGCTGATTTTAGAGGAATATTTGTAAGTTTCAAAAATGGACACTTAGAAACTTTTCTGGTGAAAACCATACAATGGAATCCTATGGAAGGAAATACAAGTTACTGGAAAGTACGCTTAGAATTACTTTTCAGGGTCAGTGCTGGACTAAAAGATGCAGCACTGGGTTCTCTCCTGATAACAGGTGAGTTAGTCGGAATTCGTAGTTCGGCTGATTTTAGAGGAATATTTGTACATTTCAAAAATGGACACAGAAACTTTTCTGGTGAAAACCACACAATGGATTCCTATGGAAGGAAATACAAGTTACTGGTAAGTACGCTTAGAATTAGTTTTCAGGGTCAGTGCTGGGCTAAAAGATGCAGCACTGGGTTCTCTCCTGATAACAGGTGAGTAAATCGGAATTCGTAGTTCGGCTGATTTTAGAGGAATATTTGTACGTTTTAAAAATGGGCACTTAGAAACTTTTCTGGTGAAAATCACATAATGGATTCCTATTGAAGGAAATACAAGTTACTGGAAAGTACGCTTAGAATTACTTTTCAGGGTCAGTGCTGGACTAAAAGATGCAGCACTGGGTTCTCTCCTGATAACAGGTGAGTAAATCGGAATTCGTAGTTCGGCTGATCTTAGATGAATATTTGTACATTTCAAAAATGGACACAGAAACTTTTCTGGTGAAAACCACACAATGGATTCCTAGGGAAAGAAATACAAGTTACTGGTAAGTACGCCTAGAATTACTGTTCAGGGTCAGTGCTGGGCTGAAAGATGCAGCACTGGGTTCTCTCCTGATAACAGGTGAGTAAATCGGAATTCGTAGTTCGGCTGATTTTAGAGGAATATTTGTACGTTTCAAAATTGCACACTTATCTGGTGAATACCACACAAAGGATTCCTATGGAATGAAATACAAGTTACTGGTAAGTACGCTTAGAATTACTTTTCAGAGTCAGTGCTGGTCTAAAAGATGCAGCACTGGGTTCTCTCCTGATAACAGGTGAGTAAATCGGAATTCGTAGTTCAGCTGATTTTAGAGGAATATTTGTACCTTTCAAAATTGGACACTTAGAAACTTTTCTGGTGAAAACCACACAATGGATTCCTATGGAAGGAAATACAAGTTACTGGTAAATACGCTTAGAATTACTTTTCAGGGTCAGTACTGGGCAGAAAGATGTAGCAGTGGGTTCTCTCCTGATAACAGGTGAGTAAATCGGAATTCGTTGTTCGGCTAATTTTAGAGGAATATTTGTACGTTTCAAAAATGGACACTTAGAAACTTTTCTGGTGAAAACCACACAATGGATTCCTATGGAAGTAAATACAAGTTACTGGAAAGTACGCTTAGAATTACTTTTCAGGGTCAGTGCTGGACTAAAAGATGCAGCACTGGGTTCTCTCCTGATAACAGGTGAGTAAATCGGAATTCGTAGTTCGGCTGATCTTAGATGAATATTTGTACATTTCAAAAATGGACACAGAAACTTTTCTGGTGAAAACCACACAATGGATTCCTATGGAAAGAAATACAAGTTACTGGTAAGTACGCCTAGAATTACTGTTCAGGGTCAGTGCTGGGCTGAAAGATGCAGCACTGGGTTCTCTCCTGATAACAGGTGAGTAAATCGGAATTCGTAGTTCGGCTGATTTTAGAGGAATATTTGTACGTTTCAAAATTGCACACTTATCTGGTGAAAACCACACACAGGATTCCTTTGGAATGAAATACAAGTTACTGGTAAGTACGCTTAGAATTACTTTTCAGAGTCAGTGCTGGTCTAAAAGATGCAGCACTGGGTTCTCTCCTGATAACAGGTGAGTAAATCGGAATTCGTAGTTCAGCTGATTTTAGAGGAATATTTGTACCTTTCAAAATTGGACACTTAGAAACTTTTCTGGTGAAAACCACACAATGGATTCCTATGGAAGGAAATACAAGTTACTGGTAAATACGCTTAGAATTACTTTTCAGGGTCAGTACTGGGCAGAAAGATGTAGCAGTGGGTTCTCTCCTGATAACAGGTGAGTAAATTGGAATTCGTTGTTCGGCTGATTTTAGAGGAATATTTGTACGTTTCAAAAATGGACACTTAGAAACTTTTCTGGTGAAAACCACACAATGGATTCCTATGGAAGGAAATACAAGTTACTGGTAAGTACGCTTAGAATTACTTTTCAGCGTCAGTGCTGGTCTAAAAGATGCAGCACTGGGTTCTCTCCTGATAAAAGGTGAGTAAATCAGAATTCGTAGTTCGGCTGATTTATAGGAATATTTGTACGTATAAAAATTGGACACTAAGAAACTTTTCTGGTGAAAACCACACAATGGATTCCTATGGAAGGAAATACAAGTTACTGGTAAGTTCGCTTAGAATTACTTTTCAGAGTCACTGCAGATCTAAACCATGCAGCACTGGGTTCTCTCCTGATAACAGGTGAGTAAATCAGAATTCGTACTTCGGCTGATTTTAGAGGAATATTTGTAAGTTTCAAAAATGGACACTTAGAAACTTTTCTGGTGAAAACCACACAATAGATTCCTATGGAAGGAAATACAAGTTACTGGTAAGTACGCTTAGAATTACTTTTTAGGGTCAGTGCTGGACTAAAAGATGCAGCACTGGGTTCTCGCCTGATAACAGGTGAGTAAATCGGAATTTGTAGTTCGGCTGATTTTAAAGGAATATTTGTATGTTTCAAAAATGGACACTTACAAACTTTTCTGGTGAAAACCACACAATGGATTCCTATGAAAGGAAATACAAGTTACTGGTAAGTACGCTTAGAATTACTTTTCAGGGTCAGTGCTGGGCTAAAAGATGCAGCACTGGGTTCTCTCCTGATAACAGGTGAGTAAATCGGAATTCGTAGTTTGGCTGATTTTAGAGGAATATTTGTACGTTTTAAAAATGGGCACTTAGAAACTTTTCTGGTGAAAACCACATAATGGATTCCTATGGAAGGAAATACAAGTTACTGGGAAGTATGCTTAGAATTACTTTTCAGCGTCAGTGCTGGTCTAAAAGATGCAGCACTGGGTTCTCTCCTGATAAAAGGTGAGTAAATCAGAATTCGTACTTTGGCTGATTTTACAGGAATATTTGTAAGTTTCAAAAATGGACAATTAGAAACTTTTCTGGTGAAAACCACACAATGGATTCCTATGGAAGGAAATACAAGTTACTGGAAAGTACGCTTAGAATTACTTTTCAGGGTCAAGGCTGGACTAAAAGATGCAGCACTGGGTTCTCTCCTGATAACAGGTGAGTAAATCAGAATTCGTAGTTCAGCTGATTTTAGAGGAATAATTGTACGTTTCAAAAATGGACACAGAAACTTTTCTGGTGAAAACCACACAATGGATTCCTATGGAAGGAAATACAAGTTACTGGTAAGTACGCTTAGAATTACTTTTCAGGGTCAGTGCTGGGCTAAAAGATGCAGCACTGGGTTCTCTCCTGATAACAGGTGAGTAAATCGGAATTCGTAGTTCAGCTGATTTTAGAGGAATATTTGTACGTTTTAAAAATGGGCACTTAGAATCTTTTCTGGCGAAAACCACACAATGTATTCCTATGGAAGGAAATACAAGTTACTGGTAAGTTCGCTTAGAATTACTTTTCAGAGTCACTGCTGATCTAAACCATGCAGCACTGGGTTCTCTCCTGATAACAGGTGAGTAAATCAGAATTCGTACTTCGGCTGATTTTAGAGGATTATTTGTAAGTTTCAAAAATGGACACTTAGAAACTTTTCTGGTGAAAACCACACAATAGATTCCTATGAAAGGAAATACAAGTTACTGGTAAGTACGCTTAGAATTACTTTTCAGGGTCAGTGCTGGGCTAAAAGATGCAGCACTGGGTTCTCTCCTGATAACAGGTGAGTAAATCGGAATTCGTAGTTTGGCTGATTTTAGAGGAATATTTGTACGTTTTAAAAATGGGCACTTAGAAACTTTTCTGGTGAAAACCACATAATGGATTCCTATGGAAGGAAATACAAGTTACTGGGAAGTATGCTTAGAATTACTTTTCAGCGTCAGTGCTGGTCTAAAAGATGCAGCACTGGGTTCTCTCCTGATAAAAGGTGAGTAAATCAGAATTCGTACTTTGGCTGATTTTACAGGAATATTTGTAAGTTTCAAAAATGGACAATTAGAAACTTTTCTGGTGAAAACCACACAATGGATTCCTATGGAAGGAAATACAAGTTACTGGAAAGTACGCTTAGAATTACTTTTCAGGGTCAGGGCTGGACTAAAAGATGCAGCACTGGGTTCTCTCCTGATAACAGGTGAGTAAATCAGAATTCGTAGTTCAGCTGATTTTAGAGGAATAATTGTACGTTTCAAAAATGGACACAGAAACTTTTCTGGTGAAAACCACACAATGGATTCCTATGGAAGGAAATACAAGTTACTGGTAAGTACGCTTAGAATTACTTTTCAGGGTCAGTGCTGGGCTAAAAGATGCAGCACTGGGTTCTCTCCTGATAACAGGTGAGTAAATCGGAATTCGTAGTTCAGCTGATTTTAGAGGAATATTTGTACGTTTTAAAAATGGGCACTTAGAATCTTTTCTGGCGAAAACCACACAATGTATTCCTATGGAAGGAAATACAAGTTACTGGTAAGTTCGCTTAGAATTACTTTTCAGAGTCACTGCTGATCTAAACCATGCAGCACTGGGTTCTCTCCTGATAACAGGTGAGTAAATCAGAATTCGTACTTCGGCTGATTTTAGAGGAATATTTGTAAGTTTCAAAAATGGACACTTAGAAACTTTTCTGGTGAAAACCACACAATAGATTCCTATGGAAGGAAATACAAGTTACTGGTAAGTACGCTTAGAATTACTTTTTAGGGTCAGTGCTGGACTAAAAGATGCAGCACTGGGTTCTCGCCTGATAACAGGTGAGTAAATCGGAATTTGTAGTTCGGCTGATTTTAAAGGAATATTTGTACGTTTCAAAAATGGACACTTACAAACTTTTCTGGTGAAAACCACACAATGGATTCCTATGAAAGGAAATACAAGTTACTGGTAAGTACGCTTAGAATTACTTTTCAGGGTCAGTGCTGGGCTAAAAGATGCAGCACTGGGTTCTCTCCTGATAACAGGTGAGTAAATCGGAATTCGTAGTTTGGCTGATTTTAGAGGAATATTTGTACGTTTTAAAAATGGCCACTTAGAAACTTTTCTGGTGAAAACCACATAATGGATTCCTATGGAAGGAAATACAAGTTACTGGGAAGTATGCTTAGAATTACTTTTCAGCGTCAGTGCTGGTCTAAAAGATGCAGCACTGGGTTCTCTCCTGATAAAAGGTGAGTAAATCAGAATTCGTACTTTGGCTGATTTTACAGGAATATTTGTAAGTTTCAAAAATGGACAATTAGAAACTTTTCTGGTGAAAACCACACAATGGATTCCTATGGAAGGAAATACAAGTTACTGGAAAGTACGCTTAGAATTACTTTTCAGGGTCAGGGCTGGACTAAAAGATGCAGCACTGGGTTCTCTCCTGATAACAGGTGAGTAAATCAGAATTCGTAGTTCAGCTGATTTTAGAGGAATAATTGTACGTTTCAAAAATGGACACAGAAACTTTTCTGGTGAAAACCACACAATGGATTCCTATGGAAGGAAATACAAGTTACTGGTAAGTACGCTTAGAATTACTTTTCAGGGTCAGTGCTGGGCTAAAAGATGCAGCACTGGGTTCTCTCCTGATAACAGGTGAGTAAATCGGAATTCGTAGTTCAGCTGATTTTAGAGGAATATTTGTACGTTTTAAAAATGGGCACTTAGAATCTTTTCTGGCGAAAACCACACAATGTATTCCTATGGAAGGAAATACAAGTTACTGGTAAGTTCGCTTAGAATTACTTTTCAGAGTCACTGCTGATCTAAACCATGCAGCACTGGGTTCTCTCCTGATAACAGGTGAGTAAATCAGAATTCGTACTTCGGCTGATTTTAGAGGAATATTTGTAAGTTTCAAAAATGGACACTTAGAAACTTTTCTGGTGAAAACCACACAATAGATTCCTATGGAAGGAAATACAAGTTACTGGTAAGTACGCTTAGAATTACTTTTTAGGGTCAGTGCTGGACTAAAAGATGCAGCACTGGGTTCTCGCCTGATAACAGGTGAGTAAATCGGAATTTGTAGTTCGGCTGATTTTAAAGGAATATTTGTACGTTTCAAAAATGGACACTTACAAACTTTTCTGGTGAAAACCACACAATGGATTCCTATGAAAGGAAATACAAGTTACTGGTAAGTACGCTTAGAATTACTTTTCAGGGTCAGTGCTGGGCTAAAAGATGCAGCACTGGGTTCTCTCCTGATAACAGGTGAGTAAATCGGAAATCGTAGTTTGGCTGATTTTAGAGGAATATTTGTACGTTTTAAAAATGGGCACTTAGAAACTTTTCTGGTGAAAACCACACAATGGATTCCTATGGAAGGAAATACAAGTTACTGGTAAGTACGCTTAGAATTACTTTTCAGAGTCAGTGCTGGTCTAAAAGATGCAGCACTGGGATCTCTCCTGATAACAGGTGAGTAAATCGGAATTTGTAGTTCGGCTGATATTAAAGGAATATTTGTGAGTTTCAAAAATGGACACAGAAACTTTTCTGGTGAAAACCACACAATGGATTCCTATGGAAGGAAATACAAGTTACTGGTAAGTACGCTTAGAATTACTTTTCAGGGTCAGTGCTGGGCTAAAAGATGCAGCACTGGGTTCTCTCCTGATAACAGGTGAGTAAATCGGAATTCGTAGTTCAGCTGATTTTAGAGGAATATTTGTACGTTTTAAAAATGGGCACTTAGAATCTTTTCTGGCGAAAACCACACAATGTATTCCTATGGAAGGAAATACAAGTTACTGGTAAGTTCGCTTAGAATTACTTTTCAGAGTCACTGCTGATCTAAACCATGCAGCACTGGGTTCTCTCCTGATAACAGGTGAGTAAATCAGAATTCGTACTTCGGCTGATTTTAGAGGAATATTTGTAAGTTTCAAAAATGGACACTTAGAAACTTTTCTGGTGAAAACCACACAATAGATTCCTATGGAAGGAAATACAAGTTACTGGTAAGTACGCTTAGAATTACTTTTTAGGGTCAGTGCTGGACTAAAAGATGCAGCACTGGGTTCTCGCCTGATAACAGGTGAGTAAATCGGAATTTGTAGTTCGGCTGATTTTAAAGGAATATTTGTACGTTTCAAAAATGGACACTTACAAACTTTTCTGGTGAAAACCACACAATGGATTCCTATGAAAGGAAATACAAGTTACTGGTAAGTACGCTTAGAATTACTTTTCAGGGTCAGTGCTGGGCTAAAAGATGCAGCACTGGGTTCTCTCCTGATAACAGGTGAGTAAATCGGAATTAGTAGTTTGGCTGATTTTAGAGGAATATTTGTACGTTTTAAAAATGGGCACTTAGAAACTTTTCTGGTGAAAACCACACAATGGATTCCTATGGAAGGAAATACAAGTTACTGGTAAGTACGCTTAGAATTACTTTTCAGAGTCAGTGCTGGTCTAAAAGATGCAGCACTGGGATCTCTCCTGATAACAGGTGAGTAAATCGGAATTTGTAGTTCGGCTGATATTAAAGGAATATTTGTGAGTTTCAAAAATGGACACAGAAACTTTTCTGGTGAAAACCACACAATGGATTCCTATAGAAGGAAATACAAGTTACTGGAAAGTACGCTTAGAATTACTTTTCAGGGTCAGTGCTGGACTAAAAGATGCAGCACTGGGTTCTCTCCTGATAACAGGTGAGTAAATCAGAATTCGTAGTTCAGCTGATTTTAGAGGAATAATTGTACGTTTCAAAAATGGACACAGAAACTTTTCTGGTGAAAACCACACAATGGATTCCTATGGAAGGAAATACAAGTTACTGGTAAGTACGCTTAGAATTACTTTTCAGGGTCAGTGCTGGGCTAAAAGATGCAGCACTGGGTTCTCTCCTGATAACAGGTGAGTAAATCGGAATTCGTAGTTCAGCTGATTTTAGAGGAATATTTGTACGTTTTAAAAATGGGCACTTAGAATCTTTTCTGGCGAAAACCACACAATGGATTCCTATGGAAGGAAATACAAGTTACTGGTAAGTTCGCTTAGAATTACTTTTCAGAGTCACTGCTGATCTAAACCATGCAGCACTGGGTTCTCTCCTGATAACAGGTGAGTAAATCAGAATTCGTACTTCGGCTGATTTTAGAGGAATATTTGTAAGTTTCAAAAATGGACACTTAGAAACTTTTCTGGTGAAAACCACACAATAGATTCCTATGGAAGGAAATACAAGTTACTGGTAAGTACGCTTAGAATTACTTTTTAGGGTCAGTGCTGGACTAAAAGATGCAGCACTGGGTTCTCGCCTGATAACAGGTGAGTAAATCGGAATTTGTAGTTCGGCTGATTTTAAAGGAATATTTGTATGTTTCAAAAATGGACACTTACAAACTTTTCTGGTGAAAACCACACAATGGATTCCTATGAAAGGAAATACAAGTTACTGGTAAGTACGCTTAGAATTACTTTTTAGGGTCAGTGCTGGACTAAAAGATGCAGCACTGGGTTCTCGCCTGATAACAGGTGAGTAAATCGGAATTTGTAGTTCGGCTGATTTTAAAGGAATATTTGTATGTTTCAAAAATGGACACTTACAAACTTTTCTGGTGAAAACCACACAATGGATTCCTATGAAAGGAAATACAAGTTACTGGTAAGTACGCTTAGAATTACTTTTCAGGGTCAGTGCTGGGCTGAAAGATGCAGCACTGGGTTATCTCCTGATAGCAGGAGAGTAAATCGGAATTCGTAGTTCAGCTCATTTTAGAGGAATATTTGTACGTTTCAAAAATGGACACAGAAACTTTTCTGGTGAAAACCACACAATGGATTCCTATGGAAGGAAATACAAGTTACTGGTAAGTACGCTTAGAATTACTTTTCAGGGTCAGTGCTGGGATTAAAGATGCAGCACTGGGTTCTCTCCTGATCACAGGTGAGTAAATCGGAATTAGTAGTTCGGCTGATTTTAGAGGAATATTTGTACGTTTCAAAATTGGACACTTATCTGCTGAAAACCACACAAAGGATTCCTATGGAAGGAAATATAAGTTACTGGTAAGTACGCTTAGAACTACTTCTCAGAGTCAGTGCTGTTCTAAAAGATGCAGCACTGGGTTCTCTCCTGATAACAGGTGAGTAAATCGGAATTCGTAGTTCGGCTGATTTTAGAGGAATATTTGTACGTTTCAAAAAGGGACACAGAAACTTTTCTGGTGAAAACCACACAATGGATTCCTATGGAAGGAAATACAAGTTACTGGTAAGTACGCTTAGAATTACTTTTCAGAGTCAGTGCTGGTCTAAACCATGCAGCACTGGGTTCTCTCCTGATAACAAGTGAGTAAATCGGAATTTGTAGTTCGGCTGATTTTATAGGAATATTTGTACGTTTCAAAAATGGACACTTGAAAACTTTTCTGGTGAAAACCACACAATGGATTCCTATGGAAGGAAATACAAGTTACTGGTAAGTACGCTTGTACGCTTAGAATTACTTTTCAGCGTCAGTGCTGGTCTAAAAGATGCAGCACTGGGTTCTCTCCTGATGAAAGGTGAGTAAATCAGAATTCGTACTTCAGCTGATTTTAGAGGAATATTTGTAAGTTTCAAAAATGGACACTTAGAAACTTTTCTGGTGAAAACCACACAATGGAATCCTATGGAAGGAAATACAAGTTACTGGAAAGTACGCTTAGAATTACTTTTCAGGGTCAGTGCTGGACTAAAAGATGCAGCACTGGATTCTCTCCTGATAACAGGTGAGTTAATCGGAATTCGTAGTTCGGCTGATTTTAGAGGAATATTTGTACATTTCAAAAATGGACACAGAAACTTTTCTGGTGAAAACCACACAATGGATTCCTATGGAAGGAAATACAAGTTACTGGTAAGTACGCTTAGAATTACTTTTCAGGGTCAGTGCTGGGCTAAAAGATGCAGCACTGGGTTCTCTCCTGATAACAGGTGAGTAAATCGGAATTCGTAGTTCGGCTGATTTTAGAGGAATATTTGTACGTTTTAAAAATGGGCACTTAGAATCTTTTCTGGCGAAAACCACACAATGGATTCCTATGGAATGAAATACAAGTTACTGGTAAGTACCCTTAGAAAATACTTTTCAGGGACAGTGCTGGTCTAAAAGATGCAGCACTGGGATCTCTCCTGATAACAGGTGAGTAAATCGGAATTTGTAGTTTGGCTGATATTAAAGGAATATTTGTGCGTTTCAAAAATGGACACAGAAACTTTTCTGGTGAAAACCACACAATGGATTCCTATGGAAAGAAATACAAGTTACTGGTAAGTACGCTTAAAATTACTTTTCAGGGTCAGTGCTGGGCTGAAAGATGCAGCACTGGGTTCTCTCCTGATAACAGGTGAGTAAATCGGAATTCGTAGTTCGGCTGATTTTAGAGGAATATTTGTACGTTTCAAAATTGGACACTTATCTGGTGAAAACCACACAAAGGATTCCAATGGAAGGAAATACAAGTTACTGGTAAGTACGCTTAGAATTACTTTTCAGAGTCAGTTCTGGTCTAAACCATGCAGCACTGGGTTCTCTCCTGATAACAAGTGAGTAAATCGGAATTTGTAGTTCGGCTGATTTTATAGGAATATTTGTACGTTTCAAAAATGGACACTTAAAAACTTTTCTGGTGAAAACCACACAATGGATTCCTATGGAAGGAAATACAAGTTACTGGTAAGTACGCTTGTACGCTTAGAATTACTTTTCAGCGTCAGTGCTGGTCTAAAAGATGCAGCACTGGGTTCTCTCCTGATAAAAGGTGAGTAAATCAGAATTTGTACTTCGGCTGATTTTAGAGGAATATTTGTAAGTTTCAAAAATGGACACTTAGAAACTTTTCTGGTGAAAACCACACAATGGAATCCTATGGAAGGAAATACAAGTTACTGGAAAGTACGCTTAGAATTACTTTTCAGGGTCAGCGCTGGACTAAAAGATGCAGCACTGGGTTCTCTCCTGATAACAGGTGAGTTAATCGGAATTCGTAGTTCGGCTGATTTTAGAGGAATATTTGTACATTTCAAAAATGGACACAGAAACTTTTCTGGTGAAAACCACACAATGGATTCCTAGGGAAAGAAATACAAGTTACTGGTAAGTACGCCTAGAATTACTGTTCAGGGTCAGTGCTGGGCTGAAAGATGCAGCACTGGGTTCTCTCCTGATAACAGGTGAGTAAATCGGAATTCGTAGTTCGGCTGATTTTAGAGGAATATTTGTACGTTTCAAAATTGCACACTTATCTGGTGAAAACCACACAAAGGATTCCTATGGAATGAAATACAAGTTACTGGTAAGTACGCTTAGAATTACTTTTCAGAGTCAGTGCTGGTCTAAAAGATGCAGCACTGGGTTCTCTCCTGATAACAGGTGAGTAAATCGGAATTCGTAGTTCAGCTGATTTTAGAGGAATATTTGTACCTTTCAAAATTGGACACTTAGAAACTTTTCTGGTGAAAACCACACAATGGATTCCTATGGAAGTAAATACAAGTTACTGGTAAATACGCTTAGAATTACTTTTCAGGGTCAGTACTGGGCAGAAAGATGTAGCAGTGGGTTCTCTCCTAATAACAGGTGAGTAAATCGGAATTCGTTGTTCGGCTGATTTTAGAGGAATATTTGTACGTTTCAAAAATGGACACTTAGAAACTTTTCTGGTGAAAACCACACAATGGATTCCTATGGAAGGAAATACAAGTTACTGGAAAGTACGCTTAGAATTACTTTTCAGGGTCAGTGCTGGACTAAAAGATGCAGCACTGGGTTCTCTCCTGATAACAGGTGAGTAAATCGGAATTCGTAGTTCGGCTGATCTTAGATGAATATTTGTACATTTCAAAAATGGACACAGAAACTTTTCTGGTGAAAACCACACAATGGATTCCTATGGAAAGAAATACAAGTTACTGGTAAGTACGCCTAGAATTACTGTTCAGGGTCAGTGCTGGGCTGAAAGATGCAGCACTGGGTTCTCTCCTGATAACAGGTGAGTAAATCGGAATTCGTAGTTCGGCTGATTTTAGAGGAATATTTGTACGTTTCAAAATTGCACACTTATCTGGTGAAAACCACACAAAGGATTCCTATGGAATGAAATACAAGTTACTGGTAAGTACGCTTAGAATTACTTTTCAGAGTCAGTGCTGGTCTAAAAGATGCAGCACTGGGTTCTCTCCTGATAACAGGTGAGTAAATCGGAATTCGTAGTTCAGCTGATTTTAGAGGAATATTTGTACCTTTCAAAATTGGACACTTAGAAACTTTTCTGGTGAAAACCACACAATGGATTCCTATGGAAGGAAATACAAGTTACTGGTAAATACGCTTAGAATTACTTTTCAGGGTCAGTACTGGGCAGAAAGATGTAGCAGTGGGTTCTCTCCTGATAACAGGTGAGTAAATCGGAATTCGTTGTTCAGCTGATTTTAGAGGAATATTTGTACGTTTCAAAAATGGACACTTAGAAACTTTTCTGGTGAAAACCACACAATGGATTCCTATGGAAGGAAATACAAGTTACTGGTAAGTACGCTTAGAATTACTTTTCAGCGTCAGTGCTGGTCTAAAAGATGCAGCACTGGGTTCTCTCCTGATAAAAGGTGAGTAAATCAGAATTCGTAGTTCGGCTGATTTATAGGAATATTTGTACGTATAAAAATTGGACACTAAGAAACTTTTCTGGTGAAAACCACACAATGGATTCCTATGGAAGGAAATACAAGTTACTGGTAAGTTCGCTTAGAATTACTTTTCAGAGTCACTGCTGATCTAAACCATGCAGCACTGGGTTCTCTCCTGATAACAGGTGAGTAAATCAGAATTCGTACTTCGGCTGATTTTAGAGGAATATTTGTAAGTTTCAAAAATGGACACTTAGAAACTTTTCTGGTGAAAACCACACAATAGATTCCTATGGAAGGAAATACAAGTTACTGGTAAGTACGCTTAGAATTACTTTTTAGGGTCAGTGCTGGACTAAAAGATGCAGCACTGGGTTCTCGCCTGATAACAGGTGAGTAAATCGGAATTTGTAGTTCGGCTGATTTTAAAGGAATATTTGTACGTTTCAAAAATGGACACTTACAAACTTTTCTGGTGAAAACCACACAATGGATTCCTATGTAAGGAAATACAAGTTTCTGGTAAGTACGCTTAGAATTACTTTTCAGGGTCAGTGCTGGGCTAAAAGATGCAGCACTGGGTTCTCTCCTGATAACAGGTGAGTAAATCAGAATTCGTACTTTGGCTGATTTTAGAGGAATATTTGTAAGTTTCAAAAATGGACAATTAGAAACTTTTCTGGTGAAAACCACACAATGGATTCCTATGGAAGGAAATACAAGTTACTGGAAAGTACGCTTAGAATTACTTTTCAGGGTCAGTGCTGGACTAAAAGATGCAGCACTGGGTTCTCTCCTGATAACAGGTGAGTAAATCAGAATTCGTAGTTCAGCTGATTTTAGAGGAATAATTGTACGTTTCAAAAATGGACACAGAAACTTTTCTGGTGAAAACCACACAATGGATTCCTATGGAAGGAAATACAAGTTACTGGTAAGTACGCTTAGAATTACTTTTCAGGGTCAGTGCTGGGCTAAAAGATGCAGCACTGGGTTCTCTCCTGATAACAGGTGAGTAAATCGGAATTCGTAGTTCAGCTGATTTTAGAGGAATATTTGTACGTTTTAAAAATGGGCACTTAGAATCTTTTCGGACGAAAACCACACAATGGATTCCTATGGAAGGAAATACAAGTTACTGGTAAGTTCGCTTAGAATTACTTTTCAGAGTCACTGCTGATCTAAACCATGCAGCACTGGGTTCTCTCCTGATAACAGGTGAGTAAATCAGAATTCGTACTTCGGCTGATTTTAGAGGAATATTTGTAAGTTTCAAAAATGGACACTTAGAAACTTTTCTGGTGAAAACCACACAATAGATTCCTATGGAAGGAAATACAAGTTACTGGTAAGTACGCTTAGAATTACTTTTTAGGGTCAGTGCTGGACTAAAAGATGCAGCACTGGGTTCTCGCCTGATAACAGGTGAGTAAATCGGAATTTGTAGTTCGGCTGATTTTAAAGGAATATTTGTACGTTTCAAAAATGGACACTTACAAACTTTTCTGGTGAAAACCACACAATGGATTCCTATGAAAGGAAATACAAGTTACTGGTAAGTACGCTTAGAATTACTTTTCAGGGTCAGTGCTGGGCTAAAAGATGCAGCACTGGGTTCTCTCCTGATAACAGGTGAGTAAATCGGAATTCGTAGTTTGGCTGATTTTAGAGGAATATTTGTACGTTTTAAAAATGGGCACTTAGAAACTTTTCTGGTGAAAACCACATAATGGATTCCTATGGAAGGAAATACAAGTTACTGGGAAGTACGCTTAGAATTACTTTTCAGCGTCAGTGCTGGTCTAAAAGATGCAGCACTGGGTTCTCTCCTGATAAAAGGTGAGTAAATCAGAATTCGTACTTTGGCCGATTTTACAGGAATATTTGTAAGTTTCAAAAATGGACAATTAGAAACTTTTCTGGTGAAAACCACACAATGGATTCCTATGGAAGGAAATACAAGTTACTGGAAAGTACGCTTAGAATTACTTTTCAGGGTCGGTGCTGGACTAAAAGATGCAGCACTGGGTTCTCTCCTGATAACAGGTGAGTAAATCAGAATTCGTAGTTCAGCTGATTTTAGAGGAATAATTGTACGTTTCAAAAATGGACACAGAAACTTTTCTGGTGAAAACCACACAATGGATTCCTATGGAAGGAAATACAAGTTACTGGTAAGTACGCTTAGAATTACTTTTCAGGGTCAGTGCTGGGCTAAAAGATGCAGCACTGGGTTCTCTCCTGATAACAGGTGAGTAAATCGGAATTCGTAGTTCGGCTGATTTTAGAGGAATATTTGTACGTTTTAAAAATGGGCACTTAGAATCTTTTCTGGCGAAAACCACACAATGGATTCCTATGGAATGAAATACAAGTTACTGGTAAGTACCCTTAGAAAATACTTTTCAGGGACAGTGCTGGACTAAAAGATGCAGCACTGGGTTCTCTCCTGATAACAGGTGATTAAATCAGAATTCGTACTTTGGCTGATTTTAGAAGAATATTTGTATGTTTCAAAAATGGACACAGAAACTTTTCTGGTGAAAACCACACAATGGATTCCTATGGAAGGAAATACAAGTTACTGGTAAGTACGCTTAGAATTACTTTTCAGAGTCAGTGCTGGTCTAAAAAATGCAGCACTGGGATCTCTCCTGATAACAGGTGAGTAAATCGGAATTTGTAGTTCGGCTGATATTAAAGGAATATTTGTGTGTTTCAAAAATGGACACAGAAACTTTTCTGGTGAAAACCACACAATGGATTCCTATGGAAAGAAATACAAGTTACTGGTAAGTACGCTTAAAATTACTTTTCAGGGTCAGTGCTGGGCTGAAAGATGCAGCACTGGGTTCTCTCCTGATAACAGGTGAGTAAATTGGAATTCGTAGTTCGGCTGATTTTAGAGGAATATTTGTACCTTTCAAAATTGGACACTTAGAAACTTTTCTGGTAAAAACCACACAATGGATTCCTATGGAAGGAAATACAAGTTACTGGTAAGTACACTTAGAATTACTTTTCAGAGTCAGTGCTGGTCTAAACCATGCAGCACTGGGTTCTCTCCTGATAACAAGTGAGTAAATCGGAATTTGTAGTTCGGCTGATTTTATAGGAATATGTGTACGTTTCAAAAATTGACACTTAAAAACTTTTCTGGTGAAAACCACACAATGGATTCCTATGGAAGGAAATACAAGTTACTGATAAGTACGCTTGTACGCTTAGAATTACTTTTCAGCATCAGTGCTGGTCTAAAAGATGCAGCACTGGGTTCTCTCCTGATAAAAGGTGAGTAAATCAGAATTCGTACTTCGGCTGATTTTAGAGGAATATTTGTACGTTTCAAAAATGGACACTTAGAAACTTTTCTGGTGAAAACCACACAATGGATTCCTATGGAAGGAAATACAAGTAACTGGTAAATACACTTAGAATTACTTTTCAGGGTCAGTACTGGGCAGAAAGATGTAGCAGTGGGTTCTCTCCTGATAACAGGTGAGTAAATCGGAATTCGTTGTTCGGCTGATTTTAGAGGAATATTTGTACGTTTTAAAAATGGGCACTTAGAAACTTTTCTGGTGAAAATCACATAATGGATTCCTATAGAAGGAAATACAAGTTACTGGAAAGTACGCTTAGAATTACTTTTCAGGGTCAGTGCTGGACTAAAAGATGCAGCACTGGGTTCTCTCCTGATAACAGGTGAGTAAATCGGAATTCGTAGTTCGGCTGATCTTAGATGAATATTTGTACATTTCAAAAATGGACACAGAAACTTTTCTGGTGAAAACCACACAATGGATTCCTATGGAAAGAAATACAAGTTACTGGTAAGTACGCCTAGAACTACTGTTCAGGGTCAGTGCTGGGCTGAAAGATGCAGCACTGGGTTCTCTCCTGATAACAGGTGAGTAAATCGGAATTCGTAGTTTGGCTGATTTTAGAGGAATATTTGTACGTTTTAAAAATGGGCACTTAGAAACTTTTCTGGTGAAAACCACATAATGGATTCCTATGGAAGGAAATACAAGTTACTGGAAAGTACGCTTATAATTACTTTTCAGCGTCAGTGCTGGTCTAAAAGATGCAGCACTGGGTTCTCTCCTGATAAAAGGTGAGTAAATCAGAATTCGTACTTTGGCTGATTTTAGAGGAATATTTGTAAGTTTCAAAAATGGACAATTAGAAACTTTTCTGGTGAAAACCACACAATGGATTCCTATGGAAGGAAATACAAGTTACTGGAAAGTACGCTTAGAATTACTTTTCAGGGTCAGTGCTGGACTAAAAGATGCAGCACTGGGTTCTCTCCTGATAACAGGTGAGTAAATCAGAATTTGTAGTTCAGCTGATTTTAGAGGAATAATTGTACGTTTCAAAAATGGACACAGAAACTTTTCTGGTGAAAACCACACAATGGATTCCTATGGAAGGAAATACAAGTTACTGGTAAGTACGCTTAGAATTACTTTTCAGGGTCAGTGCTGGACTAAAAGATGCAGCACTGGGTTCTCTCCTGATAACAGGTGAGTAAATCGGAATTCGTAGTTCGGCTGATTTTAGAGGAATATTTGTGCGTTTCAAAAATGGACACAGAAACTTTTCTGGTGAAAACCACACAATGGATTCCTATGGAAAGAAATACAAGTTACTGGTAAGTACGCTTAAAATTACTTTTCAGGGTCAGTGCTGGGCTGAAAGATGCAGCACTGGGTTCTCTCCTGATAACAGGTGAGTAAATCGGAATTCGTAGTTCGGCTGATTTTAGAGGAATATTTGTATGTTTCAAAATTGGACACTTATCTGGTGAAAACCACAAAAAGGATTCCAATGGAAGGAAATACAAGTTACTGGTAAGTACACTTAGAATTACTTTTCAGAGTCAGTGCTGGTCTAAACCATGCAGCACTGGGTTCTCTCCTGATAACAAGTGAGTAAATCGGAATTTGTAGTTCGGCTGATTTTATAGGAATATTTGTACGTTTCAAAAATGGACACTTAGAAACTTTTCTGGTGAAAACCACACAATGGATTCCTATGGAAGGAAATACAGGTTACTGGTAAGTACGCTTAGAATTACTTTTCAGAGTCAGTGCTGGTCTAAACCATGCAGCACTGGGTTCTCTCCTGATAACAAGTGAGTAAATCGGAATTTGTAGTTCGGCTGATTTTATAGGAATATTTGTACGTTTCAAAAATGGACACTTAGAAACTTTTCTGGTGAAAACCACACAAAGGATTCCTATGGAAGGAAATACAAGTTACTGGTAAGTACACTTAGAATTACTTTTCAGAGTCAGTGCTGGTCTAAACCAATGCCGCACTGGGTTCTCTCCTGATAACAAGTGAGTAAATCGGAATTTGTAGTTCGGCTCATTTTATAGGAATATTTGTACGTTTCAAAAATGGACACTTAGAAACTTTTCTGGTGAAAACCACACAATGGATTCCTATGGAAGGAAATACAAGTTACTGGTAAGTACGCTTAGAATTACTTTTCAGAGTCAGTGCTGGTCTAAACCATGCAGCACTGGGTTCTCTCCTGATAACAAGTGAGTAAATCGGAATTTGTAGTTCGGCTGATTTTATAGGAATATTTGTACGTTTCAAAAATGGACACTTAAAAACTTTTCTGGTGAAAACCACACAATGGATTCCTATGGAAGGAAATACAAGTTACTGGTAAGTACGCTTGTACGCTTAGAATTACTTTTCAGCGTCAGTGCTGGTCTAAAAGATGCAGCACTGGGTTCTCTCCTGATGAAAGGTGAGTAAATCAGAATTCGTACTTCGGCTGATTTTAGAGGAATATTTGTAAGTTTCAAAAATGGACACTTAGAAACTTTTCTGGTGAAAACCACACAATTGAATCCTATGGAAGGAAATACAAGTTACTGGAAAGTACGCTTAGAATTACTTTTCAGGGTCAGTGCTGGACTAAAAGATGCAGCACTGGATTCTCTCCTGATAACAGGTGAGTTAATCGGAATTCGTAGTTCGGCTGATTTTAGAGGAATATTTGTACATTTCAAAAATGGACACAGAAACTTTTCTGGTGAAAACCACACAATGGATTCCTATGGAAGGAAATACAAGTTACTGGTAAGTACGCTTAGAATTACTTTTCAGGGTCAGTGCTGGGCTAAAAGATGCAGCACTGGGTTCTCTCCTGATAACAGGTGAGTAAATCGGAATTCGTAGTTCGGCTGATTTTAGAGGAATATTTGTACGTTTTAAAAATGGGCACTTAGAATCTTTTCTGGCGAAAACCACACAATGGATTCCTATGGAATGAAATACAAGTTACTGGTAAGTACCCTTAGAAAATACTTTTCAGGGACAGTGCTGGACTAAAAGATGCAGCACTGGGTTCTCTCCTGATAACAGGTGAGTAAATCAGAATTCGTACTTTGGCTGATTTTAGAGGAATATTTGTATGTTTCAAAAATGGACACAGAAACTTTTCTGGTGAAAACCACACAATGGATTCCTATGGAAGGAAATACAAGTTACTGGTAAGTACGCTTAGAATTACTTTTCAGAGTCAGTGCTGGTCTAAAAGATGCAGCACTGGGATCTCTCCTGATAACAGGTGAGTAAATCGGAATTTGTAGTTCGGCTGATATTAAAGGAATATTTGTGCGTTTCAAAAATGGACACAGAAACTTTTCTGGTGAAAACCACACAATGGATTCCTATGGAAAGAAATACAAGTTACTGGTAAGTACGCTAAAAATTACTTTTCAGGGTCAGTGCTGAGCTGAAAGATGCAGCACTGGGTTCTCTCCTGATAACAGGTGAGTAAATCGGAATTCGTAGTTCGGCTGATTTTAGAGGAATATTTGTACGTTTCAAAATTGGACACTTATCTGGTGAAAACCACACAAAGGATTCCAATGGAAGGAAATACAAGTTACTGGTAAGTACGCTTAGAATTACTTTTCAGAGTCAGTGCTGGTCTAAACCATGCAGCACTGGGTTCTCTCCTGATAACAAGTGAGTAAATCGGAATTTGTAGTTCGGCTGATTTTATAGGAATATTTGTACGTTTCAAAAATGGACACTTAAAAACTTTTCTGGTGAAAACCACACAATGGATTCCTATGGAAGGAAATACAAGTTACTGGTAAGTACGCTTGTACGCTTAGAATTACTTTTCAGCGTCAGTGCTGGTCTAAAAGATGCAGCACTGGGTTCTCTCCTGATAAAAGGTGAGTAAATCAGAATTTGTACTTCGGCTGATTTTAGAGGAATATTTGTAAGTTTCAAAAATGGACACTTAGAAACTTTTCTGGTGAAAACCACACAATGGAATCCTATGGAAGGAAATACAAGTTACTGGAAAGTACGCTTAGAATTACTTTTCAGGGTCAGTGCTGGACTAAAAGATGCAGCACTGGGTTCTCTCCTGATAACAGGTGAGTTAATCGGAATTCGTAGTTCGGCAGATTTTAGAGGAATATTTGTACATTTCAAAAATGGACACAGAAACTTTTCTGGTGAAAACGACACAATGGATTCCTATGGAAGGAAATACAAGTTACTGGTAAGTACGCTTAGAATTACTTTTCAGGGTCAGTGCTGGGCTAAAAGATGCAGCACTGGGTTCTCTCCTGATAACAGGTGAGTAAATCGGAATTCGTAGTTCGGCTGATTTTAGAGGAATATTTGTACGTTTTAAAAATGGGCACTTAGAAACTTTTCTGGTGAAAATCACATAATGGATTCCTATGGAAGGAAATACAAGTTACTGGAAAGTACGCTTAGAATTACTTTTCAGGGTCAGTGCTGGACTAAAAGATGCAGCACTGGGTTCTCTCCTGATAACAGGTGAGTAAATCGGAATTCGTAGTTCGGCTGATCTTAGATGAATATTTGTACATTTCAAAAATGGACACAGAAACTTTTCTGGTGAAAACCACACAATGGATTCCTATGGAAAGAAATACAAGTTACTGGTAAGTACGCCTAGAATTACTGTTCAGGGTCAGTGCTGGGCTGAAAGATGCAGCACTGGGTTCTCTCCTGATAACAGGTGAGTAAATCGGAATTCGTAGTTCGGCTGATTTTAGAGGAATATTTGTACGTTTCAAAATTGCACACTTATCTGGTGAAAACCACACAAAGGATTCCTATGGAATGAAATACAAGTTACTGGTAAGTACGCTTAGAATTACTTTTCAGAGTCAGTGCTGGTCTAAAAGATGCAGCACGGGGTTCTCTCCTGATAACAGGTGAGTAAATCGGAATTCGTAGTTCAGCTGATTTTAGAGGAATATGTGTACCTTTCAAAATTGGACACTTAGAAACTTTTCTGGTGAAAACCACACAATGGATTCCTATGGAAGGAAATACAAGTTACTGGTAAATACGCTTAGAATTACTTTTCAGGGTCAGTACTGGGCAGAAAGATGTAGCAGTGGGTTCTCTCCTGATAACAGGTGAGTAAATCGGAATTCGTTGTTCGGCTGATTTTAGAGGAATATTTGTACGTTTCAAAAATGGACACTTAGAAACTTTTCTGGTGAAAACCACACAATGGATTCCTATGGAAGGAAATACAAGTTACTGGTAAGTACGCTTATAATTACTTTTCAGCGTCAGTGCTGGTCTAAAAGATGCAGCACTGGGTTCTCTCCTGATAAAAGGTGAGTAAATCAGAATTCGTAGTTCGGCTGATTTATAGGAATATTTGTACGTATAAAAATTGGACACTAAGAAACTTTTCTGGTGAAAACCACACAATGGATTCCGATGCAAGGAAATACAAGTTACTGGTAAGTACGCTTAGAAAATACTTTTCAGGGACAGTGCTGGACTAAAAGATGCAGCACTGGGTTCTCTCCTGATAACAAGTGAGTAAATCGGAATTTGTAGTTCAGCTCATTTTAGAGGAATATTTGTACGTTTCAAAAATGGACACTTAGAAACTTTTCTGCTCAAAACCACACAATGGATTCCTATGGAATGAAATACAAGTTACTGGTAAGTACACTTAGAATTACTTTTCACGGTCAGTGTTGGACTAAAAGATGGAGCACTGGGTTCTCTCCTGATAACAGTTGAGTAAATCAGAATTCGTACTTCGGCTGATTTTAGAGGAATATTTGTAAGTTTCAAAAATGGACACAGAAACTGTTCTGGTGAAAACCACACAATGGATTCCTATGGAAGGAAATACAAGTTACTGGTAAGTACGCTTAGAATTACTTTTCAGGGTCAGTGCTGGGATTAAAGATGCAGCACTGGGTTCTCTCCTGATCACAGGTGAGTAAATCGGAATTAGTAGTTCGGCTGATTTTAGAGGAATATTTGTACGTTTCAAAATTGGACACTTATCTGCTGAAAACCACACAAAGGATTCCTATGGAAGGAAATATAAGTTACTGGTAAGTACGCTTAGAACTACTTCTCAGAGTCAGTGCTGTTCTAAAAGATGCAGCACTGGGTTCTCTCCTGATAACAGGTGAGTAAATCGGAATTCGTAGTTCGGCTGATTTTAGAGGAATATTTGTACGTTTCAAAAACTGGACACTTAGAAACTTTTCTGGTGAAAACCACACAATGGATTCCTATGGAAGGAAATACAAGTTACTGGTAAGTTCGCTTAGAATTACTTTTCAGAGTCACTGCTGATCTAAACCATGCAGCACTGGGTTCTCTCCTGATAACAGGTGAGTAAATCAGAATTCGTACTTCGGCTGATTTTAGAGGAATATTTGTAAGTTTCAAAAATGGACACTTAGAAACTTTTCTGGTGAAAACCACACAATAGATTCCTATGGAAGGAAATACAAGTTACTGGTAAGTACGCTTAGAATTACTTTTTAGGGTCAGTGCTGGACTAAAAGATGCAGCACTGGGTTCTCGCCTGATAACAGGTGAGTAAATCGGAATTTGTAGTTTGGCTGATTTTAAAGGAATATTTGTACGTTTCAAAAATGGACACTTACAAACTTTTCTGGTGAAAACCACACAATGGATTCCTATGAAAGGAAATACAAGTTACTGGTAAGTACGCTTAGAATTACTTTTCAGGGTCAGTGCTGGGCTAAAAGATGCAGCACTGGGTTCTCTCCTGATAACAGGTGAGTAAATCGGAATTCGTAGTTTGGCTGATTTTAGAGGAATATTTGTACGTTTTAAAAATGGGCACTTAGAAACTTTTCTGGTGAAAACCACATATTGGATTCCTATGGAAGGAAATACAAGTTACTGGAAAGTACGCTTATAATTACTTTTCAGCGTCAGTGCTGGTCTAAAAGATGCAGCACTGGGTTCTCTCCTGATAAAAGGTGAGTAAATCAGAATTCATACTTTGGCTGATTTTAGAGGAATATTTGTAAGTTTCAAAAATGGACAATTAGAAACTTTTCTGGTGAAAACCACACAATGGATTCCTATGGAAGGAAATACAAGTTACTGGAAAGTACGCTTAGAATTACTTTTCAGGGTCAGTGCTGGACTAAAAGATGCAGCACTGGGTTCTCTCCTGATAACAGGTGAGTAAATCAGAATTCGTAGTTCAGCTGATTTTAGAGGAATAATTGTACATTTCAAAAATGGACACAGAAACTTTTCTGGTGAAAACCACACAATGGATTCCTATGGAAGGAAATACAAGTTACTGGTAAGTACGCTTAGAATTACTTTTCAGGGTCAGTGCTGGGCTAAAAGATGCAGCACTGGGTTCTCTCCTGATAACAGGTGAGTAAATCGGAATTCGTAGTTCGGCTGATTTTAGAGGAATATTTGTACGTTTTAAAAATGGGCACTTAGAATCTTTTCTGGCGAAAACCACACAATGGATTCCTATGGAAGGAAATACAAGTTACTGGTAAGTTCGCTTAGAATTACTTTTCAGAGTCACTGCTGATCTAAACCATGCAGCACTGGGTTCTCTCCTGATAACAGGTGAGTAAATCAGAATTCGTACTTCGGCTGATTTTAGAGGAATATTTGTAAGTTTCAAAAATGGACACTTAGAAACTTTTCTGGTGAAAACCACACAATAGATTCCTATGGAAGGAAATACAAGTTACTGGTAAGTACGCTTAGAATTACTTTTTAGGGTCAGTGCTGGACTAAAAGATGCAGCACTGGGTTCTCGCCTGATAACAGGTGAGTAAATCGGAATTTGTAGTTCGGCTGATTTTAAAGGAATATTTGTACGTTTCAAAAATGGACACTCACAAACTTTTCTGGTGAAAACCACACAATGGATTCCTATGAAAGGAAATACAAGTTACTGGTAAGTACGCTTAGAATTACTTTTCAGGGTCAGTGCTGGGCTAAAAGATGCAGCACTGGGTTCTCTCCTGATAACAGGTGAGTAAATCGGAATTCGTAGTTTGGCTGATTTTAGAGGAATATTTGTACGTTTTAAAAATGGGCACTTAGAAACTTTTCTGGTGAAAACCACATAATGGATTCCTATGGAAGGAAATACAAGTTACTGGAAAGTACGCTTATAATTACTTTTCAGCGTCAGTGCTGGTCTAAAAGATGCAGCACTGGGTTCTCTCCTGATAAAAGGTGAGTAAATCAGAATTCGTACTTTGGCTGATTTTAGAGGAATATTTGTAAGTTTCAAAAATGGACAATTAGAAACTTTTCTGGTGAAAACCACACAATGGATTCCTATGGAAGGAAATACAAGTTACTGGAAAGTACGCTTAGAATTACTTTTCAGGGTCAGTGCTGGACTAAAAGATGCAGCACTGGGTTCTCTCCTGATAACAGGTGAGTAAATCAGAATTCGTAGTTCAGCTGATTTTAGAGGAATAATTGTACGTTTCAAAAATGGACACAGAAACTTTTCTGGTGAAAACCACACAATGGATTCCTATGGAAGGAAATACAAGTTACTGGTAAGTACGCTTAGAATTACTTTTCAGGGTCAGTGCTGGACTAAAAGATGCAGCACTGGGTTCTCTCCTGATAACAGGTGAGTAAATCGGAATTCGTAGTTCGGCTGATTTTAGAGGAATATTTGTGCGTTTCAAAAATGGACACAGAAACTTTTCTGGTGAAAACCACACAATGGATTCCTATGGAAAGAAATACAAGTTACTGGTAAGTACGCTTAAAATTACTTTTCAGGGTCAGTGCTGGGCTGAAAGATGCAGCACTGGGTTCTCTCCTGATAACAGGTGAGTAAATCGGAATTCGTAGTTCGGCTGATTTTAGAGGAATATTTGTATGTTTCAAAATTGGACACTTATCTGGTGAAAACCACACAAAGGATTCCAATGGAAGGAAATACAAGTTACTGGTAAGTACACTTAGAATTACTTTTCAGAGTCAGTGCTGGTCTAAACCATGCAGCACTGGGTTCTCTCCTGATAACAAGTGAGTAAATCGGAATTTGTAGTTCGGCTGATTTTATAGGAATATTTGTACGTTTCAAAAATGGACACTTAGAAACTTTTCTGGTGAAAACCACACAATGGATTCCTATGGAAGGAAATACAGGTTACTGGTAAGTACGCTTAGAATTACTTTTCAGAGTCAGTGCTGGTCTAAACCATGCAGCACTGGGTTCTCTCCTGATAACAAGTGAGTAAATCGGAATTTGTAGTTCGGCTGATTTTATAGGAATATTTGTACGTTTCAAAAATGGACACTTAAAAACTTTTCTGGTAAAAACCACACAATGGATTCCTATGGAAGGAAATACAAGTTACTGGTAAGTACGCTTGTACGCTTAGAATTACTTTTCAGCGTCAGTGCTGGTCTAAAAGATGCAGCACTGGGTTCTCTCCTGATGAAAGGTGAGTAAATCAGAATTCGTACTTCGGCTGATTTTAGAGGCATATTTGTAAGTTTCAAAAATGGACACTTAGAAACTTTTCTGGTGAAAACCACACAATGGAATCCTATGGAAGGAAATACAAGTTACTGGAAAGTACGCTTAGAATTACTTTTCAGGGTCAGTGCTGGACTAAAAGATGCAGCACTGGATTCTCTCCTGATAACAGGTGAGTTAATCGGAATTCGTAGTTCGGCTGATTTTAGAGGAATATTTGTACATTTCAAAAATGGACACAGAAACTTTTCTGGTGAAAACCACACAATGGATTCCTATGGAAGGAAATACAAGTTACTGGTAAGTACCCTTAGAAAATACTTTTCAGGGACAGTGCTGGACTAAAAGATGCAGCACTGGGTTCTCTCCTGATAACAGGTGAGTAAATCAGAATTCGTACTTTGGCTGATTTTAGAGGAAGATTTGTATGTTTCAAAAATGGACACTTAAAAACTTTTCTGGTAAAAACCACACAATGGATTCCTATGGAAGGAAATACAAGTTACTGGTAAGTACGCTTGTATGCTTAGAATTACTTTTCAGCGTCAGTGCTGGTCTAAAAGATGCAGCACTGGGTTCTCTCCTGATGAAAGGTGAGTAAATCAGAATTCGTACTTCGGCTGATTTTAGAGGAATATTTGTAAGTTTCAAAAATGGACACTTAGAAACTTTTCTGGTGAAAACCACACAATGGAATCCTATGGAAGGAAATACAAGTTACTGGAAAGTACGCTTAGAACTACTTTTCAGGGTCAGTGCTGGACTAAAAGATGCAGCACTGGATTCTCTCCTGATAACAGGTGAGTTAATCGGAATTCGTAGTTCGGCTGATTTTAGAGGAATATTTGTACATTTCAAAAATGGACACAGAAACTTTTCTGGTGAAAACCACACAATGGATTCCTATGGAAGGAAATACAAGTTACTGGTAAGTACCCTTAGAAAATACTTTTCAGGGACAGTGCTGGTCTAAAAGATGCAGCACTGGGATCTCTCCTGATAACAGGTGAGTAAATCGGAATTTGTAGTTCGGCTGATATTAAAGGAATATTTGTGCGTTTCAAAAATGGACACAGAAACTTTTCTGGTGAAAACCACACAATGGATTCCTATGGAAAGAAATACAAGTTACTGGTAAGTACGCTTAAAATTACTTTTCAGGGTCAGTGCTGGGCTGAAAGATGCAGCACTGGGTTCTCTCCTGATAACAGGTGAGTAAATCGGAATTCGTAGTTCGGCTGATTTTAGAGGAATATTTGTACGTTTCAAAATTGGACACTTATCTGGTGAAAACCACACAAAGGATTCCAATGGAAGGAAATACAAGTTACTGGTAAGTACGCTTAGAATTACTTTTCAGAGTCAGTGCTGGTCTAAACCATGCAGCACTGGGTTCTCTCCTGATAACAAGTGAGTAAATCGGAATTTGTAGTTCGGCTGATTTTATAGGAATATTTGTACGTTTCAAAAATTGACACTTATAAACTTTTCCGGTGAAAACCACATAATGGATTCCTATGGAAGGAAATACAAGTTACTGGTAAGTACGCTTAGAATTACTTTTCAGAGTCAGTGCTGGTCTAAACCATGCAGCACTGGGTTCTCTCCTGATAACAAGTGAGTAAACCGGAATTTGTAGTTCGGCTGATTTTATAGGAATATTTGTACGTTTCAAAAATGGACACTTAAAAACTTTTCTGGTGAAAACCACACAATGGATTCCTATGGAAGGAAATACAAGTTACTGGTAAGTACGCTTGTACGCTTAGAATTACTTTTCAGCGTCAGTGCTGGTCTAAAAGATGCAGCACTGGGTTCTCTCCTGATAAAAGGTGAGTAAATCAGAATTCGTACTTCGGCTGATTTTAGAGGAATATTTGTAAGTTTCAAAAATGGACACTTAGAAACTTTTCTGGTGAAAACCACACAATGGATTCCTATGGAAGGAAATACAAGTTACTGGAAAGTACGCTTAGAATTACTTTTCAGGGTCAGTGCTGGACTAAAAGATGCAGCACTGGGTTCTCTCCTGATAACAGGTGAGTAAATCAGAATTCGTAGTTCAGCTGATTTTAGAGGAATAATTGTACGTTTCAAAAATGGACACAGAAACTTTTCTGGTGAAAACCACACAATGGATTCCTATGGAAGGAAATACAAGTTACTGGTAAGTACGCTTAGAATTACTTTTCAGGGTCAGTGCTGGGCTAAAAGATGCAGCACTGGGTTCTCTCCTGATAACAGGTGAGTAAATCGGAATTCGTAGTTCGGCTGATTTTAGAGGAATATTTGTACATTTTAAAAATGGGCACTTAGAATCTTTTCTGGCGAAAACCACACAATGGATTCCTATGAAAGGAAATACAAGTTACTGGTAAGTACGCTTAGAATTACTTTTCAGGGTCAGTGCTGGGCTAAAAGATGCAGCACTGGGTTCTCTCCTGATAACAGGTGAGTAAATCGGAATTCGTAGTTTGGCTGATTTTAGAGGAATATTTGTACGTTTTAAAAATGGGCACTTAGAAACTTTTCTGGTGAAAACCACATAATGGATTCCTATGGAAGGAAATACAAGTTACTGGAAAGTACGCTTATAATTACTTTTCAGCGTCAGTGCTGGTCTAAAAGATGCAGCACTGGGTTCTCTCCTGATAAAAGGTGAGTAAATCAGAATTCGTACTTTGGCTGATTTTAGAGGAATATTTGTAAGTTTCAAAAATGGACACTTAGAAACTTTTCTGGTGAAAACCACACAATAGATTCCTATGGAAGAAAATACAAGTTACTGGTAAGTACGCTTAGAATTACTTTTTAGGGTCAGTGCTGGACTAAAAGATGCAGCACTGGGTTCTCGCCTGATAACAGGTGAGTAAATCGGAATTTGTAGGTCGGCTGATTTTAAAGGAATATTTGTACGTTTCAAAAATGGACACTCACAAACTTTTCTGGTGAAAACCACACAATGGATTCCTATGAAAGGAAATACAAGTTACTGGTAAGTACGCTTAGAATTACTTTTCAGGGTCAGTGCTGGGCTAAAAGATGCAGCACTGGGTTCTCTCCTGATAACAGGTGAGTAAATCGGAATTCGTAGTTTGGCTGATTTTAGAGGAATATTTGTACGTTTTAAAAATGGGCACTTAGAAACTTTTCTGGTGAAAACCACATAATGGATTCCTATGGAAGGAAATACAAGATACTGGAAAGTACGCTTATAATTACTTTTCAGCGTCAGTGCTGGTCTAAAAGATGCAGCACTGGGTTCTCTCCTGATAAAAGGTGAGTAAATCAGAATTCGTACTTTGGCTGATTTTAGAGGAATATTTGTAAGTTTCAAAAATGGACAATTAGAAACTTTTCTGGTGAAAACCACACAATGGATTCCTATGGAAGGAAATACAAGTTACTGGAAAGTACGCTTAGAATTACTTTTCAGGGTCAGTGCTGGACTAAAAGATGCAGCACTGGGTTCTCTCCTGATAACAGGTGAGTAAATCAGAATTCGTAGTTCAGCTGATTTTAGAGGAATAATTGTACGTTTCAAAAATGGACACAGAAACTTTTCTGGTGAAAACCACACAATGGATTCCTATGGAAGGAAATACAAGTCACTGGTAAGTACGCTTAGAATTACTTTTCAGAGTCAGTGCTGGTCTAAAAGATGCAGCACTGGGATCTCTCCTGATAACAGGTGAGTAAATCGGAATTTGTAGTTCGGCTGATATTAAAGGAATATTTGTGCGTTTCAAAAATGGACACAGAAACTTTTCTGGTGAAAACCACACAATGGATTCCTATGGAAAGAAATACAAGTTACTGGTAAGTACGCTTAAAATTACTTTTCAGGGTCAGTGCTGGGCTGAAAGATGCAGCACTGGGTTCTCTCCTGATAACAGGTGAGTAAATCGGAATTCGTAGTTCGGCTGATTTTAGAGGAATATTTGTATGTTTCAAAATTGGACACTTATCTGGTGAAAACCACACAAAGGATTCCAATGGAAGGAAATACAAGTTACTGGTAAGTACACTTAGAATTACTTTTCAGAGTCAATGCTGGTCTAAACCATGCAGCACTGGGTTCTCTCCTGATAACAAGTGAGTAAATCGGAATTTGTAGTTCGGCTGATTTTATAGGAATATTTGTACGTTTCAAAAATGGACACTTAGAAACTTTTCTGGTGAAAACCACACAATGGATTCCTATGGAAGGAAATACAGGTTACTGGTAAGTACGCTTAGAATTACTTTTCAGAGTCAGTGCTGGTCTAAACCACGCAGCACTGGGTTCTCTCCTGATAACAAGTGAGTAAATCGGAATTTGTAGTTCGGCTGATTTTATAGGAATATTTGTACGTTTCAAAAATGGACACTTAAAAACTTTTCTGGTGAAAACCACACAATGGATTCCTATGGAAGGAAATACAAGTTACTGGTAAGTACGCTTGTACGCTTAGAATTACTTTTCAGCATCAGTGCTGGTCTAAAAGATGCAGCACTGGGTTCTCTCCTGATGAAAGGTGAGTAAATCAGAATTCATACTTCGGCTGATTTTAGAGGAATATTTGTAAGTTTCAAAAATGGACACTTAGAAACTTTTCTGGTGAAAACCACACAATGGAATCCTATGGAAGGAAATACAAGTTACTGGAAAGTACGCTTAGAATTACTTTTCAGGGTCAGTGCTGGACTAAAAGATGCAGCACTGGATTCTCTCCTGATAACAGGTGAGTTAATCGGAATTCGTAGTTCGGCTGATTTTAGAGGAATATTTGTACATTTCAAAAATGGACACAGAAACTTTTCTGGTGAAAACCACACAATGGATTCCTATGGAAGGAAATACAAGTTACTGGTAAGTACGCTTAGAATTACTTTTCAGGGTCAGTGCTGGGCTAAAAGATGCAGCACTGGGTTCTCTCCTGATAACAGGTGAGTAAATCGGAATTCGTAGTTCGGCTGATTTTAGAGGAATATTTGTACGTTTTAAAAATGGGCACTTAGAATCTTTTCTGGCGAAAACCACACAATGGATTCCTATGGAATGAAATACAAGTTACTGGTAAGTACCCTTAGAAAATACTTTTCAGGGACAGTGCTGGACTAAAAGATGCAGCACTGGGTTCTCTCCTGATAACAGGTGAGTAAATCAGAATTCGTACTTTGGCTGATTTTAGAGGAAGATTTGTATGTTTCAAAAATGGACACAGAAACTTTTCTGGTGAAAACCACACAATGGATTCCTATGGAAGGAAATACAAGTTACTGGTAAGTACGCTTACAATTACTTTTCAGAGTCAGTGCTGGTCTAAAAGATGCAGCACTGGGATCTCTCCTGATAACAGGTGAGTAAATCGGAATTTGTAGTTCGGCTGATATTAAAGGAATATTTGTGCATTTCAAAAATGGACACAGAAACTTTTCTGGTGAAAACCACACAATGGATTCCTATGGAAAGAAATACAAGTTACTGGTAAGTACGCTTAAAATTACTTTTCAGGGTCAGTGCTGGGCTGAAAGATGCAGCACTGGGTTCTCTCCTGATAACAGGTGAGTAAATCGGAATTCGTAGTTCGGCTGATTTTAGAGGAATATTTGTACGTTTCAAAATTGGACACTTATCTGGTGAAAACCACACAAAGGATTCCAATGGAAGGAAATACAAGTTACTGGTAAGTACGCTTAGAATTACTTTTCAGAGTCAGTGCTGGTCTAAACCATGCAGCACTGGGTTCTCTCCTGATAACAAGTGAGTAAATCGGAATTTGTAGTTCGGCTGATTTTATAGGAATATTTGTACGTTTCAAAAATTGACACTTATAAACTTTTCTGGTGAAAACCACACAATGGATTCCTATGGAAGGAAATACAAGTTACTGGTAAGTACGCTTAGAATTACTTTTCAGAGTCAGTGCTGGTCTAAACCATGCAGCACTGGGTTCTCTCCTGATAACAAGTGAGTAAACCGGAATTTGTAGTTCGGCTGATTTTATAGGAATATTTGTACGTTTCAAAAATGGACACTTAAAAACTTTTCTGGTGAAAACCACACAATGGATTCCTATGCAAGGAAATACAAGTTACTGGTAAGTACGCTTGTACGCTTAGAATTACTTTTCAGCGTCAGTGCTGGTCTAAAAGATGCAGCACTGGGTTCTCTCCTGATAAAAGGTGAGTAAATCAGAATTCGTACTTTGGCTGATTTTAGAGGAATATTTGTACGTTTTAAAAATGGGCACCTAGAAACTTTTCTGGTGAAAACCACATAATGGATTCCTAAGGAAGGAAATACAAGTTACTGGAAAGTACGCTTATAATTACTTTTCAGCGTCAGTGCTGGTCTAAAAGATGCAGCACTGGGTTCTCTCCTGATAAAAGGTGAGTAAATAAGAATTCGTACTTTGGCTGATTTTAGAGGAATATTTGTAAGTTTCAAAAATGGACAATTAGAAACTTTTCTGGTGAAAACCACACAATGGATTCCTATGGAAGGAAATACAAGTTACTGGAAAGTACGCTTAGAATTACTTTTCAGGTTCAGTGCTGGACTAAAAGATGCAGCACTGGGTTCTCTCCTGATAACAGGTGAGTAAATCAGAATTCGTAGTTCAGCTGATTTTAGAGAAATAATTGTACGTTTCAAAAATGGACACAGAAACTTTTCTGGTGAAAACCACACAATGGATTCCTATGGAAGGAAATACAAGTTACTGGTAAGTACGCTTAGAATTACTTTTCAGAGTCAGTGCTGGTCTAAAAGATGCAGCACTGGGATCTCTCCTGATAACAGGTGAGTAAATCGGAATTTGTAGTTCGGCTGATATTAAAGGAATATTTGTGCGTTTCAAAAATGGACACAGAAACTTTTCTGGTGAAAACCACACAATGGATTCCTATGGAAAGAAATACAAGTTACTGGTAAGTACGCTTAAAATTACTTTTCAGGGTCAGTGCTGGGCTGAAAGATGCAGCACTGGGTTCTCTCCTGATAACAGGTGAGTAAATCGGAATTCGTAGTTCGGCTGATTTTAGAGGAATATTTGTATGTTTCAAAATTGGACACTTATCTGGTGAAAACCACACAAAGGATTCCAATGGAAGGAAATACAAGTTACTGGTAAGTACACTTAGAATTACTTTTCAGAGTCAGTGCTGGTCTAAACCATGCAGCACTGGGTTCTCTCCTGATAACAAGTGAGTAAATCGGAATTTGTAGTTCGGCTGATTTTATAGGAATATTTGTACGTTTCAAAAATGGACACTTAGAAACTTTTCTGGTGAAAACCACACAATGGATTCCTATGGAAGGAAATACAGGTTACTGGTAAGTACGCTTAGAATTACTTTTCAGAGTCAGTGCTGGTCTAAACCATGCAGCACTGGGTTCTCTCCTGATAACAAGTGAGTAAATCGGAATTTGTAGTTCGGCTGATTTTATAGGAATATTTGTACGTTTCAAAAAAGGACACTTAAAAACTTTTCTGGTGAAAACCACACAATGGATTCCTATGGAAGGAAATACAAGTTACTGGTAAGTACGCTTGTACGCTTAGAATTACTTTTCAGCGTCAGTGCAGGTCTAAAAGATGCAGCACTGGGTTCTCTCCTGATGAAAGGTGAGTAAATCAGAATTCGTACTTCGGCTGATTTTAGAGGAATATTTGTAAGTTTCAAAAATAGACACTTAGAAACTTTTCTGGTGAAAACCACACAATGGAATCCTATGGAAGGAAATACAAGTTACTGGAAAGTACGCTTAGAATTACTTTTCAGGGTCAGTGCTGGACTAAAAGATGCAGCACTGGATTCTCTCCTGATAACAGGTGAGTTAATCGGAATTCGTAGTTCGGCTGATTTTAGAGGAATATTTGTACATTTCAAAAATGGACACAGAAACTTTTCTGGTGAAAACCACACAATGGATTCCTATGGAAGGAAATACAAGTTACTGGAAAGTACGCTTATAATTACTTTTCAGCGTCAGTGCTGGTCTAAAAGATGCAGCACTGGGTTCTCTCCTGATAAAAGGTGAGTAAATCAGAATTCGTACTTCGGCTGATTTTAGAGGAATATTTGTAAGTTTCAAAAATGGACACTTAGAAACTTTTCTGGTGAAAACCACACAATAGATTCCTATGGAAGGAAATACAAGTTACTGGTAAGTACGCTTAGAATTACTTTTTAGGGTCAGTGCTGGACTAAAAGATGCAGCACTGGGTTCTCGCCTGATAACAGGTGAGTAAATCGGAATTTGTAGTTCGGCTGATTTTAAAGGAATATTTGTACGTTTCAAAAATGGACACTCACAAACTTTTCTGGTGAAAACCACACAATGGATTCCTATGAAAGGAAATACAAGTTACTGGTAAGTACGCTTAGAATTACTTTTCAGGGTCAGTGCTGGGCTAAAAGATGCAGCACTGGGTTCTCTCCTGATAACAGGTGAGTAAATCGGAATTCGTAGTTTGGCTGATTTTAGAGGAATATTTGTACGTTTTAAAAATGGGCACTTAGAATCTTTTCTGGCGAAAACCACACAATGGATTCCTATGGAATGAAATACAAGTTACTGGTAAGTACCCTTAGAAAATACTTTTCAGGGACAGTGCTGGACTAAAAGATGCAGCACTGGGTTCTCTCCTGATAACAGGTGAGTAAATCAGAATTCGTACTTTGGCTGATTTTAGAGGAAGATTTGTATGTTTCAAAAATGGACACAGAAACTTTTCTGGTGAAAACCACACAATGGATTCCTATGGAAGGAAATACAAGTTACTGGTAAGTACGCTTACAATTACTTTTCAGAGTCAGTGCTGGTCTAAAAGATGCAGCACTGGGATCTCTCCTGATAACAGGTGAGTAAATCGGAATTTGTAGTTCGGCTGATATTAAAGGAATATTTGTGCGTTTCAAAAATGGACACAGAAACTTTTCTGGTGAAAACCACACAATGGATTCCTATGGAAAGAAATACAAGTTACTGGTAAGTACGCTTAAAATTACTTTTCAGGGTCAGTGCTGGGCTGAAAGATGCAGCACTGGGTTCTCTCCTGATAACAGGTGAGTAAATCGGAATTCGTAGTTCGGCTGATTTTAGAGGAATATTTGTACGTTTCAAAATTGGACACTTATCTGGTGAAAACCACACAAAGGATTCCAATGGAAGGAAATACAAGTTACTGGTAAGTACGCTTAGAATTACTTTTCAGAGTCAGTGCTGGTCTAAACCATGCAGCACTGGGTTCTCTCCTGATAACATGTGAGTAAATCGGAATTTGTAGTTCGGCTGATTTTATAGGAATATTTGTACGTTTCAAAAATTGACACTTATAAACTTTTCTGGTGAAAACCACACAATGGATTCCTATGGAAGGAAATACAAGTTACTGGTAAGTACGCTTAGAATTACTTTTCAGAGTCAGTGCTGGTCTAAACCATGCAGCACTGAGTTCTCTCCTGATAACAAGTGAGTAAACCGGAATTTGTAGTTCGGCTGATTTTATAGGAATATTTGTACGTTTCAAAAATGGACACTTAAAAACTTTTCTGGTGAAAACCACACAATGGATTCCTATGGAAGGAAATACAAGTTACTGGTAAGTACGCTTGTACGCTTAGAATTACTTTTCAGCGTCAGTGCTGGTCTAAAAGATGCAGCACTGGGTTCTCTCCTGATAAAAGGTGAGTAAATCAGAATTCGTACTTCGGCTGATTTTAGAGGAATATTTGTAAGTTTCAAAAATGGACACTTAGAAACTTTTCTGGTGAAAACCACACAATGGAATCCTATGGAAGGAAATACAAGTTACTGGAAAGTACGCTTAGAATTACTTTTCAGGGTCAGTGCTGGACTAAAAGATGCAGCACTGGGTTCTCTCCTGATAACAGGTGAGTTAATCGGAATTCGTAGTTCGGCTGATTTTAGAGGAATATTTGTACATTTCAAAAATGGACACAGAAACTTTTCTGGTGAAAACCACACAATGGATTCCTATGGAAGGAAATACAAGTTACTGGTAAGTCCGCTTAGAATTACTTTTCAGGGTCAGTGCTGGGCTAAAAGATGCAGCACTGGGTTCTCTCCTGATAACAGGTGAGTAAATCGGAATTCGTAGTTCGGCTGATTTTAGAGGAATATTTGTACGTTTTAAAAATGGGCACTTAGAAACTTTTCTGGTGAAAATCACATAATGGATTCCTATGGAAGGAAATACAAGTTACTGGAAAGTACGCTTAGAATTACTTTTCAGGGTCAGTGCTGGACTAAAAGATGCAGCACTGGGTTCTCTCCTGATAACAGGTGAGTAAATCGGAATTCGTAGTTCGGCTGATCTTAGATGAATATTTGTACATTTCAAAAATGGACACAGAAACTTTTCTGGTGAAAACCACACAATGGATTCCTATGGAAAGAAATACAAGTTACTGTTAAGTACGCCTAGAATTACTGCTCAGGGTCAGTGCAGGGCTGAAAGATGCAGCACTGGGTTCTCTCCTGATAACAGGTGAGTAAATCGGAATTCGTAGTTCGGCTGATTTTAGCGGAATATTTGTACGTTTCAAAATTACACACTTATCTGGTGAAAACCACACAAAGGATTCCTATGGAAAGAAATACAAGTTACTGGTAAGTACGCTTAAAATTACTTTTCAGAGTCAGTGCTGGTCTAAAAGATGCAGCACTGGGTTCTCTCCTGATAACAGGTGAGTAAATCGGAATTCGTAGTTCAGCTGATTTTAGAGGAATATTTGTACCTTTCAAAATTGGACACTTAGAAACTTTTCTGGTGAAAACCACACAATGGATTCCTATGGAAGGAAATACAAGTTACTGGTAAATACGCTTAGAATTACTTTTCAGGGTCAGTACTGGGCAGAAAGATGTAGCAGTGGGTTCACTCCTGATAACAGGTGAGTAAATCGGAATTCGTTGTTCGGCTGATTTTAGAGGAATATTTGTACGTTTCAAAAATAGACACTTAGAAACTTTTCTGGAGAAAACCACACAATGGATTCCTATGGAAGGAAATACAAGTTACTGGAAAGTACGCTTAGAATTACTTTTCAGGGTCAGTGCTGGACTAAAAGATGCAGCACTGGGTTCTCTCCTGATAACAGGTGAGTAAATCGGAATTCGTAGTTCGGCTGATCTTAGATGAATATTTGTACATTTCAAAAATGGACACAGAAACTTTTCTGGTGAAAACCACACAATGGATTCCTTTGGAAAGAAATACAAGTTACTGGTAAGTACGCCTAGAATTACTGTTCAGGGTCAGTGCTGGGCTGAAAGATGCAGCACTGGGTTCTCTCCTGATAACAGGTGAGTAAATCGGAATTCGTAGTTCGGCTGATTTTAGAGGAATATTTGTACGTTTCAAAATTGCACACTTATCTGGTGAAAACCACACAAAGGATTCCTATGGAATGAAATACAAGTTACTGGTAAGTACGCTTAGAATTACTTTTCAGAGTCAGTGCTGGTCTAAAAGATGCAGCACTGGGTTCTCTCCTGATAACAGGTGAGTAAATCGGAATTCGTAGTTCAGCTGATTTTAGAGGAATATTTGTACCTTTCAAAAATTGGACACTTAGAAACTTTTCTGGTGAAAACCACACAATGGATTCCTATGGAAGGAAATACAAGTTACTGGTAAATACGCTTAGAATTACTTTTCAGGGTCAGTACTGGGCAGAAAGATGTAGCAGTGGGTTCTCTCCTGATAACAGGTGAGTAAATCGGAATTCGTTGTTCGGCTGATTTTAGAGGAATATTTGTACGTTTCAAAAATGGACACTTAGAAACTTTTCTGGTGAAAACCACACAATGGATTCCTATGGAAGGAAATACAAGTTACTGGTAAGTACGCTTAGAATTACTTTTCAGCGTCAGTGCTGGTGTGAAAGATGCAGCACTGGGTTCTCTCCTGATAAAAGGTGAGTAAATCAGAATTCGTAGTTCGGCTGATTTATAGGAATATTTATACTTATAAAAATTGGACACTAAGAAACTTTTCTGGTGAAAACCACACAATGGATTCCGTTGCAAGGAAATACAAGTTACTGGTAAGTACGCTTAGAAAATACTTTTCAGGGACAGTGCTGGACTAAAAGATGCAGCACTGGGTTCTCTCCTGATAACAGGTGAGTAAATCGGAATTCGTAGCTCAGCTCATTTTAGAGGAATATTTGTACGTTTCAAAAATGGACACTTGGAAACTTTTCTGCTGAAAACCACACAATGGATTCCTATGGAAGGAAATAGAAGTTACTGGTAAGTACGCTGAGAATTACTTTTCAGGGTCAGTGCTGGCCTAAATGATGCAGCACTGTGTTCTCTCCTGATAACAGCTGAGTAAATCGGAATTCCTAAATCGGCTTATTTTAGAGGAGTATTTGTATGTTTCAAAAACGGACACAGAAACTTTTCAGCTGAAAATCACACAATGGATTCCTATGGAAGGAAATACAAGTTACTGGTAAGTACGCTCAGAATTACTTTTCAGGGTCAGTGCTGGGTTAAAAGATGCAGCACTGGGTTCTCTCCTGATAACAGGTGAGTAAATCGGCATTCGTAATTCGACTTATTTCAGAGGAGTATTTGTACGTTTCAAAAATGGACACTTAAAATCTTTTCTGGTGAAAACCACACAATGGATTCCTATGGAAGGAAATACAAGTTACTGGTAAGTAAGATTAGAATTACTTTTCAGGATCAGTGCTGGGCTAAAAGTTGCAGCACTGGGTTCTCTCCTGATAACAGGTGAGTAAATTTGAATTCGTAGTTTGGCTGATTTTAGAGGAATATTTGTACGTTTCAAAAATGGACACTTGGAAATTTTTCTGCTGAAAACCACACAATGCATTCCTATGGAAGGAAATACAAGTTACTGGTAAGTACCCTTGAATTACTTTTCAGGGTCAGTGCTGGTCTAAAAGATGCAGCACTGTGTTCTCTCCTGATAACAGGTGGGTAAATCGCCATTCGTAATTCGGCTGATTTTAGAGGAGTATTTGTACGTTTTAAAAATGAACACTTAGAAACTTTTCTGCTGAAAATCACACAATGGATTCCTATGGAAGGAAATACAAGTTACTGGTAAGTACGCTTGAATTACTTTTCAGGGTCAGTGCTGGTCTAAAAGATGCAGCACTGTGTTCTCTCCTGATAACAGGTGGGTAAATCGACATTCGTAATTCGGCTGATTTTATAGGAGTATTTGTACGTTTCAAAAATGAACCCTTAGAAACTTTTCTGCTGAAAACCACACAATGGATTCCTATGGAAGGAAATACAAGTTACTGGTAAGTACGCTTAGAATTACATTCCAGGGTCAGTGCTGAGCTAAAAGATGCAGCACTGGGTTCTCTCCTGATAACAGGTGAGTAAATCGGAATTCGTAGTTCGGCTGATTTAAGAGGAATATTTGTACGTTTCAAAAATGGACACTTGGAAACTTTTCTGCTGAAAACCACACAATGGATTCCTATGGAAGGAAATAGAAGTTACTGGTGAGTATGCTGAGAATTACTTTTCAGGGTCAGTGCTGGCCTAAATGATGCAGCACTGTGTTCTCTCCTGATAACAGCTGAGTAAATCGGAATTCCTAAATCGGCTTATTTTAGAGGAGTATTTGTATGTTTCAAAAACGGACACAGAAACTTTTCAGCTGAAAATCACACAATGGATTCCTATGGAAGAAAATACAAGTTACTGGTAAGTACGCTTAGAATTACTTTTCAGGGTCAGTGCTGGGCTAAAAGATGCAGCACTGGGTTCTCTCCTGATAACAGGTGAGTAAATCGGCATTCGTAATTCGACTTATTTCAGAGGAGTATTTGTACGTTTCAAATATGGACACTTAAAATCTTTTCTGGTGAAAACCACACAATGGATTCCTATGGAAGGAAATACAAGTTACTGGTAAGTACGCTTAGAATTACTTTTCAGGGTCAGTGCTGCCCTAAATGATGCAGCACTGTGTTCCCTCCTGATAACAGGTGAGAAAATCGGAATTCCTAATTCGGCTCATTTTAAAGGAGTATTTGTACGTTTCAAAAACGGACACAGAAACTTTTCTGCTGAAAATCACACATTGGAGTCCTATGGAAGGATATACAAGTTACTGGTAAGTACGCTTAGAATTACTTTTCAGGGTCAGTGCTGGGCTACAAGATGCAGCACTGGGTTCTCTCCTGATAACAGGTGAGTAAATCGGCATTTGTAATTCGACTGATTTTAGAGGAGTATTTGTACATTTCAAAAATGGACACTTAAAATCTTTTCTGGTGAAAACCACACAATGGATTCCTATGGAAGGAAATACAACTTACTGGTAAGTACGCTTAGAATTAAGTTTCAGGGTCAGTGCTGGTCTAAAAGATGCAGCACTGGGTTCTCTCCTGATAACAGGTGAGTAAATCGGAATTCGTAGTTCGGCTGATTTTAGAGGAATATTTGTACGTTTCAAAAATCGACACTTGGAAACTTTTCTGCTGAAAACCACACAATGGATTCCTATGGAAGGAAATAGAAGTTACTGGTAAGTACGCTTAGAATTACTTTCCAGGGTCAGTGCTGGGCTAAAAGATGCAGCACAGGGTTTTCTCCTGATAACAGGTGAGTAAATCGGAATTCGTAGTTCGGCTGATTTAAGAGGAATATTTGTACGTTTCAAAAATGGACACTTGGAAACTTTTAAGCTGAAAACCACACAATGGATTCCTATGGAAGGAAATAGAAGTTACTGGTAAGTACGCTTAGAATTACTTTCCAGGGTCAGTGCTGGTCTAAAAGATGCAGCACTGGGTTCTCTCCTGATAACAGGTGAGTAAATCGGAATTCGTAGTTCGGCTCATTTTAGAGGAATATTTGAAAGTTTCAAAAATTGACACTTAGAAACTTTTCAGGTGAAAACCACAACATGGATTCCTATGGAAGGAAATACAATTCGTAGTTTGGCTGATTTATAGGAGTATTTGTACGTTTCAAAAATGAACACTTAGAAACTTTTCTGGTGAAAACCACACAATGGATTCCTTTGGAAAGAAATACAAGTTACTGGTAAGTACGCCTAGAATTACTGTTCAGGGTCAGTGCTGGGCTGAAAGATGCAGCACTGGGTTCTCTCCTGATAACAGGTGAGTAAATCGGAATTCGTAGTTCGGCTGATTTTAGAGGAATATTTGTACGTTTCAAAATTGCACACTTATCTGGTGAAAACCACACAAAGGATTCCTATGGAATGAAATACAAGTTACTGGTAAGTACGCTTAGAATTACTTTTCAGAGTCAGTGCTGGTCTAAAAGATGCAGCACTGGGTTCTCTCCTGATAACAGGTGAGTAAATCGGAATTCGTAGTTCAGCTGATTTTAGAGGAATATTTGTACCTTTCAAAAATTGGACACTTAGAAACTTTTCTGGTGAAAACCACACAATGGATTCCTATGGAAGGAAATACAAGTTACTGGTAAATACGCTTAGAATTACTTTTCAGGGTCAGTACTGGGCAGAAAGATGTAGCAGTGGGTTCTCTCCTGATAACAGGTGAGTAAATCGGAATTCGTTGTTCGGCTGATTTTAGAGGAATATTTGTACGTTTCAAAAATGGACACTTAGAAACTTTTCTGGTGAAAACCACACAATGGATTCCTATGGAAGGAAATACAAGTTACTGGTAAGTATGCTTAGAATTACTTTTCAGCGTCAGTGCTGGTGTGAAAGATGCAGCACTGGGTTCTCTCCTGATAAAAGGTGAGTAAATCAGAATTCGTAGTTCGGCTGATTTATAGGAATATTTATACTTATAAAAATTGGACACTAAGAAACTTTTCTGGTGAAAACCACACAATGGATTCCGTTGCAAGGAAATACAAGTTACTGGTAAGTACGCTTAGAAAATACTTTTCAGGGACAGTGCTGGACTAAAAGATGCAGCACTGGGTTCTCTCCTGATAACAGGTGAGTAAATCGGAATTCGTAGCTCAGCTCATTTTAGAGGAATATTTGTACGTTTCAAAAATGGACACTTGGAAACTTTTCTGCTGAAAACCACACAATGGATTCCTATGGAAGGAAATAGAAGTTACTGGTAAGTACGCTGAGAATTACTTTTCAGGGTCAGTGCTGGCCTAAATGATGCAGCACTGTGTTCTCTCCTGATAACAGCTGAGTAAATCGGAATTCCTAAATCGGCTTATTTTAGAGGAGTATTTGTATGTTTCAAAAACGGACACAGAAACTTTTCAGCTGAAAATCACACAATGGATTCCTATGGAAGGAAATACAAGTTACTGGTAAGTACGCTCAGAATTACTTTTCAGGGTCAGTGCTGGGCTAAAAGATGCAGCACTGGGTTCTCTCCTGATAACAGGTGAGTAAATCGGCATTCGTAATTCGACTTATTTCAGAGGAGTATTTGTACGTTTCAAAAATGGACACTTAAAATCTTTTCTGGTGAAAACCACACAATGGATTCCTATGGAAGGAAATACAAGTTACTGGTAAGTAAGATTAGAATTACTTTTCAGGATCAGTGCTGGGCTAAAAGTTGCAGCACTGGGTTCTCTCCTGATAACAGGTGAGTAAATTTGAATTCGTAGTTTGGCTGATTTTAGAGGAATATTTGTACGTTTCAAAAATGGACACTTGGAAATTTTTCTGCTGAAAACCACACAATGCATTCCTATGGAAGGAAATACAAGTTACTGGTAAGTACCCTTGAATTACTTTTCAGGGTCAGTGCTGGTCTAAAAGATGCAGCACTGTGTTCTCTCCTGATAACAGGTGGGTAAATCGCCATTCGTAATTCGGCTGATTTTAGAGGAGTATTTGTACGTTTTAAAAATGAACACTTAGAAACTTTTCTGCTGAAAATCACACAATGGATTCCTATGGAAGGAAATACAAGTTACTGGTAAGTACGCTTGAATTACTTTTCAGGGTCAGTGCTGGTCTAAAAGATGCAGCACTGTGTTCTCTCCTGATAACAGGTGGGTAAATCGACATTCGTAATTCGGCTGATTTTATAGGAGTATTTGTACGTTTCAAAAATGAACCCTTAGAAACTTTTCTGCTGAAAACCACACAATGGATTCCTATGGAAGGAAATACAAGTTACTGGTAAGTACGCTTAGAATTACATTCCAGGGTCAGTGCTGAGCTAAAAGATGCAGCACTGGGTTCTCTCCTGATAACAGGTGAGTAAATCGGAATTCGTAGTTCGGCTGATTTAAGAGGAATATTTGTACGTTTCAAAAATGGACACTTGGAAACTTTTCTGCTGAAAACCACACAATGGATTCCTATGGAAGGAAATAGAAGTTACTGGTGAGTATGCTGAGAATTACTTTTCAGGGTCAGTGCTGGCCTAAATGATGCAGCACTGTGTTCTCTCCTGATAACAGCTGAGTAAATTGGAATTCCTAAATCGGCTTATTTTAGAGGAGTATTTGTATGTTTCAAAAACGGACACAGAAACTTTTCAGCTGAAAATCACACAATGGATTCCTATGGAAGAAAATACAAGTTACTGGTAAGTACGCTTAGAATTACTTTTCAGGGTCAGTGCTGGGCTAAAAGATGCAGCACTGGGTTCTCTCCTGATAACAGGTGAGTAAATCGGCATTCGTAATTCGACTTATTTCAGAGGAGTATTTGTACGTTTCAAATATGGACACTTAAAATCTTTTCTGGTGAAAACCACACAATGGATTCCTATGGAAGGAAATACAAGTTACTGGTAAGTACGCTTAGAATTACTTTTCAGGGTCAGTGCTGCCCTAAATGATGCAGCACTGTGTTCCCTCCTGATAACAGGTGAGAAAATCGGAATTCCTAATTCGGCTCATTTTAAAGGAGTATTTGTACGTTTCAAAAACGGACACAGAAACTTTTCTGCTGAAAATCACACATTGGAGTCCTATGGAAGGATATACAAGTTACTGGTAAGTACGCTTAGAATTACTTTTCAGGGTCAGTGCTGGGCTACAAGATGCAGCACTGGGTTCTCTCCTGATAACAGGTGAGTAAATCGGCATTTGTAATTCGACTGATTTTAGAGGAGTATTTGTACATTTCAAAAATGGACACTTAAAATCTTTTCTGGTGAAAACCACACAATGGATTCCTATGGAAGGAAATACAACTTACTGGTAAGTACGCTTAGAATTAAGTTTCAGGGTCAGTGCTGGTCTAAAAGATGCAGCACTGGGTTCTCTCCTGATAACAGGTGAGTAAATCGGAATTCGTAGTTCGGCTGATTTTAGAGGAATATTTGTACGTTTCAAAAATCGACACTTGGAAACTTTTCTGCTGAAAACCACACAATGGATTCCTATGGAAGGAAATAGAAGTTACTGGTAAGTACGCTTAGAATTACTTTCCAGGGTCAGTGCTGGGCTAAAAGATGCAGCACAGGGTTTTCTCCTGATAACAGGTGAGTAAATCGGAATTCGTAGTTCGGCTGATTTAAGAGGAATATTTGTACGTTTCAAAAATGGACACTTGGAAACTTTTAAGCTGAAAACCACACAATGGATTCCTATGGAAGGAAATAGAAGTTACTGGTAAGTACGCTTAGAATTACTTTCCAGGGTCAGTGCTGGTCTAAAAGATGCAGCACTGGGTTCTCTCCTGATAACAGGTGAGTAAATCGGAATTCGTAGTTCGGCTCATTTTAGAGGAATATTTGAAAGTTTCAAAAATTGACACTTAGAAACTTTTCAGGTGAAAACCACAACATGGATTCCTATGGAAGGAAATACAATTCGTAGTTTGGCTGATTTATAGGAGTATTTGTACGTTTCAAAAATGAACACTTAGAAACTTTTCTGCTGAAAACCACACAATGGATTCCTATGGAAGGAAATAGAAGTTACTGGTAAGTACGCTGAGAATTACTTTTCAGGGTCAGTGCTGGCCTAAATGATGCAGCACTGTGTTCTCTCCTGATAACAGCTGAGTAAATCAGAATTCCTAAATCGGCTTATTTTAGAGGAGTATTTGTATGTTTCAAAAACGGACACAGAAACTTTTCAGCTGAAAATAACACAATGGATTCCTATGGAAGGAAATACAAGTTACTGGTAAGTACGCTTAGAATTACTTTTCAGGGTCAGTGCTGGGCTAAAAGATGCAGCACTGGGTTCTCTCCTGATAACAGGTGAGTAAATCGGCATTCGTAATTCGACTTATTTCAGAGGAGTATTTGTACGTTTCAAAAATGGACACTTAAAATCTTTTCTGGTGAAAACCACACAATGGATTCCTATGGAAGGAAATACAAGTTACTGGTAAGTACGCTTAGAATTACTTTTCAGGGTCAGTGCTGCCCTAAATGATGCAGCACTGTGTTCCCTCCTGATAACAGGTGAGAAAATCGGAATTCCTAATTCGGCTGATTTTAAAGGAGTATTTGTACGTTTCAAAAACGGACACAGAAACTTTTCTGCTGAAAATCACACATTGGAGTCCTATGGAAGGAAATACAAGTTACTGGTAAGTACGCTTAGAATTACTTTTCAGGGTCAGTGCTGGGCTACAAGATGCAGCACTGGGTTCTCTCCTGATAACAGGTGAGTAAATCAGAATTTGCAGTTTGGCTGATTTTAGAGGAATATTTGTAAGTTTCAAAAATGGACACTTGGAAACTTTTCTGCTGAAAACCACACAATGGATTCCTATGGAAGGAAATACAACTTACTGGTAAGTACGCTTAGAATTACGTATCAGGGTCCGTGCTGGTCTAAAAGATGCAGCACTGGGTTCTCTCCTGATAACAGGTGAGTAAATCGGAATTCGTAGTTCGGCTGATTTTAGAGGAATATTTGTACGTTTCAAAAATCGACACTTGGAAACTTTTCTGCTGAAAACCACACAATGGATTCCTATGGAAGGAAATACAAGTTACTGGTAAGTACACTTAGAATTACTTTTCAGGGTCAGTGCTGGCCTAAATGATGCAGCACTGTGCTCTCTCCTGATAACAGCTGAGTAAATCGGAATTCCTAATTCGGCTGATTTTAGAGGAGTATTTGTACGTTTCAGAAACGGACACAGAAACTTTTCTGGTGAAAACCACACAATGGATTCCTATGGAAGGAAATACAAGTTACTGGTAAGTACGCTTAGAATTACTTTTCAGCGTCAGTGCTGGTCTAAAAGATGCAGCACTGGGTTCTCTCCTGATAAAAGGTGAGTAAATCAGAATTCGTACTTCGGCTGATTTTAGAGGAATATTTGTAAGTTTCAAAAATGGACACTTAGAAACTTTTCTGGTGAAAACCACACAATGGATTCCTATGGAAGGAAATACAAGTTACTGGAAAGTACGCTTAGAATTACTTTTCAGGGTCAGTGCTGGACTAAAAGATGCAGCACTGGGTTCTCTCCTGATAGCAGGTGAGTAAATCAGAATTCGTAGTTCAGCTGATTTTAGAGGAATAATTGTACGTTTCAAAAATGGACACAGAAACTTTTCTGGTGAAAACCACACAATGGATTCCTATGGAAGGAAATACAAGTTACTGGTAAGTACGCTTAGAATTACTTTTCAGGGTCAGTGCTGGGCTAAAAGATGCAGCACTGGGTTCTCTCCTGATAACAGGTGAGTAAATCGGAATTCGTAGTTCGGCTGATTTTAGAGGAATATTTGTACATTTTAAAAATGGGCACTTAGAATCTTTTCTGGCGAAAACCACACAATGGATTCCTATGAAAGGAAATACAAGTTACTGGTAAGTACGCTTAGAATTACTTTTCAGGGTCAGTGCTGGGCTAAAAGATGCAGCACTGGGTTCTCTCCTGATAACAGGTGAGTAAATCGGAATTCGTAGTTTGGCTGATTTTAGAGGAATATTTGTACGTTTTAAAAATGGGCACTTAGAAACTTTTCTGGTGAAAACCACATAATGGATTCCTATGGAAGGAAATACAAGTTACTGGAAAGTACGCTTATAATTACTTTTCAGCGTCAGTGCTGGTCTAAAAGATGCAGCACTGGGTTCTCTCCTGATAAAAGGTGAGTAAATCAGAATTCGTACTTCGGCTGATTTTAGAGGAATATTTGTAAGTTTCAAAAATGGACACTTAGAAACTTTTCTGGTGAAAACCACACAATAGATTCCTATGGAAGGAAATACAAGTTACTGGTAAGTACGCTTAGAATTACTTTTTAGGGTCAGTGCTGGACTAAAAGATGCAGCACTGGGTTCTCGCCTGATAACAGGTGAGTAAATCGGAATTTGTAGTTCGGCTGATTTTAAAGGAATATTTGTACGTTTCAAAAATGGACACTCACAAACTTTTCTGGTGAAAACCACACAATGGATTCCTATGAAAGGAAATACAAGTTACTGGTAAGTACGCTTAGAATTACTTTTCAGGGTCAGTGCTGGGCTAAAAGATGCAGCACTGGGTTCTCTCCTGATAACAGGTGAGTAAATCGGAATTCGTAGTTTGGCTGATTTTAGAGGAATATTTGTACGTTTTAAAAATGGGCACTTAGAAACTTTTCTGGTGAAAACCACATAATGGATTCCTATGGAAGGAAATACAAGATACTGGAAAGTACGCTTATAATTACTTTTCAGCGTCAGTGCTGGTCTAAAATATGCAGCACTGGGTTCTCTCCTGATATAAGGTGAGTAAATCAGAATTCGTACTTTGGCTGATTTTAGAGGAATATTTGTAAGTTTCAAAAATGGACAATTAGAAACTTTTCTGGTGAAAACCACACAATGGATTCCTATGGAAGGAAATACAAGTTACTGGAAAGTACGCTTAGAATTACTTTTCAGGGTCAGTGCTGGACTAAAAGATGCAGCACTGGGTTCTCTCCTGATAACAGGTGAGTAAATCAGAATTCGTAGTTCAGCTGATTTTAGAGGAATAATTGTACGTTTCAAAAATGGACACAGAAACTTTTCTGGTGAAAACCACACAATGGATTCCTATGGAAGGAAATACAAGTTACTGGTAAGTACGCTTAGAATTACTTTTCAGAGTCAGTGCTGGTCTAAAAGATGCAGCACTGGGATCTCTCCTGATAACAGGTGAGTAAATCGGAATTTGTAGTTCGGCTGATATTAAAGGAATATTTGTGCGTTTCAAAAATGGACACAGAAACTTTTCTGGTGAAAACCACACAATGGATTCCTATGGAAAGAAATACAAGTTACTGGTAAGTACGCTTAAAATTACTTTTCAGGGTCAGTGCTGGGCTGAAAGATGCAGCACTGGGTTCTCTCCTGATAACAGGTGAGTAAATCGGAATTCGTAGTTCGGCTGATTTTAGAGGAATATTTGTATGTTTCAAAATTGGACACTTATCTGGTGAAAACCACACAATGGATTCCTATGGAAGGAAATACAGGTTACTGGTAAGTACGCTTAGAATTACTTTTCAGAGTCAGTGCTGGTCTAAACCATGCAGCACTGGGTTCTCTCCTGATAACAAGTGAGTAAATCGGAATTTGTAGTTCGGCTGATTTTATAGGAATATTTGTACGTTTCAAAAATGGACACTTAAAAACTTTTCTGGTGAAAACCACACAATGGATTCCTATGGAAGGAAATACAAGTTACTGGTAAGTACGCTTGTACGCTTAGAATTACTTTTCAGCGTCAGTGCTGGTCTAAAAGATGCAGCACTGGGTTCCCTCCTGATGAAAGGTGAGTAAATCAGAATTCATACTTCGGCTGATTTTAGAGGAATATTTGTAAGTTTCAAAAATGGACACTTAGAAACTTTTCTGGTGAAAACCACACAATGGAATCCTATGGAAGGAAATACAAGTTACTGGAAAGTACGCTTAGAATTACTTTTCAGGGTCAGTGCTGGACTAAAAGATGCAGCACTGGATTCTCTCCTGATAACAGGTGAGTTAATCGGAATTCGTAGTTCGGCTGATTTTAGAGGAATATTTGTACATTTCAAAAATGGACACAGAAACTTTTCTGGTGAAAACCACACAATGGATTCCTATGGAAGGAAATACAAGTTACTGGTAAGTACGCTTAGAATTACTTTTCAGGGTCAGTGCTGGGCTAAAAGATGCAGCACTGGGTTCTCTCCTGATAACAGGTGAGTAAATCGGAATTCGTAGTTCGGCTGATTTTAGAGGAATATTTGTACGTTTTAAAAATGGGCACTTAGAATCTTTTCTTGCGAAAACCACACAATGGATTCCTATGGAAAGAAATACAAGTTACTGGTAAGTACCCTTAGAAAATACTTTTCAGGGACAGTGCTGGACTAAAAGATGCAGCACTGGGTTCTCTCCTGATAACAGGTGAGTAAATCAGAATTCGTACTTTGGCTGATTTTAGAGGAAGATTTGTATGTTTCAAAAATGGACACAGAAACTTTTCTGGTGAAACCCACACAATGGATTCCTATGGAAGGAAATACAAGTTACTGGTAAGTACGCTTAGAATTACTTTTCAGAGTCAGTGCTGGTCTAAAAGATGCAGCACTGGGATCTCTCCTGATAACAGGTGAGTAAATCGGAATTTGTAGTTCGGCTGATATTAAAGGAATATTTGTGCGTTTCAAAAATGGACACAGAAACTTTTCTGGTGAAAACCACACAATGGATTCCTATGGAAAGAAATACAAGTTACTGGTAAGTACGCTTAAAATTACTTTTCAGGGTCAGTGCTGGGCTGAAAGATGCAGCACTGGGTTCTCTCCTGATAACAGGTGAGTAAATCGGAATTCGTAGTTCGGCTGATTTTAGAGGAATATTTGTACGTTTCAAAATTGGACACTTATCTGGTGAAAACCACACAAAGGATTCCAATGGAAGGAAATACAAGTTACTGGTAAGTACGCTTAGAATTACTTTTCAGAGTCAGTGCTGGTCTAAACCATGCAGCACTGGGTTCTCTCCTGATAACAAGTGAGTAAATCGGAATTTGTAGTTCGGCTGATTTTATAGGAATATTTGTACGTTTCAAAAATTGACACTTATAAACTTTTCTGGTGAAAACCACACAATGGATTCCTATGGAAGGAAATACAAGTTACTGGTAAGTACGCTTAGAATTACTTTTCAGAGTCAGTGCTGGTGTAAACCATGCAGCACTGGGTTCTCTCCTGATAACAAGTGAGTAAACCGGAATTTGTAGTTCGGCTGATTTTATAGGAATATTTGTACGTTTCAAAAATGGACACTTAAAAACTTTTCTGGTGAAAACCACACAATGGATTCCTATGCAAGGAAATACAAGTTACTGGTAAGTACGCTTGTACGCTTAGAATTACTTTTCAGCGTCAGTGCTGGTCTAAAAGATGCAGCACTGGGTTCTCTCCTGATAAAAGGTGAGTAAATCAGAATTCGTACTTCGGCTGATTTTAGAGGAATATTTGTAAGTTTCAAAAATGGACACTTAGAAACTTTTCTGGTGAAAACCACACAATGGAATCCTATGGAAGGAAATACAAGTTACTGGAAAGTACGCTTAGAATTACTTTTCAGGGTCAGTGCTGGACTAAAAGATGCAGCACTGGGTTCTCTCCTGATAACAGGTGAGTTAATCGGAATTCGTAGTTCGGCTGATTTTAGAGGAATATTTGTACATTTCAAAAATGGACACAGAAACTTTTCTGGTGAAAACCACACAATGGATTCCTATGGAAGGAAATACAAGTTACTGGTAAGTCCGCTTAGAATTACTTTTCAGGGTCAGTGCTGGGCTAAAAGATGCAGCACTGGGTTCTCTCCTGATAACAGGTGAGTAAATCGGAATTCGTAGTTCGGCTGATTTTAGAGGAATATTTGTACGTTTTAAAAATGGGCACTTAGAAACTTTTCTGGTGAAAATCACATAATGGATTCCTATGGAAGGAAATACAAGTTACTGGAAAGTACGCTTAGAATTACTTTTCAGGGTCAGTGCTGGACTAAAAGATGCAGCACTGGGTTCTCTCCTGATAACAGGTGAGTAAATCGGAATTCGTAGTTCGGCTGATCTTAGATGAATATTTGTACATTTCAAAAATGGACACAGAAACTTTTCTGGTGAAAACCACACAATGGATTCCTATGGAAAGAAATACAAGTTACTGGTAAGTACGCCTAGAATTACTGCTCAGGGTCAGTGCAGGGCTGAAAGATGCAGCACTGGGTTCTCTCCTGATAACAGGTGAGTAAATCGGAATTCGTAGTTCGGCTGATTTTAGAGGAATATTTGTACGTTTCAAAATTGCACACTTATCTGGTGAAAACCACACAAAGGATTCCTATGGAATGAAATACAAGTTACTGGTAAGTACGCTTAAAATTACTTTTCAGAGTCAGTGCTGGTCTAAAAGATGCAGCACTGGGTTCTCTCCTGATAACAGGTGAGTAAATCGGAATTCGTAGTTCGGCTGATTTTAGAGGAATATTTGTACGTTTTAAAAATGGGCACTTAGAATCTTTTCTGGCGAAAACCACACAATGGATTCCTATGGAAGGAAATACAAGTTACTGGAAAGTACGCTTATAATTACTTTTCAGCGTCAGTGCTGGTCTAAAAGATGCAGCACTGGGTTCTCTCCTGATAAAAGGTGAGTAAATCAGAATTCGTACTTCGGCTGATTTTAGAGGAATATTTGTAAGTTTCAAAAATGGACACTTAGAAACTTTTCTGGTGAAAACCACACAATAGATTCCTATGGAAGGAAATACAAGTTACTGGTAAGTACGCTTAGAATTACTTTTTAGGGTCAGTGCTGGACTAAAAGATGCAGCACTGGGTTCTCGCCTGATAACAGGTGAGTAAATCGGAATTTGTAGTTCGGCTGATTTTAAAGGAATATTTGTACGTTTCAAAAATGGACACTCACAAACTTTTCTGGTGAAAACCACACAATGGATTCCTATGAAAGGAAATACAAGTTACTGGTAAGTACGCTTAGAATTACTTTTCAGGGTCAGTGCTGGGCTAAAAGATGCAGCACTGGGTTCTCTCCTGATAACAGGTGAGTAAATCGGAATTCGTAGTTCAGCTGATTTTAGAGGAATATTTGTACCTTTCAAAATTGGACACTTAGAAACTTTTCTGGTGAAAACCACACAATGGATTCCTATGGAAGGAAATACAAGTTACTGGTAAATACGCTTAGAATTACTTTTCAGGGTCAGTACTGGGCAGAAAGATGTAGCAGTGGGTTCACTCCTGATAACAGGTGAGTAAATCGGAATTCGTTGTTCGGCTGATTTTAGAGGAATATTTGTACGTTTCAAAAATAGACACTTAGAAACTTTTCTGGAGAAAACCACACAATGGATTCCTATGGAAGGAAATACAAGTTACTGGAAAGTACGCTTAGAATTACTTTTCAGGGTCAGTGCTGGACTAAAAGATGCAGCACTGGGTTCTCTCCTGATAACAGGTGAGTAAATCGGAATTCGTAGTTCGGCTGATCTTAGATGAATATTTGTACATTTCAAAAATGGACACAGAAACTTTTCTGGTGAAAACCACACAATGGATTCCTTTGGAAAGAAATACAAGTTACTGGTAAGTACGCCTAGAATTACTGTTCAGGGTCAGTGCTGGGCTGAAAGATGCAGCACTGGGTTCTCTCCTGATAACAGGTGAGTAAATCGGAATTCGTAGTTCGGCTGATTTTAGAGGAATATTTGTACGTTTCAAAATTGCACACTTATCTGGTGAAAACCACACAAAGGATTCCTATGGAATGAAATACAAGTTACTGGTAAGTACGCTTAGAATTACTTTTCAGAGTCAGTGCTGGTCTAAAAGATGCAGCACTGGGTTCTCTCTTGATAACAGGTGAGTAAATCGGAATTCGTAGTTCAGCTGATTTTAGAGGAATATTTGTACCTTTCAAAATTGGACACTTAGAAACTTTTCTGGTGAAAACCACACAATGGATTCCTATGGAAGGAAATACAAGTTACTGGTAAATACGCTTAGAATTACTTTTCAGGGTCAGTACTGGGCAGAAAGATGTAGCAGTGGGTTCTCTCCTGATAACAGGTGAGTAAATCGGAATTCGTTGTTCGGCTGATTTTAGAGGAATATTTGTACGTTTCAAAAATGGACACTTAGAAACTTTTCTGGTGAAAACCACACAATGGATTCCTATGGAAGGAAATACAAGTTACTGGTAAGTACGCTTAGAATTACTTTTCAGGGTCAGTGCTGCCCTAAATGATGCAGCACTGTGTTCCCTCCTGATAACAGGTGAGAAAATCGGAATTCCTAATTCGGCTGATTTTAAAGGAGTATTTGTACGTTTCAAAAACGGACACAGAAACTTTTCTGCTGAAAATCACACATTGGAGTCCTATGGAAGGAAATACAAGTTACTGGTAAGTACGCTTAGAATTACTTTTCAGGGTCAGTGCTGGGCTACAAGATGCAGCACTGGGTTCTCTCCTGATAACAGGTGAGTAAATCAGAATTTGCAGTTTGGCTGATTTTAGAGGAATATTTGTAAGTTTCAAAAATGGACACTTGGAAACTTTTCTGCTGAAAACCACACAATGGATTCCTATGGAAGGAAATACAACTTACTGGTAAGTACGCTTAGAATTACGTATCAGGGTCCGTGCTGGTCTAAAAGATGCAGCACTGGGTTCTCTCCTGATAACAGGTGAGTAAATCGGAATTCGTAGTTCGGCTGATTTTAGAGGAATATTTGTACGTTTCAAAAATCGACACTTGGAAACTTTTCTGCTGAAAACCACACAATGGATTCCTATGGAAGGAAATACAAGTTACTGGTAAGTACACTTAGAATTACTTTTCAGGGTCAGTGCTGGCCTAAATGATGCAGCACTGTGCTCTCTCCTGATAACAGCTGAGTAAATCGGAATTCCTAATTCGGCTGATTTTAGAGGAGTATTTGTACGTTTCAGAAACGGACACAGAAACTTTTCTGGTGAAAACCACACAATGGATTCCTATGGAAGGAAATACAAGTTACTGGTAAGTACGCTTAGAATTACTTTTCAGCGTCAGTGCTGGTCTAAAAGATGCAGCACTGGGTTCTCTCCTGATAAAAGGTGAGTAAATCAGAATTCGTACTTCGGCTGATTTTAGAGGAATATTTGTAAGTTTCAAAAATGGACACTTAGAAACTTTTCTGGTGAAAACCACACAATGGATTCCTATGGAAGGAAATACAAGTTACTGGAAAGTACGCTTAGAATTACTTTTCAGGGTCAGTGCTGGACTAAAAGATGCAGCACTGGGTTCTCTCCTGATAACAGGTGAGTAAATCAGAATTCGTAGTTCAGCTGATTTTAGAGGAATAATTGTACGTTTCAAAAATGGACACAGAAACTTTTCTGGTGAAAACCACACAATGGATTCCTATGGAAGGAAATACAAGTTACTGGTAAGTACGCTTAGAATTACTTTTCAGGGTCAGTGCTGGGCTAAAAGATGCAGCACTGGGTTCTCTCCTGATAACAGGTGAGTAAATCGGAATTCGTAGTTCGGCTGATTTTAGAGGAATATTTGTACATTTTAAAAATGGGCACTTAGAATCTTTTCTGGCGAAAACCACACAATGGATTCCTATGAAAGGAAATACAAGTTACTGGTAAGTACGCTTAGAATTACTTTTCAGGGTCAGTGCTGGGCTAAAAGATGCAGCACTGGGTTCTCTCCTGATAACAGGTGAGTAAATCGGAATTCGTAGTTTGGCTGATTTTAGAGGAATATTTGTACGTTTTAAAAATGGGCACTTAGAAACTTTTCTGGTGAAAACCACATAATTGATTCCTATGGAAGGAAATACAAGTTACTGGAAAGTACGCTTATAATTACTTTTCAGCGTCAGTGCTGGTCTAAAAGATGCAGCACTGGGTTCTCTCCTGATAAAAGGTGAGTAAATCAGAATTCGTACTTCGGCTGATTTTAGAGGAATATTTGTAAGTTTCAAAAATGGACACTTAGAAACTTTTCTGGTGAAAACCACACAATAGATTCCTATGGAAGGAAATACAAGTTACTGGTAAGTACGCTTAGAATTACTTTTTAGGGTCAGTGCTGGACTAAAAGATGCAGCACTGGGTTCTCGCCTGATAACAGGTGAGTAAATCGGAATTTGTAGTTCGGCTGATTTTAAAGGAATATTTGTACGTTTCAAAAATGGACACTCACAAACTTTTCTGGTGAAAACCACACAATGGATTCCTATGAAAGGAAATACAAGTTACTGGTAAGTACGCTTAGAATTACTTTTCAGGGTCAGTGCTGGGCTAAAAGATGCAGCACTGGGTTCTCTCCTGATAACAGGTGAGTAAATCGGAATTCGTAGTTTGGCTGATTTTAGAGGAATATTTGTACGTTTTAAAAATGGGCACTTAGAAACTTTTCTGGTGAAAACCACATAATGGATTCCTATGGAAGGAAATACAAGATACTGGAAAGTACGCTTATAATTACTTTTCAGCGTCAGTGCTGGTCTAAAATATGCAGCACTGGGTTCTCTCCTGATATAAGGTGAGTAAATCAGAATTCGTACTTTGGCTGATTTTAGAGGAATATTTGTAAGTTTCAAAAATGGACAATTAGAAACTTTTCTGGTGAAAACCACACAATGGATTCCTATGGAAGGAAATACAAGTTACTGGAAAGTACGCTTAGAATTACTTTTCAGGGTCAGTGCTGGACTAAAAGATGCAGCACTGGGTTCTCTCCTGATAACAGGTGAGTAAATCAGAATTCGTAGTTCAGCTGATTTTAGAGGAATAATTGTACGTTTCAAAAATGGACACAGAAACTTTTCTGGTGAAAACCACACAATGGATTCCTATGGAAGGAAATACAAGTTACTGGTAAGTATGCTTAGAATTACTTTTCAGAGTCAGTGCTGGTCTAAAAGATGCAGCACTGGGATCTCTCCTGATAACAGGTGAGTAAATCGGAATTTGTAGTTCGGCTGATATTAAAGGAATATTTGTGCGTTTCAAAAATGGACACAGAAACTTTTCTGGTGAAAACCACACAATGGATTCCTATGGAAAGAAATACAAGTTACTGGTAAGTACGCTTAAAATTACTTTTCAGGGTCAGTGCTGGGCTGAAAGATGCAGCACTGGGTTCTCTCCTGATAACAGGTGAGTAAATCGGAATTCGTAGTTCGGCTGATTTTAGAGGAATATTTGTATGTTTCAAAATTGGACACTTATCTGGTGAAAACCACACAATGGATTCCTATGGAAGGAAATACAGGTTACTGGTAAGTACGCTTAGAATTACTTTTCAGAGTCAGTGCTGGTCTAAACCATGCAGCACTGGGTTCTCTCCTGATAACAAGTGAGTAAATCGGAATTTGTAGTTCGGCTGATTTTATAGGAATATTTGTACGTTTCAAAAATGGACACTTAAAAACTTTTCTGGTGAAAACCACACAATGGATTCCTATGGAAGGAAATACAAGTTACTGGTAAGTACGCTTGTACGCTTAGAATTACTTTTCAGCGTCAGTGCTGGTCTAAAAGATGCAGCACTGGGTTCCCTCCTGATGAAAGGTGAGTAAATCAGAATTCATACTTCGGCTGATTTTAGAGGAATATTTGTAAGTTTCAAAAATGGACACTTAGAAACTTTTCTGGTGAAAACCACACAATGGAATCCTATGGAAGGAAATACAAGTTACTGGAAAGTACGCTTAGAATTACTTTTCAGGGTCAGTGCTGGACTAAAAGATGCAGCACTGGATTCTCTCCTGATAACAGGTGAGTTAATCGGAATTCGTAGTTCGGCTGATTTTAGAGGAATATTTGTACATTTCAAAAATGGACACAGAAACTTTTCTGGTGAAAACCACACAATGGATTCCTATGGAAGGAAATACAAGTTACTGGTAAGTACGCTTAGAATTACTTTTCAGGGTCAGTGCTGGGCTAAAAGATGCAGCACTGGGTTCTCTCCTGATAACAGGTGAGTAAATCGGAATTCGTAGTTCGGCTGATTTTAGAGGAATATTTGTACGTTTTAAAAATGGGCACTTAGAATCTTTTCTTGCGAAAACCACACAATGGATTCCTATGGAAAGAAATACAAGTTACTGGTAAGTACCCTTAGAAAATACTTTTCAGGGACAGTGCTGGACTAAAAGATGCAGCACTGGGTTCTCTCCTGATAACAGGTGAGTAAATCAGAATTCGTACTTTGGCTGATTTTAGAGGAAGATTTGTATGTTTCAAAAATGGACACAGAAACTTTTCTGGTGAAACCCACACAATGGATTCCTATGGAAGGAAATACAAGTTACTGGTAAGTACGCTTAGAATTACTTTTCAGAGTCAGTGCTGGTCTAAAAGATGCAGCACTGGGATCTCTCCTGATAACAGGTGAGTAAATCGGAATTTGTAGTTCGGCTGATATTAAAGGAATATTTGTGCGTTTCAAAAATGGACACAGAAACTTTTCTGGTGAAAACCACACAATGGATTCCTATGGAAAGAAATACAAGTTACTGGTAAGTACGCTTAAAATTACTTTTCAGGGTCAGTGCTGGGCTGAAAGATGCAGCACTGGGTTCTCTCCTGATAACAGGTGAGTAAATCGGAATTCGTAGTTCGGCTGATTTTAGAGGAATATTTGTACGTTTCAAAATTGGACACTTATCTGGTGAAAACCACACAAAGGATTCCAATGGAAGGAAATACAAGTTACTGGTAAGTACGCTTAGAATTACTTTTCAGAGTCAGTGCTGGTCTAAACCATGCAGCACTGGGTTCTCTCCTGATAACAAGTGAGTAAATCGGAATTTGTAGTTCGGCTGATTTTATAGGAATATTTGTACGTTTCAAAAATTGACACTTATAAACTTTTCTGGTGAAAACCACACAATGGATTCCTATGGAAGGAAATACAAGTTACTGGTAAGTACGCTTAGAATTACTTTTCAGAGTCAGTGCTGGTGTAAACCATGCAGCACTGGGTTCTCTCCTGATAACAAGTGAGTAAACCGGAATTTGTAGTTCGGCTGATTTTATAGGAATATTTGTACGTTTCAAAAATGGACACTTAAAAACTTTTCTGGTGAAAACCACACAATGGATTCCTATGCAAGGAAATACAAGTTACTGGTAAGTACGCTTGTACGCTTAGAATTACTTTTCAGCGTCAGTGCTGGTCTAAAAGATGCAGCACTGGGTTCTCTCCTGATAAAAGGTGAGTAAATCAGAATTCGTACTTCGGCTGATTTTAGAGGAATATTTGTAAGTTTCAAAAATGGACACTTAGAAACTTTTCTGGTGAAAACCACACAATGGAATCCTATGGAAGGAAATACAAGTTACTGGAAAGTACGCTTAGAATTACTTTTCAGGGTCAGTGCTGGACTAAAAGATGCAGCACTGGGTTCTCTCCTGATAACAGGTGAGTTAATCGGAATTCGTAGTTCGGCTGATTTTAGAGGAATATTTGTACATTTCAAAAATGGACACAGAAACTTTTCTGGTGAAAACCACACAATGGATTCCTATGGAAGGAAATACAAGTTACTGGTAAGTCCGCTTAGAATTACTTTTCAGGGTCAGTGCTGGGCTAAAAGATGCAGCACTGGGTTCTCTCCTGATAACAGGTGAGTAAATCGGAATTCGTAGTTCGGCTGATTTTAGAGGAATATTTGTACGTTTTAAAAATGGGCACTTAGAAACTTTTCTGGTGAAAATCACATAATGGATTCCTATGGAAGGAAATACAAGTTACTGGAAAGTACGCTTAGAATTACTTTTCAGGGTCAGTGCTGGACTAAAAGATGCAGCACTGGGTTCTCTCCTGATAACAGGTGAGTAAATCGGAATTCGTAGTTCGGCTGATCTTAGATGAATATTTGTACATTTCAAAAATGGACACAGAAACTTTTCTGGTGAAAACCACACAATGGATTCCTATGGAAAGAAATACAAGTTACTGGTAAGTACGCCTAGAATTACTGCTCAGGGTCAGTGCTGGGCTGAAAGATGCAGCACTGGGTTCTCTCCTGATAACAGGTGAGTAAATCGGAATTCGTAGTTCGGCTGATTTTAGAGGAATATTTGTACGTTTCAAAATTGCACACTTATCTGGTGAAAACCACACAAAGGATTCCTATGGAATGAAATACAAGTTACTGGTAAGTACGCTTAAAATTACTTTTCAGAGTCAGTGCTGGTCTAAAAGATGCAGCACTGGGTTCTCTCCTGATAACAGGCGAGTAAATCGGAATTCGTAGTTCAGCTGATTTTAGAGGAATATTTGTACCTTTCAAAATTGGACACTTAGAAACTTTTCTGGTGAAAACCACACAATGGATTCCTATGGAAGGAAATACAAGTTACTGGTAAATACGCTTAGAATTACTTTTCAGGGTCAGTACTGGGCAGAAAGATGTAGCAGTGGGTTCTCTCCTGATAACAGGTGAGTAAATCGGAATTCGTTGTTCGGCTGATTTTAGAGGAATATTTGTATGTTTCAAAAATAGACACTTAGAAACTTTTCTGGAGAAAACCACACAATGGATTCCTATGGAAGGAAATACAAGTTACTGGAAAGTACGCTTAGAATTACTTTTCAGGATCAGTGCTAGACTAAAAGATGCAGCACTGGGTTCTCTCCTGATAACAGGTGAGTAAATCGGAATTCGTAGTTCGGCTGATCTTAGATGAATATTTGTACATTTCAAAAATGGACACAGAAACTTTTCAGGTGAAAACCACACAATGGATTCCTTTGGAAAGAAATACAAGTTACTGGTAAGTACGCCTAGAATTACTGTTCAGGGTCAGTGCTGGGCTGAAAGATGCAGCACTGGGTTCTCTCCTGATAACAGGTGAGTAAATCGGAATTCGTAGTTCGGCTGATTTTAGAGGAATATTTGTACGTTTCAAAATTGCACACTTATCTGGTGAAAACCACACAAAGGATTCCTATGGAATGAAATACAAGTTACTGGTAAGTACGCTTAGAATTACTTTTCAGAGTCAGTGCTGGTCTAAAAGATGCAGCACTGGGTTCTCTCCTGATAACAGGTGAGTAAATCGGAATTCGTAGTTCAGCTGATTTTAGAGGAATATTTGTACCTTTCAAAATTGGACACTTAGAAACTTTTCTGGTGAAAACCACACAATGGATTCCTATGGAAGGAAATACAAGTTACTGGTAAATACGCATAGAATTACTTTTCAGGGTCAGTACTGGGCAGAAAGATGTAGCAGTGGGTTCTCTCCTGATAACAGGTGAGTAAATCGGAATTCGTTGTTCGGCTGATTTTAGAGGAATACTTGTACGTTTCAAAAATGGACACTTAGAAACTTTTCTGGTGAAAACCACACAATGGATTCCTATGGAAGGAAATACAAGTTACTGGTAAGTAAGCTTAGAATTACTTTTCAGCGTCAGTGCTGGTCTAAAAGATGCAGCACTGGGTTCTCTCCTGATAAAAGGTGAGTAAATCAGAATTCGTAGTTCGGCTGATTTATAGGAATATTTGTACTTATAAAAATTGGACACTAAGAAACTTTTCTGGTGAAAACCACACAATGGATTCCGATGCAAGGAAATACAAGTTACTGGTAAGTACGCTTAGAAAATACTTTTCAGGGACAGTGCTGGACTAAAAGATGCAGCACTGGGTTCTCTCCTGATAACAGGTGAGTAAATCGGAATTCGTAGCTCAGCTCATTTTAGAGGAATATTTGTACGTTTCAAAAATGGACACTTAGAAACTTTTCTGCTCAAAACCACACAATGGATTCCTATGGAATGAAATACAAGTTACTGGTAAGTACGCTTAGAATTACTTTTCAGAGTCAGTGCTGGTCTAAACCATGCAGCACTGGGTTCTCTCCTGATAACAAGTGAGTAAACCGGAATTTGTAGTTCGGCTGATTTTATAGGAATATTTGTACGTTTCAAAAATGGACACTTAAAAACTTTTCTGGTGAAAACCACACAATGGATTCCTATGGAAGGAAATACAAGTTACTGGTAAGTACGCTTGTACGCTTAGAATTACTTTTCAGCGTCAGTGCTGGTCTAAAAGATGCAGCACTGGGTTCTCTCCTGATAAAAGGTGAGTAAATCAGAATTCGTACTTCGGCTGATTTTAGAGGAATATTTGTAAGTTTCAAAAATGGACACTTAGAAACTTTTCTGGTGAAAACCACACAATGGAATCCTATGGAAGGAAATACAAGTTACTGGAAAGTACGCTTAGAATTACTTTTCAGGGTCAGTGCTGGACTAAAAGATGCAGCACTGGGTTCTCTCCTGATAACAGGTGAGTTAATCGGAATTCGTAGTTCGGCTGATTTTAGAGGAATATTTGTACATTTCAAAAATGGACACAGAAACTTTTCTGGTGAAAACCACACAATGGATTACTATGGAAGGAAATACAAGTTACTGGTAAGTCCGCTTAGAATGACTTTTCAGGGTCAGTGCTGGGCTAAAAGATGCAGCACTGGGTTCTCTCCTGATAACAGGTGAGTAAATCGGAATTCGTAGTTCGGCTGATTTTAGAGGAATATTTATACGTTTTAAAAATGGGCACTTAGAAACTTTTCTGGTGAAAATCACATAATGGATTCCTATGGAAGGAAATACAAGTTACTGGAAAGTACGCTTAGAATTACTTTTCAGGGTCAGTGCTGGACTAAAAGATGCAGCACTGGGTTCTCTCCTGATAACAGGTGAGTAAATCGGAATTCGTAGTTCGGCTGATCTTAGATGAATATTTGTACATTTCAAAAATGGACACAGAAACTTTTCTGGTGAAAACCACACAATGGATTCCTATGGAAAGAAATACAAGTTACTGGTAAGTACGCCTAGAATTACTGCTCAGGGTCAGTGCTGGGCTGAAAGATGCAGCACTGGGTTCTCTCCTGATAACAGGTGAGTAAATCGGAATTCGTAGTTCGGCTGATTTTAGAGGAATATTTGTACGTTTCAAAATTGCACACTTATCTGGTGAAAACCACACAAAGGATTCCTATGGAATGAAATACAAGTTACTGGTAAGTACGCTTAAAATTACTTTTCAGAGTCAGTGCTGGTCTAAAAGATGCAGCACTGGGTTCTCTCCTGATAACAGGCGAGTAAATCGGAATTCGTAGTTCAGCTGATTTTAGAGGAATATTTGTACCTTTCAAAATTGGACACTTAGAAACTTTTCTGGTGAAAACCACACAATGGATTCCTATGGAAGGAAATACAAGTTACTGGTAAATACGCTTAGAATTACTTTTCAGGGTCAGTACTGGGCAGAAAGATGTAGCAGTGGGTTCTCTCCTGATAACAGGTGAGTAAATCGGAATTCGTTGTTCGGCTGATTTTAGAGGAATATTTGTACGTTTCAAAAATAGACACTTAGAAACTTTTCTGGAGAAAACCACACAATGGATTCCTATGGAAGGAAATACAAGTTACTGGAAAGTACGCTTAGAATTACTTTTCAGGGTAAGTGCTAGACTAAAAGATGCAGCACTGGGTTCTCTCCTGATAACAGGTGAGTAAATCGGAATTCGTAGTTCGGCTGATCTTAGATGAATATTTGTACATTTCAAAAATGGACACAGAAACTTTTCAGGTGAAAACCACACAATGGATTCCTTTGGAAAGAAATACAAGTTACTGGTAAGTACGCCTAGAATTACTGTTCAGGGTCAGTGCTGGGCTGAAAGATGCAGCACTGGGTTCTCTCCTGATAACAGGTGAGTAAATCGGAATTCGTAGTTCGGCTGATTTTAGAGGAATATTTGTACGTTTCAAAATTGCACACTTATCTGGTGAAAACCACACAAAGGATTCCTATGGAATGAAATACAAGTTACTGGTAAGTACGCTTAGAATTACTTTTCAGAGTCAGTGCTGGTCTAAAAGATGCAGCACTGGGTTCTCTCCTGATAACAGGTGAGTAAATCGGAATTCGTAGTTCAGCTGATTTTAGAGGAATATTTGTACCTTTCAAAATTGGACACTTAGAAACTTTTCTGGTGAAAACCACACAATGGATTCCTATGGAAGGAAATACAAGTTACTGGTAAATACGCTTAGAATTACTTTTCAGGGTCAGTACTGGGCAGAAAGATGTAGCAGTGGGTTCTCTCCTGATAACAGGTGAGTAAATCGGAATTCGTTGTTCGGCTGATTTTAGAGGAATACTTGTACGTTTCAAAAATGGACACTTAGAAACTTTTCTGGTGAAAACCACACAATGGATTCCTATGGAAGGAAATACAAGTTACTGGTAAGTAAGCTTAGAATTACTTTTCAGCGTCAGTGCTGGTCTAAAAGATGCAGCACTGGGTTCTCTCCTGATAAAAGGTGAGTAAATCAGAATTCGTAGTTCGGCTGATTTATAGGAATATTTGTACTTATAAAAATTGGACACTAAGAAACTTTTCTGGTGAAAACCACACAATGGATTCCGATGCAAGGAAATACAAGTTACTGGTAAGTACGCTTAGAAAATACTTTTCAGGGACAGTGCTGGACTAAAAGATGCAGCACTGGGTTCTCTCCTGATAACAGGTGAGTAAATCGGAATTCGTAGCTCAGCTCATTTTAGAGGAATATTTGTACGTTTCAAAAATGGACACTTAGAAACTTTTCTGCTCAAAACCACACAATGGATTCCTATGGAATGAAATACAAGTTACTGGTAAGTACACTTAGAATTACTTTTCAGGGTCAGTGTTGGACTAAAAGATGGAGCACTGGGTTCTCTCCTGATAACAGTTGAGTAAATCAGAATTCGTACCTCGGCTGATTTTAGAGGAATATTTGTAAGTTTCAAAAATGGACACAGAAACTTTTCTGGTGAAAACCACACAATGGATTCCTATGGAAGGAAATACAAGTTACTGGTAAGTACGCTTAGAATTACTTTTCAGAGTCAGTGCTGGTCTAAACCATGCAGCACTGGGTTCTCTCCTGATAACAAGTGAGTAAACCGGAATTTGTAGTTCGGCTGATTTTATAGGAATATTTGTACGTTTCAAAAATGGACACTTAAAAACTTTTCTGGTGAAAACCACACAATGGATTCCTATGGAAGGAAATACAAGTTACTGGTAAGTACGCTTGTCCGCTTAGAATTACTTTTCAGCGTCAGTGCTGGTCTAAAAGATGCAGCACTGGGTTCTCTCCTGATAAAAGGTGAGTAAATCAGAATTCGTACTTCGGCTGATTTTAGAGGAATATTTGTAAGTTTCAAAAATGGACACTTAGAAACTTTTCTGGTGAAAACCACACAATGGAATCCTATGGAAGGAAATACAAGTTACTGGAAAGTACGCTTAGAATTACTTTTCAGGGTCAGTGCTGGACTAAAAGATGCAGCACTGGGTTCTCTCCTGATAACAGGTGAGTTAATCGGAATTCGTAGTTCGGCTGATTTTAGAGGAATATTTATACGTTTTAAAAATGGGCACTTAGAAACTTTTCTGGTGAAAATCACATAATGGATTCCTATGGAAGGAAATACAAGTTACTGGAAAGTACGCTTAGAATTACTTTTCAGGGTCAGTGCTGGACTAAAAGATGCAGCACTGGGTTCTCTCCTGATAACAGGTGAGTAAATCGGAATTCGTAGTTCGGCTGATCTTAGATGAATATTTGTACATTTCAAAAATGGACACAGAAACTTTTCTGGTGAAAACCACACAATGGATTCCTATGGAAAGAAATACAAGTTACTGGTAAGTACGCCTAGAATTACTGCTCAGGGTCAGTGCTGGGCTGAAAGATGCAGCACTGGGTTCTCTCCTGATAACAGGTGAGTAAATCGGAATTCGTAGTTCGGCTGATTTTAGAGGAATATTTGTACGTTTCAAAATTGCACACTTATCTGGTGAAAACCACACAAAGGATTCCTATGGAATGAAATACAAGTTACTGGTAAGTACGCTTAAAATTACTTTTCAGAGTCAGTGCTGGTCTAAAAGATGCAGCACTGGGTTCTCTCCTGATAACAGGTGAGTAAATCGGAATTCGTAGTTCAGCTGATTTTAGAGGAATATTTGTACCTTTCAAAATTGGACACTTAGAAACTTATCTGGTGAAAACCACACAAAGGATTCCTATGGAATGAAATACAAGTTACTGGTAAGTACGCTTAAAATTACTTTTCAGAGTCAGTGCTGGTCTAAAAGATGCAGCACTGGGTTCTCTCCTGATAACAGGTGAGTAAATCGGAATTCGTAGTTCAGCTGATTTTAGAGGAATATTTGTACCTTTCAAAATTGGACACTTAGAAACTTTTCTGGTGAAAACCACACAATGGATTCCTAAGGAAAGAAATACAAGTTACTGGTAAGTACGTCTAGAATTACTGTTCAGGGTCAGTGCTGGGCTGAAAGATGCAGCACTGGGTTCTCTCCTGATAACAGGTGAGTAAATCGGAATTCGTAGTTCGGCTGATTTTAGAGGAATATTTGTACGTTTCAAAATTGCACACTTATCTGGTGAAAACCACACAAAGGATTCCTATGGAATGAAATACAAGTTACTGGTAAGTACGCTTAGAATTACTTTTCAGAGTCAGTGCTGGTCTAAAAGATGCAGCACTGGGTTCTCTCCTGATAACAGGTGAGTAAATCGGAATTCGTAGTTCAGATGATTTTAGAGGAATATTTGTACCTTTCAAAATTGGACACTTAGAAACTTTTCTGGTGAAAACCACACAATGGATTCCTATGGAAGGAAATACAAGTTACTGGTAAATACGCTTAGAATTACTTTTCAGGGTCAGTACTGGGCAGAAAGATGTAGCAGTGGGTTCTCTCCTGATAACAGGTGAGTAAATCGGAATTCGCTGTTCGGCTGATTTTAGAGGAATATTTGTACGTTTCAAAAATGGAAACTTAGAAACTTTTCTGGTGAAAACCACACAATGGATTCCTATGGAAGGAAATACAAGTTACTGGTAAGTACGCTTAGAATTACTTTTCAGCGTCAGTGCTGGTCTAAAAGATGCAGCACTGGGTTCTCTCCTGATAAAAGGTGAGTAAATCAGAATTCGTAGTCCGGCTGATTTATAGGAATATTTGTACGTATAAAAATTGGACACTAAGAAACTTTTCTGGTGAAAACCACACAATGGATTCCGATGCAAGGAAATACAAGTTACTGGTAAGTACGCTTAGAAAATACTTTTCAGGGACAGTGCTGGACTAAAAGATGCAGCACTGGGTTCTCTCCTGATAACAGGTGAGTAAATCGGAATTCGTAGTTCAGCTCATTTTAGAGGAATATTTGTACGTTTCAAAAATGGACACTTAGAAACTTTTCTGCTCAAAACCACACAATGGATTCCTATGGAATGAAATACAAGTTACTGGTAAGTACACTTAGAATTACTTTTCAGGGTCAGTGTTGGACTAAAAGATGGAGCACTGGGTTCTCTCCTGATAACAGTTGAGTAAATCAGAATTCGTACCTCGGCTGATTTTAGAGGAATATTTGTAAGTTTCAAAAATGGACACAGAAACTTTTCTGGTGAAAACCACACAATGGATTCCTATGGAAGGAAATACAAGTTACTGGTAAGTACGCTTAGAATTACTTTTCAGGGTCAGTGCTGGGATTAAAGATGCAGCACTGGGTTTTCTCCTGATCACAGGTGAGTAAATCGGAATTAGTAGTTCGGCTGATTTTAGAGGAATATTTGTACGTTTCAAAATTGGACACTTATCTGCTGAAAACCACACAAAGGATTCCTATGGAAGGAAATATAAGTTACTGGTAAGTACGCTTAGAACTACTTCTGAGAGTCAGTGCTGTTCTAAAAGATGCAGCACTGGGTTCTCTCCTGATAACAGGTGAGTAAATCGGAATTCGTACTTCGGCTGATTTTAGAGGAATATTTGTACGTTTCAAAAACTGGACACTTAGAAACTTTTCTGGTGAAAACCACACAATGGATTCCTATGGAAGGAAATACAAGTTACTGGTAAGTTCGCTTAGAATTACTTTTCAGAGTCACTGCTGATCTAAACCATGCAGCACTGGGTTCTCTCCTGATAACAGGTGAGTAAATCAGAATTCGTACTTCGGCTGATTTTAGAGGAACATTTGTAAGTTTCAAAAATGGACACTTAGAAACTTTTCTGGTGAAAACCACACAATAGATTCCTATGGAAGGAAATACAAGTTACTGGTAAGTACGCTTAGAATTACTTTTTAGGGTCAGTGCTGGACTAAAAGATGCAGCACTGGGTTCTCGCCTGATAACAGGTGAGTAAATCGGAATTTGTAGTTCGGCTGATTTTAAAGGAATATTTGTACGTTTCAAAAATGGACACTTACAAACTTTTCTGGTGAAAACCACACAATGGATTCCTATGAAAGGAAATACAAGTTACTGGAAAGTACGCTTAGAATTACTTTTCAGCGTCAGTGCTGGTCTAAAAGATGCAGCACTGGGTTCTCTCCTGATAAAAGGTGAGTAAATCAGAATTCGTACTTTGGCTGATTTCAGAGGAATATTTGTAAGTTTCAAAAATGGACAATTAGAAACTTTTCTGGTGAAAACCACACAATGGATTCCTATGGAAGGAAATACAAGTTACTGGAAAGTACGCTTAGAATTACTTTTCAGGGTCAGTGCTGGACTAAAAGATGCAGCACTGGGTTCTCTCCTGATAACAGGTGAGTAAATCAGAATTCGTAGTTCAGCTGATTTTAGAGGAATAATTGTACGTTTCAAAAATGGACACAGAAACTTTTCTGGTGAAAACCACACAATGGATTCCTATGGAAGGAAATACAAGTTACTGGTAAGTACGCTTAGAATTACTTTTCAGGGTCAGTGCTGGGCTAAAAGATGCAGCACTGGGTTCTCTCCTGATAACAGGTGAGTAAATCGGAATTCGTAGTTCGGCTGATTTTAGAGGAATAATTGTACATTTCAAAAATGGACACAGAAACTTTTCTGGTGAAAACCACACAATGGATTCCTATGAAAGGAAATACAAGTTACTGGTAAGTACCCTTAGAAAATACTTTTCAGGGACAGTGCTGGACTAAAAGATGCAGCACTGGGTTCTCTCCTGATAACAGGTGATTAAATCAGAATTCGTACTTTGGCTGATTTTAGAGGAATATTTGTATGTTTCAAAAATGGACACAAAAACTTTTCTGGTGAAAACCACACAATGGATTCCTATGGAAGGAAATACAAGTTACTGGTAAGTACGCTTAGAATTACTTTTTAGGGTCAGTGCTGGACTAAAAGATGCAGTACTGGGTTCTCGCCTGATAACAGGTGAGTAAATCGGTATTTGTAGTTCGGCTGATTTTAAAGGAATATTTGTACGTTTCAAAAATGGACACTTACAAACTTTTCTGGTGAAAACCACACAATGGATTCCTATGAAAGGAAATACAAGTTACTGGTAAGTATGCTTAGAATTACTTTTCAGGGTCAGTGCTGGGCAAAAAGATGCAGCACTGGGTTCTCTCCTGATAACAGGTGAGTAAATCGGAATTCGTAGTTTGGCTGATTTTAGAGGAATATTTGTACGTTTTAAAAATGGGCACTTAGAAACTTTTCTGGTGAAAACCACATAATGGATTCCTATGGAAGGAAATACAAGTTACTGGAAAGTACGCTTAGAATTACTTTTCAGCGTCAGTGCTGGTCTAAAAGATGCAGCACTGGGTTCTCTCCTGATAAAAGGTGAGTAAATCAGAATTCGTACTTTGGCTGATTTTAGAGGAATATTTGTAAGTTTCAAAAATGGACAATTAGAAACTTTTCTGGTGAAAACCACACAATGGATTCCTATGGAAGGAAATACAAGTTACTGGAAAGTACGCTTAGAATTACTTTTCAGGGTACGTGCTGGGCTAAAAGATGCAGCACTGGGTTCTCTCCTGATAACAGGTGAGTAAATCGGAATTCGTAGTTCGGCTGATTTTAGAGGAATATTTGTACGTTTTAAAAATGGGCACTTAGAATCTTTTCTGGCGAAAACCACACAATGGATTCCTATGGAAGGAAATACAAGTTACTGGTAAGTTCGCTTAGAATTACTTTTCAGAGTCACTGCTGATCTAAACCATGCAGCACTGGGTTCTCTCCTGATAACAGGTGAGTAAATCAGAATTCGTACTTCGGCTGATTTTAGAGGAATATTTGTAAGTTTCAAAAATGGACACTTAGAAACTTTTCTGGTGAAAACCACACAATAGATTCCTATGGAAGGAAATACAAGTTACTGGTAAGTATGCTTAGAATTACTTTTTAGGGTCAGTGCTGGACTAAAAGATGCAGCACTGGGTTCTCGCCTGATAACAGGTGAGTAAATCGGAATTTGTAGTTCGGCTGATTTTAAAGGAATATTTGTACGTTTCAAAAATGGACACTTACAAACTTTTCTGGTGAAAACCACACAATGGATTCCTATGAAAGGAAATACAAGTTACTGGTAAGTACGCTTAGAATTACTTTTCAGGGTCAGTGCTGGGCTAAAAGATGCAGCACTGGGTTCTCTCCTGATAACAGGTGAGTAAATCGGAATTCGTAGTTTGGCTGATTTTAGAGGAATATTTGTACGTTTTAAAAATGGGCACTTAGAAACTTTTCTGGTGAAAACCACATAATGGATTCCTATGGAAGGAAATACAAGTTACTGGAAAGTACGCTTAGAATTACTTTTCAGCGTCAGTGCTGGTCTAAAAGATGCAGCACTGGGTTCTCTGCTGATAAAAGGTGAGTAAATCAGAATTCGTACTTTGGCTGATTTTAGAGGAATATTTGTAAGTTTCAAAAATGGACAATTAGAAACTTTTCTGGTGAAAACCACACAATGGATTCCTATGGAAGGAAATACAAGTTACTGGAAAGTACGCTTAGAATTACTTTTCAGGGTCAGTGCTGGACTAAAAGATGCAGCACTGGGTTCTCTCCTGATCACAGGTGAGTAAATCAGAATTCGTAGTTCAGCTGATTTTAGAGGAATAATTGTACGTTTCAAAAATGGACACAGAAACTTTTCTGGTGAAAACCACACAATGGATTCCTATGGAAGGAAATACAAGTTACTGGTAAGTACGCTTAGAATTACTTTTCAGGGTCAGTGCTGGACTAAAAGATGCAGCACTGGGTTCTCTCCTGATAACAGGTGAGTAAATCAGAATTCGTAGTTCAACTGATTTTAGAGGAATAATTGTACATTTCAAAAATGGACACAGAAACTTTTCTGGTGAAAACCACACAATGGATTCCTATGAAAGGAAATACAAGTTACTGGTAAGTACCCTTAGAAAATACTTTTCAGGGACAGTGCTGGACTAAAAGATGCAGCACTGGGTTCTCTCCTGATAACAGGTGATTAAATCAGAATTCGTACTTTGGCTGATTTTAGAGGAATATTTGTATGTTTCAAAAATGGACACAGAAACTTTTCTGGTGAAAACCACACAATGGATTCCTATGGAAGGAAATACAAGTTACTGGTAAGTACGCTTAGAATTACTTTTCAGAGTCAGTGCTGGTCTAAAAGATGCAGCACTGGGATCTCTCCTGATAACAGGTGAGTAAATCGGAATTTGTAGTTCGGCTGATATTAAAGGAATATTTGTGTGTTTCAAAAATGGACACAGAAACTTTTCTGGTGAAAACCACACAATGGATTCCTATGAAAAGAAATACAAGTTACTGGTAAGTACGCTTAAAATTACTTTTCAGGGTCAGTGCTGGGCTGAAAGATGCAGCACTGGGTTCTCTCCTGATAACAGGTGAGTGAATCGGAATTCGTAGTTCGGCTGATTTTAGAGGAATATTTGTACATTTCAAAATTGGACACTTATCTGGTGAAAACCACACAAAGGATTCCAATGGAAGGAAATACAAGTTACTGGTAAGTACGCTTAGAATTACTTTTCAGAGTCAGTGCTGGTCTAAACCATGCAGCACTGGGTTCTCTCCTGATAACAAGTGAGTAAATCGGAATTTGTAGTTCGGCTGATTTTATAGGAATATTTGTACGTTTCAAAAATGGACACTTAGAAACTTTTCTGGTGAAAACCACACAATGGATTCCTATGGAAGGAAATACAAGTTACTGGTAAGTACACTTAGAATTACTTTTCAGAGTCAGTGCTGGTCTAAACCATGCAGCACTGGGTTCTCTCCTGATAACAAGTGAGTAAATCGGAATTTGTAGTTCGGCTGATTTTATAGGAATATTTGTACGTTTCAAAAATGGACACTTAAAAACTTTTCTGGTGAAAACCACACAATGGATTCCTATGGAAGGAAATACAAGTTACTGATAAGTACGCTTGTACGCTTAGAATTACTTTTCAGCGTCAGTGCTGGTCTAAAAGATGCAGCACTGGGTTCTCTCCTGATAACAGGTGAGTAAATCAGAATTCGTACTTCGGCTGATTTTAGAGGAATATTTGTAAGTTTCAAAAATGGACACTTAGAAACTTTTCTGGTGAAAACCACACAATAGATTCCTATGGAAGGAAATACAAGTTACTGGTAAGTACGCTTAGAATTACTTTTTAGGGTCAGTGCTGGACTAAAAGATGCAGCACTGGGTTCTCGCCTGATAACAGGTGAGTAAATTGGAATTTGTAGTTCGGCTGATTTTAAAGGAATATTTGTACGTTTCAAAAATGGACACTTACAAACTTTTCTGGTGAAAACCACACAATGGATTCCTATGAAAGGAAATACAAGTTACTGGTAAGTACGCTTAGAATTACTTTTCAGGGTCAGTGCTGGGCTAAAAGATGCAGCACTGGGTTCTCTCCTGATAACAGGTGAGTAAATCGGAATTCGTAGTTTGGCTGATTTTAGAGGAATATTTGTATGTTTTAAAAATGGGCACTTAGAAACTTTTCTGGTGAAAACCACATAATGGATTCCTATGGAAGGAAATACAAGTTACTGGAAAGTACGCTTAGAATTACTTTTCAGCGTCAGTGCTGGTCTAAAAGATGCAGCACTGGGTTCTCTCCTGATAAAAGGTGAGTAAATCAGAATTCGTACTTTGGCTGATTTTAGAGGAATATTTGTAAGTTTCAAAAATGGACAATTAGAAACTTTTCTGGTGAAAACCACACAATGGATTCCTATGGAAGGAAATACAAGTTACTGGAAAGTACGCTTAGAATTACTTTTCAGGGTCAGTGCTGGATTAAAGATGCAGCACTGGGTTCTCTCCTGATAACAGGTGAGTAAATCAGAATTCGTAGTTCAGCTGATTTTAGAGGAATAATTGTACGTTTCAAAAATGGACACAGAAACTTTTCTGGTGAAAACCACACAATGGATTCCTATGGAAGGAAATACAAGTTACTGGTAAGTACGCTTAGAATTACTTTTCAGGGTCAGTGCTGGGCTAAAAGATGCAGCACTGGGTTCTCTCCTGATAACAGGTGAGTAAATCGGAATTCGTAGTTCGGCTGATTTTAGAGGAATATTTGTACGTTTTAAAAATGGGCACTTAGAATCTTTTCTGGCGAAAACCACACAATGGATTCCTATGGAATGAAATACAAGTTAATGGTAAGTACCCTTAGAAAATACTTTTCAGGGACAGTGCTGGACTAAAAGATGCAGCACTGGGTTCTCTCCTGATAACAGGTGATTAAATCAGAATTCGTACTTTGGCTGACTTTAGAGGAATATTTGTATGTTTCAAAAATGGACAGAAACTGTTCTGGTGAAAACCACACAATGGATTCCTATGGAAGGAAATACAAGTTACTGGTAAGTACGCTTAGAATTACTTTTCAGAGTCAGTGCTGGTCTAAAAGATGCAGCACTGGGATCTCTCCTGATAACAAGTGAGTAAATCGGAATTTGTAGTTCGGCTGATATTAAAGGAATATTTGTGTGTTTCAAAAATGGACACAGAAACTTTTCTGGTGAAAACCACACAATGGATTCCTATGGAAAGAAATACAAGTTACTGGTAAGTACGCTTAAAATTACTTTTCAGGGTCAGTGCTGGGCTGAGAGATGCAGCACTGGGTTCTCTCCTGATAACAGGTGAGTAAATCGGAATTCGTAGTTCGGCTGATTTTAGAGGAATATTTGTACATTTCAAAATTGGACACTTATCTGGTGAAAACCACACAAAGGATTCCAATGGAAGGAAATACAAGTTACTGGTAAGTACGCTTAGAATTACTTTTCAGAGTCAGTGCTGGTCTAAACCATGCAGCACTGGGTTCTCTCCTGATAACAAGTGAGTAAATCGGAATTTGTAGTTCGGCTGATTTTATAGGAATATTTGTACGTTTCAAAAATGGACACTTAAAAACTTTTCTGGTGAAAACCACACAATAGATTCCTATGGAAGGAAATACAAGTTACTGATAAGTACGCTTGTACGCTTAGAATTACTTTTCAGCGTCAGTGCTGGTCTAAAAGATGCAGCACTGGGTTCTCTCCTGATAAAAGGTGAGTAAATCAGAATTCGTACTTCGGCTGATTTTAGAGGAATATTTGTAAGTTTCAAAAATGGACACTTAGAAACTTTTCTGATGAAAACCACACAATGGATTCCTATGGAAGGAAATACAAGTTACTGGAAAGTACGCTTAGAATTACTTTTCAGGGTCAGTGCTGGACTAAAAGATGCAGCACTGGGTTCTCTCCTGATAACAGGTGAGTTAATCGGAATTCGTAGTTCGGCTGATTTTAGAGGAATATTTGTACATTTCAAAAATGGACACAGAAACTTTTCTGGTGAAAACCACACAATGGATTCCTATGGAAGGAAATACAAGTTACTGGTAAGTACGCTTAGAATTACTTTTCAGGGTCAGTGCTGGGCTAAAAGATGCAGCACTGGGTTCTCTCCTGATAACAGGTGAGTAAATCGGAATTTGTAGTTCGGCTGATTTTAGAGGAATATTTGTACGTTTTAAAAATGGGCACTTAGAAACTTTTCTGGTGAAAATCACATAATGGATTCCTATGGAAGGAAATACAAGTTACTGGAAAGTACGCTTAGAATTACTTTTCAGGGTCAGTGCTGGACTAAAAGATGCAGCACTGGGTTCTCTCCTGATAACAGGTGAGTAAATCGGAATTCGTAGTTCGGCTGATCTTAGATGAATATTTGTACATTTCAAAAATGGACACAGAAACTTTTCTGGTGAAAACTACACAATGGATTCCTATGGAAAGAAATACAAGTTACTGGTAAGCACGCCTAGAACTACTGTTCAGGGTCAGTGCTGGGCTGAAAGATGCAGCACTGGGTTCTCTCCTGATAACAGGTGAGTAAATCGGAATTCGTAGTTCGGCTGATTTTAGAGGAATATTTGTACGTTTCAAAATTGCACACTTATCTGGTGAAAACCACACAAAGGATTCCTATGGAATGAAATACAAGTTACTGGTAAGTACGCTTAGAATTACTTTTCAGAGTCAGTGCTGGTCTAAAAGATGCAGCACTGGGTTCTCTCCTGATAACAGGTGAGTAAATCGGAATTCGTAGTTCGGCTGATTTTAGAGGAATATTTGTACCTTTCAAAATTGGACACTTAGAAACTTTTCTGTTGAAAACCACACAATGGATTCCTATGGAAGGAAATACAAGTTACTGGTAAATACGCTTAGAATTACTTTTCAGGGTCAGTGTTGGACTAAAAGATGGAGCACTGGGTTCTCTCCTGATAACAGTTGAGTAAATCAGAATTCGTACCTCGGCTGATTTTAGAGGAATATTTGTAAGTTTCAAAAATGGACACAGAAACTTTTCTGGTGAAAACCACACAATGGATTCCTATGGAAGGAAATACAAGTTACTGGTAAGTACGCTTAGAATTACTTTTCAGGGTCAGTGCTGGGATTAAAGATGCAGCACTGGGTTCTCTCCTGATCACAGGTGAGTAAATCGGAATTAGTAGTTCGGCTGATTTTAGAGGAATATTTGTACGTTTCAAAATTGGACACCTATCTGCTGAAAACCACACAAAGGATTCCTATGGAAGGAAATATAAGTTACTGGTAAGTACGCTTAGAACTACTTCTAAGAGTCAGTGCTGTTCTAAAAGATGCAGCACTGGGTTCTCTCCTGATAACAGGTGAGTAAATCGGAATTCGTAGTTCGGCTGATTTTAGAGGAATATTTGTACGTTTCAAAAACTGGACACTTAGAAACTTTTCTGGTGAAAACCACACAATGGATTCCTATGGAAGGAAATACAAGTTACTGGTAAGTTCGCTTAGAATTACTTTTCAGAGTCACTGCTGATCTAAACCATGCAGCACTGGGTTCTCTCCTGATAACAGGTGAGTAAATCAGAATTCGTACTTCGGCTGATTTTAGAGGAATATTTGTAAGTTTCAAAAATGGACACTTAGAAACTTTTCTGGTGAAAACCACACAATAGATTCCTATGGAAGGAAATACAAGTTACTGGTAAGTACGCTTAGAATTACTTTTTAGGGTCAGTGCTGGGCTAAAAGATGCATCACTGGTTTCTCTCCTGATAACAGGTGAGTAAATCGGAATTCATAGTTTGGCTGATTTTAGAGGAATATTTGTACGTTTTAAAAATGGGCACTTAGAAACTTTTCTGGTGAAAACCACATAATGGATTCCTATGGAAGGAAATACAAGTTACTGGAAAGTACGTTTCGAATTACTTTTCAGCGTCAGTGCTGGTCTAAAAGATGCAGCACTGGGTTCTCTCCTGATAAAAGGTGAGTAAATCAGAATTCGTACTTTGGCTGATTTCAGAGGAATATTTGTAAGTTTCAAAAATGGACAATTAGAAACTTTTCTGGTGAAAACCACACAATGGATTCCTATGGAAGGAAATACAAGTTACTGGAAAGTACGCTTAGAATTACTTTTCAGGGTCAGTGCTGGACTAAAAGATGCAGCACTGGGTTCTCTCCTGATAACAGGTGAGTAAATCAGAATTCGTAGTTCAGCTGATTTTAGAGGAATAATTGTACGTTTCAAAAATGGACACAGAAACTTTTCTGGTGAAAACCACACAATGGATTCCTATGGAAGGAAATACAAGTTACTGGTAAGTACGCTTAGAATTACTTTTCAGCGTCAGTGCTGGTCTAAAAGATGCAGCACTGGGTTCTCTCCTGATAAAAGGTGAGTAAATCAGAATTCGTACTTTGGCTGATTTCAGAGGAATATTTGTAAGTTTCAAAAATGGACAATTAGAAACTTTTCTGGTGAAAACCACACAATGGATTCCTATGGAAGGAAATACAAGTTACTGGAAAGTACGCTTAGAATTACTTTTCAGGGTCAGTGCTGGACTAAAAGATGCAGCACTGGGTTCTCTCCTGATAACAGGTGAGTAAATCAGAATTCGTAGTTCAGCTGATTTTAGAGGAATAATTGTACGTTTCAAAAATGGACACAGAAACTTTTCTGGTGAAAACCACACAATGGATTCCTATGGAAGGAAATACAAGTTACTGGTAAGTACGCTTAGAATTACTTTTCAGGGTCAGTGCTGGGCTAAAAGATGCAGCACTGGGTTCTCTCCTGATAACAGGTGAGTAAATCGGAATTCGTAGTTCGGCTGATTTTAGAGGAATAATTGTACATTTCAAAAATGGACACAGAAACTTTTCTGGTGAAAACCACACAATGGATTCCTATGAAAGGAAATACAAGTTACTGGTAAGTACCCTTAGAAAATACTTTTCAGGGACAGTGCTGGACTAAAAGATGCAGCACTGGGTTCTCTCCTGATAACAGGTGATTAAATCAGAATTCGTACTTTGGCTGATTTTAGAGGAATATTTGTATGTTTCAAAAATGGACACAAAAACTTTTCTGGTGAAAACCACACAATGGATTCCTATGGAAGGAAATACAAGTTACTGGTAAGTACGCTTAGAATTACTTTTTAGGGTCAGTGCTGGACTAAAAGATGCAGTACTGGGTTCTCGCCTGATAACAGGTGAGTAAATCGGTATTTGTAGTTCGGCTGATTTTAAAGGAATATTTGTACGTTTCAAAAATGGACACTTACAAACTTTTCTGGTGAAAACCACACAATGGATTCCTATGAAAGGAAATACAAGTTACTGGTAAGTATGCTTAGAATTACTTTTCAGGGTCAGTGCTGGGCAAAAAGATGCAGCACTGGGTTCTCTCCTGATAACAGGTGAGTAAATCGGAATTCGTAGTTTGGCTGATTTTAGAGGAATATTTGTACGTTTTAAAAATGGGCACTTAGAAACTTTTCTGGTGAAAACCACATAATGGATTCCTATGGAAGGAAATACAAGTTACTGGAAAGTACGCTTAGAATTACTTTTCAGCGTCAGTGCTGGTCTAAAAGATGCAGCACTGGGTTCTCTCCTGATAAAAGGTGAGTAAATCAGAATTCGTACTTTGGCTGATTTTAGAGGAATATTTGTAAGTTTCAAAAATGGACAATTAGAAACTTTTCTGGTGAAAACCACACAATGGATTCCTATGGAAGGAAATACAAGTTACTGGAAAGTACGCTTAGAATTACTTTTCAGGGTACGTGCTGGGCTAAAAGATGCAGCACTGGGTTCTCTCCTGATAACAGGTGAGTAAATCGGAATTCGTAGTTCGGCTGATTTTAGAGGAATATTTGTACGTTTTAAAAATGGGCACTTAGAATCTTTTCTGGCGAAAACCACACAATGGATTCCTATGGAAGGAAATACAAGTTACTGGTAAGTTCGCTTAGAATTACTTTTCAGAGTCACTGCTGATCTAAACCATGCAGCACTGGGTTCTCTCCTGATAACAGGTGAGTAAATCAGAATTCGTACTTCGGCTGATTTTAGAGGAATATTTGTAAGTTTCAAAAATGGACACTTAGAAACTTTTCTGGTGAAAACCACACAATAGATTCCTATGGAAGGAAATACAAGTTACTGGTAAGTATGCTTAGAATTACTTTTTAGGGTCAGTGCTGGACTAAAAGATGCAGCACTGGGTTCTCGCCTGATAACAGGTGAGTAAATCGGAATTTGTAGTTCGGCTGATTTTAAAGGAATATTTGTACGTTTCAAAAATGGACACTTACAAACTTTTCTGGTGAAAACCACACAATGGATTCCTATGAAAGGAAATACAAGTTACTGGTAAGTACGCTTAGAATTACTTTTCAGGGTCAGTGCTGGGCTAAAAGATGCAGCACTGGGTTCTCTCCTGATAACAGGTGAGTAAATCGGAATTCGTAGTTTGGCTGATTTTAGAGGAATATTTGTACGTTTTAAAAATGGGCACTTAGAAACTTTTCTGGTGAAAACCACATAATGGATTCCTATGGAAGGAAATACAAGTTACTGGAAAGTACGCTTAGAATTACTTTTCAGCGTCAGTGCTGGTCTAAAAGATGCAGCACTGGGTTCTCTGCTGATAAAAGGTGAGTAAATCAGAATTCGTACTTTGGCTGATTTTAGAGGAATATTTGTAAGTTTCAAAAATGGACAATTAGAAACTTTTCTGGTGAAAACCACACAATGGATTCCTATGGAAGGAAATACAAGTTACTGGAAAGTACGCTTAGAATTACTTTTCAGGGTCAGTGCTGGACTAAAAGATGCAGCACTGGGTTCTCTCCTGATCACAGGTGAGTAAATCAGAATTCGTAGTTCAGCTGATTTTAGAGGAATAATTGTACGTTTCAAAAATGGACACAGAAACTTTTCTGGTGAAAACCACACAATGGATTCCTATGGAAGGAAATACAAGTTACTGGTAAGTACGCTTAGAATTACTTTTCAGGGTCAGTGCTGGACTAAAAGATGCAGCACTGGGTTCTCTCCTGATAACAGGTGAGTAAATCAGAATTCGTAGTTCAGCTGATTTTAGAGGAATAATTGTACATTTCAAAAATGGACACAGAAACTTTTCTGGTGAAAACCACACAATGGATTCCTATGAAAGGAAATACAAGTTACTGGTAAGTACCCTTAGAAAATACTTTTCAGGGACAGTGCTGGACTAAAAGATGCAGCACTGGGTTCTCTCCTGATAACAGGTGATTAAATCAGAATTCGTACTTTGGCTGATTTTAGAGGAATATTTGTATGTTTCAAAAATGGACACAGAAACTTTTCTGGTGAAAACCACACAATGGATTCCTATGGAAGGAAATACAAGTTACTGGTAAGTACGCTTAGAATTACTTTTCAGAGTCAGTGCTGGTCTAAAAGATGCAGCACTGGGATCTCTCCTGATAACAGGTGAGTAAATCGGAATTTGTAGTTCGGCTGATATTAAAGGAATATTTGTGTGTTTCAAAAATGGACACAGAAACTTTTCTGGTGAAAACCACACAATGGATTCCTATGAAAAGAAATACAAGTTACTGGTAAGTACGCTTAAAATTACTTTTCAGGGTCAGTGCTGGGCTGAAAGATGCAGCACTGGGTTCTCTCCTGATAACAGGTGAGTGAATCGGAATTCGTAGTTCGGCTGATTTTAGAGGAATATTTGTACATTTCAAAATTGGACACTTATCTGGTGAAAACCACACAAAGGATTCCAATGGAAGGAAATACAAGTTACTGGTAAGTACGCTTAGAATTACTTTTCAGAGTCAGTGCTGGTCTAAACCATGCAGCACTGGGTTCTCTCCTGATAACAAGTGAGTAAATCGGAATTTGTAGTTCGGCTGATTTTATAGGAATATTTGTACGTTTCAAAAATGGACACTTAGAAACTTTTCTGGTGAAAACCACACAATGGATTCCTATGGAAGGAAATACAAGTTACTGGTAAGTACACTTAGAATTACTTTTCAGAGTCAGTGCTGGTCTAAACCATGCAGCACTGGGTTCTCTCCTGATAACAAGTGAGTAAATCGGAATTTGTAGTTCGGCTGATTTTATAGGAATATTTGTACGTTTCAAAAATGGACACTTAAAAACTTTTCTGGTGAAAACCACACAATGGATTCCTATGGAAGGAAATACAAGTTACTGATAAGTACGCTTGTACGCTTAGAATTACTTTTCAGCGTCAGTGCTGGTCTAAAAGATGCAGCACTGGGTTCTCTCCTGATAACAGGTGAGTAAATCAGAATTCGTACTTCGGCTGATTTTAGAGGAATATTTGTAAGTTTCAAAAATGGACACTTAGAAACTTTTCTGGTGAAAACCACACAATAGATTCCTATGGAAGGAAATACAAGTTACTGGTAAGTACGCTTAGAATTACTTTTTAGGGTCAGTGCTGGACTAAAAGATGCAGCACTGGGTTCTCGCCTGATAACAGGTGAGTAAATTGGAATTTGTAGTTCGGCTGATTTTAAAGGAATATTTGTACGTTTCAAAAATGGACACTTACAAACTTTTCTGGTGAAAACCACACAATGGATTCCTATGAAAGGAAATACAAGTTACTGGTAAGTACGCTTAGAATTACTTTTCAGGGTCAGTGCTGGGCTAAAAGATGCAGCACTGGGTTCTCTCCTGATAACAGGTGAGTAAATCGGAATTCGTAGTTTGGCTGATTTTAGAGGAATATTTGTATGTTTTAAAAATGGGCACTTAGAAACTTTTCTGGTGAAAACCACATAATGGATTCCTATGGAAGGAAATACAAGTTACTGGAAAGTACGCTTAGAATTACTTTTCAGCGTCAGTGCTGGTCTAAAAGATGCAGCACTGGGTTCTCTCCTGATAAAAGGTGAGTAAATCAGAATTCGTACTTTGGCTGATTTTAGAGGAATATTTGTAAGTTTCAAAAATGGACAATTAGAAACTTTTCTGGTGAAAACCACACAATGGATTCCTATGGAAGGAAATACAAGTTACTGGAAAGTACGCTTAGAATTACTTTTCAGGGTCAGTGCTGGATTAAAGATGCAGCACTGGGTTCTCTCCTGATAACAGGTGAGTAAATCAGAATTCGTAGTTCAGCTGATTTTAGAGGAATAATTGTACGTTTCAAAAATGGACACAGAAACTTTTCTGGTGAAAACCACACAATGGATTCCTATGGAAGGAAATACAAGTTACTGGTAAGTACGCTTAGAATTACTTTTCAGGGTCAGTGCTGGGCTAAAAGATGCAGCACTGGGTTCTCTCCTGATAACAGGTGAGTAAATCGGAATTCGTAGTTCGGCTGATTTTAGAGGAATATTTGTACGTTTTAAAAATGGGCACTTAGAATCTTTTCTGGCGAAAACCACACAATGGATTCCTATGGAATGAAATACAAGTTAATGGTAAGTACCCTTAGAAAATACTTTTCAGGGACAGTGCTGGACTAAAAGATGCAGCACTGGGTTCTCTCCTGATAACAGGTGATTAAATCAGAATTCGTACTTTGGCTGACTTTAGAGGAATATTTGTATGTTTCAAAAATGGACAGAAACTGTTCTGGTGAAAACCACACAATGGATTCCTATGGAAGGAAATACAAGTTACTGGTAAGTACGCTTAGAATTACTTTTCAGAGTCAGTGCTGGTCTAAAAGATGCAGCACTGGGATCTCTCCTGATAACAAGTGAGTAAATCGGAATTTGTAGTTCGGCTGATATTAAAGGAATATTTGTGTGTTTCAAAAATGGACACAGAAACTTTTCTGGTGAAAACCACACAATGGATTCCTATGGAAAGAAATACAAGTTACTGGTAAGTACGCTTAAAATTACTTTTCAGGGTCAGTGCTGGGCTGAGAGATGCAGCACTGGGTTCTCTCCTGATAACAGGTGAGTAAATCGGAATTCGTAGTTCGGCTGATTTTAGAGGAATATTTGTACATTTCAAAATTGGACACTTATCTGGTGAAAACCACACAAAGGATTCCAATGGAAGGAAATACAAGTTACTGGTAAGTACGCTTAGAATTACTTTTCAGAGTCAGTGCTGGTCTAAACCATGCAGCACTGGGTTCTCTCCTGATAACAAGTGAGTAAATCGGAATTTGTAGTTCGGCTGATTTTATAGGAATATTTGTACGTTTCAAAAATGGACACTTAAAAACTTTTCTGGTGAAAACCACACAATAGATTCCTATGGAAGGAAATACAAGTTACTGATAAGTACGCTTGTACGCTTAGAATTACTTTTCAGCGTCAGTGCTGGTCTAAAAGATGCAGCACTGGGTTCTCTCCTGATAAAAGGTGAGTAAATCAGAATTCGTACTTCGGCTGATTTTAGAGGAATATTTGTAAGTTTCAAAAATGGACACTTAGAAACTTTTCTGATGAAAACCACACAATGGATTCCTATGGAAGGAAATACAAGTTACTGGAAAGTACGCTTAGAATTACTTTTCAGGGTCAGTGCTGGACTAAAAGATGCAGCACTGGGTTCTCTCCTGATAACAGGTGAGTTAATCGGAATTCGTAGTTCGGCTGATTTTAGAGGAATATTTGTACATTTCAAAAATGGACACAGAAACTTTTCTGGTGAAAACCACACAATGGATTCCTATGGAAGGAAATACAAGTTACTGGTAAGTACGCTTAGAATTACTTTTCAGGGTCAGTGCTGGGCTAAAAGATGCAGCACTGGGTTCTCTCCTGATAACAGGTGAGTAAATCGGAATTTGTAGTTCGGCTGATTTTAGAGGAATATTTGTACGTTTTAAAAATGGGCACTTAGAAACTTTTCTGGTGAAAATCACATAATGGATTCCTATGGAAGGAAATACAAGTTACTGGAAAGTACGCTTAGAATTACTTTTCAGGGTCAGTGCTGGACTAAAAGATGCAGCACTGGGTTCTCTCCTGATAACAGGTGAGTAAATCGGAATTCGTAGTTCGGCTGATCTTAGATGAATATTTGTACATTTCAAAAATGGACACAGAAACTTTTCTGGTGAAAACTACACAATGGATTCCTATGGAAAGAAATACAAGTTACTGGTAAGCACGCCTAGAACTACTGTTCAGGGTCAGTGCTGGGCTGAAAGATGCAGCACTGGGTTCTCTCCTGATAACAGGTGAGTAAATCGGAATTCGTAGTTCGGCTGATTTTAGAGGAATATTTGTACGTTTCAAAATTGCACACTTATCTGGTGAAAACCACACAAAGGATTCCTATGGAATGAAATACAAGTTACTGGTAAGTACGCTTAGAATTACTTTTCAGAGTCAGTGCTGGTCTAAAAGATGCAGCACTGGGTTCTCTCCTGATAACAGGTGAGTAAATCGGAATTCGTAGTTCGGCTGATTTTAGAGGAATATTTGTACCTTTCAAAATTGGACACTTAGAAACTTTTCTGTTGAAAACCACACAATGGATTCCTATGGAAGGAAATACAAGTTACTGGTAAATACGCTTAGAATTACTTTTCAGGGTCAGTGTTGGACTAAAAGATGGAGCACTGGGTTCTCTCCTGATAACAGTTGAGTAAATCAGAATTCGTACCTCGGCTGATTTTAGAGGAATATTTGTAAGTTTCAAAAATGGACACAGAAACTTTTCTGGTGAAAACCACACAATGGATTCCTATGGAAGGAAATACAAGTTACTGGTAAGTACGCTTAGAATTACTTTTCAGGGTCAGTGCTGGGATTAAAGATGCAGCACTGGGTTCTCTCCTGATCACAGGTGAGTAAATCGGAATTAGTAGTTCGGCTGATTTTAGAGGAATATTTGTACGTTTCAAAATTGGACACCTATCTGCTGAAAACCACACAAAGGATTCCTATGGAAGGAAATATAAGTTACTGGTAAGTACGCTTAGAACTACTTCTAAGAGTCAGTGCTGTTCTAAAAGATGCAGCACTGGGTTCTCTCCTGATAACAGGTGAGTAAATCGGAATTCGTAGTTCGGCTGATTTTAGAGGAATATTTGTACGTTTCAAAAACTGGACACTTAGAAACTTTTCTGGTGAAAACCACACAATGGATTCCTATGGAAGGAAATACAAGTTACTGGTAAGTTCGCTTAGAATTACTTTTCAGAGTCACTGCTGATCTAAACCATGCAGCACTGGGTTCTCTCCTGATAACAGGTGAGTAAATCAGAATTCGTACTTCGGCTGATTTTAGAGGAATATTTGTAAGTTTCAAAAATGGACACTTAGAAACTTTTCTGGTGAAAACCACACAATAGATTCCTATGGAAGGAAATACAAGTTACTGGTAAGTACGCTTAGAATTACTTTTTAGGGTCAGTGCTGGGCTAAAAGATGCATCACTGGTTTCTCTCCTGATAACAGGTGAGTAAATCGGAATTCATAGTTTGGCTGATTTTAGAGGAATATTTGTACGTTTTAAAAATGGGCACTTAGAAACTTTTCTGGTGAAAACCACATAATGGATTCCTATGGAAGGAAATACAAGTTACTGGAAAGTACGTTTCGAATTACTTTTCAGCGTCAGTGCTGGTCTAAAAGATGCAGCACTGGGTTCTCTCCTGATAAAAGGTGAGTAAATCAGAATTCGTACTTTGGCTGATTTCAGAGGAATATTTGTAAGTTTCAAAAATGGACAATTAGAAACTTTTCTGGTGAAAACCACACAATGGATTCCTATGGAAGGAAATACAAGTTACTGGAAAGTACGCTTAGAATTACTTTTCAGGGTCAGTGCTGGACTAAAAGATGCAGCACTGGGTTCTCTCCTGATAACAGGTGAGTAAATCAGAATTCGTAGTTCAGCTGATTTTAGAGGAATAATTGTACGTTTCAAAAATGGACACAGAAACTTTTCTGGTGAAAACCACACAATGGATTCCTATGGAAGGAAATACAAGTTACTGGTAAGTACGCTTAGAATTACTTTTCAGGGTCAGTGCTGGGCTAAAAGATGCAGCACTGGGTTCTCTCCTGATAACAGGTGAGTAAATCGGAATTCGTAGTTCGGCTGATTTTAGAGGAATATTTGTACATTTTAAAAATGGGCACTTAGAATCTTTTCTGGCGAAAACCACACAATGGATTCCTATGAAAGGAAATACAAGTTACTGGTAAGTACGCTTAGAATTACTTTTCAGGGTCAGTGCTGGGCTAAAAGATGCAGCACTGGGTTCTCTCCTGATAACAGGTGAGTAAATCGGAATTCGTAGTTTGGCTGATTTTAGAGGAATATTTGTACGTTTTAAAAATGGGCACTTAGAAACTTTTCTGGTGAAAACCACATAATGGATTCCTATGGAAGGAAATACAAGTTACTGGAAAGTACGCTTATAATTACTTTTCAGCGTCAGTGCTGGTCTAAAAGATGCAGCACTGGGTTCTCTCCTGATAAAAGGTGAGTAAATCAGAATTCGTACTTCGGCTGATTTTAGAGGAATATTTGTAAGTTTCAAAAATGGACACTTAGAAACTTTTCTGGTGAAAACCACACAATAGATTCCTATGGAAGGAAATACAAGTTACTGGTAAGTACGCTTAGAATTACTTTTTAGGGTCAGTGCTGGACTAAAAGATGCAGCACTGGGTTCTCGCCTGATAACAGGTGAGTAAATCGGAATTTGTAGTTCGGCTGATTTTAAAGGAATATTTGTACGTTTCAAAAATGGACACTCACAAACTTTTCTGGTGAAAACCACACAATGGATTCCTATGAAAGGAAATACAAGTTACTGGTAAGTACGCTTAGAATTACTTTTCAGGGTCAGTGCTGGGCTAAAAGATGCAGCACTGGGTTCTCTCCTGATAACAGGTGAGTAAATCGGAATTCGTAGTTTGGCTGATTTTAGAGGAATATTTGTACGTTTTAAAAATGGGCACTTAGAAACTTTTCTGGTGAAAACCACATAATGGATTCCTATGGAAGGAAATACAAGATACTGGAAAGTACGCTTATAATTACTTTTCAGCGTCAGTGCTGGTCTAAAATATGCAGCACTGGGTTCTCTCCTGATATAAGGTGAGTAAATCAGAATTCGTACTTTGGCTGATTTTAGAGGAATATTTGTAAGTTTCAAAAATGGACAATTAGAAACTTTTCTGGTGAAAACCACACAATGGATTCCTATGGAAGGAAATACAAGTTACTGGAAAGTACGCTTAGAATTACTTTTCAGGGTCAGTGCTGGACTAAAAGATGCAGCACTGGGTTCTCTCCTGATAACAGGTGAGTAAATCAGAATTCGTAGTTCAGCTGATTTTAGAGGAATAATTGTACGTTTCAAAAATGGACACAGAAACTTTTCTGGTGAAAACCACACAATGGATTCCTATGGAAGGAAATACAAGTTACTGGTAAGTACGCTTAGAATTACTTTTCAGAGTCAGTGCTGGTCTAAAAGATGCAGCACTGGGATCTCTCCTGATAACAGGTGAGTAAATCGGAATTTGTAGTTCGGCTGATATTAAAGGAATATTTGTGCGTTTCAAAAATGGACACAGAAACTTTTCTGGTGAAAACCACACAATGGATTCCTATGGAAAGAAATACAAGTTACTGGTAAGTACGCTTAAAATTACTTTTCAGGGTCAGTGCTGGGCTGAAAGATGCAGCACTGGGTTCTCTCCTGATAACAGGTGAGTAAATCGGAATTCGTAGTTCGGCTGATTTTAGAGGAATATTTGTATGTTTCAAAATTGGACACTTATCTGGTGAAAACCACACAATGGATTCCTATGGAAGGAAATACAGGTTACTGGTAAGTACGCTTAGAATTACTTTTCAGAGTCAGTGCTGGTCTAAACCATGCAGCACTGGGTTCTCTCCTGATAACAAGTGAGTAAATCGGAATTTGTAGTTCGGCTGATTTTATAGGAATATTTGTACGTTTCAAAAATGGACACTTAAAAACTTTTCTGGTGAAAACCACACAATGGATTCCTATGGAAGGAAATACAAGTTACTGGTAAGTACGCTTGTACGCTTAGAATTACTTTTCAGCGTCAGTGCTGGTCTAAAAGATGCAGCACTGGGTTCCCTCCTGATGAAAGGTGAGTAAATCAGAATTCATACTTCGGCTGATTTTAGAGGAATATTTGTAAGTTTCAAAAATGGACACTTAGAAACTTTTCTGGTGAAAACCACACAATGGAATCCTATGGAAGGAAATACAAGTTACTGGAAAGTACGCTTAGAATTACTTTTCAGGGTCAGTGCTGGACTAAAAGATGCAGCACTGGATTCTCTCCTGATAACAGGTGAGTTAATCGGAATTCGTAGTTCGGCTGATTTTAGAGGAATATTTGTACATTTCAAAAATGGACACAGAAACTTTTCTGGTGAAAACCACACAATGGATTCCTATGGAAGGAAATACAAGTTACTGGTAAGTACGCTTAGAATTACTTTTCAGGGTCAGTGCTGGGCTAAAAGATGCAGCACTGGGTTCTCTCCTGATAACAGGTGAGTAAATCGGAATTCGTAGTTCGGCTGATTTTAGAGGAATATTTGTACGTTTTAAAAATGGGCACTTAGAATCTTTTCTTGCGAAAACCACACAATGGATTCCTATGGAAAGAAATACAAGTTACTGGTAAGTACCCTTAGAAAATACTTTTCAGGGACAGTGCTGGACTAAAAGATGCAGCACTGGGTTCTCTCCTGATAACAGGTGAGTAAATCAGAATTCGTACTTTGGCTGATTTTAGAGGAAGATTTGTATGTTTCAAAAATGGACACAGAAACTTTTCTGGTGAAACCCACACAATGGATTCCTATGGAAGGAAATACAAGTTACTGGTAAGTACGCTTAGAATTACTTTTCAGAGTCAGTGCTGGTCTAAAAGATGCAGCACTGGGATCTCTCCTGATAACAGGTGAGTAAATCGGAATTTGTAGTTCGGCTGATATTAAAGGAATATTTGTGCGTTTCAAAAATGGACACAGAAACTTTTCTGGTGAAAACCACACAATGGATTCCTATGGAAAGAAATACAAGTTACTGGTAAGTACGCTTAAAATTACTTTTCAGGGTCAGTGCTGGGCTGAAAGATGCAGCACTGGGTTCTCTCCTGATAACAGGTGAGTAAATCGGAATTCGTAGTTCGGCTGATTTTAGAGGAATATTTGTACGTTTCAAAATTGGACACTTATCTGGTGAAAACCACACAAAGGATTCCAATGGAAGGAAATACAAGTTACTGGTAAGTACGCTTAGAATTACTTTTCAGAGTCAGTGCTGGTCTAAACCATGCAGCACTGGGTTCTCTCCTGATAACAAGTGAGTAAATCGGAATTTGTAGTTCGGCTGATTTTATAGGAATATTTGTACGTTTCAAAAATTGACACTTATAAACTTTTCTGGTGAAAACCACACAATGGATTCCTATGGAAGGAAATACAAGTTACTGGTAAGTACGCTTAGAATTACTTTTCAGAGTCAGTGCTGGTGTAAACCATGCAGCACTGGGTTCTCTCCTGATAACAAGTGAGTAAACCGGAATTTGTAGTTCGGCTGATTTTATAGGAATATTTGTACGTTTCAAAAATGGACACTTAAAAACTTTTCTGGTGAAAACCACACAATGGATTCCTATGCAAGGAAATACAAGTTACTGGTAAGTACGCTTGTCCGCTTAGAATTACTTTTCAGCGTCAGTGCTGGTCTAAAAGATGCAGCACTGGGTTCTCTCCTGATAAAAGGTGAGTAAATCAGAATTCGTACTTCGGCTGATTTTAGAGGAATATTTGTAAGTTTCAAAAATGGACACTTAGAAACTTTTCTGGTGAAAACCACACAATGGAATCCTATGGAAGGAAATACAAGTTACTGGAAAGTACGCTTAGAATTACTTTTCAGGGTCAGTGCTGGACTAAAAGATGCAGCACTGGGTTCTCTCCTGATAACAGGTGAGTTAATCGGAATTCGTAGTTCGGCTGATTTTAGAGGAATATTTGTACATTTCAAAAATGGACACAGAAACTTTTCTGGTGAAAACCACACAATGGATTCCTATGGAAGGAAATACAAGTTACTGGTAAGTCCGCTTAGAATTACTTTTCAGGGTCAGTGCTGGGCTAAAAGATGCAGCACTGGGTTCTCTCCTGATAACAGGTGAGTAAATCGGAATTCGTAGTTCGGCTGATTTTAGAGGAATATTTGTACGTTTTAAAAATGGGCACTTAGAAACTTTTCTGGTGAAAATCACATAATGGATTCCTATGGAAGGAAATACAAGTTACTGGAAAGTACGCTTAGAATTACTTTTCAGGGTCAGTGCTGGACTAAAAGATGGAGCACTGGGTTCTCTCCTGATAACAGGTGAGTAAATCGGAATTCGTAGTTCGGCTGATCTTAGATGAATATTTGTACATTTCAAAAATGGACACAGAAACTTTTCTGGTGAAAACCACACAATGGATTCCTATGGAAAGAAATACAAGTTACTGGTAAGTACGCCTAGAATTACTGCTCAGGGTCAGTGCTGGGCTGAAAGATGCAGCACTGGGTTCTCTCCTGATAACAGGTGAGTAAATCGGAATTCGTAGTTCGGCTGATTTTAGAGGAATATTTGTACGTTTCAAAATTGCACACTTATCTGGTGAAAACCACACAAAGGATTCCTATGGAATGAAATACAAGTTACTGGTAAGTACGCTTAAAATTACTTTTCAGAGTCAGTGCTGGTCTAAAAGATGCAGCACTGGGTTCTCTCCTGATAACAGGTGAGTAAATCGGAATTCGTAGTTCAGCTGATTTTAGAGGAATATTTGTACCTTTCAAAATTGGACACTTAGAAACTTATCTGGTGAAAACCACACAAAGGATTCCTATGGAATGAAATACAAGTTACTGGTAAGTACGCTTAAAATTACTTTTCAGAGTCAGTGCTGGTCTAAAAGATGCAGCACTGGGTTCTCTCCTGATAACAGGTGAGTAAATCGGAATTCGTAGTTCAGCTGATTTTAGAGGAATATTTGTACCTTTCAAAATTGGACACTTAGAAACTTTTCTGGTGAAAACCACACAATGGATTCCTAAGGAAAGAAATACAAGTTACTGGTAAGTACGTCTAGAATTACTGTTCAGGGTCAGTGCTGGGCTGAAAGATGCAGCACTGGGTTCTCTCCTGATAACAGGTGAGTAAATCGGAATTCGTAGTTCGGCTGATTTTAGAGGAATATTTGTACGTTTCAAAATTGCACACTTATCTGGTGAAAACCACACAAAGGATTCCTATGGAATGAAATACAAGTTACTGGTAAGTACGCTTAGAATTACTTTTCAGAGTCAGTGCTGGTCTAAAAGATGCAGCACTGGGTTCTCTCCTGATAACAGGTGAGTAAATCGGAATTCGTAGTTCAGATGATTTTAGAGGAATATTTGTACCTTTCAAAATTGGACACTTAGAAACTTTTCTGGTGAAAACCACACAATGGATTCCTATGGAAGGAAATACAAGTTACTGGTAAATACGCTTAGAATTACTTTTCAGGGTCAGTACTGGGCAGAAAGATGTAGCAGTGGGTTCTCTCCTGATAACAGGTGAGTAAATCGGAATTCGCTGTTCTGCTGATTTTAGAGGAATATTTGTACGTTTCAAAAATGGACACTTAGAAACTTTTCTGGTGAAAACCACACAATGGATTCCTATGGAAGGAAATACAAGTTACTGGTAAGTACGCTTAGAATTACTTTTCAGCGTCAGTGCTGGTCTAAAAGATGCAGCACTGGGTTCTCTCCTGATAAAAGGTGAGTAAATCAGAATTCGTAGTCCGGCTGATTTATAGGAATATTTGTACGTATAAAAATTGGACACTAAGAAACTTTTCTGGTGAAAACCACACAATGGATTCCGATGCAAGGAAATACAAGTTACTGGTAAGTACGCTTAGAAAATACTTTTCAGGGACAGTGCTGGACTAAAAGATGCAGCACTGGGTTCTCTCCTGATAACAGGTGAGTAAATCGGAATTCGTAGTTCAGCTCATTTTAGAGGAATATTTGTACGTTTCAAAAATGGACACTTAGAAACTTTTCTGCTCAAAACCACACAATGGATTCCTATGGAATGAAATACAAGTTACTGGTAAGTACACTTAGAATTACTTTTCAGGGTCAGTGTTGGACTAAAAGATGGAGCACTGGGTTCTCTCCTGATAACAGTTGAGTAAATCAGAATTCGTACCTCGGCTGATTTTAGAGGAATATTTGTAAGTTTCAAAAATGGACACAGAAACTTTTCTGGTGAAAACCACACAATGGATTCCTATGGAAGGAAATACAAGTTACTGGTAAGTACGCTTAGAATTACTTTTCAGGGTCAGTGCTGGGATTAAAGATGCAGCACTGGGTTCTCTCCTGATCACAGGTGAGTAAATCGGAATTAGTAGTTCGGCTGATTTTAGAGGAATATTTGTACGTTTCAAAATTGGACACTTATCTGCTGAAAACCACACAAAGGATTCCTATGGAAGGAAATATAAGTTACTGGTAAGTACGCTTAGAACTACTTCTCAGAGTCAGTGCTGTTCTAAAAGATGCAGCACTGGGTTCTCTCCTGATAACAGGTGAGTAAATCGGAATTCGTACTTCGGCTGATTTTAGAGGAATATTTGTACGTTTCAAAAACTGGACACTTAGAAACTTTTCTGGTGAAAACCACACAATGGATTCCTATGGAAGGAAATACAAGTTACTGGTAAGTTCGCTTAGAATTACTTTTCAGAGTCACTGCTGATCTAAACCATGCAGCACTGGGTTCTCTCCTGATAACAGGTGAGTAAATCAGAATTCGTACTTCGGCTGATTTTAGAGGAACATTTGTAAGTTTCAAAAATGGACACTTAGAAACTTTTCTGGTGAAAACCACACAATAGATTCCTATGGAAGGAAATACAAGTTACTGGTAAGTACGCTTAGAATTACTTTTTAGGGTCAGTGCTGGACTAAAAGATGCAGCACTGGGTTCTCGCCTGATAACAGGTGAGTAAATCGGAATTTGTAGTTCGGCTGATTTTAAAGGAATATTTGTACGTTTCAAAAATGGACACTTACAAACTTTTCTGGTGAAAACCACACAATGGATTCCTATGAAAGGAAATACAAGTTACTGGAAAGTACGCTTAGAATTACTTTTCAGCGTCAGTGCTGGTCTAAAAGATGCAGCACTGGGTTCTCTCCTGATAAAAGGTGAGTAAATCAGAATTCGTACTTTGGCTGATTTCAGAGGAATATTTGTAAGTTTCAAAAATGGACAATTAGAAACTTTTCTGGTGAAAACCACACAATGGATTCCTATGGAAGGAAATACAAGTTACTGGAAAGTACGCTTAGAATTACTTTTCAGGGTCAGTGCTGGACTAAAAGATGCAGCACTGGGTTCTCTCCTGATAACAGGTGAGTAAATCAGAATTCGTAGTTCAGCTGATTTTAGAGGAATAATTGTACGTTTCAAAAATGGACACAGAAACTTTTCTGGTGAAAACCACACAATGGATTCCTATGGAAGGAAATACAAGTTACTGGTAAGTACGCTTAGAATTACTTTTCAGGGTCAGTGCTGGGCTAAAAGATGCAGCACTGGGTTCTCTCCTGATAACAGGTGAGTAAATCGGAATTCGTAGTTCGGCTGATTTTAGAGGAATAATTGTACATTTCAAAAATGGACACAGAAACTTTTCTGGTGAAAACCACACAATGGATTCCTATGAAAGGAAATACAAGTTACTGGTAAGTACCCTTAGAAAATACTTTTCAGGGACAGTGCTGGACTAAAAGATGCAGCACTGGGTTCTCTCCTGATAACAGGTGATTAAATCAGAATTCGTACTTTGGCTGATTTTAGAGGAATATTTGTATGTTTCAAAAATGGACACAAAAACTTTTCTGGTGAAAACCACACAATGGATTCCTATGGAAGGAAATACAAGTTACTGGTAAGTACGCTTAGAATTACTTTTTAGGGTCAGTGCTGGACTAAAAGATGCAGTACTGGGTTCTCGCCTGATAACAGGTGAGTAAATCGGTATTTGTAGTTCGGCTGATTTTAAAGGAATATTTGTACGTTTCAAAAATGGACACTTACAAACTTTTCTGGTGAAAACCACACAATGGATTCCTATGAAAGGAAATACAAGTTACTGGTAAGTATGCTTAGAATTACTTTTCAGGGTCAGTGCTGGGCAAAAAGATGCAGCACTGGGTTCTCTCCTGATAACAGGTGAGTAAATCGGAATTCGTAGTTTGGCTGATTTTAGAGGAATATTTGTACGTTTTAAAAATGGGCACTTAGAAACTTTTCTGGTGAAAACCACATAATGGATTCCTATGGAAGGAAATACAAGTTACTGGAAAGTACGCTTAGAATTACTTTTCAGCGTCAGTGCTGGTCTAAAAGATGCAGCACTGGGTTCTCTCCTGATAAAAGGTGAGTAAATCAGAATTCGTACTTTGGCTGATTTTAGAGGAATATTTGTAAGTTTCAAAAATGGACAATTAGAAACTTTTCTGGTGAAAACCACACAATGGATTCCTATGGAAGGAAATACAAGTTACTGGAAAGTACGCTTAGAATTACTTTTCAGGGTACGTGCTGGGCTAAAAGATGCAGCACTGGGTTCTCTCCTGATAACAGGTGAGTAAATCGGAATTCGTAGTTCGGCTGATTTTAGAGGAATATTTGTACGTTTTAAAAATGGGCACTTAGAATCTTTTCTGGCGAAAACCACACAATGGATTCCTATGGAAGGAAATACAAGTTACTGGTAAGTTCGCTTAGAATTACTTTTCAGAGTCACTGCTGATCTAAACCATGCAGCACTGGGTTCTCTCCTGATAACAGGTGAGTAAATCAGAATTCGTACTTCGGCTGATTTTAGAGGAATATTTGTAAGTTTCAAAAATGGACACTTAGAAACTTTTCTGGTGAAAACCACACAATAGATTCCTATGGAAGGAAATACAAGTTACTGGTAAGTATGCTTAGAATTACTTTTTAGGGTCAGTGCTGGACTAAAAGATGCAGCACTGGGTTCTCGCCTGATAACAGGTGAGTAAATCGGAATTTGTAGTTCGGCTGATTTTAAAGGAATATTTGTACGTTTCAAAAATGGACACTTACAAACTTTTCTGGTGAAAACCACACAATGGATTCCTATGAAAGGAAATACAAGTTACTGGTAAGTACGCTTAGAATTACTTTTCAGGGTCAGTGCTGGGCTAAAAGATGCAGCACTGGGTTCTCTCCTGATAACAGGTGAGTAAATCGGAATTCGTAGTTTGGCTGATTTTAGAGGAATATTTGTACGTTTTAAAAATGGGCACTTAGAAACTTTTCTGGTGAAAACCACATAATGGATTCCTATGGAAGGAAATACAAGTTACTGGAAAGTACGCTTAGAATTACTTTTCAGCGTCAGTGCTGGTCTAAAAGATGCAGCACTGGGTTCTCTGCTGATAAAAGGTGAGTAAATCAGAATTCGTACTTTGGCTGATTTTAGAGGAATATTTGTAAGTTTCAAAAATGGACAATTAGAAACTTTTCTGGTGAAAACCACACAATGGATTCCTATGGAAGGAAATACAAGTTACTGGAAAGTACGCTTAGAATTACTTTTCAGGGTCAGTGCTGGACTAAAAGATGCAGCACTGGGTTCTCTCCTGATCACAGGTGAGTAAATCAGAATTCGTAGTTCAGCTGATTTTAGAGGAATAATTGTACGTTTCAAAAATGGACACAGAAACTTTTCTGGTGAAAACCACACAATGGATTCCTATGGAAGGAAATACAAGTTACTGGTAAGTACGCTTAGAATTACTTTTCAGGGTCAGTGCTGGACTAAAAGATGCAGCACTGGGTTCTCTCCTGATAACAGGTGAGTAAATCAGAATTCGTAGTTCAGCTGATTTTAGAGGAATAATTGTACATTTCAAAAATGGACACAGAAACTTTTCTGGTGAAAACCACACAATGGATTCCTATGAAAGGAAATACAAGTTACTGGTAAGTACCCTTAGAAAATACTTTTCAGGGACAGTGCTGGACTAAAAGATGCAGCACTGGGTTCTCTCCTGATAACAGGTGATTAAATCAGAATTCGTACTTTGGCTGATTTTAGAGGAATATTTGTATGTTTCAAAAATGGACACAGAAACTTTTCTGGTGAAAACCACACAATGGATTCCTATGGAAGGAAATACAAGTTACTGGTAAGTACGCTTAGAATTACTTTTCAGAGTCAGTGCTGGTCTAAAAGATGCAGCACTGGGATCTCTCCTGATAACAGGTGAGTAAATCGGAATTTGTAGTTCGGCTGATATTAAAGGAATATTTGTGTGTTTCAAAAATGGACACAGAAACTTTTCTGGTGAAAACCACACAATGGATTCCTATGAAAAGAAATACAAGTTACTGGTAAGTACGCTTAAAATTACTTTTCAGGGTCAGTGCTGGGCTGAAAGATGCAGCACTGGGTTCTCTCCTGATAACAGGTGAGTGAATCGGAATTCGTAGTTCGGCTGATTTTAGAGGAATATTTGTACATTTCAAAATTGGACACTTATCTGGTGAAAACCACACAAAGGATTCCAATGGAAGGAAATACAAGTTACTGGTAAGTACGCTTAGAATTACTTTTCAGAGTCAGTGCTGGTCTAAACCATGCAGCACTGGGTTCTCTCCTGATAACAAGTGAGTAAATCGGAATTTGTAGTTCGGCTGATTTTATAGGAATATTTGTACGTTTCAAAAATGGACACTTAGAAACTTTTCTGGTGAAAACCACACAATGGATTCCTATGGAAGGAAATACAAGTTACTGGTAAGTACACTTAGAATTACTTTTCAGAGTCAGTGCTGGTCTAAACCATGCAGCACTGGGTTCTCTCCTGATAACAAGTGAGTAAATCGGAATTTGTAGTTCGGCTGATTTTATAGGAATATTTGTACGTTTCAAAAATGGACACTTAAAAACTTTTCTGGTGAAAACCACACAATGGATTCCTATGGAAGGAAATACAAGTTACTGATAAGTACGCTTGTACGCTTAGAATTACTTTTCAGCGTCAGTGCTGGTCTAAAAGATGCAGCACTGGGTTCTCTCCTGATAACAGGTGAGTAAATCAGAATTCGTACTTCGGCTGATTTTAGAGGAATATTTGTAAGTTTCAAAAATGGACACTTAGAAACTTTTCTGGTGAAAACCACACAATAGATTCCTATGGAAGGAAATACAAGTTACTGGTAAGTACGCTTAGAATTACTTTTTAGGGTCAGTGCTGGACTAAAAGATGCAGCACTGGGTTCTCGCCTGATAACAGGTGAGTAAATCGGAATTTGTAGTTCGGCTGATTTTAAAGGAATATTTGTACGTTTCAAAAATGGACACTTACAAACTTTTCTGGTGAAAACCACACAATGGATTCCTATGAAAGGAAATACAAGTTACTGGTAAGTACGCTTAGAATTACTTTTCAGGGTCAGTGCTGGGCTAAAAGATGCAGCACTGGGTTCTCTCCTGATAACAGGTGAGTAAATCGGAATTCGTAGTTTGGCTGATTTTAGAGGAATATTTGTATGTTTTAAAAATGGGCACTTAGAAACTTTTCTGGTGAAAACCACATAATGGATTCCTATGGAAGGAAATACAAGTTACTGGAAAGTACGCTTAGAATTACTTTTCAGCGTCAGTGCTGGTCTAAAAGATGCAGCACTGGGTTCTCTCCTGATAAAAGGTGAGTAAATCAGAATTCGTACTTTGGCTGATTTTAGAGGAATATTTGTAAGTTTCAAAAATGGACAATTAGAAACTTTTCTGGTGAAAACCACACAATGGATTCCTATGGAAGGAAATACAAGTTACTGGAAAGTACGCTTAGAATTACTTTTCAGGGTCAGTGCTGGATTAAAGATGCAGCACTGGGTTCTCTCCTGATAACAGGTGAGTAAATCAGAATTCGTAGTTCAGCTGATTTTAGAGGAATAATTGTACGTTTCAAAAATGGACACAGAAACTTTTCTGGTGAAAACCACACAATGGATTCCTATGGAAGGAAATACAAGTTACTGGTAAGTACGCTTAGAATTACTTTTCAGGGTCAGTGCTGGGCTAAAAGATGCAGCACTGGGTTCTCTCCTGATAACAGGTGAGTAAATCGGAATTCGTAGTTCGGCTGATTTTAGAGGAATATTTGTACGTTTTAAAAATGGGCACTTAGAATCTTTTCTGGCGAAAACCACACAATGGATTCCTATGGAATGAAATACAAGTTAATGGTAAGTACCCTTAGAAAATACTTTTCAGGGACAGTGCTGGACTAAAAGATGCAGCACTGGGTTCTCTCCTGATAACAGGTGATTAAATCAGAATTCGTACTTTGGCTGACTTTAGAGGAATATTTGTATGTTTCAAAAATGGACAGAAACTGTTCTGGTGAAAACCACACAATGGATTCCTATGGAAGGAAATACAAGTTACTGGTAAGTACGCTTAGAATTACTTTTCAGAGTCAGTGCTGGTCTAAAAGATGCAGCACTGGGATCTCTCCTGATAACAAGTGAGTAAATCGGAATTTGTAGTTCGGCTGATATTAAAGGAATATTTGTGTGTTTCAAAAATGGACACAGAAACTTTTCTGGTGAAAACCACACAATGGATTCCTATGGAAAGAAATACAAGTTACTGGTAAGTACGCTTAAAATTACTTTTCAGGGTCAGTGCTGGGCTGAGAGATGCAGCACTGGGTTCTCTCCTGATAACAGGTGAGTAAATCGGAATTCGTAGTTCGGCTGATTTTAGAGGAATATTTGTACATTTCAAAATTGGACACTTATCTGGTGAAAACCACACAAAGGATTCCAATGGAAGGAAATACAAGTTACTGGTAAGTACGCTTAGAATTACTTTTCAGAGTCAGTGCTGGTCTAAACCATGCAGCACTGGGTTCTCTCCTGATAACAAGTGAGTAAATCGGAATTTGTAGTTCGGCTGATTTTATAGGAATATTTGTACGTTTCAAAAATGGACACTTAAAAACTTTTCTGGTGAAAACCACACAATAGATTCCTATGGAAGGAAATACAAGTTACTGATAAGTACGCTTGTACGCTTAGAATTACTTTTCAGCGTCAGTGCTGGTCTAAAAGATGCAGCACTGGGTTCTCTCCTGATAAAAGGTGAGTAAATCAGAATTCGTACTTCGGCTGATTTTAGAGGAATATTTGTAAGTTTCAAAAATGGACACTTAGAAACTTTTCTGATGAAAACCACACAATGGATTCCTATGGAAGGAAATACAAGTTACTGGAAAGTACGCTTAGAATTACTTTTCAGGGTCAGTGCTGGACTAAAAGATGCAGCACTGGGTTCTCTCCTGATAACAGGTGAGTTAATCGGAATTCGTAGTTCGGCTGATTTTAGAGGAATATTTGTACATTTCAAAAATGGACACAGAAACTTTTCTGGTGAAAACCACACAATGGATTCCTATGGAAGGAAATACAAGTTACTGGTAAGTACGCTTAGAATTACTTTTCAGGGTCAGTGCTGGGCTAAAAGATGCAGCACTGGGTTCTCTCCTGATAACAGGTGAGTAAATCGGAATTTGTAGTTCGGCTGATTTTAGAGGAATATTTGTACGTTTTAAAAATGGGCACTTAGAAACTTTTCTGGTGAAAATCACATAATGGATTCCTATGGAAGGAAATACAAGTTACTGGAAAGTACGCTTAGAATTACTTTTCAGGGTCAGTGCTGGACTAAAAGATGCAGCACTGGGTTCTCTCCTGATAACAGGTGAGTAAATCGGAATTCGTAGTTCGGCTGATCTTAGATGAATATTTGTACATTTCAAAAATGGACACAGAAACTTTTCTGGTGAAAACTACACAATGGATTCCTATGGAAAGAAATACAAGTTACTGGTAAGCACGCCTAGAACTACTGTTCAGGGTCAGTGCTGGGCTGAAAGATGCAGCACTGGGTTCTCTCCTGATAACAGGTGAGTAAATCGGAATTCGTAGTTCGGCTGATTTTAGAGGAATATTTGTACGTTTCAAAATTGCACACTTATCTGGTGAAAACCACACAAAGGATTCCTATGGAATGAAATACAAGTTACTGGTAAGTACGCTTAGAATTACTTTTCAGAGTCAGTGCTGGTCTAAAAGATGCAGCACTGGGTTCTCTCCTGATAACAGGTGAGTAAATCGGAATTCGTAGTTCGGCTGATTTTAGAGGAATATTTGTACCTTTCAAAATTGGACACTTAGAAACTTTTCTGTTGAAAACCACACAATGGATTCCTATGGAAGGAAATACAAGTTACTGGTAAATACGCTTAGAATTACTTTTCAGGGTCAGTGTTGGACTAAAAGATGGAGCACTGGGTTCTCTCCTGATAACAGTTGAGTAAATCAGAATTCGTACCTCGGCTGATTTTAGAGGAATATTTGTAAGTTTCAAAAATGGACACAGAAACTTTTCTGGTGAAAACCACACAATGGATTCCTATGGAAGGAAATACAAGTTACTGGTAAGTACGCTTAGAATTACTTTTCAGGGTCAGTGCTGGGATTAAAGATGCAGCACTGGGTTCTCTCCTGATCACAGGTGAGTAAATCGGAATTAGTAGTTCGGCTGATTTTAGAGGAATATTTGTACGTTTCAAAATTGGACACCTATCTGCTGAAAACCACACAAAGGATTCCTATGGAAGGAAATATAAGTTACTGGTAAGTACGCTTAGAACTACTTCTAAGAGTCAGTGCTGTTCTAAAAGATGCAGCACTGGGTTCTCTCCTGATAACAGGTGAGTAAATCGGAATTCGTAGTTCGGCTGATTTTAGAGGAATATTTGTACGTTTCAAAAACTGGACACTTAGAAACTTTTCTGGTGAAAACCACACAATGGATTCCTATGGAAGGAAATACAAGTTACTGGTAAGTTCGCTTAGAATTACTTTTCAGAGTCACTGCTGATCTAAACCATGCAGCACTGGGTTCTCTCCTGATAACAGGTGAGTAAATCAGAATTCGTACTTCGGCTGATTTTAGAGGAATATTTGTAAGTTTCAAAAATGGACACTTAGAAACTTTTCTGGTGAAAACCACACAATAGATTCCTATGGAAGGAAATACAAGTTACTGGTAAGTACGCTTAGAATTACTTTTTAGGGTCAGTGCTGGGCTAAAAGATGCATCACTGGTTTCTCTCCTGATAACAGGTGAGTAAATCGGAATTCATAGTTTGGCTGATTTTAGAGGAATATTTGTACGTTTTAAAAATGGGCACTTAGAAACTTTTCTGGTGAAAACCACATAATGGATTCCTATGGAAGGAAATACAAGTTACTGGAAAGTACGTTTCGAATTACTTTTCAGCGTCAGTGCTGGTCTAAAAGATGCAGCACTGGGTTCTCTCCTGATAAAAGGTGAGTAAATCAGAATTCGTACTTTGGCTGATTTCAGAGGAATATTTGTAAGTTTCAAAAATGGACAATTAGAAACTTTTCTGGTGAAAACCACACAATGGATTCCTATGGAAGGAAATACAAGTTACTGGAAAGTACGCTTAGAATTACTTTTCAGGGTCAGTGCTGGACTAAAAGATGCAGCACTGGGTTCTCTCCTGATAAGAGGTGAGTAAACCAGAATTCGTAGTTCAGCTGATTTTAGAGGAATAATTGTACGTTTCAAAAATGGACACAGAAACTTTTCTGGTGAAAACCACACAATGGATTCCTATGGAAGGAAATACAAGTTACTGGTAAGTACGCTTAGAATTACTTTTCAGGGTCAGTGCTGGGCTAAAAGATGCAGCACTGGGTTCTCGCCTGATAACAGGTGAGTAAATCAGAATTTGTAGTTCGGCTGATTTGAAAGGCATATTTGTACGTTTCAAAAATGGACACTTACAAACTTTTCTGGTGAAAACCACACAATGGATTCCTATGAAAGGAAATACAAGTTACTGGTAAGTACGCTTAGAATTACTTTTCAGGGTCAGTGCTGGGCTAAAAGATGCAGCACTGGGTTCTCTCCTGATAACAGGTGAGTAAATCGGAATTTGTAGTTCGGCTGATTTTAGAGGAATATTTGTACGTTTTAAAAATGGGCACTTAGAAACTTTTCTGGTGAAAATCACATAATGGATTCCTATGGAAGGAAATACAAGTTACTGGAAAGTACGCTTAGAATTACTTTTCAGGGTCAGTGCTGGACTAAAAGATGCAGCACTGGGTTCTCTCCTGATAACAGGTGAGTAAATCAGAATTCGTAGTTCGGCTGATCTTAGATGAATATTTGTACATTTCAAAAATGGACACAGAATCTTTTCTGGTAAAAACCACACAATGGATTCCTATGGAAAGAAATACAAGTTACTGGTAAGTATGCCTAGAACTACTGTTCAGGGTCAGTGCTGGGCTGAAAGATGCAGCACTGGGTTCTCTCCTGATAACAGGTGAGTAAATCGGAATTCGTAGTTCGGCTGATTTTAGAGGAATATTTGTACGTTTCAAAATTGCACACTTATCTGGTGAAAACCACACAAAGGATTCCTATGGAATGAAATACAAGTTACTGGTAAGTACGCTTAGAATTACTTTTCAGAGTCAGTGCTGTTCTAAAAGATGCAGCACTGGGTTCTCTCCTGATAACAGGTGAGTAAATCGGAATTCGTAGTTCGGCTGATTTTAGAGGAATATTTGTACGTTTCAAAAACTGGACACTTAGAAACTTTTCTGGTGAAAACCACACAATGGATTCCTATGGAAGGAAATACAAGTTACTGGTAAGTTCGCTTAGAATTACTTTTCAGAGTCACTGCTGATCTAAACCATGCAGCACTGGGTTCTCTCCTGATAACAGGTGAGTAAATCAGAATTCGTACTTCGGCTGATTTTAGAGGAATATTTGTAAGTTTCAAAAATGGACACTTAGAAACTTTTCTGGTGAAAACCACACAATAGATTCCTATGGAAGGAAATACAAGTTACTGGTAAGTACGCTTAGAATTACTTTTTAGGGTCAGTGCTGGACTAAAAGATGCAGCACTGGGTTCTCGCCTGATAACAGGTGAGTAAATCGGAATTTGTAGTTCGGCTGATTTTAAAGGAATATTTGTACGTTTCAAAAATGGACACTTACAAACTCTTCTGGTGAAAACCACACAATGGAGTCCTATGAAAGGAAATACAAGTTACTGGTAAGTACGCTTAGAATTACTTTTCAGGGTCAGTGCTGGGCTAAAAGATGCAGCACTGGGTTCTCTCCTGATAACAGGTGAGTAAATCGGAATTCATAGTTTGGCTGATTTTAGAGGAATATTTGTACGTTTTGAAAATGGGCACTTAGAAACTTTTCTGGTGAAAACCACATAATGGATTCCTATGGAAGGAAATACAAGTTACTGGAAAGTACGTTTAGAATTACTTTTCAGCGTCAGTGCTGGTCTAAAAGATGCAGCACTGGGTTCTCTCCTGATAAAAGGTGAGTAAATCAGAATTTGTACTTTGGCTGATTTCAGAGGAATATTTGTAAGTTTCAAAAATGGACAATTAGAAACTTTTCTGGTGAAAATCACATAATGGATTCCTATGGAAGGAAATACAAGTTACTGGAAAGTACGCTTAGAATTACTTTTCAGGGTCAGTGCTGGACTAAAAGATGCAGCACTGGGTTCTCTCCTGATAACAGGTGAGTAAATCGGAATTCGTAGTTCGGCTGATTTTAGAGGAATATTTGTACGTTTCAAAATTGCACACTTATCTGGTGAAAACCACACAAAGGATTCCTATGGAATGAAATACAAGTTACTGGTAAGTACGCTTAGAATTACTTTTCAGAGTCAGTGCTGGTCTAAAAGATGCAGCACTGGGTTCTCTCCTGATAACAGGTGAGTAAATCGGAATTCGTAGTTCGGCTGATTTTAGAGGAATATTTGTACCTTTCAAAATTGGACACTTAGAAACTTTTCTGGTGAAAACCACACAATGGATTCCTATGGAAGGAAATACAAGTTACTGGTAAATACGCTTAGAATTACTTTTCAGGGTCAGTGTTGGACTAAAAGATGGAGCACTGGGTTCTCTCCTGATAACAGTTGAGTAAATCAGAATTCGTACCTCGGCTGATTTTAGAGGAATATTTGTAAGTTTCAAAAATGGACACAGAAACTTTTCTGGTGAAAACCACACAATGGATTCCTATGGAAGGAAATACAAGTTACTGGTAAGTACGCTTAGAATTACTTTTCAGGGTCAGTGCTGGGATTAAAGATGCAGCACTGGGTTCTCTCCTGATCACAGGTGAGTAAATCGGAATTAGTAGTTCGGCTGATTTTAGAGGAATATTTGTACGTTTCAAAATTGGACACCTATCTGCTGAAAACCACACAAAGGATTCCTATGGAAGGAAATATAAGTTACTGGTAAGTACGCTTAGAACTACTTCTCAGAGTCAGTGCTGTTCTAAAAGATGCAGCACTGGGTTCTCTCCTGATAACAGGTGAGTAAATCGGAATTCGTAGTTTGGCTGATTTTAGAGGAATATTTGAACGTTTCAAAAACTGGACACTTAGAAACTTTTCTGGTGAAAACCACACAATGGATTCCTATGGAAGGAAATACAAGTTACTGGTAAGTTCGCTTAGAATTACTTTTCAGAGTCACTGCTGATCTAAACCATGCAGCACTGGGTTCTCTCCTGATAACAGGTGAGTAAATCAGAATTCGTACTTCGGCTGATTTTAGAGGAATATTTGTAAGTTTCAAAAATTGACACTTAGAAACTTTTCTGGTGAAAACCACACAATAGATTCCTATGGAAGGAAATACAAGTTACTGGTAAGTACGCTTAGAATTACTTTTTAGGGTCAGTGCTGGACTAAAAGATGCAGCACTGGGTTCTCGCCTGATAACAGGTGAGTAAATCGGAATTTGTAGTTCGGCTGATTTTAAAGGAATAATTGTACGTTTCAAAAATGGACACTTACAAACGTTTCTGGTGAAAACCACACAATGGATTCCTATGAAAGGAAATACAAGTTACTGGTAAGTACGCTTAGAATTACTTTTCAGGGTCAGTGCTGGGCTAAAAGATGCAGCACTGGTTTCTCTCCTGATAACAGTTGAGTAAATCGGAATTCATAGTTTGGCTGATTTTAGAGGAATATTTGTACGTTTTAAAAATGGGCACTTAGAAACTTTTCTGGTGAAAACCACATAATGGATTCCTATCGAAGGAAATACAAGTTACTGGAAAGTACGTTTCGAATTACTTTTCAGCGTCAGTGCTGGTCTAAAAGATGCAGCACTGGGTTCTCTCCTGATAAAAGGTGAGTAAATCAGAATTCGTACTTTGGCTGATTTCAGAGGAATATTTGTAAGTTTCAAAAATGGACAATTAGAAACTTTTCTGGTGAAAACCACACAATGGATTCCTATGGAAGGAAATACAAGTTACTGGAAAGTACGCTTAGAATTACTTTTCAGGGTCAGTGCTGGACTAAAAGATGCAGCACTGGGTTCTCTCCTGATAACAGGTGAGTAAATCAGAATTCGTAGTTCAGCTGATCTTAGAGGAATATTTGTACGTTTTAAAAATGGACACAGAAACTTTTCTGGTGAAAACCACACAATGGATTCCTATGGAAGGAAACATAAGTTACTGGTAAGTACGCTTACAATTACTTTTCAGAGTCAGTGCTGGTCTAAAAGATGCAGCACTGGGATCTCTCCTGATAACAGGTGAGTAAATCGGAATTTGTAGTTCGGCTGATATTAAAGGAATATTTGTGCGTTTCAAAAATGGACACAGAAACTTTTCTGGTGAAAACCACACAATGGATTCCTATGGAAAGAAATACAAGTTACTGGTAAGTACGCTTAAAATTACTTTTCAGGGTCAGTGCTGGGCTGAAAGATGCAGCACTGGGTTCTCTCCTGATAACAGGTGAGTAAATCGGAATTCGTAATTCGACTTATTTCAGAGGAATATTTGTACGTTTCAAAATTGGACACTTATCTGGTGAAAACCACACAAAGGATTCCAATGGAAGGAAATACAAGTTACTGGTAAGTACGCTTAGAATTACTTTTCAGAGTCAGTGCTGGTCTAAACCATGCAGCACTGGGTTCTCTCCTGATAACAAGTGAGTAAATCGGAATTTGTAGTTCGGCTGATTTTATAGGAATATTTGTACGTTTCAAAAATGGACACTTAGAAACTTTTCTGGTGAAAACCACACAATGGATTCCTATGGAAGGAAATACAAGTTACTGGTAAGTACGCTTAGAATTACTTTTCAGAGTCAGTGCTGGTCTAAACCATGCAGCACTGGGTTCTCTCCTGATAACAAGTGAGTAAACCGGAATTTGTAGTTCGGCTGATTTTATAGGAATATTTGTACGTTTCAAAAATGGACACTTAAAAACTTTTCTGGTGAAAACCACACAATGGATTCCTATGGAAGGAAATACAAGTTACTGGTAAGTACGCTTGTACGCTTAGAATTACTTTTCAGCGTCAGTGCTGGTCTAAAAGATGCAGCACTGGGTTCTCTCCTGATAAAAGGTGAGTAAATCAGAATTCGTACTTCGGCTGATTTTAGAGGAATATTTGTAAGTTTCAAAAATGGACACTTAGAAACTTTTCTGGTGAAAACCACACAATGGAATCCTATGGAAGGAAATACAAGTTACTGGAAAGTACGCTTAGAATTACTTTTCAGGGTCAGTGCTGGACTAAAAGATGCAGCACTGGGTTCTCTCCTGATAACAGGTGAGTAAATCGGAATTTGTAGTTCGGCTGATTTTAGAGGAATATTTGTACGTTTTAAAAATGGGCACTTAGAAACTTTTCTGGTGAAAATCACATAATGGATTCCTATGGAAGGAAATACAAGTTACTGGAAAGTACGCTTAGAATTACTTTTCAGGGTCAGTGCTGGACTAAAAGATGCAGCACTGGGTTCTCTCCTGATAACAGGTGAGTAAATCAGAATTCGTAGTTCGGCTGATCTTAGATGAATATTTGTACATTTCAAAAATGGACACAGAAACTTTTCTGGTAAAAACCACACAATGGATTCCTATGGAAAGAAATACAAGTTACTGGTAAGTATGCCTAGAACTACTGTTCAGGGTCAGTGCTGGGCTGAAAGATGCAGCACTGGGTTCTCTCCTGATAACAGGTGAGTAAATCGGAATTCGTAGTTCGGCTGATTTTAGAGGAATATTTGTACGTTTCAAAATTGCACACTTATCTGGTGAAAACCACACAAAGGATTCCTATGGAATGAAATACAAGTTACTGGTAAGTACGCTTAGAATTACTTTTCAGAGTCAGTGCTGTTCTAAAAGATGCAGCACTGGGTTCTCTCCTGATAACAGGTGAGTAAATCGGAATTCGTAGTTCGGCTGATTTTAGAGGAATATTTGTACGTTTCAAAAACTGGACACTTAGAAACTTTTCTGGTGAAAACCACACAATGGATTCCTATGGAAGGAAATACAAGTTACTGGTAAGTTCGCTTAGAATTACTTTTCAGAGTCACTGCTGATCTAAACCATGCAGCACTGGGTTCTCTCCTGATAACAGGTGAGTAAATCAGAATTCGTACTTCGGCTGATTTTAGAGGAATATTTGTAAGTTTCAAAAATGGACACTTAGAAACTTTTCTGGTGAAAACCACACAATAGATTCCTATGGAAGGAAATACAAGTTACTGGTAAGTACGCTTAGAATTACTTTTTAGGGTCAGTGCTGGACTAAAAGATGCAGCACTGGGTTCTCGCCTGATAACAGGTGAGTAAATCGGAATTTGTAGTTCGGCTGATTTTAAAGGAATATTTGTACGTTTCAAAAATGGACACTTACAAACTCTTCTGGTGAAAACCACACAATGGAGTCCTATGAAAGGAAATACAAGTTACTGGTAAGTACGCTTAGAATTACTTTTCAGGGTCAGTGCTGGGCTAAAAGATGCAGCACTGGGTTCTCTCCTGATAACAGGTGAGTAAATCGGAATTCATAGTTTGGCTGATTTTAGAGGAATATTTGTACGTTTTGAAAATGGGCACTTAGAAACTTTTCTGGTGAAAACCACATAATGGATTCCTATGGAAGGAAATACAAGTTACTGGAAAGTACGTTTAGAATTACTTTTCAGCGTCAGTGCTGGTCTAAAAGATGCAGCACTGGGTTCTCTCCTGATAAAAGGTGAGTAAATCAGAATTTGTACTTTGGCTGATTTCAGAGGAATATTTGTAAGTTTCAAAAATGGACAATTAGAAACTTTTCTGGTGAAAATCACATAATGGATTCCTATGGAAGGAAATACAAGTTACTGGAAAGTACGCTTAGAATTACTTTTCAGGGTCAGTGCTGGACTAAAAGATGCAGCACTGGGTTCTCTCCTGATAACAGGTGAGTAAATCGGAATTCGTAGTTCGGCTGATCTTAGATGAATATTTGTACATTTCAAAAATGGACACAGAAACTTTTCTGGTGAAAACCACACAATGGATTCCTATGGAAAGAAATACAAGTTACTGGTAAGCACGCCTAGAACTACTGTTCAGGGTCAGTGCTGGGCTGAAAGATGCAGCACTGGGTTCGCTCCTGATAACAGGTGAGTAAATCGGAATTAGTAGTTCGGCTGATTTTAGAGGAATATTTGTACGTTTCAAAATTGGACACCTATCTGCTGAAAACCACACAAAGGATTCCTATGGAAGGAAATATAAGTTACTGGTAAGTACGCTTAGAACTACTTCTCAGAGTCAGTGCTGTTCTAAAAGATGCAGCACTGGGTTCTCTCCTGATAACAGGTGAGTAAATCGGAATTCGTAGTTTGGCTGATTTTAGAGGAATATTTGAACGTTTCAAAAACTGGACACTTAGAAACTTTTCTGGTGAAAACCACACAATGGATTCCTATGGAAGGAAATACAAGTTACTGGTAAGTTCGCTTAGAATTACTTTTCAGAGTCACTGCTGATCTAAACCATGCAGCACTGGGTTCTCTCCTGATAACAGGTGAGTAAATCAGAATTCGTACTTCGGCTGATTTTAGAGGAATATTTGTAAGTTTCAAAAATTGACACTTAGAAACTTTTCTGGTGAAAACCACACAATAGATTCCTATGGAAGGAAATACAAGTTACTGGTAAGTACGCTTAGAATTACTTTTTAGGGTCAGTGCTGGACTAAAAGATGCAGCACTGGGTTCTCGCCTGATAACAGGTGAGTAAATCGGAATTTGTAGTTCGGCTGATTTTAAAGGAATAATTGTACGTTTCAAAAATGGACACTTACAAACGTTTCTGGTGAAAACCACACAATGGATTCCTATGAAAGGAAATACAAGTTACTGGTAAGTACGCTTAGAATTACTTTTCAGGGTCAGTGCTGGGCTAAAAGATGCAGCACTGGTTTCTCTCCTGATAACAGGTAAGTAAATCGGAATTCATAGTTTGGCTGATTTTAGAGGAATATTTGTACGTTTTAAAAATGGGCACTTAGAAACTTTTCTGGTGAAAACCACATAATGGATTCCTATCGAAGGAAATACAAGTTACTGGAAAGTACGTTTCGAATTACTTTTCAGCGTCAGTGCTGGTCTAAAAGATGCAGCACTGGGTTCTCTCCTGATAAAAGGTGAGTAAATCAGAATTCGTACTTTGGCTGATTTCAGAGGAATATTTGTAAGTTTCAAAAATGGACAATTAGAAACTTTTCTGGTGAAAACCACACAATGGATTCCTATGGAAGGAAATACAAGTTACTGGAAAGTACGCTTAGAATTACTTTTCAGGGTCAGTGCTGGACTAAAAGATGCAGCACTGGGTTCTCTCCTGATAACAGGTGAGTAAATCAGAATTCGTAGTTCAGCTGATCTTAGAGGAATATTTGTACGTTTTAAAAATGGACACAGAAACTTTTCTGGTGAAAACCACACAATGGATTCCTATGGAAGGAAACATAAGTTACTGGTAAGTACGCTTACAATTACTTTTCAGAGTCAGTGCTGGTCTAAAAGATGCAGCACTGGGATCTCTCCTGATAACAGGTGAGTAAATCGGAATTTGTAGTTCGGCTGATATTAAAGGAATATTTGTGCGTTTCAAAAATGGACACAGAAACTTTTCTGGTGAAAACCACACAATGGATTCCTATGGAAAGAAATACAAGTTACTGGTAAGTACGCTTAAAATTACTTTTCAGGGTCAGTGCTGGGCTGAAAGATGCAGCACTGGGTTCTCTCCTGATAACAGGTGAGTAAATCGGAATTCGTAATTCGACTTATTTCAGAGGAATATTTGTACGTTTCAAAATTGGACACTTATCTGGTGAAAACCACACAAAGGATTCCAATGGAAGGAAATACAAGTTACTGGTAAGTACGCTTAGAATTACTTTTCAGAGTCAGTGCTGGTCTAAACCATGCAGCACTGGGTTCTCTCCTGATAACAAGTGAGTAAATCGGAATTTGTAGTTCGGCTGATTTTATAGGAATATTTGTACGTTTCAAAAATGGACACTTAGAAACTTTTCTGGTGAAAACCACACAATGGATTCCTATGGAAGGAAATACAAGTTACTGGTAAGTACGCTTAGAATTACTTTTCAGAGTCAGTGCTGGTCTAAACCATGCAGCACTGGGTTCTCACCTGATAACAAGTGAGTAAACCGGAATTTGTAGTTCGGCTGATTTTATAGGAATATTTGTACGTTTCAAAAATGGACACTTAAAAACTTTTCTGGTGAAAACCACACAATGGATTCCTATGGAAGGAAATACAAGTTACTGGTAAGTACGCTTGTACGCTTAGAATTACTTTTCAGCGTCAGTGCTGGTCTAAAAGATGCAGCACTGGGTTCTCTCCTGATAAAAGGTGAGTAAATCAGAATTCGTACTTCGGCTGATTTTAGAGGAATATTTGTAAGTTTCAAAAATGGACACTTAGAAACTTTTCTGGTGAAAACCACACAATGGAATCCTATGGAAGGAAATACAAGTTACTGGAAAGTACGCTTAGAATTACTTTTCAGGGTCAGTGCTGGACTAAAAGATGCAGCACTGGGTTCTCTCCTGATAACAGGTGAGTTAATCGGAATTCGTAGTTCGGCTGATTTTAGAGGAATATTTGTACATTTAAAAAATGGACACAGAAACTTTTCTGGTGAAAACCACACAATGGATTCCTATGGAAGGAAATACAAGTTACTGGTAAGTACGCTTAGAATTACTTTTCAGGGTCAGTGCTGGGCTAAAAGATGCAGCACTGGGTTCTCTCCTGATAACAGGTGAGTAAATCGGAATTCGTAGTTCGGCTGATTTTAGAGGAATATTTGTACGTTTTAAAAATGGGCACTTAGAAACTTTTCTGGTGAAAATCACATAATGGATTCCTATGGAAGGAAATACAAGTTACTGGAAAGTACGCTTAGAATTACTTTTCAGGGTCAGTGCTGGACTAAAAGATGCAGCACTGGGTTCTCTCCTGATAACAGGTGAGTAAATCGGAATTCGTAGTTCGGCTGATCTTAGATGAATATTTGTACATTTCAAAAATGGACACAGAAACTTTTCTGGTGAAAACCACACAATGGATTCCTATGGAAAGAAATACAAGTTACTGGTAAGTACGCCTAGAATTACTGTTCAGGGTCAGTGCTGGGCTGAAAGATGCAGCACTGGGTTCTCTCCTGATAACAGGTGAGTAAATCGGAATTCGTAGTTCGGCTGATTTTAGAGGAATATTTGTACGTTTCAAAATTGCACACTTATCTGGTGAAAACCACACAAAGGATTCCTATGGAATGAAATACAAGTTACTGGTAAGTACGCTTAAAATTACTTTTCAGAGTCAGTGCTGGTCTAAAAGATGCAGCACTGGGTTCTCTCCTGATAACAGGTGAGTAAATCGGAATTCGTAGTTCAGCTGATTTTAGAGGAATATTTGTACCTTTCAAAATTGGACACTTAGAAACTTTTCTGGTGAAAACCACACAATGGATTCCTATGGAAGGAAATACAAGTTACTGGTAAATACGCTTAGAATTACTTTTCAGGGTCAGTACTGGGCAGAAAGATGTAGCAGTGGGTTCTCTCCTGATAACAGGTGAGTAAATCGGAATTCGTAGTTCGGCTGATTTTAGAGGAATATTTGTACGTTTCAAAAATGGACACTTAGAAACTTTTCTGGAGAAAACCACACAATGGATTCCTATGGAAGGAAATACAAGTTACTGGAAAGTACGCTTAGAATTACTTTTCAGGGTCAGTGCTGGACTAAAAGATGCAGCACTGGGTTCTCTCCTGATAACAGGTGAGTAAATCGGAATTCGTAGTTCAGATGATTTTAGAGGAATATTTGTACCTTTCAAAATTGGACACTTAGAAACTTTTCTGGTGAAAACCACACAATGGATTCCTATGGAAGGAAATACAAGTTACTGGTAAATACGCTTAGAATTACTTTTCAGGGTCAGTACTGGGCAGAAAGGTGTAGCAGTGGGTTCTCTCGTGATAACAGGTGAGTAAATCGGAATTCGTTGTTCGGCTGATTTTAGAGGAATATTTGTACGTTTCAAAAATGGACACTTAGAAACTTTTCTGGTGAAAACCACACAATGGATTCCTATGGAAGGAAATACAAGTTACTGGAAGTACGCTTAGAATTACTTTTCAGCGTCAGTGCTGGTCTAAAAGATGCAGCACTGGGTTCTCTCCTGATAAAAGGTGAGTAAATCAGAATTCGTAGTCCGGCTGATTTATAGGAATATTTGTATGTATAAAAATTGGACACTAAGAAACTTTTCTGGTGAAAACCACACAATGGATTCCGATGCAAGGAAATACAAGTTACTGGTAAGTACGCTTAGAAAATACTTTTCAGGGACAGTGCTGGACTAAAAGATGCAGCACTGGGTTCTCTCCTGATAACAGGTGAGTAAATCGGAATTCGTAGTTCAGCTCATTTTAGAGGAATATTTGTACGTTTCAAAAAACGACACTTAGAAACTTTTCTGCTCAAAACCACACAATGGATTCCTATGGAATGAAATACAAGTTACTGGTAAGTACACTTAGAATTACTTTTCAGGGTCAGTGTTGGACTAAAAGATGGAGCACTGGGTTCTCTCCTGATAACAGTTGAGTAAATCAGAATTCGTACCTCGGCTGATTTTAGAGGAATATTTGTAAGTTTCAAAAATGGACACAGAAACTTTTCTGGTGAAAACCACACAATGGATTCCTATGGAAGGAAATACAAGTTACTGGTAAGTACGCTTAGAATTACTTTTCAGGGTCAGTGCTGGGATTAAAGATGCAGCACTGGGTTCTCTCCTGATCACAGGTGAGTAAATCGGAATTAGTAGTTCGGCTGATTTTAGAGGAATATTTGTACGTTTCAAAATTGGACACTTATCTGCTGAAAACCACACAAAGGATTCCTATGGAAGGAAATATAAGTTACTGGTAAGTACGCTTAGAACTACTTCTCAGAGTCAGTGCTGTTCTAAAAGATGCAGCACTGGGTTCTCTCCTGATAACAGGTGAGTAAATCGGAATTCGTACTTCGGCTGATTTTAGAGGAATATTTGTACGTTTCAAAAACTGGACACTAAGAAACTTTTCTGGTGAAAACCACACAATGGATTCCTATGGAAGGAAATACAAGTTACTGGTAAGTTCGCTTAGAATTACTTTTCAGAGTCACTGCTGATCTAAACCATGCAGCACTGGGTTCTCTCCTGATAACAGGTGAGTAAATCAGAATTCGTACTTCGGCTGATTTTAGAGGAATATTTGTAAGTTTCAAAAATGGACACTTAGAAACTTTTCTGGTGAAAACCACACAATAGATTCCTATGGAAGGAAATACAAGTTACTGGTAAGTACGCTTAGAATTACTTTTTAGGGTCAGTGCTAGACTAAAAGATGCAGCACTGGGTTCTCGCCTGATAACAGGTGAGTAAATCGGAATTTGTAGTTCGGCTGATTTTAAAGGAATATTTGTACGTTTCAAAAATGGACACTTACAAACTTTTCTGCTGAAAACCACACAATGGATTCCTATGAAAGGAAATACAAGTTACTGGTAAGTACGCTTAGAATTACTTTTCAGGGTCAGTGCTGGGCTAAAAGATGCAGCACTGGGTTCTCTCCTGATAACAGGTGAGTAAATCGGAATTCGTAGTTTGGCTGATTTTAGAGGAATATTTGTACGTTTTAAAAATGGGCACTTAGAAACTTTTCTGGTGAAAACCACATAATGGATTCCTATGGAAGGAAATACAAGTTACTGGAAAGTACGCTTAGAATTACTTTTCAGCGTCAGTGCTGGTCTAAAAGATGCAGCACTGGGTTCTCTCCTGATAAAAGGTGAGTAAATCAGAATTCGTACTTTGGCTGATTTCAGAGGAATATTTGTAAGATTCAAAAATGGACAATTAGAAACTTTTCTGGTGAAAACCACACAATGGATTCCTATGGAAGGAAATACAAGTTACTGGAAAGTACGCTTAGAATTACTTTTCAGGGTCAGTGCTGGACTAAAAGATGCAGCACTGGGTTCTCTCCTGATAACAGGTGAGTAAATCAGAATTCGTAGTTCAGCTGATTTTAGAGGAATAATTGTACGTTTCAAAAATGGACACAGAAACTTTTCTGGTGAAAACCACACAATGGATTCCTATGGAAGGAAATACAAGTTACTGGTAAGTACGCTTAGAATTACTTTTCAGGGTCAGTGCTGGGCTAAAAGATGCAGCACTGGGTTCTCTCCTGATAACAGGTGAGTAAATCGGAATTCGTAGTTCGGCTGATTTTAGAGGAATATTTGTAAGTTTCAAAAATGGACACTTAGAAACTTTTCTGGTGAAAACCACACAATAGATTCCTATGGAAGGAAATACAAGTTACTGGTAAGTACGCTTAGAATTACTTTTTAGGGTCAGTACTGGACTAAAAGATGCAGCACTGGGTTCTCGCCTGATAACAGGTGAGTAAATCGGAATTTGTAGTTCGGCTGATTTTAAAGGAATATTTGTACGTTTCAAAAATGGACACTTACAAACTTTTCTGGTGAAAACCACACAATGGATTCCTATGAAAGGAAATACAAGTTACTGGTAAGTACGCTTAGAATTACTTTTCAGGGTCAGTGCTGGGCTAAAAGATGCAGCACTGGGTTCTCTCCTGATAACAGGTGAGTAAATCGGAATTCGTAGTTTGGCTGATTTTAGAGGAATATTTATACGTTTTAAAAATGGGCACTTAGAAACTTTTCTGGTGAAAACCACATAATGGATTCCTATGGAAGGAAATACAAGTTACTGGAAAGTACGCTTAGAATTACTTTTCAGCGTCAGTGCTGGTCTAAAAGATGCAGCACTGGGTTCTCTGCTGATAAAAGGTGAGTAAATCAGAATTCGTACTTTGGCTGATTTTAGAGGAATATTTGTAAGTTTCAAAAATGGACAATTAGAAACTTTTCTGGTGAAAACCACACAATGGATTCCTATGGAAGGAAATACAAGTTACTGGAAAGTACGCTTAGAATTACTTTTCAGGGTCAGTGCTGGACTAAAAGATGCAGCACTGGGTTCTCTCCTGATAACAGGTGAGTAAATCAGAATTCGTAGTTCAGCTGATTTTAGAGGAATAATTGTACGTTTCAAAAATGGACACAGAAACTTTTCTGGTGAAAACCACACAATGGATTCCTATGGAAGGAAATACAAGTTACTGGTAAGTACGCTTAGAATTACTTTTCAGGGTCAGTGCTGGACTAAAAGATGCAGCACTGGGTTCTCTCCTGATAACAGGTGAGTAAATCAGAATTCGTAGTTCAGCTGATTTTAGAGGAATAATTGTACATTTCAAAAATGGACACAGAAACTTTTCTGGTGAAAACCACACAATGGATTCCTATGAAAGGAAATACAAGTTACTGGTAAGTACCCTTAGAAAATACTTTTCAGGGACAGTGCTGGACTAAAAGATGCAGCACTGGGTTCTCTCCTGATAACAGGTGATTAAATCAGAATTCGTACTTTGGCTGATTTTAGAGGAATATTTGTATGTTTCAAAAATGGACACAAAAACTTTTCTGGTGAAAACCACACAATGGATTCCTATGGAAGGAAATACAAGTTACTGGTAAGTACGCTTAGAAAATACTTTTCAGGGACAGTGCTGGACTAAAAGATGCAGCACTGGGTTCTCTCCTGATAAAAGGTGAGTAAATCAGAATTCGTACTTTGGCTGATTTTAGAGGAATATTTATAAGTTTCAAAAATGGACAATTAGAAACTTTTCTGGTGAAAACCACACAATGGATTCCTATGGAAGGAAATACAAGTTACTGGAAAGTACGCTTAGAATTACTTTTCAGGGTCAGTGCTGGGCTAAAAGATGCAGCACTGGGTTCTCTCCTGATAACAGGTGAGTAAATCGGAATTCGTAGTTCGGCTGATTTTAGAGGAATATTTGTACGTTTTAAAAATGGGCACTTAGAATCTTTTCTGGCGAAAACCACACAATGGATTCCTATGGAAGGAAATACAAGTTACTGGTAAGTTCGCTTAGAATTACTTTTCAGAGTCACTGCTGATCAAAACCATGCAGCACTGGGTTCTCTCCTGATAACAGGTGAGTAAATCAGAATTCGTACTTCGGCTGATTTTAGAGGAATATTTGTAAGTTTCAAAAATGGACACTTAGAAACTTTTCTGGTGAAAACCACACAATAGATTCCTATGGAAGGAAATACAAGTTACTGGTAAGTACGCTTAGAATTACTTTTTAGGGTCAGTGCTGGACTAAAAGATGCAGCACTGGGTTCTCGCCTGATAACAGGTGAGTAAATAGGAATTTGTAGTTCGGCTGATTTTAAAGGAATATTTGTACGTTTCAAAAATGGACACTTACAAACTTTTCTGGTGAAAACCACACAATGGAATCCTATGAAAGGAAATACAAGTTACTGGTAAGTACGCTTAGAATTACTTTTCAGGGTCAGTGCTGGGCTAAAAGATGCAGCACTGGGTTCTCTCCTGATAACAGGTGAGTAAATCGGAATTCGTAGTTTGGCTGATTTTAGAGGAATATTTGTACGTTTTAAAAATGAGCACTTAGAAACTTTTCTGGTGAAAACCACATAATGGATTCCTAAGGAAGGAAATACAAGTTACTGGAAAGTACGCTTAGAATTACTTTTCAGCGTCAGTGCTGGTCTAAAAGATACAGCACTGGGTTCTCTCCTGATAAAAGGTGAGTAAATCAGAATTCGTACTTTAGCTGATTTTAGAGGAATATTTGTAAGTTTCAAAAATGGACAATTAGAAACTTTTCTGGTGAAAACCACACAATGGATTCCTATGGAAGGAAATACAAGTTACTGGAAAGTACGCTTAGAATTATTTTTCAGGGTCAGTGCTGGACTAAAAGATGCAGCACTGGGTTCTCTCCTGATAACAGGTGAGTAAATCGGAATTCGTAGTTCGGCTGATTTTAGAGAAATATTTGTACGTTTTAAAAATGGGCACTTAGAATCTTTTCTGGCGAAAACCACACAATGGATTCCTATGGAAGGAAATACAAGTTACTGGTAAGTTCGCTTAGAATTACTTTTCAGAGTCACTGCTGATCTAAACCATGCAGCACTGGGTTCTCTCCTGATAACAGGTGAGTAAATCAGAATTCGTACTTCGGCTGATTTTAGAGGAATATTTGTAAGTTTCAAAAATGGACACTTAGAAACTTTTCTGGTGAAAACCACACAATAGATTCCTATCGAAGGAAATACAAGTTACTGGTAAGTACGCTTAGAATTACTTTTTTAGGGTCAGTGACAGCCTAAAAGATGCAGCACTGGGTTCTCGCCTGATAACAGGTGAGTAAATCGGAATTTGTAGTTCGGCTGATTTTAAAGGAATATTTGTACGTTTCAAAAATGGACACTTACAAACTTTTCTGGTGAAAACCACACAATGGATTCCTATGAAAGGAAATACAAGTTACTGGTAAGTACGCTTAGAATTACTTTTCAGGGTCAGTGCTGGGCTAAAAGATGCAGCACTGGGTTCTCTCCTGATAACAGGTGAGTAAATCGGAATTCGTAGTTTGGCTGATTTTAGAGGAATATTTATACGTTTTAAAAATGGGCACTTAGAAACTTTTCTGGTGAAAACCACATAATGGATTCCTATGGAAGGAAATACAAGTTACTGGAAAGTACGCTTAGAATTACTTTTCAGCGTCAGTGCTGGTCTAAAAGATGCAGCACTGGGTTCTCTGCTGATAAAAGGTGAGTAAATCAGAATTCGTACTTTGGCTTATTTTAGAGGAATATTTGTAAGTTTCAAAAATGGACAATTAGAAACTTTTCTGGTGAAAACCACACAATGGATTCCTATGGAAGGAAATACAAGTTACTGGAAAGTACGCTTAGAATTACTTTTCAGGGTCAGTGCTGGACTAAAAGATGCAGCACTGGGTTCTCTCCTGATAACAGGTGAGTAAATCAGAATTCGTAGTTCAGCTGATTTTAGAGGAATAATTGTACGTTTCAAAAATGGACACAGAAACTTTTCTGGTGAAAACCACACAATGGATTCCTATGGAAGGAAATACAAGTTACTGGTAAGTACGCTTAGAATTACTTTTCAGGGTCAGTGCTGGACTAAAAGATGCAGCACTGGGTTCTCTCCTGATAACAGGTGAGTAAATCAGAATTCGTAGTTCAGCTGATTTTAGAGGAATAATTGTACATTTCAATAATGGATACAGAAACTTTTCTGGTGAAAACCACACAATGGATTCCTATGAAAGGAAATACAAGTTACTGGTAAGTACCCTTAGAAAATACTTTTCAGGGACAGTGCTGGACTAAAAGATGCAGCACTGGGTTCTCTCCTGATAACAGGTGATTAAATCAGAATTCGTACTTTGGCTGATTTTAGAGGAATATTTGTATGTTTCAAAAATGGACACAAAAACTTTTCTGGTGAAAACCACACAATGGATTCCTATGGAAGGAAATACAAGTTACTGGTAAGTACGCTTAGAATTACTTTTTAGGGTCAGTGCTGGACTAAAAGATGCAGCACTGGGTTCTCGCCTGATAACAGGTGAGTAAATCGGAATTTGTAGTTCGGCTGATTTTAAAGGAATATTTGTACGTTTCAAAAATGGACACTTACAAACTTTTCTGGTGAAAACCACACAATGGATTCCTATGAAAGGAAATACAAGTTACTGGTAAGTACGCTTAGAATTACTTTTCAGGGTCAGTGCTGGGCTAAAAGATGCAGCACTGGGTTCTCTCCTGATAACAGGTGAGTAAATCGGAATTCGTAGTTTGGCTGATTTTAGAGGAATATTTGTACGTTTTAAAAATGGGCACTTAGAAACTTTTCTGGTGAAAACCACATAATGGATTCCTATGGAAGGAAATACAAGTTACTGGAAAGTACGCTTAGAATTACTTTTCAGCGTCAGTGCTGGTCTAAAAGATGCAGCACTGGGTTCTCTCCTGATAAAAGGTGAGTAAATCAGAATTCGTACTTTGGCTGATTTTAGAGGAATATTTATAAGTTTCAAAAAAGGACAATGAGAAAATTTTCTGGTGAAAACCACAGAATGGATTCCTATGGAAGGAAATACAAGTTACTGGAAAGTACGCTTAGAATTACTTTTCAGGGTCAGTGCTGGGCTAAAAGATGCAGCACTGGGTTCTCTCCTGATAACAGGTGAGTAAATCGGAATTCGTAGTTCGGCTGATTTTAGAGGAATATTTGTACGTTTTAAAAATGGGCACTTAGAATCTTTTCTGGCGAAAACCACACAATGGATTCCTATGGAAGGAAATACAAGTTACTGGTAAGTTCGCTTAGAATTACTTTTCAGAGTCACTGCTGATCTAAACCATGCAGCACTGGGTTCTCTCCTGATAACAGGTGAGTAAATCAGAATTCGTACTTCGGCTGATTTTAGAGGAATATTTGTAAGTTTCAAAAATGGACACTTAGAAACTTTTCTGGTGAAAACCACACAATAGATTCCTATGGAAGGAAATACAAGTTACTGGTAAGTACGCTTAGAATTACTTTTTAGGGTCAGTGCTGGACTAAAAGATGCAGCACTGGGTTCTCGCCTGATAACAGGTGAGTAAATCGGAATTTGTAGTTCGGCTGATTTTAAAGGAATAATTGTACGTTTCAAAAATGGACACTTACAAACGTTTCTGGTGAAAACCACACAATGGATTCCTATGAAAGGAAATACAAGTTACTGGTAAGTACGCTTAGAATTACTTTTCAGGGTCAGTGCTGGGCTAAAAGATGCAGCACTGGTTTCTCTCCTGATAACAGGTGAGTAAATCGGAATTCATAGTTTGGCTGATTTTAGAGGAATATTTGTACGTTTTAAAAATGGGCACTTAGAAACTTTTCTGGTGAAAACCACATAATGGATTCCTATCGAAGGAAATACAAGTTACTGGAAAGTACGTTTCGAATTACTTTTCAGCGTCAGTGCTGGTCTAAAAGATGCAGCACTGGGTTCTCTCCTGATAAAAGGTGAGTAAATCAGAATTCGTACTTTGGCTGATTTCAGAGGAATATTTGTAAGTTTCAAAAATGGACAATTAGAAACTTTTCTGGTGAAAACCACACAATGGATTCCTATGGAAGGAAATACAAGTTACTGGAAAGTACGCTTAGAATTACTTTTCAGGGTCAGTGCTGGACTAAAAGATGCAGCACTGGGTTCTCTCCTGATAACAGGTGAGTAAATCAGAATTCGTAGTTCAGCTGATTTTAGAGGAATAATTGTACGTTTCAAAAATGGACACAGAAACTTTTCTGGTGAAAACCACACAATGGATTCCTATGGAAGGAAATACAAGTTACTGGTAAGTACGCTTAGAATTACTTTTCAGGGTCAGTGCTGGGCTAAAAGATGCAGCACTGGGTTCTCTCCTGATAACAGGTGAGTAAATCGGAATTCGTAGTTCGGCTGATTTTAGAGGAATATTTGTACGTTTTAAAAATGGGCACTTAGAATCTTTTCTGGCGAAAACCACACAATGGATTCCTATGGAAGGAAATACAAGTTACTGGTAAGTTCGCTTAGAATTACTTTTCAGAGTCACTGCTGATCTAAACCATGCAGCACTGGGTTCTCTCCTGATAACAGGTGAGTAAATCAGAATTCGTACTTCGGCTGATTTGAGAGGAATATTTGTAAGTTTCAAAAATGGACACTTAGAAACTTTTCTGGTGAAAACCACACAATAGATTCCTATGGAAGGAAATACAAGTTACTGGTAAGTACGCTTAGAATTACTTTTTAGGGTCAGTGCTGGACTAAAAGATGCAGCACTGGGTTCTCGCCTGATAACAGGTGAGTAAATCAGAATTTGTAGTTCGGCTGATTTTAAAGGAATATTTGTATGTTTCAAAAATGGACACTTACAAACTTTTCTGGTGAAAACCACACAATGGATTCCTATGAAAGGAAATACAAGTTACTGGTAAGTACGCTTAGAATTACTTTTCAGGGTCAGTGCTGGGCTAAAAGATGCAGCACTGGGTTCTCTCCTGATAACAGGTGAGTAAATCGGAATTCGTAGTTTGGCTGATTTTAGAGGAATATTTGTACGTTTTAAAAATGGGCACTTAGAAACTTTTCTGGTGAAAACCACATAATGGATTCCTATGGAAGGAAATACAAGTTACTGGAAAGTACGCTTAGAATTACTTTTCAGGGTCAGTGCTGGGCTAAAAGATGCAGCACTGGGTTCTCTCCTGATAACAGGTGAGTAAATCGGAATTCGTAGTTTGGCTGATTTTAGAGGAGTATTTGTACGTTTTAAAAATGGGCACTTAGAAACTTTTCTGGTGAAAACCACATAATGGATTCCTATGGAAGGAAATACAAGTTACTGGAAAGTACGCTTAGAATTACTTTTCAGCGTCAGTGCTGGTCTAAAAGATGCAGCACTAAGTTCTCTCCTGATAAAAGGTGAGTAAATCAGAATTCGTACTTTGGCTGATTTTAGAGGAATATTTGTAAGTTTCAAAAATGGACAATTAGAAACTTTTCTGGTGAAAACCACACAATGGATTCCTATGGAAGGAAATACAAGTTACTGGAAAGTACGCTTAGAATTACTTTTCAGGGTCAGTGCTGGACTAAAAGATGCAGCACTGGGTTCTCTCCTGATAACAGGTGAGTAAATCAGAATTCGTAGTTCAGCTGATTTTAGAGGAATAATTGTACATTTCAAAAATGGACACAGAAACTTTTCTGGTGAAAACCACACAATGGATTCCTATGGAAGGAAATACAAGTTACTGGTAAGTACGCTTAGAATTACTTTTCAGGGTCAGTGCTGGGCTAAAATATGCAGCACTGGGTTCTCTCCTGATAACAGGTGAGTAAATCGGAATTCGTAGTTCGGCTGATTTTAGAGGAATATTTGTACATTTTAAAAATGGGCACTTAGAATCTTTTCTGGCGAAAACCACACAATGGATTCCTATGGAATGAAATACAAGTTACTGGTAAGTACCCTTAGAAAATACTTTTCAGGGACAGTGCTGGACTAAAAGATGCAGCACTGGGTTCTCTCCTGATAACAGGTGAGTAAATCAGAATTCGTACTTTGGCTGATTTTAGAGGAATATTTGTATGTTTAAAAAATGGACAGAAACTTTTCTGGTGAAAACCACACAATGGATTCCTATGGAAGGAAATACAAGTTACTGGTAAATACGCTTAGAATTACTTTTCAGGGTCAGTGTTGGACTAAAAGATGGAGCACTGGGTTCTCTCCTGATAACAGTTGAGTAAATCAGAATTCGTACCTCGGCTGATTTTAGAGGAATATTTGTAAGTTTCAAAAATGGACACAGAAACTTTTCTGGTGAAAACCACACAATGGATTCCTATGGAAGGAAATACAAGTTACTGGTAAGTACGCTTAGAATTACTTTTCAGGGTCAGTGCTGGGATTAAAGATGTAGCACTGGGTTCTCTCCTGATCACAGGTGAGTAAATCGGAATTAGTAGTTCGGCTGATTTTAGAGGAATATTTGTACGTTTCAAAATTGGACACCTATCTGCTGAAAACCACACAAAGGATTCCTATGGAAGGAAATATAAGTTACTGGTAAGTACGCTTAGAACTACTTCTCAGAGTCAGTGCTGTTCTAAAAGATGCAGCACTGGGTTCTCTCCTGATAACAGGTGAGTAAATCGGAATTCGTAGTTCGGCTGATTTTAGAGGAATATTTGAACGTTTCAAAAACTGGACACTTAGAAACTTTTCTGGTGAAAACCACACAATGGATTCCTATGGAAGGAAATACAAGTTACTGGTAAGTTCGCTTAGAATTACTTTTCAGAGTCACTGCTGATCTAAACCATGCAGCACTGGGTTCTCTCCTGATAACAGGTGAGTAAATCAGAATTCGTACTTCGGCTGATTTTAGAGGAATATTTGTAAGTTTCAAAAATGGACACTTAGAAACTTTTCTGGTGAAAACCACACAATAGATTCCTATGGAAGGAAATACAAGTTACTGGTAAGTACGCTTAGAATTACTTTTTAGGGTCAGTGCTGGACTAAAAGATGCAGCACTGGGTTCTCGCCTGATAACAGGTGAGTAAATCGGAATTTGTAGTTCGGCTGATTTTAAAGGAATATTTGTACGTTTCAAAAATGGACACTTACAAACGTTTCTGGTGAAAACCACACAATGGATTCCTATGAAAGGAAATACAAGTTACTGGTAAGTACGCTTAGAATTACTTTTCAGGGTCAGTGCTGGGCTAAAAGATGCAGCACTGGTTTCTCTCCTGATAACAGGTGAGTAAATCGGAATTCATAGTTTGGCTGATTTTAGAGGAATATTTGTACGTTTTAAAAATGGGCACTTAGAAACTTTTCTGGTGAAAACCACATAATGGATTCCTATGGAAGGAAATACAAGTTACTGGAAAGTACGTTTCGAATTACTTTTCAGTGTCAGTGCTGGTCTAAAAGATGCAGCACTGGGTTCTCTCCTGATAAAAGGTAAGTAAATCAGAATTCGTACTTTGGCTGATTTCAGAGGAATATTTGTAAGTTTCAAAAATGGACAATTAGAAACTGTTCTGGTGAAAACCACACAATGGATTCCTATGGAAGGAAATACAAGTTACTGGAAAGTACGCTTAGAATTACTTTTCAGGGTCAGTGCTGGACTAAAAGATGCAGCACTGGGTTCTCTCCTGATAACAGGTGAGTAAATCAGAATTCGTAGTTCAGCTGATTTTAGAGGAATAATTGTACGTTTCAAAAATGGACACAGAAACTTTTCTGGTGAAAACCACACAATGGATTCCTATGGAAGGAAATACAAGTTACTGGGAAGTACGCTTAGAATTGCTTTTCAGGGTCAGTGCTGGGCTAAAAGATGCAGCACTGGGTTCTCTCCTGATAACAGGTGAGTAAATCGGAATTCGTAGTTCGGCTGATTTTAGAGGAATATTTGTACGTTTTAAAAATGGGCACTTAGAATCTTTTCTGGCGAAAACCACACAATGGATTCCTATGGAAGGAAATACAAGTTACTGGTAAGTTCGCTTAGAATTACTTTTCAGAGTCACTGCTGATCTAAACCATGCAGCACTGGGTTCTCTCCTGATAACAGGTGAGTAAATCAGAATTCGTACTTCGGCTGATTTGAGAGGAATATTTGTAAGTTTCAAAAATGGACACTTAGAAACTTTTCTGGTGAAAACCACACAATAGATTCCTATGGAAGGAAATACAAGTTACTGGTAAGTATGCTTAGAATTACTTTTTAGGGTCAGTGCTGGACTAAAAGATGCAGCACTGGGTTCTCGCCTGATAACAGGTGAGTAAATCAGAATTTGTAGTTCGGCTGATTTTAAAGGAATATTTGTACGTTTCAAAAATGGACACTTACAAACTTTTCTGGTGAAAACCACACAATGGATTCCTATGAAAGGAAATACAAGTTACTGGTAAGTACGCTTAGAATTACTTTTCAGGGTCAGTGCTGGGCTAAAAGATGCAGCACTGGGTTCTCTCCTGATAAAAGGTGAGTAAATCAGAATTCGTACTTTGGCTGATTTTAGAGGAATATTTGTAAGTTTCAAAAATGGACAATTAGAAACTTTTCTGGTGAAAACCACACAATGGATTCCTATGGAAGGAAATACAAGTTACTGGAAAGTACGCTTAGAATTACTTTTCAGGGTCAGTGCTGGACTAAAAGATGCAGCACTGGGTTCTCTCCTGATAACAGGTGAGTAAATCAGAATTCGTAGTTCAGCTGATTTTAGAGGAATAATTGTACGTTTCAAAAATGGACACAGAAACTTTTCTGGTGAAAACCACACAATGGATTCCTATGGAAGGAAATACAAGTTACTGGTAAGTACGCTTAGAATTACTTTTCAGGGTCAGTGCTGGGCTAAAAGATGCAGCACTGGGTTCTCTCCTGATAACAGGTGAGTAAATCGGAATTCGTAGTTCGGCTGATTTTAGAGGAATATTTGTACGTTTTAAAAATGGGCACTTAGAATCTTTTCTGGCGAAAACCACACAATGGATTCCTATGGAATGAAATACAAGTTACTGGTAAGTACCCTTAGAAAATACTTTTCAGGGACAGTGCTGGACTAAAAGATGCAGCACTGGGTTCTCTCCTGATAACAGGTGATTAAATCAGAATTCGTACTTTGGCTGATTTTAGAGGAATATTTGTATGTTTCAAAAATGGACAGAAACTTTTCTGGTGAAAACCACACAATGGATTCCTATGGAAGGAAATACAAGTTACTGGTAAGTACGCTTAGAATTACTTTTCAGAGTCAGTGCTGGTCTAAAAGATGCAGCACTGGGATCTCTCCTGATAACAGGTGAGTAAATCGGAATTTGTAGTTCGGCTGATATTAAAGGAATATTTGTGTGTTTCAAAAATGGACACAGAAACTTTTCTGGTGAAAACCACACAATGGATTCCTATGGAAAGAAATACAAGTTACTGGTAAGTACGCTTAAAATTACTTTTCAGGGTCAGTGCTGGGCTGAAAGATGCAGCACTGGGTTCTCTCCTGATAACAGGTGAGTAAATCGGAATTCGTAATTCGGCTGATTTTAGAGGAATATTTGTACATTTCAAAATTGGACACTTATCTGGTGAAAACCACACAAAGGATTCCAATGGAAGGAAATACAAGTTACTGGTAAGTACGCTTAGAATTACTTTTCAGAGTCAGTGCTGGTCTAAACCATGCAGCACTGGGTTCTCCCCTGATAACAAGTGAGTAAATCAAAATTTGTAGTTCGGCTGATTTTATAGGAATATTTGTACGTTTCAAAAATGGACACTTAGAAACTTTTCTGGTGAAAACCACACAATGGATTCCTATGGAAGGAAATACAAGTTACTGGTAAGTACACTTAGAATTACTTTTCAGAGTCAGTGCTGGTCTAAACCATGCAGCACTGGGTTCTCTCCTGATAACAAGTGAGTAAATCGGAATTTGTAGTTCGGCTGATTTTATAGGAATATTTGTACGTTTCAAAAATAGACACTTAAAAACTTTTCTGGTGAAAACCACACAATGGATTCCTATGGAAGTAAATACAAGTTACTGATAAGTACGCTTGTACGCTTAGAATTACTTTTCAGCATCAGTGCTGGTCTAAAAGATGCAGCACTGGGTTCTCTCCTGATAAAAGGTGAGTAAATCAGAATTCGTACTTCGGCTGATTTTAGAGGAATATTTGTAAGTTTCAAAAATGGACACTTAGAAACTTTTCTGATGAAAACCACACAATGGATTCCTATGGAAGGAAATACAAGTTACTGGAAAGTACGCTTAGAATTACTTTTCAGGGTCAGTGCTGGACTAAAAGATGCAGCACTGGGTTCTCTCCTGATAACAGGTGAGTTAATCGGAATTCGTAGTTCGGCTGATTTTAGAGGAATATTTGTACATTTCAAAAATGGACACAGAAACTTTTCTGGTGAAAACCACACAATGGATTCCTATGGAAGGAAATACAAGTTACTGGTAAGTACGCTTAGAATTACTTTTCAGGGTCAATGCTGGGCTAAACGATGCAGCACTGGGTTCTCTCCTGATAACAGGTGAGTAAATCGGAATTTGTAGTTCGGCTGATTTTAGAGGAATATTTGTACGTTTTAAAAATGGGCACTTAGAAACTTTTCTGGTGAAAATCACATAATGGATTCCTATGGAAGGAAATACAAGTTACTGGAAAGTACGCTTAGAATTACTTTTCAGGGTCAGTGCTGGGCTAAAAGATGCAGCACTGGTTTCTCTCCTGATAACAGGTGAGTAAATCGGAATTCATAGTTTGGCTGATTTTAGAGGAATATTTGTACGTTTTAAAAATGGGCACTTAGAAACTTTTCTGGTGAAAACCACATAATGGATTCCTATGGAAGGAAATACAAGTTACTGGAAAGTACGTTTCGAATTACTTTTCAGCGTCAGTGCTGGTCTTAAAGATGCAGCACTGGGTTCTCTCCTGATAAAAGGTGAGTAAGTCAGAATTCGTACTTTGGCTGATTTCAGAGGAATATTTGTAAGTTTCAAAAATGGACAATTAGAAACTTTTCTGGTGAAAACCACACAATGGATTCCTATGGAAGGAAATACAAGTTACTGGAAAGTACGCTTAGAATTACTTTTCAGGGTCAGTGCTGGACTAAAAGATGCAGCACTGGGTTCTCTCCTGATAACAGGTGAGTAAATCAGAATTCGTAGTTCAGCTGATTTTAGAGGAATAATTGTACGTTTCAAAAATGGACACAGAAACTTTTCTGGTGAAAACCACACAATGGATTCCTATGGAAGGAAATACAAGTTACTGGTAAGTACGCTTAGAATGACTTTTCAGGGTCAGTGCTGGGCTAAAAGATGCAGCACTGGGTTCTCTCCTGATAACAGGTGAGTAAATCGGAATTCGTAGTTCGGCTGATTTTAGAGGAATATTTGTACGTTTTAAAAATGGGCACTTAGAATCTTTTCTGGCGAAAACCACACAATGGATTCCTATGGAAGGAAATACAAGTTACTGGTAAGTTCGCTTAGAATTACTTTTCAGAGTCACTGCTGATCTAAACCATGCAGCACTGGGTTCTCTCCTGATAACAGGTGAGTAAATCAGAATTCGTACTTCGGCTGATTTGAGAGGAATATTTGTAAGTTTCAAAAATGGACACTTAGAAACTTTTCTGGTGAAAACCACACAATAGATTCCTATGGAAGGAAATACAAGTTACTGGTAAGTACGCTTAGAATTACTTTTTAGGGTCAGTGCTGGACTAAAAGATGCAGCACTGGGTTCTCGCCTGATAACAGGTGAGTAAATCAGAATTTGTAGTTCGGCTGATTTTAAAGGAATATTTGTACGTTTCAAAAATGGACACTTACAAACTTTTCTGGTGAAAACCACACAATGGATTCCTATGAAAGGAAATACAAGTTACTGGTAAGTACGCTTAGAATTACTTTTCAGGGTCAGTGCTGGGCTAAAAGATGCAGCACTGGGTTCTCTCCTGATAACAGGTGAGTAAATCGGAATTCGTAGTTTGGCTGATTTTAGAGGAATATTTGTACGTTTTAAAAATGGGCACTTAGAAACTTTTCTGGTGAAAACCACATAATGGATTCCTATGGAAGGAAATACAAGTTACTGGAAAGTACGCTTAGAATTACTTTTCAGCGTCAGTGCTGGTCTAAAAGATGCAGCACTAAGTTCTCTCCTGATAAAAGGTGAGTACCTCAGAATTCGTACTTTGGCTGATTTTAGAGGAATATTTGTAAGTTTCAAAAATGGACAATTAGAAACTTTTCTGGTGAAAACCACACAATGGATTCCTATGGAAGGAAATACAAGTTACTGGAAAGTACGCTTAGAATTACTTTTCAGGGTCAGTGCTGGACTAAAAGATGCAGCACTGGGTTCTCTCCTGATAACAGGTGAGTAAATCAGAATTCGTAGTTCAGCTGATTTTAGAGGAATAATTGTACGTTTCAAAAATGGACACAGAAACTTTTCTGGTGAAAACCACACAATGGATTCCTATGGAAGGAAATACAAGTTACTGGTAAGTACGCTTAGAATTACTTTTCAGGGTCAGTGCTGGGCTAAAAGATGCAGCACTGGGTTCTCTCCTGATAACAGGTGAGTAAATCGGAATTCGTAGTTCGGCTGATTTTAGAGGAATATTTGTACGTTTTAAAAATGGGCACTTAGAATCTTTTCTGGCGAAAACCACACAATGGATTCCTATGGAATGAAATTCAAGTTACTGGTAAGTACCCTTAGAAAATACTTTTCAGGGACAGTGCTGGACTAAAAGATGCAGCACTGGGTTCTCTCCTGATAACAGGTGATTAAATCAGAATTCATACTTTGGCTGATTTTAGAGGAATATTTGTATGTTTCAAAAATGGACAGAAACTTTTCTGGTGAAAACCACACAATGGATTCCTATGGAAGGAAATACAAGTTACTGGTAAGTACGCTTAGAATTACTTTTCAGAGTCAGTGCTGGTCTAAAAGATGCAGCACTGGGATCTCTCCTGATAACAGGTGAGTAAATCGGAATTTGTAGTTCGGCTGATATTAAAGGAATATTTGTGTGTTTCAAAAATGGACACAGAAACTTTTCTGGTGAAAACCACACAATGGATTCCTATGGAAAGAAATACAAGTTACTGGTAAGTACGCTTAAAATTACTTTTCAGGGTCAGTGCTGGGCTGAAAGATGCAGCACTGGGTTCTCTCCTGATAACAGGTGAGTAAATCGGAATTCGTAATTCGGCTGATTTTAGAGGAATATTTGTACATTTCAAAATTGGACACTTATCTGGTGAAAACCACACAAAGGATTCCAATGGAAGGAAATACAAGTTACTGGTAAGTACGCTTAGAATTACTTTTCAGAGTCAGTGCTGGTCTAAACCATGCAGCACTGGGTTCTCTCCTGATAACAAGTGAGTAAATCAGAATTTGTAGTTCGGCTGATTTTATAGGAATATTTGTACGTTTCAAAAATGGACACTTAGAAACTTTTCTGGTGAAAACCACACAATGGATTCCTATGGAAGGAAATACAAGTTACTGGTAAGTACACTTAGAATTACTTTTCAGAGTCAGTGCTGGTCTAAACCATGCAGCACTGGGTTCTCTCCTGATAACAAGTGAGTAAATCGGAATTTGTAGTTCGGCTGATTTTATAGGAATATTTGTACGTTTCAAAAATGGACACTTAAAAACTTTTCTGGTGAAAACCACACAATGGATTCCTATGGAAGGAAATACAAGTTACTGATAAGTACGCTTGTACGCTTAGAATTACTTTTCAGCGTCAGTGCTGGTCTAAAAGATGCAGCACTGGGTTCTCTCCTGATAAAAGGTGAGTAAATCAGAATTCGTACTTCGGCTGATTTTAGAGGAATATTTGTAAGTTTCAAATATGGACACTTAGAAACTTTTCTGATGAAAACCACACAATGGATTCCTATGGAAGGAAATACAAGTTACTGGAAAGTACGCTTAGAATTACTTTTCAGGGTCAGTGCTGGACTAAAAGATGCAGCACTGGGTTCTCTCCTGATAACAGGTGAGTTAATCGGAATTCGTAGTTCGGCTGATTTTAGAGGAATATTTGTACATTTCAAAAATGGACACAGAAACTTTTCTGGTGAAAACCACACAATGGATTCCTATGGAAGGAAATACAAGTTACTGGTAAGTACGCTTAGAATTACTTTTCAGGGTCAGTGCTGGGCTAAAAGATGCAGCACTGGGTTCTCTCCTGATAACAGGTGAGTAAATCGGAATTTGTAGTTCGGCTGATTTTAGAGGAATATTTGTACGTTTTAAAAATGGGCACAGAAACTTTTCTGGCGAAAACCACACAATGGATTCCTATGGAATGAAATACAAGTTACTGGTAAGTACCCTTAGAAAATACTTTTCAGGAACAGTGCTGGACTAAAAGATGCAGCACTGGGTTCTCTCCTGATAACAGGTGATTAAATCAGAATTCATACTTTGGCTGATTTTAGAGGAATATTTGTATGTTTCAAAAATGGACAGAAACTTTTCTGGTGAAAACCACACAATGGATTCCTATGGAAGGAAATACAAGTTACTGGTAAGTACGCTTAGAATTACTTTTCAGAGTCAGTGCTGGTCTAAAAGATGCAGCACTGGGATCTCTCCTGATAACAGGTGAGTAAATCGGAATTTGTAGTTCGGCTGATATTAAAGGAATATTTGTGTGTTTCAAAAATGGACACAGAAACTTTTCTGGTGAAAACCACACAATGGATTCCTATGGAAAGAAATACAAGTTACTGGTAAGTACGCTTAAAATTACTTTTCAGGGTCAGTGCTGGGCTGAAAGATGCAGCACTGGGTTCTCACCTGATAACAGGTGAGTAAATCGGAATTCGTAATTCGGCTGATTTTAGAGGAATATTTGTACATTTCAAAATTGGACACTTATCTGGTGAAAACCACACAAAGGATTCCAATGGAAGGAAATACAAGTTACTGGTAAGTACGCTTAGAATTACTTTTCAGAGTCAGTGCTGGTCTAAACCATGCAGCACTGGGTTCTCTCCTGATAACAAGTGAGTAAATCAGAATTTGTAGTTCGGCTGATTTTATAGGAATATTTGTACGTTTCAAAAATGGACACTTAGAAACTTTTCTGGTGAAAACCACACAATGGATTCCTATGGAAGGAAATACAAGTTACTGGTAAGTACACTTAGAATTACTTTTCAGAGTCAGTGCTGGTCTAAACCATGCAGCACTGGGTTCTCTCCTGATAACAAGTGAGTAAATCGGAATTTGTAGTTCGGCTGATTTTATAGGAATATTTGTACGTTTCAAAAATAGACACTTAAAAACTTTTCTGGTGAAAACCACACAATGGATTCCTATGGAAGTAAATACAAGTTACTGATAAGTACGCTTGTACGCTTAGAATTACTTTTCAGCGTCAGTGCTGGTCTAAAAGATGCAGCACTGGGTTCTCTCCTGATAAAAGGTAAGTAAATCAGAATTCGTACTTCGGCTGATTTTAGAGGAATATTTGTAAGTTTCAAAAATGGACACTTAGAAACTTTTCTGATGAAAACCACACAATGGATTCCTATGGAAGGAAATACAAGTTACTGGAAAGTACGCTTAGAATTACTTTTCAGGGTCAGTGCTGGACTAAAAGATGCAGCACTGGGTTCTCTCCTGATAACAGGTGAGTTAATCGGAATTCGTAGTTCGGCTGATTTTAGAGGAATATTTGTACATTTCAAAAATGGACACAGAAACTTTTCTGGTGAAAACCACACAATGGATTCCTATGGAAGGAAATACAAGTTACTGGTAAGTACGCTTAGAATTACTTTTCAGGGTCAATGCTGGGCTAAACGATGCAGCACTGGGTTCTCTCCTGATAACAGGTGAGTAAATCGGAATTTGTAGTTCGGCTGATTTTAGAGGAATATTTGTACGTTTTAAAAATGGGCACTTAGAAACTTTTCTGGTGAAAATCACATAATGGATTCCTATGGAAGGAAATACAAGTTACTGGAAAGTACGCTTAGAATTACTTTTCAGGGTCAGTGCTGGGCTAAAAGATGCAGCACTGGTTTCTCTCCTGATAACAGGTGAGTAAATCGGAATTCATAGTTTGGCTGATTTTAGAGGAATATTTGTACGTTTTAAAAATGGGCACTTAGAAACTTTTCTGGTGAAAACCACATAATGGATTCCTATGGAAGGAAATACAAGTTACTGGAAAGTACGTTTCGAATTACTTTTCAGCGTCAGTGCTGGTCTAAAAGATGCAGCACTGGGTTCTCTCCTGATAAAAGGTGAGTAAATCAGAATTCGTACTTTGGCTGATTTCAGAGGAATATTTGTAAGTTTCAAAAATGGACAATTAGAAACTTTTCTGGTGAAAACCACACAATGGATTCCTATGGAAGGAAATACAAGTTACTGGAAAGTACGCTTAGAATTACTTTTCAGGGTCAGTGCTGGACTAAAAGATGCAGCACTGGGTTCTCTCCTGATAACAGGTGAGTAAATCAGAATTCGTAGTTCAGCTGATTTTAGAGGAATAATTGTACGTTTCAAAAATGGACACAGAAACTTTTCTGGTGAAAACCACACAATGGATTCCTATGGAAGGAAATACAAGTTACTGGTAAGTACGCTTAGAATTACTTTTCAGGGTCAGTGCTGGGCTAAAAGATGCAGCACTGGGTTCTCTCCTGATAACAGGTGAGTAAATCGGAATTCGTAGTTCGGCTGATTTTAGAGGAATATTTGTACGTTTTAAAAATGGGCACTTAGAATCTTTTCTGGCGAAAACCACACAATGGATTCCTATGGAAGGAAATACAAGTTACTGGTAAGTTCGCTTAGAATTACTTTTCAGAGTCACTGCTGATCTAAACCATGCAGCACTGGGTTCTCTCCTGATAACAGGTGAGTAAATCAGAATTCGTACTTCGGCTGATTTGAGAGGAATATTTGTAAGTTTCAAAAATGGACACTTAGAAACTTTTCTGGTGAAAACCACACAATAGATTCCTATGGAAGGAAATACAAGTTACTGGTAAGTACGCTTAGAATTACTTTTTAGGGTCAGTGCTGGACTAAAAGATGCAGCACTGGGTTCTCGCCTGATAACAGGTGAGTAAATCAGAATTTGTAGTTCGGCTGATTTTAAAGGAATATTTGTACGTTTCAAAAATGGACACTTACAAACTTTTCTGGTGAAAACCACACAATGGATTCCTATGAAAGGAAATACAAGTTACTGGTAAGTACGCTTAGAATTACTTTTCAGGGTCAGTGCTGGGCTAAAAGATGCAGCACTGGGTTCTCTCCTGATAACAGGTGAGTAAATCGGAATTCGTAGTTTGGCTGATTTTAGAGGAATATTTGTACGTTTTAAAAATGGGCACTTAGAAACTTTTCTGGTGAAAACCACATAATGGATTCCTATGGAAGGAAATACAAGTTACTGGAAAGTACGCTTAGAATTACTTTTCAGCGTCAGTGCTGGTCTAAAAGATGCAGCACTAAGTTCTCTCCTGATAAAAGGTGAGTACCTCAGAATTCGTACTTTGGCTGATTTTAGAGGAATATTTGTAAGTTTCAAAAATGGACAATTAGAAACTTTTCTGGTGAAAACCACACAATGGATTCCTATGGAAGGAAATACAAGTTACTGGAAAGTACGCTTAGAATTACTTTTCAGGGTCAGTGCTGGACTAAAAGATGCAGCACTGGGTTCTCTCCTGATAACAGGTGAGTAAATCAGAATTCGTAGTTCAGCTGATTTTAGAGGAATAATTGTACGTTTCAAAAATGGACACAGCAACTTTTCTGGTGAAAACCACACAATGGATTCCTATGGAAGGAAATACAAGTTACTGGTAAGTACGCTTAGAATTACTTTTCAGGGTCAGTGCTGGGCTAAAAGATGCAGCACTGGGTTCTCTCCTGATAACAGGTGAGTAAATCGGAATTCGTAGTTCGGCTGATTTTAGAGGAATATTTGTACGTTTTAAAAATGGGCACTTAGAATCTTTTCTGGCGAAAACCACACAATGGATTCCTATGGAATGAAATTCAAGTTACTGGTAAGTACCCTTAGAAAATACTTTTCAGGGACAGTGCTGGACTAAAAGATGCAGCACTGGGTTCTCTCCTGATAACAGGTGATTAAATCAGAATTCATACTTTGGCTGATTTTAGAGGAATATTTGTATGTTTCAAAAATGGACAGAAACTTTTCTGGTGAAAACCACACAATGGATTCCTATGGAAGGAAATACAAGTTACTGGTAAGTACGCTTAGAATTACTTTTCAGAGTCAGTGCTGGTCTAAAAGATGCAGCACTGGGATCTCTCCTGATAACAGGTGAGTAAATCGGAATTTGTAGTTCGGCTGATATTAAAGGAATATTTGTGTGTTTCAAAAATGGACACAGAAACTTTTCTGGTGAAAACCACACAATGGATTCCTATGGAAAGAAATACAAGTTACTGGTAAGTACGCTTAAAATTACTTTTCAGGGTCAGTGCTGGGCTGAAAGATGCAGCACTGGGTTCTCTCCTGATAACAGGTGAGTAAATCGGAATTCGTAATTCGGCTGATTTTAGAGGAATATTTGTACATTTCAAAATTGGACACTTATCTGGTGAAAACCACACAAAGGATTCCAATGGAAGGAAATACAAGTTACTGGTAAGTACGCTTAGAATTACTTTTCAGAGTCAGTGCTGGTCTAAACCATGCAGCACTGGGTTCTCTCCTGATAACAAGTGAGTAAATCAGAATTTGTAGTTCGGCTGATTTTATAGGAATATTTGTACGTTTCAAAAATGGACACTTAGAAACTTTTCTGGTGAAAACCACACAATGGATTCCTATGGAAGGAAATACAAGTTACTGGTAAGTACACTTAGAATTACTTTTCAGAGTCAGTGCTGGTCTAAACCATGCAGCACTGGGTTCTCTCCTGATAACAAGTGAGTAAATCGGAATTTGTAGTTCGGCTGATTTTATAGGAATATTTGTACGTTTCAAAAATGGACACTTAAAAACTTTTCTGGTGAAAACCACACAATGGATTCCTATGGAAGGAAATACAAGTTACTGATAAGTACGCTTGTACGCTTAGAATTACTTTTCAGCGTCAGTGCTGGTCTAAAAGATGCAGCACTGGGTTCTCTCCTGATAAAAGGTGAGTAAATCAGAATTCGTACTTCGGCTGATTTTAGAGGAATATTTGTAAGTTTCAAATATGGACACTTAGAAACTTTTCTGATGAAAACCACACAATGGATTCCTATGGAAGGAAATACAAGTTACTGGAAAGTACGCTTAGAATTACTTTTCAGGGTCAGTGCTGGACTAAAAGATGCAGCACTGGGTTCTCTCCTGATAACAGGTGAGTTAATCGGAATTCGTAGTTCGGCTGATTTTAGAGGAATATTTGTACATTTCAAAAATGGACACAGAAACTTTTCTGGTGAAAACCACACAATGGATTCCTATGGAAGGAAATACAAGTTACTGGTAAGTACGCTTAGAATTACTTTTCAGGGTCAGTGCTGGGCTAAAAGATGCAGCACTGGGTTCTCTCCTGATAACAGGTGAGTAAATCGGAATTTGTAGTTCGGCTGATTTTAGAGGAATATTTGTACGTTTTAAAAATGGGCACAGAAACTTTTCTGGCGAAAACCACACAATGGATTCCTATGGAATGAAATACAAGTTACTGGTAAGTACCCTTAGAAAATACTTTTCAGGAACAGTGCTGGACTAAAAGATGCAGCACTGGGTTCTCTCCTGATAACAGGTGATTAAATCAGAATTCATACTTTGGCTGATTTTAGAGGAATATTTGTATGTTTCAAAAATGGACAGAAACTTTTCTGGTGAAAACCACACAATGGATTCCTATGGAAGGAAATACAAGTTACTGGTAAGTACGCTTAGAATTACTTTTCAGAGTCAGTGCTGGTCTAAAAGATGCAGCACTGGGATCTCTCCTGATAACAGGTGAGTAAATCGGAATTTGTAGTTCGGCTGATATTAAAGGAATATTTGTGTGTTTCAAAAATGGACACAGAAACTTTTCTGGTGAAAACCACACAATGGATTCCTATGGAAAGAAATACAAGTTACTGGTAACTACGCTTAAAATTACTTTTCAGGGTCAGTGCTGGGCTGAAAGATGCAGCACTGGGTTCTCACCTGATAACAGGTGAGTAAATCGGAATTCGTAATTCGGCTGATTTTAGAGGAATATTTGTACATTTCAAAATTGGACACTTATCTGGTGAAAACCACACAAAGGATTCCAATGGAAGGAAATACAAGTTACTGGTAAGTACGCTTAGAATTACTTTTCAGAGTCAGTGCTGGTCTAAACCATGCAGCACTGGGTTCTCTCCTGATAACAAGTGAGTAAATCAGAATTTGTAGTTCGGCTGATTTTATAGGAATATTTGTACGTTTCAAAAATGGACACTTAGAAACTTTTCTGGTGAAAACCACACAATGGATTCCTATGGAAGGAAATACAAGTTACTGGTAAGTACACTTAGAATTACTTTTCAGAGTCAGTGCTGGTCTAAACCATGCAGCACTGGGTTCTCTCCTGATAACAAGTGAGTAAATCGGAATTTGTAGTTCGGCTGATTTTATAGGAATATTTGTACGTTTCAAAAATGGACACTTAAAAACTTTTCTGGTGAAAACCACACAATGGATTCCTATGGAAGGAAATACAAGTTACTGATAAGTACGCTTGTACACTTAGAATTACTTTTCAGCGTCAGTGCTGGTCTAAAAGATGCAGCACTGGGTTCTCTCCTGATAAAAGGTGAGTAAATCAGAATTCGTACTTCGGCTGATTTTAGAGGAATATTTGTAAGTTTCAAAAATGGACACTTAGAAACTTTTCTGATGAAAACCACACAATGGATTCCTATGGAAGGAAATACAAGTTACTGGAAAGTACGCTTAGAATTACTTTTCAGGGTCAGTGCTGGACTAAAAGATGCAGCAATGGGTTCTCTCCTGATAACAGGTGAGTTAATCGGAATTCGTAGTTCGGCTGATTTTAGAGGAATATTTGTACATTTCAAAAATGGACACAGAAACTTTTCTGGTGAAAACCACACAATGGATTCCTATGGAAGGAAATACAAGTTACTGGTAAGTACGCTTAGAATTACTTTTCAGGGTCAGTGCTGGGCTAAAAGATGCAGCACTGGGTTCTCTCCTGATAACAGGTGAGTAAATCGGAATTTGTAGTTCGGCTGATTTTAGAGGAATATTTGTACGTTTTAAAAATGGGCACTTAGAAACTTTTCTGGTGAAAATCACATAATGGATTCCTATGGAAGGAAATACAAGTTACTGGAAAGTACGCTTAGAATTACTTTTCAGGGTCAGTGCTGGACTAAAAGATGCAGCACTGGGTTCTCTCCTGATAACAGGTGAGTAAATCAGAATTCGTAGTTCGGCTGATCTTAGATGAATATTTGTACATTTCAAAAATGGACACAGAAACTTTTCTGGTAAAAACCACACAATGGATTCCTATGGAAAGAAATACAAGTTACTGGTAAGTATGCCTAGAACTACTGTTCAGGGTCAGTGCTGGGCTGAAAGATGCAGCACTGGGTTCTCTCCTGATAACAGGTGAGTAAATCGGAATTCGTAGTTCGGCTGATTTTAGAGGAATATTTGTACGTTTCAAAATTGCACACTTATCTGGTGAAAACCACACAAAGGATTCCTATGGAATGAAATACAAGTTACTGGTAAGTACGCTTAGAATTACTTTTCAGAGTCAGTGCTGTTCTAAAAGATGCAGCACTGGGTTCTCTCCTGATAACAGGTGAGTAAATCGGAATTCGTAGTTCGGCTGATTTTAGAGGAATATTTGTACGTTTCAAAAACTGGACACTTAAAAACTTTTCTGGTGAAAACCACACAATGGATTCCTATGGAAGGAAATACAAGTTACTGGTAAGTTCGCTTAGAATTACTTTTCAGAGTCACTGCTGATCTAAACCATGCAGCACTGGGTTCTCTCCTGATAACAGGTGAGTAAATCAGAATTCGTACTTCGGCTGATTTTAGAGGAATATTTGTAAGTTTCAAAAATGGACACTTAGAAACTTTTCTGGTGAAAACCACACAATAGATTCCTATGGAAGGAAATACAAGTTACTGGTAAGTACGCTTAGAATTACTTTTTAGGGTCAGTGCTGGACTAAAAGATGCAGCACTGGGTTCTCGCCTGATAACAGGTGAGTAAATCGGAATTTGTAGTTCGGCTGATTTTAAAGGAATATTTGTACGTTTCAAAAATGGACACTTACAAACTTTTCTGGTGAAAACCACACAATGGATTCCTATGAAAGGAAATACAAGTTACTGGTAAGTACGCTTAGAATTACTTTTCAGGGTCAGTGCTGGGCTAAAAGATGCAGCACTGGGTTCTCTCCTGATAACAGGTGAGTAAATCGGAATTCATAGTTTGGCTGATTTTAGAGGAATATTTGTACGTTTTGAAAATGGGCACTTAGAAACTTTTCTGGTGAAAACCACATAATGGATTCCTATGGAAGGAAATACAAGTTACTGGAAAGTACGTTTAGAATTACTTTTCAGCGTCAGTGCTGGTCTAAAAGATGCAGCACTGGGTTCTCTCCTGATAAAAGGTGAGTAAATCAGAATTTGTACTTTGGCTGATTTCAGAGGAATATTTGTAAGTTTCAAAAATGGACAATTAGAAACTTTTCTGGTGAACATCACATAATGGATTCCTATGGAAGGAAATACAAGTTACTGGAAAGTACGCTTAGAATTACTTTTCAGGGTCAGTGCTGGACTAAAAGATGCAGCACTGGGTTCTCTCCTGATAACAGGTGAGTAAATCGGAATTCGTAGTTCGGCTGATCTTAGATGAATATTTGTACATTTCAAAAATGGACACAGAAACTTTTCTGGTGAAAACCACACAATGGATTCCTATGGAAAGAAATACAAGTTACTGGTAAGCACGCCTAGAACTACTGTTCAGGGTCAGTGCTGGGCTGAAAGATGCAGCACTGGGTTCTCTCCTGATAACAGGTGAGTAAATCGGAATTCGTAGTTCGGCTGATTTTAGAGGAATATTTGTACGTTTCAAAATTGCACACTTATCTGGTGAAAACCACACAAAGGATTCCTATGGAATGAAATACAAGTTACTGGTAAGTACGCTTAGAATTACTTTTCAGAGTCAGTGCTGGTCTAAAAGATGCAGCACTGGGTTCTCTCCTGATAACAGGTGAGTAAATCGGAATTCGTAGTTCGGCTGATTTTAGAGGAATATTTGTACCTTTCAAAATTGGACACTTAGAAACTTTTCTGGTGAAAACCACACAATGGATTCCTATGGAAGGAAATACAAGTTACTGGTAAATACGCTTAGAATTACTTTTCAGGGTCAGTGTTGGACTAAAAGATGGAGCACTGGGTTCTCTCCTGATAACAGTTGAGTAAATCAGAATTCGTACCTCGGCTGATTTTAGAGGAATATTTGTAAGTTTCAAAAATGGACACAGAAACTTTTCTGGTGAAAACCACACAATGGATTCCTATGGAAGGAAATACAAGTTACTGGTAAGTACGCTTAGAATTACTTTTCAGGGTCAGTGCTGGGATTAAAGATGCAGCACTGGGTTCTCTCCTGATAACAGGTGAGTAAATCGGAATTAGTAATTCGGCTGATTTTAGAGGAATATTTGTACGTTTCAAAATTGGACACCTATCTGCTGAAAACCACACAAAGGATTCCTATGGAAGGAAATATAAGTTACTGGTAAGTACGCTTAGAACTACTTCTCAGAGTCAGTGCTGTTCTAAAAGATGCAGCACTGGGTTCTCTCCTGATAACAGGTGAGTAAATCGGAATTCGTAGTTCGGCTGATTTTAGAGGAATATTTGTACGTTTCAAAAACTGGACACTTAGAAACTTTTCTGGTGAAAACCACACAATGGATTCCTATGGAAGGAAATACAAGTTACTGGTAAGTTCACTTAGAATTACTTTTCAGAGTCACTGCTGATCTAAACCATGCAGCACTGGGTTCTCTCCTGATAACAGGTGAGTAAATCAGAATTCGTACTTCGGCTGATTTTAGAGGAATATTTGTAAGTTTCAAAAATGGACACTTAGAAACTTTTCTGGTGAAAACCACACAATAGATTCCTATGGAAGGAAATACAAGTTACTGGTAAGTACGCTTAGAATTACTTTTTAGGGTCAGTGCTGGACTAAAAGATGCAGCACTGGGTTCTCGCCTGATAACAGGTGAGTAAATCGGAATTTGTAGTTCGGCTGATTTTAAAGGAATATTTGTACGTTTCAAAAATGGACACTTACAAACGTTTCTGGTGAAAACCACACAATGGATTCCTATGAAAGGAAATACAAGTTACTGGTAAGTACGCTTAGAATTACTTTTCAGGGTCAGTGCTGGGCTAAAAGATGCAGCACTGGTTTCTCTCCTGATAACAGGTGAGTAAATCGGAATTCATAGTTTGGCTGATTTTAGAGGAATATTTGTACGTTTTAAAAATGGGCACTTAGAAACTTTTCTGGTGAAAACCACATAATGGATTCCTATGGAAGGAAATACAAGTTACTGGAAAGTACGTTTCGAATTACTTTTCAGCGTCAGTGCTGGTCTAAAAGATGCAGCACTGGGTTCTCTCCTGATAAAAGGTGAGTAAATCAGAATTCGTACTTTGGCTGATTTCAGAGGAATATTTGTAAGTTTCAAAAATGGACAATTAGAAACTTTTCTGGTGAAAACCACACAATGGATTCCTATGGAAGGAAATACAAGTTACTGGAAAGTACGCTTAGAATTACTTTTCAGGGTCAGTGCTGGACTAAAAGATGCAGCACTGGGTTCTCTCCTGATAACAGGTGAGTAAATCAGAATTCGTACTTCGGCTGATTTTAGAGGAATATTTGTAAGTTTCAAAAATGGACACTTAGAAACTTTTCTGGTGAAAACCACACAATAGATTCCTATGGAAGGAAATACAAGTTACTGGTAAGTACGCTTAGAATTACTTTTTAGGGTCAGTGCTGGACTAAAAGATGCAGCACTGGGTTCTCGCCTGATAACAGGTGAGTAAATCGGAATTTGTAGTTCGGCTGATTTTAAAGGAATATTTGTACGTTTCAAAAATGGACACTTACAAACTTTTCTGGTGAAAACCACACAATGGATTCCTATGAAAGGAAATACAAGTTACTGGTAAGTACGCTTAGAATTACTTTTCAGGGTCAGTGCTGATCTAAACCATGCAGCACTGGGTTCTCTCCTGATAACAGGTGAGTAAATCAGAATTCGTACTTCGGCTGATTTTAGAGGAATATTTGTAAGTTTCAAAAATGGACACTTAGAAACTTTTCTGGTGAAAACCACACAATAGATTCCTATGGAAGGAAATACAAGTTACTGGTAAGTACGCTTAGAATTACTTTTTAGGGTCAGTGCTGGACTAAAAGATGCAGCACTGGGTTCTCGCCTGATAACAGGTGAGTAAATTGGAATTTGTAGTTCGGCTGATTTTAAAGGAATATTTGTACGTTTCAAAAATGGACACTTATCTGGTGAAAACCACACAAAGGATTCCTATGGAATGAAATACAAGTTACTGGTAAGTACGCTTAGAATTACTTTTCAGAGTCAGTGCTGTTCTAAAAGATGCAGCACTGGGTTCTCTCCTGATAACAGGTGAGTAAATCGGAATTCGTAGTTCGGCTGATTTTAGAGGAATATTTGTACGTTTCAAAAACTGGACACTTAGAAACTTTTCTGGTGAAAACCACACAATGGATTCCTATGGAAGGAAATACAAGTTACTGGTAAGTTCGCTTAGAATTACTTTTCAGAGTCACTGCTGATCTAAACCATGCAGCACTGGGTTCTCTCCTGATAACAGGTGAGTAAATCAGAATTCGTACTTCGGCTGATTTTAGAGGAATATTTGTAAGTTTCAAAAATGGACACTTAGAAACTTTTCTGGTGAAAACCACACAATAGATTCCTATGGAAGGAAATACAAGTTACTGGTAAGTACGCTTAGAATTACTTTTTAGGGTCAGTGCTGGACTAAAAGATGCAGCACTGGGTTCTCGCCTGATAACAGGTGAGTAAATCGGAATTTGTAGTTCGGCTGATTTTAAAGGAATATTTGTACGTTTCAAAAATGGACACTTACAAACTTTTCTGGTGAAAACCACACAATGGATTCCTATGAAAGGAAATACAAGTTACTGGTAAGTACGCTTAGAATTACTTTTCAGGGTCAGTGCTGGGCTAAAAGATGCAGCACTGGGTTCTCTCCTGATAACAGGTGAGTAAATCGGAATTCGTAGTTTGGCTGATTTTAGAGGAATATTTGTACGTTTTAAAAATGGGCACTTAGAAACTTTTCTGGTGAAAACCACATAATGGATTCCTATGGAAGGAAATACAAGTTACTGGAAAGTACGCTTAGAATTACTTTTCAGCGTCAGTGCTGGTCTAAAAGATGCAGCACTAAGTTCTCTCCTGATAAAAGGTGAGTAAATCAGAATTCGTACTTTGGCTGATTTTAGAGGAATATTTGTAAGTTTCAAAAATGGACAATTAGAAACTTTTCTGGTGAAAACCACACAATGGATTCCTAAGGAAGGAAATACAAGTTACTGGTAAGTACGCTTAGAATTACTTTTCAGGGTCAGTGCTGGGCTAAAAGATGCAGCACTGGGTTCTCTCCTGATAACAGGTGAGTAAATCGGAATTCGTAGTTCGGCTGATTTTAGAGGAATATTTGTACGTTTTAAAAATGGGCACTTAGAATCTTTTCTGGCGAAAACCACACAATAGATTCCTATGGAATGAAATACAAGTTACTGGTAAGTACCCTTAGAAAATACTTTTCAGGGACAGTGCTGGACTAAAAGATGCAGCACTGGGTTCTCTCCTGATAACAGGTGATTAAATCAGAATTCGTACTTTGGCTGATTTTAGAGGAATATTTGTATGTTTCAAAAATCGACAGAAACTTTTCTGGTGAAAACCACACAATGGATTCCTATGGAAGGAAATACAAGTTACTGGTAAGTACGCTTAGAATTACTTTTCAGAGTCAGTGCTGGTCTAAAAGATGCAGCACTGGGATCTCTCCTGATAACAGGTGAGTAAATCGGAATTTGTAGTTCGGCTGATATTAAAGGAATATTTGTGTGTTTCAAAAATGGACACAGAAACTTTTCTGGTGAAAACCACACAATGGATTCCTATGGAAAGAAATACAAGTTACTGGTAAGTACGCTTAAAATTACTTTTCAGGGTCAGTGCTGGGCTGAAAGATGCAGCACTGGGTTCTCTCCTGATAACAGGTGAGTAAATCGGAATTCGTAGTTCGGCTGATTTTAGAGGAATATTTGTACGTTTTAAAAATGGGCACTTAGAATCTTTTCTGGCGAAAACCACACAATGGATTCCTATGGAATGAAATACAAGTTACTGGTAAGTACCCTTAGAAAATACTTTTCAGGGACAGTGCTGGACTAAAAGATGCAGCACTGGGTTCTCTCCTGATAACAGGTGATTAAATCAGAATTCGTACTTTGGCTGATTTTAGAGGAATATTTGTATGTTTCAAAAATCGACAGAAACTTTTCTGGTGAAAACCACACAATGGATTCCTATGGAAGGAAATACAAGTTACTGGTAAGTACGCTTAGAATTACTTTTCAGAGTCAGTGCTGGTCTAAAAGATGCAGCACTGGGATCTCTCCTGATAACAGGTGAGTAAATCGGAATTTGTAGTTCGGCTGATATTAAAGGAATATTTGTGTGTTTCAAAAATGGACACAGAAACTTTTCTGGTGAAAACCACACAATGGATTCCTATGGAAAGAAATACAAGTTACTGGTAAGTACGCTTAAAATTACTTTTCAGGGTCAGTGCTGGGCTGAAAGATGCAGCACTGGGTTCTCTCCTGATAACAGGTGAGTAAATCGGAATTCGTAATTCGGCTGATTTTAGAGGAATATTTGTACATTTCAAAATTGGACACTTATCTGGTGAAAACCACACAAAGGATTCCAATGGAAGGAAATACAAGTTACTGGTAAGTACGCTTAGAATTACTTTTCAGAGTCAGTGCTGGTCTAAACCATGCAGCACTGGGTTCTCTCCTGATAACAAGTGAGTAAATCAGAATTTGTAGTTCGGCTGATTTTATAGGAATATTTGTAAGTTTCAAAAATGGACACTTAGAAACTTTTCTGGTGAAAACCACACAATAGATTCCTATGGAAGGAAATACAAGTTACTGGTAAGTACGCTTAGAATTACTTTTTAGGGTCAGTGCTGGACTAAAAGATGCAGCACTGGGTTCTCGCCTGATAACAGGTGAGTAAATCGGAATTTGTAGTTCGGCTGATTTTAAAGGAATATTTGTACGTTTCAAAAATGGACACTTACAAACTTTTCTGGTGAAAACCACACAATGGATTCCTATGAAAGGAAATACAAGTTACTGGTAAGTACGCTTAGAATTACTTTTCAGGGTCAGTGCTGGGCTAAAAGATGCAGCACTGGGTTCTCTCCTGATAACAGGTGAGTAAATCGGAATTCGTAGTTTGGCTGATTTTAGAGGAATATTTGTACGTTTTAAAAATGGGCACTTAGAAACTTTTCTGGTGAAAACCACATAATGGATTCCTATGGAAGGAAATACAAGTTACTGGAAAGTACGCTTAGAATTACTTTTCAGCGTCAGTGCTGGTCTAAAAGATGCAGCACTAAGTTCTCTCCTGATAAAAGGTGAGTAAATCAGAATTCGTACTTTGGCTGATTTTAGAGGAATATTTGTAAGTTTCAAAAATGGACAATTAGAAACTTTTCTGGTGAAAACCACACAATGGATTCCTATGGAAGGAAATACAAGTTACTGGTAAGTACGCTTAGAATTACTTTTCAGGGTCAGTGCTGGGCTAAAAGATGCAGCACTGGGTTCTCTCCTGATAACAGGTGAGTAAATCGGAATTCGTAGTTCGGCTGATTTTAGAGGAATATTTGTACGTTTTAAAAATGGGCACTTAGAATCTTTTCTGGCGAAAACCACACAATGGATTCCTATGGAATGAAATACAAGTTACTGGTAAGTACCCTTAGAAAATACTTTTCAGGGACAGTGCTGGACTAAAAGATGCAGCACTGGGTTCTCTCCTGATAACAGGTGATTAAATCAGAATTCGTACTTTGGCTGATTTTAGAGGAATATTTGTATGTTTCAAAAATCGACAGAAACTTTTCTGGTGAAAACCACACAATGGATTCCTATGGAAGGAAATACAAGTTACTGGTAAGTACGCTTAGAATTACTTTTCAGAGTCAGTGCTGGGCTGAAAGATGCAGCACTGGGATCTCTCCTGATAACAGGTGAGTAAATCGGAATTTGTAGTTCGGCTGATATTAAAGGAATATTTGTGTGTTTCAAAAATGGACACAGAAACTTTTCTGGTGAAAACCACACAATGGATTCCTATGGAAAGAAATACAAGTTACTGGTAAGTACGCTTAAAATTACTTTTCAGGGTCAGTGCTGGGCTGAAAGATGCAGCACTGGGTTCTCTCCTGATAACAGGTGAGTAAATCGGAATTCGTAATTCGGCTGATTTTAGAGGAATATTTGTACATTTCAAAATTGGACACTTATCTGGTGAAAACCACACAAAGGATTCCAATGGAAGGAAATACAAGTTACTGGTAAGTACGCTTAGAATTACTTTTCAGAGTCAGTGCTGGTCTAAACCATGCAGCACTGGGTTCTCTCCTGATAACAAGTGAGTAAATCAGAATTTGTAGTTCGGCTGATTTTATAGGAATATTTGTACGTTTCAAAAATGGACACTTAGAAACTTTTCTGGTGAAAACCACACAATGGATTCCTATGGAAGGAAATACAAGTTACTGGTAAGTACACTTAGAATTACTTTTCAGAGTCAGTGCTGGTCTAAACCATGCAGCACTGGGTTCTCTCCTGATAACAAGTGAGTAAATCGGAATTTGTAGTTCGGCTGATTTTATAGGAATATTTGTACGTTTCAAAAATGGACACTTAAAAACTTTTCTGGTGAAAACCACACAATGGATTCCTATGGAAGGAAATACAAGTTACTGATAAGTACGCTTGTACGCTTAGAATTACTTTTCAGCGTCAGTGCTGGTCTAAAAGATGCAGCACTGGGTTCTCTCCTGATAAAAGGTGAGTAAATCAGAATTCGTACTTCGGCTGATTTTAGAGGAATATTTGTAAGTTTCAAAAATGGACACTTAGAAACTTTTCTGATGAAAACCACACAATGGATTCCTATGGAAGGAAATACAAGTTACTGGAAAGTACGCTTAGAATTACTTTTCAGGGTCAGTGCTGGACTAAAAGATGCAGCACTGGGTTCTCTCCTGATAACAGGTGAGTTAATCGGAATTCGTAGTTCGGCTGATTTTAGAGGAATATTTGTACATTTCAAAAATGGACACAGAAACTTTTCTGGTGAAAACCACACAATGGATTCCTATGGAAGGAAATACAAGTTACTGGTAAGTACGCTTAGAATTACTTTTCAGGGTCAATGCTGGGCTAAACGATGCAGCACTGGGTTCTCTCCTGATAACAGGTAAGTAAATCGGAATTTGTAGTTCGGCTGATTTTAGAGGAATATTTGTACGTTTTAAAAATGGGCACTTAGAAACTTTTCTGGTGAAAATCACATAATGGATTCCTATGGAAGGAAATACAAGTTACTGGAAAGTACGCTTAGAATTACTTTTCAGGGTCAGTGCTGGACTAAAAGATGCAGCACTGGGTTCTCTCCTGATAACAGGTGAGTAAATCAGAATTCGTAGTTCGGCTGATCTTAGATGAATATTTGTACATTTCAAAAATGGACACAGAAACTTTTCTGGTAAAAACCACACAATGGATTCCTATGGAAAGAAATACAAGTTACTGGTAAGTATGCCTAGAACTACTGTTCAGGGTCAGTGCTGGGCTGAAAGATGCAGCACTGGGTTCTCTCCTGATAACAGGTGAGTAAATCGGAATTCGTAGTTCGGCTGATTTTAGAGGAATATTTGTACGTTTCAAAATTGCACACTTATCTGGTGAAAACCACACAAAGGATTCCTATGGAATGAAATACAAGTTACTGGTAAGTACGCTTAGAATTACTTTTCAGAGTCAGTGCTGGTCTAAAAGATGCAGCACTGGGTTCTCTCCTGATAACAGGTGAGTAAATCAGAATTCGTAGTTCGGCTGATCTTAGATGAATATTTGTACATTTCAAAAATGGACACAGAAACTTTTCTGGTAAAAACCACACAATGGATTCCTATGGAAAGAAATACAAGTTACTGGTAAGTATGCCTAGAACTACTGTTCAGGGTCAGTGCTGGGCTGAAAGATGCAGCACTGGGTTCTCTCCTGATAACAGGTGAGTAAATCGGAATTCGTAGTTCGGCTGATTTTAGAGGAATATTTGTACGTTTCAAAATTGCACACTTATCTGGTGAAAACCACACAAAGGATTCCTATGGAAGGAAATACAAGTTACTGGTAAATTAGCTTAGAATTACTTTTCAGGGTCAGTGTTGGACTAAAAGATGGAGCACTGGGTTCTCTCCTGATAACAGTTGAGTAAATCAGAATTCGTACCTCGGCTGATTTTAGAGGAATATTTGTAAGTTTCAAAAATGGACACAGAAACTTTTCTGGTGAAAACCACACAATGGATTCCTATGGAAGGAAATACAAGTTACTGGTAAGTACGCTTAGAATTACTTTTCAGGGTCAGTGCTGGGATTAAAGATGCAGCACTGGGTTCTCTCCTGATCACAGGTGAGTAAATCGGAATTAGTAGTTCAGCTGATTTTAGAGGAATATTTGTACGTTTCAAAATTGGACACTTATCTGCTGAAAACCACACAAAGGATTCCTATGGAAGGAAATATAAGTTACTGGTAAGTACGCTTAGAACTACTTCTCAGAGTCAGTGCTGTTCTAAAAGATGCAGCACTGGGTTCTCTCCTGATAACAGGTGAGTAAATCGGAATTCGTAGTTCGGCTGATTTTAGAGGGATATTTGTACGTTTCAAAAACTGGACACTTAGAAACTTTTCTGGTGAAAACCACACAATGGATTCCTATGGAAGGAAATACAAGTTACTGGTAAGTTCGCTTAGAATTACTTTTCAGAGTCACTGCTGATCTAAACCATGCAGAACTGGGTTCTCTCCTGATAACAGGTGAGTAAATCAGAATTCGTACTTCGGCTGATTTTAGAGGAATATTTGTAAGTTTCAAAAATGGACACTTAGGAACTTTTCTGGTGAAAACCACACAATAGATTCCTATGGAAGGAAATACAAGTTACTGGTAAGTACGCTTAGAATTACTTTTTAGGGTCAGTGCTGGACTAAAAGATGCAGCACTGGGTTCTCGCCTGATAACAGGTGAGTAAATCGGAATTTGTAGTTCGGCTGATTTTAAAGGAATATTTGTACGTTTCAAAAATGGACACTTACAAACTTTTCTGGTGAAAACCACACAATGGATTCCTATGAAAGGAAATACAAGTTACTGGTAAGTACGCTTAGAATTACTTTTCAGGGTCAGTGCTGGGCTAAAAGATGCAGCACTGGGTTCTCTCCTGATAACAGGTGAGTAAATCGGAATTCATAGTTTGGCTGATTTTAGAGGAATATTTGTACGTTTTAAAAATGGGCACTTAGAAACTTTTCTGGTGAAAACCACATAATGGATTCCTATGGAAGGAAATACAAGTTACTGTAAAGTACGTTTAGAATTACTTTTCAGCGTCAGTGCTGGTCTAAAAGATGCAGCACTTGGTTCTCTCCTGATAAAAGGTGAGTAAATCAGAATTCGTACTTTGGCTGATTTCAGAGGAATATTTGTAAGTTTCAAAAATGGACAATTAGAAACTTTTCTCGTGAAAACCACACAATGGATTCCTATGGAAGGAAATACAAGTTACTGGAAAGTACGCTTAGAATTACTTTTCAGGGTCAGTGCTGGACTAAAAGATGCAGCACTGGGTTCTCTCCTGATAACAGGTGAGTAAATCAGAATTCGTAGTTCAGCTGATTTTAGAGGAATAATTGTACGTTTCAAAAATGGACACAGAAACTTTTCTGGTGAAAACCACACAATGGATTCCTATGGAAGGAAATACAAGTTACTGGTAAGTACGCTTAGAATTACTTTTCAGGGTCAGTGCTGGGCTAAAAGAGGCAGCACTGGGTTCTCTCCTGATAACAGGTGAGTAAATCGGAATTCGTAGTTCGGCTGATTTTAGAGGAATATTTGTACGTTTTAAAAATGGGCACTTAGAATCTTTTCTGGCGAAAACCACACAATGGATTCCTATGGAAGGAAATACAAGTTACTGGTAAGTTCGCTTAGAAATACTTTTCAGAGTCACTGCTGATCTAAACCATGCAGCACTGGGTTCTCTCCTGATAACAGGTGAGTAAATCAGAATTGGTACTTCGGCTGATTTTAGAGGAATATTTGTAAGTTTCAAAAATGGACACTTAGAAACTTTTCTGGTGAAAACCACACAATAGATTCCTATGGAAGGAAATACAAGTTACTGGTAAGTACGCTTAGAATTACTTTTTAGGGTCAGTGCTGGACTAAAAGATGCAGCACTGGGTTCTCGCCTGATAACAGGTGAGTAAATCAGAATTTGTAGTTCGGCTGATTTTAAAGGAATATTTGTACGTTTCAAAAATGGACACTTACAAACTTTTCTGGTGAAAACCACACAATGGATTCCTATGAAAGGAAATACAAGTTACTGGTAAGTACGCTTAGAATTACTTTTCAGGGTCAGTGCTGGGCTAAAAGATGCAGCACTGGGTTCTCTCCTGATAACAGGTGAGTAAATCGGAATTCGTAGTTTGGCTGATTTTAGAGGAATATTTGTACGTTTTAAAAATGGGCACTTAGAAACTTTTCTGGTGAAAACCACATAATGGATTCCTATGGAAGGAAATACAAGTTACTGGAAAGTACGCTTAGAATTACTTTTCAGCGTCAGTGCTGGTCTAAAAGATGCAGCACTGCGTTCTCTCCTGATAAAAGGTGAGTAAATCAGAATTCGTACTTTGGCTGATTTTAGAGGAATATTTGTAAGTTTCAAAAATGGACAATTAGAAACTTTTCTGGTGAAAACCACACAATGGATTCCTATGAAAGGAAATACAAGTTACTGGTAAGTACGCTTAGAATTACTTTTCAGGGTCAGTGCTGGGCTAAAAGATGCAGCACTGGGTTCTCTCCTGATAACAGGTGAGTAAATCGGAATTCATAGTTTGGCTGATTTTAGAGGAATATTTGTACGTTTTAAAAATGGGCACTTAGAAACTTTTCTGGTGAAAACCACATAATGGATTCCTATGGAAGGAAATACAAGTTACTGGAAAGTACGTTTAGAATTACTTTTCAGCGTCAGTGCTGGTCTAAAAGATGCAGCACTGGGTTCTCTCCTGATAAAAGGTGAGTAAATCAGAATTCGTACTTTGGCTGATTTCAGAGGAATATTTGTAAGTTTCAAAAATGGACAATTAGAAACTTTTCTGGTGAAAACCACACAATGGATTCCTATGGAAGGAAATACAAGTTACTGGAAAGTACGCTTAGAATTACTTTTCAGGGTCAGTGCTGGACTAAAAGATGCAGCACTGGGTTCTGTCCTGATAACAGGTGAGTAAATCAGAATTCGTAGTTCAGCTGATTTTAGAGGAATAATTGTACGTTTCAAAAATGGACACAGAAACTTTTCTGGTGAAAACCACACAATGGATTCCTATGGAAGGAAATACAAGTTACTGGTAAGTACGCTTAGAATTACTTTTCAGGGTCAGTGCTGGGCTAAAAGATGCAGCACTGGGTTCTCTCCTGATAGCAGGTGAGTAAATCGGAATTCGTAGTTCGGCTGATTTTAGAGGAATATTTGTACGTTTTAAAAATGGGCACTTAGAATCTTTTCTGGCGAAAACCACACAATGGATTCCTATGGAAGAACTACAAGTTACTGGTAAGTTCGCTTAGAATTACTTTTCAGAGTCACTGCTGATCTAAACCATGCAGCACTGGGTTCTCTCCTGATAACAGGTGAGTAAATCAGAATTCGTACTTCGGCTGATTTTAGAGGAATATTTGTAAGTTTCAAAAATGGACACTTAGAAACTTTTCTGGTGAAAACCACACAATAGATTCCTATGGAAGGAAATACAAGTTACTGGTAAGTACGCTTAGAATTACTTTTTAGGGTCAGTGCTGGACTAAAAGATGCAGCACTGGGTTCTCGCCTGATAACAGGTGAGTAAATCAGAATTTGTAGTTCGGCTGATTTTAAAGGAATATTTGTACGTTTCAAAAATGGACACTTACAAACTTTTCTGGTGAAAACCACACAATGGATTCCTATGGAAGGAAATACAAGTTACTGGAAAGTACGCTTAGAATTACTTTTCAGGGTCAGTGCTGGACTAAAAGATGCAGCACTGGGTTCTCTCCTGATAACAGGTGAGTAAATCAGAATTCGTAGTTCAGCTGATTTTAGAGGAATAATTGTACGTTTCAAAAATGGACACAGAAACTTTTCTGGTGAAAACCACACAATGGATTCCTATGGAAGGAAATACAAGTTACTGGTAAGTACGCTTAGAATTACTTTTCAGGGTCAGTGCTGGGCTAAAAGATGCAGCACTGGGTTCTCTCCTGATAACAGGTGAGTAAATCAGAATTCGTACTTCGGCTGATTTTAGAGGAATATTTGTACGTTTCAAAAACTGGACACTTAGAAACTTTTCTGGTGAAAACCACACAATGGATTCCTATGGAAGGAAATACAAGTTACTGGTAAGTTCGCTTAGAATTACTTTTCAGAGTCACTGCTGATCTAAACCATGCAGAACTGGGTTCTCTCCTGATAACAGGTGAGTAAATCAGAATTCGTACTTCGGCTGATTTTAGAGGAATATTTGTAAGTTTCAAAAATGGACACTTAGAAACTTTTCTGGTGAAAACCACACAATAGATTCCTATGGAAGGAAATACAAGTTACTGGTAAGTACGCTTAGAATTACTTTTTAGGGTCAGTGCTGGACTAAAAGATGCAGCACTGGGTTCTCGCCTGATAACAGGTGAGTAAATCAGAATTTGTAGTTCGGCTGATTTTAAAGGAATATTTGTACGTTTCAAAAATGGACACTTACAAACTTTTCTGGTGAAAACCACACAATGGATTCCTATGAAAGGAAATACAAGTTACTGGTAAGTACGCTTAGAATTACTTTTCAGGGTCAGTGCTGGGCTAAAAGATGCAGCACTGGGTTCTCTCCTGATAACAGGTGAGTAAATCGGAATTCGTAGTTTGGCTGATTTTAGAGGAATATTTGTACGTTTTAAAAATGGGCACTTAGAAACTTTTCTGGTGAAAACCACATAATGGATTCCTATGGAAGGAAATACAAGTTACTGGAAAGTACGCTTAGAATTACTTTTCAGCGTCAGTGCTGGTCTAAAAGATGCAGCACTGCGTTCTCTCCTGATAAAAGGGGAGTAAATCAGAATTCGTACTTTGGCTGATTTTAGAGGAATATTTGTAAGTTTCAAAAATGGACAATTAGAAACTTTTCTGGTGAAAACCACACAATGGATTCCTATGGAAGGAAATACAAGTTACTGGAAAGTACGCTTAGAATTACTTTTCAGGGTCAGTGCTGGACTAAAAGATGCAGCACTGGGTTCTCGCCTGATAACAGGTGAGTAAATCGGAATTTGTAGTTCGGCTGATTTTAAAGGAATATTTGTACGTTTCAAAAATGGACACTTACAAACTTTTCTGGTGAAAACCACACAATGGATTCCTATGAAAGGAAATACAAGTTACTGGTAAGTACGCTTAGAATTACTTTTCAGGGTCAGTGCTGGGCTAAAAGATGCAGCACTGGGTTCTCTCCTGATAACAGGTGAGTAAATCGGAATTCATAGTTTGGCTGATTTTAGAGGAATATTTGTACGTTTTAAAAATGGGCACTCAGAAACTTTTCTGGTGAAAACCACATAATGGATTCCTATGGAAGGAAATACAAGTTACTGGAAAGTACGTTTAGAATTACTTTTCAGCGTCAGTGCTGGTCTAAAAGATGCAGCACTGGGTTCTCTCCTGATAAAAGGTGAGTAAATCAGAATTCGTACTTTGGCTGATTTCAGAGGAATATTTGTAAGTTTCAAAAATGGACAATTAGAAACTTTTCTGGTGAAAACCACACAATGGATTCCTATGGAAGGAAATACAAGTTACTGGAAAGTACGCTTAGAATTACTTTTCAGGGTCAGTGCTGGACTAAAAGATGCAGCACTGGGTTCTCTCCTGATAACAGGTGAGTAAATCAGAATTCGTAGTTCAGCTGATTTTAGAGGAATAATTGTACGTTTCAAAAATGGACACAGAAACTTTTCTGGTGAAAACCACACAATGGATTCCTATGGAAGGAAATACAAGTTACTGGTAAGTACGCTTAGAATTACTTTTCAGGGTCAGTGCTGGGCTAAAAGATGCAGCACTGGGTTCTCTCCTGATAACAGGTGAGTAAATCAGAATTCGTAGTTCGGCTGATTTTAGAGGAATATTTGTACGTTTTAAAAATGGGCACTTAGAAACTTTTCTGGTGAAAACCACACAATGGATTCCTATGGAAGGAAATACAAGTTACTGGTAAGTTCGCTTAGAATTACTTTTCAGAGTCACTGCTGATCTAAACCATGCAGAACTGGGTTCTCTCCTGATAACAGGTGAGTAAATCAGAATTCGTACTTCGGCTGATTTTAGAGGAATATTTGTAAGTTTCAAAAATGGACACTTAGAAACTTTTCTGGTGAAAACCACACAATAGATTCCTATGGAAGGAAATACAAGTTACTGGTAAGTACGCTTAGAATTACTTTTTAGGGTCAGTGCTGGACTAAAAGATGCAGCACTGGGTTCTCGCCTGATAACAGGTGAGTAAATCGGAATTTGTAGTTCGGCTGATTTTAAAGGAATATTTGTACGTTTCAAAAATGGACACTTACAAACTTTTCTGGTGAAAACCACACAATGGATTCCTATGAAAGGAAATACAAGTTACTGGTAAGTACGCTTAGAATTACTTTTCAGGGTCAGTGCTGGGCTAAAAGATGCAGCACTGGGTTCTCTCCTGATAACAGGTGAGTAAATCGGAATTCATAGTTTGGCTGATTTTAGAGGAATATTTGTACGTTTTAAAAATGGGCACTTAGAAACTTTTCTGGTGAAAACCACATAATGGATTCCTATGGAAGGAAATACAAGTTACTGTAAAGTACGTTTAGAATTACTTTTCAGCGTCAGTGCTGGTCTAAAAGATGCAGCACTTGGTTCTCTCCTGATAAAAGGTGAGTAAATCAGAATTCGTACTTTGGCTGATTTCAGAGGAATATTTGTAAGTTTCAAAAATGGACAATTAGAAACTTTTCTGGTGAAAACCACACAATGGATTCCTATGGAAGGAAATACAAGTTACTGGAAAGTACGCTTAGAATTACTTTTCAGGGTCAGTGCTGGACTAAAAGATGCAGCACTGGGTTCTCTCCTGATAACAGGTGAGTAAATCAGAATTCGTAGTTCAGCTGATTTTAGAGGAATAATTGTACGTTTCAAAAATGGACACAGAAACTTTTCTGGTGAAAACCACACAATGGATTCCTATGGAAGGAAATACAAGTTACTGGTAAGTACGCTTAGAATTACTTTTCAGGGTCAGTGCTGGGCTAAAAGAGGCAGCACTGGGTTCTCTCCTGATAACAGGTGAGTAAATCAGAATTGGTACTTCGGCTGATTTTAGAGGAATATTTGTAAGTTTCAAAAATGGACACTTAGAAACTTTTCTGGTGAAAACCACACAATAGATTCCTATGGAAGGAAATACAAGTTACTGGTAAGTACGCTTAGAATTACTTTTTAGGGTCAGTGCTGGACTAAAAGATGCAGCACTGGGTTCTCGCCTGATAACAGGTGAGTAAATCAGAATTTGTAGTTCGGCTGATTTTAAAGGAATATTTGTACGTTTCAAAAATGGACACTTACAAACTTTTCTGGTGAAAACCACACAATGGATTCCTATGAAAGGAAATACAAGTTACTGGTAAGTACGCTTAGAATTACTTTTCAGGGTCAGTGCTGGGCTAAAAGATGCAGCACTGGGTTCTCTCCTGATAACAGGTGAGTAAATCGGAATTCGTAGTTTGGCTGATTTTAGAGGAATATTTGTACGTTTTAAAAATGGGCACTTAGAAACTTTTCTGGTGAAAACCACATAATGGATTCCTATGGAAGGAAATACAAGTTACTGGAAAGTACGCTTAGAATTACTTTTCAGCGTCAGTGCTGGTCTAAAAGATGCAGCACTGCGTTCTCTCCTGATAAAAGGTGAGTAAATCAGAATTCGTACTTTGGCTGATTTTAGAGGAATATTTGTAAGTTTCAAAAATGGACAATTAGAAACTTTTCTGGTGAAAACCACACAATGGATTCCTATGAAAGGAAATACAAGTTACTGGTAAGTACGCTTAGAATTACTTTTCAGGGTCAGTGCTGGGCTAAAAGATGCAGCACTGGGTTCTCTCCTGATAACAGGTGAGTAAATCGGAATTCATAGTTTGGCTGATTTTAGAGGAATATTTGTACGTTTTAAAAATGGGCACTTAGAAACTTTTCTGGTGAAAACCACATAATGGATTCCTATGGAAGGAAATACAAGTTACTGGAAAGTACGTTTAGAATTACTTTTCAGCGTCAGTGCTGGTCTAAAAGATGCAGCACTGGGTTCTCTCCTGATAAAAGGTGAGTAAATCAGAATTCGTACTTTGGCTGATTTCAGAGGAATATTTGTAAGTTTCAAAAATGGACAATTAGAAACTTTTCTGGTGAAAACCACACAATGGATTCCTATGGAAGGAAATACAAGTTACTGGAAAGTACGCTTAGAATTACTTTTCAGGGTCAGTGCTGGACTAAAAGATGCAGCACTGGGTTCTGTCCTGATAACAGGTGAGTAAATCAGAATTCGTAGTTCAGCTGATTTTAGAGGAATAATTGTACGTTTCAAAAATGGACACAGAAACTTTTCTGGTGAAAACCACACAATGGATTCCTATGGAAGGAAATACAAGTTACTGGTAAGTACGCTTAGAATTACTTTTCAGGGTCAGTGCTGGGCTAAAAGATGCAGCACTGGGTTCTCTCCTGATAGCAGGTGAGTAAATCGGAATTCGTAGTTCGGCTGATTTTAGAGGAATATTTGTACGTTTTAAAAATGGGCACTTAGAATCTTTTCTGGCGAAAACCACACAATGGATTCCTATGGAAGAACTACAAGTTACTGGTAAGTTCGCTTAGAATTACTTTTCAGAGTCACTGCTGATCTAAACCATGCAGCACTGGGTTCTCTCCTGATAACAGGTGAGTAAATCAGAATTCGTACTTCGGCTGATTTTAGAGGAATATTTGTAAGTTTCAAAAATGGACACTTAGAAACTTTTCTGGTGAAAACCACACAATAGATTCCTATGGAAGGAAATACAAGTTACTGGTAAGTACGCTTAGAATTACTTTTTAGGGTCAGTGCTGGACTAAAAGATGCAGCACTGGGTTCTCGCCTGATAACAGGTGAGTAAATCAGAATTTGTAGTTCGGCTGATTTTAAAGGAATATTTGTACGTTTCAAAAATGGACACTTACAAACTTTTCTGGTGAAAACCACACAATGGATTCCTATGGAAGGAAATACAAGTTACTGGAAAGTACGCTTAGAATTACTTTTCAGGGTCAGTGCTGGACTAAAAGATGCAGCACTGGGTTCTCTCCTGATAACAGGTGAGTAAATCAGAATTCGTAGTTCAGCTGATTTTAGAGGAATAATTGTACGTTTCAAAAATGGACACAGAAACTTTTCTGGTGAAAACCACACAATGGATTCCTATGGAAGGAAATACAAGTTACTGGTAAGTACGCTTAGAATTACTTTTCAGGGTCAGTGCTGGGCTAAAAGATGCAGCACTGGGTTCTCTCCTGATAACAGGTGAGTAAATCAGAATTCGTACTTCGGCTGATTTTAGAGGAATATTTGTACGTTTCAAAAACTGGACACTTAGAAACTTTTCTGGTGAAAACCACAGAATGGATTCCTATGGAAGGAAATACAAGTTACTGGTAAGTTCGCTTAGAATTACTTTTCAGAGTCACTGCTGATCTAAACCATGCAGAACTGGGTTCTCTCCTGATAACAGGTGAGTAAATCAGAATTCGTACTTCGGCTGATTTTAGAGGAATATTTGTAAGTTTCAAAAATGGACACTTAGAAACTTTTCTGGTGAAAACCACACAATAGATTCCTATGGAAGGAAATACAAGTTACTGGTAAGTACGCTTAGAATTACTTTTTAGGGTCAGTGCTGGACTAAAAGATGCAGCACTGGGTTCTCGCCTGATAACAGGTGAGTAAATCAGAATTTGTAGTTCGGCTGATTTTAAAGGAATATTTGTACGTTTCAAAAATGGACACTTACAAACTTTTCTGGTGAAAACCACACAATGGATTCCTATGAAAGGAAATACAAGTTAGTGGTAAGTACGCTTAGAATTACTTTTCAGGGTCAGTGCTGGGCTAAAAGATGCAGCACTGGGTTCTCTCCTGATAACAGGTGAGTAAATCGGAATTCGTAGTTTGGCTGATTTTAGAGGAATATTTGTACGTTTTAAAAATGGGCACTTAGAAACTTTTCTGGTGAAAACCACATAATGGATTCCTATGGAAGGAAATACAAGTTACTGGAAAGTACGCTTAGAATTACTTTTCAGCGTCAGTGCTGGTCTAAAAGATGCAGCACTGCGTTCTCTCCTGATAAAAGGTGAGTAAATCAGAATTCGTACTTTGGCTGATTTTAGAGGAATATTTGTAAGTTTCAAAAATGGACAATTAGAAACTTTTCTGGTGAAAACCACACAATGGATTCCTATGGAAGGAAATACAAGTTACTGGAAAGTACGCTTAGAATTACTTTTCAGGGTCAGTGCTGGACTAAAAGATGCAGCACTGGGTTCTCGCCTGATAACAGGTGAGTAAATCGGAATTTGTAGTTCGGCTGATTTTAAAGGAATATTTGTACGTTTCAAAAATGGACACTTACAAACTTTTCTGGTGAAAACCACACAATGGATTCCTATGAAAGGAAATACAAGTTACTGGTAAGTACGCTTAGAATTACTTTTCAGGGTCAGTGCTGGGCTAAAAGATGCAGCACTGGGTTCTCTCCTGATAACAGGTGAGTAAATCGGAATTCATAGTTTGGCTGATTTTAGAGGAATATTTGTACGTTTTAAAAATGGGCACTCAGAAACTTTTCTGGTGAAAACCACATAATGGATTCCTATGGAAGGAAATACAAGTTACTGGAAAGTACGTTTAGAATTACTTTTCAGCGTCAGTGCTGGTCTAAAAGATGCAGCACTGGGTTCTCTCCTGATAAAAGGTGAGTAAATCAGAATTCGTACTTTGGCTGATTTCAGAGGAATATTTGTAAGTTTCAAAAATGGACAATTAGAAACTTTTCTGGTGAAAACCACACAATGGATTCCTATGGAAGGAAATACAAGTTACTGGAAAGTACGCTTAGAATTACTTTTCAGGGTCAGTGCTGGACTAAAAGATGCAGCACTGGGTTCTCTCCTGATAACAGGTGAGTAAATCAGAATTCGTAGTTCAGCTGATTTTAGAGGAATAATTGTACGTTTCAAAAATGGACACAGAAACTTTTCTGGTGAAAACCACACAATGGATTCCTATGGAAGGAAATACAAGTTACTGGTAAGTACGCTTAGAATTACTTTTCAGGGTCAGTGCTGGGCTAAAAGATGCAGCACTGGGTTCTCTCCTGATAACAGGTGAGTAAATCAGAATTCGTAGTTCGGCTGATTTTAGAGGAATATTTGTACGTTTTAAAAATGGGCACTTAGAATCTTTTCTGGCGAAAACCACACAATGGATTCCTATGGAAGGAAATACAAGTTACTGGTAAGTTCGCTTAGAATTACTTTTCAGAGTCACTGCTGATCTAAACCATGCAGCACTGGGTTCTCTCCTGATAACAGGTGAGTAAATCAGAATTCGTACTTCGGCTGATTTGAGAGGAATATTTGTAAGTTTCAAAAATGGACACTTAGAAACTTTTCTGGTGAAAACCACACAATAGATTCCTATGGAAGGAAATACAAGTTACTGGTAAGTACGCTTAGAATTACTTTTTAGGGTCAGTGCTGGACTAAAAGATGCAGCACTGGGTTCTCGCCTGATAACAGGTGAGTAAATCAGAATTTGTAGTTCGGCTGATTTTAAAGGAATATTTGTATGTTTCAAAAATGGACACTTACAAACTTTTCTGGTGAAAACCACATAATGGATTCCTATGGAAGGAAATACAAGTTACTGGAAAGTACGCTTAGAATTACTTTTCAGCGTCAGTGCTGGTCTAAAAGATGCAGCACTAAGTTCTCTCCTGATAAAAGGTGAGTAAATCAGAATTCGTACTTTGGCTGATTTTAGAGGAATATTTGTAAGTTTCAAAAATGGACAATTAGAAACTTTTCTGGTGAAAACCACACAATGGATTCCTATGGAATGAAATACAAGTTACTGGTAAGTACCCTTAGAAAATACTTTTCAGGGACAGTGCTGGACTAAAAGATGCAGCACTGGGTTCTCTCCTGATAACAGGTGATTAAATCAGAATTCGTACTTTGGCTGATTTTAGAGGAATATTTGTATGTTTCAAAAATGGACAGAAACTTTTCTGGTGAAAACCACACAATGGATTCCTATGGAAGGAAATACAAGTTACTGGTAAGTACGCTTAGAATTACTTTTCAGAGTCAGTGCTGGTCTAAAAGATGCAGCACTGGGATCTCTCCTGATAACAGGTGAGTAAATCGGAATTTGTAGTTCGGCTGATATTAAAGGAATATTTGTGTGTTTCAAAAATGGACACAGAAACTTTTCTGGTGAAAACCACACAATGGATTCCTATGGAAAGAAATACAAGTTACTGGTAAGTACGCTTAAAATTACTTTTCAGGGTCAGTGCTGGGCTGAAAGATGCAGCACTGGGTTCTCTCCTGATAACAGGTGAGTAAATCGGAATTCGTAATTCGGCTGATTTTAGAGGAATATTTGTACATTTCAAAATTGGACACTTATCTGGTGAAAACCACACAAAGGATTCCAATGGAAGGAAATACAAGTTACTGGTAAGTACGCTTAGAATTACTTTTCAGAGTCAGTGCTGGTCTAAACCATGCAGCACTGGGTTCTCTCCTGATAACAAGTGAGTAAATCAGAATTTGTAGTTCGGCTGATTTTATAGGAATATTTGTACGTTTCAAAAATGGACACTTAGAAACTTTTCTGGTGAAAACCACACAATGGATTCCTATGGAAGGAAATACAAGTTACTGGTAAGTACACTTAGAATTACTTTTCAGAGTCAGTGCTGGTCTAAACCATGCAGCACTGGGTTCTCTCCTGATAACAAGTGAGTAAATCGGAATTTGTAGTTCGGCTGATTTTATAGGAATATTTGTACGTTTCAAAAATGGACACTTAAAAACTTTTCTGGTGAAAACCACACAATGGATTCCTATGGAAGGAAATACAAGTTACTGATAAGTACGCTTGTACGCTTAGAATTACTTTTCAGCGTCAGTGCTGGTCTAAAAGATGCAGCACTGGGTTCTCTCCTGATAAAAGGTGAGTAAATCAGAATTCGTACTTCGGCTGATTTTAGAGGAATATTTGTAAGTTTCAAAAATGGACACTTAGAAACTTTTCTGATGAAAAACACAATGGATTCCTATGGAAGGAAATACAAGTTACTGGAAAGTACGCTTAGAATTACTTTTCAGGGTCAGTGCTGGACTAAAAGATGCAGCACTGGGTTCTCTCCTGATAACAGGTGAGTTAATCGGAATTCGTAGTTCGGCTGATTTTAGAGGAATATTTGTACATTTCAAAAATGGACACAGAAACTTTTCTGGTGAAAACCACACAATGGATTCCTATGGAAGGAAATACAAGTTACTGGTAAGTACGCTTAGAATTACTTTTCAGGGTCAATGCTGGGCTAAACGATGCAGCACTGGGTTCTCTCCTGATAACAGATGAGTAAATCGGAATTTGTAGTTCGGCTGATTTTAGAGGAATATTTGTACGTTTTAAAAATGGGCACTTAGAAACTTTTCTGGTGAAAATCACATAATGGATTCCTATGGAAGGAAATACAAGTTACTGGAAAGTACGCTTAGAATTACTTTTCAGGGTCAGTGCTGGACTAAAAGATGCAGCACTGGGTTCTCTCCTGATAACAGGTGAGTAAATCAGAATTCGTAGTTCGGCTGATCTTAGATGAATATTTGTACATTTCAAAAATGGACACAGAAACTTTTCTGGTAAAAACCACACAATGGATTCCTATGGAAAGAAATACAAGTTACTGGTAAGTATGCCTAGAACTACTGTTCAGGGTCAGTGCTGGGCTGAAAGATGCAGCACTGGGTTCTCTCCTGATAACAGGTGAGTAAATCGGAATTCGTAGTTCGGCTGATTTTAGAGGAATATTTGTACGTTTCAAAATTGCACACTTATCTGGTGAAAACCACACAAAGGATTCCTATGGAATGAAATACAAGTTACTGGTAAGTACGCTTAGAATTACTTTTCAGAGTCAGTGCTGGTCTAAAAGATGCAGCACTGGGTTCTTTCCTGATAACAGGTGAGTAAATCGGAATTCGTAGTTCGGCTGATTTTAGAGGAATATTTGTACCTTTCAAAATTGGACACTTAGAAACTTTTCTGGTGAAAACCACACAATGGATTCCTATGGAAGGAAATACAAGTTACTGGTAAATTAGCTTAGAATTACTTTTCAGGGTCAGTGTTGGACTAAAAGATGGAGCACTGGGTTCTCTCCTGATAACAGTTGAGTAAATCAGAATTCGTACCTCGGCTGATTTTAGAGGAATATTTGTAAGTTTCAAAAATGGACACAGAAACTTTTCTGGTGAAAACCACACAATGGATTCCTATGGAAGGAAATACAAGTTACTGGTAAGTACGCTTAGAATTACATTTCAGGGTCAGTGCTGGGATTAAAGATGCAGCACTGGGTTCTCTCCTGATAACAGGTGAGTAAATCGGAATTCGTAGTTCGGCTGATTTTAGAGGAATATTTGTACGTTTTAAAAATGGGCACTTAGAATCTTTTCTGGCGAAAACCACACAATGGATTCCTATGGAAGGAAATACAAGTTACTGGTAAGTTCGCTTAGAATTACTTTTCAGAGTCACTGCTGATCTAAACCATGCAGCACTGGGTTCTCTCCTGATAACAGGTGAGTAAATCAGAATTCGTACTTCGGCTGATTTTAGAGGAATATTTGTAAGTTTCAAAAATGGACACTTAGAAACTTTTCTGGTGAAAACCACACAATAGATTCCTATGGAAGGAAATACAAGTTACTGGTAAGTACGCTTAGAATTACTTTTTAGGGTCAGTGCTGGACTAAAAGATGCAGCACTGGGTTCTCGCCTGATAACAGGTGAGTAAATCAGAATTTGTAGTTCGGCTGATTTTAAAGGAATATTTGTACGTTTCAAAAATGGACACTTACAAACTTTTCTGGTGAAAACCACACAATGGATTCCTATGAAAGGAAATACAAGTTACTGGTAAGTACGCTTAGAATTACTTTTCAGGGTCAGTGCTGGGCTAAAAGATGCAGCACTGGGTTCTCTCCTGATAACAGGTGAGTAAATCGGAATTCGTAGTTTGGCTGATTTTAGAGGAATATTTGTACGTTTTAAAAATGGGCACTTAGAAACTTTTCTGGTGAAAACCACATAATGGATTCCTATGGAAGGAAATACAAGTTACTGGAAAGTACGCTTAGAATTACTTTTCAGCGTCAGTGCTGGTCTAAAAGATGCAGCACTGCGTTCTCTCCTGATAAAAGGTGAGTAAATCAGAATTCGTACTTTGGCTGATTTTAGAGGAATATTTGTAAGTTTCAAAAATGGACAATTAGAAACTTTTCTGGTGAAAACCACACAATGGATTCCTTTGAAAGGAAATACAAGTTACTGGTAAGTACGCTTAGAATTACTTTTCAGGGTCAGTGCTGGGCTAAAAGATACAGCACTGGGTTCTCTCCTGATAACAGGTGAGTAAATCGGAATTCATAGTTTGGCTGATTTTAGAGGAATATTTGTACGTTTTAAAAATGGGCACTTAGAAACTTTTCTGGTGAAAACCACATAATGGATTCCTATGGAAGGAAATACAAGTTACTGGAAAGTACGTTTAGAATTACTTTTCAGCGTCAGTGCTGGTCTAAAAGATGCAGCACTGGGTTCTCTCCTGATAAAAGGTGAGTAAATCAGAATTCGTACTTTGGCTGATTTCAGAGGAATATTTGTAAGTTTCAAAAATGGACAATTAGAAACTTTTCTGGTGAAAACCACACAATGGATTCCTATGGAAGGAAATACAAGTTACTGGAAAGTACGCTTAGAATTACTTTTCAGGGTCAGTGCTGGACTAAAAGATGCAGCACTGGGTTCTCTCCTGATAACAGGTGAGTAAATCAGAATTCGTAGTTCAGCTGATTTTAGAGGAATAATTGTACGTTTCAAAAATGGACACAGAAACTTTTCTGGTGAAAACCACACAATGGATTCCTATGGAAGGAAATACAAGTTACTGGTAAGTACGCTTAGAATTACTTTTCAGGGTCAGTGCTGGGCTAAAAGATGCAGCACTGGGTTCTCTCCTGATAACAGGTGAGTAAATCGGAATTCGTAGTTCGGCTGATTTTAGAGGAATATTTGTACGTTTTAAAAATGGGCACTTAGAATCTTTTCTGGCGAAAACCACACAATGGATTCCTATGGAAGGAAATACAAGTTACTGGTAAGTTCGCTTAGAATTACTTTTCAGAGTCACTGCTGATCTAAACCATGCAGCACTGGGTTCTCTCCTGATAACAGGTGAGTAAATCAGAATTCGTACTTCGGCTGATTTTAGAGGAATATTTGTAAGTTTCAAAAATGGACACTTAGAAACTTTTCTGGTGAAAACCACACAATAGATTCCTATGGAAGGAAATACAAGTTACTGGTAAGTACGCTTAGAATTACTTTTTAGGGTCAGTGCTGGACTAAAAGATGCAGCACTGGGTTCTCGCCTGATAACAGGTGAGTAAATCAGAATTTGTAGTTCGGCTGATTTTAAAGGAATATTTGTACGTTTCAAAAATGGACACTTACAAACTTTTCTGGTGAAAACCACACAATGGATTCCTATGAAAGGAAATACAAGTTAGTGGTAAGTACGCTTAGAATTACTTTTCAGGGTCAGTGCTGGGCTAAAAGATGCAGCACTGGGTTCTCTCCTGATAACAGGTGAGTAAATCGGAATTCGTAGTTTGGCTGATTTTAGAGGAATATTTGTACGTTTTAAAAATGGGCACTTAGAAACTTTTCTGGTGAAAACCACATAATGGATTCCTATGGAAGGAAATACAAGTTACTTGAAAGTACGCTTAGAATTACTTTTCAGCGTCAGTGCTGGTCTAAAAGATGCAGCACTGCGTTCTCTCCTGATAAAAGGTGAGTAAATCAGAATTCGTACTTTGGCTGATTTTAGAGGAATATTTGTAAGTTTCAAAAATGGACAATTAGAAACTTTTCTGGTGAAAACCACACAATGGATTCCTATGGAAGGAAATACAAGTTACTGGAAAGTACGCTTAGAATTACTTTTCAGGGTCAGTGCTGGACTAAAAGATGCAGCACTGGGTTCTCGCCTGATAACAGGTGAGTAAATCGGAATTTGTAGTTCGGCTGATTTTAAAGGAATATTTGTACGTTTCAAAAATGGACACTTACAAACTTTTCTGGTGAAAACCACACAATGGATTCCTATGAAAGGAAATACAAGTTACTGGTAAGTACGCTTAGAATTACTTTTCAGGGTCAGTGCTGGGCTAAAAGATGCAGCACTGGGTTCTCTCCTGATAACAGGTGAGTAAATCGGAATTCATAGTTTGGCTGATTTTAGAGGAATATTTGTACGTTTTAAAAATGGGCACTTAGAAACTTTTCTGGTGAAAACCGCATAATGGATTCCTATGGAAGGAAATACAAGTTACTGGAAAGTACGTTTAGAATTACTTTTCAGTGTCAGTGCTGGTCTAAAAGATGCAGCACTGGGTTCTCTCCTGATAAAAGGTGAGTAAATCAGAATTCGTACTTTGGCTGATTTCAGAGGAATATTTGTAAGTTTCAAAAATGGACAATTAGAAACTTTTCTGGTGAAAACCACACAATGGATTCCTATGGAAGGAAATACAAGTTACTGGAAAGTACGCTTAGAATTACTTTTCAGGGTCAGTGCTGGACTAAAAGATGCAGCACTGGGTTCTCTCCTGATAACAGGTGAGTAAATCAGAATTCGTAGTTCAGCTGATTTTAGAGGAATAATTGTACGTTTCAAAAATGGACACAGAAACTTTTCTGGTGAAAACCACACAATGGATTCCTATGGAAGGAAATACAAGTTACTGGTAAGTACGCTTAGAATTACTTTTCAGGGTCAGTGCTGGGCTAAAAGATGCAGCACTGGGTTCTCTCCTGATAACAGGTGAGTAAATCAGAATTCGTAGTTCGGCTGATTTTAGAGGAATATTTGTACGTTTTAAAAATGGGCACTTAGAATCTTTTCTGGCGAAAACCACACAATGGATTCCTATGGAAGGAAATACAAGTTACTGGTAAGTTCGCTTAGAATTACTTTTCAGAGTCACTGCTGATCTAAACCATGCAGCACTGGGTTCTCTCCTGATAACAGGTGAGTAAATCAGAATTCGTACTTCGGCTGATTTGAGAGGAATATTTGTAAGTTTCAAAAATGGACACTTAGAAACTTTTCTGGTGAAAACCACACAATAGATTCCTATGGAAGGAAATACAAGTTACTGGTAAGTACGCTTAGAATTACTTTTTAGGGTCAGTGCTGGACTAAAAGATGCAGCACTGGGTTCTCGCCTGATAACAGGTGAGTAAATCAGAATTTGTAGTTCGGCTGATTTTAAAGGAATATTTGTACGTTTCAAAAATGGACACTTACAAACTTTTCTGGTGAAAACCACACAATGGATTCCTATGAAAGGAAATACAAGTTACTGGTAAGTATGCTTAGAATTACTTTTCAGGGTCAGTGCTGGGCTAAAAGATGCAGCACTGGGTTCTCTCCTGATAACAGGTGAGTAAATCTGAATTCGTAGTTTGGCTGATTTTAGAGGAATATTTGTACGTTTTAAAAATGGGCACTTAGAAACTTTTCTGGTGAAAACCACATAATGGATTCCTATGGAAGGAAATACAAGTTACTGGAAAGTACGCTTAGAATTACTTTTCAGCGTCAGTGCTGGTCTAAAAGATGCAGCACTAAGTTCTCTCCTGATAAAAGGTGAGTAAATCAGAATTCGTACTTTGGCTGATTTTAGAGGAATATTTGTAAGTTTCAAAAATGGACAATTAGAAACTTTTCTGGTGAAAACCACACAATGGATTCCTATGGAAGGAAATACAAGTTACTGGAAAGTACGCTTAGAATTACTTTTCAGGGTCAGTGCTGGACTAAAAGATGCAGCACTGGGTTCTCTCCTGATAACAGGTGAGTAAATCAGAATTCGTAGTTCAGCTGATTTTAGAGGAATAATTGTACGTTTCAAAAATGGACACAGAAACTTTTCTGGTGAAAACCACACAATGGATTCCTATGGAAGGAAATACAAGTTACTGGTAAGTACGCTTAGAATTACTTTTCAGGGTCAGTGCTGGGCTAAAAGATGCAGCACTGGGTTCTCTCCTGATAACAGGTGAGTAAATCGGAATTCGTAGTTCGGCTGATTTTAGAGGAATATTTGTACGTTTTAAAAATGGGCACTTAGAATCTTTTCTGGCGAAAACCACACAATGGATTCCTATGGAATGAAATACAAGTTACTGGTAAGTACCCTTAGAAAATACTTTTCAGGGACAGTGCTGGACTAAAAGATGCAGCACTGGGTTCTCTCCTGATAACAGGTGATTAAATCAGAATTCGTACTTTGGCTGATTTTAGAGGTATATTTGTATGTTTCAAAAATGGACAGAAACTTTTCTGGTGAAAACCACACAATGGATTCCTATGGAAGGAAATACAAGTTACTGGTAAGTACGCTTAGAATTACTTTTCAGAGTCAGTGCTGGTCTAAAAGATGCAGCACTGGGATCTCTCCTGATAACAGGTGAGTAAATCGGAATTTGTAGTTCGGCTGATATTAAAGGAATATTTGTGTGTTTCAAAAATGGACACAGAAACTTTTCTGGTGAAAACCACACAATGGATTCCTATGGAAAGAAATACAAGTTACTGGTAAGTACGCTTAAAATTACTTTTCAGGGTCAGTGCTGGGCTGAAAGATGCAGCACTGGGTTCTCTCCTGATAACAGGTGAGTAAATCGGAATTCGTAATTCGGCTGATTTTAGAGGAATATTTGTACATTTCAAAATTGGACACTTATCTGGTGAAAACCACACAAAGGATTCCAATGGAAGGAAATACAAGTTACTGGTAAGTACGCTTAGAATTACTTTTCAGAGTCAGTGCTGGTCTAAACCATGCAGCACTGGGTTCTCTCCTGATAACAAGTGAGTAAATCAGAATTTGTAGTTCGGCTGATTTTATAGGAATATTTGTACGTTTCAAAAATGGACACTTAGAAACTTTTCTGGTGAAAACCACACAATGGATTCCTATGGAAGGAAATACAAGTTACTGGTAAGTACACTTAGAATTACTTTTCAGAGTCAGTGCTGGTCTAAACCATGCAGCACTGGGTTCTCTCCTGATAACAAGTGAGTAAATCGGAATTTGTAGTTCGGCTGATTTTATAGGAATATTTGTACGTTTCAAAAATGGACACTTAGAAACTTTTCTGGTGAAAATCACATAATGGATTCCTATGGAAGGAAATACAAGTTACTGGAAAGTACGCTTAGAATTACTTTTCAGGGTCAGTGCTGGACTAAAAGATGCAGCACTGGGTTCTCTCCTGATAACAGGTGAGTAAATCAGAATTCGTAGTTCGGCTGATCTTAGATGAATATTTGTACATTTCAAAAATGGACACAGAAACTTTTCTGGTAAAAACCACACAATGGATTCCTATGGAAAGAAATACAAGTTACTGGTAAGTATGCCTAGAACTACTGTTCAGGGTCAGTGCTGGGCTGAAAGATGCAGCACTGGGTTCTCTCCTGATAACAGGTGAGTAAATCGGAATTTGTAGTTCGGCTGATTTTAGAGGAATATTTGTACGTTTCAAAATTGCACACTTATCTGGTGAAAACCACACAAAGGATTCCTATGGAATGAAATACAAGTTACTGGTAAGTACGCTTAGAATTACTTTTCAGAGTCAGTGCTGGTCTAAAAGATGCAGCACTGGGTTCTTTCCTGATAACAGGTGAGTAAATCGGAATTCGTAGTTCGGCTGATTTTAGAGGAATATTTGTACCTTTCAAAATTGGACACTTAGAAACTTTTCTGGTGAAAACCACACAATGGATTCCTATGGAAGGAAATACAAGTTACTGGTAAATTAGCTTAGAATTACTTTTCAGGGTCAGTGTTGGACTAAAAGATGGAGCACTGGGTTCTCTCCTGATAACAGTTGAGTAAATCAGAATTCGTACCTCGGCTGATTTTAGAGGAATATTTGTAAGTTTCAAAAATGGACACAGAAACTTTTCTGGTGAAAACCACACAATGGATTCCTATGGAAGGAAATACAAGTTACTGGTAAGTACGCTTAGAATTACTTTTCAGGGTCAGTGCTGGGATTAAAGATGCAGCACTGGGTTCTCTCCTGATCACAGGTGAGTAAATCGGAATTAGTAGTTCAGCTGATTTTAGAGGAATATTTGTACGTTTCAAAATTGGACACTTATCTGCTGAAAACCACACAAAGGATTCCTATGGAAGGAAATATAAGTTACTGGTAAGTACGCTTAGAACTACTTCTCAGAGTCAGTGCTGTTCTAAAAGATGCAGCACTGGGTTCTCTCCTGATAACAGGTGAGTAAATCGGAATTCGTAGTTCGGCTGATTTTAGAGGAATATTTGTACGTTTCAAAAACTGGACACTTAGAAACGTTTCTGGTGAAAACCACACAATGGATTCCTATGGAAGGAAATACAAGTTACTGGTAAGTTCGCTTAGAATTACTTTTCAGAGTCACTGCTGATCTAAACCATGCAGAACTGGGTTCTCTCCTGATAACAGGTGAGTAAATCAGAATTCGTACTTCGGCTGATTTTAGAGGAATATTTGTAAGTTTCAAAAATGGACACTTAGAAACTTTTCTGGTGAAAACCACACAATAGATTCCTATGGAAGGAAATACAAGTTACTGGTAAGTACGCTTAGAATTACTTTTTAGGGTCAGTGCTGGACTAAAAGATGCAGCACTGGGTTCTCGCCTGATAACAGGTGAGTAAATCGGAATTTGTAGTTCGGCTGATTTTAAAGGAATATTTGTACGTTTCAAAAATGGACACTTACAAACTTTTCTGGTGAAAACCACACAATGGATTCCTATGAAAGGAAATACAAGTTACTGGTAAGTACGCTTAGAATTACTTTTCAGGGTCAGTGCTGGGCTAAAAGATGCAGCACTGGGTTCTCTCCTGATAACAGGTGAGTAAATCGGAATTCATAGTTTGGCTGATTTTAGAGGAATATTTGTACGTTTTAAAAATGGGCACTTAGAAACTTTTCTGGTGAAAACCACATAATGGATTCCTATGGAAGGAAATACAAGTTACTGTAAAGTACGTTTAGAATTACTTTTCAGCGTCAGTGCTGGTCTAAAAGATGCAGCACTTGGTTCTCTCCTGATAAAAGGTGAGTAAATCAGAATTCGTACTTTGGCTGATTTCAGAGGAATATTTGTAAGTTTCAAAAATGGACAATTAGAAACTTTTCTGGTGAAAACCACACAATGGATTCCTATGGAAGGAAATACAAGTTACTGGAAAGTACGCTTAGAATTACTTTTCAGGGTCAGTGCTGGACTAAAAGATGCAGCACTGGGTTCTCTCCTGATAACAGGTGAGTAAATCAGAATTCGTAGTTCAGCTGATTTTAGAGGAATAATTGTACGTTTCAAAAATGGACACAGAAACTTTTCTGGTGAAAACCACACAATGGATTCCTATGGAAGGAAATACAAGTTACTGGTAAGTACGCTTAGAATTACTTTTCAGGGTCAGTGCTGGGCTAAAAGAGGCAGCACTGGGTTCTCTCCTGATAACAGGTGAGTAAATCGGAATTCGTAGTTCGGCTGATTTTAGAGGAATATTTGTACGTTTTAAAAATGGGCACTTAGAATCTTTTCTGGCGAAAACCACACAATGGATTCCTATGGAAGGAAATACAAGTTACTGGTAAGTTCGCTTAGAATTACTTTTCAGAGTCACTGCTGATCTAAACCATGCAGCACTGGGTTCTCTCCTGATAACAGGTGAGTAAATCAGAATTCGTACTTCGGCTGATTTTAGAGGAATATTTGTAAGTTTCAAAAATGGACACTTAGAAACTTTTCTGGTGAAAACCACACAATAGATTCCTATAAAAGGAAATACAAGTTACTGGTAAGTACGCTTAGAATTACTTTTTAGGGTCAGTGCTGGACTAAAAGATGCAGCACTGGGTTCTCGCCTGATAACAGGTGAGTAAATCAGAATTTGTAGTTCGGCTGATTTTAAAGGAATATTTGTACGTTTCAAAAATGGACACTTACAAACTTTTCTGGTGAAAACCACACAATGGATTCCTATGAAAGGAAATACAAGTTACTGGTAAGTACGCTTAGAATTACTTTTCAGGGTCAGTGCTGGGCTAAAAGATGCAGCACTGGGTTCTCTCCTGATAACAGGTGAGTAAATCGGAATTCGTAGTTTGGCTGATTTTAGAGGAATATTTGTACGTTTTAAAAATGGGCACTTAGAAACTTTTCTGGTGAAAACCACATAATGGATTCCTATGGAAGGAAATACAAGTTACTGGAAAGTACGCTTAGAATTACTTTTCAGCGTCAGTGCTGGTCTAAAAGATGCAGCACTGCGTTCTCTCCTGATAAAAGGTGAGTAAATCAGAAATCGTACTTTGGCTGATTTTAGAGGAATATTTGTAAGTTTCAAAAATGGACAATTAGAAACTTTTCTGGTGAAAACCACACAATGGATTCCTATGAAAGGAAATACAAGTTACTGGTAAGTACGCTTAGAATTACTTTTCAGGGTCAGTGCTGGGCTAAAAGATGCAGCACTGGGTTCTCTCCTGATAACAGGTGAGTAAATCGGAATTCATAGTTTGGCTGATTTTAGAGGAATATTTGTACGTTTTAAAAATGGGCACTTAGAAACTTTTCTGGTGAAAACCACATAATGGATTCCTATGGAAGGAAATACAAGTTACTGGAAAGTACGTTTAGAATTACTTTTCAGCGTCAGTGCTGGTCTAAAAGATGCAGCACTGGGTTCTCTCCTGATAAAAGGTGAGTAAATCAGAATTCGTACTTTGGCTGATTTCAGAGGAATATTTGTAAGTTTCAAAAATGGACAATTAGAAACTTTTCTGGTGAAAACCACACAATGGATTCCTATGGAAGGAAATACAAGTTACTGGAAAGTACGCTTAGAATTACTTTTCAGGGTCAGTGCTGGACTAAAAGATGCAGCACTGGGTTCTCTCCTGATAACAGGTGAGTAAATCAGAATTCGTAGTTCAGCTGATTTTAGAGGAATAATTGTACGTTTCAAAAATGGACACAGAAACTTTTCTGGTGAAAACCACACAATGGATTCCTATGGAAGGAAATACAAGTTACTGGTAAGTACGCTTAGAATTACTTTTCAGGGTCAGTGCTGGGCTAAAAGATGCAGCACTGGGTTCTCTCCTGATAACAGGTGAGTAAATCGGAATTCGTAGTTCGGCTGATTTTAGAGGAATATTTGTACGTTTTAAAAATGGGCACTTAGAATCTTTTCTGGCGAAAACCACACAATGGATTCCTATGGAAGGAAATACAAGTTACTGGTAAGTTCGCTTAGAATTACTTTTCAGAGTCACTGCTGATCTAAACCATGCAGCACTGGGTTCTCTCCTGATAACAGGTGAGTAAATCAGAATTCGTACTTCGGCTGATTTTAGAGGAATATTTGTAAGTTTCAAAAATGGACACTTAGAAACTTTTCTGGTGAAAACCACACAATAGATTCCTATGGAAGGAAATACAAGTTACTGGTAAGTACGCTTAGAATTACTTTTTAGGGTCAGTGCTGGACTAAAAGATGCAGCACTGGGTTCTCGCCTGATAACAGGTGAGTAAATCAGAATTTGTAGTTCGGCTGATTTTAAAGGAATATTTGTACGTTTCAAAAATGGACACTTACAAACTTTTCTGGTGAAAACCACACAATGGATTCCTATGAAAGGAAATACAAGTTAGTGGTAAGTACGCTTAGAATTACTTTTCAGGGTCAGTGCTGGGCTAAAAGATGCAGCACTGGGTTCTCTCCTGATAACAGGTGAGTAAATCGGAATTCGTAGTTTGGCTGATTTTAGAGGAATATTTGTACGTTTTAAAAATGGGCACTTAGAAACTTTTCTGGTGAAAACCACATAATGGATTCCTATGGAAGGAAATACAAGTTACTGGAAAGTACGCTTAAAATTACTTTTCAGCGTCAGTGCTGGTCTAAAAGATGCAGAACTGCGTTCTCTCCTGATAAAAGGTGAGTAAATCAGAATTCGTACTTTGGCTGATTTTAGAGGAATATTTGTAAGTTTCAAAAATGGACAATTAGAAACTTTTCTGGTGAAAACCACACAATGGATTCCTATGGAAGGAAATACAAGTTACTGGAAAGTACGCTTAGAATTACTTTTCAGGGTCAGTGCTGGACTAAAAGATGCAGCACTGGGTTCTCGCCTGATAACAGGTGAGTAAATCGGAATTTGTAGTTCGGCTGATTTTAAAGGAATATTTGTACGTTTCAAAAATGGACACTTACAAACTTTTCTGGTGGAAACCACACAATGGATTCCTATGAAAGGAAATACAAGTTACTGGTAAGTACGCTTAGAATTACTTTTCAGGGTCAGTGCTGGGCTAAAAGATGCAGCACTGGGTTCTCTCCTGATAACAGGTGAGTAAATCGGAATTCATAGTTTGGCTGATTTTAGAGGAATATTTGTACGTTTTAAAAATGGGCACTTAGAAACTTTTCTGGTGAAAACCACATAATGGATTCCTATGGAAGGAAATACAAGTTACTGGAAAGTACGTTTAGAATTACTTTTCAGCGTCAGTGCTGGTCTAAAAGATGCAGCACTGGGTTCTCTCCTGATAAAAGGTGAGTAAATCAGAATTCGTACTTTGGCTGATTTCAGAGGAATATTTGTAAGTTTCAAAAATGGACAATTAGAAACTTTTCTGGTGAAAACCACACAATGGATTCCTATGGAAGGAAATACAAGTTACTGGAAAGTACGCTTAGAATTACTTTTCAGGGTCAGTGCTGGACTAAAAGATGCAGCACTGGGTTCTCTCCTGATAACAGGTGAGTAAATCAGAATTCGTAGTTCAGCTGATTTTAGAGGAATAATTGTACGTTTCAAAAATGGACACAGAAACTTTTCTGGTGAAAACCACACAATGGATTCCTATGGAAGGAAATACAAGTTACTGGTAAGTACGCTTAGAATTACTTTTCAGGGTCAGTGCTGGGCTAAAAGATGCAGCACTGGGTTCTTTCCTGATAACAGGTGAGTAAATCAGAATTCGTAGTTCGGCTGATTTTAGAGGAATATTTGTACGTTTTAAAAATGGGCACTTAGAATCTTTTCTGGCGAAAACCACACAATGGATTCCTATGGAAGGAAATACAAGTTACTGGTAAGTTCGCTTAGAATTACTTTTCAGAGTCACTGCTGATCTAAACCATGCAGCACTGGGTTCTCTCCTGATAACAGGTGAGTAAATCAGAATTCGTACTTCGGCTGATTTTAGAGGAATATTTGTAAGTTTCAAAAATGGACACTTAGAAACTTTTCTGGTGAAAACCACACAATAGATTCCTATGGAAGGGAATACAAGTTACTGGTAAGTACGCTTAGAATTACTTTTTAGGGTCAGTGCTGGACTAAAAGATGCAGCACTGGGTTCTCGCCTGATAACAGGTGAGTAAATCAGAATTTGTAGTTCGGCTGATTTTAAAGGAATATTTGTACGTTTCAAAAATGGACACTTACAAACTTTTCTGGTGAAAACCACACAATGGATTCCTATGAAAGGAAATACAATTTACTGGTAAGTACGCTTAGAATTACTTTTCAGGGTCAGTGCTGGGCTAAAAGATGCAGCACTGGGTTCTCTCCTGATAACAGGTGAGTAAATCGGAATTCGTAGTTTGGCTGATTTTAGAGGAATATTTGTACGTTTTAAAAATGGGCACTTAGAAACTTTTCTGGTGAAAACCACATAATGGATTCCTATGGAAGGAAATACAAGTTACTGGAAACTACGCTTAGAATTACTTTTCAGCGTCAGTGCTGGTCTAAAAGATGCAGCACTGCATTCTCTCCTGATAAAAGGTGAGTAAATCAGAATTCGTACTTTGGCTGATTTTAGAGGAATATTTGTAAGTTTCAAAAATGGACAATTAGAATCTTTTCTGGTGAAAACCACACAATGGATTCCTATGGAAGGAAATACAAGTTACTGGAAAGTACGCTTAGAATTACTTTTCAGGGTCAGTGCTGGACTAAAAGATGCAGCACTGGGTTCTCTCCTGATAACAGGTGAATAAATCAGAATTCGTAGTTCAGCTGATTTTAGAGGAATAATTGTACGTTTCAAAAATGGACACAGAAACTTTTCTGGTGAAAACCACACAATGGATTCCTATGGAAGGAAATACAAGTTACTGGTAAGTACGCTTAGAATTACTTTTCAGGGTCAGTGCTGGGCTAAAAGATGCAGCACTGGGTTCTCTCCTGATAACAGGTGAGTAAATCGGAATTCGTAGTTCGGCTGATTTTAGAGGAATATTTGTACGTTTTAAAAATGGGCACTTAGAATCTTTTCTGGCGAAAACCACACAATGGATTCCTATGGAATGAAATACAAGTTACTGGTAAGTACCTTTAGAAAATACTTTTCAGGGACAGTGCTGGACTAAAAGATGCAGCACTGGGTTCTCTCCTGATAACAGGTGATTAAATCAGAATTCGTACTTTGGCTGATTTTAGAGGAATATTTGTATGTTTCAAAAATGGACAGAAACTTTTCTGGTGAAAACCACACAATGGATTCCTATGGAAGGAAATACAAGTTACTGGTAAGTACGCTTAGAATTACTTTTCAGAGTCAGTGCTGGTCTAAAAGATGCAGCACTGGGATCTCTCCTGATAACAGGTGAGTAAATCGGAATTTGCAGTTCGGCTGATATTAAAGGAATATTTGTGTGTTTCAAAAATGGACACAGAAACTTTTCTGGTGAAAACCACACAATGGATTCCTATGGAAAGAAATACAAGTTACTGGTAAGTACGCTTAAAATTACTTTTCAGGGTCAGTGCTGGGCTGAAAGATGCAGCACTGGGTTCTCTCCTGATAACAGGTGAGTAAATCGGAATTCGTAGTTCGGCTGATTTTAGAGGAATATTTGTACATTTCAAAATTGGACACTTTTCTGGTGAAAACCACACAATGGATTCCTATGGAAGGAAATACAAGTTACTGGTAAGTACACTTAGAATTACTTTTCAGAGTCAGTGCTGGTCTAAACCATGCAGCACTGGGTTCTCTCCTGATAACAAGTGAGTAAATCAGAATTTGTAGTTCGGCTGATTTTATAGGAATATTTGTACGTTTCAAAAATGGACACTTAAAAACTTTTCTGGTGAAAACCACACAATGGATTCCTATGGAAGGAAATACAAGTTACTGATAAGTACGCTTATACGCTTAGAATTACTTTTCAGCGTCAGTGCTGGTCTAAAAGATGCAGCACTGGGTTCTCTCCTGATAAAAGGTGAGTAAATCAGAATTCGTACTTCGGCTGATTTTAGAGGAATATTTGTAAGTTTCAAAAATGGACACTTAGAAACTTTTCTGATGAAAACCACACAATGGATTCCTATGGAAGGAAATACAAGTTACTGGAAAGTACGCTTAGAATTACTTTTCAGGGTCAGTGCTGGACTAAAAGATGCAGCACTGGGTTCTCTCCTGATAACAGGTGAGTTAATCGGAATTCGTAGTTCGGCTGATTTTAGAGGAATATTTGTACATTTCAAAAATGGACACAGAAACTTTTCTGGTGAAAACCACACAATGGATTCCTATGGAAGGAAATACAAGTTACTGGTAAGTACGCTTAGAATTACTTTTCAGGGTCAGTGCTGGGCTAAAAGATGCAGCACTGGGTTCTCTCCTGATAACAGGTGAGTAAATCGGAATTTGTAGTTCGGCTGATTTTAGAGGAATATTTGTACGTTTTAAAAATGGGCACTTAGAAACTTTTCTGGTGAAAATCACATAATGGATTCCTATGGAAGGAAATACAAGTTACTGGAAAGTACGCTTAGAATTACTTTTCAGGGTCAGTGCTGGACTAAAAGATGCAGCACTGGGTTCTCGCCTGATAACAGGTGAGTAAATCGGAATTTGTAGTTCGGCTGATTTTAAAGGAATATTTGTACGTTTCAAAAATGGACACTTACAAACTTTTCTGGTGAAAACCACACAATGGATTCCTATGAAAGGAAATACAAGTTACTGGTAAGTACGCTTAGAATTACTTTTCAGGGTCAGTGCTGGGCTAAAAGATGCAGCACTGGGTTCTCTCCTGATAACAGGTGAGTAAATCGGAATTCATAGTTTGGCTGATTTTAGAGGAATATTTGTACGTTTTAAAAATGGGCACTTAGAAACTTTTCTGGTGAAAACCACATAATGGATTCCTATGGAAGGAAATACAAGTTACTGTAAAGTACGTTTAGAATTACTTTTCAGCGTCAGTGCTGGTCTAAAACATGCAGCACTTGGTTCTCTCCTGATAAAAGGTGAGTAAATCAGAATTCGTACTTTGGCTGATTTCAGAGGAATATTTGTAAGTTTCAAAAATTGACAATTAGAAACTTTTCTGGTGAAAACCACACAATGGATTCCTATGGAAGGAAATACAAGTTACTGGAAAGTACGCTTAGAATTACTTTTCAGGGTCAGTGCTGGACTAAAAGATGCAGCACCGGGTTCTCTCCTGATAACAGGTGAGTAAATCAGAATTCGTAGTTCAGCTGATTTTATAGGAATAATTGTACGTTTCAAAAATGGACACAGAAACTTTTCTGGTGAAAACCACACAATGGATTCCTATGGAAGGAAATACAAGTTACTGGTAAGTACGCTTAGAATTACTTTTCAGGGTCAGTGCTGGGCTAAAAGAGGCAGCACTGGGTTCTCTCCTGATAACAGGTGAGTAAATCGGAATTCGTAGTTCGGCTGATTTTAGAGGAATATTTGTACGTTTTAAAAATGGGCACTTAGAATCTTTTCTGGCGAAAACCACACAATGGATTCCTATGGAAGGAAATACAAGTTACTGGTAAGTTCGCTTAGAATTACTTTTCAGAGTCACTGCTGATCTAAACCATGCAGCACTGGGTTCTCTCCTGATAACAGGTGAGTAAATCAGAATTCGTACTTCGGCTGATTTTAGAGGAATATTTGTAAGTTTCAAAAATGGACACTTAGAAACTTTTCTGGTGAAAACCACACAATAGATTCCTATGGAAGGAAATACAAGTTACTGGTAAGTACGCTTAGAATTACTTTTTAGGGTCAGTGCTGGACTAAAAGATGCAGCACTGTGTTCTCGCCTGATAACAGGTGAGTAAATCAGAATTTGTAGTTCGGCTGATTTTAAAGGAATATTTGTACGTTTCAAAAATGGACACTTACAAACTTTTCTGGTGAAAACCACACAATGGATTCCTATGAAAGGAAATACAAGTTAGTGGTAAGTACGCTTAGAATTACTTTTCAGGGTCAGTGCTGGGCTAAAAGATGCAGCACTGGGTTCTCTCCTGATACAGGTGAGTAAATCGTAATTCGTAGTTTGGCTGATTTTAGAGGAATATTTGTACGTTTTAAAAATGGGCACTTAGAAACTTTTCTGGTGAAAACCACATAATGGATTCCTATGGAAGGAAATACAAGTTACTGGAAAGTACGCTTAGAATTACTTTTCAGCGTCAGTGCTGGTCTAAAAGATGCAGCACTGCGTTCTCTCCTGATAAAAGGTGAGTAAATCAGAATTCGTACTTTGGCTGATTTTAGAGGAATATTTGTAAGTTTCAAAAATGGACAATTAGAAACTTTTCTGGTGAAAACCACACAATGGATTCCTATGGAAGGAAATACAAGTTACTGGAAAGTACGCTTAGAATTACTTTTCAGGGTCAGTGCTGGACTAAAAGATGCAGCACTGGGTTCTCGCCTGATAACAGGTGAGTAAATCGGAATTTGTAGTTCGGCTGATTTTAAAGGAATATTTGTACGTTTCAAAAATGGACACTTACAAACTTTTCTGGTGAAAACCACACAATGGATTCCTATGAAAGGAAATACAAGTTACTGGTAAGTACGCTTAGAATTACTTTTCAGGGTCAGTGCTGGGCTAAAAGATGCAGCACTGGGTTCTCTCCTGATAACAGGTGAGTAAATCGGAATTCATAGTTTGGCTGATTTTAGAGGAATATTTGTACGTTTTAAAAATGGGCACTTAGAAACTTTTCTGGTGAAAACCACATAATGGATTCCTATGGAAGGAAATACAAGTTACTGGAAAGTACGTTTAGAATTACTTTTCAGCGTCAGTGCTGGTCTAAAAGATGCAGCACTGGGTTCTCTCCTGATAAAAGGTGAGTAAATCAGAATTCGTACTTTGGCTGATTTCAGAGGAATATTTGTAAGTTTCAAAAATGGACAATTAGAAACTTTTCTGGTGAAAACCACACAATGGATTCCTATGGAAGGAAATACAAGTTACTGGAAAGTACGCTTAGAATTACTTTTCAGGGTCAGTGCTGGACTAAAAGATGCAGCACTGGGTTCTCTCCTGATAACAGGTGAGTAAATCGGAATTCGTAGTTCGGCTGATTTTAGAGGAATATTTGTACGTTTTAAAAATGGGCACTTAGAATCTTTTCTGGCGAAAACCACACAATCGATTCCTATGGAAGGAAATACAAGTTACTGGTAAGTACCTTTAGAAAATACTTTTCAGGGACAGTGCTGGACTAAAAGATGCAGCACTGGGTTCTCTCCTGATAACAGGTGATTAAATCAGAATTCGTACTTTGGCTGATTTTAGAGGAATATTTGTATGTTTCAAAAATGGACAGAAACTTTTCTGGTGAAAACCACACAATGGATTCCTATGGAAGGAAATACAAGTTACTGGTAAGTACGCTTAGAATTACTTTTCAGAGTCAGTGCTGGTCTAAAAGATGCAGCACTGGGATCTCTCCTGATAACAGGTGAGTAAATCGGAATTTGTAGTTCGGCTGATATTAAAGGAATATTTGTGTGTTTCAAAAATGGACACAGAAACTTTTCTGGTGAAAACCACACAATGGATTCCTATGGAAAGAAATACAAGTTACTGGTAAGTACGCTTAAAATTACTTTTCAGGGTCAGTGCTGGGCTGAAAGATGCAGCACTGGGTTCTCTCCTGATAACAGGTGAGTAAATCGGAATTCGTAGTTCGGCTGATTTTAGAGGAATATTTGTACATTTCAAAATTGGACACTTTTCTGGTGAAAACCACACATTGGATTCCTATGGAAGGAAATACAAGTTACTGGTAAGTACACTTAGAATTACTTTTCAGAGTCAGTGCTGGTCTAAACCATGCAGCACTGGGTTCTCTCCTGATAACAAGTGAGTAAATCGGAATTTGTAGTTCGGCTGATTTTATAGGAATATTTGTACGTTTCAAAAATGGACACTTAAAAACTTTTCTGGTGAAAACCACACAATGGATTCCTATGGAAGGAAATACAAGTTACTGATAAGTACGCTTATACGCTTAGAATTACTTTTCAGCGTCAGTGCTGGTCTAAAAGATGCAGCACTGGGTTCTCTCCTGATAAAAGATGAGTAAATCAGAATTCGTACTTCGGCTGATTTTAGAGGAATATTTGTAAGTTTCAAAAATGGACACTTAGAAACTTTTCTGATGAAAACCACACAATGGATTCCTATGGAAGGAAATACAAGTTACTGGAAAGTACGCTTAGAATTACTTTTCAGGGTCAGTGCTGGACTAAAAGATGCAGCACTGGGTTCTCTCCTGATAACAGGTGAGTTAATCGGAATTCGTAGTTCGGCTGATTTTAGAGGAATATTTGTACATTTCAAAAATGGACACAGAAACTTTTCTGGTGAAAACCACACAATGGATTCCTATGGAAGGAAATACAAGTTACTGGTAAGTACGCTTAGAATTACTTTTCAGGGTCAGTGCTGGGCTAAAAGATGCAGCACTGGGTTCTCTCCTGATAACAGGTGAGTAAATCGGAATTTGTAGTTCGGCTGATTTTAGAGGAATATTTGTACGTTTTAAAAATGGGCACTTAGAAACTTTTCTGGTGAAAATCACATAATGGATTCCTATGGAAGGAAATACAAGTTACTGGAAAGTACGCTTAGAATTACTTTTCAGGGTCAGTGCTGGACTAAAAGATGCAGCACTGGGTTCTCGCCTGATAACAGGTGAGTAAATCGGAATTTGTAGTTCGGCTGATTTTAAAGGAATATTTGTACGTTTCAAAAATGGACACTTACAAACTTTTCTGGTGAAAACCACACAATGGATTCCTATGAAAGGAAATACAAGTTACTGGTAAGTACGCTTAGAATTACTTTTCAGGGTCAGTGCTGGGCTAAAAGATGCAGCACTGGGTTCTCTCCTGATAACAGGTGAGTAAATCGGAATTCATAGTTTGGCTGATTTTAGAGGAATATTTGTACGTTTTAAAAATGGGCACTTAGAAACTTTTCTGGTGAAAACCACATAATGGATTCCTATGGAAGGAAATACAAGTTACTGTAAAGTACGTTTAGAATTACTTTTCAGCGTCAGTGCTGGTCTAAAAGATGCAGCACTTGGTTCTCTCCTGATAAAAGGTGAGTAAATCAGAATTCGTACTTTGGCTGATTTCAGAGGAATATTTGTAAGTTTCAAAAATGGACAATTAGAAACTTTTCTGGTGAAAACCACACAATGGAATCCTATGGAAGGAAATACAAGTTACTGGAAAGTACGCTTAGAATTACTTTTCAGGGTCAGTGCTGGACTAAAAGATGCAGCACTGGGTTCTCTCCTGATAACAGGTGAGTAAATCAGAATTCGTAGTTCAGCTGATTTTAGAGGAATAATTGTACGTTTCAAAAATGGACACAGAAACTTTTCTGGTGAAAACCACACAATGGATTCCTATGGAAGGAAATACAAGTTACTGGTAAGTACGCTTAGAATTACTTTTCAGGGTCAGTGCTGGGCTAAAAGAGGCAGCACTGGGTTCTCACCTGATAACAGGTGAGTAAATCGGAATTCGTAGTTCGGCTGATTTTAGAGGAATATTTGTACATTTTAAAAATGGGCACTTAGAATCTTTTCCGGCGAAAACCACACAATGGATTCCTATGGAAGGAAATACAAGTTACTGGTAAGTTCGCTTAGAATTACTTTTCAGAGTCACTGCTGATCTAAACCATGCAGCACTGGGTTCTCTCCTGATAACAGGTGAGTAAATCAGAATTCGTACTTCGGCTGATTTTAGAGGAATATTTGTAAGTTTCAAAAATGGACACTTAGAAACTTTTCTGGTGAAAACCACACAATAGATTCCTATGGAAGGAAATACAAGTTACTGGTAAGTACGCTTAGAATTACTTTTTAGGGTCAGTGCTGGACTAAAAGATGCAGCACTGGGTTCTCGCCTGATAACAGGTGAGTAAATCAGAATTTGTAGTTCGGCTGATTTTAAAGGAATATTTGTACGTTTCAAAAATGGACACTTACAAACTTTTCTGGTGAAAACCACACAATGGATTCCTATGAAAGGAAATACAAGTTACTGGTAAGTACGCTTAGAATTACTTTTCAGGGTCAGTGCTGGGCTAAAAGATGCAGCACTGGGTTCTCTCCTGATAACAGGTGAGTAAATCGGAATTCGTAGTTTGGCTGATTTTAGAGGAATATTTGTACGTTTTAAAAATGGGCACTTAGAAACTTTTCTGGTGAAAACCAAATAATGGATTCCTATGGAAGGAAATACAAGTTACTGGAAAGTACGCTTAGAATTACTTTTCAGCGTCAGTGCTGGTCTAAAAGATGCAGCACTGCGTTCTCTCCTGATAAAAGGTGAGTAAATCAGAATTCGTACTTTGGCTGATTTTAGAGGAATATTTGTAAGTTTCAAAAATGGACAATTAGAAACTTTTCTGGTGAAAACCACACAATGGATTCCTATGGAAGGAAATACAAGTTACTGGAAAGTACGCTTAGAATTACTTTTCAGGGTCAGTGCTGGACTAAAAGATGCAGCACTGGGTTCTCGCCTGATAACAGGTGAGTAAATCGGAATTTGTAGTTCGGCTGATTTTAAAGGAATATTTGTACGTTTCAAAAATGGACACTTACAAACTTTTCTGGTGAAAACCACACAATGGATTCCTATGAAAGGAAATACAAGTTACTGGTAAGTACGCTTAGAATTACTTTTCAGGGTCAGTGCTGGGCTAAAAGATGCAGCACTGGGTTCTCTCCTGATAACAGGTGAGTAAATCGGAATTCATAGTTTGGCTGATTTTAGAGGAATATTTGTACGTTTTAAAAATGGGCACTTAGAAACTTTTCTGGTGAAAACCACATAATGGATTCCTATGGAAGGAAATACAAGTTACTGGAAAGTACGTTTAGAATTACTTTTCAGCGTCAGTGCTGGTCTAAAAGATGCAGCACTGGGTTCTCTCCTGATAAAAGGTGAGTAAATCAGAATTCGTACTTTGGCTGATTTCAGAGGAATATTTGTAAGTTTCAAAAATGGACAATTAGAAACTTTTCTGGTGAAAACCACACAATGGATTCCTATGGAAGGAAATACAAGTTACTGGAAAGTACGCTTAGAATTACTTTTCAGGGTCAGTGCTGGACTAAAAGATGCAGCACTGGGTTCTCTCCTGATAACAGGTGAGTAAATCGGAATTCGTAGTTCGGCTGATTTTAGAGGAATATTTGTACGTTTTAAAAATGGGCACTTAGAATCTTTTCTGGCGAAAACCACACAATCGATTCCTATGGAAGGAAATACAAGTTACTGGTAAGTACCTTTAGAAAATACTTTTCAGGGACAGTGCTGGACTAAAAGATGCAGCACTGGGTTCTCTCCTGATAACAGGTGATTAAATCAGAATTCGTACTTTGGCTGATTTTAGAGGAATATTTGTATGTTTCAAAAATGGACAGAAACTTTTCTGGTGAAAACCACACAATGGATTCCTATGGAAGGAAATACAAGTTACTGGTAAGTACGCTTAGAATTACTTTTCAGAGTCAGTGCTGGTCTAAAAGATGCAGCACTGGGATCTCTCCTGATAACAGGTGAGTAAATCGGAATTTGTAGTTCGGCTGATATTAAAGGAATATTTGTGTGTTTCAAAAATGGACACAGAAACTTTTCTGGTGAAAACCACACAATGGATTCCTATGGAAAGAAATACAAGTTACTGGTAAGTACGCTTAAAATTACTTTTCAGGGTCAGTGCTGGGCTGAAAGATGCAGCACTGGGTTCTCTCCTGATAACAGGTGAGTAAATCGGAATTCGTAGTTCGGCTGATTTTAGAGGAATATTTGTACATTTCAAAATTGGACACTTTTCTGGTGAAAACCACACATTGGATTCCTATGGAAGGAAATACAAGTTACTGGTAAGTACACTTAGAATTACTTTTCAGAGTCAGTGCTGGTCTAAACCATGCAGCACTGGGTTCTCTCCTGATAACAAGTGAGTAAATCGGAATTTGTAGTTCGGCTGATTTTATAGGAATATTTGTACGTTTCAAAAATGGACACTTAAAAACTTTTCTGGTGAAAACCACACAATGGATTCCTATGGAAGGAAATACAAGTTACTGATAAGTACGCTTATACGCTTAGAATTACTTTTCAGCGTCAGTGCTGGTCTAAAAGATGCAGCACTGGGTTCTCTCCTGATAAAAGATGAGTAAATCAGAATTCGTACTTCGGCTGATTTTAGAGGAATATTTGTAAGTTTCAAAAATGGACACTTAGAAACTTTTCTGATGAAAACCACACAATGGATTCCTATGGAAGGAAATACAAGTTACTGGAAAGTACGCTTAGAATTACTTTTCAGGGTCAGTGCTGGACTAAAAGATGCAGCACTGGGTTCTCTCCTGATAACAGGTGAGTTAATCGGAATTCGTAGTTCGGCTGATTTTAGAGGAATATTTGTACATTTCAAAAATGGACACAGAAACTTTTCTGGTGAAAACCACACAATGGATTCCTATGGAAGGAAATACAAGTTACTGGTAAGTACGCTTAGAATTACTTTTCAGGGTCAGTGCTGGGCTAAAAGATGCAGCACTGGGTTCTCTCCTGATAACAGGTGAGTAAATCGGAATTTGTAGTTCGGCTGATTTTAGAGGAATATTTGTACGTTTTAAAAATGGGCACTTAGAAACTTTTCTGGTGAAAATCACATAATGGATTCCTATGGAAGGAAATACAAGTTACTGGAAAGTACGCTTAGAATTACTTTTCAGGGTCAGTGCTGGACTAAAAGATGCAGCACTGGGTTCTCGCCTGATAACAGGTGAGTAAATCGGAATTTGTAGTTCGGCTGATTTTAAAGGAATATTTGTACGTTTCAAAAATGGACACTTACAAACTTTTCTGGTGAAAACCACACAATGGATTCCTATGAAAGGAAATACAAGTTACTGGTAAGTACGCTTAGAATTACTTTTCAGGGTCAGTGCTGGGCTAAAAGATGCAGCACTGGGTTCTCTCCTGATAACAGGTGAGTAAATCGGAATTCATAGTTTGGCTGATTTTAGAGGAATATTTGTACGTTTTAAAAATGGGCACTTAGAAACTTTTCTGGTGAAAACCACATAATGGATTCCTATGGAAGGAAATACAAGTTACTGTAAAGTACGTTTAGAATTACTTTTCAGCGTCAGTGCTGGTCTAAAAGATGCAGCACTTGGTTCTCTCCTGATAAAAGGTGAGTAAATCAGAATTCGTACTTTGGCTGATTTCAGAGGAATATTTGTAAGTTTCAAAAATGGACAATTAGAAACTTTTCTGGTGAAAACCACACAATGGAATCCTATGGAAGGAAATACAAGTTACTGGAAAGTACGCTTAGAATTACTTTTCAGGGTCAGTGCTGGACTAAAAGATGCAGCACTGGGTTCTCTCCTGATAACAGGTGAGTAAATCAGAATTCGTAGTTCAGCTGATTTTAGAGGAATAATTGTACGTTTCAAAAATGGACACAGAAACTTTTCTGGTGAAAACCACACAATGGATTCCTATGGAAGGAAATACAAGTTACTGGTAAGTACGCTTAGAATTACTTTTCAGGGTCAGTGCTGGGCTAAAAGAGGCAGCACTGGGTTCTCACCTGATAACAGGTGAGTAAATCGGAATTCGTAGTTCGGCTGATTTTAGAGGAATATTTGTACATTTTAAAAATGGGCACTTAGAATCTTTTCCGGCGAAAACCACACAATGGATTCCTATGGAAGGAAATACAAGTTACTGGTAAGTTCGCTTAGAATTACTTTTCAGAGTCACTGCTGATCTAAACCATGCAGCACTGGGTTCTCTCCTGATAACAGGTGAGTAAATCAGAATTCGTACTTCGGCTGATTTTAGAGGAATATTTGTAAGTTTCAAAAATGGACACTTAGAAACTTTTCTGGTGAAAACCACACAATAGATTCCTATGGAAGGAAATACAAGTTACTGGTAAGTACGCTTAGAATTACTTTTTAGGGTCAGTGCTGGACTAAAAGATGCAGCACTGGGTTCTCGCCTGATAACAGGTGAGTAAATCAGAATTTGTAGTTCGGCTGATTTTAAAGGAATATTTGTACGTTTCAAAAATGGACACTTACAAACTTTTCTGGTGAAAACCACACAATGGATTCCTATGAAAGGAAATACAAGTTACTGGTAAGTACGCTTAGAATTACTTTTCAGGGTCAGTGCTGGGCTAAAAGATGCAGCACTGGGTTCTCTCCTGATAACAGGTGAGTAAATCGGAATTCGTAGTTTGGCTGATTTTAGAGGAATATTTGTACGTTTTAAAAATGGGCACTTAGAAACTTTTCTGGTGAAAACCAAATAATGGATTCCTATGGAAGGAAATACAAGTTACTGGAAAGTACGCTTAGAATTACTTTTCAGCGTCAGTGCTGGTCTAAAAGATGCAGCACTGCGTTCTCTCCTGATAAAAGGTGAGTAAATCAGAATTCGTACTTTGGCTGATTTTAGAGGAATATTTGTAAGTTTCAAAAATGGACAATTAGAAACTTTTCTGGTGAAAACCACACAATGGATTCCTATGGAAGGAAATACAAGTTACTGGAAAGTACGCTTAGAATTACTTTTCAGGGTCAGTGCTGGACTAAAAGATGCAGCACTGGGTTCTCTCCTGATAACAGGTGAGTAAATCAGAATTTGTAGTTCAGCTGATTTTAGAGGAATAATTGTACGTTTCAAAAATGGACACAGAAACTTTTCTGGTGAAAACCACACAATGGATTCCTATGGAAGGAAATACAAGTTACTGGTAAGTACGCTTAGAATTACTTTTCAGGGTCAGTGCTGGGCTAAAAGATGCAGCACTGGGTTTTCTCCTGATAACAGGTGAGTAAATCGGAATTCGTAGTTCGGCTGATTTTAGAGGAATATTTGTACGTTTTAAAAATGGGCACTTAGAATCTTTTCTGGCGAAAACCACACAATGGATTCCTATGGAAGGAAATACAAGTTACTGGTAAGTTCGCTTAGAATTACTTTTCAGAGTCACTGCTGATCTAAACCATGCAGCACTGGGTTCTCTCCTGATAACAGGTGAGTAAATCAGAATTCGTACTTCGGCTGATTTTAGAGGAATATTTGTAAGTTTCAAAAATGGACACTTAGAAACTTTTCTGGTGAAAACCACACAATAGATTCCTATGGAAGGAAATACAAGTTACTGGAAAGTACGCTTAGAATTACTTTTTAGGGTCAGTGCTGGACTAAAAGATGCAGCACTGGGTTCTCGCCTGATAACAGGTGAGTAAATCAGAATTTGTAGTTCGGCTGATTTTAAAGGAATATTTGTACGTTTCAAAAATGGACACTTACAAACTTTTCTGGTGAAAACCACACAATGGATTCCTATGAAAGGAAATACAAGTTAGTGGTAAGTACGCTTAGAATTACTTTTCAGGGTCAGTGCTGGGCTAAAAGATGCAGCACTGGGTTCTCTCCTGATAACAGGTGAGTAAATCGGAATTCGTAGTTTGGCTGATTTTAGAGGAATATTTGTACGTTTTAAAAATGGGCACTTAGAAACTTTTCTGGTGAAAACCACATAATGGATTCCTATGGAAGGAAATACAAGTTACTGGAAAGTACGCTTAGAATTACTTTTCAGCGTCAGTGCTGGTCTAAAAGATGCAGCACTGCGTTCTCTCCTGATAAAAGGTGAGTAAATCAGAATTCGTACTTTGGCTGATTTTAGAGGAATATTTGTAAGTTTCAAAAATGGACAATTAGAAACTTTTCTGGTGAAAACCACACAATGGATTCCTATGGAAGGAAATACAAGTTACTGGAAAGTACGCTTAGAATTACTTTTCAGGGTCAGTGCTGGACTAAAAGATGCAGCACTGGGTTCTCGCCTGATAACAGGTGAGTAAATCGGAATTTGTAGTTCGGCTGATTTTAAAGGAATATTTGTACGTTTCAAAAATGGACACTTACAAACTTTTCTGGTGAAAACCACACAATGGATTCCTATGAAAGGAAATACAAGTTACTGGTAAGTACGCTTAGAATTACTTTTCAGGGTCAGTGCTGGGCTAAAAGATGCAGCACTGGGTTCTCTCCTGATAACAGGTGAGTAAATCGGAATTCATAGTTTGGCTGATTTTAGAGGAATATTTGTACGTTTTAAAAATGGGCACTTAGAAACTTTTCTGGTGAAAACCACATAATGGATTCCTATGGAAGGAAATACAAGTTACTGGAAAGTGCGCTTAGAATTACTTTTCAGCGTCAGTGCTGGTCTAAAAGATGCAGCACTGCGTTCTCTCCTGATAAAAGGTGAGTAAATCAGAATTCGTACTTTGGCTGATTTTAGAGGAATATTTGTAAGTTTCAAAAATGGACAATTAGAAACTTTTCTGGTGAAAACCACACAATGGATTCCTATGGAAGGAAATACAAGTTACTGGAAAGTACGCTTAGAATTACTTTTCAGGGTCAGTGCTGGACTAAAAGATGCAGCACTGGGTTCTCTCCTGATAACAGGTGAATAAATCAGAATTCGTAGTTCAGCTGATTTTAGAGGAATAATTGTACGTTTCAAAAATGGACACAGAAACTTTTCTGGTGAAAACCACACAATGGATTCCTATGGAATGAAATACAAGTTACTGGTAAGTACCTTTAGAAAATACTTTTCAGGGACAGTGCTGGACTAAAAGATGCAGCACTGGGTTCTCTCCTGATAACAGGTGATTAAATCAGAATTCCTACTTTGGCTGATTTTAGAGGAATATTTGTATGTTTCAAAAATGGACAGAAACTTTTCTGGTGAAAACCACACAATGGATTCCTATGGAAGGAAATACAAGTTACTGGTAAGTATGCTTAGAATTACTTTTCAGAGTCAGTGCTGGTCTAAAAGATGCAGCACTGGGATCTCTCCTGATAACAGGTGAGTAAATCGGAATTTGTAGTTCGGCTGATATTAAAGGAATATTTGTGTGTTTCAAAAATGGACACAGAAACTTTTCTGGTGAAAACCACACAATGGATTCCTATGGAAAGAAATACAAGTTACTGGTAAGTACGCTTAAAATTACTTTTCAGGGTCAGTGCTGGGCTGAAAGATGCAGCACTGGGTTCTCTCCTGATAACAGGTGAGTAAATCGGAATTCGTAGTTCGGCTGATTTTAGAGGAATATTTGTACATTTCAAAATTGGACACTTTTCTGGTGAAAACCACACAATGGATTCCTATGGAAGGAAATACAAGTTACTGGTAAGTACACTTAGAATTACTTTTCAGAGTCAGTGCTGGTCTAAACCATGCAGCACTGGGTTCTCTCCTGATAACAAGTGAGTAAATCGGAATTTGTAGTTCGGCTGATTTTATAGGAATATTTGTACGTTTCAAAAATGGACACTTAAAAACTTTTCTGGTGAAAACCACACAATGGATTCCTATGGAAGGAAATACAAGTTACTGATAAGTACGCTTATACGCTTAGAATTACTTTTCAGCGTCAGTGCTGGTCTAAAAGATGCAGCACTGGGTTCTCTCCTGATAACAGGTGAGTAAATCAGAATTCGTACTTCGGCTGATTTTAGAGGAATATTTGTAAGTTTCAAAAATGGACACTTAGAAACTTTTCTGGTGAAAACCACACAATAGATTCCTATGGAAGGAAATACAAGTTACTGGTAAGTACGCTTAGAATTACTTTTTAGGGTCAGTGCTGGACTAAAAGATGCAGCACTGGGTTCTCGCCTGATAACAGGTGAGTAAATCAGAATTTGTAGTTCGGCTGATTTTAAAGGAATATTTGTATGTTTCAAAAATGGACACTTACAAACTTTTCTGGTGAAAACCACACAATGGATTCCTATGAAAGGAAATACAAGTTACTGGTAAGTACGCTTAGAATTACTTTTCAGGGTCAGTGCTGGGCTAAAAGATGCAGCACTGGGTTCTCTCCTGATAACAGGTGAGTAAATCGGAATTCGTAGTTTGGCTGATTTTAGAGGAATATTTGTACGTTTTAAAAATGGGCACTTAGAAACTTTTCTGGTGAAAACCAAATAATGGATTCCTATGGAAGGAAATACAAGTTACTGGAAAGTACGCGTAGAATTACTTTTCAGCGTCAGTGCTGGTCTAAAAGATGCAGCACTGCGTTCTCTCCTGATAAAAGGTGAGTAAATCAGAATTCGTACTTTGGCTGATTTTAGAGGAATATTTGTAAGTTTCAAAAATGGACAATTAGAAACTTTTCTGGTGAAAACCACACAATGGATTCCTATGGAAGGAAATACAAGTTACTGGAAAGTACGCTTAGAATTACTTTTCAGGGTCAGTGCTGGACTAAAAGATGCAGCACTGGGTTCTCGCCTGATAACAGGTGAGTAAATCGGAATTTGTAGTTCGGCTGATTTTAAAGGAATATTTGTACGTTTCAAAAATGGACACTTACAAACTTTTCTGGTGAAAACCACACAATGGATTCCTATGAAAGGAAATACAAGTTACTGGTAAGTACGCTTAGAATTACTTTTCAGGGTCAGTGCTGGGCTAAAAGATGCAGCACTGGGTTCTCTCCTGATAACAGGTGAGTAAATCGGAATTCATAGTTTGGCTGATTTTAGAGGAATATTTGTACGTTTTAAAAATGGGCACTTAGAAACTTTTCTGGTGAAAACCACATAATGGATTCCTATGGAAGGAAATACAAGTTACTGGAAAGTACGTTTAGAATTACTTTTCAGCGTCAGTGCTGGTCTAAAAGATGCAGCACTGGGTTCTCTCCTGATAAAAGGTGAGTAAATCAGAATTCGTACTTTGGCTGATTTCAGAGGAATATTTGTAAGTTTCAAAAATGGACAATTAGAAACTTTTCTGGTGAAAACCACACAATGGATTCCTATGGAAGGAAATACAAGTTACTGGAAAGTACGCTTAGAATTACTTTTCAGGGTCAGTGCTGGACTAAAAGATGCAGCACTGGGTTCTCTCCTGATAACAGGTGAGTAAATCAGAATTCGTAGTTCAGCTGATTTTAGAGGAATAATTGTACGTTTCAAAAATGGACACAGAAACTTTTCTGGTGAAAACCACACAATGGATTCCTATGGAAGGAAATACAAGTTACTGGTAAGTACGCTTAGAATTACTTTTCAGGGTCAGTGCTGGGCTAAAAGATGCAGCACTGGGTTTTCTCCTGATAACAGGTGAGTAAATCGGAATTCGTAGTTCGGCTGATTTTAGAGGAATATTTGTACGTTTTAAAAATGGGCACTTAGAATCTTTTCTGGCGAAAACCACACAATGGATTCCTATGGAAGGAAATACAAGTTACTGGTAAGTTCGCTTAGAATTACTTTTCAGAGTCACTGCTGATCTAAACCATGCAGCACTGGGTTCTCTCCTGATAACAGGTGAGTAAATCAGAATTCGTACTTCGGCTGATTTTAGAGGAATATTTGTAAGTTTCAAAAATGGACACTTAGAAACTTTTCTGGTGAAAACCACACAATAGATTCCTATGGAAGGAAATACAAGTTACTGGTAAGTACGCTTAGAATTACTTTTTAGGGTCAGTGCTGGACTAAAAGATGCAGCACTGGGTTCTCGCCTGATAACAGGTGAATAAATCAGAATTTGTAGTTCGGCTGATTTTAAAGGAATATTTGTACGTTTCAAAAATGGACACTTACAAACTTTTCTGGTGAAAACCACACAATGGATTCCTATGAAAGGAAATACAAGTTAGTGGTAAGTACGCTTAGAATTACTTTTCAGGGTCAGTGCTGGGCTAAAAGATGCAGCACTGGGTTCTCTCCTGATAACAGGTGAGTAAATCGGAATTCGTAGTTTGGCTGATTTTAGAGGAATATTTGTACGTTTTAAAAATGGGCACTTAGAAACTTTTCTGGTGAAAACCACATAATGGATTCCTATGGAAGGAAATACAAGTTACTGGAAAGTACGCTTAGAATTACTTTTCAGCGTCAGTGCTGGTCTAAAAGATGCAGCACTGCGTTCTCTCCTGATAAAAGGTGAGTAAATCAGAATTCGTACTTTGGCTGATTTTAGAGGAATATTTGTAAGTTTCAAAAATGGACAATTAGAAACTTTTCTGGTGAAAACCACACAATGGATTCCTATGGAAGGAAATACAAGTTACTGGAAAGTACGCTTAGAATTACTTTTCAGGGTCAGTGCTGGACTAAAAGATGCAGCACTGGGTTCTCGCCTGATAACAGGTGAGTAAATCGGAATTTGTAGTTCGGCTGATTTTAAAGGAATATTTGTACGTTTCAAAAATGGACACTTACAAACTTTTCTGGTGAAAACCACACAATGGATTCCTATGAAAGGAAATACAAGTTACTGGTAAGTACGCTTAGAATTACTTTTCAGGGTCAGTGCTGGGCTAAAAGATGCAGCACTGGGTTCTCTCCTGATAACAGGTGAGTAAATCGGAATTCATAGTTTGGCTGATTTTAGAGGAATATTTGTACGTTTTAAAAATGGGCACTTAGAAACTTTTCTGGTGAAAACCACATAATGGATTCCTATGGAAGGAAATACAAGTTACTGGAAAGTGCGCTTAGAATTACTTTTCAGCGTCAGTGCTGGTCTAAAAGATGCAGCACTGCGTTCTCTCCTGATAAAAGGTGAGTAAATCAGAATTCGTACTTTGGCTGATTTTAGAGGAATATTTGTAAGTTTCAAAAATGGACAATTAGAAACTTTTCTGGTGAAAACCACACAATGGATTCCTATGGAAGGAAATACAAGTTACTGGAAAGTACGCTTAGAATTACTTTTCAGGGTCAGTGCTGGACTAAAAGATGCAGCACTGGGTTCTCTCCTGATAACAGGTGAATAAATCAGAATTCGTAGTTCAGCTGATTTTAGAGGAATAATTGTACGTTTCAAAAATGGACACAGAAACTTTTCTGATGAAAACCACACAATGGATTCCTATGGAAGGAAATACAAGTTACTGGTAAGTACGCTTAGAATTACTTTTCAGGGTCAGTGCTGGGCTAAAAGATGCAGCACTGGGTTCTCTCCTGATAACAGGTGAGTAAATCGGAATTCGTAGTTCGGCTGATTTTAGAGGAATATTTGTACGTTTTAAAAATGGGCACTTAGAATCTTTTCTGGCGAAAACCACACAATGGATTCCTATGGAATGAAATACAAGTTACTGGTAAGTACCTTTAGAAAATACTTTTCAGGGACAGTGCTGGACTAAAAGATGCAGCACTGGGTTCTCTCCTGATAACAGGTGATTAAATCAGAATTCGTACTTTGGCTGATTTTAGAGGAATATTTGTATGTTTCAAAAATGGACAGAAACGTTTCTGGTGAAAACCACACAATGGATTCCTATGGAAGGAAATACAAGTTACTGGTAAGTACGCTTAGAATTACTTTTCAGAGTCAGTGCTGGTCTAAAAGATGCAGCACTGGGATCTCTCCTGATAACAGGTGAGTAAATCGGAATTTGTAGTTCGGCTGATATTAAAGGAATATTTGTGTGTTTCAAAAATGGACACAGAAACTTTTCTGGTGAAAACCACACAATGGATTCCTATGGAAAGAAATACAAGTTACTGGTAAGTACGCTTAAAATTACTTTTCAGGGTCAGTGCTGGGCTGAAAGATGCAGCACTGGGTTCTCTCCTGATAACAGGTGAGTAAATCGGAATTCGTAGTTCGGCTGATTTTAGAGGAATATTTGTACATTTCAAAATTGGACACTTTTCTGGTGAAAACCACACAATGGATTCCTATGGAAGGAAATACAAGTTACTGGTAAGTACACTTAGAATTACTTTTCAGAGTCAGTGCTGGTCTAAACCATGCAGCACTGGGTTCTCTCCTGATAACAAGTGAGTAAATCGGAATTTGTAGTTCGGCTGATTTTATAGGAATATTTGTACGTTTCAAAAATGGACACTTAAAAACTTTTCTGGTGAAAACCACACAATGGATTCCTATGGAAGGAAATACAAGTTACTGGAAAGTACGCTTAGAATTACTTTTCAGCGTCAGTGCTGGTCTAAAAGATGCAGCACTGCGTTCTCTCCTGATAAAAGGTGAGTAAATCAGAATTCGTACTTTGGCTGATTTTAGAGGAATATTTGTAAGTTTCAAAAATGGACAATTAGAAACTTTTCTGGTGAAAACCACACAATGGATTCCTTTGAAAGGAAATACAAGTTACTGGTAAGTACGCTTAGAATTACTTTTCAGGGTCAGTGCTGGGCTAAAAGATGCAGCACTGGGTTCTCTCCTGATAACAGGTGAGTAAATCGGAATTCATAGTTTGGCTGATTTTAGAGGAATATTTGTACGTTTTAAAAATGGGCACTTAGAAACTTTTCTGGTGAAAACCACATAATGGATTCCTATGGAAGGAAATACAAGTTACTGGAAAGTACGTTTAGAATTACTTTTCAGCGTCAGTGCTGGTCTAAAAGATGCAGCACTGGGTTCTCTCCTGATAAAAGGTGAGTAAATCAGAATTCGTACTTTGGCTGATTTCAGAGGAATATTTGTAAGTTTCAAAAATGGACAATTAGAAACTTTTCTGGTGAAAACCACACAATGGATTCCTATGGAAGGAAATACAAGTTACTGGAAAGTACGCTTAGAATTACTTTTCAGGGTCAGTGCTGGACTAAAAGATGCAGCACTGGGTTCTCTCCTGATAACAGGTGAGTAAATCAGAATTCGTAGTTCAGCTGATTTTAGAGGAATAATTGTACGTTTCAAAAATGGACACAGAAACTTTTCTGGTGAAAACCACACAATGGATTCCTATGGAAGGAAATACAAGTTACTGGTAAGTACGCTTAGAATTACTTTTCAGGGTCAGTGCTGGTCTAAACCATGCAGCACTGGGTTCTCTCCTGATAACAAGTGAGTAAATCGGAATTTGTAGTTCGGCTGATTTTATAGGAATATTTGTACGTTTCAAAAATGGACACTTAAAAACTTTTCTGGTGAAAACCACACAATGGATTCCTATGGAAGGAAATACAAGTTACTGATAAGTACGCTTATACGCTTAGAATTACTTTTCAGCGTCAGTGCTGGTCTAAAAGATGCAGCACTGGGTTCTCTCCTGATAACAGGTGAGTAAATCAGAATTCGTACTTCGGCTGATTTTAGAGGAATATTTGTAAGTTTCAAAAATGGACACTTAGAAACTTTTCTGGTGAAAACCACACAATAGATTCCTATGGAAGGAAATACAAGTTACTGGTAAGTACGCTTAGAATTACTTTTTAGGGTCAGTGCTGGACTAAAAGATGCAGCACTGGGTTCTCGCCTGATAACAGGTGAGTAAATCAGAATTTGTAGTTCGGCTGATTTTAAAGGAATATTTGTATGTTTCAAAAATGGACACTTACAAACTTTTCTGGTGAAAACCACACAATGGATTCCTATGAAAGGAAATACAAGTTACTGGTAAGTACGCTTAGAATTACTTTTCAGGGTCAGTGCTGGGCTAAAAGATGCAGCACTGGGTTCTCTCCTGATAACAGGTGAGTAAATCGGAATTCGTAGTTTGGCTGATTTTAGAGGAATATTTGTACGTTTTAAAAATGGGCACTTAGAAACTTTTCTGGTGAAAACCAAATAATGGATTCCTATGGAAGGAAATACAAGTTACTGGAAAGTACGCGTAGAATTACTTTTCAGCGTCAGTGCTGGTCTAAAAGATGCAGCACTGCGTTCTCTCCTGATAAAAGGTGAGTAAATCAGAATTCGTACTTTGGCTGATTTTAGAGGAATATTTGTAAGTTTCAAAAATGGACAATTAGAAACTTTTCTGGTGAAAACCACACAATGGATTCCTATGGAAGGAAATACAAGTTACTGGAAAGTACGCTTAGAATTACTTTTCAGGGTCAGTGCTGGACTAAAAGATGCAGCACTGGGTTCTCGCCTGATAACAGGTGAGTAAATCGGAATTTGTAGTTCGGCTGATTTTAAAGGAATATTTGTACGTTTCAAAAATGGACACTTACAAACTTTTCTGGTGAAAACCACACAATGGATTCCTATGAAAGGAAATACAAGTTACTGGTAAGTACGCTTAGAATTACTTTTCAGGGTCAGTGCTGGGCTAAAAGATGCAGCACTGGGTTCTCTCCTGATAACAGGTGAGTAAATCGGAATTCATAGTTTGGCTGATTTTAGAGGAATATTTGTACGTTTTAAAAATGGGCACTTAGAAACTTTTCTGGTGAAAACCACATAATGGATTCCTATGGAAGGAAATACAAGTTACTGGAAAGTACGTTTAGAATTACTTTTCAGCGTCAGTGCTGGTCTAAAAGATGCAGCACTGGGTTCTCTCCTGATAAAAGGTGAGTAAATCAGAATTCGTACTTTGGCTGATTTCAGAGGAATATTTGTAAGTTTCAAAAATGGACAATTAGAAACTTTTCTGGTGAAAACCACACAATGGATTCCTATGGAAGGAAATACAAGTTACTGGAAAGTACGCTTAGAATTACTTTTCAGGGTCAGTGCTGGACTAAAAGATGCAGCACTGGGTTCTCTCCTGATAACAGGTGAGTAAATCAGAATTCGTAGTTCAGCTGATTTTAGAGGAATAATTGTACGTTTCAAAAATGGACACAGAAACTTTTCTGGTGAAAACCACACAATGGATTCCTATGGAAGGAAATACAAGTTACTGGTAAGTACGCTTAGAATTACTTTTCAGGGTCAGTGCTGGGCTAAAAGATGCAGCACTGGGTTTTCTCCTGATAACAGGTGAGTAAATCGGAATTCGTAGTTCGGCTGATTTTAGAGGAATATTTGTACGTTTTAAAAATGGGCACTTAGAATCTTTTCTGGCGAAAACCACACAATGGATTCCTATGGAAGGAAATACAAGTTACTGGTAAGTTCGCTTAGAATTACTTTTCAGAGTCACTGCTGATCTAAACCATGCAGCACTGGGTTCTCTCCTGATAACAGGTGAGTAAATCAGAATTCGTACTTCGGCTGATTTTAGAGGAATATTTGTAAGTTTCAAAAATGGACACTTAGAAACTTTTCTGGTGAAAACCACACAATAGATTCCTATGGAAGGAAATACAAGTTACTGGTAAGTACGCTTAGAATTACTTTTTAGGGTCAGTGCTGGACTAAAAGATGCAGCACTGGGTTCTCGCCTGATAACAGGTGAATAAATCAGAATTTGTAGTTCGGCTGATTTTAAAGGAATATTTGTACGTTTCAAAAATGGACACTTACAAACTTTTCTGGTGAAAACCACACAATGGATTCCTATGAAAGGAAATACAAGTTAGTGGTAAGTACGCTTAGAATTACTTTTCAGGGTCAGTGCTGGGCTAAAAGATGCAGCACTGGGTTCTCTCCTGATAACAGGTGAGTAAATCGGAATTCGTAGTTTGGCTGATTTTAGAGGAATATTTGTACGTTTTAAAAATGGGCACTTAGAAACTTTTCTGGTGAAAACCACATAATGGATTCCTATGGAAGGAAATACAAGTTACTGGAAAGTACGCTTAGAATTACTTTTCAGCGTCAGTGCTGGTCTAAAAGATGCAGCACTGCGTTCTCTCCTGATAAAAGGTGAGTAAATCAGAATTCGTACTTTGGCTGATTTTAGAGGAATATTTGTAAGTTTCAAAAATGGACAATTAGAAACTTTTCTGGTGAAAACCACACAATGGATTCCTATGGAAGGAAATACAAGTTACTGGAAAGTACGCTTAGAATTGAAACTTTTCTGGTGAAAACCACACAATGGATTCCTATGGAAGGAAATACAAGTTACTGGAAAGTACGCTTAGAATTACTTTTCAGGGTCAGTGCTGGACTCGGGTTCGGCTGATTTTAAAGGAATATTTGTACGTTTCAAAAATGGACACTTACAAACTTTTCTGATGAAAGGAAATACAAGTTACTGGTAAGTACGCTTAGAATTACTTTTCAGGGTCAGTGCTGGGCTAAAAGATGCAGCACTGGGTTCTCTCCTGATAACAGGTGAGTAAATCGGAATTCATAGTTTGGCTGATTTTAGAGGAATATTTGTACGTTTTAAAAATGGGCACTTAGAAACTTTTCTGGTGAAAACCACATAATGGATTCCTATGGAAGGAAATACAAGTTACTGGAAAGTGCGCTTAGAATTACTTTTCAGCGTCAGTGCTGGTCTAAAAGATGCAGCACTGCGTTCTCTCCTGATAAAAGGTGAGTAAATCAGAATTCGTACTTTGGCTGATTTTAGAGGAATATTTGTAAGTTTCAAAAATGGACAATTAGAAACTTTTCTGGTGAAAACCACACAATGGATTCCTATGGAAGGAAATACAAGTTACTGGAAAGTACGCTTAGAATTACTTTTCAGGGTCAGTGCTGGACTAAAAGATGCAGCACTGGGTTCTCTCCTGATAACAGGTGAATAAATCAGAATTCGTAGTTCAGCTGATTTTAGAGGAATAATTGTACGTTTCAAAAATGGACACAGAAACTTTTCTGATGAAAACCACACAATGGATTCCTATGGAAGGAAATACAAGTTACTGGTAAGTACGCTTAGAATTACTTTTCAGGGTCAGTGCTGGGCTAAAAGATGCAGCACTGGGTTCTCTCCTGATAACAGGTGAGTAAATCGGAATTCGTAGTTCGGCTGATTTTAGAGGAATATTTGTACGTTTTAAAAATGGGCACTTAGAATCTTTTCTGGCGAAAACCACACAATGGATTCCTATGGAATGAAATACAAGTTACTGGTAAGTACCTTTAGAAAATACTTTTCAGGGACAGTGCTGGACTAAAAGATGCAGCACTGGGTTCTCTCCTGATAACAGGTGATTAAATCAGAATTCGTACTTTGGCTGATTTTAGAGGAATATTTGTATGTTTCAAAAATGGACAGAAACGTTTCTGGTGAAAACCACACAATGGATTCCTATGGAAGGAAATACAAGTTACTGGTAAGTACGCTTAGAATTACTTTTCAGAGTCAGTGCTGGTCTAAAAGATGCAGCACTGGGATCTCTCCTGATAACAGGTGAGTAAATCGGAATTTGTAGTTCGGCTGATATTAAAGGAATATTTGTGTGTTTCAAAAATGGACACAGAAACTTTTCTGGTGAAAACCACACAATGGATTCCTATGGAAAGAAATACAAGTTACTGGTAAGTACGCTTAAAATTACTTTTCAGGGTCAGTGCTGGGCTGAAAGATGCAGCACTGGGTTCTCTCCTGATAACAGGTGAGTAAATCGGAATTCGTAGTTCGGCTGATTTTAGAGGAATATTTGTACATTTCAAAATTGGACACTTTTCTGGTGAAAACCACACAATGGATTCCTATGGAAGGAAATACAAGTTACTGGTAAGTACACTTAGAATTACTTTTCAGAGTCAGTGCTGGTCTAAACCATGCAGCACTGGGTTCTCTCCTGATAACAAGTGAGTAAATCGGAATTTGTAGTTCGGCTGATTTTATAGGAATATTTGTACGTTTCAAAAATGGACACTTAAAAACTTTTCTGGTGAAAACCACACAATGGATTCCTATGGAAGGAAATACAAGTTACTGGAAAGTACGCTTAGAATTACTTTTCAGCGTCAGTGCTGGTCTAAAAGATGCAGCACTGCGTTCTCTCCTGATAAAAGGTGAGTAAATCAGAATTCGTACTTTGGCTGATTTTAGAGGAATATTTGTAAGTTTCAAAAATGGACAATTAGAAACTTTTCTGGTGAAAACCACACAATGGATTCCTTTGAAAGGAAATACAAGTTACTGGTAAGTACGCTTAGAATTACTTTTCAGGGTCAGTGCTGGGCTAAAAGATGCAGCACTGGGTTCTCTCCTGATAACAGGTGAGTAAATCGGAATTCATAGTTTGGCTGATTTTAGAGGAATATTTGTACGTTTTAAAAATGGGCACTTAGAAACTTTTCTGGTGAAAACCACATAATGGATTCCTATGGAAGGAAATACAAGTTACTGGAAAGTACGTTTAGAATTACTTTTCAGCGTCAGTGCTGGTCTAAAAGATGCAGCACTGGGTTCTCTCCTGATAAAAGGTGAGTAAATCAGAATTCGTACTTTGGCTGATTTCAGAGGAATATTTGTAAGTTTCAAAAATGGACAATTAGAAACTTTTCTGGTGAAAACCACACAATGGATTCCTATGGAAGGAAATACAAGTTACTGGAAAGTACGCTTAGAATTACTTTTCAGGGTCAGTGCTGGACTAAAAGATGCAGCACTGGGTTCTCTCCTGATAACAGGTGAGTAAATCAGAATTCGTAGTTCAGCTGATTTTAGAGGAATAATTGTACGTTTCAAAAATGGACACAGAAACTTTTCTGGTGAAAACCACACAATGGATTCCTATGGAAGGAAATACAAGTTACTGGTAAGTACGCTTAGAATTACTTTTCAGGGTCAGTGCTGGGCTAAAAGATGCAGCACTGGGTTCTCTCCTGATAACAGGTGAGTAAATCGGAATTCGTAGTTCGGCTGATTTTAGAGGAATATTTGTACGTTTTAAAAATGGGCACTTAGAATCTTTTCTGGCGAAAACCACACAATGGATTCCTATGGAAGGAAATACAAGTTACTGGTAAGTTCGCTTAGAATTACTTTTCAGAGTCACTGCTGATCTAAACCATGCAGCACTGGGTTCTCTCCTGATAACAGGTGAGTAAATCAGAATTCGTACTTCGGCTGATTTTAGAGGAATATTTGTAAGTTTCAAAAATGGACACTTAGAAACTTTTCTGGTGAAAACCACACAATAGATTCCTATGGAAGAAAATACAAGTTACTGGTAAGTACGCTTAGAATTACTTTTTAGGGTCAGTGCTGGACTAAAAGATGCAGCACTGGGTTCTCGCCTGATAACAGGTGAGTAAATCAGAATTTGTAGTTCGGCTGATTTTAAAGGAATATTTGTACGTTTCAAAAATGGACACTTACAAACTTTTCTGGTGAAAACCACACAATGGATTCCTATGAAAGGAAATACAAGTTAGTGGTAAGTACGCTTAGAATTACTTTTCAGGGTCAGTGCTGGGCTAAAAGATGCAGCACTGGGTTCTCTCCTGATAACAGGTGAGTAAATCGGAATTCGTAGTTTGGCTGATTTTAGAGGAATATTTGTACGTTTTAAAAATGGGCACTTAGAAACTTTTCTGGTGAAAACCACATAATGGATTCCTATGGAAGGAAATACAAGTTAATTGAAAGTACGCTTAGAATTACTTTTCAGCGTCAGTGCTGGTCTAAAAGATGCAGCACTGCGTTCTCTCCTGATAAAAGGTGAGTAAATCAGAATTCGTACTTTGGCTGATTTTAGAGGAATATTTGTAAGTTTCAAAAATGGACAATTAGAAACTTTTCTGGTGAAAACCACACAATGGATTCCTATGGAAGGAAATACAAGTTACTGGAAAGTACGCTTAGAATTACTTTTCAGGGTCAGTGCTGGACTAAAAGATGCAGCACTGGGTTCTCGCCTGATAACAGGTGAGTAAATCGGAATTTGTAGTTCGGCTGATTTTAAAGGAATATTTGTACGTTTCAAAAATGGACACTTACAAACTTTTCTGGTGAAAACCACACAATGGATTCCTATGAAAGGAAATACAAGTTACTGGTAAGTACGCTTAGAATTACTTTTCAGGGTCAGTGCTGGGCTAAAAGATGCAGCACTGGGTTCTCTCCTGATAACAGGTGAGTAAATCGGAATTCATAGTTTGGCTGATTTTAGAGGAATATTTGTACGTTTTAAAAATGGGCACTTAGAAACTTTTCTGGTGAAAACCACATAATGGATTCCTATGGAAGGAAATACAAGTTACTGGAAAGTACGTTTAGAATTACTTTTCAGTGTCAGTGCTGGTCTAAAAGATGCAGCACTGGGTTCTCTCCTGATAAAAGGTGAGTAAATCAGAATTCGTACTTTGGCTGATTTCAGAGGAATATTTGTAAGTTTCAAAAATGGACAATTAGAAACTTTTCTGGTGAAAACCACACAATGGATTCCTATGGAAGGAAATACAAGTTACTGGAAAGTACGCTTAGAATTACTTTTCAGGGTCAGTGCTGGACTAAAAGATGCAGCACTGGGTTCTCTCCTGATAACAGGTGAGTAAATCAGAATTCGTAGTTCAGCTGATTTTAGAGGAATAATTGTACGTTTCAAAAATGGACACAGAAACTTTTCTGGTGAAAACCACACAATGGATTCCTATGGAAGGAAATACAAGTTACTGGTAAGTACGCTTAGAATTACTTTTCAGGGTCAGTGCTGGGCTAAAAGATGCAGCACTGGGTTCTCTCCTGATAACAGGTGAGTAAATCAGAATTCGTAGTTCGGCTGATTTTAGAGGAATATTTGTACGTTTTAAAAATGGGCACTTAGAATCTTTTCTGGCGAAAACCACACAATGGATTCCTATGGAAGGAAATACAAGTTACTGGTAAGTTCGCTTAGAATTACTTTTCAGAGTCACTGCTGATCTAAACCATGCAGCACTGGGTTCTCTCCTGATAACAGGTGAGTAAATCAGAATTCGTACTTCGGCTGATTTGAGAGGAATATTTGTAAGTTTCAAAAATGGACACTTAGAAACTTTTCTGGTGAAAACCACACAATAGATTCCTATGGAAGGAAATACAAGTTACTGGTAAGTACGCTTAGAATTACTTTTTAGGGTCAGTGCTGGACTAAAAGATGCAGCACTGGGTTCTCGCCTGATAACAGGTGAGTAAATCAGAATTTGTAGTTCGGCTGATTTTAAAGGAATATTTGTACGTTTCAAAAATGGACACTTACAAACTTTTCTGGTGAAAACCACACAATGGATTCCTATGAAAGGAAATACAAGTTACTGGTAAGTATGCTTAGAATTACTTTTCAGGGTCAGTGCTGGGCTAAAAGATGCAGCACTGGGTTCTCTCCTGATAACAGGTGAGTAAATCTGAATTCGTAGTTTGGCTGATTTTAGAGGAATATTTGTACGTTTTAAAAATGGGCACTTAGAAACTTTTCTGGTGAAAACCACATAATGGATTCCTATGGAAGGAAATACAAGTTACTGGAAAGTACGCTTAGAATTACTTTTCAGCGTCAGTGCTGGTCTAAAAGATGCAGCACTAAGTTCTCTCCTGATAAAAGGTGAGTAAATCAGAATTCGTACTTTGGCTGATTTTAGAGGAATATTTGTAAGTTTCAAAAATGGACAATTAGAAACTTTTCTGGTGAAAACCACACAATGGATTCCTATGGAAGGAAATACAAGTTACTGGAAAGTACGCTTAGAATTACTTTTCAGGGTCAGTGCTGGACTAAAAGATGCAGCACTGGGTTCTCTCCTGATAACAGGTGAGTAAATCAGAATTCGTAGTTCAGCTGATTTTAGAGGAATAATTGTACGTTTCAAAAATGGACACAGAAACTTTTCTGGTGAAAACCACACAATGGATTCCTATGGAAGGAAATACAAGTTACTGGTAAGTACGCTTAGAATTACTTTTCAGGGTCAGTGCTGGGCTAAAAGATGCAGCACTGGGTTCTCTCCTGATAACAGGTGAGTAAATCGGAATTCGTAGTTCGGCTGATTTTAGAGGAATATTTGTACGTTTTAAAAATGGGCACTTAGAATCTTTTCTGGCGAAAACCACACAATGGATTCCTATGGAATGAAATACAAGTTACTGGTAAGTACCCTTAGAAAATACTTTTCAGGGACAGTGCTGGACTAAAAGATGCAGCACTGGGTTCTCTCCTGATAACAGGTGATTAAATCAGAATTCGTACTTTGGCTGATTTTAGAGGAATATTTGTATGTTTCAAAAATGGACAGAAACTTTTCTGGTGAAAACCACACAATGGATTCCTATGGAAGGAAATACAAGTTACTGGTAAGTACGCTTAGAATTACTTTTCAGAGTCAGTGCTGGTCTAAAAGATGCAGCACTGGGATCTCTCCTGATAACAGGTGAGTAAATCGGAATTTGTAGTTCGGCTGATATTAAAGGAATATTTGTGTGTTTCAAAAATGGACACAGAAACTTTTCTGGTGAAAACCACACAATGGATTCCTATGGAAAGAAATACAAGTTACTGGTAAGTACGCTTAAAATTACTTTTCAGGGTCAGTGCTGGGCTGAAAGATGCAGCACTGGGTTCTCTCCTGATAACAGGTGAGTAAATCGGAATTCGTAATTCGGCTGATTTTAGAGGAATATTTGTACATTTCAAAATTGGACACTTATCTGGTGAAAACCACACAAAGGATTCCAATGGAAGGAAATACAAGTTACTGGTAAGTACGCTTAGAATTACTTTTCAGAGTCAGTGCTGGTCTAAACCATGCAGCACTGGGTTCTCTCCTGATAACAAGTGAGTAAATCAGAATTTGTAGTTCGGCTGATTTTATAGGAATATTTGTACGTTTCAAAAATGGACACTTAGAAACTTTTCTGGTGAAAACCACACAATGGATTCCTATGGAAGGAAATACAAGTTACTGGTAAGTACACTTAGAATTACTTTTCAGAGTCAGTGCTGGTCTAAACCATGCAGCACTGGGTTCTCTCCTGATAACAAGTGAGTAAATCGGAATTTGTAGTTCGGCTGATTTTATAGGAATATTTGTACGTTTCAAAAATGGACACTTAAAAACTTTTCTGGTGAAAACCACACAATGGATTCCTATGGAAGGAAATACAAGTTACTGATAAGTACGCTTGTACGCTTAGAATTACTTTTCAGCGTCAGTGCTGGTCTAAAAGATGCAGCACTGGGTTCTCTCCTGATAAAAGGTGAGTAAATCAGAATTCGTACTTCGGCTGATTTTAGAGGAATATTTGTAAGTTTCAAAAATGGACACTTAGAAACTTTTCTGATGAAAAACACAATGGATTCCTATGGAAGGAAATACAAGTTACTGGAAAGTACGCTTAGAATTACTTTTCAGGGTCAGTGCTGGACTAAAAGATGCAGCACTGGGTTCTCTCCTGATAACAGGTGAGTTAATCGGAATTCGTAGTTCGGCTGATTTTAGAGGAATATTTGTACATTTCAAAAATGGACACAGAAACTTTTCTGGTGAAAACCACACAATGGATTCCTATGGAAGGAAATACAAGTTACTGGTAAGTACGCTTAGAATTACTTTTCAGGGTCAATGCTGGGCTAAACGATGCAGCACTGGGTTCTCTCCTGATAACAGGTGAGTAAATCGGAATTTGTAGTTCGGCTGATTTTAGAGGAATATTTGTACGTTTTAAAAATGGGCACTTAGAAACTTTTCTGGTGAAAATCACATAATGGATTCCTATGGAAGGAAATACAAGTTACTGGAAAGTACGCTTAGAATTACTTTTCAGGGTCAGTGCTGGACTAAAAGATGCAGCACTGGGTTCTCTCCTGATAACAGGTGAGTAAATCAGAATTCGTAGTTCGGCTGATCTTAGATGAATATTTGTACATTTCAAAAATGGACACAGAAACTTTTCTGGTAAAAACCACACAATGGATTCCTATGGAAAGAAATACAAGTTACTGGTAAGTATGCCTAGAACTACTGTTCAGGGTCAGTGCTGGGCTGAAAGATGCAGCACTGGGTTCTCTCCTGATAACAGGTGAGTAAATCGGAATTTGTAGTTCGGCTGATTTTAGAGGAATATTTGTACGTTTCAAAATTGCACACTTATCTGGTGAAAACCACACAAAGGATTCCTATGGAATGAAATACAAGTTACTGGTAAGTACGCTTAGAATTACTTTTCAGAGTCAGTGCTGGTCTAAAAGATGCAGCACTGGGTTCTTTCCTGATAACAGGTGAGTAAATCGGAATTCGTAGTTCGGCTGATTTTAGAGGAATATTTGTACCTTTCAAAATTGGACACTTAGAAACTTTTCTGGTGAAAACCACACAATGGATTCCTATGGAAGGAAATACAAGTTACTGGTAAATTAGCTTAGAATTACTTTTCAGGGTCAGTGTTGGACTAAAAGATGGAGCACTGGGTTCTCTCCTGATAACAGTTGAGTAAATCAGAATTCGTACCTCGGCTGATTTTAGAGGAATATTTGTAAGTTTCAAAAATGGACACAGAAACTTTTCTGGTGAAAACCACACAATGGATTCCTATGGAAGGAAATACAAGTTACTGGTAAGTACGCTTAGAATTACTTTTCAGGGTCAGTGCTGGGATTAAAGATGCAGCACTGGGTTCTCTCCTGATCACAGGTGAGTAAATCGGAATTAGTAGTTCAGCTGATTTTAGAGGAATATTTGTACGTTTCAAAATTGGACACTTATCTGCTGAAAACCACACAAAGGATTCCTATGGAAGGAAATATAAGTTACTGGTAAGTACGCTTAGAACTACTTCTCAGAGTCAGTGCTGTTCTAAAAGATGCAGCACTGGGTTCTCTCCTGATAACAGGTGAGTAAATCGGAATTCGTAGTTCGGCTGATTTTAGAGGAATATTTGTACGTTTCAAAAACTGGACACTTAGAAACTTTTCTGGTGAAAACCACACAATGGATTCCTATGGAAGGAAATACAAGTTACTGGTAAGTTCGCTTAGAATTACTTTTCAGAGTCACTGCTGATCTAAACCATGCAGAACTGGGTTCTCTCCTGATAACAGGTGAGTAAATCAGAATTCGTACTTCGGCTGATTTTAGAGGAATATTTGTAAGTTTCAAAAATGGACACTTAGAAACTTTTCTGGTGAAAACCACACAATAGATTCCTATGGAAGGAAATACAAGTTACTGGTAAGTACGCTTAGAATTACTTTTTAGGGTCAGTGCTGGACTAAAAGATGCAGCACTGGGTTCTCGCCTGATAACAGGTGAATAAATCAGAATTTGTAGTTCGGCTGATTTTAAAGGAATATTTGTACGTTTCAAAAATGGACACTTACAAACTTTTCTGGTGAAAACCACACAATGGATTCCTATGAAAGGAAATACAAGTTAGTGGTAAGTACGCTTAGAATTACTTTTCAGGGTCAGTGCTGGGCTAAAAGATGCAGCACTGGGTTCTCTCCTGATAACAGGTGAGTAAATCGGAATTCGTAGTTTGGCTGATTTTAGAGGAATATTTGTACGTTTTAAAAATGGGCACTTAGAAACTTTTCTGGTGAAAACCACATAATGGATTCCTATGGAAGGAAATACAAGTTACTGGAAAGTACGCTTAGAATTACTTTTCAGCGTCAGTGCTGGTCTAAAAGATGCAGCACTGCGTTCTCTCCTGATAAAAGGTGAGTAAATCAGAATTCGTACTTTGGCTGATTTTAGAGGAATATTTGTAAGTTTCAAAAATGGACAATTAGAAACTTTTCTGGTGAAAACCACACAATGGATTCCTATGGAAGGAAATACAAGTTACTGGAAAGTACGCTTAGAATTACTTTTCAGGGTCAGTGCTGGACTAAAAGATGCAGCACTGGGTTCTCGCCTGATAACAGGTGAGTAAATCGGAATTTGTAGTTCGGCTGATTTTAAAGGAATATTTGTACGTTTCAAAAATGGACACTTACAAACTTTTCTGGTGAAAACCACACAATGGATTCCTATGAAAGGAAATACAAGTTACTGGTAAGTACGCTTAGAATTACTTTTCAGGGTCAGTGCTGGGCTAAAAGATGCAGCACTGGGTTCTCTCCTGATAACAGGTGAGTAAATCGGAATTCATAGTTTGGCTGATTTTAGAGGAATATTTGTACGTTTTAAAAATGGGCACTTAGAAACTTTTCTGGTGAAAACCACATAATGGATTCCTATGGAAGGAAATACAAGTTACTGGAAAGTGCGCTTAGAATTACTTTTCAGCGTCAGTGCTGGTCTAAAAGATGCAGCACTGCGTTCTCTCCTGATAAAAGGTGAGTAAATCAGAATTCGTACTTTGGCTGATTTTAGAGGAATATTTGTAAGTTTCAAAAATGGACAATTAGAAACTTTTCTGGTGAAAACCACACAATGGATTCCTATGGAAGGAAATACAAGTTACTGGAAAGTACGCTTAGAATTACTTTTCAGGGTCAGTGCTGGACTAAAAGATGCAGCACTGGGTTCTCTCCTGATAACAGGTGAGTAAATCAGAATTCGTAGTTCAGCTGATTTTAGAGGAATAATTGTACGTTTCAAAAATGGACACAGAAACTTTTCTGGTGAAAACCACACAATGGATTCCTATGGAAGGAAATACAAGTTACTGGTAAGTACGCTTAGAATTACTTTTCAGGGTCAGTGCTGGGCTAAAAGATGCAGCACTGGGTTCTCTCCTGATAACAGGTGAGTAAATCGGAATTCGTAGTTCGGCTGATTTTAGAGGAATATTTGTACGTTTTAAAAATGGGCACTTAGAATCTTTTCTGGCGAAAACCACACAATGGATTCCTATGGAATGAAATACAAGTTACTGGTAAGTACCCTTAGAAAATACTTTTCAGGGACAGTGCTGGACTAAAAGATGCAGCACTGGGTTCTCTCCTGATAACAGGTGATTAAATCAGAATTCGTACTTTGGCTGATTTTAGAGGAATATTTGTATGTTTCAAAAATGGACAGAAACTTTTCTGGTGAAAACCACACAATGGATTCCTATGGAAGGAAATACAAGTTACTGGTAAGTACGCTTAGAATTACTTTTCAGAGTCAGTGCTGGTCTAAAAGATGCAGCACTGGGATCTCTCCTGATAACAGGTGAGTAAATCGGAATTTGTAGTTCGGCTGATATTAAAGGAATATTTGTGTGTTTCAAAAATGGACACAGAAACTTTTCTGGTGAAAACCACACAATGGATTCCTATGGAAAGAAATACAAGTTACTGGTAAGTACGCTTAAAATTACTTTTCAGGGTCAGTGCTGGGCTGAAAGATGCAGCACTGGGTTCTCTCCTGATAACAGGTGAGTAAATCGGAATTCGTAATTCGGCTGATTTTAGAGGAATATTTGTACATTTCAAAATTGGACACTTATCTGGTGAAAACCACACAAAGGATTCCAATGGAAGGAAATACAAGTTACTGGTAAGTACGCTTAGAATTACTTTTCAGAGTCAGTGCTGGTCTAAACCATGCAGCACTGGGTTCTCTCCTGATAACAAGTGAGTAAATCAGAATTTGTAGTTCGGCTGATTTTATAGGAATATTTGTACGTTTCAAAAATGGACACTTAGAAACTTTTCTGGTGAAAACCACACAATGGATTCCTATGGAAGGAAATACAAGTTACTGGTAAGTACACTTAGAATTACTTTTCAGAGTCAGTGCTGGTCTAAACCATGCAGCACTGGGTTCTCTCCTGATAACAAGTGAGTAAATCGGAATTTGTAGTTCGGCTGATTTTATAGGAATATTTGTACGTTTCAAAAATGGACACTTAAAAACTTTTCTGGTGAAAACCACACAATGGATTCCTATGGAAGGAAATACAAGTTACTGATAAGTACGCTTGTACGCTTAGAATTACTTTTCAGCGTCAGTGCTGGTCTAAAAGATGCAGCACTGGGTTCTCTCCTGATAAAAGGTGAGTAAATCAGAATTCGTACTTCGGCTGATTTTAGAGGAATATTTGTAAGTTTCAAAAATGGACACTTAGAAACTTTTCTGATGAAAAACACAATGGATTCCTATGGAAGGAAATACAAGTTACTGGAAAGTACGCTTAGAATTACTTTTCAGGGTCAGTGCTGGACTAAAAGATGCAGCACTGGGTTCTCTCCTGATAACAGGTGAGTTAATCGGAATTCGTAGTTCGGCTGATTTTAGAGGAATATTTGTACATTTCAAAAATGGACACAGAAACTTTTCTGGTGAAAACCACACAATGGATTCCTATGGAAGGAAATACAAGTTACTGGTAAGTACGCTTAGAATTACTTTTCAGGGTCAATGCTGGGCTAAACGATGCAGCACTGGGTTCTCTCCTGATAACAGGTGAGTAAATCGGAATTTGTAGTTCGGCTGATTTTAGAGGAATATTTGTACGTTTTAAAAATGGGCACTTAGAAACTTTTCTGGTGAAAATCACATAATGGATTCCTATGGAAGGAAATACAAGTTACTGGAAAGTACGCTTAGAATTACTTTTCAGGGTCAGTGCTGGACTAAAAGATGCAGCACTGGGTTCTCTCCTGATAACAGGTGAGTAAATCAGAATTCGTAGTTCGGCTGATCTTAGATGAATATTTGTACATTTCAAAAATGGACACAGAAACTTTTCTGGTAAAAACCACACAATGGATTCCTATGGAAAGAAATACAAGTTACTGGTAAGTATGCCTAGAACTACTGTTCAGGGTCAGTGCTGGGCTGAAAGATGCAGCACTGGGTTCTCTCCTGATAACAGGTGAGTAAATCGGAATTTGTAGTTCGGCTGATTTTAGAGGAATATTTGTACGTTTCAAAATTGCACACTTATCTGGTGAAAACCACACAAAGGATTCCTATGGAATGAAATACAAGTTACTGGTAAGTACGCTTAGAATTACTTTTCAGAGTCAGTGCTGGTCTAAAAGATGCAGCACTGGGTTCTTTCCTGATAACAGGTGAGTAAATCGGAATTCGTAGTTCGGCTGATTTTAGAGGAATATTTGTACCTTTCAAAATTGGACACTTAGAAACTTTTCTGGTGAAAACCACACAATGGATTCCTATGGAAGGAAATACAAGTTACTGGTAAATTAGCTTAGAATTACTTTTCAGGGTCAGTGTTGGACTAAAAGATGGAGCACTGGGTTCTCTCCTGATAACAGTTGAGTAAATCAGAATTCGTACCTCGGCTGATTTTAGAGGAATATTTGTAAGTTTCAAAAATGGACACAGAAACTTTTCTGGTGAAAACCACACAATGGATTCCTATGGAAGGAAATACAAGTTACTGGTAAGTACGCTTAGAATTACTTTTCAGGGTCAGTGCTGGGATTAAAGATGCAGCACTGGGTTCTCTCCTGATCACAGGTGAGTAAATCGGAATTAGTAGTTCAGCTGATTTTAGAGGAATATTTGTACGTTTCAAAATTGGACACTTATCTGCTGAAAACCACACAAAGGATTCCTATGGAAGGAAATATAAGTTACTGGTAAGTACGCTTAGAACTACTTCTCAGAGTCAGTGCTGTTCTAAAAGATGCAGCACTGGGTTCTCTCCTGATAACAGGTGAGTAAATCGGAATTCGTAGTTCGGCTGATTTTAGAGGAATATTTGTACGTTTCAAAAACTGGACACTTAGAAACTTTTCTGGTGAAAACCACACAATGGATTCCTATGGAAGGAAATACAAGTTACTGGTAAGTTCGCTTAGAATTACTTTTCAGAGTCACTGCTGATCTAAACCATGCAGAACTGGGTTCTCTCCTGATAACAGGTGAGTAAATCAGAATTCGTACTTCGGCTGATTTTAGAGGAATATTTGTAAGTTTCAAAAATGGACACTTAGAAACTTTTCTGGTGAAAACCACACAATAGATTCCTATGGAAGGAAATACAAGTTACTGGTAAGTACGCTTAGAATTACTTTTTAGGGTCAGTGCTGGACTAAAAGATGCAGCACTGGGTTCTCGCCTGATAACAGGTGAATAAATCAGAATTTGTAGTTCGGCTGATTTTAAAGGAATATTTGTACGTTTCAAAAATGGACACTTACAAACTTTTCTGGTGAAAACCACACAATGGATTCCTATGAAAGGAAATACAAGTTAGTGGTAAGTACGCTTAGAATTACTTTTCAGGGTCAGTGCTGGGCTAAAAGATGCAGCACTGGGTTCTCTCCTGATAACAGGTGAGTAAATCGGAATTCGTAGTTTGGCTGATTTTAGAGGAATATTTGTACGTTTTAAAAATGGGCACTTAGAAACTTTTCTGGTGAAAACCACATAATGGATTCCTATGGAAGGAAATACAAGTTACTGGAAAGTACGCTTAGAATTACTTTTCAGCGTCAGTGCTGGTCTAAAAGATGCAGCACTGCGTTCTCTCCTGATAAAAGGTGAGTAAATCAGAATTCGTACTTTGGCTGATTTTAGAGGAATATTTGTAAGTTTCAAAAATGGACAATTAGAAACTTTTCTGGTGAAAACCACACAATGGATTCCTATGGAAGGAAATACAAGTTACTGGAAAGTACGCTTAGAATTACTTTTCAGGGTCAGTGCTGGACTAAAAGATGCAGCACTGGGTTCTCGCCTGATAACAGGTGAGTAAATCGGAATTTGTAGTTCGGCTGATTTTAAAGGAATATTTGTACGTTTCAAAAATGGACACTTACAAACTTTTCTGGTGAAAACCACACAATGGATTCCTATGAAAGGAAATACAAGTTACTGGTAAGTACGCTTAGAATTACTTTTCAGGGTCAGTGCTGGGCTAAAAGATGCAGCACTGGGTTCTCTCCTGATAACAGGTGAGTAAATCGGAATTCATAGTTTGGCTGATTTTAGAGGAATATTTGTACGTTTTAAAAATGGGCACTTAGAAACTTTTCTGGTGAAAACCACATAATGGATTCCTATGGAAGGAAATACAAGTTACTGGAAAGTGCGCTTAGAATTACTTTTCAGCGTCAGTGCTGGTCTAAAAGATGCAGCACTGCGTTCTCTCCTGATAAAAGGTGAGTAAATCAGAATTCGTACTTTGGCTGATTTTAGAGGAATATTTGTAAGTTTCAAAAATGGACAATTAGAAACTTTTCTGGTGAAAACCACACAATGGATTCCTATGGAAGGAAATACAAGTTACTGGAAAGTACGCTTAGAATTACTTTTCAGGGTCAGTGCTGGACTAAAAGATGCAGCACTGGGTTCTCTCCTGATAACAGGTGAATAAATCAGAATTCGTAGTTCAGCTGATTTTAGAGGAATAATTGTACGTTTCAAAAATGGACACAGAAACTTTTCTGATGAAAACCACACAATGGATTCCTATGGAAGGAAATACAAGTTACTGGTAAGTACGCTTAGAATTACTTTTCAGGGTCAGTGCTGGGCTAAAAGATGCAGCACTGGGTTCTCTCCTGATAACAGGTGAGTAAATCGGAATTCGTAGTTCGGCTGATTTTAGAGGAATATTTGTACGTTTTAAAAATGGGCACTTAGAATCTTTTCTGGCGAAAACCACACAATGGATTCCTATGGAATGAAATACAAGTTACTGGTAAGTACCTTTAGAAAATACTTTTCAGGGACAGTGCTGGACTAAAAGATGCAGCACTGGGTTCTCTCCTGATAACAGGTGATTAAATCAGAATTCGTACTTTGGCTGATTTTAGAGGAATATTTGTATGTTTCAAAAATGGACAGAAACGTTTCTGGTGAAAACCACACAATGGATTCCTATGGAAGGAAATACAAGTTACTGGTAAGTACGCTTAGAATTACTTTTCAGAGTCAGTGCTGGTCTAAAAGATGCAGCACTGGGATCTCTCCTGATAACAGGTGAGTAAATCGGAATTTGTAGTTCGGCTGATATTAAAGGAATATTTGTGTGTTTCAAAAATGGACACAGAAACTTTTCTGGTGAAAACCACACAATGGATTCCTATGGAAAGAAATACAAGTTACTGGTAAGTACGCTTAAAATTACTTTTCAGGGTCAGTGCTGGGCTGAAAGATGCAGCACTGGGTTCTCTCCTGATAACAGGTGAGTAAATCGGAATTCGTAGTTCGGCTGATTTTAGAGGAATATTTGTACATTTCAAAATTGGACACTTTTCTGGTGAAAACCACACAATGGATTCCTATGGAAGGAAATACAAGTTACTGGTAAGTACACTTAGAATTACTTTTCAGAGTCAGTGCTGGTCTAAACCATGCAGCACTGGGTTCTCTCCTGATAACAAGTGAGTAAATCGGAATTTGTAGTTCGGCTGATTTTATAGGAATATTTGTACGTTTCAAAAATGGACACTTAAAAACTTTTCTGGTGAAAACCACACAATGGATTCCTATGGAAGGAAATACAAGTTACTGGAAAGTACGCTTAGAATTACTTTTCAGCGTCAGTGCTGGTCTAAAAGATGCAGCACTGCGTTCTCTCCTGATAAAAGGTGAGTAAATCAGAATTCGTACTTTGGCTGATTTTAGAGGAATATTTGTAAGTTTCAAAAATGGACAATTAGAAACTTTTCTGGTGAAAACCACACAATGGATTCCTTTGAAAGGAAATACAAGTTACTGGTAAGTACGCTTAGAATTACTTTTCAGGGTCAGTGCTGGGCTAAAAGATGCAGCACTGGGTTCTCTCCTGATAACAGGTGAGTAAATCGGAATTCATAGTTTGGCTGATTTTAGAGGAATATTTGTACGTTTTAAAAATGGGCACTTAGAAACTTTTCTGGTGAAAACCACATAATGGATTCCTATGGAAGGAAATACAAGTTACTGGAAAGTACGTTTAGAATTACTTTTCAGCGTCAGTGCTGGTCTAAAAGATGCAGCACTGGGTTCTCTCCTGATAAAAGGTGAGTAAATCAGAATTCGTACTTTGGCTGATTTCAGAGGAATATTTGTAAGTTTCAAAAATGGACAATTAGAAACTTTTCTGGTGAAAACCACACAATGGATTCCTATGGAAGGAAATACAAGTTACTGGAAAGTACGCTTAGAATTACTTTTCAGGGTCAGTGCTGGACTAAAAGATGCAGCACTGGGTTCTCTCCTGATAACAGGTGAGTAAATCAGAATTCGTAGTTCAGCTGATTTTAGAGGAATAATTGTACGTTTCAAAAATGGACACAGAAACTTTTCTGGTGAAAACCACACAATGGATTCCTATGGAAGGAAATACAAGTTACTGGTAAGTACGCTTAGAATTACTTTTCAGGGTCAGTGCTGGGCTAAAAGATGCAGCACTGGGTTCTCTCCTGATAACAGGTGAGTAAATCGGAATTCGTAGTTCGGCTGATTTTAGAGGAATATTTGTACGTTTTAAAAATGGGCACTTAGAATCTTTTCTGGCGAAAACCACACAATGGATTCCTATGGAAGGAAATACAAGTTACTGGTAAGTTCGCTTAGAATTACTTTTCAGAGTCACTGCTGATCTAAACCATGCAGCACTGGGTTCTCTCCTGATAACAGGTGAGTAAATCAGAATTCGTACTTCGGCTGATTTTAGAGGAATATTTGTAAGTTTCAAAAATGGACACTTAGAAACTTTTCTGGTGAAAACCACACAATAGATTCCTATGGAAGAAAATACAAGTTACTGGTAAGTACGCTTAGAATTACTTTTTAGGGTCAGTGCTGGACTAAAAGATGCAGCACTGGGTTCTCGCCTGATAACAGGTGAGTAAATCAGAATTTGTAGTTCGGCTGATTTTAAAGGAATATTTGTACGTTTCAAAAATGGACACTTACAAACTTTTCTGGTGAAAACCACACAATGGATTCCTATGAAAGGAAATACAAGTTAGTGGTAAGTACGCTTAGAATTACTTTTCAGGGTCAGTGCTGGGCTAAAAGATGCAGCACTGGGTTCTCTCCTGATAACAGGTGAGTAAATCGGAATTCGTAGTTTGGCTGATTTTAGAGGAATATTTGTACGTTTTAAAAATGGGCACTTAGAAACTTTTCTGGTGAAAACCACATAATGGATTCCTATGGAAGGAAATACAAGTTAATTGAAAGTACGCTTAGAATTACTTTTCAGCGTCAGTGCTGGTCTAAAAGATGCAGCACTGCGTTCTCTCCTGATAAAAGGTGAGTAAATCAGAATTCGTACTTTGGCTGATTTTAGAGGAATATTTGTAAGTTTCAAAAATGGACAATTAGAAACTTTTCTGGTGAAAACCACACAATGGATTCCTATGGAAGGAAATACAAGTTACTGGAAAGTACGCTTAGAATTACTTTTCAGGGTCAGTGCTGGACTAAAAGATGCAGCACTGGGTTCTCGCCTGATAACAGGTGAGTAAATCGGAATTTGTAGTTCGGCTGATTTTAAAGGAATATTTGTACGTTTCAAAAATGGACACTTACAAACTTTTCTGGTGAAAACCACACAATGGATTCCTATGAAAGGAAATACAAGTTACTGGTAAGTACGCTTAGAATTACTTTTCAGGGTCAGTGCTGGGCTAAAAGATGCAGCACTGGGTTCTCTCCTGATAACAGGTGAGTAAATCGGAATTCATAGTTTGGCTGATTTTAGAGGAATATTTGTACGTTTTAAAAATGGGCACTTAGAAACTTTTCTGGTGAAAACCACATAATGGATTCCTATGGAAGGAAATACAAGTTACTGGAAAGTACGTTTAGAATTACTTTTCAGTGTCAGTGCTGGTCTAAAAGATGCAGCACTGGGTTCTCTCCTGATAAAAGGTGAGTAAATCAGAATTCGTACTTTGGCTGATTTCAGAGGAATATTTGTAAGTTTCAAAAATGGACAATTAGAAACTTTTCTGGTGAAAACCACACAATGGATTCCTATGGAAGGAAATACAAGTTACTGGAAAGTACGCTTAGAATTACTTTTCAGGGTCAGTGCTGGACTAAAAGATGCAGCACTGGGTTCTCTCCTGATAACAGGTGAGTAAATCAGAATTCGTAGTTCAGCTGATTTTAGAGGAATAATTGTACGTTTCAAAAATGGACACAGAAACTTTTCTGGTGAAAACCACACAATGGATTCCTATGGAAGGAAATACAAGTTACTGGTAAGTACGCTTAGAATTACTTTTCAGGGTCAGTGCTGGGCTAAAAGATGCAGCACTGGGTTCTCTCCTGATAACAGGTGAGTAAATCAGAATTCGTAGTTCGGCTGATTTTAGAGGAATATTTGTACGTTTTAAAAATGGGCACTTAGAATCTTTTCTGGCGAAAACCACACAATGGATTCCTATGGAAGGAAATACAAGTTACTGGTAAGTTCGCTTAGAATTACTTTTCAGAGTCACTGCTGATCTAAACCATGCAGCACTGGGTTCTCTCCTGATAACAGGTGAGTAAATCAGAATTCGTACTTCGGCTGATTTGAGAGGAATATTTGTAAGTTTCAAAAATGGACACTTAGAAACTTTTCTGGTGAAAACCACACAATAGATTCCTATGGAAGGAAATACAAGTTACTGGTAAGTACGCTTAGAATTACTTTTTAGGGTCAGTGCTGGACTAAAAGATGCAGCACTGGGTTCTCGCCTGATAACAGGTGAGTAAATCAGAATTTGTAGTTCGGCTGATTTTAAAGGAATATTTGTACGTTTCAAAAATGGACACTTACAAACTTTTCTGGTGAAAACCACACAATGGATTCCTATGAAAGGAAATACAAGTTACTGGTAAGTATGCTTAGAATTACTTTTCAGGGTCAGTGCTGGGCTAAAAGATGCAGCACTGGGTTCTCTCCTGATAACAGGTGAGTAAATCTGAATTCGTAGTTTGGCTGATTTTAGAGGAATATTTGTACGTTTTAAAAATGGGCACTTAGAAACTTTTCTGGTGAAAACCACATAATGGATTCCTATGGAAGGAAATACAAGTTACTGGAAAGTACGCTTAGAATTACTTTTCAGCGTCAGTGCTGGTCTAAAAGATGCAGCACTAAGTTCTCTCCTGATAAAAGGTGAGTAAATCAGAATTCGTACTTTGGCTGATTTTAGAGGAATATTTGTAAGTTTCAAAAATGGACAATTAGAAACTTTTCTGGTGAAAACCACACAATGGATTCCTATGGAAGGAAATACAAGTTACTGGAAAGTACGCTTAGAATTACTTTTCAGGGTCAGTGCTGGACTAAAAGATGCAGCACTGGGTTCTCTCCTGATAACAGGTGAGTAAATCAGAATTCGTAGTTCAGCTGATTTTAGAGGAATAATTGTACGTTTCAAAAATGGACACAGAAACTTTTCTGGTGAAAACCACACAATGGATTCCTATGGAAGGAAATACAAGTTACTGGTAAGTACGCTTAGAATTACTTTTCAGGGTCAGTGCTGGGCTAAAAGATGCAGCACTGGGTTCTCTCCTGATAACAGGTGAGTAAATCGGAATTCGTAGTTCGGCTGATTTTAGAGGAATATTTGTACGTTTTAAAAATGGGCACTTAGAATCTTTTCTGGCGAAAACCACACAATGGATTCCTATGGAATGAAATACAAGTTACTGGTAAGTACCCTTAGAAAATACTTTTCAGGGACAGTGCTGGACTAAAAGATGCAGCACTGGGTTCTCTCCTGATAACAGGTGATTAAATCAGAATTCGTACTTTGGCTGATTTTAGAGGAATATTTGTATGTTTCAAAAATGGACAGAAACTTTTCTGGTGAAAACCACACAATGGATTCCTATGGAAGGAAATACAAGTTACTGGTAAGTACGCTTAGAATTACTTTTCAGAGTCAGTGCTGGTCTAAAAGATGCAGCACTGGGATCTCTCCTGATAACAGGTGAGTAAATCGGAATTTGTAGTTCGGCTGATATTAAAGGAATATTTGTGTGTTTCAAAAATGGACACAGAAACTTTTCTGGTGAAAACCACACAATGGATTCCTATGGAAAGAAATACAAGTTACTGGTAAGTACGCTTAAAATTACTTTTCAGGGTCAGTGCTGGGCTGAAAGATGCAGCACTGGGTTCTCTCCTGATAACAGGTGAGTAAATCGGAATTCGTAATTCGGCTGATTTTAGAGGAATATTTGTACATTTCAAAATTGGACACTTATCTGGTGAAAACCACACAAAGGATTCCAATGGAAGGAAATACAAGTTACTGGTAAGTACGCTTAGAATTACTTTTCAGAGTCAGTGCTGGTCTAAACCATGCAGCACTGGGTTCTCTCCTGATAACAAGTGAGTAAATCAGAATTTGTAGTTCGGCTGATTTTATAGGAATATTTGTACGTTTCAAAAATGGACACTTAGAAACTTTTCTGGTGAAAACCACACAATGGATTCCTATGGAAGGAAATACAAGTTACTGGTAAGTACACTTAGAATTACTTTTCAGAGTCAGTGCTGGTCTAAACCATGCAGCACTGGGTTCTCTCCTGATAACAAGTGAGTAAATCGGAATTTGTAGTTCGGCTGATTTTATAGGAATATTTGTACGTTTCAAAAATGGACACTTAAAAACTTTTCTGGTGAAAACCACACAATGGATTCCTATGGAAGGAAATACAAGTTACTGATAAGTACGCTTGTACGCTTAGAATTACTTTTCAGCGTCAGTGCTGGTCTAAAAGATGCAGCACTGGGTTCTCTCCTGATAAAAGGTGAGTAAATCAGAATTCGTACTTCGGCTGATTTTAGAGGAATATTTGTAAGTTTCAAAAATGGACACTTAGAAACTTTTCTGATGAAAAACACAATGGATTCCTATGGAAGGAAATACAAGTTACTGGAAAGTACGCTTAGAATTACTTTTCAGGGTCAGTGCTGGACTAAAAGATGCAGCACTGGGTTCTCTCCTGATAACAGGTGAGTTAATCGGAATTCGTAGTTCGGCTGATTTTAGAGGAATATTTGTACATTTCAAAAATGGACACAGAAACTTTTCTGGTGAAAACCACACAATGGATTCCTATGGAAGGAAATACAAGTTACTGGTAAGTACGCTTAGAATTACTTTTCAGGGTCAATGCTGGGCTAAACGATGCAGCACTGGGTTCTCTCCTGATAACAGGTGAGTAAATCGGAATTTGTAGTTCGGCTGATTTTAGAGGAATATTTGTACGTTTTAAAAATGGGCACTTAGAAACTTTTCTGGTGAAAATCACATAATGGATTCCTATGGAAGGAAATACAAGTTACTGGAAAGTACGCTTAGAATTACTTTTCAGGGTCAGTGCTGGACTAAAAGATGCAGCACTGGGTTCTCTCCTGATAACAGGTGAGTAAATCAGAATTCGTAGTTCGGCTGATCTTAGATGAATATTTGTACATTTCAAAAATGGACACAGAAACTTTTCTGGTAAAAACCACACAATGGATTCCTATGGAAAGAAATACAAGTTACTGGTAAGTATGCCTAGAACTACTGTTCAGGGTCAGTGCTGGGCTGAAAGATGCAGCACTGGGTTCTCTCCTGATAACAGGTGAGTAAATCGGAATTTGTAGTTCGGCTGATTTTAGAGGAATATTTGTACGTTTCAAAATTGCACACTTATCTGGTGAAAACCACACAAAGGATTCCTATGGAATGAAATACAAGTTACTGGTAAGTACGCTTAGAATTACTTTTCAGAGTCAGTGCTGGTCTAAAAGATGCAGCACTGGGTTCTTTCCTGATAACAGGTGAGTAAATCGGAATTCGTAGTTCGGCTGATTTTAGAGGAATATTTGTACCTTTCAAAATTGGACACTTAGAAACTTTTCTGGTGAAAACCACACAATGGATTCCTATGGAAGGAAATACAAGTTACTGGTAAATTAGCTTAGAATTACTTTTCAGGGTCAGTGTTGGACTAAAAGATGGAGCACTGGGTTCTCTCCTGATAACAGTTGAGTAAATCAGAATTCGTACCTCGGCTGATTTTAGAGGAATATTTGTAAGTTTCAAAAATGGACACAGAAACTTTTCTGGTGAAAACCACACAATGGATTCCTATGGAAGGAAATACAAGTTACTGGTAAGTACGCTTAGAATTACTTTTCAGGGTCAGTGCTGGGATTAAAGATGCAGCACTGGGTTCTCTCCTGATCACAGGTGAGTAAATCGGAATTAGTAGTTCAGCTGATTTTAGAGGAATATTTGTACGTTTCAAAATTGGACACTTATCTGCTGAAAACCACACAAAGGATTCCTATGGAAGGAAATATAAGTTACTGGTAAGTACGCTTAGAACTACTTCTCAGAGTCAGTGCTGTTCTAAAAGATGCAGCACTGGGTTCTCTCCTGATAACAGGTGAGTAAATCGGAATTCGTAGTTCGGCTGATTTTAGAGGAATATTTGTACGTTTCAAAAACTGGACACTTAGAAACTTTTCTGGTGAAAACCACACAATGGATTCCTATGGAAGGAAATACAAGTTACTGGTAAGTTCGCTTAGAATTACTTTTCAGAGTCACTGCTGATCTAAACCATGCAGAACTGGGTTCTCTCCTGATAACAGGTGAGTAAATCAGAATTCGTACTTCGGCTGATTTTAGAGGAATATTTGTAAGTTTCAAAAATGGACACTTAGAAACTTTTCTGGTGAAAACCACACAATAGATTCCTATGGAAGGAAATACAAGTTACTGGTAAGTACGCTTAGAATTACTTTTTAGGGTCAGTGCTGGACTAAAAGATGCAGCACTGGGTTCTCGCCTGATAACAGGTGAGTAAATCGGAATTTGTAGTTCGGCTGATTTTAAAGGAATATTTGTACGTTTCAAAAATGGACACTTACAAACTTTTCTGGTGAAAACCACACAATGGATTCCTATGAAAGGAAATACAAGTTACTGGTAAGTACGCTTAGAATTACTTTTCAGGGTCAGTGCTGGGCTAAAAGATGCAGCACTGGGTTCTCTCCTGATAACAGGTGAGTAAATCGGAATTCATAGTTTGGCTGATTTTAGAGGAATATTTGTACGTTTTAAAAATGGGCACTTAGAAACTTTTCTGGTGAAAACCACATAATGGATTCCTATGGAAGGAAATACAAGTTACTGTAAAGTACGTTTAGAATTACTTTTCAGCGTCAGTGCTGGTCTAAAAGATGCAGCACTTGGTTCTCTCCTGATAAAAGGTGAGTAAATCAGAATTCGTACTTTGGCTGATTTCAGAGGAATATTTGTAAGTTTCAAAAATGGACAATTAGAAACTTTTCTGGTGAAAACCACACAATGGATTCCTATGGAAGGAAATACAAGTTACTGGAAAGTACGCTTAGAATTACTTTTCAGGGTCAGTGCTGGACTAAAAGATGCAGCACTGGGTTCTCTCCTGATAACAGGTGAGTAAATCAGAATTCGTAGTTCAGCTGATTTTAGAGGAATAATTGTACGTTTCAAAAATGGACACAGAAACTTTTCTGGTGAAAACCACACAATGGATTCCTATGGAAGGAAATACAAGTTACTGGTAAGTACGCTTAGAATTACTTTTCAGGGTCAGTGCTGGGCTAAAAGAGGCAGCACTGGGTTCTCTCCTGATAACAGGTGAGTAAATCGGAATTCGTAGTTCGGCTGATTTTAGAGGAATATTTGTACGTTTTAAAAATGGGCACTTAGAATCTTTTCTGGCGAAAACCACACAATAGATTCCTATGGAAGGAAATACAAGTTACTGGTAAGTACGCTTAGAATTACTTTTTAGGGTCAGTGCTGGACTAAAAGATGCAGCACTGGGTTCTCGCCTGATAACAGGTGAGTAAATCAGAATTTGTAGTTCGGCTGATTTTAAAGGAATATTTGTACGTTTCAAAAATGGACACTTACAAACTTTTCTGGTGAAAACCACACAATGGATTCCTATGAAAGGAAATACAAGTTACTGGTAAGTACGCTTAGAATTACTTTTCAGGGTCAGTGCTGGGCTAAAAGATGCAGCACTGGGTTCTCTCCTGATAACAGGTGAGTAAATCGGAATTCGTAGTTTGGCTGATTTTAGAGGAATATTTGTACGTTTTAAAAATGGGCACTTAGAAACTTTTCTGGTGAAAACCACATAATGGATTCCTATGGAAGGAAATACAAGTTACTGGAAAGTACGCTTAGAATTACTTTTCAGCGTCAGTGCTGGTCTAAAAGATGCAGCACTGCGTTCTCTCCTGATAAAAGGTGAGTAAATCAGAAATCGTACTTTGGCTGATTTTAGAGGAATATTTGTAAGTTTCAAAAATGGACAATTAGAAACTTTTCTGGTGAAAACCACACAATGGATTCCTATGAAAGGAAATACAAGTTACTGGTAAGTACGCTTAGAATTACTTTTCAGGGTCAGTGCTGGGCTAAAAGATGCAGCACTGGGTTCTCTCCTGATAACAGGTGAGTAAATCGGAATTCATAGTTTGGCTGATTTTAGAGGAATATTTGTACGTTTTAAAAATGGGCACTTAGAAACTTTTCTGGTGAAAACCACATAATGGATTCCTATGGAAGGAAATACAAGTTACTGGAAAGTACGTTTAGAATTACTTTTCAGCGTCAGTGCTGGTCTAAAAGATGCAGCACTGGGTTCTCTCCTGATAAAAGGTGAGTAAATCAGAATTCGTACTTTGGCTGATTTCAGAGGAATATTTGTAAGTTTCAAAAATGGACAATTAGAAACTTTTCTGGTGAAAACCACACAATGGATTCCTATGGAAGGAAATACAAGTTACTGGAAAGTACGCTTAGAATTACTTTTCAGGGTCAGTGCTGGACTAAAAGATGCAGCACTGGGTTCTCTCCTGATTACAGGTGAGTAAATCAGAATTCGTAGTTCAGCTGATTTTAGAGGAATAATTGTACGTTTCAAAAATGGACACAGAAACTTTTCTGGTGAAAACCACACAATGGATTCCTATGGAAGGAAATACAAGTTACTGGTAAGTACGCTTAGAATTACTTTTCAGGGTCAGTGCTGGGCTAAAAGATGCAGCACTGGGTTCTCTCCTGATAACAGGTGAGTAAATCGGAATTCGTAGTTCGGCTGATTTTAGAGGAATATTTGTACGTTTTAAAAATGGGCACTTAGAATCTTTTCTGGCGAAAACCACACAATGGATTCCTATGGAAGGAAATACAAGTTACTGGTAAGTTCGCTTAGAATTACTTTTCAGAGTCACTGCTGATCTAAACCATGCAGCACTGGGTTCTCTCCTGATAACAGGTGAGTAAATCAGAATTCGTACTTCGGCTGATTTTAGAGGAATATTTGTAAGTTTCAAAAATGGACACTTAGAAACTTTTCTGGTGAAAACCACACAATAGATTCCTATGGAAGGAAATACAAGTTACTGGTAAGTACGCTTAGAATTACTTTTTAGGGTCAGTGCTGGACTAAAAGATGCAGCACTGGGTTCTCGCCTGATAACAGGTGAGTAAATCAGAATTTGTAGCTCGGCTGATTTTAAAGGAATATTTGTACGTTTCAAAAATGGACACTTGCAAACTTTTCTGGTGAAAACCACACAATGGATTCCTATGAAAGGAAATACAAGTTAGTGGTAAGTACGCTTAGAATTACTTTTCAGGGTCAGTGCTGGGCTAAAAGATGCAGCACTGGGTTCTCTCCTGATAACAGGTGAGTAAATCGGAATTCGTAGTTTGGCTGATTTTAGAGGAATATTTGTACGTTTTAAAAATGGGCACTTAGAAACTTTTCTGGTGAAAACCACATAATGGATTCCTATGGAAGGAAATACAAGTTACTGGAAAGTACGCTTAGAATTACTTTTCAGCGTCAGTGCTGGTCTAAAAGATGCAGAACTGCGTTCTCTCCTGATAAAAGGTGAGTAAATCAGAATTCGTACTTTGGCTGATTTTAGAGGAATATTTGTAAGTTTCAAAAATGGACAATTAGAAACTTTTCTGGTGAAAACCACACAATGGATTCCTATGGAAGGAAATACAAGTTACTGGAAAGTACGCTTAGAATTACTTTTCAGGGTCAGTGCTGGACTAAAAGATGCAGCACTGGGTTCTCGCCTGATAACAGGTGAGTAAATCGGAATTTGTAGTTCGGCTGATTTTAAAGGAATATTTGTACGTTTCAAAAATGGACACTTACAAACTTTTCTGGTGAAAACCACACAATGGATTCCTATGAAAGGAAATACAAGTTACTGGTAAGTACGCTTAGAATTACTTTTCAGGGTCAGTGCTGGGCTAAAAGATGCAGCACTGGGTTCTCTCCTGATAACAGGTGAGTAAATCGGAATTCATAGTTTGGCTGATTTTAGAGGAATATTTGTACGTTTTAAAAATGGGCACTTAGAAACTTTTCTGGTGAAAACCACATAATGGATTCCTATGGAAGGAAATACAAGTTACTGGAAAGTACGTTTAGAATTACTTTTCAGCGTCAGTGCTGGTCTAAAAGATGCAGCACTGGGTTCTCTCCTGATAAAAGGTGAGTAAATCAGAATTCGTACTTTGGCTGATTTCAGAGGAATATTTGTAAGTTTCAAAAATGGACAATTAGAAACTTTTCTGGTGAAAACCACACAATGGATTCCTATGGAAGGAAATACAAGTTACTGGAAAGTACGCTTAGAATTACTTTTCAGGGTCAGTGCTGGACTAAAAGATGCAGCACTGGGTTCTCTCCTGATAACAGGTGAGTAAATCAGAATTCGTAGTTCAGCTGATTTTAGAGGAATAATTGTACGTTTCAAAAATGGACACAGAAACTTTTCTGGTGAAAACCACACAATGGATTCCTATGGAAGGAAATACAAGTTACTGGTAAGTACGCTTAGAATTACTTTTCAGGGTCAGTGCTGGGCTAAAAGATGCAGCACTGGGTTCTTTCCTGATAACAGGTGAGTAAATCAGAATTCGTAGTTCGGCTGATTTTAGAGGAATATTTGTACGTTTTAAAAATGGGCACTTAGAATCTTTTCTGGCGAAAACCACACAATGGATTCCTATGGAAGGAAATACAAGTTACTGGTAAGTTCGCTTAGAATTACTTTTCAGAGTCACTGCTGATCTAAACCATGCAGCACTGGGTTCTCTCCTGATAACAGGTGAGTAAATCAGAATTCGTACTTCGGCTGATTTTAGAGGAATATTTGTAAGTTTCAAAAATGGACACTTAGAAACTTTTCTGGTGAAAACCACACAATAGATTCCTATGGAAGGGAATACAAGTTACTGGTAAGTACGCTTAGAATTACTTTTTAGGGTCAGTGCTGGGCTAAAAGATGCAGCACTGGGTTCTCTCCTGATAACAGGTGAGTAAATCGGAATTCGTAGTTTGGCTGATTTTAGAGGAATATTTGTACGTTTTAAAAATGGGCACTTAGAAACTTTTCTGGTGAAAACCACATAATGGATTCCTATGGAAGGAAATACAAGTTACTGGAAAGTACGCTTAGAATTACTTTTCAGCGTCAGTGCTGGTCTAAAAGATGCAGCACTGCGTTCTCTCCTGATAAAAGGTGAGTAAATCAGAATTCGTACTTTGGCTGATTTTAGAGGAATATTTGTAAGTTTCAAAAATGGACAATTAGAAACTTTTCTGGTGAAAACCACACAATGGATTCCTATGGAAGGAAATACAAGTTACTGGAAAGTACGCTTAGAATTACTTTTCAGGGTCAGTGCTGGACTAAAAGATGCAGCACTGGGTTCTCTCCTGATAACAGGTGAATAAATCAGAATTCGTAGTTCAGCTGATTTTAGAGGAATAATTGTACGTTTCAAAAATGGACACAGAAACTTTTCTGGTGAAAACCACACAATGGATTCCTATGGAAGGAAATACAAGTTACTGGTAAGTACGCTTAGAATTACTTTTCAGGGTCAGTGCTGGGCTAAAAGATGCAGCACTGGGTTCTCTCCTGATAACAGGTGAGTAAATCGGAATTCGTAGTTCGGCTGATTTTAGAGGAATATTTGTACGTTTTAAAAATGGGCACTTAGAATCTTTTCTGGCGAAAACCACACAATGGATTCCTATGGAATGAAATACAAGTTACTGGTAAGTACCTTTAGAAAATACTTTTCAGGGACAGTGCTGGACTAAAAGATGCAGCACTGGGTTCTCTCCTGATAACAGGTGATTAAATCAGAATTCGTACTTTGGCTGATTTTAGAGGAATATTTGTATGTTTCAAAAATGGACAGAAACTTTTCTGGTGAAAACCACACAATGGATTCCTATGGAAGGAAATACAAGTTACTGGTAAGTACGCTTAGAATTACTTTTCAGAGTCAGTGCTGGTCTAAAAGATGCAGCACTGGGATCTCTCCTGATAACAGGTGAGTAAATCGGAATTTGCAGTTCGGCTGATATTAAAGGAATATTTGTGTGTTTCAAAAATGGACACAGAAACTTCTGGTGAAAACCACACAATGGATTCCTATGGAAAGAAATACAAGTTACTGGTAAGTACGCTTAAAATTACTTTTCAGGGTCAGTGCTGGGCTGAAAGATGCAGCACTGGGTTCTCTCCTGATAACAGGTGAGTAAATCGGAATTCGTAGTTCGGCTGATTTTAGAGGAATATTTGTACATTTCAAAATTGGACACTTTTCTGGTGAAAACCACACAATGGATTCCTATGGAAGGAAATACAAGTTACTGGTAAGTACACTTAGAATTACTTTTCAGAGTCAGTGCTGGTCTAAACCATGCAGCACTGGGTTCTCTCCTGATAACAAGTGAGTAAATCGGAATTTGTAGTTCGGCTGATTTTATAGGAATATTTGTACGTTTCAAAAATGGACACTTAAAAACTTTTCTGGTGAAAACCACACAATGGATTCCTATGGAAGGAAATACAAGTTACTGATAAGTACGCTTATACGCTTAGAATAACTTTTCAGCGTCAGTGCTGGTCTAAAAGATGCAGCACTGGGTTCTCTCCTGATAAAAGGTGAGTAAATCAGAATTCGTACTTCGGCTGATTTTAGAGGAATATTTGTAAGTTTCAAAAATGGACACTTAGAAACTTTTCTGATGAAAACCACACAATGGATTCCTATGGAAGGAAATACAAGTTACTGGAAAGTACGCTTAGAATTACTTTTCAGGGTCAGTGCTGGACTAAAAGATGCAGCACTGGGTTCTCTCCTGATAACAGGTGAGTTAATCGGAATTCGTAGTTCGGCTGATTTTAGAGGAATATTTGTACATTTCAAAAATGGACACAGAAACTTTTCTGGTGAAAACCACACAATGGATTCCTATGGAAGGAAATACAAGTTACTGGTAAGTACGCTTAGAATTACTTTTCAGGGTCAGTGCTGGGCTAAAAGATGCAGCACTGGGTTCTCTCCTGATAACAGGTGAGTAAATCGGAATTTGTAGTTCGGCTGATTTTAGAGGAATATTTGTACGTTTTAAAAATGGGCACTTAGAAACTTTTCTGGTGAAAATCACATAATGGATTCCTATGGAAGGAAATACAAGTTACTGGAAAGTACGCTTAGAATTACTTTTCAGGGTCAGTGCTGGACTAAAAGATGCAGCACTGGGTTCTCGCCTGATAACAGGTGAGTAAATCGGAATTTGTAGTTCGGCTGATTTTAAAGGAATATTTGTACGTTTCAAAAATGGACACTTACAAACTTTTCTGGTGAAAACCACACAATGGATTCCTATGAAAGGAAATACAAGTTACTGGTAAGTACGCTTAGAATTACTTTTCAGGGTCAGTGCTGGGCTAAAAGATGCAGCACTGGGTTCTCTCCTGATAACAGGTGAGTAAATCGGAATTCATAGTTTGGCTGATTTTAGAGGAATATTTGTACGTTTTAAAAATGGGCACTTAGAAACTTTTCTGGTGAAAACCACATAATGGATTCCTATGGAAGGAAATACAAGTTACTGTAAAGTACGTTTAGAATTACTTTTCAGCGTCAGTGCTGGTCTAAAACATGCAGCACTTGGTTCTCTCCTGATAAAAGGTGAGTAAATCAGAATTCGTACTTTGGCTGATTTCAGAGGAATATTTGTAAGTTTCAAAAATTGACAATTAGAAACTTTTCTGGTGAAAACCACACAATGGATTCCTATGGAAGGAAATACAAGTTACTGGAAAGTACGCTTAGAATTACTTTTCAGGGTCAGTGCTGGACTAAAAGATGCAGCACCGGGTTCTCTCCTGATAACAGGTGAGTAAATCAGAATTCGTAGTTCAGCTGATTTTATAGGAATAATTGTACGTTTCAAAAATGGACACAGAAACTTTTCTGGTGAAAACCACACAATGGATTCCTATGGAAGGAAATACAAGTTACTGGTAAGTACGCTTAGAATTACTTTTCAGGGTCAGTGCTGGGCTAAAAGAGGCAGCACTGGGTTCTCTCCTGATAACAGGTGAGTAAATCGGAATTCGTAGTTCGGCTGATTTTAGAGGAATATTTGTACGTTTTAAAAATGGGCACTTAGAATCTTTTCTGGCGAAAACCACACAATGGATTCCTATGGAAGGAAATACAAGTTACTGGTAAGTTCGCTTAGAATTACTTTTCAGAGTCACTGCTGATCTAAACCATGCAGCACTGGGTTCTCTCCTGATAACAGGTGAGTAAATCAGAATTCGTACTTCGGCTGATTTTAGAGGAATATTTGTAAGTTTCAAAAATGGACACTTAGAAACTTTTCTGGTGAAAACCACACAATAGATTCCTATGGAAGGAAATACAAGTTACTGGTAAGTACGCTTAGAATTACTTTTTAGGGTCAGTGCTGGACTAAAAGATGCAGCACTGGGTTCTCGCCTGATAACAGGTGAGTAAATCAGAATTTGTAGTTCGGCTGATTTTAAAGGAATATTTGTACGTTTCAAAAATGGACACTTAGAAACTTGTCTGCTGAAAAACACAATGGATTCTTATGGAAGGAAATACAAGGTACTGGTAAGTACGCTTAGAATTACTTTTCAGGGTCAGTGCTGGGCTAAAAGATGCAGCCCTGGGTTCTCTCCTAATAACAGGTGAGTAAATCGGAATTCGTAGTTCGGCTGATTTTAGAGGAATATTTGTACGTTTAAAAAATGGACACTTAGAAAATTGTCTGGCGAAAACCACACAATGGATTCATATGGAAGGAATTATAAGTTACTGGTAAGTACGCTTAGAATTACTTTTCAGGGTCTGTGCTGGGCTAAAAGATGCAGCACTGGGTTCTCTCTTGATAACAGGGGAGTAAATCGGAATTCGTAGTTCGGCTGATTTTACAGGAATATTTGTACGTTTCAAAAATGGACACAGAAACTTTTCTGGTGAAAACCACACAATGGATTCCTATGGAAAGAAATACAAGTTACTGGTAAGTACGCTTAAAATTACTTTTCAGGGTCAGTGCTGGGCTGAAAGATGCAGCACTGGGTTCTCTCCTGATAACAGGTGAGTAAATCGGAATTCGTAGTTCGGCTGATTTTAGAGGAATATTTGTACATTTCAAAATTGGACACTTTTCTGGTGAAAACCACACAATGGATTCCTATGGAAGGAAATACAAGTTACTGGTAAGTACACTTAGAATTACTTTTCAGAGTCAGTGCTGGTCTAAACCATGCAGCACTGGGTTCTCTCCTGATAACAAGTGAGTAAATCGGAATTTGTAGTTCGGCTGATTTTATAGGAATATTTGTACGTTTCAAAAATGGACACTTAAAAACTTTTCTGGTGAAAACCACACAATGGATTCCTATGGAAGGAAATACAAGTTACTGATAAGTACGCTTATACGCTTAGAATTACTTTTCAGCGTCAGTGCTGGTCTAAAAGATGCAGCACTGGGTTTTCTCCTGATAAAAGGTGAGTAAATCAGAATTCGTACTTCGGCTGATTTTAGAGGAATATTTGTAAGTTTCAAAAATGGACACTTAGAAACTTTTCTGATGAAAACCACACAATGGATTCCTATGGAAGGAAATACAAGTTACTGGAAAGTACGCTTAGAATTACTTTTCAGGGTCAGTGCTGGACTAAAAGATGCAGCACTGGGTTCTCTCCTGATAACAGGTGAGTTAATCGGAATTCGTAGTTCGGCTGATTTTAGAGGAATATTTGTACATTTCAAAAATGGACACAGAAGCTTTTCTGGTGAAAACCACACAATGGATTCCTATGGAAGGAAATACAAGTTACTGGTAAGTACGCTTAGAATTACTTTTCAGGGTCAGTGCTGGGCTAAAAGATGCAGCACTGGGTTCTCTCCTGATAACAGGTGAGTAAATCGGAATTTGTAGTTCGGCTGATTTTAGAGGAATATTTGTACGTTTTAAAAATGGGCACTTAGAAACTTTTCTGGTGAAAATCACATAATGGATTCCTATGGAAGGAAATACAAGTTACTGGAAAGTACGCTTAGAATTACTTTTCAGGGTCAGTGCTGGACTAAAAGATGCAGCACTGGGTTCTCGCCTGATAACAGGTGAGTAAATCGGAATTTGTAGTTCGGCTGATTTTAAAGGAATATTTGTACGTTTCAAAAATGGACACTTACAAACTTTTCTGGTGAAAACCACACAATGGATTCCTATGAAAGGAAATACAAGTTACTGGTAAGTACGCTTAGAATTACTTTTCAGGGTCAGTGCTGGGCTAAAAGATGCAGCACTGGGTTCTCTCCTGATAACAGGTGAGTAAATCGGAATTCATAGTTTGGCTGATTTTAGAGGAATATTTGTACGTTTTAAAAATGGGCACTTAGAAACTTTTCTGGTGAAAACCACATAATGGATTCCTATGGAAGGAAATACAAGTTACTGTAAAGTACGTTTAGAATTACTTTTCAGCGTCAGTGCTGGTCTAAAACATGCAGCACTTGGTTCTCTCCTGATAAAAGGTGAGTAAATCAGAATTCGTACTTTGGCTGATTTCAGAGGAATATTTGTAAGTTTCAAAAATTGACAATTAGAAACTTTTCTGGTGAAAACCACACAATGGATTCCTATGGAAGGAAATACAAGTTACTGGAAAGTACGCTTAGAATTACTTTTCAGGGTCAGTGCTGGACTAAAAGATGCAGCACCGGGTTCTCTCCTGATAACAGGTGAGTAAATCAGAATTCGTAGTTCAGCTGATTTTATAGGAATAATTGTACGTTTCAAAAATGGACACAGAAACTTTTCTGGTGAAAACCACACAATGGATTCCTATGGAAGGAAATACAAGTTACTGGTAAGTACGCTTAGAATTACTTTTCAGGGTCAGTGCTGGGCTAAAAGAGGCAGCACTGGGTTCTCTCCTGATAACAGGTGAGTAAATCGGAATTCGTAGTTCGGCTGATTTTAGAGGAATATTTGTACGTTTTAAAAATGGGCACTTAGAATCTTTTCTGGCGAAAACCACACAATGGATTCCTATGGAAGGAAATACAAGTTACTGGTAAGTTCGCTTAGAATTACTTTTCAGAGTCACTGCTGATCTAAACCATGCAGCACTGGGTTCTCTCCTGATAACAGGTGAGTAAATCAGAATTCGTACTTCGGCTGATTTTAGAGGAATATTTGTAAGTTTCAAAAATGGACACTTAGAAACTTTTCTGGTGAAAACCACACAATAGATTCCTATGGAAGGAAATACAAGTTACTGGTAAGTACGCTTAGAATTACTTTTTAGGGTCAGTGCTGGACTAAAAGATGCAGCACTGGGTTCTCGCCTGATAACAGGTGAGTAAATCAGAATTTGTAGTTCGGCTGATTTTAAAGGAATATTTGTACGTTTCAAAAATGGACACTTACAAACTTTTCTGGTGAAAACCACACAATGGATTCCTATGAAAGGAAATACAAGTTACTGGTAAGTACGCTTAGAATTACTTTTCAGGGTCAGTGCTGGGCTAAAAGATGCAGCACTGGGTTCTCTCCTGATAACAGGTGAGTAAATCGGAATTCCTAGTTTGGCTGATTTTAGAGGAATATTTGTACGTTTTAAAAATGGGCACTTAGAAACTTTTCTGGTGAAAACCACATAATGGATTCCTATGGAAGGAAATACAAGTTACTGGAAAGTACGCTTAGAATTACTTTTCAGCGTCAGTGCTGGTCTAAAAGATGCAGCACTGCGTTCTCTCCTGATAAAAGGTGAGTAAATCAGAATTCGTACTTTGGCTGATTTTAGAGGAATATTTGTAAGTTTCAAAAATGGACAATTAGAAACTTTTCTGGTGAAAACCACACAATGGATTCCTATGGAAGGAAATACAAGTTACTGGAAAGTACGCTTAGAATTACTTTTCAGGGTCAGTGCTGGACTAAAAGATGCAGCACTGGGTTCTCGCCTGATAACAGGTGAGTAAATCGGAATTCGTAGTTCGGCTGATTTTAGAGGAATATTTGTACCTTTCAAAATTGGACACTTAGAAACTTTTCTGATGAAAACCACACAATGGATTCCTATGGAAGGAAATACAAGTTACTGGAAAGTACGCTTAGAATTACTTTTCAGGGTCAGTGCTGGACTAAAAGATGCAGCACTGGGTTCTCTCCTGATAACAGGTGAGTTAATCGGAATTCGTAGTTCGGCTGATTTTAGAGGAATATTTGTACATTTCAAAAATGGACACAGAAACTTTTCTGGTGAAAACCACACAATGGATTCCTATGGAAGGAAATACAAGTTACTGGTAAGTACGCTTAGAATTACTTTTCAGGGTCAGTGCTGGGCTAAAAGATGCAGCACTGGGTTCTCTCCTGATAACAGGTGAGTAAATCGGAATTTGTAGTTCGGCTGATTTTAGAGGAATATTTGTACGTTTTAAAAATGGGCACTTAGAAACTTTTCTGGTGAAAATCACATAATGGATTCCTATGGAAGGAAATACAAGTTACTGGAAAGTACGCTTAGAATTACTTTTCAGGGTCAGTGCTGGACTAAAAGATGCAGCACTGGGTTCTCGCCTGATAACAGGTGAGTAAATCGGAATTTGTAGTTCGGCTGATTTTAAAGGAATATTTGTACGTTTCAAAAATGGACACTTACAAACTTTTCTGGTGAAAACCACACAATGGATTCCTATGAAAGGAAATACAAGTTACTGGTAAGTACGCTTAGAATTACTTTTCAGGGTCAGTGCTGGGCTAAAAGATGCAGCACTGGGTTCTCTCCTGATAACAGGTGAGTAAATCGGAATTCATAGTTTGGCTGATTTTAGAGGAATATTTGTACGTTTTAAAAATGGGCACTTAGAAACTTTTCTGGTGAAAACCACATAATGGATTCCTATGGAAGGAAATACAAGTTACTGTAAAGTACGTTTAGAATTACTTTTCAGCGTCAGTGCTGGTCTAAAAGATGCAGCACTTGGTTCTCTCCTGATAAAAGGTGAGTAAATCAGAATTCGTACTTTGGCTGATTTCAGAGGAATATTTGTAAGTTTCAAAAATGGACAATTAGAAACTTTTCTGGTGAAAACCACACAATGGAATCCTATGGAAGGAAATACAAGTTACTGGAAAGTACGCTTAGAATTACTTTTCAGGGTCAGTGCTGGACTAAAAGATGCAGCACTGGGTTCTCTCCTGATAACAGGTGAGTAAATCAGAATTCGTAGTTCAGCTGATTTTAGAGGAATAATTGTACGTTTCAAAAATGGACACAGAAACTTTTCTGGTGAAAACCACACAATGGATTCCTATGGAAGGAAATACAAGTTACTGGTAAGTACGCTTAGAATTACTTTTCAGGGTCAGTGCTGGGCTAAAAGAGGCAGCACTGGGTTCTCACCTGATAACAGGTGAGTAAATCGGAATTCGTAGTTCGGCTGATTTTAGAGGAATATTTGTACATTTTAAAAATGGGCACTTAGAATCTTTTCCGGCGAAAACCACACAATGGATTCCTATGGAAGGAAATACAAGTTACTGGTAAGTTCGCTTAGAATTACTTTTCAGAGTCACTGCTGATCTAAACCATGCAGCACTGGGTTCTCTCCTGATAACAGGTGAGTAAATCAGAATTCGTACTTCGGCTGATTTTAGAGGAATATTTGTAAGTTTCAAAAATGGACACTTAGAAACTTTTCTGGTGAAAACCACACAATAGATTCCTATGGAAGGAAATACAAGTTACTGGTAAGTACGCTTAGAATTACTTTTTAGGGTCAGTGCTGGACTAAAAGATGCAGCACTGGGTTCTCGCCTGATAACAGGTGAGTAAATCAGGATTTGTAGTTCGGCTGATTTTAAAGGAATATTTGTACGTTTCAAAAATGGACACTTACAAACTTTTCTGGTGAAAACCACACAATGGATTCCTATGAAAGGAAATACAAGTTACTGGTAAGTACGCTTAGAATTACTTTTCAGGGTCAGTGCTGGGCTAAAAGATGCAGCACTGGGTTCTCTCCTGATAACAGGTGAGTAAATCGGAATTCCTAGTTTGGCTGATTTTAGAGGAATATTTGTACGTTTTAAAAATGGGCACTTAGAAACTTTTCTGGTGAAAACCACATAATGGATTCCTATGGAAGGAAATACAAGTTACTGGAAAGTACGCTTAGAATTACTTTTCAGCGTCAGTGCTGGTCTAAAAGATGCAGCACTGCGTTCTCTCCTGATAAAAGGTGAGTAAATCAGAATTTGTACTTTGGCTGATTTTAGAGGAATATTTGTAAGTTTCAAAAATGGACAATTAGAAACTTTTCTGGTGAAAACCACACAATGGATTCCTATGGAAGGAAATACAAGTTACTGGAAAGTACGCTTAGAATTACTTTTCAGGGTCAGTGCTGGACTAAAAGATGCAGCACTGGGTTCTCTCCTGATAACAGGTGAATAAATCAGAATTCGTAGTTCAGCTGATTTTAGAGGAATAATTGTACGTTTCAAAAATGGACACAGAAACTTTTCTGGTGAAAACCACACAATGGATTCCTATGGAAGGAAATACAAGTTACTGGTAAGTACGCTTAGAATTACTTTTCAGGGTCAGTGCTGGGCTAAAAGATGCAGCACTGGGTTCTCTCCTGATAACAGGTGAGTAAATCGGAATTCGTAGTTCGGCTGATTTTAGAGGAATATTTGTACGTTTTAAAAATGGGCACTTAGAATCTTTTCTGGCGAAAACCACACAATGGATTCCTATGGAATGAAATACAAGTTACTGGTAAGTACCTTTAGAAAATACTTTTCAGGGACAGTGCTGGACTAAAAGATGCAGCACTGGGTTCTCTCCTGATAACAGGTGATTAAATCAGAATTCGTACTTTGGCTGATTTTAGAGGAATATTTGTATGTTTCAAAAATGGACAGAAACTTTTCTGGTGAAAACCACACAATGGATTCCTATGGAAGGAAATACAAGTTACTGGTAAGTACGCTTAGAATTACTTTTCAGAGTCAGTGCTGGTCTAAAAGATGCAGCACTGGGATCTCTCCTGATAACAGGTGAGTAAATCGGAATTTGCAGTTCGGCTGATAATAAAGGAATATTTGTGTGTTTCAAAAATGGACACAGAAACTTTTCTGGTGAAAACCACACAATGGATTCCTATGGAAAGAAATACAAGTTACTGGTAAGTACGCTTAAAATTACTTTTCAGGGTCAGTGCTGGGCTGAAAGATGCAGCACTGGGTTCTCTCCTGATAACAGGTGAGTAAATCGGAATTCGTAGTTCGGCTGATTTTAGAGGAATATTTGTACATTTCAAAATTGGACACTTTTCTGGTGAAAACCACACAATGGATTCCTATGGAAGGAAATACAAGTTACTGGTAAGTACACTTAGAATTACTTTTCAGAGTCAGTGCTGGTCTAAACCATGCAGCACTGGGTTCTCTCCTGATAACAAGTGAGTAAATCGGAATTTGTAGTTCGGCTGATTTTATAGGAATATTTGTACGTTTCAAAAATGGACACTTAAAAACTTTTCTGGTGAAAACCACACAATGGATTCCTATGGAAGGAAATACAAGTTACTGATAAGTACGCTTATACGCTTAGAATTACTTTTCAGCGTCAGTGCTGGTCTAAAAGATGCAGCACTGGGTTCTCTCCTGATAAAAGGTGAGTAAATCAGAATTCGTACTTCGGCTGATTTTAGAGGAATATTTGTAAGTTTCAAAAATGGACACTTAGAAACTTTTCTGATGAAAACCACACAATGGATTCCTATGGAAGGAAATACAAGTTACTGGAAAGTACGCTTAGAATTACTTTTCAGGGTCAGTGCTGGACTAAAAGATGCAGCACTGGGTTCTCTCCTGATAACAGGTGAGTTAATCGGAATTCGTAGTTCGGCTGATTTTAGAGGAATATTTGTACATTTCAAAAATGGACACAGAAACTTTTCTGGTGAAAACCACACAATGGATTCCTATGGAAGGAAATACAAGTTACTGGTAAGTACGCTTAGAATTACTTTTCAGGGTCAGTGCTGGGCTAAAAGATGCAGCACTGGGTTCTCTCCTGATAACAGGTGAGTAAATCGGAATTTGTAGTTCGGCTGATTTTAGAGGAATATTTGTACGTTTTAAAAATGGGCACTTAGAAACTTTTCTGGTGAAAATCACATAATGGATTCCTATGGAAGGAAATACAAGTTACTGGAAAGTACGCTTAGAATTACTTTTCAGGGTCAGTGCTGGACTAAAAGATGCAGCACTGGGTTCTCGCCTGATAACAGGTGAGTAAATCGGAATTTGTAGTTCGGCTGATTTTAAAGGAATATTTGTACGTTTCAAAAATGGACACTTACAAACTTTTCTGGTGAAAACCACACAATGGATTCCTATGAAAGGAAATACAAGTTACTGGTAAGTACGCTTAGAATTACTTTTCAGGGTCAGTGCTGGGCTAAAAGATGCAGCACTGGGTTCTCTCCTGATAACAGGTGAGTAAATCGGAATTCATTGTTTGGCTGATTTTAGAGGAATATTTGTACGTTTTAAAAATGGGCACTTAGAAACTTTTCTGGTGAAAACCACATAATGGATTCCTATGGAAGGAAATACAAGTTACTGTAAAGTACGTTTAGAATTACTTTTCAGCGTCAGTGCTGGTCTAAAACATGCAGCACTTGGTTCTCTCCTGATAAAAGGTGAGTAAATCAGAATTCGTACTTTGGCTGATTTCAGAGGAATATTTGTAAGTTTCAAAAATTGACAATTAGAAACTTTTCTGGTGAAAACCACACAATGGATTCCTATGGAAGGAAATACAAGTTACTGGAAAGTACGCTTAGAATTACTTTTCAGGGTCAGTGCTGGACTAAAAGATGCAGCACCGGGTTCTCTCCTGATAACAGGTGAGTAAATCAGAATTCGTAGTTCAGCTGATTTTATAGGAATAATTGTACGTTTCAAAAATGGACACAGAAACTTTTCTGGTGAAAACCACACAATGGATTCCTATGGAAGGAAATACAAGTTACTGGTAAGTACGCTTAGAATTACTTTTCAGGGTCAGTGCTGGGCTAAAAGAGGCAGCACTGGGTTCTCTCCTGATAACAGGTGAGTAAATCGGAATTCGTAGTTCGGCTGATTTTAGAGGAATATTTGTACGTTTTAAAAATGGGCACTTAGAATCTTTTCTGGCGAAAACCACACAATGGATTCCTATGGAAGGAAATACAAGTTACTGGTAAGTTCGCTTAGAATTACTTTTCAGAGTCACTGCTGATCTAAACCATGCAGCACTGGGTTCTCTCCTGATAACAGGTGAGTAAATCAGAATTCGTACTTCGGCTGATTTTAGAGGAATATTTGTAAGTTTCAAAAATGGACACTTAGAAACTTTTCTGGTGAAAACCACACAATAGATTCCTATGGAAGGAAATACAAGTTACTGGTAAGTACGCTTAGAATTACTTTTTAGGGTCAGTGCTGGACTAAAAGATGCAGCACTGGGTTCTCGCCTGATAACAGGTGAGTAAATCAGAATTTGTAGTTCGGCTGATTTTAAAGGAATATTTGTACGTTTCAAAAATGGACACTTAGAAACTTGTCTGCTGAAAAACACAATGGATTCTTATGGAAGTAAATACAAGGTACTGGTAAGTACGCTTAGAATTACTTTTCAGGGTCAGTGCTGGGCTAAAAGATGCAGCCCTGGGTTCTCTCCTAATAACAGGTGAGTAAATCGGAATTCGTAGTTCGGCTGATTTTAGAGGAATATTCGTACGTTTAAAAAATGGACACTTAGAAAATTGTCTGGCGAAAACCACACAATGGATTCATATGGAAGGAATTATAAGTTACTGGTAAGTACGCTTAGAATTACTTTTCAGGGTCTGTGCTGGGCTAAAAGATGCAGCACTGGGTTCTCTCTTGATAACAGGGGAGTAAATCGGAATTCGTAGTTCGGCTGATTTTACAGGAATATTTGTACGTTTCAAAAATGGACACAGAAACTTTTCTGGTGAAAACCACACAATGGATTCCTATGGAAAGAAATACAAGTTACTGGTAAGTACGCTTAAAATTACTTTTCAGGGTCAGTGCTGGGCTGAAAGATGCAGCACTGGGTTCTCTCCTGATAACAGGTGAGTAAATCGGAATTCGTAGTTCGGCTGATTTTAGAGGAATATTTGTACATTTCAAAATTGGACACTTTTCTGGTGAAAACCACACAATGGATTCCTATGGAAGGAAATACAAGTTACTGGTAAGTACACTTAGAATTACTTTTCAGAGTCAGTGCTGGTCTAAACCATGCAGCACTGGGTTCTCTCCTGATAACAAGTGAGTAAATCGGAATTTGTAGTTCGGCTGATTTTATAGGAATATTTGTACGTTTCAAAAATGGACACTTAAAAACTTTTCTGGTGAAAACCACACAATGGATTCCTATGGAAGGAAATACAAGTTACTGATAAGTACGCTTATACGCTTAGAATTACTTTTCAGCGTCAGTGCTGGTCTAAAAGATGCAGCACTGGGTTCTCTCCTGATAAAAGGTGAGTAAATCAGAATTCGTACTTCGGCTGATTTTAGAGGAATATTTGTAAGTTTCAAAAATGGACACTTAGAAACTTTTCTGATGAAAACCACACAATGGATTCCTATGGAAGGAAATACAAGTTACTGGAAAGTACGCTTAGAATTACTTTTCAGGGTCAGTGCTGGACTAAAAGATGCAGCACTGGGTTCTCTCCTGATAACAGGTGAGTTAATCGGAATTCGTAGTTCGGCTGATTTTAGAGGAATATTTGTACATTTCAAAAATGGACACAGAAACTTTTCTGGTGAAAACCACACAATGGATTCCTATGGAAGGAAATACAAGTTACTGGTAAGTACGCTTAGAATTACTTTTCAGGGTCAGTGCTGGGCTAAAAGATGCAGCACTGGGTTCTCTCCTGATAACAGGTGAGTAAATCGGAATTTGTAGTTCGGCTGATTTTAGAGGAATATTTGTACGTTTTAAAAATGGGCACTTAGAAACTTTTCTGGTGAAAATCACATAATGGATTCCTATGGAAGGAAATACAAGTTACTGGAAAGTACGCTTAGAATTACTTTTCAGGGTCAGTGCTGGACTAAAAGATGCAGCACTGGGTTCTCGCCTGATAACAGGTGAGTAAATCGGAATTTGTAGTTCGGCTGATTTTAAAGGAATATTTGTACGTTTCAAAAATGGACACTTACAAACTTTTCTGGTGAAAACCACACAATGGATTCCTATGAAAGGAAATACAAGTTACTGGTAAGTACGCTTAGAATTACTTTTCAGGGTCAGTGCTGGGCTAAAAGATGCAGCACTGGGTTCTCTCCTGATAACAGGTGAGTAAATCGGAATTCATAGTTTGGCTGATTTTAGAGGAATATTTGTAAGTTTCAAAAATTGACAATTAGAAACTTTTCTGGTGAAAACCACACAATGGATTCCTATGGAAGGAAATACAAGTTACTGGAAAGTACGCTTAGAATTACTTTTCAGGGTCAGTGCTGGACTAAAAGATGCAGCACCGGGTTCTCTCCTGATAACAGGTGAGTAAATCAGAATTCGTAGTTCAGCTGATTTTATAGGAATAATTGTACGTTTCAAAAATGGACACAGAAACTTTTCTGGTGAAAACCACACAATGGATTCCTATGGAAGGAAATACAAGTTACTGGTAAGTACGCTTAGAATTACTTTTCAGGGTCAGTGCTGGGCTAAAAGAGGCAGCACTGGGTTCTCTCCTGATAACAGGTGAGTAAATCGGAATTCGTAGTTCGGCTGATTTTAGAGGAATATTTGTACGTTTTAAAAATGGGCACTTAGAATCTTTTCTGGCGAAAACCACACAATGGATTCCTATGGAAGGAAATACAAGTTACTGGTAAGTTCGCTTAGAATTACTTTTCAGAGTCACTGCTGATCTAAACCATGCAGCACTGGGTTCTCTCCTGATAACAGGTGAGTAAATCAGAATTCGTACTTCGGCTGATTTTAGAGGAATATTTGTAAGTTTCAAAAATGGACACTTAGAAACTTTTCTGGTGAAAACCACACAATAGATTCCTATGGAAGGAAATACAAGTTACTGGTAAGTACGCTTAGAATTACTTTTTAGGGTCAGTGCTGGACTAAAAGATGCAGCACTGGGTTCTCGCCTGATAACAGGTGAGTAAATCAGAATTTGTAGTTCGGCTGATTTTAAAGGAATATTTGTACGTTTCAAAAATGGACACTTACAAACTTTTCTGGTGAAAACCACACAATGGATTCCTATGAAAGGAAATACAAGTTACTGGTAAGTACGCTTAGAATTACTTTTCAGGGTCAGTGCTGGGCTAAAAGATGCAGCACTGGGTTCTCTCCTGATAACAGGTGAGTAAATCGGAATTCCTAGTTTGGCTGATTTTAGAGGAATATTTGTACGTTTTAAAAATGGGCACTTAGAAACTTTTCTGGTGAAAACCACATAATGGATTCCTATGGAAGGAAATACAAGTTACTGGAAAGTACGCTTAGAATTACTTTTCAGCGTCAGTGCTGGTCTAAAAGATGCAGCACTGCGTTCTCTCCTGATAAAAGGTGAGTAAATCAGAATTCGTACTTTGGCTGATTTTAGAGGAATATTTGTAAGTTTCAAAAATGGACAATTAGAAACTTTTCTGGTGAAAACCACACAATGGATTCCTATGGAAGGAAATACAAGTTACTGGAAAGTACGCTTAGAATTACTTTTCAGGGTCAGTGCTGGACTAAAAGATGCAGCACTGGGTTCTCGCCTGATAACAGGTGAGTAAATCGGAATTCGTAGTTCGGCTGATTTTAGAGGAATATTTGTACCTTTCAAAATTGGACACTTAGAAACTTTTCTGATGAAAACCACACAATGGATTCCTATGGAAGGAAATACAAGTTACTGGAAAGTACGCTTAGAATTACTTTTCAGGGTCAGTGCTGGACTAAAAGATGCAGCACTGGGTTCTCTCCTGATAACAGGTGAGTTAATCGGAATTCGTAGTTCGGCTGATTTTAGAGGAATATTTGTACATTTCAAAAATGGACACAGAAACTTTTCTGGTGAAAACCACACAATGGATTCCTATGGAAGGAAATACAAGTTACTGATAAGTACGCTTAGAATTACTTTTCAGGGTCAGTGCTGGGCTAAAAGATGCAGCACTGGGTTCTCTCCTGATAACAGGTGAGTAAATCGGAATTTGTAGTTCGGCTGATTTTAGAGGAATATTTGTACGTTTTAAAAATGGGCACTTAGAAACTTTTCTGGTGAAAATCACATAATGGATTCCTATGGAAGGAAATACAAGTTACTGGAAAGTACGCTTAGAATTACTTTTCAGGGTCAGTGCTGGACTAAAAGATGCAGCACTGGGTTCTCGCCTGATAACAGGTGAGTAAATCGGAATTTGTAGTTCGGCTGATTTTAAAGGAATATTTGTACGTTTCAAAAATGGACACTTACAAACTTTTCTGGTGAAAACCACACAATGGATTCCTATGAAAGGAAATACAAGTTACTGGTAAGTACGCTTAGAATTACTTTTCAGGGTCAGTGCTGGGCTAAAAGATGCAGCACTGGGTTCTCTCCTGATAACAGGTGAGTAAATCGGAATTCATAGTTTGGTTGATTTTAGAGGAATATTTGTACGTTTTAAAAATGGGCACTTAGAAACTTTTCTGGTGAAAACCACATAATGGATTCCTATGGAAGGAAATACAAGTTACTGTAAAGTACGTTTAGAATTACTTTTCAGCGTCAGTGCTGGTCTAAAAGATGCAGCACTTGGTTCTCTCCTGATAAATGGTGAGTAAATCAGAATTCGTACTTTGGCTGATTTCAGAGGAATATTTGTAAGTTTCAAAAATGGACAATTAGAAACTTTTCTGGTGAAAACCACACAATGGAATCCTATGGAAGGAAATACAAGTTACTGGAAAGTACGCTTAGAATTACTTTTCAGGGTCAGTGCTGGACTAAAAGATGCAGCACTGGGTTCTCTCCTGATAACAGGTGAGTAAATCAGAATTCGTAGTTCAGCTGATTTTAGAGGAATAATTGTACGTTTCAAAAATGGACACAGAAACTTTTCTGGTGAAAACCACACAATGGATTCCTATGGAAGGAAATACAAGTTACTGGTAAGTACGCTTAGAATTACTTTTCAGGGTCAGTGCTGGGCTAAAAGAGGCAGCACTGGGTTCTCACCTGATAACAGGTGAGTAAATCGGAATTCGTAGTTCGGCTGATTTTAGAGGAATATTTGTACATTTTAAAAATGGGCACTTAGAATCTTTTCCGGCGAAAACCACACAATGGATTCCTATGGAAGGAAATACAAGTTACTGGTAAGTTCGCTTAGAATTACTTTTCAGAGTCACTGCTGATCTAAACCATGCAGCACTGGGTTCTCTCCTGATAAAAGGTGAGTAAATCAGAATTCGTACTTTGGCTGATTTCAGAGGAATATTTGTAAGTTTCAAAAATGGACAATTAGAAACTTTTCTGGTGAAAACCACACAATGGATTCCTATGGAAGGAAATACAAGTTACTGGAAAGTACGCTTAGAATTACTTTTCAGGGTCAGTGCTGGACTAAAAGATGCAGCACTGGGTTCTCTCCTGATAACAGGTGAGTAAATCAGAATTCGTAGTTCAGCTGATTTTAGAGGAATAATTGTACGTTTCAAAAATGGACACAGAAACTTTTCTGGTGAAAACCACACAATGGATTCCTATGGAAGGAAATACAAGTTACTGGTAAGTACGCTTAGAATTACTTTTCAGGGTCAGTGCTGGGCTAAAAGATGCAGCACTGGGTTTTCTCCTGATAACAGGTGAGTAAATCGGAATTCGTAGTTCGGCTGATTTTAGAGGAATATTTGTACGTTTTAAAAATGGGCACTTAGAATCTTTTCTGGCGAAAACCACACAATGGATTCCTATGGAAGGAAATACAAGTTACTGGTAAGTTCGCTTAGAATTACTTTTCAGAGTCACTGCTGATCTAAACCATGCAGCACTGGGTTCTCTCCTGATAACAGGTGAGTAAATCAGAATTCGTACTTCGGCTGATTTTAGAGGAATATTTGTAAGTTTCAAAAATGGACACTTAGAAACTTTTCTGGTGAAAACCACACAATAGATTCCTATGGAAGGAAATACAAGTTACTGGAAAGTACGCTTAGAATTACTTTTTAGGGTCAGTGCTGGACTAAAAGATGCAGCACTGGGTTCTCGCCTGATAACAGGTGAGTAAATCAGAATTTGTAGTTCGGCTGATTTTAAAGGAATATTTGTACGTTTCAAAAATGGACACTTACAAACTTTTCTGGTGAAAACCACACAATGGATTCCTATGAAAGGAAATACAAGTTAGTGGTAAGTACGCTTAGAATTACTTTTCAGGGTCAGTGCTGGGCTAAAAGATGCAGCACTGGGTTCTCTCCTGATAACAGGTGAGTAAATCGGAATTCGTAGTTTGGCTGATTTTAGAGGAATATTTGTACGTTTTAAAAATGGGCACTTAGAAACTTTTCTGGTGAAAACCACATAATGGATTCCTATGGAAGGAAATACAAGTTACTGGAAAGTACGCTTAGAATTACTTTTCAGCGTCAGTGCTGGTCTAAAAGATGCAGCACTGCGTTCTCTCCTGATAAAAGGTGAGTAAATCAGAATTCGTACTTTGGCTGATTTTAGAGGAATATTTGTAAGTTTAAAAAATGGACAATTAGAAACTTTTCTGGTGAAAACCACACAATGGATTCCTATGGAAGGAAATACAAGTTACTGGAAAGTACGCTTAGAATTACTTTTCAGGGTCAGTGCTGGACTAAAAGATGCAGCACTGGGTTCTCGCCTGATAACAGGTGAGTAAATCGGAATTTGTAGTTCGGCTGATTTTAAAGGAATATTTGTACGTTTCAAAAATGGACACTTACAAACTTTTCTGGTGAAAACCACACAATGGATTCCTATGAAAGGAAATACAAGTTACTGGTAAGTACGCTTAGAATTACTTTTTAGGGTCAGTGCTGGGCTAAAAGATGCAGCACTGGGTTCTCTCCTGATAACAGGTGAGTAAATCGGAATTCATAGTTTGGCTGATTTTAGAGGAATATTTGTACGTTTTAAAAATGGGCACTTAGAAACTTTTCTGGTGAAAACCACATAATGGATTCCTATGGAAGGAAATACAAGTTACTGGAAAGTGCGCTTAGAATTACTTTTCAGCGTCAGTGCTGGTCTAAAAGATGCAGCACTGCGTTCTCTCCTGATAAAAGGTGAGTAAATCAGAATTCGTACTTTGGCTGATTTTAGAGGAATATTTGTAAGTTTCAAAAATGGACAATTAGAAACTTTTCTGGTGAAAACCACACAATGGATTCCTATGGAAGGAAATACAAGTTACTGGAAAGTACGCTTAGAATTACTTTTCAGGGTCAGTGCTGGACTAAAAGATGCAGCACTGGGTTCTCTCCTGATAACAGGTGAATAAATCAGAATTCGTAGTTCAGCTGATTTTAGAGGAATAATTGTACGTTTCAAAAATGGACACAGAAACTTTTCTGGTGAAAACCACACAATGGATACCTATGGAATGAAATACAAGTTACTGGTAAGTACCTTTAGAAAATACTTTTCAGGGACAGTGCTGGACTAAAAGATGCAGCACTGGGTTCTCTCCTGATAACAGGTGATTAAATCAGAATTCGTACTTTGGCTGATTTTAGAGGAATATTTGTATGTTTCAAAAATGGACAGAAACTTTTCTGGTGAAAACCACACAATGGATTCCTATGGAAGGAAATACAAGTTACTGGTAAGTACGCTTAGAATTACTTTTCAGAGTCAGTGCTGGTCTAAAAGATGCAGCACTGGGATCTCTCCTGATAACAGGTGAGTAAATCGGAATTTGTAGTTCGGCTGATATTAAAGGAATATTTGTGTGTTTCAAAAATGGACACAGAAACTTTTCTGGTGAAAACCACACAATGGATTCCTATGGAAAGAAATACAAGTTACTGGTAAGTACGCTTAAAATTACTTTTCAGGGTCAGTGCTGGGCTGAAAGATGCAGCACTGGGTTCTCTCCTGATAACAGGCGAGTAAATCGGAATTCGTAGTTCGGCTGATTTTAGAGGAATATTTGTACATTTCAAAATTGGACACTTTTCTGGTGAAAACCACACAATGGATTCCTATGGAAGGAAATACAAGTTACTGGTAAGTACACTTAGAATTACTTTTCAGAGTCAGTGCTGGTCTAAACCATGCAGCACTGGGTTCTCTCCTGATAACAAGTGAGTAAATCGGAATTTGTAGTTCGGCTGATTTTATAGGAATATTTGTACGTTTCAAAAATGGACACTTAAAAACTTTTCTGGTGAAAACCACACAATGGATTCCTATGGAAGGAAATACAAGTTACTGATAAGTACGCTTATACGCTTAGAATTACTTTTCAGCGTCAGTGCTGGTCTAAAAGATGCAGCACTGGGTTCTCTCCTGATAACAGGTGAGTAAATCAGAATTCGTACTTCGGCTGATTTTAGAGGAATATTTGTAAGTTTCAAAAATGGACACTTAGAAACTTTTCTGGTGAAAACCACACAATAGATTCCTATGGAAGGAAATACAAGTTACTGGTAAGTACGCTTAGAATTACTTTTTAGGGTCAGTGCTGGACTAAAAGATGCAGCACTGGGTTCTCGCCTGATAACAGGTGAGTAAATCAGAATTTGTAGTTCGGCTGATTTTAAAGGAATATTTGTACGTTTCAAAAATGGACACTTACAAACTTTTCTGGTGAAAACCACACAATGGATTCCTATGAAAGGAAATACAAGTTACTGGTAAGTACGCTTAGAATTACTTTTCAGGGTCAGTGCTGGGCTAAAAGATGCAGCACTGGGTTCTCTCCTGATAACAGGTGAGTAAATCGGAATTCGTAGTTTGGCTGATTTTAGAGGAATATTTGTACGTTTTAAAAATGGGCACTTAGAAACTTTTCTGGTGAAAACCAAATAATGGATTCCTATGGAAGGAAATACAAGTTACTGGAAAGTACGCGTAGAATTACTTTTCAGCGTCAGTGCTGGTCTAAAAGATGCAGCACTGCGTTCTCTCCTGATAAAAGGTGAGTAAATCAGAATTCGTACTTTGGCTGATTTTAGAGGAATATTTGTAAGTTTCAAAAATGGACAATTAGAAACTTTTCTGGTGAAAACCACACAATGGATTCCTATGGAAGGAAATACAAGTTACTGGAAAGTACGCTTAGAATTACTTTTCAGGGTCAGTGCTGGACTAAAAGATGCAGCACTGGGTTCTCGCCTGATAACAGGTGAGTAAATCGGAATTTGTAGTTCGGCTGATTTTAAAGGAATATTTGTACGTTTCAAAAATGGACACTTACAAACTTTTCTGGTGAAAACCACACAATGGATTCCTATGAAAGGAAATACAAGTTACTGGTAAGTACGCTTAGAATTACTTTTCAGGGTCAGTGCTGGGCTAAAAGATGCAGCACTGGGTTCTCTCCTGATAACAGGTGAGTAAATCGGAATTCATAGTTTGGTTGATTTTAGAGGAATATTTGTACGTTTTAAAAATGGGCACTTAGAAACTTTTCTGGTGAAAACCACATAATGGATTCCTATGGAAGGAAATACAAGTTACTGTAAAGTACGTTTAGAATTACTTTTCAGCGTCAGTGCTGGTCTAAAAGATGCAGCACTTGGTTCTCTCCTGATAAATGGTGAGTAAATCAGAATTCGTACTTTGGCTGATTTCAGAGGAATATTTGTAAGTTTCAAAAATGGACAATTAGAAACTTTTCTGGTGAAAACCACACAATGGAATCCTATGGAAGGAAATACAAGTTACTGGAAAGTACGCTTAGAATTACTTTTCAGGGTCAGTGCTGGACTAAAAGATGCAGCACTGGGTTCTCTCCTGATAACAGGTGAGTAAATCAGAATTCGTAGTTCAGCTGATTTTAGAGGAATAATTGTACGTTTCAAAAATGGACACAGAAACTTTTCTGGTGAAAACCACACAATGGATTCCTATGGAAGGAAATACAAGTTACTGGTAAGTACGCTTAGAATTACTTTTCAGGGTCAGTGCTGGGCTAAAAGAGGCAGCACTGGGTTCTCACCTGATAACAGGTGAGTAAATCGGAATTCGTAGTTCGGCTGATTTTAGAGGAATATTTGTACATTTTAAAAATGGGCACTTAGAATCTTTTCCGGCGAAAACCACACAATGGATTCCTATGGAAGGAAATACAAGTTACTGGTAAGTTCGCTTAGAATTACTTTTCAGAGTCACTGCTGATCTAAACCATGCAGCACTGGGTTCTCTCCTGATAACAGGTGAGTAAATCAGAATTCGTACTTCGGCTGATTTTAGAGGAATATTTGTAAGTTTCAAAAATGGACACTTAGAAACTTTTCTGGTGAAAACCACACAATAGATTCCTATGGAAGGAAATACAAGTTACTGGTAAGTACGCTTAGAATTACTTTTTAGGGTCAGTGCTGGACTAAAAGATGCAGCACTGGGTTCTCGCCTGATAACAGGTGAGTAAATCAGAATTTGTAGTTCGGCTGATTTTAAAGGAATATTTGTACGTTTCAAAAATGGACACTTACAAACTTTTCTGGTGAAAACCACACAATGGATTCCTATGAAAGGAAATACAAGTTACTGGTAAGTACGCTTAGAATTACTTTTCAGGGTCAGTGCTGGGCTAAAAGATGCAGCACTGGGTTCTCTCCTGATAACAGGTGAGTAAATCGGAATTCGTAGTTTGGCTGATTTTAGAGGAATATTTGTACGTTTTAAAAATGGGCACTTAGAAACTTTTCTGGTGAAAACCAAATAATGGATTCCTATGGAAGGAAATACAAGTTACTGGAAAGTACGCTTAGAATTACTTTTCAGCGTCAGTGCTGGTCTAAAAGATGCAGCACTGCGTTCTCTCCTGATAAAAGGTGAGTAAATCAGAATTCGTACTTTGGCTGATTTTAGAGGAATATTTGTAAGTTTCAAAAATGGACAATTAGAAACTTTTCTGGTGAAAACCACACAATGGATTCCTATGGAAGGAAATACAAGTTACTGGAAAGTACGCTTAGAATTACTTTTCAGGGTCAGTGCTGGACTAAAAGATGCAGCACTGGGTTCTCGCCTGATAACAGGTGAGTAAATCGGAATTTGTAGTTCGGCTGATTTTAAAGGAATATTTGTACGTTTCAAAAATGGACACTTACAAACTTTTCTGGTGAAAACCACACAATGGATTCCTATGAAAGGAAATACAAGTTACTGGTAAGTACGCTTAGAATTACTTTTCAGGGTCAGTGCTGGGCTAAAAGATGCAGCACTGGGTTCTCTCCTGATAACAGGTGAGTAAAACGGAATTCATAGTTTGGCTGATTTTAGAGGAATATTTGAACGTTTTAAAAATGGGCACTTAGAAACTTTTCTGGTGAAAACCACATAATGGGTTCCTATGGAAGGAAATACAAGTTACTGGAAAGTACGTTTAGAATTACTTTTCAGCGTCAGTGCTGGTCTAAAAGATGCAGCACTGGGTTCTCTCCTGATAAAAGGTGAGTAAATCAGAATTCGTACTTTGGCTGATTTCAGAGGAATATTTGTAAGTTTCAAAAATGGACAATTAGAAACTTTTCTGGTGAAAACCACACAATGGATTCCTATGGAAGGAAATACAAGTTACTGGAAAGTACGCTTAGAATTACTTTTCAGGGTCAGTGCTGGACTAAAAGATGCAGCACTGGGTTCTCTCCTGATAACAGGTGAGTAAATCAGAATTCGTAGTTCAGCTGATTTTAGAGGAATAATTGTACGTTTCAAAAATGGACACAGAAACTTTTCTGGTGAAAACCACACAATGGATTCCTATGGAAGGAAATACAAGTTACTGGTAAGTACGCTTAGAATTACTTTTCAGGGTCAGTGCTGGGCTAAAAGATGCAGCACTGGGTTTTCTCCTGATAACAGGTGAGTAAATCGGAATTCGTAGTTCGGCTGATTTTAGAGGAATATTTGTACGTTTTAAAAATGGGCACTTAGAATCTTTTCTGGCGAAAACCACACAATGGATTCCTATGGAAGGAAATACAAGTTACTGGTAAGTTCGCTTAGAATTACTTTTCAGAGTCACTGCTGATCTAAACCATGCAGCACTGGGTTCTCTCCTGATAACAGGTGAGTAAATCAGAATTCGTACTTCGGCTGATTTTAGAGGAATATTTGTAAGTTTCAAAAATGGACACTTAGAAACTTTTCTGGTGAAAACCACACAATAGATTCCTATGGAAGGAAATACAAGTTACTGGAAAGTACGCTTAGAATTACTTTTTAGGGTCAGTGCTGGACTAAAAGATGCAGCACTGGGTTCTCGCCTGATAACAGGTGAGTAAATCAGAATTTGTAGTTCGGCTGATTTTAAAGGAATATTTGTACGTTTCAAAAATGGACACTTACAAACTTTTCTGGTGAAAACCACACAATGGATTCCTATGAAAGGAAATACAAGTTAGTGGTAAGTACGCTTAGAATTACTTTTCAGGGTCAGTGCTGGGCTAAAAGATGCAGCACTGGGTTCTCTCCTGATAACAGGTGAGTAAATCGGAATTCGTAGTTTGGCTGATTTTAGAGGAATATTTGTACGTTTTAAAAATGGGCACTTAGAAACTTTTCTGGTGAAAACCACATAATGGATTCCTATGGAAGGAAATACAAGTTACTGGAAAGTACGCTTAGAATTACTTTTCAGCGTCAGTGCTGGTCTAAAAGATGCAGCACTGCGTTCTCTCCTGATAAAAGGTGAGTAAATCAGAATTCGTACTTTGGCTGATTTTAGAGGAATATTTGTAAGTTTAAAAAATGGACAATTAGAAACTTTTCTGGTGAAAACCACACAATGGATTCCTATGGAAGGAAATACAAGTTACTGGAAAGTACGCTTAGAATTACTTTTCAGGGTCAGTGCTGGACTAAAAGATGCAGCACTGGGTTCTCGCCTGATAACAGGTGAGTAAATCGGAATTTGTAGTTCGGCTGATTTTAAAGGAATATTTGTACGTTTCAAAAATGGACACTTACAAACTTTTCTGGTGAAAACCACACAATGGATTCCTATGAAAGGAAATACAAGTTACTGGTAAGTACGCTTAGAATTACTTTTTAGGGTCAGTGCTGGGCTAAAAGATGCAGCACTGGGTTCTCTCCTGATAACAGGTGAGTAAATCGGAATTCATAGTTTGGCTGATTTTAGAGGAATATTTGTACGTTTTAAAAATGGGCACTTAGAAACTTTTCTGGTGAAAACCACATAATGGATTCCTATGGAAGGAAATACAAGTTACTGGAAAGTGCGCTTAGAATTACTTTTCAGCGTCAGTGCTGGTCTAAAAGATGCAGCACTGCGTTCTCTCCTGATAAAAGGTGAGTAAATCAGAATTCGTACTTTGGCTGATTTTAGAGGAATATTTGTAAGTTTCAAAAATGGACAATTAGAAACTTTTCTGGTGAAAACCACACAATGGATTCCTATGGAAGGAAATACAAGTTACTGGAAAGTACGCTTAGAATTACTTTTCAGGGTCAGTGCTGGACTAAAAGATGCAGCACTGGGTTCTCTCCTGATAACAGGTGAATAAATCAGAATTCGTAGTTCAGCTGATTTTAGAGGAATAATTGTACGTTTCAAAAATGGACACAGAAACTTTTCTGGTGAAAACCACACAATGGATACCTATGGAATGAAATACAAGTTACTGGTAAGTACCTTTAGAAAATACTTTTCAGGGACAGTGCTGGACTAAAAGATGCAGCACTGGGTTCTCTCCTGATAACAGGTGATTAAATCAGAATTCGTACTTTGGCTGATTTTAGAGGAATATTTGTATGTTTCAAAAATGGACAGAAACTTTTCTGGTGAAAACCACACAATGGATTCCTATGGAAGGAAATACAAGTTACTGGAAAGTACGCTTAGAATTACTTTTCAGGGTCAGTGCTGGACTAAAAGATGCAGCACTGGGTTCTCTCCTGATAACAGGTGAGTAAATCAGAATTCGTAGTTCAGCTGATTTTAGAGGAATAATTGTACGTTTCAAAAATGGACACAGAAACTTTTCTGGTGAAAACCACACAATGGATTCCTATGGAAGGAAATACAAGTTACTGGTAAGTACGCTTAGAATTACTTTTCAGGGTCAGTGCTGGGCTAAAAGATGCAGCACTGGGTTTTCTCCTGATAACAGGTGAGTAAATCGGAATTCGTAGTTCGGCTGATTTTAGAGGAATATTTGTACGTTTTAAAAATGGGCACTTAGAATCTTTTCTGGCGAAAACCACACAATGGATTCCTATGGAAGGAAATACAAGTTACTGGTAAGTTCGCTTAGAATTACTTTTCAGAGTCACTGCTGATCTAAACCATGCAGCACTGGGTTCTCTCCTGATAACAGGTGAGTAAATCAGAATTCGTACTTCGGCTGATTTTAGAGGAATATTTGTAAGTTTCAAAAATGGACACTTAGAAACTTTTCTGGTGAAAACCACACAATAGATTCCTATGGAAGGAAATACAAGTTACTGGTAAGTACGCTTAGAATTACTTTTTAGGGTCAGTGCTGGACTAAAAGATGCAGCACTGGGTTCTCGCCTGATAACAGGTGAGTAAATCAGAATTTGTAGTTCGGCTGATTTTAAAGGAATATTTGTACGTTTCAAAAATGGACACTTACAAACTTTTCTGGTGAAAACCACACAATGGATTCCTATGAAAGGAAATACAAGTTAGTGGTAAGTACGCTTAGAATTACTTTTCAGGGTCAGTGCTGGGCTAAAAGATGCAGCACTTGGTTCTCTCCTGATAACAGGTGAGTAAATCGGAATTCGTAGTTTGGCTGATTTTAGAGGAATATTTGTACGTTTTAAAAATGGGCACTTAGAAACTTTTCTGGTGAAAACCACATAATGGATTCCTATGGAAGGAAATACAAGTTACTGGAAAGTACGCTTAGAATTACTTTTCAGCGTCAGTGCTGGTCTAAAAGATGCAGCACTGCGTTCTCTCCTGATAAAAGGTGAGTAAATCAGAATTCGTACTTTGGCTGATTTTAGAGGAATATTTGTAAGTTTCAAAAATGGACAATTAGAAACTTTTCTGGTGAAAACCACACAATGGATTCCTATGGAAGGAAATACAAGTTACTGGAAAGTACGCTTAGAATTACTTTTCAGGGTCAGTGCTGGACTAAAAGATGCAGCACTGGGTTCTCGCCTGATAACAGGTGAGTAAATCGGAATTTGTAGTTCGGCTGATTTTAAAGGAATATTTGTACGTTTCAAAAATGGACACTTACAAACTTTTCTGGTGAAAACCACACAATGGATTCCTATGAAAGGAAATACAAGTTACTGGTAAGTACGCTTAGAATTACTTTTCAGGGTCAGTGCTGGGCTAAAAGATGCAGCACTGGGTTCTCTCCTGATAACAGGTGAGTAAATCGGAATTCATAGTTTGGCTGATTTTAGAGGAATATTTGTACGTTTTAAAAATGGGCACTTAGAAACTTTTCTGGTGAAAACCACATAATGGATTCCTATGGAAGGAAATACAAGTTACTGGAAAGTGCGCTTAGAATTACTTTTCAGCGTCAGTGCTGGTCTAAAAGATGCAGCACTGCGTTCTCTCCTGATAAAAGGTGAGTAAATCAGAATTCGTACTTTGGCTGATTTTAGAGGAATATTTGTAAGTTTCAAAAATGGACAATTAGAAACTTTTCTGGTGAAAACCACACAATGGATTCCTATGGAAGGAAATACAAGTTACTGGAAAGTACGCTTAGAATTACTTTTCAGGGTCAGTGCTGGACTAAAAGATGCAGCACTGGGTTCTCTCCTGATAACAGGTGAATAAATCAGAATTCGTAGTTCAGCTGATTTTAGAGGAATAATTGTACGTTTCAAAAATGGACACAGAAACTTTTCTGGTGAAAACCACACAATGGATTCCTATGGAAGGAAATACAAGTTACTGGTAAGTACGCTTAGAATTACTTTTCAGGGTCAGTGCTGGGCTAAAAGATGCAGCACTGGGTTCTCTCCTGATAACAGGTGAGTAAATCGGAATTCGTAGTTCGGCTGATTTTAGAGGAATATTTGTACGTTTTAAAAATGGGCACTTAGAATCTTTTCTGGCGAAAACCACACAATGGATTCCTATGGAATGAAATACAAGTTACTGGTAAGTACCTTTAGAAAATACTTTTCAGGGACAGTGCTGGACTAAAAGATGCAGCACTGGGTTCTCTCCTGATAACAGGTGATTAAATCAGAATTCGTACTTTGGCTGATTTTAGAGGAATATTTGTATGTTTCAAAAATGGACAGAAACTTTTCTGGTGAAAACCACACAATGGATTCCTATGGAAGGAAATACAAGTTACTGGTAAGTACGCTTAGAATTACTTTTCAGAGTCAGTGCTGGTCTAAAAGATGCAGCACTGGGATCTCTCCTGATAACAGGTGAGTAAATCGGAATTTGTAGTTCGGCTGATATTAAAGGAATATTTGTGTGTTTCAAAAATGGACACAGAAACTTTTCTGGTGAAAACCACACAATGGATTCCTATGGAAAGAAATACAAGTTACTGGTAAGTACGCTTAAAATTACTTTTCAGGGTCAGTGCTGGGCTGAAAGATGCAGCACTGGGTTCTCTCCTGATAACAGGTGAGTAAATCGGAATTCGTAGTTCGGCTGATTTTAGAGGAATATTTGTACATTTCAAAATTGGACACTTTTCTGGTGAAAACCACACAATGGATTCCTATGGAAGGAAATACAAGTTACTGGTAAGTACACTTAGAATTACTTTTCAGAGTCAGTGCTGGTCTAAACCATGCAGCACTGGGTTCTCTCCTGATAACAAGTGAGTAAATCGGAATTTGTAGTTCGGCTGATTTTATAGGAATATTTGTACGTTTCAAAAATGGACACTTAAAAACTTTTCTGGTGAAAACCACACAATGGATTCCTATGGAAGGAAATACAAGTTACTGATAAGTACGCTTATACGCTTAGAATTACTTTTCAGCGTCAGTGCTGGTCTAAAAGATGCAGCACTGGGTTCTCTCCTGATAAAAGGTGAGTAAATCAGAATTCGTACTTCGGCTGATTTTAGAGGAATATTTGTAAGTTTCAAAAATGGACACTTAGAAACTTTTCTGATGAAAACCACACAATGGATTCCTATGGAAGGAAATACAAGTTACTGGAAAGTACACTTAGAATTACTTTTCAGGGTCAGTGCTGGACTAAAAGATGCAGCACTGGGTTCTCTCCTGATAACAGGTGAGTTAATCGGAATTCGTAGTTCGGCTGATTTTAGAGGAATATTTGTACATTTCAAAAATGGACACAGAAACTTTTCTGGTGAAAACCACACAATGGATTCCTATGGAAGGAAATACAAGTTACTGGTAAGTACGCTTAGAATTACTTTTCAGGGTCAGTGCTGGGCTAAAAGATGCAGCACTGGGTTCTCTCCTGATAACAGGTGAGTAAATCGGAATTTGTAGTTCGGCTGATTTTAGAGGAATATTTGTACGTTTTAAAAATGGGCACTTAGAAACTTTTCTGGTGAAAATCACATAATGGATTCCTATGGAAGGAAATACAAGTTACTGGAAAGTACGCTTAGAATTACTTTTCAGGGTCAGTGCTGGACTAAAAGATGCAGCACTGGGTTCTCTCCTGATAACAGGTGAGTAAATCGGAATTCGTAGTTCGGCTGATCTTAGATGAATATTTGTACATTTCAAAAATGGACACAGAAACTTTTCTGGTGAAAACCACACAATGGATTCCTATGGAAAGAAATACAAGTTACTGGTAAGTACGCCTAGAACTACTGTTCAGGGTCAGTGCTGGGCTGAAAGATGCAGCACTGGGTTCTCTCCTGATAACAGGTGAGTAAATCGGAATTCGTAGTTCGGCTGATTTTAGAGGAATATTTGTACGTTTCAAAATTGCACACTTATCTGGTGAAAACCACACAAAGGATTCCTATGGAATGAAATACAAGTTACTGGTAAGTACGCTTAGAATTACTTTTCAGAGTCAGTGCTGGTCTAAAAGATGCAGCACTGGGTTCTCTCCTGATAACAGGTGAGTAAATCGGAATTCGTAGTTCGGCTGATTTTAGAGGAATATTTGTACCTTTCAAAATTGGACACTTAGAAACTTTTCTCGTGAAAACCACACAATGGATTCCTATGGAAGGAAATACAAGTTACTGGTAAATACGCTTAGAATTACTTTTCAGGGTCAGTGTTGGACTAAAAGATGGAGCACTGGGTTCTCTTCTGATAACAGTTGAGTAAATCAGAATTCGTACCTCGGCTGATTTTAGAGGAATATTTGTAAGTTTCAAAAATGGACACAGAAACTTTTCTGTTGAAAACCACACAATGGATTCCTATGGAAGGAAATACAAGTTACTGGTAAGTACGCTTAGAATTACTTTTCAGGGTCAGTGCTGGGATTAAAGATGCAGCACTGGGTTCTCTCCTGATCACAGGTGAGTAAATCAGAATTCGTACTTTGGCTGATTTTAGAGGAATATTTGTATGTTTCAAAAATGGACAGAAACTTTTCTGGTGAAAACCACACAATGGATTCCTATGGAAGGAAATACAAGTTACTGGTAAGTACGCTTAGAATTACTTTTCAGAGTCAGTGCTGGTCTAAAAGATGCAGCACTGGGATCTCTCCTGATAACAGGTGAGTAAATCGGAATTTGTAGTTCGGCTGATATTAAAGGAATATTTGTGTGTTTCAAAAATGGACACAGAAACTTTTCTGGTGAAAACCACACAATGGATTCCTATGGAAAGAAATACAAGTTACTGGTAAGTACGCTTAAAATTACTTTTCAGGGTCAGTGCTGGGCTGAAAGATGCAGCACTGGGTTCTCTCCTGATAACAGGTGAGTAAATCGGAATTCGTAGTTCGGCTGATTTTAGAGGAATATTTGTACATTTCAAAATTGGACACTTTTCTGGTGAAAACCACACAATGGATTCCTATGGAAGGAAATACAAGTTACTGGTAAGTACACTTAGAATTACTTTTCAGAGTCAGTGCTGGTCTAAACCATGCAGCACTGGGTTCTCTCCTGATAACAAGTGAGTAAATCGGAATTTGTAGTTCGGCTGATTTTATAGGAATATTTGTACGTTTCAAAAATGGACACTTAAAAACTTTTCTGGTGAAAACCACACAATGGATTCCTATGGAAGGAAATACAAGTTACTGATAAGTACGCTTATACGCTTAGAATTACTTTTCAGCGTCAGTGCTGGTCTAAAAGATGCAGCACTGGGTTCTCTCCTGATAAAAGGTGAGTAAATCAGAATTCGTACTTCGGCTGATTTTAGAGGAATATTTGTAAGTTTCAAAAATGGACACTTAGAAACTTTTCTGATGAAAACCACACAATGGATTCCTATGGAAGGAAATACAAGTTACTGGAAAGTACACTTAGAATTACTTTTCAGGGTCAGTGCTGGACTAAAAGATGCAGCACTGGGTTCTCTCCTGATAACAGGTGAGTTAATCGGAATTCGTAGTTCGGCTGATTTTAGAGGAATATTTGTACATTTCAAAAATGGACACAGAAACTTTTCTGGTGAAAACCACACAATGGATTCCTATGGAAGGAAATACAAGTTACTGGTAAGTACGCTTAGAATTACTTTTCAGGGTCAGTGCTGGGCTAAAAGATGCAGCACTGGGTTCTCTCCTGATAACAGGTGAGTAAATCGGAATTTGTAGTTCTGCTGATTTTAGAGGAATATTTGTACGTTTTAAAAATGGGCACTTAGAAACTTTTCTGGTGAAAATCACATAATGGATTCCTATGGAAGGAAATACAAGTTACTGGAAAGTACGCTTAGAATTACTTTTCAGGGTCAGTGCTGGACTAAAAGATGCAGCACTGGGTTCTCTCCTGATAACAGGTGAGTAAATCGGAATTCGTAGTTCGGCTGATCTTAGATGAATATTTGTACATTTCAAAAATGGACACAGAAACTTTTCTGGTGAAAACCACACAATGGATTCCTATGGAAAGAAATACAAGTTACTGGTAAGTACGCCTAGAACTACTGTTCAGGGTCAGTGCTGGGCTGAAAGATGCAGCACTGGGTTCTCTCCTGATAACAGGTGAGTAAATCGGAATTCGTAGTTCGGCTGATTTTAGAGGAATATTTGTACGTTTCAAAATTGCACACTTATCTGGTGAAAACCACACAAAGGATTCCTATGGAATGAAATACAAGTTACTGGTAAGTACGCTTAGAATTACTTTTCAGAGTCAGTGCTGGTCTAAAAGATGCAGCACTGGGTTCTCTCCTGATAACAGGTGAGTAAATCGGAATTCGTAGTTCGGCTGATTTTAGAGGAATATTTGTACCTTTCAAAATTGGACACTTAGAAACTTTTCTCGTGAAAACCACACAATGGATTCCTATGGAAGGAAATACAAGTTACTGGTAAATACGCTTAGAATTACTTTTCAGGGTCAGTGTTGGACTAAAAGATGGAGCACTGGGTTCTCTCCTGATAACAGTTGAGTAAATCAGAATTCGTACCTCGGCTGATTTTAGAGGAATATTTGTAAGTTTCAAAAATGGACACAGAAACTTTTCTGTTGAAAACCACACAATGGATTCCTATGGAAGGAAATACAAGTTACTGGTAAGTACGCTTAGAATTACTTTTCAGGGTCAGTGCTGGGATTAAAGATGCAGCACTGGGTTCTCTCCTGATCACAGGTGAGTAAATCGGAATTAGTAGTTCGGCTGATTTTAGAGGAATATTTGTACGTTTCAAAATTGGACACTTATCTGCTGAAAACCACACAAAGGATTCCTATGGAAGGAAATATAAGTTACTGGTAAGTACGCTTAGAACTACTTCTCAGAGTCAGTGCTGTTCTAAAAGATGCAGCACTGGGTTCTCTCCTGATAACAGGTGAGTAAATCGGAATTCGTAGTTCGGCTGATTTTAGAGGAATATTTGTACGTTTCAAAAACTGGACACTTAGAAACTTTTCTGGTGAAAACCACACAATGGATTCCTATGGAAGGAAATACAAGATACTGGTAAGTTCGCTTAGAATTACTTTTCAGAGTCACTGCTGATCTAAACCATGCAGCACTGGGTTCTCTCCTGATAACAGGTGAGTAAATCAGAATTCGTACTTCGGCTGATTTTAGAGGAATATTTGTAAGTTTCAAAAATGGACACTTAGAAACTTTTCTGGTGAAAACCACACAATAGATTCCTATGGAAGGAAATACAAGTTACTGGTAAGTACGCTTAGAATTACTTTTTAGGGTCAGTGCTGGACTAAAAGATGCAGCACTGGGTTCTCGCCTGATAACAGGTGAGTAAATCAGAATTTGTAGTTCGGCTGATTTTAAAGGAATATTTGTACGTTTCAAAAATGGACACTTACAAACTTTTCTGGTGAAAACCACACAATGGATTCCTATGAAAGGAAATACAAGTTACTGGTAAGTACGCTTAGAATTACTTTTCAGGGTCAGTGCTGGGCTAAAAGATGCAGCACTGGGTTCTCTCCTGATAACAGGTGAGTAAATCGGAATTCGTAGTTTGGCTGATTTTAGAGGAATATTTGTACGTTTTAAAAATGGGCACTTAGAAACTTTTCTGGTGAAAACCAAATAATGGATTCCTATGGAAGGAAATACAAGTTACTGGAAAGTACGCGTAGAATTACTTTTCAGCGTCAGTGCTGGTCTAAAAGATGCAGCACTGCGTTCTCTCCTGATAAAAGGTGAGTAAATCAGAATTCGTACTTTGGCTGATTTTAGAGGAATATTTGTAAGTTTCAAAAATGGACAATTAGAAACTTTTCTGGTGAAAACCACACAATGGATTCCTATGGAAGGAAATACAAGTTACTGGAAAGTACGCTTAGAATTACTTTTCAGGGTCAGTGCTGGACTAAAAGATGCAGCACTGGGTTCTCGCCTGATAACAGGTGAGTAAATCGGAATTTGTAGTTCGGCTGATTTTAAAGGAATATTTGTACGTTTCAAAAATGGACACTTACAAACTTTTCTGGTGAAAACCACACAATGGATTCCTATGAAAGGAAATACAAGTTACTGGTAAGTACGCTTAGAATTACTTTTCAGGGTCAGTGCTGGGCTAAAAGATGCAGCACTGGGTTCTCTCCTGATAACAGGTGAGTAAATCGGAATTCATAGTTTGGCTGATTTTAGAGGAATATTTGTACGTTTTAAAAATGGGCACTTAGAAACTTTTCTGGTGAAAACCACATAATGGATTCCTATGGAAGGAAATACAAGTTACTGGAAAGTACGTTTAGAATTACTTTTCAGCGTCAGTGCTGGTCTAAAAGATGCAGCACTGGGTTCTCTCCTGATAAAAGGTGAGTAAATCAGAATTCGTACTTTGGCTGATTTCAGAGGAATATTTGTAAGTTTCAAAAATGGACAATTAGAAACTTTTCTGGTGAAAACCACACAATGGATTCCTATGGAAGGAAATACAAGTTACTGGAAAGTACGCTTAGAATTACTTTTCAGGGTCAGTGCTGGACTAAAAGATGCAGCACTGGGTTCTCTCCTGATAACAGGTGAGTAAATCAGAATTCGTAGTTCAGCTGTGTTGGACTTGGCCCTTCTGGCAGGTTCACCCCTGGACTTTTTGGCTTTTTATTGGTGACTTGGTGTGGTAATTTTTTTGGTTTCTGCGCACTTTCCCTGTGTCCCAGGGTAAAGTGCGTGCGTGCTCTGAGTGCATGTGGTGAGATAGGCCTGCCCTCCCATAGGAATGCATGGGGAATGTATGTGTCCCTAGTAGTTCCTGATGCGTGGGGTGTGCAGGCCCGAGTTTGGTATGTGCGGACTCGTGGGAGTGAATGCTGCGCGATGATGTGTGCGGCGTGCATGTACCTAGTGTGGAAGTGCCACTTCTAGAAGTGGGCACTTCTGTGTGCAGTGTGTCTGTCGCGTGATTGGCTGGTCATGTCATGTGACGGGCTAGGGATTCCCCAGTGTCAGGATGAGTCACCCAGTGGTGAATGGGGAGATCAGCAGCTAGATGGGTGGGAGGAGTCCACCTGGGTCCTGAATAGGACAGGGTTTTCCAAACACAATGCTGGCCCCGCCCCCTGTGGTGCGACTGACGACCCTAGCCCTGCCAGTGAATAGAGTGAGGGGCTGAGCACATCAAGGGTGCTCCCCAACCAGCTGCGACTGGTTTTCCCCCTCACCCTGAACCCAGAACAAAGGGTTTGCCTGTATAAAAATGGGGCTGTGTCCCCACAGAAACTGTTCTCTGCCAGGATCTTACCTGAGGGGGGCTGCTGCTGCTGCTGCTGGACCAGAGGACCGCCACTTGGATTACCTCCCTGCCTGGAGGCCCAGTGAGCTGGCTCTGGGTCCAGCCTTGCCCCCCACCCCTGCCCTGCTGCATGCAGGGAAGAACTTTGCTGGACTTTGTGGTAATTTGCCCCAAAGCGCTGGGAGCGCTTTATTGTGTCCCTCAAGCGCCTGGAAGCGCTTTTAATTGCCGTTTAGCGCCAGGAGCGCTCTATTGCTGGACCTGTGGCTCTAAGCGCCTGGGAGCGCTGGACTGGCCTTCAGCGCTGCAAGCGCTTTCCTTTTTGACCGTAGCGCTAGGAGCGCTTTGATTCTGTTAGCCGGTGCCCACCCGGCGTGTGCCCCGCTTGTGCCGATTCCAGAGTCCTCTGGCAGGTGCCCACCCTGCCAGGGACATTGCAGTAACTGATAACGGGAGCCTACCCCGTATTGCAACCACCGAAGAAGGATCACCGCAGCGGCCCGGTCCGTCCCCGGAAGTCAGGCGACCTCCGTCAGGACGTGGGCGGGACTTCAAAGCAGGAAGCGACGGGAGCCTACCCCGCGCTCCTGCACTGGGCGGAAGACGGGAACCAGGGAGTCTGCGAGTAAGCGGGGCTCCCGTGTGCCAGGAGAGCCCCACAGCCACAGAGGAGGTGGGAGAGCTGCGTGTTCCCTTGCAGCTGTCCCCATCGCCTGACCGGAGCAGCCCGTCGGAGCAGCCCATCGAAGTCCTGGTGAGTGGGGGCTGAAGGGGGAGCCGGGTTAGCCTCCCCAAGCACTGTAAGAGCCTGCGAGGCTCACGAGTCCCCCGAGCGGGACTCCAACGTCGGGGTGATCTCGGTTAGAAGGTCCCCAGAGAGGGGGCCCTCACCTACCTGTGCAAACGCTACGGGGGCATTTCTGAGTCAGTAGAGCGGCCCCGGAAGGCAGCGGGCCGCTCCAACGTCGCCCCCACCTTTACCCTAGAGCTCCGTGTAGCTCCAACGAAGAGGCACATTGCTATGAGAGCCTGCGAGGCTCGCGAGTCACCCGAGCGGGACTCCAACGACGGCGCATGGTTGGTTTAGAGCCCACGAGGCTCCAACATTGCCCCAGGGCATATTCGTAGTTCAGAGCCACGGAGGCTCTAGGGGGCATTTCTAGTTGTTTGAGCCCAGCGAGGCTCCCAGGGGCCAGTCCTTTGTGTTGAGCCCAGAGGGGCTCAGGGGACAGTCAGTTGGACAGAGCCTGCCAGGCTCCAGTGTTGGCCCCATCCTTGTCCTACAGCTGCCCAGCACTTAGTGGGCAGCTGCAACGTTTAGGTTGTGGCCTCTGTGTGTTGGCTGGCGCAGCTTGCGCAGCCTTGCCCTATCATTTGGACGCAGGGCGTCCTTGCCCCTACTAGGCCAGTTGGCCCAGGGACTGCCACAGATAGTGGCTAATGTGAGTTTTTGCGCCATTGTACCTTTCCTGCACCTCTGAATGTGTTTATGCGTCATGTGCTTTGCTTTACACCTCTGAATGTTATACATCATGTGTTTATGTGCTTAGACCCCTACAGGTATTGTGATACTTAGGTGGTTGTTTTTTTCTCCTAGTACAGGTGGTGCTAGTGAGGTCCTGATTCCCTGCGCAGTATTTTTCCTAAGGTGGTTAGGGTTGCGTAGGTGGTACTTACCTGATACCAGTAGTCACGGGTTGTGTGCTACATTTGCTATTTTATACTACAGTATTATTCCTATGTTCCAAAAGTGCTAATTCCTGACAGTGGTCCATGTGGCCCTGTCCCCTGTACATATAATCCCTTGTAAATTCTGCCCGTGCCTGTCGGCACATTGTAGAGTGTGTGTTTTTATCTAATGTGTTGTGTATAATACAAAGGCTATTTTTATAGAATACCTTGTGTGGAGTTTCCTTTGTGGTGGGCCTTGGGTGTTGTTGCTGGGTGCGCGCGCAAACGCTTTACACATCGCCTCAGGGATAAGCCTGACTGCTCGTGCCAAGCTACCAAGGGGGTGAGCAGGGGTTATCTTTGGCGTGTAACTTCCTTGCCCTGACTAGAGTGGTGGTTTCTGCCTGACTTTGGCGCAAGCCTTAGCCAACCAGAAATCGCCATTTCTAACATGGGTGATCAGCGGTGGGATTTGGACTTGCGTTTGCGCTGTACCGCAGCGGCAACTGGCCGCACTACAAAACTCTGCAATTAGATAAATCACATGGTATAGGGATTATTGTTTTAAAATTGTTTTTACTCGTCATTTCTTTGGAAATGTGTTTGTGTGCACTGGGAGTTAGGTGTCCCTAGCTCGGGAGGGTAGATCACCCCCCTTAGTGCATTGTGTTTCTGGATTCACCAGAGGGTGGGATCCAGTGGTGGCAGCGTAATAGTGTCCTGTACATTTGTCCCCCGCCCTGCGCCCAGAGTTGGTACCTGTGTCACGTGGTGGTCAGGTTGAGGAATCAGGGGTGGTAGAAACTGCCTTACCAGTCCGAGGGGAGGGTTGTGTGTGTGGATGAATGGTGTGTGGCACTAGGCAAGTGAGTGTGAGTTCTCTGGGTTAGAGAGCTTGCTGAATCTTTTTGTGAATTGTGTGCTCCTGTGTGAAACTCAGACCCCTAGGTTCCCTGTATAATTGTTACCATAACGTCCGCCAGAATGGAGCCTGCTTGTGATCCCTATGAGCTAGCTTGGCGCCAGAGGCAGGAGTTAGAAAGGTACTGTACAGAGGAAGAGTCAGAAGAGGAGGTAGAGGATGACAATACCTGGACGCCAGTAGAGAGTGAGGACCCCATAGGTAGGGCGTCCCGTGCTGGGTCCAGCGTAGGAGGCAGCGCCTCATCCCTTTCCCTGTCCCCAGAGGAGTGGGAAGATAGGAGGAAAGAAAGGGAGCACCAGCTGGCGTTAGAGAAGCTCAGGTTAGAGCATGCTCAGGCGATGGCGCAGCTGGAGGCCAGGAAGCAACAGCGAGAGACTGAGTGGGTCTTGGCGCGGGAGAGGGTAGAGGAGGCTGAGAGGGCCTCCACCAGAGGCAAAGTAGCTCTGGAGGGTAGACTATCCCCTGCGCGCAGTTTTAATTTTCTGGGCTCCCCAGGGAGGGTTGAGTCCAGTGGTAGTAGCGATGTAGATTCCAGTGTAGGGAATCCCAATCCCAGTCCCCCCAGTCTGGTACCTGTTCCCCAGGAGGAGGAGTTAAGGTTGAAGTTCAGGGGCAGTAGGAAACTGTCTCACCAGTCTTGGGAGGAGTTTGTGGATGAATGTGAGGATGCACTGTTTGATTGGATAAGAGTTCCCGCAGAATCTGATTATGATAAACTGTGTGATCTGATTCTCAGAGAACACCTGCTCAATTGTTGTGCACCGGGGTTGCGCCAACACCTGTTGGGGTGTGGGGTGTCTGCCCCATTTGAGCTTGGAGATGAAGCAGAGCGCTGGGAAAGGGCTAGAGGTTCTCTAGAGTCATTAGGGAGTGACTCCAAAAGTAGTGGGTCAGGTATCTTCCAGCCCAGCGTGGTGGAAGAGGCTCAGTGTAGCCCAGCTAGGTCCCAGGATAGCGAGGAGGGTGTAGGGGCTCACTGCCTGGCTCAGTGGAGCAGGAGTGAGAGGGTGACCGAGGGTCCCCGGACGTACGAAACCCTGCCTCAGGACTTGGATGGTTCCATGAGGGAACACCAAGTTGGGGACCTAGGCTGTCCTGTTAGCCCATTTGAGGAAGATCTCCTGGTGAGTAGAGGACCTGGAGCACCTGTAACCAGGGCTCCTGTGGTTCTAGAGTCTGGCAGTACTGCTCCGGTAGGGAGGGTACAGGAGTCCAGTGTGAGGAGTGATTGGGGGATGAGTTTCCCAGTGGAAGAGCCTGTGGGTCAGGGACTACCCAGTTGGGCTAGGATCCCGTGTAGTGACCAGGGTGGCACCACTTCTGTTCTGGGGGATCTCCGCGCACTGTCAGGTGGACAGGGGACGGGAGATCAGCGCCAGACAGACAGTCGCTCGACATATGTGTCCTTTGATAGCCTCAGGGGGATGGAGTGGAAATCCCCAGAAGTCCTGGAGTGCCAGGCAATTATTCCACCAAAGGTTCTAGGCCGGAGGTTGGAAGGCCAGGTTCGGGATCAGCCTGACCTGAAGGGTGGGACGTCTGTAACCAGCGTCCCGACCAGTTCTTCTTCCAGAGGTACCGCCCCAGTTGGTAGGGAGCAGGGTTCTGGAAGGGGGTGCAGAGGGTGGGAGAGCCCACCTCTGCCCCCGGTACAACCTGAGGGGTTAAACCCTGGGTTGGAAGGGCGTTCTAGGTGTACCCCTTGCCAGAGGAGGAGGAACCCTAGGAGAAGAGGTAGGGGGAGGAGAGCCTTCCCTGAGACTCCTGGTCCGCCTGAGGGTGTAGACCCTAGGCTGGAGAACCAGTGGCAGTCTAGTCCTGTCTTTCAGAGAGGAAGAGTGGAGAATGGCCGCTATGTGCCAGGGGTTACTACCCCCCACTCTGTGGTTAGGCAAAGACCAGTGGCACCTGGGTGGCCTAGGGCCTGGTCTTGGCCGCGGACAGCTTGGGAGTACCAGTGGGGTAGCCCAGTTGGTCCAGACAGTGGTGTTAAAAAGAATTCCATGGGTTCACCGTGGCGTAGAACCGGAGGGTGTCCATGCAGTTGCGGGCCCGCGTCCGTGTTCTATCGCCCCAAGCAGGGAAGTCCATCACGGTGGTGATTGGTCTGCCCTGCGTTTTGGCTGGAAGGGGGTTGTGTTGGACTTGGCCCTTCTGGCAGGTTCACCCCTGGACTTTTTGGCTTTTTATTGGTGACTTGGTGTGGTAATTTTTTTGGTTTCTGCGCACTTTCCCTGTGTCCCAGGGTAAAGTGCGTGCGTGCTCTGAGTGCATGTGGTGAGATAGGCCTGCCCTCCCATAGGAATGCATGGGGAATGTATGTGTCCCTAGTAGTTCCTGATGCGTGGGGTGTGCAGGCCCGAGTTTGGTATGTGCGGACTCGTGGGAGTGAATGCTGCGCGATGATGTGTGCGGCGTGCATGTACCTAGTGTGGAAGTGCCACTTCTAGAAGTGGGCACTTCTGTGTGCAGTGTGTCTGTCGCGTGATTGGCTGGTCATGTCATGTGACGGGCTAGGGATTCCCCAGTGTCAGGATGAGTCACCCAGTGGTGAATGGGGAGATCAGCAGCTAGATGGGTGGGAGGAGTCCACCTGGGTCCTGAATAGGACAGGGTTTTCCAAACACAATGCTGGCCCCGCCCCCTGTGGTGCGACTGACGACCCTAGCCCTGCCAGTGAATAGAGTGAGGGGCTGAGCACATCAAGGGTGCTCCCCAACCAGCTGCGACTGGTTTTCCCCCTCACCCTGAACCCAGAACAAAGGGTTTGCCTGTATAAAAATGGGGCTGTGTCCCCACAGAAACTGTTCTCTGCCAGGATCTTACCTGAGGGGGGCTGCTGCTGCTGCTGCTGGACCAGGGGACCGCCACTTGGATTACCTCCCTGCCTGGAGGCCCAGTGAGCTGGCTCTGGGTCCAGCCTTGCCCCCCACCCCTGCCCTGCTGCATGCAGGGAAGAACTTTGCTGGACTTTGTGGTAATTTGCCCCAAAGCGCTGGGAGCGCTTTATTGTGTCCCTCAAGCGCCTGGAAGCGCTTTTAATTGCCGTTTAGCGCCAGGAGCGCTCTATTGCTGGACCTGTGGCTCTAAGCGCCTGGGAGCGCTGGACTGGCCTTCAGCGCTGCAAGCGCTTTCCTTTTTGACCGTAGCGCTAGGAGCGCTTTGATTCTGTTAGCCGGTGCCCACCCGGCGTGTGCCCCGCTTGTGCCGATTCCAGAGTCCTCTGGCAGGTGCCCACCCTGCCAGGGACATTGCAGTAACTGATAACGGGAGCCTACCCCGTATTGCAACCACCGAAGAAGGATCACCGCAGCGGCCCGGTCCGTCCCCGGAAGTCAGGCGACCTCCGTCGGGACGTGGGCGGGACTTCAAAGCAGGAAGCGACGGGAGCCTACCCCGCGCTCCTGCACTGGGCGGAAGACGGGAACCAGGGAGTCTGCGAGTAAGCGGGGCTCCCGTGTGCCAGGAGAGCCCCACAGCCACAGAGGAGGTGGGAGAGCTGCGTGTTCCCTTGCAGCTGTCCCCATCGCCTGACCGGAGCAGCCCGTCAGAGCAGCCCATCGAAGTCCTGGTGAGTGGGGGCTGAAGGGGGAGCCGGGTTAGCCTCCCCAAGCACTGTAAGAGCCTGCGAGGCTCACGAGTCCCCCGAGCGGGACTCCAACGTCGGGGTGATCTCGGTTAGAAGGTCCCCAGAGAGGGGGCCCCCACCTACCTGTGCAAACGCTACGGGGGCATTTCTGAGTCAGTAGAGCGGCCCCGGAAGGCAGCGGGCCGCTCCAACATCGCCCCCACCTTTACCCTAGAGCTCCGTGTAGCTCCAACGAAGAGGCACATTGCTTTGAGAGCCTGCGAGGCTCGCGAGTCACCCGAGCGGGACTCCAACGACGGCGCATGGTTGGTTTAGAGCCCACGAGGCTCCAACATTGCCCCAGGGCATATTCGTAGTTCAGAGCCACGGAGGCTCTAGGGGGCATTTCTAGTTGTTTGAGCCCAGCGAGGCTCTCAGGGGCCAGTCCTTTGTGTTGAGCCCAGAGGGGCTCAGGGGACAGTCAGTTGGACAGAGCCTGCCAGGCTCCAGTGTTGGCCCCATCCTTGTCCTACAGCTGCCCAGCACTTAGTGGGCAGCTGCAACGTTTAGGTTGTGGCCTCTGTGTGTTGGCTGGCGCAGCTTGCGCAGCCTTGCCCTATCATTTGGACGCAGGGCGTCCTTGCCCCTACTAGGCCAGTTGGCCCAGGGACTGCCACAGATAGTGGCTAATGTGAGTTTTTGCGCCATTGTACCTTTCCTGCACCTCTGAATGTGTTTATGCGTCATGTGCTTTGCTTTACACCTCTGAATGTTATACATCATGTGTTTATGTGCTTAGACCCCTACAGGTATTGTGATACTTAGGTGGTTGTTTTTTTCTCCTAGTACAGGTGGTGCTAGTGAGGTCCTGATTCCCTGCGCAGTATTTTTCCTAAGGTGGTTAGGGTTGCGTAGGTGGTACTTACCTGATACCAGTAGTCATGGGTTGTGTGCTACATTTGCTATTTTATACTACAGTATTATTCCTATGTTCCAAAAGTGCTAATTCCTGACAGTGGTCCATGTGGCCCTGTCCCCTGTACATATAATCCCTTGTAAATTCTGCCCGTGCCTGTCGGCACATTGTAGAGTGTGTGTTTTTATCTAATGTGTTGTGTATAATACAAAGGCTATTTTTATAGAATACCTTGTGTGGAGTTTCCTTTGTGGTGGGCCTTGGGTGTTGTTGCTGGGTGCGCGCGCAAACGCTTTACACATCGCCTCAGGGATAAGCCTGACTGCTCGTGCCAAGCTACCAAGGGGGTGAGCAGGGGTTATCTTTGGCGTGTAACTTCCTTGCCCTGACTAGAGTGGTGGTTTCTGCCTGACTTTGGCGTAAGCCTTAGCCAACCAGAAATCGCCATTTCTAACAAGCTGATTTTAGAGGAATAATTGTACGTTTCAAAAATGGACACAGAAACTTTTCTGGTGAAAACCACACAATGGATTCCTATGGAAGGAAATACAAGTTACTGGTAAGTACGCTTAGAATTACTTTTCAGGGTCAGTGCTGGGCTAAAAGATGCAGCACTGGGTTTTCTCCTGATAACAGGTGAGTAAATCGGAATTCGTAGTTCGGCTGATTTTAGAGGAATATTTGTACGTTTTAAAAATGGGCACTTAGAATCTTTTCTGGCGAAAACCACACAATGGATTCCTATGGAAGGAAATACAAGTTACTGGTAAGTTCGCTTAGAATTACTTTTCAGAGTCACTGCTGATCTAAACCATGCAGCACTGGGTTCTCTCCTGATAACAGGTGAGTAAATCAGAATTCGTACTTCGGCTGATTTTAGAGGAATATTTGTAAGTTTCAAAAATGGACACTTAGAAACTTTTCTGGTGAAAACCACACAATAGATTCCTATGGAAGGAAATACAAGTTACTGGTAAGTACGCTTAGAATTACTTTTTAGGGTCAGTGCTGGACTAAAAGATGCAGCACTGGGTTCTCGCCTGATAACAGGTGAGTAAATCAGAATTTGTAGTTCGGCTGATTTTAAAGGAATATTTGTACATTCCAAAAATGGACACTTACAAACTTTTCTGGTGAAAACCACACAATGGATTCCTATGAAAGGAAATACAAGTTAGTGGTAAGTACGCTTAGAATTACTTTTCAGGGTCAGTGCTGGGCTAAAAGATGCAGCACTGGGTTCTCTCCTGATAACAGGTGAGTAAATCGGAATTCGTAGTTTGGCTGATTTTAGAGGAATATTTGTACGTTTTAAAAATGGGCACTTAGAAACTTTTCTGGTGAAAACCACATAATGGATTCCTATGGAAGGAAATACAAGTTACTGGAAAGTACGCTTAGAATTACTTTTCAGCATCAGTGCTGGTCTAAAAGATGCAGCACTGCGTTCTCTCCTGATAAAAGGTGAGTAAATCAGAATTCGTACTTTGGCTGATTTTAGAGGAATATTTGTAAGTTTCAAAAATGGACAATTAGAAACTTTTCTGGTGAAAACCACACAATGGATTCCTATGGAAGGAAATACAAGTTACTGGAAAGTACGCTTAGAATTACTTTTCAGGGTCAGTGCTGGACTAAAAGATGCAGCACTGGGTTCTCGCCTGATAACAGGTGAGTAAATCGGAATTTGTAGTTCGGCTGATTTTAAAGGAATATTTGTACGTTTCAAAAATGGACACTTACAAACTTTTCTGGTGAAAACCACACAATGGATTCCTATGAAAGGAAATACAAGTTACTGGTAAGTACGCTTAGAATTACTTTTCAGGGTCAGTGCTGGGCTAAAAGATGCAGCACTGGGTTCTCTCCTGATAACAGGTGAGTAAATCGGAATTCATAGTTTGGCTGATTTTAGAGGAATATTTGTACGTTTTAAAAATGGGCACTTAGAAACTTTTCTGGTGAAAACCACATAATGGATTCCTATGGAAGGAAATACAAGTTACTGGAAAGTGCGCTTAGAATTACTTTTCAGCGTCAGTGCTGGTCTAAAAGATGCAGCACTGCGTTCTCTCCTGATAAAAGGTGAGTAAATCAGAATTCGTACTTTGGCTGATTTTAGAGGAATATTTGTAAGTTTCAAAAATGGACAATTAGAAACTTTTCTGGTGAAAACCACACAATGGATTCCTATGGAAGGAAATACAAGTTACTGGAAAGTACGCTTAGAATTACTTTTCAGGGTCAGTGCTGGACTAAAAGATGCAGCACTGGGTTCTCTCCTGATAACAGGTGAATAAATCAGAATTCGTAGTTCAGCTGATTTTAGAGGAATAATTGTACGTTTCAAAAATGGACACAGAAACTTTTCTGGTGAAAACCACACAATGGATTCCTATGGAAGGAAATACAAGTTACTGGTAAGTACGCTTAGAATTACTTTTCAGGGTCAGTGCTGGGCTAAAAGATGCAGCACTGGGTTCTCTCCTGATAACAGGTGAGTAAATCGGAATTCGTAGTTCGGCTGATTTTAGAGGAATATTTGTACGTTTTAAAAATGGGCACTTAGAATCTTTTCTGGCGAAAACCACACAATGGATTCCTATGGAATGAAATACAAGTTACTGGTAAGTACCTTTAGAAAATACTTTTCAGGGACAGTGCTGGACTAAAAGATGCAGCACTGGGTTCTCTCCTGATAACAGGTGATTAAATCAGAATTCGTACTTTGGCTGATTTTAGAGGAATATTTGTATGTTTCAAAAATGGACAGAAACTTTTCTGGTGAAAACCACACAATGGATTCCTATGGAAGGAAATACAAGTTACTGGTAAGTACGCTTAGAATTACTTTTCAGAGTCAGTGCTGGTCTAAAAGATGCAGCACTGGGATCTCTCCTGATAACAGGTGAGTAAATCGGAATTTGTAGTTCGGCTGATATTAAAGGAATATTTGTGTGTTTCAAAAATGGACACAGAAACTTTTCTGGTGAAAACCACACAATGGATTCCTCTGGAAAGAAATACAAGTTACTGGTAAGTACGCTTAAAATTACTTTTCAGGGTCAGTGCTGGGCTGAAAGATGCAGCACTGGGTTCTCTCCTGATAACAGGTGAGTAAATCGGAATTCGTAGTTCGGCTGATTTTAGAGGAATATTTGTACATTTCAAAATTGGACACTTTTCTGGTGAAAACCACACAATGGATTCCTATGGAAGGAAATACAAGTTACTGGTAAGTACACTTAGAATTACTTTTCAGAGTCAGTGCTGGTCTAAACCATGCAGCACTGGGTTCTCTCCTGATAACAAGTGAGTAAATCGGAATTTGTAGTTCGGCTGATTTTATAGGAATATTTGTACGTTTCAAAAATGGACACTTAAAAACTTTTCTGGTGAAAACCACACAATGGATTCCTATGGAAGGAAATACAAGTTACTGATAAGTACGCTTATACGCTTAGAATTACTTTTCAGCGTCAGTGCTGGTCTAAAAGATGCAGCACTGGGTTCTCTCCTGATAAAAGGTGAGTAAATCAGAATTCGTACTTCGGCTGATTTTAGAGGAATATTTGTAAGTTTCAAAAATGGACACAGAAACTTTTCTGATGAAAACCACACAATGGATTCCTATGGAAGGAAATACAAGTTACTGGAAAGTACACTTAGAATTACTTTTCAGGGTCAGTGCTGGACTAAAAGATGCAGCACTGGGTTCTCTCCTGATAACAGGTGAGTTAATCGGAATTCGTAGTTCGGCTGATTTTAGAGGAATATTTGTACATTTCAAAAATGGACACAGAAACTTTTCTGGTGAAAACCACACAATGGATTCCTATGGAAGGAAATACAAGTTACTGGTAAGTACGCTTAGAATTACTTTTCAGGGTCAGTGCTGGGCTAAAAGATGCAGCACTGGGTTCTCTCCTGATAACAGGTGAGTAAATCGGAATTTGTAGTTCGGCTGATTTTAGAGGAATATTTGTACGTTTTAAAAATGGGCACTTAGAAATTTTTCTGGTGAAAATCACATAATGGATTCCTATGGAAGGAAATACAAGTTACTGGAAAGTACGCTTAGAATTACTTTTCAGGGTCAGTGCTGGACTAAAAGATGCAGCACTGGGTTCTCTCCTGATAACAGGTGAGTAAATCGGAATTCGTAGTTCGGCTGATCTTAGATGAATATTTGTACATTTCAAAAATGGACACAGAAACTTTTCTGGTGAAAACCACACAATGGATTCCTATGGAAAGAAATACAAGTTACTGGTAAGTACGCCTAGAACTACTGTTCAGGGTCAGTGCTGGGCTGAAAGATGCAGCACTGGGTTCTCTCCTGATAACAGGTGAGTAAATCGGAATTCGTAGTTCGGCTGATTTTAGAGGAATATTTGTACGTTTCAAAATTGCACACTTATCTGGTGAAAACCACACAAAGGATTCCTATGGAATGAAATACAAGTTACTGGTAAGTACGCTTAGAATTACTTTTCAGAGTCAGTGCTGGTCTAAAAGATGCAGCACTGGGTTCTCTCCTGATAACAGGTGAGTAAATCGGAATTCGTAGTTCGGCTGATTTTAGAGGAATATTTGTACCTTTCAAAATTGGACACTTAGAAACTTTTCTCGTGAAAACCACACAATGGATTCCTATGGAAGGAAATACAAGTTACTGGTAAATACGCTTAGAATTACTTTTCAGGGTCAGTGTTGGACTAAAAGATGGAGCACTGGGTTCTCTCCTGATAACAGTTGAGTAAATCAGAATTCGTACCTCGGCTGATTTTAAAGGAATATTTGTAAGTTTCAAAAATGGACACAGAAACTTTTCTGGTGAAAACCACACAATGGATTCCTATGGAAGGAAATACAAGTTACTGGTAAGTACGCTTAGAATTACTTTTCAGGGTCAGTGCTGGGATTAAAGATGCAGCACTGGGTTCTCTCCTGATCACAGGTGAGTAAATCGGAATTAGTAGTTCGGCTGATTTTAGAGGAATATTTGTACGTTTCAAAATTGGACACTTATCTGCTGAAAACCACACAAAGGATTCCTATGGAAGGAAATATAAGTTACTGGTAAGTACGCTTAGAACTACTTCTCAGAGTCAGTGCTGTTCTAAAAGATGCAGCACTGGGTTCTCTCCTGATAACAGGTGAGTAAATCGGAATTCGTAGTTCGGCTGATTTTAGAGGAATATTTGTACGTTTCAAAAACTGGACACTTAGAAACTTTTCTGGTGAAAACCACACAATGGATTCCTATGGAAGGAAATACAAGTTACTGGTAAGTTCGCTTAGAATTACTTTTCAGAGTCACTGCTGATCTAAACCATGCAGCACTGGGTTCTCTCCTGATAACAGGTGAGTAAATCAGAATTCGTACTTCGGCTGATTTTAGAGGAATATTTGTAAGTTTCAAAAATGGACACTTAGAAACTTTTCTGGTGAAAACCACACAATAGATTCCTATGGAAGGAAATACAAGTTACTGGTAAGTACGCTTAGAATTACTTTTTAGGGTCAGTGCTGGGCTAAAAGATGCAGCACTGGGTTCTCTCCTGATAACAGGTGAGTAAATCGGAATTCATAGTTTGGCTGATTTTAGAGGAATATTTGTACGTTTTAAAAATGGGCACTTAGAAACTTTTCGGGTGAAAACCACATAATGGATTCCTATGGAAGGAAATACAAGTTACTGGAAAGTGCGCTTAGAATTACTTTTCAGCGTCAGTGCTGGTCTAAAAGATGCAGCACTGCGTTCTCTCCTGATAAAAGGTGAGTAAATCAGAATTCGTACTTTGGCTGATTTTAGAGGAATATTTGTAAGTTTCAAAAATGGACAATTAGAAACTTTTCTGGTGAAAACCACACAATGGATTCCTATGGAAGGAAATACAAGTTACTGGAAAGTACGCTTAGAATTACTTTTCAGGGTCAGTGCTGGACTAAAAGATGCAGCACTGGGTTCTCTCCTGATAACAGGTGAATAAATCAGAATTCGTAGTTCAGCTGATTTTAGAGGAATAATTGTACGTTTCAAAAATGGACACAGAAACTTTTCTGGTGAAAACCACACAATGGATTCCTATGGAAGGAAATACAAGTTACTGGTAAGTACGCTTAGAATTACTTTTCAGGGTCAGTGCTGGGCTAAAAGATGCAGCACTGGGTTCTCTCCTGATAACAGGTGAGTAAATCGGAATTCGTAGTTCGGCTGATTTTAGAGGAATATTTGTACGTTTTAAAAATGGGCACTTAGAATCTTTTCTGGCGAAAACCACACAATGGATTCCTATGGAATGAAATACAAGTTACTGGTAAGTACCTTTAGAAAATACTTTTCAGGGACAGTGCTGGACTAAAAGATGCAGCACTGGGTTCTCTCCTGATAACAGGTGATTAAATCAGAATTCGTACTTTGGCTGATTTTAGAGGAATATTTGTATGTTTCAAAAATGGACAGAAACTTTTCTGGTGAAAACCACACAATGGATTCCTATGGAAGGAAATACAAGTTACTGGTAAGTACGCTTAGAATTACTTTTCAGAGTCAGTGCTGGTCTAAAAGATGCAGCACTGGGATCTCTCCTGATAACAGGTGAGTAAATCGGAATTTGTAGTTCGGCTGATATTAAAGGAATATTTGTGTGTTTCAAAAATGGACACAGAAACTTTTCTGGTGAAAACCACACAATGGATTCCTATGGAAAGAAATACAAGTTACTGGTAAGTACGCTTAAAATTACTTTTCAGGGTCAGTGCTGGGCTGAAAGATGCAGCACTGGGTTCTCTCCTGATAACAGGTGAGTAAATCGGAATTCGTAGTTCGGCTGATTTTAGAGGAATATTTGTACATTTCAAAATTGGACACTTTTCTGGTGAAAACCACACAATGGATTCCTATGGAAGGAAATACAAGTTACTGGTAAGTACACTTAGAATTACTTTTCAGAGTCAGTGCTGGTCTAAACCATGCAGCACTGGGTTCTCTCCTGATAACAAGTGAGTAAATCGGAATTTGTAGTTCGGCTGATTTTATAGGAATATTTGTACGTTTCAAAAATGGACACTTAAAAACTTTTCTGGTGAAAACCACACAATGGATTCCTATGGAAGGAAATACAAGTTACTGATAAGTACGCTTATACGCTTAGAATTACTTTTCAGCGTCAGTGCTGGTCTAAAAGATGCAGCACTGGGTTCTCTCCTGATAAAAGGTGAGTAAATCAGAATTCGTACTTCGGCTGATTTTAGAGGAATATTTGCAAGTTTCAAAAATGGACACTTAGAAACTTTTCTGATGAAAACCACACAATGGATTCCTATGGAAGGAAATATAAGTTACTGGAAAGTACACTTAGAATTACTTTTCAGGGTCAGTGCTGGACTAAAAGATGCAGCACTGGGTTCTCTCCTGATAACAGGTGAGTTAATCGGAATTCGTAGTTCGGCTGATTTTAGAGGAATATTTGTACATTTCAAAAATGGACACAGAAACTTTTCTGGTGAAAACCACACAATGGATTCCTATGGAAGGAAATACAAGTTACTGGTAAGTACGCTTAGAATTACTTTTCAGGGTCAGTGCTGGGCTAAAAGATGCAGCACTGGGTTCTCTCCTGATAACAGGTGAGTAAATCGGAATTTGTAGTTCGGCTGATTTTAGAGGAATATTTGTACGTTTTAAAAATGGGCACTTAGAAACTTTTCTGGTGAAAATCACATAATGGATTCCTATGGAAGGAAATACAAGTTACTGGAAAGTACGCTTAGAATTACTTTTTAGGGTCAGTGCTGGACTAAAAGATGCAGCACTGGGTTCTCTCCTGATAACAGGTGAGTAAATCGGAATTCGTAGTTCGGCTGATCTTAGATGAATATTTGTACATTTCAAAAATGGACACAGAAACTTTTCTGGTGAAAACCACACAATGGATTCCTATGGAAAGAAATACAAGTTACTGGTAAGTACGCCTAGAACTACTGTTCAGGGTCAGTGCTGGGCTGAAAGATGCAGCACTGGGTTCTCTCCTGATAACAGGTGAGTAAATCGGAATTCGTAGTTCGGCTGATTTTAGAGGAATATTTGTACGTTTCAAAATTGCACACTTATCTGGTGAAAACCACACAAAGGATTCCTATGGAATGAAATACAAGTTACTGGTAAGTACGCTTAGAATTACTTTTCAGAGTCAGTGCTGGTCTAAAAGATGCAGCACTGGGTTCTCTCCTGATAACAGGTGAGTAAATCGGAATTCGTAGTTCGGCTGATTTTAGAGGAATATTTGTACCTTTCAAAATTGGACACTTAGAAACTTTTCTCGTGAAAACCACACAATGGATTCCTATGGAAGGAAATACAAGTTACTGGTAAATACGCTTAGAATTACTTTTCAGGGTCAGTGTTGGACTAAAAGATGGAGCACTGGGTTCTCTCCTGATAACAGTTGAGTAAATCAGAATTCGTACCTCGGCTGATTTTAGAGGAATATTTGTAAGTTTCAAAAATGGACACAGAAACTTTTCTGGTGAAAACCACACAATGGATTCCTATGGAAGGAAATACAAGTTACTGGTAAGTACGCTTAGAATTACTTTTCAGGGTCAGTGCTGGGATTAAAGATGCAGCACTGGGTTCTCTCCTGATCACAGGTGAGTAAATCGGAATTAGTAGTTCGGCTGATTTTAGAGGAATATTTGTACGTTTCAAAATTGGACACTTATCTGCTGAAAACCACACAAAGGATTCCTATGGAAGGAAATATAAGTTACTGGTAAGTACGCTTAGAACTACTTCTCAGAGTCAGTGCTGTTCTAAAAGATGCAGCACTGGGTTCTCTCCTGATAACAGGTGAGTAAATCGGAATTCGTAGTTTGGCTGATTTTAGAGGAATATTTGTACGTTTCAAAAACTGGACACTTAGAAACTTTTCTGGTGAAAACCACACAATGGATTCCTATGGAAGGAAATACAAGTTACTGGTAAGTTCGCTTAGAATTACTTTTCAGAGTCACTGCTGATCTAAACCATGCAGCACTGGGTTCTCTCCTGATAACAGGTGAGTAAATCAGAATTCGTACTTCGGCTGATTTTAGAGGAATATTTGTAAGTTTCAAAAATGGACACTTAGAAACTTTTCTGGTGAAAACCACACAATAGATTCCTATGGAAGGAAATACAAGTTACTGGTAAGTACGCTTAGAATTACTTTTTAGGGTCAGTGCTGGACTAAAAGATGCAGCACTGGGTTCTCGCCTGATAACAGGTGAGTAAATCGGAATTTGTAGTTCGGCTGATTTTAAAGGAATATTTGTACGTTTCAAAAATGGACACTTACAAACTTTTCTGGTGAAAACCACACAATGGATTCCTATGAAAGGAAATACAAGTTACTGGTAAGTACGCTTAGAATTACTTTTCAGGGTCAGTGCTGGGCTAAAAGATGCAGCACTGGGTTCTCTCCTGATAACAGGTGAGTAAATCGGAATTCATAGTTTGGCTGATTTTAGAGGAATATTTGTACGTTTTGAAAATGGGCACTTAGAAACTTTTCTGGTGAAAACCACATAATGGATTCCTATGGAAGGAAATACAAGTTACTGGAAAGTACGTTTAGAATTACTTTTCAGCGTCAGTGCTGGTCTAAAAGATGCAGCACTGGGTTCTCTCCTGATAAAAGGTGAGTAAATCAGAATTTGTACTTTGGCTGATTTCAGAGGAATATTTGTAAGTTTCAAAAATGGACAATTAGAAACTTTTCTGGTGAAAACCACACAATGGATTCCTATGGAAGGAAATACAAGTTACTGGAAAGTACGCTTAGAATTACTTTTCAGGGTCAGTGCTGGACTAAAAGATGCAGCACTGGGTTCTCTCCTGATAACAGGTGAGTAAATCAGAATTCGTAGTTCAGCTGATTTTAGAGGAATATTTGTACATTTCAAAAATGGACACAGAAACTTTTCTGGTGAAAACCACACAATGGATTCCTATGGAAGGAAATACAAGTTACTGGTAAGTACGCTTAGAATTACTTTTCAGGGTCAGTGCTGGGCTAAAAGATGCAGCACTGGGTTCTCTCCTGATAACAGGTGAGTAAATCGGAATTTGTAATTCGGCTGATTTTAGAGGAATATTTGTACGTTTTAAAAATGGGCACTTAGAAACTTTTCTGGTGAAAATCACATAATGGATTCCTATGGAAGGAAATACAAGTTACTGGAAAGTACGCTTAGAATTACTTTTCAGGGTCAGTGCTGGACTAAAAGATGCAGCACTGGGTTATCTCCTGATAACAGGTGAGTAAATCGGAATTCGTAGTTCGGCTGATCTTAGATGAATATTTGTACATTTCAAAAATGGACACAGAAACTTTTCTGGTGAAAACCACACAATGGATTCCTATGGAAAGAAATACAAGTTACTGGTAAGCACGCCTAGAACTACTGTTCAGGGTCAGTGCTGGGCTGAACGATGCAGCACTGGGTTCTCTCCTGATAACAGGTGAGTAAATCGGAATTCGTAGTTCGGCTGATTTTAGAGGAATATTTGTACATTTCAAAATTGCACACTTATCTGGTGAAAACCACACAAAGGATTCCTATGGAATGAAATACAAGTTACTGGTAAGTACGCTTAGAATTACTTTTCAGAGTCAGTGCTGGTCTAAAAGATGCAGCACTGGGTTCTCTCCTGATAACAGGTGAGTAAATCGGAATTCGTAGTTCGGCTGATTTTAGAGGTATATTTGTACCTTTCAAAATTGGACACTTAGAAACTTTTCTGGTGAAAACCACACAATGGATTCCTATGGAAGGAAATACAAGTTACTGGTAAATACGCTTAGAATTACTTTTCAGGGTCAGTGTTGGACTAAAAGATGGAGCACTGGGTTCTCTCCTGATAACAGTTGAGTAAATCAGAATTCGTACCTCGGCTGATTTTAGAGGAATATTTGTAAGTTTCAAAAATGGACACAGAAACTTTTCTGGTGAAAACCACACTATGGAATCCTATGGAAGGAAATACAAGTTACTGGTAAGTACGCTTAGAATTACTTTTCAGGGTCAGTGCTGGGATTAAAGATGCAGCACTGGGTTCTCTCCTGATCACAGGTGAGTAAATCAGAATTCGTACCTCGGCTGATTTTAGAGGAATATTTGTAAGTTTCAAAAATAGACACAGAAACTTTTCTGGTGAAAACCACACAATGGATTCCTATGGAAGGAAATACAAGTTACTGGAAAGTACGCTTAGAATTACTTTTCAGGGTCAGTGCTGGACTAAAAGATGCAGCACTGGGTTCTCGCCTGATAACAGGTGAGTAAATCGGAATTTGTAGTTCGGCTGATTTTAAAGGAATATTTGTACGTTTCAAAAATGGACACTTACAAACTTTTCTGGTGAAAACCACACAATGGATTCCTATGAAAGGAAATACAAGTTACTGGTAAGTACGCTTAGAATTACTTTTCAGGGTCAGTGCTGGGCTAAAAGATGCAGCACTGCGTTCTCTCCTGATAAAAGGTGAGTAAATCAGAATTCGTACTTTGGCTGATTTTAGAGGAATATTTGTAAGTTTCAAAAATGGACAATTAGAAACTTTTCTGGTGAAAACCACACAATGGATTCCTATGGAAGGAAATACAAGTTACTGGAAAGTACGCTTAGAATTACTTTTCAGGGTCAGTGCTGGACTAAAAGATGCAGCACTGGGTTCTCGCCTGATAACAGGTGAGTAAATCGGAATTTGTAGTTCGGCTGATTTTAAAGGAATATTTGTACGTTTCAAAAATGGACACTTACAAACTTTTCTGGTGAAAACCACACAATGGATTCCTATGAAAGGAAATACAAGTTACTGGTAAGTACGCTTAGAATTACTTTTCAGGGTCAGTGCTGGGCTAAAAGATGCAGCACTGGGTTCTCTCCTGATAACAGGTGAGTAAATCGGAATTCATAGTTTGGCTGATTTTAGAGGAATATTTGTACGTTTTAAAAATGGGCACTTAGAAACTTTTCTGGTGAAAACCACATAATGGATTCCTATGGAAGGAAATACAAGTTACTGGAAAGTGCGCTTAGAATTACTTTTCAGCGTCAGTGCTGGTCTAAAAGATGCAGCACTGCGTTCTCTCCTGATAAAAGGTGAGTAAATCAGAATTCGTACTTTGGCTGATTTTAGAGGAATATTTGTAAGTTTCAAAAATGGACAATTAGAAACTTTTCTGGTGAAAACCACACAATGGATTCCTATGGAAGGAAATACAAGTTACTGGAAAGTACGCTTAGAATTACTTTTCAGGGTCAGTGCTGGACTAAAAGATGCAGCACTGGGTTCTCTCCTGATAACAGGTGAATAAATCAGAATTCGTAGTTCAGCTGATTTTAGAGGAATAATTGTACGTTTCAAAAATGGACACAGAAACTTTTCTGGTGAAAACCACACAATGGATTCCTATGGAAGGAAATACAAGTTACTGGTAAGTACGCTTAGAATTACTTTTCAGGGTCAGTGCTGGGCTAAAAGATGCAGCACTGGGTTCTCTCCTGATAACAGGTGAGTAAATCGGAATTCGTAGTTCGGCTGATTTTAGAGGAATATTTGTACGTTTTAAAAATGGGCACTTAGAATCTTTTCTGGCGAAAACCACACAATGGATTCCTATGGAATGAAATACAAGTTACTGGTAAGTACCTTTAGAAAATACTTTTCAGGGACAGTGCTGGACTAAAAGATGCAGCACTGGGTTCTCTCCTGATAACAGGTGATTAAATCAGAATTCGTACTTTGGCTGATTTTAGAGGAATATTTGTATGTTTGAAAAATGGACAGAAACTTTTCTGGTGAAAACCACACAATGGATTCCTATGGAAGGAAATACAAGTTACTGGTAAGTACGCTTAGAATTACTTTTCAGAGTCAGTGCTGGTCTAAAAGATGCAGCACTGGGATCTCTCCTGATAACAGGTGAGTAAATCGGAATTTGTAGTTCGGCTGATATTAAAGGAATATTTGTGTGTTTCAAAAATAGACACAGAAACTTTTCTGGTGAAAACCACACAATGGATTCCTCTGGAAAGAAATACAAGTTACTGGTAAGTACGCTTAAAATTACTTTTCAGGGTCAGTGCTGGGCTGAAAGATGCAGCACTGGGTTCTCTCCTGATAACAGGTGAGTAAATCGGAATTCGTAGTTCGGCTGATTTTAGAGGAATATTTGTACATTTCAAAATTGGACACTTTTCTGGTGAAAACCACACAATGGATTCCTATGGAAGGAAATACAAGTTACTGGTAAGTACACTTAGAATTACTTTTCAGAGTCAGTGCTGGTCTAAACCATGCAGCACTGGGTTCTCTCCTGATAACAAGTGAGTAAATCGGAATTTGTAGTTCGGCTGATTTTATAGGAATATTTGTACGTTTCAAAAATGGACACTTAAAAACTTTTCTGGTGAAAACCACACAATGGATTCCTATGGAAGGAAATACAAGTTACTGATAAGTACGCTTATATGCTTAGAATTACTTTTCAGCGTCAGTGCTGGTCTAAAAGATGCAGCACTGGGTTCTCTCCTGATAAAAGGTGAGTAAATCAGAATTCGTACTTCGGCTGATTTTAGAGGAATATTTGTAAGTTTCAAAAATGGACACAGAAACTTTTCTGATGAAAACCACACAATGGATTCCTATGGAAGGAAATACAAGTTACTGGAAAGTACACTTAGAATTACTTTTCAGGGTCAGTGCTGGACTAAAAGATGCAGCACTGGGTTCTCTCCTGATAACAGGTGAGTTAATCGGAATTCGTAGTTCGGCTGATTTTAGAGGAATATTTGTACATTTCAAAAATGGACACAGAAACTTTTCTGGTGAAAACCACACAATGGATTCCTATGGAAAGAAATACAAGTTACTGGTAAGTACGCCTAGAACTACTGTTCAGGGTCAGTGCTGGGCTGAAAGATGCAGCACTGGGTTCTCTCCTGATAACAGGTGAGTAAATCGGAATTCGTAGTTCGGCTGATTTTAGAGGAATATTTGTACGTTTCAAAATTGCACACTTATCTGGTGAAAACCACACAAAGGATTCCTATGGAATGAAATACAAGTTACTGGTAAGTACGCTTAGAATTACTTTTCAGAGTCAGTGCTGGTCTAAAAGATGCAGCACTGGGTTCTCTCCTGATAACAGGTGAGTAAATCGGAATTCGTAGTTCGGCTGATTTTAGAGGAATATTTGTACCTTTCAAAATTGGACACTTAGAAACTTTTCTCGTGAAAACCACACAATGGATTCCTATGGAAGGAAATACAAGTTACTGGTAAATACGCTTAGAATTACTTTTCAGGGTCAGTGTTGGACTAAAAGATGGAGCACTGGGTTCTCTCCTGATAACAGTTGAGTAAATCAGAATTCGTACCTCGGCTGATTTTAAAGGAATATTTGTAAGTTTCAAAAATGGACACAGAAACTTTTCTGGTGAAAACCACACAATGGATTCCTATGGAAGGAAATACAAGTTACTGGTAAGTACGCTTAGAATTACTTTTCAGGGTCAGTGCTGGGATTAAAGATGCAGCACTGGGTTCTCTCCTGATCACAGGTGAGTAAATCGGAATTAGTAGTTCGGCTGATTTTAGAGGAATATTTGTACGTTTCAAAATTGGACACTTATCTGCTGAAAACCACACAAAGGATTCCTATGGAAGGAAATATAAGTTACTGGTAAGTACGCTTAGAACTACTTCTCAGAGTCAGTGCTGTTCTAAAAGATGCAGCACTGGGTTCTCTCCTGATAACAGGTGAGTAAATCGGAATTCGTAGTTCGGCTGATTTTAGAGGAATATTTGTACGTTTCAAAAACTGGACACTTAGAAACTTTTCTGGTGAAAACCACACAATGGATTCCTATGGAAGGAAATACAAGTTACTGGTAAGTTCGCTTAGAATTACTTTTCAGAGTCACTGCTGATCTAAACCATGCAGCACTGGGTTCTCTCCTGATAACAGGTGAGTAAATCAGAATTCGTACTTCGGCTGATTTTAGAGGAATATTTGTAAGTTTCAAAAATGGACACTTAGAAACTTTTCTGGTGAAAACCACACAATAGATTCCTATGGAAGGAAATACAAGTTACTGGTAAGTACGCTTAGAATTACTTTTTAGGGTCAGTGCTGGGCTAAAAGATGCAGCACTGGGTTCTCTCCTGATAACAGGTGAGTAAATCGGAATTCGTAGTTCGGCTGATTTTAGAGGAATATTTGTACCTTTCAAAATTGGACACTTAGAAACTTTTCTCGTGAAAACCACACAATGGATTCCTATGGAAGGAAATACAAGTTACTGGTAAATACGCTTAGAATTACTTTTCAGGGTCAGTGTTGGACTAAAAGATGGAGCACTGGGTTCTCTCCTGATAACAGTTGAGTAAATCAGAATTCGTACCTCGGCTGATTTTAAAGGAATATTTGTAAGTTTCAAAAATGGACACAGAAACTTTTCTGGTGAAAACCACACAATGGATTCCTATGGAAGGAAATACAAGTTACTGGAAAGTACGCTTAGAATTACTTTTCAGGGTCAGTGCTGGACTAAAAGATGCAGCACTGGGTTCTCTCCTGATAACAGGTGAATAAATCGGAATTCGTAGTTCAGCTGATTTTAGAGGAATAATTGTACGTTTCAAAAATGGACACAGAAACTTTTCTGGTGAAAACCACACAATGGATTCCTATGGAAGGAAATACAAGTTACTGGTAAGTACGCTTAGAATTACTTTTCAGGGTCAGTGCTGGGCTAAAAGATGCAGCACTGGGTTCTCTCCTGATAACAGGTGAGTAAATCGGAATTCGTAGTTCGGCTGATTTTAGAGGAATATTTGTACGTTTTAAAAATGGGCACTTAGAATCTTTTCTGGCGAAAACCACACAATGGATTCCTATGGAATGAAATACAAGTTACTGGTAAGTACCTTTAGAAAATACTTTTCAGGGACAGTGCTGGACTAAAAGATGCAGCACTGGGTTCTCTCCTGATAACAGGTGATTAAATCAGAATTCGTACTTTGGCTGATTTTAGAGGAATATTTGTATGTTTCAAAAATGGACAGAAACTTTTCTGGTGAAAACCACACAATGGATTCCTATGGAAGGAAATACAAGTTACTGGTAAGTACGCTTAGAATTACTTTTCAGAGTCAGTGCTGGTCTAAAAGATGCAGCACTGGGATCTCTCCTGATAACAGGTGAGTAAATCGGAATTTGTAGTTCGGCTGATATTAAAGGAATATTTGTGTGTTTCAAAAATGGACACAGAAACTTTTCTGGTGAAAACCACACAATGGATTCCTATGGAAAGAAATACAAGTTACTGGTAAGTACGCTTAAAATTACTTTTCAGGGTCAGTGCTGGGCTGAAAGATGCAGCACTGGGTTCTCTCCTGATAACAGGTGAGTAAATCGGAATTCGTAGTTCGGCTGATTTTAGAGGAATATTTGTACATTTCAAAATTGGACACTTTTCTGGTGAAAACCACACAATGGATTCCTATGGAAGGAAATACAAGTTACTGGTAAGTACACTTAGAATTACTTTTCAGAGTCAGTGCTGGTCTAAACCATGCAGCACTGGGTTCTCTCCTGATAACAAGTGAGTAAATCGGAATTTGTAGTTCGGCTGATTTTATAGGAATATTTGTACGTTTCAAAAATGGACACTTAAAAACTTTTCTGGTGAAAACCACACAATGGATTCCTATGGAAGGAAATACAAGTTACTGATAAGTACGCTTATACGCTTAGAATTACTTTTCAGCGTCAGTGCTGGTCTAAAAGATGCAGCACTGGGTTCTCTCCTGATAAAAGGTGAGTAAATCAGAATTCGTACTTCGGCTGATTTTAGAGGAATATTTGCAAGTTTCAAAAATGGACACTTAGAAACTTTTCTGATGAAAACCACACAATGGATTCCTATGGAAGGAAATACAAGTTACTGGTAAGTTCGCTTAGAATTACTTTTCAGAGTCACTGCTGATCTAAACCATGCAGCACTGGGTTCTCTCCTGATAACAGGTGAGTAAATCAGAATTCGTACTTCGGCTGATTTTAGAGGAATATTTGTAAGTTTCAAAAATGGACACTTAGAAACTTTTCTGGTGAAAACCACACAATAGATTCCTATGGAAGGAAATACAAGTTACTGGTAAGTACGCTTAGAATTACTTTTTAGGGTCAGTGCTGGACTAAAAGATGCAGCACTGGGTTCTCGCCTGATAACAGGTGAGTAAATCGGAATTTGTAGTTCGGCTGATTTTAAAGGAATATTTGTACGTTTCAAAAATGGACACTTACAAACTTTTCTGGTGAAAACCACACAATGGATTCCTATGAAAGGAAATACAAGTTACTGGTAAGTACGCTTAGAATTACTTTTCAGGGTCAGTGCTGGGCTAAAAGATGCAGCACTGGGTTCTCTCCTGATAACAGGTGAGTAAATCGGAATTCATAGTTTGGCTGATTTTAGAGGAATATTTGTACGTTTTGAAAATGGGCACTTAGAAACTTTTCTGGTGAAAACCACATAATGGATTCCTATGGAAGGAAATACAAGTTACTGGAAAGTACGTTTAGAATTACTTTTCAGCGTCAGTGCTGTTCTAAAAGATGCAGCACTGGGTTCTCTCCTGATAACAGGTGAGTAAATCGGAATTCGTAGTTCGGCTGATCTTAGATGAATATTTGTACATTTCAAAAATGGACACAGAAACTTTTCTGGTGAAAACCACACAATGGATTCCTATGGAAAGAAATACAAGTTACTGGTAAGCACGCCTAGAACTACTGTTCAGGGTCAGTGCTGGGCTGAACGATGCAGCACTGGGTTCTCTCCTGATAACAGGTGAGTAAATCGGAATTCGTAGTTCGGCTGATTTTAGAGGAATATTTGTACGTTTCAAAATTGCACACTTATCTGGTGAAAACCACACAAAGGATTCCTATGGAATGAAATACAAGTTACTGGTAAGTACGCTTAGAATTACTTTTCAGAGTCAGTGCTGGTCTAAAAGATGCAGCACTGGGTTCTCTCCTGATAACAGGTGAGTAAATCGGAATTCGTAGTTCGGCTGATTTTAGAGGTATATTTGTACCTTTCAAAATTGGACACTTAGAAACTTTTCTGGTGAAAACCACACAATGGATTCCTATGGAAGGAAATACAAGTTACTGGTAAATACGCTTAGAATTACTTTTCAGGGTCAGTGTTGGACTAAAAGATGGAGCACTGGGTTCTCTCCTGATAACAGTTGAGTAAATCAGAATTCGTACCTCGGCTGATTTTAGAGGAATATTTGTAAGTTTCAAAAATGGACACAGAAACTTTTCTGGTGAAAACCACACAATGGAATCCTATGGAAGGAAATACAAGTTACTGGTAAGTACGCTTAGAATTACTTTTCAGGGTCAGTGCTGGGATTAAAGATGCAGCACTGGGTTCTCTCCTGATCACAGGTGAGTAAATCGGAATTAGTAGTTCGGCTGATTTTAGAGGAATATTTGTACGTTTCAAAATTGGACACCTATCTGCTGAAAACCACACAAAGGATTCCTATGGAAGGAAATATAAGTTACTGGTAAGTACGCTTAGAACTACTTCTCAGAGTCAGTGCTGTTCTAAAAGATGCAGCACTGGGTTCTCTCCTGATAACAGGTGAGTAAATCGGAATTCGTAGTTCGGCTGATTTTAGAGGAATATTTGTACGTTTCAAAAACTGGACACTTAGAAACTTTTCTGGTGAAAACCACACAATGGATTCCTATGGAAGGAAATACAAGTTACTGGTAAGTTCGCTTAGAATTACTTTTCAGAGTCACTGCTGATCTAAACCATGCAGCACTGGGTTCTCTCCTGATAACAGGTGAGTAAATCAGAATTCGTACTTCGGCTGATTTTAGAGGAATATTTGTAAGTTTCAAAAATGGACACTTAGAAACTTTTCTGGTGAAAACCACATAATAGATTCCTATGGAAGGAAATACAAGTTACTGGTAAGTACGCTTAGAATTACTTTTTAGGGTCAGTGCTGGACTAAAAGATGCAGCACTGGGTTCTCGCCTGATAACAGGTGAGTAAATCGGAATTTGTAGTTCGGCTGATTTTAAAGGAATATTTGTACGTTTCAAAAATGGACACTTACAAACGTTTCTGGTGAAAACCACACAATGGATTCCTATGAAAGGAAATACAAGTTACTGGTAAGTACGCTTAGAATTACTTTTCAGGGTCAGTGCTGGGCTAAAAGATGCAGCACTGGTTTCTCTCCTGATAACAGGTGAGTAAATCGGAATTTGTAGTTCGGCTGATTTTAAAGGAATATTTGTACGTTTTAAAAATGGGCACTTAGAAACTTTTCTGGTGAAAACCACATAATGGATTCCTATGGAAGGAAATACAAGTTACTGGAAAGTACGTTTCGAATTACTTTTCAGCGTCAGTGCTGGTCTAAAAGATGCAGCACTGGGTTCTCTCCTGATAAAAGGTGAGTAAATCAGAATTCGTACTTTGGCTGATTTCAGAGGAATATTTGTAAGTTTCAAAAATGGACAATTAGAAACTTTTCTGGTGAAAACCACACAATGGATTCCTATGGAAGGAAATACAAGTTACTGGAAAGTACGCTTAGAATTACTTTTCAGGGTCAGTGCTGGACTAAAAGATGCAGCACTGGGTTCTCTCCTGATAACAGGTGAGTAAATCAGAATTCGTAGTTCAGCTGATTTTAGAGGAATAATTGTACGTTTCAAAAATGGACACAGAAACTTTTCTGGTGAAAACCACACAATGGATTCCTATGGAAGGAAATACAAGTTACTGGTAAGTACGCTTAGAATTACTTTTCAGGGTCAGTGCTGGGCTAAAAGATGCAGCACTGGGTTCTCTCCTGATAACAGGTGAGTAAATCGGAATTCGTAGTTCGGCTGATTTTAGAGGAATATTTGTACGTTTTAAAATGGGCACTTAGAATCTTTTCTGGCGAAAACCACACAATGGATTCCTATGGAAGGAAATACAAGTTACTGGTAAGTTCGCTTAGAATTACTTTTCAGAGTCACTGCTGATCTAAACCATGCAGCACTGGGTTCTCTCCTGATAACAGGTGAGTAAATCAGAATTCGTACTTCGGCTGATTTGAGAGGAATATTTGTAAGTTTCAAAAATGGACACTTAGAAACTTTTCTGGTGAAAACCACACAATAGATTCCTATGGAAGGAAATACAAGTTACTGGTAAGTACGCTTAGAATTACTTTTTAGGGTCAGTGCTGGACTAAAAGATGCAGCACTGGGTTCTCGCCTGATAACAGGTGAGTAAATCAGAATTTGTAGTTCGGCTGATTTTAAAGGAATATTTGTACGTTTCAAAAATGGACACTTACAAACTTTTCTGGTGAAAACCACACAATGGATTCCTATGAAAGGAAATACAAGTTACTGGTAAGTACGCTTAGAATTACTTTTCAGGGTCAGTGCTGGGCTAAAAGATGCAGCACTGGGTTCTCTCCTGATAACAGGTGAGTAAATCGGAATTCATAGTTTGGCTGATTTTAGAGGAATATTTGTACGTTTTAAAAATGGGCACTTAGAAACTTTTCTGGTGAAAACCACATAATGGATTCCTATGGAAGGAAATACAAGTTACTGGAAAGTACGTTTAGAATTACTTTTCATCGTCAGTGCTGGTCTAAAAGATGCAGCACTGGGTTCTCTCCTGATAAAAGGTGAGTAAATCAGAATTCGTACTTTGGCTGATTTCAGAGGAATATTTGTAAGTTTCAAAAATGGACAATTAGAAACTTTTCTGGTGAAAACCACACAATGGATTCCTATGGAAGGAAATACAAGTTACTGGAAAGTACGCTTAGAATTACTTTTCAGGGTCAGTGCTGGACTAAAAGATGCAGCACTGGGTTCTCTCCTGATAACAGGTGAGTAAATCAGAATTCGTAGTTCAGCTGATTTTAGAGGAATAATTGTACGTTTCAAAAATGGACACAGAAACTTTTCTGGTGAAAACCACACAATGGATTCCTATGGAAGGAAATACAAGTTACTGGTAAGTACGCTTAGAATTACTTTTCAGGGTCAGTGCTGGGCTAAAAGATGCAGCACTGGGTTCTCTCCTGATAACAGGTGAGTAAATCAGAATTCGTAGTTCGGCTGATTTTAGAGGAATATTTGTACGTTTTAAAAATGGGCACTTGGAATCTTTTCTGGCGAAAACCACACAATGGATTCCTATGGAAGGAAATACAAGTTACTGGTAAGTTCGCTTAGAATTACTTTTCAGAGTCACTGCTGATCTAAACCATGCAGCACTGGGTTCTCTCCTGATAACAGGTGAGTAAATCAGAATTCGTACTTCGGCTGATTTTAGAGGAATATTTGTAAGTTTCAAAAATGGACACTTAGAAACTTTTCTGGTGAAAACCACACAATAGATTCCTATGGAAGGAAATACAAGTTACTGGTAAGTACGCTTAGAATTACTTTTTAGGGTCAGTGCTGGACTAAAAGATGCAGCACTGGGTTCTCGCCTGATAACAGGTGAGTAAATCAGAATTTGTAGTTCGGCTGATTTTAAAGGAATATTTGTACGTTTCAAAAATGGACACTTACAAACTTTTCTGGTGAAAACCACACAATGGATTCCTATGAAAGGAAATACAAGTTACTGGTAAGTACGCTTAGAATTACTTTTCAGGGTCAGTGCTGGGCTAAAAGATGCAGCACTGGGTTCTCTCCTGATAACAGGTGAGTAAATCGGAATTCGTAGTTTGACTGATTTTAGAGGAATATTTGTACGTTTTAAAAATGGGCACTTAGAAACTTTTCTGGTGAAAACCACATAATGGATTCCTATGGAAGGAAATACAATTTACTGGAAAGTGCGCTTAGAATTACTTTTCAGCGTCAGTGCTGGTCTAAAAGATGCAGCACTGCGTTCTCTCCTGATAAAAGGTGAGTAAATCAGAATTCGTACTTTGGCTGATTTTAGAGGAATATTTGTAAGTTTCAAAAATGGACAATTAGAAACTTTTCTGGTGAAAACCACACAATGGATTCCTATGGAAGGAAATACAAGTTACTGGAAAGTACGCTTAGAATTACTTTTCAGGGTCAGTGCTGGACTAAAAGATGCAGCACTGGGTTCTCTCCTGATAACAGGTGAATAAATCAGAATTCGTAGTTCAGCTGATTTTAGAGGAATAATTGTACGTTTCAAAAATGGACACAGAAACTTTTCTGGTGAAAACCACACAATGGATTCCTATGGAAGGAAATACAAGTTACTGGTAAGTACGCTTAGAATTACTTTTCAGGGTCAGTGCTGGGCTAAAAGATGCAGCACTGGGTTCTCTCCTGATAACAGGTGAGTAAATCGGAATTCGTAGTTCGGCTGATTTTAGAGGAATATTTGTACGTTTTAAAAATGGGCACTTAGAATCTTTTCTGGCGAAAACCACACAATGGATTCCTATGGAATGAAATACAAGTTACTGGTAAGTACCTTTAGAAAATACTTTTCAGGGACAGTGCTGGACTAAAAGATGCAGCACTGGGTTCTCTCCTGATAACAGGTGATTAAATCAGAATTCGTACTTTGGCTGATTTTAGAGGAATATTTGTATGTTTCAAAAATGGACAGAAACTTTTCTGGTGAAAACCACACAATGGATTCCTATGGAAGGAAATACAAGTTACTGGTAAGTACGCTTAGAATTACTTTTCAGAGTCAGTGCTGGTCTAAAAGATGCAGCACTGGGATCTCTCCTGATAACAGGTGAGTAAATCGGAATTTGTAGTTCGGCTGATATTAAAGGAATATTTGTATGTTTCAAAAATGGACACAGAAACTTTTCTGGTGAAAACCACACAATGGATTCCTATGGAAAGAAATACAAGTTACTGGTAAGTACGCTTAAAATTACTTTTCAGGGTCAGTGCTGGGCTGAAAGATGCAGCACTGGGTTCTCTCCTGATAACAGGTGAGTAAATCGGAATTCGTAGTTCGGCTGATTTTAGAGGAATATTTGTACATTTCAAAATTGGACACTTTTCTGGTGAAAACCACACAATGGATTCCTATGGAAGGAAATACAAGTTACTGGTAAGTACACTTAGAATTACTTTTCAGAGTCAGTGCTGGTCTAAACCATGCAGCACTGGGTTCTCTCCTGATAACAAGTGAGTAAATCGGAATTTGTAGTTCGGCTGATTTTATAGGAATATTTGTACGTTTCAAAAATGGACACTTAAAAACTTTTCTGGTGAAAACCACACAATGGATTCCTATGGAAGGAAATACAAGTTACTGATAAGTACGCTTGTACGCTTAGAATTACTTTTCAGCGTCAGTGCTGGTCTAAAAGATGCAGCACTGGGTTCTCTCCTGATAAAAGGTGAGTAAATCAGAATTCGTACTTCGGCTGATTTTAGAGGAATATTTGTAAGTTTCAAAAATGGACACTTAGAAACTTTTCTGATGAAAACCACACAATGGATTCCTATGGAAGGAAATACAAGTTACTGGAAAGTACGCTTAGAATTACTTTTCAAGGTCAGTGCTGGACTAAAAGATGCAGCACTGGGTTCTCTCCTGATAACAGGTGAGTTAATCGGAATTCGTAGTTCGGCTGATTTTAGAGGAATATTTGTACATTTCAAAAATGGACACAGAAACTTTTCTGGTGAAAACCACACAATGGATTCCTATGGAAGGAAATACAAGTTACTGGTAAGTACGCTTAGAATTACTTTTCAGGGTCAGTGCTGGGCTAAAAGATGCAGCACTGGGTTCTCTCCTGATAACAGGTGAGTAAATCGGAATTTGTAGTTCGGCTGATTTTAGAGGAATATTTGTACGTTTTAAAAATGGGCACTTAGAAACTTTTCTGGTGAAAATCACATAATGGATTCCTATGGAAGGAAATACAAGTTACTGGAAAGTACGCTTAGAATTACTTTTCAGGGTCAGTGCTGGACTAAAAGATGCAGCACTGGGTTCTCTCCTGATAACAGGTGAGTAAATCGGAATTCGTAGTTCGGCTGATCTTAGATGAATATTTGTACATTTCAAAAATGGACACAGAAACTTTTCTGGTGAAAACCACACAATGGATTCCTATGGAAAGAAATACAAGTTACTGGTAAGTACGCCTAGAACTACTGTTCAGGGTCAGTGCTGGGCTGAAAGATGCAGCACTGGGTTCTCTCCTGATAACAGGTGAGTAAATCGGAATTCGTAGTTCGGCTGATTTTAGAGGAATATTTGTACGTTTCAAAATTGCACACTTATCTGGTGAAAACCACACAAAGGATTCCTATGGAATGAAATACAAGTTACTGGTAAGTACGCTTAGAATTACTTTTCAGAGTCAGTGCTGGTCTAAAAGATGCAGCACTGGGTTCCCTCCTGATAACAGGTGAGTAAATCGGAATTCGTAGTTCGGCTGATTTTAGAGGAATATTTGTACCTTTCAAAATTGGACACTTAGAAACTTTTCTCGTGAAAACCACACAATGGATTCCTATGGAAGGAAATACAAGTTACTGGTAAATACGCTTAGAATTACTTTTCAGGGTCAGTGTTGGACTAAAAGATGGAGCACTGGGTTCTCTCCTGATAACAGTTGAGTAAATCAGAATTCGTACCTCGGCTGATTTTAGAGGAATATTTGTAAGTTTCAAAAATGGACACAGAAACTTTTCTGGTGAAAACCACACAATGGATTCCTATGGAAGGAAATACAAGTTACTGGTAAGTACGCTTAGAATTACTTTTCAGGGTCAGTGCTGGGATTAAAGATGCAGCACTGGGTTCTCTCCTGATCACAGGTGAGTAAATCGGAATTAGTAGTTCGGCTGATTTTAGAGGAATATTTGTACGTTTCAAAATTGGACACTTATCTGCTGAAAACCACACAAAGGATTCCTATGGAAGGAAATATAAGTTACTGGTAAGTACGCTTAGAACTACTTCTCAGAGTCAGTGCTGTTCTAAAAGATGCAGCACTGGGTTCTCTCCTGATAACAGGTGAGTAAATCGGAATTCGTAGTTCGGCTGATTTTAGAGGATTATTTGTACGTTTCAAAAACTGGACACTTAGAAACTTTTCTGGTGAAAACCACACAATGGATTCCTATGGAAGGAAATACAAGTTACTGGTAAGTTCGCTTAGAATTACTTTTCAGAGTCACTGCTGATCTAAACCATGCAGCACTGGGTTCTCTCCTGATAACAGGTGAGTAAATCAGAATTCGTACTTCGGCTGATTTTAGAGGAATATTTGTAAGTTTCAAAAATGGACACTTAGAAACTTTTCTGGTGAAAACCACACAATAGATTCCTATGGAAGGAAATACAAGTTACTGGTAAGTACGCTTAGAATTACTTTTTAGGGTCAGTGCTGGACTAAAAGATGCAGCACTGGGTTCTCGCCTGATAACAGGTGAGTAAATCGGAATTTGTAGTTCGGCTGATTTTAAAGGAATATTTGTACGTTTCAAAAATGGACACTTACAAACTTTTCTGGTGAAAACCACACAATGGATTCCTATGAAAGGAAATACAAGTTACTGGTAAGTACGCTTAGAATTACTTTTCAGGGTCAGTGCTGGGCTAAAAGATGCAGCACTGGGTTCTCTCCTGATAACAGGTGAGTAAATCGGAATTCATAGTTTGGCTGATTTTAGAGGAATATTTGTACGTTTTGAAAATGGGCACTTAGAAACTTTTCTGGTGAAAACCACATAATGGATTCCTATGGAAGGAAATACAAGTTACTGGAAAGTACGTTTAGAATTACTTTTCAGCGTCAGTGCTGGTCTAAAAGATGCAGCACTGGGTTCTCTCCTGATAAAAGGTGAGTAAATCAGAATTTGTACTTTGGCTGATTTCAGAGGAATATTTGTAAGTTTCAAAAATGGACAATTAGAAACTTTTCTGGTGAAAACCACACAATGGATTCCTATGGAAGGAAATACAAGTTACTGGAAAGTACGCTTAGAATTACTTTTCAGGGTCAGTGCTGGACTAAAAGATGCAGCACTGGGTTCTCTCCTGATAACAGGTGAGTAAATCAGAATTCGTAGTTCAGCTGATTTTAGAGGAATATTTGTACATTTCAAAAATGGACACAGAAACTTTTCTGGTGAAAACCACACAATGGATTCCTATGGAAGGAAATACAAGTTACTGGTAAGTACGCTTAGAATTACTTTTCAGGGTCAGTGCTGGGCTAAAAGATGCAGCACTGGGTTCTCTCCTGATAACAGGTGAGTAAATCGGAATTTGTAGTTCGGCTGATTTTAGAGGAATATTTGTACGTTTTAAAAATGGGCACTTAGAAACTTTTCTGGTGAAAATCACATAATGGATTCCTATGGAAGGAAATACAAGTTACTGGAAAGTACGCTTAGAATTACTTTTCAGGGTCAGTGCTGGAATAAAAGATGCAGCACTGGGTTCTCTCCTGATAACAGGTGAGTAAATCGGAATTCGTAGTTCGGCTGATCTTAGATGAATATTTGTACATTTCAAAAATGGACACAGAAACTTTTCTGGTGAAAACCACACAATGGATTCCTATGGAAAGAAATACAAGTTACTGGTAAGCACGCCTAGAACTACTGTTCAGGGTCAGTGCTGGGCTGAAAGATGCAGCACTGGGTTCTCTCCTGATAACAGGTGAGTAAATCGGAATTCGTAGTTCGGCTGATTTTAGAGGAATATTTGTACGTTTCAAAATTGCACACTTATCTGGTGAAAACCACACAAAGGATTCCTATGGAATGAAATACAAGTTACTGGTAAGTACGCTTAGAATTACTTTTCAGAGTCAGTGCTGGTCTAAAAGATGCAGCACTGGGTTCTCTCCTGATAACAGGTGAGTAAATCGGAATTCGTAGTTCGGCTGATTTTAGAGGAATATTTGTACCTTTGAAAATTGGACACTTAGAAACTTTTCTGGTGAAAACCACACAATGGATTCCTATGGAAGGAAATACAAGTTACTGGTAAATACGCTTAGAATTACTTTTCAGGGTCAGTGTTGGACTAAAAGATGGAGCACTGGGTTCTCTCCTGATAACAGTTGAGTAAATCAGAATTCGTACCTCGGCTGATTTTAGAGGAATATTTGTAAGTTTCAAAAATGGACACAGAAACTTTTCTGGTGAAAACCACACAATGGATTCCTATGGAAGGAAATACAAGTTACTGGTAAGTACGCTTAGAATTAATTTTCAGGGTCAGTGCTGGGATTAAAGATGCAGCACTGGGTTCTCTCCTGATCACAGGTGAGTAAATCGGAATTAGTAGTTCGGCTGATTTTAGAGGAATATTTGTACGTTTCAAAATTGGACACCTATCTGCTGAAAACCACACAAAGGATTCCTATGGAAGGAAATATAAGTTACTGGTAAGTACGCTTAGAACTACTTCTCAGAGTCAGTGCTGTTCTAAAAGATGCAGCACTGGGTTCTCTCCTGATAACAGGTGAGTAAATCGGAATTCGTAGTTCGGCTGATTTTAGAGGAATATTTGTACGTTTCAAAAACTGGACACTTAGAAACTTTTCTGGTGAAAACCACACAATGGATTCCTATGGAAGGAAATACAAGTTACTGGTAAGTTCGCTTAGAATTACTTTTCAGAGTCACTGCTGATCTAAACCATGCAGCACTGGGTTCTCTCCTGATAACAGGTGAGTAAATCAGAATTCGTACTTCGGCTGATTTTAGAGGAATATTTGTAAGTTTCAAAAATGGACACTTAGAAACTTTTCTGGTGAAAACCACACAATAGATTCCTATGGAAGGAAATACAAGTTACTGGTAAGTATGCTTAGAATTACTTTTTAGGGTCAGTGCTGGACTAAAAGATGCAGCACTGGGTTCTCGCCTGATAACAGGTGAGTAAATCGGAATTTGTAGTTCGGCTGATTTTAAAGGAATATTTGTACGATTCAAAAATGGACACTTACAAACGTTTCTGGTGAAAACCACACAATGGATTCCTATGAAAGGAAATACAAGTTACTGGTAAGTACGCTTAGAATTACTTTTCAGGGTCAGTGCTGGGCTAAAAGATGCAGCACTGGTTTCTCTCCTGATAACAGGTGAGTAAATCGGAATTCATAGTTTGGCTGATTTAGAGGAATATTTGTACGTTTTAAAAATGGGCACTTAGAAACTTTTCTGGTGAAAACCACATAATGGATTCCTATGGAAGGAAATACAAGTTACTGGAAAGTACGTTTCGAATTACTTTTCAGCGTCAGTGCTGGTCTAAAAGATGCAGCACTGGGTTCTCTCCTGATAAAAGGTGAGTAAATCAGAATTCGTACTTTGGCTGATTTCAGAGGAATATTTGTAAGTTTCAAAAATGGACAATTAGAAACTTTTCTGGTGAAAACCACACAATGGATTCCTATGGAAGAAAATACAAGTTACTGGAAAGTACGCTTAGAATTACTTTTCAGGGTCAGTGCTGGACTAAAAGATGCAGCACTGGGTTCTCTCCTGATAACAGGTGAGTAAATCAGAATTCGTAGTTCAGCTGATTTTAGAGGAATAATTGTACGTTTCAAAAATAGACACAGAAACTTTTCTGGTGAAAACCACACAATGGATTCCTATGGAAGGAAATACAAGTTACTGGTAAGTACGCTTAGAATTACTTTTCAGGGTCAGTGCTGGGCTAAAAGATGCAGCACTGGGTTCTCTCCTGATAACAGGTGAGTAAATCGGAATTCGTAGTTCGGCTGATTTTAGAGGAATATTTGTACGTTTTAAAAATGGGCACTTAGAATCTTTTCTGGCGAAAACCACACAATGGATTCCTATGGAAGGAAATACAAGTTACTGGTAAGTTCGCTTAGAATTACTTTTCAGAGTCACTGCTGATCTAAACCATGCAGCACTGGGTTCTCTCCTGATAACAGGTGAGTAAATCAGAATTCGTACTTCGGCTGATTTGAGAGGAATATTTGTAAGTTTCAAAAATGGACACTTAGAAACTTTTCTGGTGAAAACCACACAATAGATTCCTATGGAAGGAAATACAAGTTACTGGTAAGTACGCTTAGAATTACTTTTTAGGGTCAGTGCTGGACTAAAAGATGCAGCACTGGGTTCTCGCCTGATAACAGGTGAGTAAATCAGAATTTGTAGTTCGGCTGATTTTAAAGGAATATTTGTACGTTTCAAAAATGGACACTTACAAACTTTTCTGGTGAAAACCACACAATGGATTCCTATGAAAGGAAATACAAGTTACTGGTAAGTACGCTTAGAATTACTTTTCAGGGTCAATGCTGGGCTAAAAGATGCAGCACTGGGTTCTCTCCTGATAACAGGTGAGTAAATCGGAATTCGTAGTTTGGCTGATTTTAGAGGAATATTTGTACGTTTTAAAAATGGGCACTTAGAAACTTTTCTGGTGAAAACCACATAATGGATTCCTATGGAAGGAAATACAAGTTACTGGAAAGTACGCTTAGAATTACTTTTCAGCGTCAGTGCTGGTCTAAAAGATGCAGCACTAAGTTCTCTCCTGATAAAAGGTGAGTAAATCAGAATTCGTACTTTGGCTGATTTTAGAGGAATATTTGTAAGTTTCAAAAATGGACAATTAGAAACTTTTCTGGTGAAAACCACACAATGGATTCCTATGGAAGGAAATACAAGTTACTGGAAAGTACGCTTAGAATTACTTTTCAGGGTCAGTGCTGGACGAAAAGATGCAGCACTGGGTTCTCTCCTGATAACAGGTGAGTAAATCAGAATTCGTAGTTCAGCTGATTTTAGAGGAATAATTGTACGTTTCAAAAATGGACACAGAAACTTTTCTGGTGAAAACCACACAATGGATCCTATGGAAGGAAATACAAGTTACTGGTAAGTACGCTTAGAATTACTTTTCAGGGTCAGTGCTGGGCTAAAAGATGCAGCACTGGGTTCTCTCCTGATAACAGGTGAGTAAATCGGAATTCGTAGTTCAGCTGATTTTAGAGGAATATTTGTACGTTTTAAAAATGGGCACTTAGAATCTTTTCTGGCGAAAACCACACAATGGATTCCTATGGAATGAAATACAAGTTACTGGTAAGTACCCTTAGAAAATACTTTTCAGGGACAGTGCTGGACTAAAAGATGCAGCACTGGGTTCTCTCCTGATAACAGGTGATTAAATCAGAATTCATACTTTGGCTGATTTTAGAGGAATATTTGCATGTTTCAAAAATGGACAGAAACTTTTCTGGTGAAAACCACACAATGGATTCCTATGGAAGGAAATACAAGTTACTGGTAAGTACGCTTAGAATTACTTTTCAGAGTCAGTGCTGGTCTAAAAGATGCAGCACTGGGATCTCTCCTGATAACAGGTGAGTAAATCGGAATTTGTAGTTCGGCTGATATTAAAGGAATATTTGTGTGTTTCAAAAATGGACACAGAAACTTTTCTGGTGAAAACCACACAATGGATTCCTATGGAAAGAAATACAAGTTACTGGTAAGTACGCTTAAAATTACTTTTCAGGGTCAGTGCTGGGCTGAAAGATGCAGCACTGGGTTCTCTCCTGATAACAGGTGAGTAAATCGGAATTCGTAGTTCGGCTGATTTTAGAGGAATATTTGTACATTTCAAAATTGGACACTTTTCTGGTGAAAACCACACAATGGATTCCTATGGAAGGAAATACAAGTTACTGGTAAGTACACTTAGAATTACTTTTCAGAGTCAGTGCTGGTCTAAACCATGCAGCACTGGGTTCTCTCCTGATAACAAGTGAGTAAATCGGAATTTGTAGTTCGGCTGATTTTATAGGAATATTTGTACGTTTCAAAAATGGACACTTAAAAACTTTTCTGGTGAAAACCACACAATGGATTCCTATGGAAGGAAATACAAGTTACTGATAAGTACGCTTGTACGCTTAGAATTACTTTTCAGCGTCAGTGCTGGTCTAAAAGATGCAGCACTGGGTTCTCTCCTGATAAAAGGTGAGTAAATCAGAATTCGTACTTCGGCTGATTTTAGAGGAATATTTGTAAGTTTCAAAAATGGACACTTAGAAACTTTTCTGATGAAAACCACACAATGGATTCCTATGGAAGGAAATACAAGTTACTGGAAAGTACGCTTAGAATTACTTTTCAGGGTCAGTGCTGGACTAAAAGATGCAGCACTGGGTTCTCTCCTGATAACAGGTGAGTAAATCAGAATTCGTAGTTCAGCTGATTTTAGAGGAATATTTGTACATTTCAAAAATGGACACAGAAACTTTTCTGGTGAAAACCACACAATGGATTCCTATGGAAGGAAATACAAGTTACTGGTAAGTATGCTTAGAATTACTTTTCAGGGTCAGTGCTGGGCTAAAAGATGCAGCACTGGGTTCTCTCCTGATAACAGGTGAGTAAATCGGAATTTGTAGTTCGGCTGATTTTAGAGGAATATTTGTACGTTTTAAAAATGGGCACTTAGAAACTTTTCTGGTGAAAATCACATAATGGATTCCTATGGAAGGAAATACAAGTTACTGGAAAGTACGCTTAGAATTACTTTTCAGGGTCAGTGCTGGAATAAAAGATGCAGCACTGGGTTCTCTCCTGATAACAGGTGAGTAAATCGGAATTCGTAGTTCGGCTGATCTTAGATGAATATTTGTACATTTCAAAAATGGACACAGAAACTTTTCTGGTGAAAACCACACAATGGATTCCTATGGAAAGAAATACAAGTTACTGGTAAGCACGCCTAGAACTACTGTTCAGGGTCAGTGCTGGGCTGAAAGATGCAGCACTGGGTTCTCTCCTGATAACAGGTGAGTAAATCGGAATTCGTAGTTCGGCTGATTTTAGAGGAATATTTGTACGTTTCAAAATTGCACACTTATCTGGTGAAAACCACACAAAGGATTCCTATGGAATGAAATACAAGTTACTGGTAAGTACGCTTAGAATTACTTTTCAGAGTCAGTGCTGGTCTAAAAGATGCAGCACTGGGTTCTCTCCTGATAACAGGTGAGTAAATCGGAATTCGTAGTTCGGCTGATTTTAGAGGAATATTTGTACCTTTCAAAATTGGACACTTAGAAACTTTTCTGGTGAAAACCACACAATGGATTCCTATGGAAGGAAATACAAGTTACTGGTAAATACGCTTAGAATTACTTTTCAGGGTCAGTGTTGGACTAAAAGATGGAGCACTGGGTTCTCTCCTGATAACAGTTGAGTAAATCAGAATTCGTACCTCGGCTGATTTTAGAGGAATATTTGTAAGTTTCAAAAATGGACACAGAAACTTTTCTGGTGAAAACCACACAATGGATTCCTATGGAAGGAAATACAAGTTACTGGTAAGTACGCTTAGAATTACTTTTCAGGGTCAGTGCTGGGATTAAAGATGCAGCACTGGGTTCTCTCCTGATCACAGGTGAGTAAATCGGAATTAGTAGTTCGGCTGATTTTAGAGGAATATTTGTACGTTTCAAAATTGGACACCTATCTGCTGAAAACCACACAAAGGATTCCTATGGAAGGAAATATAAGTTACTGGTAAGTACGCTTAGAACTACTTCTCAGAGTCAGTGCTGTTCTAAAAGATGCAGCACTGGGTTCTCTCCTGATAACAGGTGAGTAAATCGGAATTCGTAGTTCGGCTGATTTTAGAGGAATATTTGTACGTTTCAAAAACTGGACACTTAGAAACTTTTCTGGTGAAAACCACACAATGGATTCCTATGGAAGGAAATACAAGTTACTGGTAAGTTCGCTTAGAATTACTTTTCAGAGTCACTGCTGATCTAAACCATGCAGCACTGGGTTCTCTCCTGATAACAGGTGAGTAAATCAGAATTCGTACTTCAGCTGATTTTAGAGGAATATTTATAAGTTTCAAAAATGGACACTTAGAAACTTTTCTGGTGAAAACCACACAATAGATTCCTATGGAAGGAAATACAAGTTACTGGTAAGTATGCTTAGAATTACTTTTTAGGGTCAGTGCTGGACTAAAAGATGCAGCACTGGGTTCTCGCCTGATAACAGGTGAGTAAATCGGAATTTGTAGTTCGGCTGATTTTAAAGGAATATTTGTACGTTTCAAAAATGGACACTTACAAACGTTTCTGGTGAAAACCACACAATGGATTCCTATGAAAGGAAATACAAGTTACTGGTAAGTACGCTTAGAATTACTTTTCAGGGTCAGTGCTGGGCTAAAAGATGCAGCACTGGTTTCTCTCCTGATAACAGGTGAGTAAATCGGAATTCATAGTTTGGCTGATTTTAGAGGAATATTTGTACGTTTTAAAAATGGGCACTTAGAAACTTTTCTGGTGAAAACCACATAATGGATTCCTATGGAAGGAAATACAAGTTACTGGAAAGTACGTTTCGAATTACTTTTCAGCGTCAGTGCTGGTCTAAAAGATTCAGCACTGGGTTCTCTCCTGATAAAAGGTGAGTAAATCAGAATTCGTACTTTGGCTGATTTCAGAGGAATATTTGTAAGTTTCAAAAATGGACAATTAGAAACTTTTCTGGTGAAAACCACACAATGGATTCCTATGGAAGGAAATACAAGTTACTGGAAAGTACGCTTAGAATTACTTTTCAGGGTCAGTGCTGGACTAAAAGATGCAGCACTGGGTTCTCTCCTGATAACAGGTGAGTAAATCAGAATTCGTAGTTCAGCTGATTTTAGAGGAATAATTGTACGTTTCAAAAATGGACACAGAAACTTTTCTGGTGAAAACCACACAATGGATTCCTATGGAAGGAAATACAAGTTACTGGTAAGTACGCTTAGAATTACTTTTCAGGGTCAGTGCTGGGCTAAAAGATGCAGCACTGGGTTCTCTCCTGATAACAGGTGAGTAAATCAGAATTCGTAGTTCAGCTGATTTTAGAGGAATAATTGTACGTTTCAAAAATGGACACAGAAACTTTTCTGGTGAAAACCACACAATGGATCCTATGGAAGGAAATACAAGTTACTGGTAAGTACGCTTAGAATTACTTTTCAGGGTCAGTGCTGGGCTAAAAGATGCAGCACTGGGTTCTCTCCTGATAACAGGTGAGTAAATCGGAATTCGTAGTTCGGCTGATTTTAGAGGAATATTTGTACGTTTTAAAAATGGGCACTTAGAATCTTTTCTGGCGAAAACCACACAATGGATTCCTATGGAATGAAATACAAGTTACTGGTAAGTACCCTTAGAAAATACTTTTCAGGGACAGTGCTGGACTAAAAGATGCAGCACTGGGTTCTCTCCTGATAACAGGTGATTAAATCAGAATTCATACTTTGGCTGATTTTAGAGGAATATTTGCATGTTTCAAAAATGGACAGAAACTTTTCTGGTGAAAACCACACAATGGATTCCTATGGAAGGAAATACAAGTTACTGGTAAGTACGCTTAGAATTACTTTTCAGAGTCAGTGCTGGTCTAAAAGATGCAGCACTGGGATCTCTCCTGATAACAGGTGAGTAAATCGGAATTTGTAGTTCGGCTGATATTAAAGGAATATTTGTGTGTTTCAAAAATGGACACAGAAACTTTTCTGGTGAAAACCACACAATGGATTCCTATGGAAAGAAATACAAGTTACTGGTAAGTACGCTTAAAATTACTTTTCAGGGTCAGTGCTGGGCTGAAAGATGCAGCACTGGGTTCTCTCCTGATAACAGGTGAGTAAATCGGAATTCGTAGTTCGGCTGATTTTAGAGGAATATTTGTACATTTCAAAATTGGACTCTTTTCTGGTGAAAACCACACAATGGATTCCTATGGAAGGAAATACAAGTTACTGGTAAGTACACTTAGAATTACTTTTCAGAGTCAGTGCTGGTCTAAACCATGCAGCACTGGGTTCTCTCCTGATAACAAGTGAGTAAATCGGAATTTGTAGTTCGGCTGATTTTATAGGAATATTTGTACGTTTCAAAAATGGACACTTAAAAACTTTTCTGGTGAAAACCACACAATGGATTCCTATGGAAGGAAATACAAGTTACTGATAAGTACGCTTGTACGCTTAGAATTACTTTTCAGCGTCAGTGCTGGTCTAAAAGATGCAGCACTGGGTTCTCTCCTGATAAAAGGTGAGTAAATCAGAATTCGTACTTCGGCTGATTTTAGAGGAATATTTGTAAGTTTCAAAAATGGACACTTAGAAACTTTTCTGATGAAAACCACACAATGGATTCCTATGGAAGGAAATACAAGTTACTGGAAAGTACGCTTAGAATTACTTTTCAGGGTCAGTGCTGGACTAAAAGATGCAGCACTGGGTTCTCTCCTGATAACAGGTGAGTTAATCGGAATTCGTAGTTCGGCTGATTTTAGAGGAATATTTGTACATTTCAAAAATCGACACAGAAACTTTTCTGGTGAAAACCACACAATGGATTCCTATCGAAGGAAATACAAGTTACTGGTAAGTACGCTTAGAATTACTTTTCAGGGTCAGTGCTGGGCTAAAAGATGCAGCACTGGGTTCTCTCCTGATAAAAGGTGAGTAAATCAGAATTTGTACTTTGGCTGATTTCAGAGGAATATTTGTAAGTTTCAAAAATGGACAATTAGAAACTTTTCTGGTGAAAACCACACAATGGATTCCTATGGAAGGAAATACAAGTTACTGGAAAGTACGCTTAGAATTACTTTTCAGGGTCAGTGCTGGACTAAAAGATGCAGCACTGGGTTCTCTCCTGATAACAGGTGAGTAAATCAGAATTCGTAGTTCAGCTGATTTTAGAGGAATATTTGTACATTTCAAAAATGGACACAGAAACTTTTCTGGTGAAAACCACACAATGGATTCCTATGGAAGGAAATACAAGTTACTGGTAAGTATGCTTAGAATTACTTTTCAGGGTCAGTGCTGGGCTAAAAGATGCAGCACTGGGTTCTCTCCTGATAACAGGTGAGTAAATCGGAATTTGTAGTTCGGCTGATTTTAGAGGAATATTTGTACGTTTTAAAAATGGGCACTTAAAAACTTTTCTGGTGAAAATCACATAATGGATTCCTATGGAAGGAAATACAAGTTACTGGAAAGTACGCTTAGAATTACTTTTCAGGGTCAGTGCTGGAATAAAAGATGCAGCACTGGGTTCTCTCCTGATAACAGGTGAGTAAATCGGAATTCGTAGTTCGGCTGATCTTAGATGAATATTTGTACATTTCAAAAATGGACACAGAAACTTTTCTGGTGAAAACCACACAATGGATTCCTATGGAAAGAAATACAAGTTACTGGTAAGCACGCCTAGAACTACTGTTCAGGGTCAGTGCTGCGCTGAAAGATGCAGCACTGGGTTCTCTCCTGATAACAGGTGAGTAAATCGGAATTCGTAGTTCGGCTGATTTTAGAGGAATATTTGTACGTTTCAAAATTGCACACTTATCTGGTGAAAACCACACAAAGGATTCCTATGGAATGAAATACAAGTTACTGGTAAGTACGCTTAGAATTACTTTTCAGAGTCAGTGCTGGTCTAAAAGATGCAGCACTGGGTTCTCTCCTGATAACAGGTGAGTAAATCGGAATTCGTAGTTCGGCTGATTTTAGAGGAATATTTGTACCTTTCAAAATTGGACACTTAGAAACTTTTCTGGTGAAAACCACACAATGGATTCCTATGGAAGGAAATACAAGTTACTGGTAAATACGCTTAGAATTACTTTTCAGGGTCAGTGTTGGACAAAAAAGGGGGAGCACTGGGTTCTCTCCTGATAACAGTTGAGTAAATCAGAATTCGTACTTTGGCTGATTTTAGAGGAATATTTGTAAGTTTCAAAAATGGACACAGAAACTTTTCTGGTGAAAACCACACAATGGATTCCTATGGAAGGAAATACAAGTTACTGGTAAGTACGCTTAGAATTACTTTTCAGGGTCAGTGCTGGGATTAAAGATGCAGCACTGGGTTCTCTCCTGATCACAGGTGAGTAAATCGGAATTAGTAGTTCGGCTGATTTTAGAGGAATATTTGTACGTTTCAAAATTGGACACCTATCTGCTGAAAACCACACAAAGGATTCCTATGGAAGGAAATATAAGTTACTGGTAAGTACGCTTAGAACTACTTCTCAGAGTCAGTGCTGTTCTAAAAGATGCAGCACTGGGTTCTCTCCTGATAACAGGTGAGTAAATCGGAATTCGTAGTTCGGCTGATTTTAGAGGAATATTTGTACGTTTCAAAAACTGGACACTTAGAAACTTTTCTGGTGAAAACCACACAATGGATTCCTATGGAAGGAAATACAAGTTACTGGTAAGTTCGCTTAGAATTACTTTTCAGAGTCACTGCTGATCTAAACCATGCAGCACTGGGTTCTCTCCTGATAACAGGTGAGTAAATCAGAATTCGTACTTCAGCTGATTTTAGAGGAATATTTGTAAGTTTCAAAAATGGACACTTAGAAACTTTTCTGGTGAAAACCACACAATAGATTCCTATGGAAGGAAATACAAGTTACTGGTAAGTATGCTTAGAATTACTTTTTAGGGTCAGTGCTGGACTAAAAGATGCAGCACTGGGTTCTCGCCTGATAACAGGTGAGTAAATCGGAATTTGTAGTTCGGCTGATTTTAAAGGAATATTTGTACGTTTCAAAAATGGACACTTACAAACGTTTCTGGTGAAAACCACACAATGGATTCCTATGAAAGGAAATACAAGTTACTGGTAAGTACGCTTAGAATTACTTTTCAGGGTCAGTGCTGGGCTAAAAGATGCAGCACTGGTTTCTCTCCTGATAACAGGTGAGTAAATCGGAATTCATAGTTTGGCTGATTTTAGAGGAATATTTGTACGTTTTAAAAATGGGCACTTAGAAACTTTTCTGGTGAAAACCACATAATGGATTCCTATGGAAGGAAATACAAGTTACTGGAAAGTACGTTTCGAATTACTTTTCAGCGTCAGTGCTGGTCTAAAAGATTCAGCACTGGGTTCTCTCCTGATAAAAGGTGAGTAAATCAGAATTCGTACTTTGGCTGATTTCAGAGGAATATTTGTAAGTTTCAAAAATGGACAATTAGAAACTTTTCTGGTGAAAACCACACAATGGATTCCTATGGAAGGAAATACAAGTTACTGGAAAGTACGCTTAGAATTACTTTTCAGGGTCAGTGCTGGACTAAAAGATGCAGCACTGGGTTCTCGCCTGATAACAGGTGAGTAAATCAGAATTTGTAGTTCGGCTGATTTTAAAGGAATATTTGTACGTTTCAAAAATGGACACTTACAAACTTTTCTGGTGAAAACCACACAATGGATTCCTATGAAAGGAAATACAAGTTACTGGTAAGTACGCTTAGAATTACTTTTCAGGGTCAGTGCTGGGCTAAAAGATGCAGCACTGGGTTCTCTGCTGATAACAGGTGAGTAAATCGGAATTCGTAGTTTGGCTGGTTTTAGAGGAATATTTGTACGTTTTAAAAATGGGCACTTAGAAACTTTTCTGGTGAAAACCACATAATGGATTCCTATGGAAGGAAATACAAGTTACTGGAAAGTACGCTTAGAATTACTTTTCAGCGTCAGTGCTGGTCTAAAAGATGCAGCACTAAGTTCTCTCCTGATAAAAGGTGAGTAAATCAGAATTCGTACTTTGGCTGATTTTAGAGGAATATTTGTAAGTTTCAAAAATGGACAATTAGAAACTTTTCTGGTGAAAACCACACAATGGATTCCTATGGAAGGAAATACAAGTTACTGGAAAGTACGCTTAGAATTACTTTTCAGGGTCAGTGCTGGACTAAAAGATGCAGCACTGGGTTCTCTCCTGATAACAGGTGAGTAAATCAGAATTCGTAGTTCAGCTGATTTTAGAGGAATAATTGTACGTTTCAAAAATGGACACAGAAACTTTTCTGGTGAAAACCACACAATGGATTCCTATGGAAGGAAATACAAGTTACTGGTAAGTACGCTTAGAATTACTTTTCAGGGTCAGTGCTGGGCTAAAAGATGCAGCACTGGGTTCTCTCCTGATAACAGGTGAGTAAATCGGAATTCGTAGTTCGGCTGATTTTAGAGGAATATTTGTACGTTTTAAAAATGGGCACTTAGAATCTTTTCTGGCGAAAACCACACAATGGATTCCTATGGAATGAAATACAAGTTACTGGTAAGTACCCTTAGAAAATACTTTTCAGGGACAGTGCTGGACTAAAAGATGCAGCACTGGGTTCTCTCCTGATAACAGGTGATTAAATCAGAATTCATACTTTGGCTGATTTTAGAGGAATATTTGCATGTTTCAAAAATGGACAGAAACTTTTCTGGTGAAAACCACACAATGGATTCCTATGGAAGGAAATACAAGTTACTGGTAAGTACGCTTAGAATTACTTTTCAGAGTCAGTGCTGGTCTAAAAGATGCAGCACTGGGATCTCTCCTGATAACAGGTGAGTAAATCGGAATTTGTAGTTCGGCTGATATTAAAGGAATATTTGTGTGTTTCAAAAATGGACACAGAAACTTTTCTGGTGAAAACCACACAATGGATTCCTATGGAAAGAAATACAAGTTACTGGTAAGTACGCTTAAAATTACTTTTCAGGGTCAGTGCTGGGCTGAAAGATGCAGCACTGGGTTCTCTCCTGATAACAGGTGAGTAAATCGGAATTTGTAGTTCGGCTGATTTTAGAGGAATATTTGTACGTTTTAAAAATGGGCATTTAGAAACTTTTCTGGTGAAAATCACATAATGGATTCCTATGGAAGGAAATACAAGTTACTGGAAAGTACGCTTAGAATTACTTTTCAGGGTCAGTGCTGGACTAAAAGATGCAGCACTGGGTTCTCTCCTGATAACAGGTGAGTAAATCGGAATTCGTAGTTCGGCTGATCTTAGATGAATATTTGTACATTTCAAAAATGGACACAGAAACTTTTCTGGTGAAAACCACACAATGGATTCCTATGGAAAGAAATACAAGTTACTGGTAAGTACGCCTAGAACTACTGTTCAGGGTCAGTGCTGGGCTGAAAGATGCAGCACTGGGTTCTCTCCTGATAACAGGTGAGTAAATCGGAATTCGTAGTTCGGCTGATTTTAGAGGAATATTTGTACGTTTCAAAATTGCACACTTATCTGGTGAAAACCACACAAAGGATTCCTATGGAATGAAATACAAGTTACTGGTAAGTACGCTTAGAATTACTTTTCAGAGTCAGTGCTGGTCTAAAAGATGCAGCACTGGGTTCTCTCCTGATAACAGGTGAGTAAATCGGAATTCGTAGTTCGGCTGATTTTAGAGGAATATTTGTACCTTTCAAAATTGGACACTTAGAAACTTTTCTCGTGAAAACCACACAATGGATTCCTATGGAAGGAAATACAAGTTACTGGTAAATACGCTTAGAATTACTTTTCAGGGTCAGTGTTGGACTAAAAGATGGAGCACTGGGTTCTCTCCTGATAACAGTTGAGTAAATCAGAATTCGTACCTCGGCTGATTTTAGAGGAATATTTGTAAGTTTCAAAAATGGACACAGAAACTTTTCTGGTGAAAACCACACAATGGATTCCTATGGAAGGAAATACAAGTTACTGGTAAGTACGCTTAGAATTACTTTTCAGGGTCAGTGCTGGGATTAAAGATGCAGCACTGGGTTCTCTCCTGATCACAGGTGAGTAAATCGGAATTAGTAGTTCGGCTGATTTTAGAGGAATATTTGTACGTTTCAAAATTGGACACTTATCTGCTGAAAACCACACAAAGGATTCCTATGGAAGGAAATATAAGTTACTGGTAAGTACGCTTAGAACTACTTCTCAGAGTCAGTGCTGTTCTAAAAGATGCAGCACTGGGTTCTCTCCTGATAACAGGTGAGTAAATCGGAATTCGTAGTTCGGCTGATTTTAGAGGATTATTTGTACGTTTCAAAAACTGGACACTTAGAAACTTTTCTGGTGAAAACCACACAATGGATTCCTATGGAAGGAAATACAAGATACTGGTAAGTTCGCTTAGAATTACTTTTCAGAGTCACTGCTGATCTAAACCATGCAGCACTGGGTTCTCTCCTGATAACAGGTGAGTAAATCAGAATTCGTACTTCGGCTGATTTTAGAGGAATTTTTGTAAGTTTCAAAAATGGACACTTAGAAACTTTTCTGGTGAAAACCACACAATAGATTCCTATGGAAGGAAATACAAGTTACTGGTAAGTACGCTTAGAATTACTTTTTAGGGTCAGTGCTGGACTAAAAGATGCAGCACTGGGTTCTCGCCTGATAACAGGTGAGTAAATCGGAATTTGTAGTTCGGCTGATTTTAAAGGAATATTTGTACGTTTCAAAAATGGACACTTACAAACTTTTCTGGTGAAAACCACACAATGGATTCCTATGAAAGGAAATACAAGTTACTGGTAAGTACGCTTAGAATTACTTTTCAGGGTCAGTGCTGGGCTAAAAGATGCAGCACTGGGTTCTCTCCTGATAACAGGTGAGTAAATCGGAATTCATAGTTTGGCTGATTTTAGAGGAATATTTGTACGTTTTGAAAATGGGCACTTAGAAACTTTTCTGGTGAAAACCACATAATGGATTCCTATGGAAGGAAATACAAGTTACTGGAAAGTACGTTTAGAATTACTTTTCAGCGTCAGTGCTGGTCTAAAAGATGCAGCACTGGGTTCTCTCCTGATAAAAGGTGAGTAAATCAGAATTTGTACTTTGGCTGATTTCAGAGGAATATTTGTAAGTTTCAAAAATGGACAATTAGAAACTTTTCTGGTGAAAACCACACAATGGATTCCTATGGAAGGAAATACAAGTTACTGGAAAGTACGCTTAGAATTACTTTTCAGGGTCAGTGCTGGACTAAAAGATGCAGCACTGGGTTCTCTCCTGATAACAGGTGAGTAAATCAGAATTCGTAGTTCAGCTGATTTTAGAGGAATATTTGTACATTTCAAAAATGGACACAGAAACTTTTCTGGTGAAAACCACACAATGGATTCCTATGGAAGGAAATACAAGTTACTGGTAAGTACGCTTAGAATTACTTTTCAGGGTCAGTGCTGGGCTAAAAGATGCAGCACTGGGTTCTCTCCTGATAACAGGTGAGTAAATCGGAATTTGTAGTTCGGCTGATTTTAGAGGAATATTTGTACGTTTTAAAAATGGGCACTTAGAAACTTTTCTGGTGAAAATCACATAATGGATTCCTATGGAAGAAAATACAAGTTACTGGAAAGTACGCTTAGAATTACTTTTTAGGGTCAGTGCTGGAATAAAAGATGCAGCACTGGGTTCTCTCCTGATAACAGGTGAGTAAATCGGAATTCGTAGTTCGGCTGATCTTAGATGAATATTTGTACATTTCAAAAATGGACACAGAAACTTTTCTGGTGAAAACCACACAATGGATTCCTATGGAAAGAAATACAAGTTACTGGTAAGCACGCCTAGAACTACTGTTCAGGGTCAGTGCTGGGCTGAAAGATGCAGCACTGGGTTCTCTCCTGATAACAGGTGAGTAAATCGGAATTCGTAGTTCGGCTGATTTTAGAGGAATATTTGTACGTTTCAAAATTGCACACTTATCTGGTGAAAACCACACAAAGGATTCCTATGGAATGAAATACAAGTTACTGGTAAGTACGCTTAGAATTACTTTTCAGAGTCAGTGCTGGTCTAAAAGATGCAGCACTGGGTTCTCTCCTGATAACAGGTGAGTAAATCGGAATTCGTAGTTCGGCTGATTTTAGAGGAATATTTGTACCTTTCAAAATTGGACACTTAGAAACTTTTCTGGTGAAAACCACACAATGGATTCCTATGGAAGGAAATACAAGTTACTGGTAAATACGCTTAGAATTACTTTTCAGGGTCAGTGTTGGACTAAAAGATGGAGCACTGGGTTCTCTCCTGATAACAGTTGAGTAAATCAGAATTCGTACCTCGGCTGATTTTAGAGGAATATTTGTAAGTTTCAAAAATGGACACAGAAACTTTTCTGGTGAAAACCACACAATGGATTCCTATGGAAGGAAATACAAGTTACTGGTAAGTACGCTTAGAATTACTTTTCAGGGTCAGTGCTGGGATTAAAGATGCAGCACTGGGTTCTCTCCTGATCACAGGTGAGTAAATCGGAATTAGTAGTTCGGCTGATTTTAGAGGAATATTTGTACGTTTCAAAATTGGACACCTATCTGCTGAAAACCACACAAAGGATTCCTATGGAAGGAAATATAAGTTACTGGTAAGTACGCTTAGAACTACTTCTCAGAGTCAGTGCTGTTCTAAAAGATGCAGCACTGGGTTCTCTCCTGATAACAGGTGAGTAAATCGGAATTCGTAGTTCGGCTGATTTTAGAGGAATATTTGTACGTTTCAAAAACTGGACACTTAGAAACTTTTCTGGTGAAAACCACACAATGGATTCCTATGGAAGGAAATACAAGTTACTGGTAAGTACGCTTAGAATTACTTTTCAGGGTCAGTGCTGGGCTAAAAGATGCAGCACTGGGTTCTCTCCTGATAACAGGTGAGTAAATCGGAATTCGTAGTTCGGCTGATTTTAGAGGAATATTTGTACGTTTTAAAAATGGGCACTTAGAATCTTTTCTGGCGAAAACCACACAATGGATTCCTATGGAATGAAATACAAGTTACTGGTAAGTACCCTTAGAAAATACTTTTCAGGGACAGTGCTGGACTAAAAGATGCAGCACTGGGTTCTCTCCTGATAACAGGTGATTAAATCAGAATTCATACTTTGGCTGATTTTAGAGGAATATTTGCATGTTTCAAAAATGGACAGAAACTTTTCTGGTGAAAACCACACAATGGATTCCTATGGAAGGAAATACAAGTTACTGGTAAGTACGCTTAGAATTACTTTTCAGAGTCAGTGCTGGTCTAAAAGATGCAGCACTGGGATCTCTCCTGATAACAGGTGAGTAAATCGGAATTTGTAGTTCGGCTGATATTAAAGGAATATTTGTGTGTTTCAAAAATGGACACAGAAACTTTTCTGGTGAAAACCACACAATGGATTCCTATGGAAAGAAATACAAGTTACTGGTAAGTACGCTTAAAATTACTTTTCAGGGTCAGTGCTGGGCTGAAAGATGCAGCACTGGGTTCTCTCCTGATAACAGGTGAGTAAATCGGAATTCGTAGTTCGGCTGATTTTAGAGGAATATTTGTACATTTCAAAATTGGACACTTTTCTGGTGAAAACCACACAATGGATTCCTATGGAAGGAAATACAAGTTACTGGTAAGTACACTTAGAATTACTTTTCAGAGTCAGTGCTGGTCTAAACCATGCAGCACTGGGTTCTCTCCTGATAACAAGTGAGTAAATCGGAATTTGTAGTTCGGCTGATTTTATAGGAATATTTGTACGTTTCAAAAATGGACACTTAAAAACTTTTCTGGTGAAAACCACACAATGGATTCCTATGGAAGGAAATACAAGTTACTGATAAGTACGCTTGTACGCTTAGAATTACTTTTCAGCGTCAGTGCTGGTCTAAAAGATGCAGCACTGGGTTCTCTCCTGATAAAAGGTGAGTAAATCAGAATTCGTACTTCGGCTGATTTTAGAGGAATATTTGTAAGTTTCAAAAATGGACACTTAGAAACTTTTCTGATGAAAACCACACAATGGATTCCTATGGAAGGAAATACAAGTTACTGGAAAGTACGCTTAGAATTACTTTTCAGGGTCAGTGCTGGACTAAAAGATGCAGCACTGGGTTCTCTCCTGATAACAGGTGAGTTAATCGGAATTCGTAGTTCGGCTGATTTTAGAGGAATATTTGTACATTTCAAAAATCGACACAGAAACTTTTCTGGTGAAAACCACACAATGGATTCCTATCGAAGGAAATACAAGTTACTGGTAAGTACGCTTAGAATTACTTTTCAGGGTCAGTGCTGGGCTAAAAGATGCAGCACTGGGTTCTCTCCTGATAAAAGGTGAGTAAATCAGAATTTGTACTTTGGCTGATTTCAGAGGAATATTTGTAAGTTTCAAAAATGGACAATTAGAAACTTTTCTGGTGAAAACCACACAATGGATTCCTATGGAAGGAAATACAAGTTACTGGAAAGTACGCTTAGAATTACTTTTCAGGGTCAGTGCTGGACTAAAAGATGCAGCACTGGGTTCTCTCCTGATAACAGGTGAGTAAATCAGAATTCGTAGTTCAGCTGATTTTAGAGGAATATTTGTACATTTCAAAAATGGACACAGAAACTTTTCTGGTGAAAACCACACAATGGATTCCTATGGAAGGAAATACAAGTTACTGGTAAGTATGCTTAGAATTACTTTTCAGGGTCAGTGCTGGGCTAAAAGATGCAGCACTGGGTTCTCTCCTGATAACAGGTGAGTAAATCGGAATTTGTAGTTCGGCTGATTTTAGAGGAATATTTGTACGTTTTAAAAATGGGCACTTAGAAACTTTTCTGGTGAAAATCACATAATGGATTCCTATGGAAGGAAATACAAGTTACTGGAAAGTACGCTTAGAATTACTTTTCAGGGTCAGTGCTGGAATAAAAGATGCAGCACTGGGTTCTCTCCTGATAACAGGTGAGTAAATCGGAATTCGTAGTTCGGCTGATCTTAGATGAATATTTGTACATTTCAAAAATGGACACAGAAACTTTTCTGGTGAAAACCACACAATGGATTCCTATGGAAAGAAATACAAGTTACTGGTAAGCACGCCTAGAACTACTGTTCAGGGTCAGTGCTGGGCTGAAAGATGCAGCACTGGGTTCTCTCCTGATAACAGGTGAGTAAATCGGAATTCGTAGTTCGGCTGATTTTAGAGGAATATTTGTACGTTTCAAAATTGCACACTTATCTGGTGAAAACCACACAAAGGATTCCTATGGAATGAAATACAAGTTACTGGTAAGTACGCTTAGAATTACTTTTCAGAGTCAGTGCTGGTCTAAAAGATGCAGCACTGGGTTCTCTCCTGATAACAGGTGAGTAAATCGGAATTCGTAGTTCGGCTGATTTTAGAGGAATATTTGTACCTTTCAAAATTGGACACTTAGAAACTTTTCTGGTGAAAACCACACAATGGATTCCTATGGAAGGAAATACAAGTTACTGGTAAATACGCTTAGAATTACTTTTCAGGGTCAGTGTTGGACTAAAAGATGGAGCACTGGGTTCTCTCCTGATAACAGTTGAGTAAATCAGAATTCGTACCTCGGCTGATTTTAGAGGAATATTTGTAAGTTTCAAAAATGGACACAGAAACTTTTCTGGTGAAAACCACACAATGGATTCCTATGGAAGGAAATACAAGTTACTGGTAAGTACGCTTAGAATTACTTTTCAGGGTCAGTGCTGGGATTAAAGATGCAGCACTGGGTTCTCTCCTGATCACAGGTGAGTAAATCGGAATTAGTAGTTCGGCTGATTTTAGAGGAATATTTGTACGTTTCAAAATTGGACACCTATCTGCTGAAAACCACACAAAGGATTCCTATGGAAGGAAATATAAGTTACTGGTAAGTACGCTTAGAACTACTTCTCAGAGTCAGTGCTGTTCTAAAAGATGCAGCACTGGGTTCTCTCCTGATAACAGGTGAGTAAATCGGAATTCGTAGTTCGGCTGATTTTAGAGGAATATTTGTACGTTTCAAAAACTGGACACTTAGAAACTTTTCTGGTGAAAACCACACAATGGATTCCTATGGAATGAAATACAAGTTACTGGTAAGTTCGCTTAGAATTACTTTTCAGAGTCACTGCTGATCTAAACCATGCAGCACTGGGTTCTCTCCTGATAACAGGTGAGTAAATCAGAATTCGTACTTCAGCTGATTTTAGAGGAATATTTGTAAGTTTCAAAAATGGACACTTAGAAACTTTTCTGGTGAAAACCACACAATAGATTCCTATGGAAGGAAATACAAGTTACTGGTAAGTATGCTTAGAATTACTTTTTAGGGTCAGTGCTGGACTAAAAGATGCAGCACTGGGTTCTCGCCTGATAACAGGTGAGTAAATCGGAATTTGTAGTTCGGCTGATTTTAAAGGAATATTTGTACGTTTCAAAAATGGACACTTACAAACGTTTCTGGTGAAAACCACACAATGGATTCCTATGAAAGGAAATACAAGTTACTGGTAAGTACGCTTAGAATTACTTTTCAGGGTCAGTGCTGGGCTAAAAGATGCAGCACTGGTTTCTCTCCTGATAACAGGTGAGTAAATCGGAATTCATAGTTTGGCTGATTTTAGAGGAATATTTGTACGTTTTAAAAATGGGCACTTAGAAACTTTTCTGGTGAAAATCACTTAATGGATTCCTATGGAAGGAAATACAAGTTACTGGAAAGTACGCTTAGAATTACTTTTCAGGGTCAGTGCTGGACTAAAAGATGCAGCACTGGGTTCTCTCCTGATAACAGGTGAGTAAATCAGAATTCGTAGTTCAGCTGATTTTAGAGGAATAATTGTACGTTTCAAAAATGGACACAGAAACTTTTCTGGTGAAAACCACACAATGGATTCCTATGGAAGGAAATAGAAGTTACTGGTAAGTACGCTTAGAATTACTTTTCAGGGTCAGTGCTGGGCTAAAAGATGCAGCACTGGGTTCTCTCCTGATAACAGGTGAGTAAATCGGAATTCGTAGTTCGGCTGATTTTAGAGGAATATTTGTACGTTTTAAAAATGGGCACTTAGAATCTTTTCTGGCGAAAACCACACAATGGATTCCTATGGAAGGAAATACAAGTTACTGGTAAGTTCGCTTAGAATTACTTTTCAGAGTCACTGCTGATCTAAACCGTGCAGCACTGGGTTCTCTCCTGATAACAGGTGAGTAAATCAGAATTCATACTTCGGCTGATTTGACAGGAATATTTGTAAGTTTCAAAAATGGACACTTAGAAACTTTTCTGGTGAAAACCACACAATAGATTCCTATGGAAGGAAATACAAGTTACTGGTAAGTACGCTTAGAATTACTTTTTAGGGTCAGTGCTGGACTAAAAGATGCAGCACTGGGTTCTCGCCTGATAACAGGTGAGTAAATCAGAATTTGTAGTTCGGCTGATTTTAAAGGAATATTTGTACGTTTCAAAAATGGACACTTACAAACTTTTCTGGTGAAAACCACACAATGGATTCCTATGAAAGGAAATACAAGTTACTGGTAAGTACGCTTAGAATTACTTTTCAGGGTCAGTGCTGGGCTAAAAGATGCAGCACTGGGTTCTCTCCTGATAACAGGTGAGTAAATCGGAATTCGTAGTTTGGCTGATTTTAGAGGAATATTTGTACGTTTTAAAAATGGGCACTTAGAAACTTTTCTGGTGAAAACCACATAATGGATTCCTATGGAAGGAAATACAAGTTACTGGAAAGTACGCTTAGAATTACTTTTCAGCGTCAGTGCTGGTCTAAAAGATGCAGCACTAAGTTCTCTCCTGATAAAAGGTGAGTAAATCAGAATTCGTACTTTGGCTGATTTTAGAGGAATATTTGTAAGTTTCAAAAATGGACAATTAGAAACTTTTCTGGTGAAAACCACACAATGGATTCCTATGGAAGGAAATACAAGTTACTGGAAAGTACGCTTAGAATTACTTTTCAGGGTCAGTGCTGGACTAAAAGATGCAGCACTGGGTTCTCTCCTGATAACAGGTGAGTAAATCAGAATTCGTAGTTCAGCTGATTTTAGAGGAATAATTGTACGTTTCAAAAATGGACTCAGAAACTTTTCTGGTGAAAACCACACAATGGATTCCTATGGAATGAAATACAAGTTACTGGTAAGTTCCCTTAGAAAATACTTTTCAGGGACAGTGCTGGACTAAAAGATGCAGCACTGGGTTCTCTCCTGATAACAGGTGATTAAATCAGAATTCATACTTTGGCTGATTTTAGAGGAATATTTGCATGTTTCAAAAATGGACAGAAACTTTTCTGGTGAAAACCACACAATGGATTCCTATGGAAGGAAATACAAGTTACTGGTAAGTACGCTTAGAATTACTTTTCAGAGTCAGTGCTGGTCTAAAAGATGCAGCACTGGGATCTCTCCTGATAACAGGTGAGTAAATCGGAATTTGTAGTTCGGCTGATATTAAAGGAATATTTGTGTGTTTCAAAAATGGACACAGAAACTTTTCTGGTGAAAACCACACAATGGATTCCTATGGAAAGAAATACAAGTTACTGGTAAGTACGCTTAAAATTACTTTTCAGGGTCAGTGCTGGGCTGAAAGATGCAGCACTGGGTTCTCTCCTGATAACAGGTGAGTAAATCGGAATTCGTAGTTCGGCTGATTTTAGAGGAATATTTGTACATTTCAAAATTGGACACTTTTCTGGTGAAAACCACACAATGGATTCCTATGGAAGGAAATACAAGTTACTGGTAAGTACACTTAGAATTACTTTTCAGAGTCAGTGCTGGTCTAAACCATGCAGCACTGGGTTCTCTCCTGATAACAAGTGAGTAAATCGGAATTTGTAGTTCGGCTGATTTTATAGGAATATTTGTACGTTTCAAAAATGGACACTTAAAAACTTTTCTGGTGAAAACCACACAATGGATTCCTATGGAAGGAAATACAAGTTACTGATAAGTACGCTTGTACGCTTAGAATTACTTTTCAGCGTCAGTGCTGGTCTAAAAGATGCAGCACTGGGTTCTCTCCTGATAAAAGGTGAGTAAATCAGAATTCGTACTTCGGCTGATTTTAGAGGAATATTTGTAAGTTTCAAAAATGGACACTTAGAAACTTTTCTGATGAAAACCACACAATGGATTCCTATGGAAGGAAATACAAGTTACTGGAAAGTACGCTTAGAATTACTTTTCAGGGTCAGTGCTGGACTAAAAGATGCAGCACTGGGTTCTCTCCTGATAACAGGTGAGTTAATCGGAATTCGTAGTTCGGCTGATTTTAGAGGAATATTTGTACATTTCAAAAATCGACACAGAAACTTTTCTGGTGAAAACCACACAATGGATTCCTATCGAAGGAAATACAAGTTACTGGTAAGTACGCTTAGAATTACTTTTCAGGGTCAGTGCTGGGCTAAAAGATGCAGCACTGGGTTCTCTCCTGATAACAGGTGAGTAAATCGGAATTTGTAGTTCGGCTGATTTTAGAGGAATATTTGTACGTTTTAAAAATGGGCACTTAGAAACTTTTCTGGTGAAAATCACATAATGGATTCCTATGGAAGGAAATACAAGTTACTGGAAAGTACGCTTAGAATTACTTTTCAGGGTCAGTGCTGGACTAAAAGATGCAGCACTGGGTTCTCTCCTGATAACAGGTGAGTAAATCGGAATTCGTAGTTCGGCTGATCTTAGATGAATATTTGTACATTTCAAAAATGGACACAGAAACTTTTCTGGTGAAAACCACACAATGGATTCCTATGGAAAGAAATACAAGTTACTGGTAAGTACGCCTAGAACTACTGTTCAGGGTCAGTGCTGGGCTGAAAGATGCAGCACTGGGTTCTCTCCTGATAACAGGTGAGTAAATCGGAATTCGTAGTTCGGCTGATTTTAGAGGAATATTTGTACGTTTCAAAATTGCACACTTATCTGGTGAAAACCACACAAAGGATTCCTATGGAATGAAATACAAGTTACTGGTAAGTACGCTTAGAATTACTTTTCAGAGTCAGTGCTGGTCTAAAAGATGCAGCACTGGGTTCTCTCCTGATAACAGGTGAGTAAATCGGAATTCGTAGTTCGGCTGATTTTAGAGGAATATTTGTACCTTTCAAAATTGGACACTTAGAAACTTTTCTCGTGAAAACCACACAATGGATTCCTATGGAAGGAAATACAAGTTACTGGTAAATACGCTTAGAATTACTTTTCAGGGTCAGTGTTGGACTAAAAGATGGAGCACTGGGTTCTCTCCTGATAACAGTTGAGTAAATCAGAATTCGTACCTCGGCTGATTTTAGAGGAATATTTGTAAGTTTCAAAAATGGACACAGAAACTTTTCTGGTGAAAACCACACAATGGATTCCTATGGAAGGAAATACAAGTTACTGGTAAGTACGCTTAGAATTACTTTTCAGGGTCAGTGCTGGGATTAAAGATGCAGCACTGGGTTCTCTCCTGATCACAGGTGAGTAAATCGGAATTAGTAGTTCGGCTGATTTTAGAGGAATATTTGTACGTTTCAAAATTGGACACTTATCTGCTGAAAACCACACAAAGGATTCCTATGGAAGGAAATATAAGTTACTGGTAAGTACGCTTAGAACTACTTCTCAGAGTCAGTGCTGTTCTAAAAGATGCAGCACTGGGTTCTCTCCTGATAACAGGTGAGTAAATCGGAATTCGTAGTTCGGCTGATTTTAGAGGAATATTTGTACGTTTCAAAAACTGGACACTTAGAAACTTTTCTGGTGAAAACCACACAATGGATTCCTATGGAAGGAAATACAAGTTACTGGTAAGTTCGCTTAGAATTACTTTTCAGAGTCACTGCTGATCTAAACCATGCAGCACTGGGTTCTCTCCTGATAACAGGTGAGTAAATCAGAATTCGTACTTCGGCTGATTTTAGAGGAATATTTGTAAGTTTCAAAAATGGACACTTAGAAACTTTTCTGGTGAAAACCACACAATAGATTCCTATGGAAGGAAATACAAGTTACTGGTAAGTACGCTTAGAATTACTTTTTAGGGTCAGTGCTGGACTAAAAGATGCAGCACTGGGTTCTCGCCTGATAACAGGTGAGTAAATCGGAATTTGTAGTTCGGCTGATTTTAAAGGAATATTTGTACGTTTCAAAAATGGACACTTACAAACTTTTCTGGTGAAAACCACACAATGGATTCCTATGAAAGGAAATACAAGTTACTGGTAAGTACGCTTAGAATTACTTTTCAGGGTCAGTGCAGGGCTAAAAGATGCAGCACTGGGTTCTCTCCTGATAACAGGTGAGTAAATCGGAATTCATAGTTTGGCTGATTTTAGAGGAATATTTGTACGTTTTGAAAATGGGCACTTAGAAACTTTTCTGGTGAAAACCACATAATGGATTCCTATGGAAGGAAATACAAGTTACTGGAAAGTACGTTTAGAATTACTTTTCAGCGTCAGTGCTGGTCTAAAAGATGCAGCACTGGGTTCTCTCCTGATAAAAGGTGAGTAAATCAGAATTTGTACTTTGGCTGATTTCAGAGGAATATTTGTAAGTTTCAAAAATGGACAATTAGAAACTTTTCTGGTGAAAACCACACAATGGATTCCTATGGAAGGAAATACAAGTTACTGGAAAGTACGCTTAGAATTACTTTTCAGGGTCAGTGCTGGACTAAAAGATGCAGCACTGGGTTCTCTCCTGATAACAGGTGAGTAAATCAGAATTCGTAGTTCAGCTGATTTTAGAGGAATATTTGTACATTTCAAAAATGGACACAGAAACTTTTCTGGTGAAAACCACACAATGGATTCCTATGGAAGGAAATACAAGTTACTGGTAAGTACGCTTAGAATTACTTTTCAGGGTCAGTGCTGGGCTAAAAGATGCAGCACTGGGTTCTCTCCTGATAACAGGTGAGTAAATCGGAATTTGTAGTTCGGCTGATTTTAGAGGAATATTTGTACGTTTTAAAAATGGGCACTTAGAAACTTTTCTGGTGAAAATCACATAATGGATTCCTATGGAAGGAAATACAAGTTACTGGAAAGTACGCTTAGAATTACTTTTCAGGGTCAGTGCTGGACTAAAAGATGCAGCACTGGGTTCTCTCCTGATAACAGGTGAGTAAATCGGAATTCGTAGTTCGGCTGATCTTAGATGAATATTTGTACATTTCAAAAATGGACACAGAAACTTTTCTGGTGAAAACCACACAATGGATTCCTATGGAAAGAAATACAAGTTACTGGTAAGCACGCCTAGAACTACTGTTCAGGGTCAGTGCTGGGCTGAAAGATGCAGCACTGGGTTCTCTCCTGATAACAGGTGAGTAAATCGGAATTCGTAGTTCGGCTGATTTTAGAGGAATATTTGTACGTTTCAAAATTGCACACTTATCTGGTGAAAACCACACAAAGGATTCCTATGGAATGAAATACAAGTTACTGGTAAGTACGCTTAGAATTACTTTTCAGAGTCAGTGCTGGTCTAAAAGATGCAGCACTGGGTTCTCTCCTGATAACAGGTGAGTAAATCGGAATTCGTAGTTCGGCTGATTTTAGAGGAATATTTGTACCTTTCAAAATTGGACACTTAGAAACTTTTCTGGTGAAAACCACACAATGGATTCCTTTGGAAGGAAATACAAGTTACTGGTAAATACGCTTAGAATTACTTTTCAGGGTCAGTGTTGGACTAAAAGATGGAGCACTGGGTTCTCTCCTGATAACAGTTGAGTAAATCAGAATTCGTACCTCGGCTGATTTTAGAGGAATATTTGTAAGTTTCAAAAATGGACACAGAAACTTTTCTGGTGAAAACCACACAATGGATTCCTATGGAAGGAAATACAAGTTACTGGTAAGTACGCTTAGAATTACTTTTCAGGGTCAGTGCTGGGATTAAAGATGCAGCACTGGGTTCTCTCCTGATCACAGGTGAGTAAATCGGAATTAGTAGTTCGGCTGATTTTAGAGGAATATTTGTACGTTTCAAAATTGGACACCTATCTGCTGAAAACCACACAAAGGATTCCTATGGAAGGAAATATAAGTTACTGGTAAGTACGCTTAGAACTACTTCTCAGAGTCAGTGCTGTTCTAAAAGATGCAGCACTGGGTTCTCTCCTGATAACAGGTGAGTAAATCGGAATTCGTAGTTCGGCTGATTTTAGAGGAATATTTGTACGTTTCAAAAACTGGACACTTAGAAACTTTTCTGGTGAAAACCACACATTGGATTCCTATGGAAGGAAATACAAGTTACTGGTAGGTTCGCTTAGAATTACTTTTCAGAGTCACTGCTGATCTAAACCATGCAGCACTGGGTTCTCTCCTGATAACAGGTGAGTAAATCAGAATTCGTAGTTCAGCTGATTTTAGAGGAATAATTGTACGTTTCAAAAATAGACACAGAAACTTTTCTGGTGAAAACCACACAATGGATTCCTATGGAAGGAAATACAAGTTACTGGTAAGTACGCTTAGAATTACTTTTCAGGGTCAGTGCTGGGCTAAAAGATGCAGCACTGGGTTCTCTCCTGATAACAGGTGAGTAAATCGGAATTCGTAGTTCGGCTGATTTTAGAGGAATATTTGTACGTTTTAAAAATGGGCACTTAGAATCTTTTCTGGCGAAAACCACACAATGGATTCCTATGGAAGGAAATACAAGTTACTGGTAAGTTCGCTTAGAATTACTTTTCAGAGTCACTGCTGATCTAAACCATGCAGCACTGGGTTCTCTCCTGATAACAGGTGAGTAAATCAGAATTCGTACTTCGGCTGATTTGAGAGGAATATTTGTAAGTTTCAAAAATGGACACTTAGAAACTTTTCTGGTGAAAACCACACAATAGATTCCTATGGAAGGAAATACAAGTTACTGGTAAGTACGCTTAGAATTACTTTTTAGGGTCAGTGCTGGACTAAAAGATGCAGCACTGGGTTCTCGCCTGATAACAGGTGAGTAAATCAGAATTTGTAGTTCGGCTGATTTTAAAGGAATATTTGTACGTTTCAAAAATGGACACTTACAAACTTTTCTGGTGAAAACCACACAATGGATTCCTATGAAAGGAAATACAAGTTACTGGTAAGTACGCTTAGAATTACTTTTCAGGGTCAGTGCTGGGCTAAAAGATGCAGCACTGGGTTCTCTCCTGATAACAGGTGAGTAAATCGGAATTCGTAGTTTGGCTGATTTTAGAGGAATATTTGTACGTTTTAAAAATGGGCACTTAGAAACTTTTTTGGTGAAAACCACATAATGGATTCCTATGGAAGGAAATACAAGTTACTGGAAAGTACGCTTAGAATTACTTTTTAGCGTCAGTGCTGGTCTAAAAGATGCAGCACTAAGTTCTCTCCTGATGAAAAGTGAGTAAATCAGAATTCGTACTTTGGCTGATTTTAGAGGAATATTTGTAAGTTTCAAAAATGGACAATTAGAAACTTTTCTGGTGAAAACCACACAATGGATTCCTATGGAAGGAAATACAAGTTACTGGAAAGTACGCTTAGAATTACTTTTCAGGGTCAGTGCTGGACTAAAAGATGCAGCACTGGGTTCTCTCCTGATAACAGGTGAATAAATCAGAATTCGTAGTTCAGCTGATTTTAGAGGAATAATTGTACGTTTCAAAAATGGACACAGAAACTTTTCTGGTGAAAACCACACAATGGATTCCTATGGAAGGAAATACAAGTTACTGGTAAGTACGCTTAGAATTACTTTTCAGGGTCAGTGCTGGGCTAAAAGATGCAGCACTGGGTTCTCTCCTGATAACAGGTGAGTAAATCGGAATTCGTAGTTCGGCTGATTTTAGAGGAATATTTGTACGTTTTAAAAATGGGCACTTAGAATCTTTTCTGGCGAAAACCACACAATGGATTCCTATGGAATGAAATACAAGTAACTGGTAAGTACCCTTAGAAAATACTTTTCAGGGACAGTGCTGGACTAAAAGATGCAGCACTGGGTTCTCTCCTGATAACAGGTGATTAAATCAGAATTCGTACTTTGGCTGATTTTAGAGGAATATTTGTATGTTTCAAAAATGGACAGAAACTTTTCTGGTGAAAACCACACAATGGATTCCTATGGAAGGAAATACAAGTTACTGGTAAGTACGCTTAGAATTACTTTTCAGAGTCAGTGCTGGTCTAAAAGATGCAGCACTGGGATCTCTCCTGATAACAGGTGAGTAAATCGGAATTTGTAGTTCGGCTGATATTAAAGGAATATTTGTGTGTTTCAAAAATGGACACAGAAACTTTTCTGGTGAAAACCACACAATGGATTCCTATGGAAAGAAATACAAGTTACTGGTAAGTACGCTTAAAATTACTTTTCAGGGTCAGCGCTGGGCTGAAAGATGCAGCACTGGGTTCTCTCCTGATAACAGGTGAGTAAATCGGAATTCGTAGTTCGGCTGATTTTAGAGGAATATTTGTACATTTCAAAATTGGACACTTTTCTGGTGAAAACCACACAATGGATTCCTATGGAAGGAAATACAAGTTACTGGTAAGTACACTTAGAATTACTTTTCAGAGTCAGTGCTGGTCTAAACCATGCAGCACTGGGTTCTCTCCTGATAACAAGTGAGTAAATCGGAATTTGTAGTTCGGCTGATTTTATAGGAATATTTGTACGTTTCAAAAATGGACACTTAAAAACTTTTCTGGTGAAAACCACACAATGGATTCCTATGGAAGGAAATACAAGTTACTGATAAGTACGCTTGTACGCTTAGAATTACTTTTCAGCGTCAGTGCTGGTCTAAAAGATGCAGCACTGGGTTCTCTCCTGATAAAAGGTGAGTAAATCAGAATTCGTACTTTGGCTGATTTTAGAGGAATATTTGTAAGTTTCAAAAATGGACACTTAGAAACTTTTCTGATGAAAACCACACAATGGATTCCTATGGAAGGAAATACAAGTTACTGGAAAGTACGCTTAGAATTACTTTTCAGGGTCAGTGCTGGACTAAAAGATGCAGCACTGGGTTCTCTCCTGAAAACAGGTGAGTTAATCGGAATTCGTAGTTCGGCTGATTTTAGAGGAATATTTGTACATTTCAAAAATGGACACAGAAACTTTTCTGGTGAAAACCACACAATGGATTCCTATGGAAGGAAATACAAGTTACTGGTAAGTACGCTTAGAATTACTTTTCAGGGTCAGTGCTGGGCTAAAAGATGCAGCACTGGGTTCTCTCCTGATAACAGGTGAGTAAATCGGAATTTGTAGTTCGGCTGATTTTAGAGGAATATTTGTACGTTTTAAAAATGGGCACTTAGAAACTTTTCTGGTGAAAATCACATAATGGATTCCTATGGAAGGAAATACAAGTTACTGGAAAGTACGCTTAGAATTACTTTTCAGGGTCAGTGCTGGACTAAAAGATGCAGCACTGGGTTCTCTCCTGATAACAGGTGAGTAAATCGGAATTCGTAGTTCGGCTGATCTTAGATGAATATTTGTACATTTCAAAAATGGACACAGAAACTTTTCTGGTGAAAACCACACAATGGATTCCTATGGAAAGAAATACAAGTTACTGGTAAGTACGCCTAGAACTACTGTTCAGGGTCAGTGCTGGGCTGAAAGATGCAGCACTGGGTTCTCTCCTGATAACAGGTGAGTAAATCGGAATTCGTAGTTCGGCTGATTTTAGAGGAATATTTGTACGTTTCAAAATTGCACACTTATCTGGTGAAAACCACACAAAGGATTCCTATGGAATGAAATACAAGTTACTGGTAAGAACGCTTAGAATTACTTTTCAGAGTCAGTGCTGGTCTAAAAGATGCAGCACTGGGTTCTCCCCTGATAACAGGTGAGTAAATCGGAATTCGTAGTTCGGCTGATTTTAGAGGAATATTTGTACCTTTCAAAATTGGACACTTAGAAACTTTTCTCGTGAAAACCACACAATGGATTCCTATGGAAGGAAATACAAGTTACTGGTAAATACGCTTAGAATTACTTTTCAGGGTCAGTGTTGGACTAAAAGATGGAGCACTGGGTTCTCTCCTGATAACAGTTGAGTAAATCAGAATTCGTACCTCGGCTGCTTTTAGAGGAATATTTGTAAGTTTCAAAAATGGACACAGAAACTTTTCTGGTGAAAACCACACAATGGATTCCTATGGAAGGAAATACAAGTTACTGGTAAGTACGCTTAGAATTACTTTTCAGGGTCAGTGCTGGGATTAAAGATGCAGCACTGGGTTCTCTCCTGATCACAGGTGAGTAAATCGGAATTAGTAGTTCGGCTGATTTTAGAGGAATATTTGTACGTTTCAAAATTGGACACTTATCTGCTGAAAACCACACAAAGGATTCCTATGGAAGGAAATATAAGTTACTGGTAAGTACGCTTAGAACTACTTCTCAGAGTCAGTGCTGTTCTAAAAGATGCAGCACTGGGTTCTCTCCTGATAACAGGTGAGTAAATCAGAATTCGTACTTCGGCTGATTTTAGAGGAATATTTGTAAGTTTCAAAAATGGACACTTAGAAACTTTTCTGGTGAAAACCACACAATAGATTCCTATGGAAGGAAATACAAGTTACTGGTAAGTACGCTTAGAATTACTTTTTAGGGTCAGTGCTGGACTAAAAGATGCAGCACTGGGTTCTCTCCTGATAACAGGTGAGTAAATCAGAATTCGTAGTTCAGCTGATTTTAGAGGAATATTTGTACATTTCAAAAATGGACACAGAAACTTTTCTGGTGAAAACCACACAATGGATTCCTATGGAAAGAAATACAAGTTACTGGTAAGTACGCCTAGAACTACTGTTCAGGGTCAGTGCTGGGCTGAAAGATGCAGCACTGGGTTCTCTCCTGATAACAGGTGAGTAAATCGGAATTCGTAGTCCGGCTGATTTTAGAGGAATATTTGTACGTTTCAAAATTGCACACTTATCTGGTGAAAACCACACAAAGGATTCCTATGGAATGAAATACAAGTTACTGGTAAGTACGCTTAGAATTACTTTTCAGAGTCAGTGCTGGTCTAAAAGATGCAGCACTGGGTTCTCTCCTGATAACAGGTGAGTAAATCGGAATTCGTAGTTCGGCTGATTTTAGAGGAATATTTGTACCTTTCAAAATTGGACACTTAGAAACTTTTCTCGTGAAAACCACACAATGGATTCCTATGGAAGGAAATACAAGTTACTGGTAAATACGCTTAGAATTACTTTTCAGGGTCAGTGTTGGACTAAAAGATGGAGCACTGGGTTCTCTCCTGATAACAGTTGAGTAAATCAGAATTCGTACCTCAGCTGATTTTAGAGGAATATTTGTAAGTTTCAAAAATGGACACAGAAACTTTTCTGGTGAAAACCACACAATGGATTCCTATGGAAGGAAATACAAGTTACTGGTAAGTATGCTTAGAATTACTTTTCAGGGTCAGTGCTGGGATTAAAGATGCAGCACTGGGTTCTCTCCTGATCACAGGTGAGTAAATCGGAATTAGTAGTTCGGCTGATTTTAGAGGAATATTTGTAAGTTTCAAAATTGGACACTTATCTGCTGAAAACCACACAAAGGATTCCTATGGAAGGAAATATAAGTTACTGGTAAGTACGCTTAGAACTACTTCTCAGAGTCAGTGCTGTTCTAAAAGATGCAGCACTGGGTTCTCTCCTGATAACAGGTGAGTAAATCGGAATTCGTAGTTCGGCTGATTTTAGAGGAATATTTGTACGTTTCAAAAACTGGACACTTAGAAACTTTTCTGGTGAAAACCACACAATGGATTCCTATGGAAGGAAATACAAGTTACTGGTAAGTTCGCTTAGAATTACTTTTCAGAGTCACTGCTGATCTAAACCATGCAGCACTGGGTTCTCTCCTGATAACAGGTGAGTAAATCAGAATTCGTACTTCGGCTGATTTTAGAGGAATATTTGTAAGTTTCAAAAATGGACACTTAGAAACTTTTCTGGTGAAAACCACACAATAGATTCCTATGAAAGGAAATACAAGTTACTGGTAAGTATGCTTAGAATTACTTTTTAGGGTCACTGCTGGACTAAAAGATGCAGCACTGGGTTCTCGCCTGATAACAGGTGAGTAAATCGGAATTTGTAGTTCGGCTGATTTTAAAGGAATATTTGTACGTTTCAAAAATGGACACTTACAAACTTTTCTGGTGAAAACCACACAATGGATTCCTATGAAAGGAAATACAAGTTACTGGTAAGTACGCTTAGAATTACTTTTCAGGGTCAGTGCTGGGCTAAAAGATGCAGCACTGGGTTCTCTCCTGATAACAGGTGAGTAAATCGGAATTCATAGTTTGGCTGATTTTAGAGGAATATTTGTACGTTTTAAAAATGGGCACTTAGAAACTTTTCTGGTGAAAACCACATAATGGATTCCTATGGAAGGAAATACAAGTTACTGGAAAGTACGTTTAGAATTACTTTTCAGCGTCAGTGCTGGTCTAAAAGATGCAGCACTGGGTTCTCTCCTGATAAAAGGTGAGTAAATCAGAATTTGTACTTTGGCTGATTTCAGAGGAATGTTTGTAAGTTTCAAAAATGGACAATTAGAAACTTTTCTGGTGAAAACCACACAATGGATTCCTATGGAAGGAAATACAAGTTACTGGAAAGTACGCTTAGAATTACTTTTCAGGGTCAGTGCTGGACTAAAAGATGCAGCACTGGGTTCTCTCCTGATAACAGGTGAGTAAATCAGAATTCGTAGTTCAGCTGATTTTAGAGGAATAATTGTACGTTTCAAAAATGGACACAGAAACTTTTCTGGTGAAAACCACACAATGGATTCCTATGGAAGGAAATACAAGTTACTGGTAAGTACGCTTAGAATTACTTTTCAGGGTCAGTGCTGGGCTAAAAGATGCAGCACTGTGTTCTCTCCTGATAACAGGTGAGTAAATCGGAATTCGTAGTTCGGCTGATTTTAGAGGAATATTTGTACGTTTTAAAAATGGGCACTTAGAATCTTCTCTGGCGAAAACCACACAATGGATTCCTATGGAAGGAAATACAAGTTACTGGTAAGTTCGCTTAGAATTACTTTTCAGAGTCACTGCTGATCTAAACCATGCAGCACTGGGTTCTCTCCTGATAACAGGTGAGTAAATCAGAATTCGTACTTCGGCTGATTTTAGAGGAATATTTGTAAGTTTCAAAAATGGACACTTAGAAACTTTTCTGGTGAAAACCACACAATAGATTCCTATGGAAGGAAATACAAGTTACTGGTAAGTACGCTTAGAATTACTTTTTAGGGTCAGTGCTGGACTAAAAGATGCAGCACTGGGTTCTCGCCTGATAACAGGTGAGTAAATCGGAATTCGTAGTTTGGCTGATTTTAGAGGAATATTTGTACGTTTTAAAAATGGGCACTTAGAAACTTTTCTGGTGAAAACCACATAATGGATTCCTATGGAAGGAAATACAAGTTACTGGAAAGTACGCTTAGAATTACTTTTCAGCGTCAGTGCTGGTCTAAAAGATGCAGCACTGGGTTCTCTCCTGATAAAAGGTGAGTAAATCAGAATTCGTACTTTGGCTGATTTTAGAGGAATATTTGTAAGTTTCAAAAATGGACAATTAGAAACTTTTCTGGTGAAAACCACACAATGGATTCCTATGGAAGGAAATACAAGTTACTGGAAAGTACGCTTAGAATTACTTTTCAGGGTCAGTGCTGGACTAAAAGATGCAGCACTGGGTTCTCTCCTGATAACAGGTGAGTAAATCAGAATTCGTAGTTCAGCTGATTTTAGAGGAATAATTGTACGTTTCAAAAATGGACACAGAAACTTTTCTGGTGAAAACCACACAATGGATTCCTATGGAAGGAAATACAAGTTACTGGTAAGTACGCTTAGAATTACTTTTCAGGGTCAGTGCTGGGCTAAAAGATGCAGCACTGGGTTCTCTCCTGATAACAGGTGAGTAAATCGGAATTCGTAGTTCGGCTGATTTTAGAGGAATATTTGTACGTTTTAAAAATGGGCACTTAGAATCTTTTCTGGCGAAAACCACACAAGGGATTCCTATGGACTGACATACAAGTTACCGGTAAGTACCCTTAGAAAATACTTTTCAGGGACAGTGCTGGACTAAAAGATGCAGCACTGGGTTCTCTCCTGATAACAGGTGATTAAATCAGAATTCGTACTTTGGCCGATTTTAGAGGAATATTTGTATGTTTCAAAAATGGACACAGAAACTTTTCTGGTAAAAACCACACAATGGATTCCTTATGGAAGGAAATACAAGTTACTGGTAAGTACGCTTAGAATTACTTTTCAGAGTCAGTACTGGTCTAAAAGATGCAGCACTGGGATCTCTCCTGATAACAGGTGAGTAAATCGGAATTTGTAGTTCGGCTGATATTAAAGGAATATTTGTGTGTTTCAAAAATGGACACAGAAACTTTTCTGGTGAAAACCACACAATGGATTCCTATGGAAAGAAATACAAGTTACTGGTAAGTACGCTTAAAATTACTTTTCAGGGTCAGTGCTGGGCTGAAAGATGCAGCACTGGGTTCTCTCCTGATAACAGGTAAGTAAATCGGAATTCGTAGTTTGGCTGATTTTAGAGGAATATTTGTACGTTTTAAAAATGGGCACTTAGAAACTTTTTTGGTGAAAACCACATAATGGATTCCTATGGAAGGAAATACAAGTTACTGGAAAGTACGCTTAGAATTACTTTTCAGCGTCAGTGCTGGTCTAAAAGATGCAGCACTAAGTTCTCTCCTGATGAAAAGTGAGTAAATCAGAATTCGTACTTTGGCTGATTTTAGAGGAATATTTGTAAGTTTCAAAAATGGACAATTAGAAACTTTTCTGGTGAAAACCACACAATGGATTCCTATGGAAGGAAATACAAGTTACTGGAAAGTACGCTTAGAATTACTTTTCAGGGTCAGTGCTGGACTAAAAGATGCAGCACTGGGTTCTCTCCTGATAACAGGTGAATAAATCAGAATTCGTAGTTCAGCTGATTTTAGAGGAATAATTGTACGTTTCAAAAATGGACACAGAAACTTTTCTGGTGAAAACCACACAATGGATTCCTATGGAAGGAAATACAAGTTACTGGTAAGTACGCTTAGAATTACTTTTCAGGGTCAGTGCTGGGCTAAAAGATGCAGCACTGGGTTCTCTCCTGATAACAGGTGAGTAAATCGGAATTCGTAGTTCGGCTGATTTTAGAGGAATATTTGTACGTTTTAAAAATGGGCACTTAGAATCTTTTCTGGCGAAAACCACACAATGGATTCCTATGGAATGAAATACAAGTTACTGGTAAGTACCCTTAGAAAATACTTTTCAGGGACAGTGCTGGACTAAAAGATGCAGCACTGGGTTCTCTCCTGATAACAGGTGATTAAATCAGAATTCGTACTTTGGCTGATTTTAGAGGAATATTTGTATGTTTCAAAAATGGACAGAAACTTTTCTGGTGAAAAGCACACAATGGATTCCTATGGAAGGAAATACAAGTTACTGGAAAGTACGCTTAGAATTACTTTTCAGGGTCAGTGCTGGACTAAAAGATGCAGCACTGGGTTCTCTCCTGATAACAGGTGAGTAAATCGGAATTCGTAGTTCGGCTGATTTTAGAGGAATATTTGTACATTTCAAAATTGGACACTTTTCTGGTGAAAACCACACAATGGATTCCTATGGAAGGAAATACAAGTTACTGGTAAGTACACTTAGAATTACTTTTCAGAGTCAGTGCTGGTCTAAACCATGCAGCACTGGGTTCTCTCCTGATAACAAGTGAGTAAATCGGAATTTGTAGTTCGGCTGATTTTATAGGAATATTTGTACGTTTCAAAAATGGACACTTAAAAACTTTTCTGGTGAAAACCACACAATGGATTCCTATGGAAGGAAATACAAGTTACTGATAAGTACGCTTGTACGCTTAGAATTACTTTTCAGCGTCAGTGCTGGTCTAAAAGATGCAGCACTGGGTTCTCTCCTGATAAAAGGTGAGTAAATCAGAATTCGTACTTTGGCTGATTTTAGAGGAATATTTGTAAGTTTCAAAAATGGACACTTAGAAACTTTTCTGATGAAAACCACACAATGGATTCCTATGGAAGGAAATACAAGTTACTGGAAAGTACGCTTAGAATTACTTTTCAGGGTCAGTGCTGGACTAAAAGATGCAGCACTGGGTTCTCTCCTGAAAACAGGTGAGTTAATCGGAATTCGTAGTTCGGCTGATTTTAGAGGAATATTTGTACATTTCAAAAATGGACACAGAAACTTTTCTGGTGAAAACCACACAATGGATTCCTATGGAAGGAAATACAAGTTACTGGTAAGTACGCTTAGAATTACTTTTCAGGGTCAGTGCTGGGCTAAAAGATGCAGCACTGGGTTCTCTCCTGATAACAGGTGAGTAAATCGGAATTTGTAGTTCGGCTGATTTTAGAGGAATATTTGTACGTTTTAAAAATGGGCACTTAGAAACTTTTCTGGTGAAAATCACATAATGGATTCCTATGGAAGGAAATACAAGTTACTGGAAAGTACGCTTAGAATTACTTTTCAGGGTCAGTGCTGGACTAAAAGATGCAGCACTGGGTTCTCTCCTGATAACAGGTGAGTAAATCGGAATTCGTAGTTCGGCTGATCTTAGATGAATATTTGTACATTTCAAAAATGGACACAGAAACTTTTCTGGTGAAAACCACACAATGGATTCCTATGGAAAGAAATACAAGTTACTGGTAAGTACGCCTAGAACTACTGTTCAGGGTCAGTGCTGGGCTGAAAGATGCAGCACTGGGTTCTCTCCTGATAACAGGTGAGTAAATCGGAATTCGTAGTTCGGCTGATTTTAGAGGAATATTTGTACGTTTCAAAATTGCACACTTATCTGGTGAAAACCACACAAAGGATTCCTATGGAATGAAATACAAGTTACTGGTAAGTACGCTTAGAATTACTTTTCAGAGTCAGTGCTGGTCTAAAAGATGCAGCACTGGGTTCTCCCCTGATAACAGGTGAGTAAATCGGAATTCGTAGTTCGGCTGATTTTAGAGGAATATTTGTACCTTTCAAAATTGGACACTTAGAAACTTTTCTCGTGAAAACCACACAATGGATTCCTATGGAAGGAAATACAAGTTACTGGTAAATACGCTTAGAATTACTTTTCAGGGTCAGTGTTGGACTAAAAGATGGAGCACTGGGTTCTCTCCTGATAACAGTTGAGTAAATCAGAATTCGTACCTCGGCTGATTTTAGAGGAATATTTGTAAGTTTCAAAAATGGACACAGAAACTTTTCTGGTGAAAACCACACAATGGATTCCTATGGAAGGAAATACAAGTTACTGGTAAGAACGCTTAGAATTACTTTTCAGGGTCAGTGCTGGGATTAAAGATGCAGCACTGGGTTCTCTCCTGATCACAGGTGAGTAAATCGGAATTAGTAGTTCGGCTGATTTTAGAGGAATATTTGTACGTTTCAAAATTGGACACTTATCTGCTGAAAACCACACAAAGGATTCCTATGGAAGGAAATATAAGTTACTGGTAAGTACGCTTAGAACTACTTCTCAGAGTCAGTGCTGTTCTAAAAGATGCAGCACTGGGTTCTCTCCTGATAACAGGTGAGTAAATCGGAATTCGTAGTTCGGCTGATTTTAGAGGAATATTTGTACGTTTCAAAAACTGGACACTTAGAAACTTTTCTGGTGAAAACCACACAATGGATTCCTATGGAAGGAAATACAAGTTACTGGTAAGTTCGCTTAGAATTACTTTTCAGAGTCACTGCTGATCTAAACCATGCAGCACTGGGTTCTCTCCTGATAACAGGTGAGTAAATCAGAATTCGTACTTCGGCTGATTTTAGAGGAATATTTGTAAGTTTCAAAAATGGACACTTAGAAACTTTTCTGGTGAAAACCACACAATAGATTCCTATGGAAGGAAATACAAGTTACTGGTAAGTACGCTTAGAATTACTTTTTAGGGTCAGTGCTGGACTAAAAGATGCAGCACTGGGTTCTCTCCTGATAACAGGTGAGTAAATCAGAATTCGTAGTTCAGCTGATTTTAGAGGAATATTTGTACATTTCAAAAATGGACACAGAAACTTTTCTGGTGAAAACCACACAATGGATTCCTATGAAAGGAAATACAAGTTACTGGTAAGTACGCTTAGAATTACTTTTCAGGGTCAGTGCTGGGCTAAAAGATGCAGCACTGGGTTCTCTCCTGATAACAGGTGAGTAAATCGGAATTTGTAGTTCGGCTGATCTTAGATGAATATTTGTACATTTCAAAAATGGACACAGAAACTTTTCTGGTGAAAACCACACAATGGATTCCTATGGAAAGAAATACAAGTTACTGGTAAGTACGCCTAGAACTACTGTTCAGGGTCAGTGCTGGGCTGAAAGATGCAGCACTGGGTTCTCTCCTGATAACAGGTGAGTAAATCGGAATTCGTAGTTCGGCTGATTTTAGAGGAATATTTGTACGTTTCAAAATTGCACACTTATCTGGTGAAAACCACACAAAGGATTCCTATGGAATGAAATACAAGTTACTGGTAAGTACGCTTAGAATTACTTTTCAGAGTCAGTGCTGGTCTAAAAGATGCAGCACTGGGTTCTCTCCTGATAACAGGTGAGTAAATCGGAATTCGTAGTTCGGCTGATTTTAGAGGAATATTTGTACCTTTCAAAATTGGACACTTAGAAACTTTTCTCGTGAAAACCACACAATGGATTCCTATGGAAGGAAATACAAGTTACTGGTAAATACGCTTAGAATTACTTTTCAGGGTCAGTGTTGGACTAAAAGATGGAGCACTGGGTTCTCTCCTGATAACAGTTGAGTAAATCAGAATTCGTACCTCAGCTGATTTTAGAGGAATATTTGTAAGTTTCAAAAATGGACACAGAAACTTTTCTGGTGAAAACCACACAATGGATTCCTATGGAAGGAAATACAAGTTACTGGTAAGTATGCTTAGAATTACTTTTCAGGGTCAGTGCTGGGATTAAAGATGCAGCACTGGGTTCTCTCCTGATCACAGGTGAGTAAATCGGAATTAGTAGTTCGGCTGATTTTAGAGGAATATTTGTACGTTTCAAAATTGGACACTTATCTGCTGAAAACCACACAAAGGATTCCTATGGAAGGAAATATAAGTTACTGGTAAGTACGCTTAGAACTACTTCTCAGAGTCAGTGCTGTTCTAAAAGATGCAGCACTGGGTTCTCTCCTGATAACAGGTGAGTAAATCGGAATTCGTAGTTCGGCTGATTTTAGAGGAATATTTGTACGTTTCAAAAACTGGACACTTAGAAACTTTTCTGGTGAAAACCACACAATGGATTCCTATGGAAGGAAATACAAGTTACTGGTAAGTTCGCTTAGAATTACTTTTCAGAGTCACTGCTGATCTAAACCATGCAGCACTGGGTTCTCTCCTGATAACAGGTGAGTAAATCAGAATTCGTACTTCGGCTGATTTTAGAGGAATATTTGTAAGTTTCAAAAATGGACACTTAGAAACTTTTCTGATGAAAACCACACAATAGATTCCTATGAAAGGAAATACAAGTTACTGGTAAGTATGCTTAGAATTACTTTTTAGGGTCACTGCTGGACTAAAAGATGCAGCACTGGGTTCTCACCTGATAACAGGTGAGTAAATCGGAATTTGTAGTTCGGCTGATTTTAAAGGAATATTTGTACGTTTCAAAAATGGACACTTACAAACTTTTCTGGTGAAAACCACACAATGGATTCCTATGAAAGGAAATACAAGTTACTGGTAAGTACGCTTAGAATTACTTTTCAGGGTCAGTGCTGGGCTAAAAGATGCAGCACTGGGTTCTCTCCTGATAACAGGTGAGTAAATCGGAATTCGTAGTTCGGCTGATTTTAGAGGAATAATTGTACGTTTCAAAAATGGACACAGAAACTTTTCTGGTGAAAACCACACAATGGATTCCTATGGAAGGAAATACAAGTTACTGGTAAGTACGCTTAGAATTACTTTTCAGGGTCAGTGCTGGGCTAAAAGATGCAGCACTGGGTTCTCGCCTGATAACAGGTGAGTAAATCAGAATTTGTAGTTCGGCTGATTTTAAAGGAATATTTGTACGTTTCAAAAATGGACACTTACAAACTTTTCTGGTGAAAACCACACAATGGATTCCTATGGAAAGAAATACAAGTTACTGGTAAGTACGCTTAGAATTACTTTTCAGAGTCAGTGCTGGTCTAAAAGATGCAGCACTGGGTTCTCCCCTGATAACAGGTGAGTAAATCGGAATTCGTAGTTCGGCTGATTTTAGAGGAATATTTGTACCTTTCAAAATTGGACACTTAGAAACTTTTCTCGTGAAAACCACACAATGGATTCCTATGGAAGGAAATACAAGTTACTGGTAAATACGCTTAGAATTACTTTTCAGGGTCAGTGTTGGACTAAAAGATGGAGCACTGGGTTCTCTCCTGATAACAGTTGAGTAAATCAGAATTCGTACCTCGGCTGATTTTAGAGGAATATTTGTAAGTTTCAAAAATGGACACAGAAACTTTTCTGGTGAAAACCACACAATGGATTCCTATGGAAGGAAATACAAGTTACTGGTAAGTACGCTTAGAATTACTTTTCAGGGTCAGTGCTGGGATTAAAGATGCAGCACTGGGTTCTCTCCTGATCACAGGTGAGTAAATCGGAATTAGTAGTTCGGCTGATTTTAGAGGAATATTTGTACGTTTCAAAATTGGACACTTATCTGCTGAAAACCACACAAAGGATTCCTATGGAAGGAAATATAAGTTACTGGTAAGTACGCTTAGAACTACTTCTCAGAGTCAGTGCTGTTCTAAAAGATGCAGCACTGGGTTCTCTCCTGATAACAGGTGAGTAAATCGGAATTCGTAGTTCGGCTGATTTTAGAGGAATATTTGTACGTTTCAAAAACTGGACACTTAGAAACTTTTCTGGTGAAAACCACACAATGGATTCCTATGGAAGGAAATACAAGTTACTGGTAAGTTCGCTTAGAATTACTTTTCAGAGTCACTGCTGATCTAAACCATGCAGCACTGGGTTCTCTCCTGATAACAGGTGAGTAAATCAGAATTCGTACTTCGGCTGATTTTAGAGGAATATTTGTAAGTTTCAAAAATGGACACTTAGAAACTTTTCTGGTGAAAACCACACAATAGATTCCTATGGAAGGAAATACAAGTTACTGGTAAGTACGCTTAGAATTATTTTTTAGGGTCAGTGCTGGACTAAAAGATGCAGCACTGGGTTCTCTCCTGATAACAGGTGAGTAAATCAGAATTCGTAGTTCAGCTGATTTTAGAGGAATATTTGTACATTTCAAAAATGGACACAGAAACTTTTCTGGTGAAAACCACACAATGGATTCCTATGGAAGGAAATACAAGTTACTGGTAAGTACGCTTAGAATTACTTTTCAGGGTCAGTGCTGGGATTAAATGCAGCACTGGGTTCTCTCCTGATCACAGGTGAGTAAATCGGAATTAGTAGTTCGGCTGATTTTAGAGGAATATTTGTACGTTTCAAAATTGGACACTTATCTGCTGAAAACCACACAAAGGATTCCTATGGAAGGAAATATAAGTTACTGGTAAGTACGCTTAGAACTACTTCTCAGAGTCAGTGCTGTTCTAAAAGATGCAGCACTGGGTTCTCTCCTGATAACAGGTGAGTAAATCGGAATTCGTAGTTCGGCTGATTTTAGAGGAATATTTGTACGTTTCAAAAACTGGACACTTAGAAACTTTTCTGGTGAAAACCACACAATGGATTCCTATGGAAGGAAATACAAGTTACTGGTAAGTTCGCTTAGAATTACTTTTCAGAGTCACTGCTGATCTAAACCATGCAGCACTGGGTTCTCTCCTGATAACAGGTGAGTAAATCAGAATTCGTACTTCGGCTGATTTTAGAGGAATATTTGTAAGTTTCAAAAATGGACACTTAGAAACTTTTCTGGTGAAAACCACACAATAGATTCCTATGGAAGGAAATACAAGTTACTGGTAAGTACGCTTAGAATTACTTTTTAGGGTCAGTGCTGGACTAAAAGATGCAGCACTGGGTTCTCTCCTGATAACAGGTGAGTAAATCAGAATTCGTAGTTCAGCTGATTTTAGAGGAATATTTGTACATTTCAAAAATGGACACAGAAACTTTCCTGGTGAAAACCACACAATGGATTCCTATGGAAAGAAATACAAGTTACTGGTAAGTACGCCTAGAACTACTGTTCAGGGTCAGTGCTGGGCTGAAAGATGCAGCACTGGGTTCTCTCCTGATAACAGGTGAGTAAATCGGAATTCGTAGTTCGGCTGATTTTAGAGGAATATTTGTACGTTTCAAAATTGCACACTTATCTGGTGAAAACCACACAAAGGATTCCTATGGAATGAAATACAAGTTACTGGTAAGTACGCTTAGAATTACTTTTCAGAGTCAGTGCTGGTCTAAAAGATGCAGCACTGGGTTCTCTCCTGATAACAGGTGAGTAAATCGGAATTCGTAGTTCGGCTGATTTTAGAGGAATATTTGTACCTTTCAAAATTGGACACTTAGAAACTTTTCTCGTGAAAACCACACAATGGATTCCTATGGAAGGAAATACAAGTTACTGGTAAATACGCTTAGAATTACTTTTCAGGGTCAGTGTTGGACTAAAAGATGGAGCACTGGGTTCTCTCCTGATAACAGTTGAGTAAATCAGAATTCGTACCTCAGCTGATTTTAGAGGAATATTTGTAAGTTTCAAAAATGGACACAGAAACTTTTCTGGTGAAAACCACACAATGGATTCCTATGGAAGGAAATACAAGTTACTGGTAAGTATGCTTAGAATTACTTTTCAGGGTCAGTGCTGGGATTAAAGATGCAGCACTGGGTTCTCTCCTGATCACAGGTGAGTAAATCGGAATTAGTAGTTCGGCTGATTTTAGAGGAATATTTGTACGTTTCAAAATTGGACACTTATCTGCTGAAAACCACACAAAGGATTCCTATGGAAGGAAATATAAGTTACTGGTAAGTACGCTTAGAACTACTTCTCAGAGTCAGTGCTGTTCTAAAAGATGCAGCACTGGGTTCTCTCCTGATAACAGGTGAGTAAATCGGAATTCGTAGTTCGGCTGATTTTAGAGGAATATTTGTACGTTTCAAAAACTGGACACTTAGAAACTTTTCTGGTGAAAACCACACAATGGATTCCTATGGAAGGAAATACAAGTTACTGGTAAGTTCGCTTAGAATTACTTTTCAGAGTCACTGCTGATCTAAACCATGCAGCACTGGGTTCTCTCCTGATAACAGGTGAGTAAATCAGAATTCGTACTTCGGCTGATTTTAGAGGAATATTTGTAAGTTTCAAAAATGGACACTTAGAAACTTTTCTGGTGAAAACCACACAATAGATTCCTATGAAAGGAAATACAAGTTACTGGTAAGTATGCTTAGAATTACTTTTTAGGGTCACTGCTGGACTAAAAGATGCAGCACTGGGTTCTCGCCTGATAACAGGTGAGTAAATCGGAATTTGTAGTTCGGCTGATTTTAAAGGAATATTTGTACGTTTCAAAAATGGACACTTACAAACTTTTCTGGTGAAAACCACACAATGGATTCCTATGAAAGGAAATACAAGTTACTGGAAAGTACGCTTAGAATTACTTTTCAGGGTCAGTGCTGGACTAAAAGATGCAGCACTGGGTTCTCTCCTGATAACAGGTGAGTTAATCGGAATTCGTAGTTCGGCTGATTTTAGAGGAATATTTGTACATTTCAAAAATGGACACAGAAACTTTTCTGGTGAAAACCACACAATGGATTCCTATGGAAGGAAATACAAGTTACTGGTAAGTACGCTTAGAATTACTTTTCAGGGTCAGTGCTGGGCTAAAAGATGCAGCACTGGGTTCTCTCCTGATAACAGGTGAGTAAATCGGAATTTGTAGTTCGGCTGATTTTAGAGGAATATTTGTACGTTTTAAAAATGGGCACTTAGAAACTTTTCTGGTGAAAATCACATAATGGATTCCTATGGAAGGAAATACAAGTTACTGGAAAGTACGCTTAGAATTACTTTTCAGGGTCAGTGCTGGACTAAAAGATGCAGCACTGGGTTCTCTCCTGATAACAGGTGAGTAAATCGGAATTCGTAGTTCGGCTGATCTTAGATGAATATTTGTACATTTCAAAAATGGACACAGAAACTTTTCTGGTGAAAACCACACAATGGATTCCTATGGAAAGAAATACAAGTTACTGGTAAGTACGCCTAGAACTACTGTTCAGGGTCAGTGCTGGGCTGAAAGATGCAGCACTGGGTTCTCTCCTGATAACAGGTGAGTAAATCGGAATTCGTAGTTCGGCTGATTTTAGAGGAATATTTGTACGTTTCAAAATTGCACACTTATCTGGTGAAAACCACACAAAGGATTCCTATGGAATGAAATACAAGTTACTGGTAAGTACGCTTAGAATTACTTTTCAGAGTCAGTGCTGGTCTAAAAGATGCAGCACTGGGTTCTCCCCTGATAACAGGTGAGTAAATCGGAATTCGTAGTTCGGCTGATTTTAGAGGAATATTTGTACCTTTCAAAATTGGACACTTAGAAACTTTTCTCGTGAAAACCACACAATGGATTCCTATGGAAGGAAATACAAGTTACTGGTAAATACGCTTAGAATTACTTTTCAGGGTCAGTGTTGGACTAAAAGATGGAGCACTGGGTTCTCTCCTGATAACAGTTGAGTAAATCAGAATTCGTACCTCGGCTGATTTTAGAGGAATATTTGTAAGTTTCAAAAATGGACACAGAAACTTTTCTGGTGAAAACCACACAATGGATTCCTATGGAAGGAAATACAAGTTACTGGTAAGAACGCTTAGAATTACTTTTCAGGGTCAGTGCTGGGATTAAAGATGCAGCACTGGGTTCTCTCCTGATCACAGGTGAGTAAATCGGAATTAGTAGTTCGGCTGATTTTAGAGGAATATTTGTACGTTTCAAAATTGGACACTTATCTGCTGAAAACCACACAAAGGATTCCTATGGAAGGAAATATAAGTTACTGGTAAGTACGCTTAGAACTACTTCTCAGAGTCAGTGCTGTTCTAAAAGATGCAGCACTGGGTTCTCTCCTGATAACAGGTGAGTAAATCGGAATTCGTAGTTCGGCTGATTTTAGAGGAATATTTGTACGTTTCAAAAACTGGACACTTAGAAACTTTTCTGGTGAAAACCACACAATGGATTCCTATGGAAGGAAATACAAGTTACTGGTAAGTTCGCTTAGAATTACTTTTCAGAGTCACTGCTGATCTAAACCATGCAGCACTGGGTTCTCTCCTGATAACAGGTGAGTAAATCAGAATTCGTACTTCGGCTGATTTTAGAGGAATATTTGTAAGTTTCAAAAATGGACACTTAGAAACTTTTCTGGTGAAAACCACACAATAGATTCCTATGGAAGGAAATACAAGTTACTGGTAAGTACGCTTAGAATTACTTTTTAGGGTCAGTGCTGGACTAAAAGATGCAGCACTGGGTTCTCTCCTGATAACAGGTGAGTAAATCAGAATTCGTAGTTCAGCTGATTTTAGAGGAATATTTGTACATTTCAAAAATGGACACAGAAACTTTTCTGGTGAAAACCACACAATGGATTCCTATGAAAGGAAATACAAGTTACTGGTAAGTACGCTTAGAATTACTTTTCAGGGTCAGTGCTGGGCTAAAAGATGCAGCACTGGGTTCTCTCCTGATAACAGGTGAGTAAATCGGAATTTGTAGTTCGGCTGATCTTAGATGAATATTTGTACATTTCAAAAATGGACACAGAAACTTTTCTGGTGAAAACCACACAATGGATTCCTATGGAAAGAAATACAAGTTACTGGTAAGTACGCCTAGAACTACTGTTCAGGGTCAGTGCTGGGCTGAAAGATGCAGCACTGGGTTCTCTCCTGATAACAGGTGAGTAAATCGGAATTCGTAGTTCGGCTGATTTTAGAGGAATATTTGTACGTTTCAAAATTGCACACTTATCTGGTGAAAACCACACAAAGGATTCCTATGGAATGAAATACAAGTTACTGGTAAGTACGCTTAGAATTACTTTTCAGAGTCAGTGCTGGTCTAAAAGATGCAGCACTGGGTTCTCTCCTGATAACAGGTGAGTAAATCGGAATTCGTAGTTCGGCTGATTTTAGAGGAATATTTGTACCTTTCAAAATTGGACACTTAGAAACTTTTCTCGTGAAAACCACACAATGGATTCCTATGGAAGGAAATACAAGTTACTGGTAAATACGCTTAGAATTACTTTTCAGGGTCAGTGTTGGACTAAAAGATGGAGCACTGGGTTCTCTCCTGATAACAGTTGAGTAAATCAGAATTCGTACCTCAGCTGATTTTAGAGGAATATTTGTAAGTTTCAAAAATGGACACAGAAACTTTTCTGGTGAAAACCACACAATGGATTCCTATGGAAGGAAATACAAGTTACTGGTAAGTATGCTTAGAATTACTTTTCAGGGTCAGTGCTGGGATTAAAGATGCAGCACTGGGTTCTCTCCTGATCACAGGTGAGTAAATCGGAATTAGTAGTTCGGCTGATTTTAGAGGAATATTTGTACGTTTCAAAATTGGACACTTATCTGCTGAAAACCACACAAAGGATTCCTATGGAAGGAAATATAAGTTACTGGTAAGTACGCTTAGAACTACTTCTCAGAGTCAGTGCTGTTCTAAAAGATGCAGCACTGGGTTCTCTCCTGATAACAGGTGAGTAAATCGGAATTCGTAGTTCGGCTGATTTTAGAGGAATATTTGTACGTTTCAAAAACTGGACACTTAGAAACTTTTCTGGTGAAAACCACACAATGGATTCCTATGGAAGGAAATACAAGTTACTGGTAAGTTCGCTTAGAATTACTTTTCAGAGTCACTGCTGATCTAAACCATGCAGCACTGGGTTCTCTCCTGATAACAGGTGAGTAAATCAGAATTCGTACTTCGGCTGATTTTAGAGGAATATTTGTAAGTTTCAAAAATGGACACTTAGAAACTTTTCTGATGAAAACCACACAATAGATTCCTATGAAAGGAAATACAAGTTACTGGTAAGTATGCTTAGAATTACTTTTTAGGGTCACTGCTGGACTAAAAGATGCAGCACTGGGTTCTCACCTGATAACAGGTGAGTAAATCGGAATTTGTAGTTCGGCTGATTTTAAAGGAATATTTGTACGTTTCAAAAATGGACACTTACAAACTTTTCTGGTGAAAACCACACAATGGATTCCTATGAAAGGAAATACAAGTTACTGGTAAGTACGCTTAGAATTACTTTTCAGGGTCAGTGCTGGGCTAAAAGATGCAGCACTGGGTTCTCTCCTGATAACAGGTGAGTAAATCGGAATTCGTAGTTCGGCTGATTTTAGAGGAATAATTGTACGTTTCAAAAATGGACACAGAAACTTTTCTGGTGAAAACCACACAATGGATTCCTATGGAAGGAAATACAAGTTACTGGTAAGTACGCTTAGAATTACTTTTCAGGGTCAGTGCTGGGCTAAAAGATGCAGCACTGGGTTCTCGCCTGATAACAGGTGAGTAAATCAGAATTTGTAGTTCGGCTGATTTTAAAGGAATATTTGTACGTTTCAAAAATGGACACTTACAAACTTTTCTGGTGAAAACCACACAATGGATTCCTATGGAAAGAAATACAAGTTACTGGTAAGTACGCTTAGAATTACTTTTCAGAGTCAGTGCTGGTCTAAAAGATGCAGCACTGGGTTCTCCCCTGATAACAGGTGAGTAAATCGGAATTCGTAGTTCGGCTGATTTTAGAGGAATATTTGTACCTTTCAAAATTGGACACTTAGAAACTTTTCTCGTGAAAACCACACAATGGATTCCTATGGAAGGAAATACAAGTTACTGGTAAATACGCTTAGAATTACTTTTCAGGGTCAGTGTTGGACTAAAAGATGGAGCACTGGGTTCTCTCCTGATAACAGTTGAGTAAATCAGAATTCGTACCTCGGCTGATTTTAGAGGAATATTTGTAAGTTTCAAAAATGGACACAGAAACTTTTCTGGTGAAAACCACACAATGGATTCCTATGGAAGGAAATACAAGTTACTGGTAAGTACGCTTAGAATTACTTTTCAGGGTCAGTGCTGGGATTAAAGATGCAGCACTGGGTTCTCTCCTGATCACAGGTGAGTAAATCGGAATTAGTAGTTCGGCTGATTTTAGAGGAATATTTGTACGTTTCAAAATTGGACACTTATCTGCTGAAAACCACACAAAGGATTCCTATGGAAGGAAATATAAGTTACTGGTAAGTACGCTTAGAACTACTTCTCAGAGTCAGTGCTGTTCTAAAAGATGCAGCACTGGGTTCTCTCCTGATAACAGGTGAGTAAATCGGAATTCGTAGTTCGGCTGATTTTAGAGGAATATTTGTACGTTTCAAAAACTGGACACTTAGAAACTTTTCTGGTGAAAACCACACAATGGATTCCTATGGAAGGAAATACAAGTTACTGGTAAGTTCGCTTAGAATTACTTTTCAGAGTCACTGCTGATCTAAACCATGCAGCACTGGGTTCTCTCCTGATAACAGGTGAGTAAATCAGAATTCGTACTTCGGCTGATTTTAGAGGAATATTTGTAAGTTTCAAAAATGGACACTTAGAAACTTTTCTGGTGAAAACCACACAATAGATTCCTATGGAAGGAAATACAAGTTACTGGTAAGTACGCTTAGAATTATTTTTTAGGGTCAGTGCTGGACTAAAAGATGCAGCACTGGGTTCTCTCCTGATAACAGGTGAGTAAATCAGAATTCGTAGTTCAGCTGATTTTAGAGGAATATTTGTACATTTCAAAAATGGACACAGAAACTTTTCTGGTGAAAACCACACAATGGATTCCTATGGAAGGAAATACAAGTTACTGGTAAGTACGCTTAGAATTACTTTTCAGGGTCAGTGCTGGGATTAAATGCAGCACTGGGTTCTCTCCTGATCACAGGTGAGTAAATCGGAATTAGTAGTTCGGCTGATTTTAGAGGAATATTTGTACGTTTCAAAATTGGACACTTATCTGCTGAAAACCACACAAAGGATTCCTATGGAAGGAAATATAAGTTACTGGTAAGTACGCTTAGAACTACTTCTCAGAGTCAGTGCTGTTCTAAAAGATGCAGCACTGGGTTCTCTCCTGATAACAGGTGAGTAAATCGGAATTCGTAGTTCGGCTGATTTTAGAGGAATATTTGTACGTTTCAAAAACTGGACACTTAGAAACTTTTCTGGTGAAAACCACACAATGGATTCCTATGGAAGGAAATACAAGTTACTGGTAAGTTCGCTTAGAATTACTTTTCAGAGTCACTGCTGATCTAAACCATGCAGCACTGGGTTCTCTCCTGATAACAGGTGAGTAAATCAGAATTCGTACTTCGGCTGATTTTAGAGGAATATTTGTAAGTTTCAAAAATGGACACTTAGAAACTTTTCTGGTGAAAACCACACAATAGATTCCTATGGAAGGAAATACAAGTTACTGGTAAGTACGCTTAGAATTACTTTTTAGGGTCAGTGCTGGACTAAAAGATGCAGCACTGGGTTCTCTCCTGATAACAGGTGAGTAAATCAGAATTCGTAGTTCAGCTGATTTTAGAGGAATATTTGTACATTTCAAAAATGGACACAGAAACTTTCCTGGTGAAAACCACACAATGGATTCCTATGGAAAGAAATACAAGTTACTGGTAAGTACGCCTAGAACTACTGTTCAGGGTCAGTGCTGGGCTGAAAGATGCAGCACTGGGTTCTCTCCTGATAACAGGTGAGTAAATCGGAATTCGTAGTTCGGCTGATTTTAGAGGAATATTTGTACGTTTCAAAATTGCACACTTATCTGGTGAAAACCACACAAAGGATTCCTATGGAATGAAATACAAGTTACTGGTAAGTACGCTTAGAATTACTTTTCAGAGTCAGTGCTGGTCTAAAAGATGCAGCACTGGGTTCTCTCCTGATAACAGGTGAGTAAATCGGAATTCGTAGTTCGGCTGATTTTAGAGGAATATTTGTACCTTTCAAAATTGGACACTTAGAAACTTTTCTCGTGAAAACCACACAATGGATTCCTATGGAAGGAAATACAAGTTACTGGTAAATACGCTTAGAATTACTTTTCAGGGTCAGTGTTGGACTAAAAGATGGAGCACTGTGTTCTCTCCTGATAACAGTTGAGTAAATCAGAATTCGTACCTCAGCTGATTTTAGAGGAATATTTGTAAGTTTCAAAAATGGACACAGAAACTTTTCTGGTGAAAACCACACAATGGATTCCTATGGAAGGAAATACAAGTTACTGGTAAGTATGCTTAGAATTACTTTTCAGGGTCAGTGCTGGGATTAAAGATGCAGCACTGGGTTCTCTCCTGATCACAGGTGAGTAAATCGGAATTAGTAGTTCGGCTGATTTTAGAGGAATATTTGTACGTTTCAAAATTGGACACTTATCTGCTGAAAACCACACAAAGGATTCCTATGGAAGGAAATATAAGTTACTGGTAAGTACGCTTAGAACTACTTCTCAGAGTCAGTGCTGTTCTAAAAGATGCAGCACTGGGTTCTCTCCTGATAACAGGTGAGTAAATCGGAATTCGTAGTTCGGCTGATTTTAGAGGAATATTTGTACGTTTCAAAAACTGGACACTTAGAAACTTTTCTGGTGAAAACCACACAATGGATTCCTATGGAAGGAAATACAAGTTACTGGTAAGTTCGCTTAGAATTACTTTTCAGAGTCACTGCTGATCTAAACCATGCAGCACTGGGTTCTCTCCTGATAACAGGTGAGTAAATCAGAATTCGTACTTCGGCTGATTTTAGAGGAATATTTGTAAGTTTCAAAAATGGACACTTAGAAACTTTTCTGGTGAAAACCACACAATAGATTCCTATGAAAGGAAATACAAGTTACTGGTAAGTATGCTTAGAATTACTTTTTAGGGTCACTGCTGGACTAAAAGATGCAGCACTGGGTTCTCGCCTGATAACAGGTGAGTAAATCGGAATTTGTAGTTCGGCTGATTTTAAAGGAATATTTGTACGTTTCAAAAATGGACACTTACAAACTTTTCTGGTGAAAACCACACAATGGATTCCTATGAAAGGAAATACAAGTTACTGGAAAGTACGCTTAGAATTACTTTTCAGGGTCAGTGCTGGACTAAAAGATGCAGCACTGGGTTCTCTCCTGATAACAGGTGAGTTAATCGGAATTCGTAGTTCGGCTGATTTTAGAGGAATATTTGTACATTTCAAAAATGGACACAGAAACTTTTCTGGTGAAAACCACACAATGGATTCCTATGGAAGGAAATACAAGTTACTGGTAAGTACGCTTAGAATTACTTTTCAGGGTCAGTGCTGGGCTAAAAGATGCAGCACTGGGTTCTCTCCTGATAACAGGTGAGTAAATCGGAATTTGTAGTTCGGCTGATTTTAGAGGAATATTTGTACGTTTTAAAAATGGGCACTTAGAAACTTTTCTGGTGAAAATCACATAATGGATTCCTATGGAAGGAAATACAAGTTACTGGAAAGTACGCTTAGAATTACTTTTCAGGGTCAGTGCTGGACTAAAAGATGCAGCACTGGGTTCTCTCCTGATAACAGGTGAGTAAATCGGAATTCGTAGTTCGGCTGATCTTAGATGAATATTTGTACATTTCAAAAATGGACACAGAAACTTTTCTGGTGAAAACCACACAATGGATTCCTATGGAAAGAAATACAAGTTACTGGTAAGTACGCCTAGAACTACTGTTCAGGGTCAGTGCTGGGCTGAAAGATGCAGCACTGGGTTCTCTCCTGATAACAGGTGAGTAAATCGGAATTCGTAGTTCGGCTGATTTTAGAGGAATATTTGTACGTTTCAAAATTGCACACTTATCTGGTGAAAACCACACAAAGGATTCCTATGGAATGAAATACAAGTTACTGGTAAGTACGCTTAGAATTACTTTTCAGAGTCAGTGCTGGTCTAAAAGATGCAGCACTGGGTTCTCCCCTGATAACAGGTGAGTAAATCGGAATTCGTAGTTCGGCTGATTTTAGAGGAATATTTGTACCTTTCAAAATTGGACACTTAGAAACTTTTCTCGTGAAAACCACACAATGGATTCCTATGGAAGGAAATACAAGTTACTGGTAAATACGCTTAGAATTACTTTTCAGGGTCAGTGTTGGACTAAAAGATGGAGCACTGGGTTCTCTCCTGATAACAGTTGAGTAAATCAGAATTCGTACCTCGGCTGATTTTAGAGGAATATTTGTAAGTTTCAAAAATGGACACAGAAACTTTTCTGGTGAAAACCACACAATGGATTCCTATGGAAGGAAATACAAGTTACTGGTAAGAACGCTTAGAATTACTTTTCAGGGTCAGTGCTGGGATTAAAGATGCAGCACTGGGTTCTCTCCTGATCACAGGTGAGTAAATCGGAATTAGTAGTTCGGCTGATTTTAGAGGAATATTTGTACGTTTCAAAATTGGACACTTATCTGCTGAAAACCACACAAAGGATTCCTATGGAAGGAAATATAAGTTACTGGTAAGTACGCTTAGAACTACTTCTCAGAGTCAGTGCTGTTCTAAAAGATGCAGCACTGGGTTCTCTCCTGATAACAGGTGAGTAAATCGGAATTCGTAGTTCGGCTGATTTTAGAGGAATATTTGTACGTTTCAAAAACTGGACACTTAGAAACTTTTCTGGTGAAAACCACACAATGGATTCCTATGGAAGGAAATACAAGTTACTGGTAAGTTCGCTTAGAATTACTTTTCAGAGTCACTGCTGATCTAAACCATGCAGCACTGGGTTCTCTCCTGATAACAGGTGAGTAAATCAGAATTCGTACTTCGGCTGATTTTAGAGGAATATTTGTAAGTTTCAAAAATGGACACTTAGAAACTTTTCTGGTGAAAACCACACAATAGATTCCTATGGAAGGAAATACAAGTTACTGGTAAGTACGCTTAGAATTACTTTTTAGGGTCAGTGCTGGACTAAAAGATGCAGCACTGGGTTCTCTCCTGATAACAGGTGAGTAAATCAGAATTCGTAGTTCAGCTGATTTTAGAGGAATATTTGTACATTTCAAAAATGGACACAGAAACTTTTCTGGTGAAAACCACACAATGGATTCCTATGAAAGGAAATACAAGTTACTGGTAAGTACGCTTAGAATTACTTTTCAGGGTCAGTGCTGGGCTAAAAGATGCAGCACTGGGTTCTCTCCTGATAACAGGTGAGTAAATCGGAATTTGTAGTTCGGCTGATCTTAGATGAATATTTGTACATTTCAAAAATGGACACAGAAACTTTTCTGGTGAAAACCACACAATGGATTCCTATGGAAAGAAATACAAGTTACTGGTAAGTACGCCTAGAACTACTGTTCAGGGTCAGTGCTGGGCTGAAAGATGCAGCACTGGGTTCTCTCCTGATAACAGGTGAGTAAATCGGAATTCGTAGTTCGGCTGATTTTAGAGGAATATTTGTACGTTTCAAAATTGCACACTTATCTGGTGAAAACCACACAAAGGATTCCTATGGAATGAAATACAAGTTACTGGTAAGTACGCTTAGAATTACTTTTCAGAGTCAGTGCTGGTCTAAAAGATGCAGCACTGGGTTCTCTCCTGATAACAGGTGAGTAAATCGGAATTCGTAGTTCGGCTGATTTTAGAGGAATATTTGTACCTTTCAAAATTGGACACTTAGAAACTTTTCTCGTGAAAACCACACAATGGATTCCTATGGAAGGAAATACAAGTTACTGGTAAATACGCTTAGAATTACTTTTCAGGGTCAGTGTTGGACTAAAAGATGGAGCACTGGGTTCTCTCCTGATAACAGTTGAGTAAATCAGAATTCGTACCTCAGCTGATTTTAGAGGAATATTTGTAAGTTTCAAAAATGGACACAGAAACTTTTCTGGTGAAAACCACACAATGGATTCCTATGGAAGGAAATACAAGTTACTGGTAAGTATGCTTAGAATTACTTTTCAGGGTCAGTGCTGGGATTAAAGATGCAGCACTGGGTTCTCTCCTGATCACAGGTGAGTAAATCGGAATTAGTAGTTCGGCTGATTTTAGAGGAATATTTGTACGTTTCAAAATTGGACACTTATCTGCTGAAAACCACACAAAGGATTCCTATGGAAGGAAATATAAGTTACTGGTAAGTACGCTTAGAACTACTTCTCAGAGTCAGTGCTGTTCTAAAAGATGCAGCACTGGGTTCTCTCCTGATAACAGGTGAGTAAATCGGAATTCGTAGTTCGGCTGATTTTAGAGGAATATTTGTACGTTTCAAAAACTGGACACTTAGAAACTTTTCTGGTGAAAACCACACAATGGATTCCTATGGAAGGAAATACAAGTTACTGGTAAGTTCGCTTAGAATTACTTTTCAGAGTCACTGCTGATCTAAACCATGCAGCACTGGGTTCTCTCCTGATAACAGGTGAGTAAATCAGAATTCGTACTTCGGCTGATTTTAGAGGAATATTTGTAAGTTTCAAAAATGGACACTTAGAAACTTTTCTGATGAAAACCACACAATAGATTCCTATGAAAGGAAATACAAGTTACTGGTAAGTATGCTTAGAATTACTTTTTAGGGTCACTGCTGGACTAAAAGATGCAGCACTGGGTTCTCACCTGATAACAGGTGAGTAAATCGGAATTTGTAGTTCGGCTGATTTTAAAGGAATATTTGTACGTTTCAAAAATGGACACTTACAAACTTTTCTGGTGAAAACCACACAATGGATTCCTATGAAAGGAAATACAAGTTACTGGTAAGTACGCTTAGAATTACTTTTCAGGGTCAGTGCTGGGCTAAAAGATGCAGCACTGGGTTCTCTCCTGATAACAGGTGAGTAAATCGGAATTCGTAGTTCGGCTGATTTTAGAGGAATAATTGTACGTTTCAAAAATGGACACAGAAACTTTTCTGGTGAAAACCACACAATGGATTCCTATGGAAGGAAATACAAGTTACTGGTAAGTACGCTTAGAATTACTTTTCAGGGTCAGTGCTGGGCTAAAAGATGCAGCACTGGGTTCTCGCCTGATAACAGGTGAGTAAATCAGAATTTGTAGTTCGGCTGATTTTAAAGGAATATTTGTACGTTTCAAAAATGGACACTTACAAACTTTTCTGGTGAAAACCACACAATGGATTCCTATGGAAAGAAATACAAGTTACTGGTAAGTACGCTTAGAATTACTTTTCAGAGTCAGTGCTGGTCTAAAAGATGCAGCACTGGGTTCTCCCCTGATAACAGGTGAGTAAATCGGAATTCGTAGTTCGGCTGATTTTAGAGGAATATTTGTACCTTTCAAAATTGGACACTTAGAAACTTTTCTCGTGAAAACCACACAATGGATTCCTATGGAAGGAAATACAAGTTACTGGTAAATACGCTTAGAATTACTTTTCAGGGTCAGTGTTGGACTAAAAGATGGAGCACTGGGTTCTCTCCTGATAACAGTTGAGTAAATCAGAATTCGTACCTCGGCTGATTTTAGAGGAATATTTGTAAGTTTCAAAAATGGACACAGAAACTTTTCTGGTGAAAACCACACAATGGATTCCTATGGAAGGAAATACAAGTTACTGGTAAGTACGCTTAGAATTACTTTTCAGGGTCAGTGCTGGGATTAAAGATGCAGCACTGGGTTCTCTCCTGATCACAGGTGAGTAAATCGGAATTAGTAGTTCGGCTGATTTTAGAGGAATATTTGTACGTTTCAAAATTGGACACTTATCTGCTGAAAACCACACAAAGGATTCCTATGGAAGGAAATATAAGTTACTGGTAAGTACGCTTAGAACTACTTCTCAGAGTCAGTGCTGTTCTAAAAGATGCAGCACTGGGTTCTCTCCTGATAACAGGTGAGTAAATCGGAATTCGTAGTTCGGCTGATTTTAGAGGAATATTTGTACGTTTCAAAAACTGGACACTTAGAAACTTTTCTGGTGAAAACCACACAATGGATTCCTATGGAAGGAAATACAAGTTACTGGTAAGTTCGCTTAGAATTACTTTTCAGAGTCACTGCTGATCTAAACCATGCAGCACTGGGTTCTCTCCTGATAACAGGTGAGTAAATCAGAATTCGTACTTCGGCTGATTTTAGAGGAATATTTGTAAGTTTCAAAAATGGACACTTAGAAACTTTTCTGGTGAAAACCACACAATAGATTCCTATGGAAGGAAATACAAGTTACTGGTAAGTACGCTTAGAATTATTTTTTAGGGTCAGTGCTGGACTAAAAGATGCAGCACTGGGTTCTCTCCTGATAACAGGTGAGTAAATCAGAATTCGTAGTTCAGCTGATTTTAGAGGAATATTTGTACATTTCAAAAATGGACACAGAAACTTTTCTGGTGAAAACCACACAATGGATTCCTATGGAAGGAAATACAAGTTACTGGTAAGTACGCTTAGAATTACTTTTCAGGGTCAGTGCTGGGATTAAATGCAGCACTGGGTTCTCTCCTGATCACAGGTGAGTAAATCGGAATTAGTAGTTCGGCTGATTTTAGAGGAATATTTGTACGTTTCAAAATTGGACACTTATCTGCTGAAAACCACACAAAGGATTCCTATGGAAGGAAATATAAGTTACTGGTAAGTACGCTTAGAACTACTTCTCAGAGTCAGTGCTGTTCTAAAAGATGCAGCACTGGGTTCTCTCCTGATAACAGGTGAGTAAATCGGAATTCGTAGTTCGGCTGATTTTAGAGGAATATTTGTACGTTTCAAAAACTGGACACTTAGAAACTTTTCTGGTGAAAACCACACAATGGATTCCTATGGAAGGAAATACAAGTTACTGGTAAGTTCGCTTAGAATTACTTTTCAGAGTCACTGCTGATCTAAACCATGCAGCACTGGGTTCTCTCCTGATAACAGGTGAGTAAATCAGAATTCGTACTTCGGCTGATTTTAGAGGAATATTTGTAAGTTTCAAAAATGGACACTTAGAAACTTTTCTGGTGAAAACCACACAATAGATTCCTATGGAAGGAAATACAAGTTACTGGTAAGTACGCTTAGAATTACTTTTTAGGGTCAGTGCTGGACTAAAAGATGCAGCACTGGGTTCTCTCCTGATAACAGGTGAGTAAATCAGAATTCGTAGTTCAGCTGATTTTAGAGGAATATTTGTACATTTCAAAAATGGACACAGAAACTTTCCTGGTGAAAACCACACAATGGATTCCTATGGAAAGAAATACAAGTTACTGGTAAGTACGCCTAGAACTACTGTTCAGGGTCAGTGCTGGGCTGAAAGATGCAGCACTGGGTTCTCTCCTGATAACAGGTGAGTAAATCGGAATTCGTAGTTCGGCTGATTTTAGAGGAATATTTGTACGTTTCAAAATTGCACACTTATCTGGTGAAAACCACACAAAGGATTCCTATGGAATGAAATACAAGTTACTGGTAAGTACGCTTAGAATTACTTTTCAGAGTCAGTGCTGGTCTAAAAGATGCAGCACTGGGTTCTCTCCTGATAACAGGTGAGTAAATCGGAATTCGTAGTTCGGCTGATTTTAGAGGAATATTTGTACCTTTCAAAATTGGACACTTAGAAACTTTTCTCGTGAAAACCACACAATGGATTCCTATGGAAGGAAATACAAGTTACTGGTAAATACGCTTAGAATTACTTTTCAGGGTCAGTGTTGGACTAAAAGATGGAGCACTGGGTTCTCTCCTGATAACAGTTGAGTAAATCAGAATTCGTACCTCAGCTGATTTTAGAGGAATATTTGTAAGTTTCAAAAATGGACACAGAAACTTTTCTGGTGAAAACCACACAATGGATTCCTATGGAAGGAAATACAAGTTACTGGTAAGTATGCTTAGAATTACTTTTCAGGGTCAGTGCTGGGATTAAAGATGCAGCACTGGGTTCTCTCCTGATCACAGGTGAGTAAATCGGAATTAGTAGTTCGGCTGATTTTAGAGGAATATTTGTACGTTTCAAAATTGGACACTTATCTGCTGAAAACCACACAAAGGATTCCTATGGAAGGAAATATAAGTTACTGGTAAGTACGCTTAGAACTACTTCTCAGAGTCAGTGCTGTTCTAAAAGATGCAGCACTGGGTTCTCTCCTGATAACAGGTGAGTAAATCGGAATTCGTAGTTCGGCTGATTTTAGAGGAATATTTGTACGTTTCAAAAACTGGACACTTAGAAACTTTTCTGGTGAAAACCACACAATGGATTCCTATGGAAGGAAATACAAGTTACTGGTAAGTTCGCTTAGAATTACTTTTCAGAGTCACTGCTGATCTAAACCATGCAGCACTGGGTTCTCTCCTGATAACAGGTGAGTAAATCAGAATTCGTACTTCGGCTGATTTTAGAGGAATATTTGTAAGTTTCAAAAATGGACACTTAGAAACTTTTCTGGTGAAAACCACACAATAGATTCCTATGAAAGGAAATACAAGTTACTGGTAAGTATGCTTAGAATTACTTTTTAGGGTCACTGCTGGACTAAAAGATGCAGCACTGGGTTCTCGCCTGATAACAGGTGAGTAAATCGGAATTTGTAGTTCGGCTGATTTTAAAGGAATATTTGTACGTTTCAAAAATGGACACTTACAAACTTTTCTGGTGAAAACCACACAATGGATTCCTATGAAAGGAAATACAAGTTACTGGTAAGTACGCTTAGAATTACTTTTCAGGGTCAGTGCTGGGCTAAAAGATGCAGCACTGGGTTCTCTCCTGATAACAGGTGAGTAAATCGGAATTCATAGTTTGGCTGATTTTAGAGGAATATTTGTACGTTTTAAAAATGGGCACTTAGAAACTTTTCTGGTGAAAACCACATAATGGATTCCTATGGAAGGAAATACAAGTTACTGGAAAGTACGTTTAGAATTACTTTTCAGCGTCAGTGCTGGTCTAAAAGATGCAGCACTGGGTTCTCTCCTGATAAAAGGTGAGTAAATCAGAATTTGTACTTTGGCTGATTTCAGAGGAATGTTTGTAAGTTTCAAAAATGGACAATTAGAAACTTTTCTGGTGAAAACCACACAATGGATTCCTATGGAAGGAAATACAAGTTACTGGAAAGTACGCTTAGAATTACTTTTCAGGGTCAGTGCTGGACTAAAAGATGCAGCACTGGGTTCTCTCCTGATAACAGGTGAGTAAATCAGAATTCGTAGTTCAGCTGATTTTAGAGGAATAATTGTACGTTTCAAAAATGGACACAGAAACTTTTCTGGTGAAAACCACACAATGGATTCCTATGGAAGGAAATACAAGTTACTGGTAAGTACGCTTAGAATTACTTTTCAGGGTCAGTGCTGGGCTAAAAGATGCAGCACTGTGTTCTCTCCTGATAACAGGTGAGTAAATCGGAATTCGTAGTTCGGCTGATTTTAGAGGAATATTTGTACGTTTTAAAAATGGGCACTTAGAATCTTCTCTGGCGAAAACCACACAATGGATTCCTATGGAAGGAAATACAAGTTACTGGTAAGTTCGCTTAGAATTACTTTTCAGAGTCACTGCTGATCTAAACCATGCAGCACTGGGTTCTCTCCTGATAACAGGTGAGTAAATCAGAATTCGTACTTCGGCTGATTTTAGAGGAATATTTGTAAGTTTCAAAAATGGACACTTAGAAACTTTTCTGGTGAAAACCACACAATAGATTCCTATGGAAGGAAATACAAGTTACTGCTAAGTACGCTTAGAATTACTTTTTAGGGTCAGTGCTGGACTAAAAGATGCAGCACTGGGTTCTCGCCTGATAACAGGTGAGTAAATCAGAATTTGTAGTTCGGCTGATTTTAAAGGAATATTTGTACGTTTCAAAAATGGACACTTACAAACTTTTCTGGTGAAAACCACACAATGGATTCCTATGAAAGGAAATACAAGTTACTGGTAAGTACGCTTAGAATTACTTTTCAGGGTCAGTGCTGGGCTAAAAGATGCAGCACTGGGTTCTCTCCTGATAACAGGTGAGTAAATCGGAATTCGTAGTTTGGCTGATTTTAGAGGAATATTTGTACGTTTCAAAAATGGACACAGAAACTTTTCTGGCGAAAACCACACAATGGATTCCTATGGAATGAAATACAAGTTACTGGTAAGTACCCTTAGAAAATACTTTTCAGGGACAGTGCTGGACTAAAAGATGCAGCACTGGGTTCTCTCCTGATAACAGGTGATTAAATCAGAATTCGTACTTTGGCTGATTTTAGAGGAATATTTGTATGTTTCAAAAATGGACAGAAACTTTTCTGGTGAAAACCACACAATGGATTCCTATGGAAGGAAATACAAGTTACTGGTAAGTACGCTTAGAATTACGTTTCAGAGTCAGTGCTGGTCTAAAAGATGCAGCACTGGGATCTCTCCTGATAACAGGTGAGTAAATCGGAATTTGTAGTTCGGCTGATATTAAAGGAATATTTGTGTGTTTCAAAAATGGACACAGAAACTTTTCTGGTGAAAACCACACAATGGATTCCTATGGAAAGAAATACAAGTTACTGGTAAGTACGCTTAAAATTACTTTTCAGGGTCAGCGCTGGGCTGAAAGATGCAGCACTGGGTTCTCTCCTGATAACAGGTGAGTAAATCGGAATTCGTAGTTCGGCTGATTTTAGAGGAATATTTGTACATTTCAAAATTGGACACTTTTCTGGTGAAAACCACACAATGGATTCCTATGGAAGGAAATACAAGTTACTGGTAAGTACACTTAGAATTACTTTTCAGAGTCAGTGCTGGTCTAAACCATGCAGCACTGGGTTCTCTCCTGATAACAAGTGAGTAAATCGGAATTTGTAGTTCGGCTGATTTTATAGGAATATTTGTACGTTTCAAAAATGGACACTTAAAAACTTTTCTGGTGAAAACCACACAATGGATTCCTATGGAAGGAAATACAAGTTACTGATAAGTACGCTTGTACGCTTAGAATTACTTTTCAGCGTCAGTGCTGGTCTAAAAGATGCAGCACTGGGTTCTCTCCTGATAAAAGGTGAGTAAATCAGAATTCGTACTTTGGCTGATCTTAGAGGAATATTTGTAAGTTTCAAAAATGGACACTTAGAAACTTTTCTGATGAAAACCACACAATGGATTCCTATGGAAGGAAATACAAGTTACTGGAAAGTACGCTTAGAATTACTTTTCAGGGTCAGTGCTGGACTAAAAGATGCAGCACTGGGTTCTCTCCTGAAAACAGGTGAGTTAATCGGAATTCGTAGTTCGGCTGATTTTAGAGGAATATTTGTACATTTCAAAAATGGACACAGAAACTTTTCTGGTGAAAACCACACAATGGATTCCTATGGAAGGAAATACAAGTTACTGGTAAGTACGCTTAGAATTACTTTTCAGGGTCAGTGCTGGGCTAAAAGATGCAGCACTGGGTTCTCTCCTGATAACAGGTGAGTAAATCGGAATTTGTAGTTCGGCTGATTTTAGAGGAATATTTATACGTTTTAAAAATGGGCACTTAGAAACTTTTCTGGTGAAAATCACATAATGGATTCCTATGGAAGGAAATACAAGTTACTGGAAAGTACGCTTAGAATTACTTTTCAGGGTCAGTGCTGGACTAAAAGATGCAGCACTGGGTTCTCTCCTGATAACAGGTGAGTAAATCGGAATTCGTAGTTCGGCTGATCTTAGATGAATATTTGTACATTTCAAAAATGGACACAGAAACTTTTCTGGTGAAAACCACACAATGGATTCCTATGGAAAGAAATACAAGTTACTGGTAAGTACGCCTAGAACTACTGTTCAGGGTCAGTGCTGGGCTGAAAGATGCAGCACTGGGTTCTCTCCTGATAACAGGTGAGTAAATCGGAATTCGTAGTTCGGCTGATTTTAGAGGAATATTTGTACGTTTCAAAATTGCACACTTATCTGGTGAAAACCACACAAAGGATTCCTATGGAATGAAATACAAGTTACTGGTAAGTACGCTTAGAATTACTTTTCAGAGTCAGTGCTGGTCTAAAAGATGCAGCACTGGGTTCTCCCCTGATAACAGGTGAGTAAATCGGAATTCGTAGTTCGGCTGATTTTAGAGGAATATTTGTACCTTTCAAAATTGGACACTTAGAAACTTTTCTCGTGAAAACCACACAATGGATTCCTATGGAAGGAAATACAAGTTACTGGTAAATACGCTTAGAATTACTTTTCAGGGTCAGTGTTGGACTAAAAGATGGAGCACTGGGTTCTCTCCTGATAACAGTTGAGTAAATCAGAATTCGTACCTCGGCTGATTTTAGAGGAATATTTGTAAGTTTCAAAAATGGACACAGAAACTTTTCTGGTGAAAACCACACAATGGATTCCTATGGAAGGAAATACAAGTTACTGGTAAGTACGCTTAGAATTACTTTTCAGGGTCAGTGCTGGGATTAAAGATGCAGCACTGGGTTCTCTCCTGATCACAGGTGAGTAAATCGGAATTAGTAGTTCGGCTGATTTTAGAGGAATATTTGTACGTTTCAAAATTGGACACTTATCTGCTGAAAACCACACAAAGGATTCCTATGGAAGGAAATATAAGTTACTGGTAAGTACGCTTAGAACTACTTCTCAGAGTCAGTGCTGTTCTAAAAGATGCAGCACTGGGTTCTCTCCTGATAACAGGTGAGTAAATCGGAATTCGTAGTTCGGCTGATTTTAGAGGAATATTTGTACGTTTCAAAAACTGGACACTTAGAAACTTTTCTGGTGAAAACCACACAATGGATTCCTATGGAAGGAAATACAAGTTACTGGTAAGTTCGCTTAGAATTACTTTTCAGAGTCACTGCTGATCTAAACCATGCAGCACTGGGTTCTCTCCTGATAACAGGTGAGTAAATCAGAATTCGTACTTCGGCTGATTTTAGAGGAATATTTGTAAGTTTCAAAAATGGACACTTAGAAACTTTTCTGGTGAAAACCACACAATAGATTCCTATGGAAGGAAATACAAGTTACTGGTAAGTACGCTTAGAATTACTTTTTAGGGTCAGTGCTGGACTAAAAGATGCAGCACTGGGTTCTCTCCTGATAACAGGTGAGTAAATCAGAATTCGTAGTTCAGCTGATTTTAGAGGAATATTTGTACATTTCAAAAATGGACACAGAAACTTTTCTGGTGAAAACCACACAATGGATTCCTATGGAAGGAAATACAAGTTACTGGTAAGTACGCTTAGAATTACTTTTCAGGGTCAGTGCTGGGATTAAAGATGCAGCACTGGGTTCTCTCCTGATCACAGGTGAGTAAATCGGAATTAGTAGTTCGGCTGATTTTAGAGGAATATTTGTACGTTTCAAAATTGGACACTTATCTGCTGAAAACCACACAAAGGATTCCTATGGAAGGAAATATAAGTTACTGGTAAGTACGCTTAGAACTACTTCTCAGAGTCAGTGCTGTTCTAAAAGATGCAGCACTGGGTTCTCTCCTGATAACAGGTGAGTAAATCGGAATTCGTAGTTCGGCTGATTTTAGAGGAATATTTGTACGTTTCAAAAACTGGACACTTAGAAACTTTTCTGGTGAAAACCACACAATGGATTCCTATGGAAGGAAATACAAGTTACTGGTAAGTTCGCTTAGAATTACTTTTCAGAGTCACTGCTGATCTAAACCATGCAGCACTGGGTTCTCTCCTGATAACAGGTGAGTAAATCAGAATTCGTACTTCGGCTGATTTTAGAGGAATATTTGTAAGTTTCAAAAATGGACACTTAGAAACTTTTCTGGTGAAAACCACACAATAGATTCCTATGGAAGGAAATACAAGTTACTGGTAAGTACGCTTAGAATTACTTTTTAGGGTCAGTGCTGGACTAAAAGATGCAGCACTGGGTTCTCTCCTGATAACAGGTGAGTAAATCAGAATTCGTAGTTCAGCTGATTTTAGAGGAATATTTGTACATTTCAAAAATGGACACAGAAACTTTTCTGGTGAAAACCACACAATGGATTCCTATGGAAAGAAATACAAGTTACTGGTAAGTACGCCTAGAACTACTGTTCAGGGTCAGTGCTGGGCTGAAAGATGCAGCACTGGGTTCTCTCCTGATAACAGGTGAGTAAATCGGAATTCGTAGTTCGGCTGATTTTAGAGGAATATTTGTACGTTTCAAAATTGCACACTTATCTGGTGAAAACCACACAAAGGATTCCTATGGAATGAAATACAAGTTACTGGTAAGTACGCTTAGAATTACTTTTCAGAGTCAGTGCTGGTCTAAAAGATGCAGCACTGGGTTCTCTCCTGATAACAGGTGAGTAAATCGGAATTCGTAGTTCGGCTGATTTTAGAGGAATATTTGTACCTTTCAAAATTGGACACTTAGAAACTTTTCTCGTGAAAACCACACAATGGATTCCTATGGAAGGAAATACAAGTTACTGGTAAATACGCTTAGAATTACTTTTCAGGGTCAGTGTTGGACTAAAAGATGGAGCACTGGGTTCTCTCCTGATAACAGTTGAGTAAATCAGAATTCGTACCTCAGCTGATTTTAGAGGAATATTTGTAAGTTTCAAAAATGGACACAGAAACTTTTCTGGTGAAAACCACACAATGGATTCCTATGGAAGGAAATACAAGTTACTGGTAAGTATGCTTAGAATTACTTTTCAGGGTCAGTGCTGGGATTAAAGATGCAGCACTGGGTTCTCTCCTGATCACAGGTGAGTAAATCGGAATTAGTAGTTCGGCTGATTTTAGAGGAATATTTGTACGTTTCAAAATTGGACACTTATCTGCTGAAAACCACACAAAGGATTCCTATGGAAGGAAATATAAGTTACTGGTAAGTACGCTTAGAACTACTTCTCAGAGTCAGTGCTGTTCTAAAAGATGCAGCACTGGGTTCTCTCCTGATAACAGGTGAGTAAATCGGAATTCGTAGTTCGGCTGATTTTAGAGGAATATTTGTACGTTTCAAAAACTGGACACTTAGAAACTTTTCTGGTGAAAACCACACAATGGATTCCTATGGAAGGAAATACAAGTTACTGGTAAGTTCGCTTAGAATTACTTTTCAGAGTCACTGCTGATCTAAACCATGCAGCACTGGGTTCTCTCCTGATAACAGGTGAGTAAATCAGAATTCGTACTTCGGCTGATTTTAGAGGAATATTTGTAAGTTTCAAAAATGGACACTTAGAAACTTTTCTGGTGAAAACCACACAATAGATTCCTATGAAAGGAAATTCAAGTTACTGGTAAGTATGCTTAGAATTACTTTTTAGGGTCACTGCTGGACTAAAAGATGCAGCACTGGGTTCTCGCCTGATAACAGGTGAGTAAATCGGAATTTGTAGTTCGGCTGATTTTAAAGGAATATTTGTACGTTTCAAAAATGGACACTTACAAACTTTTCTGGTGAAAACCACACAATGGATTCCTATGAAAGGAAATACAAGTTACTGGTAAGTACGCTTAGAATTACTTTTCAGGGTCAGTGCTGGGCTAAAAGATGCAGCACTGGGTTCTCTCCTGATAACAGGTGAGTAAATCGGAATTCATAGTTTGGCTGATTTTAGAGGAATATTTGTACGTTTTAAAAATGGGCACTTAGAAACTTTTCTGGTGAAAACCACATAATGGATTCCTATGGAAGGAAATACAAGTTACTGGAAAGTACGTTTAGAATTACTTTTCAGCGTCAGTGCTGGTCTAAAAGATGCAGCACTGGGTTCTCTCCTGATAAAAGGTGAGTAAATCAGAATTTGTACTTTGGCTGATTTCAGAGGAATGTTTGTAAGTTTCAAAAATGGACAATTAGAAACTTTTCTGGTGAAAACCACACAATGGATTCCTATGGAAGGAAATACAAGTTACTGGAAAGTACGCTTAGAATTACTTTTCAGGGTCAGTGCTGGACTAAAAGATGCAGCACTGGGTTCTCTCCTGATAACAGGTGAGTAAATCAGAATTCGTAGTTCAGCTGATTTTAGAGGAATAATTGTACGTTTCAAAAATGGACACAGAAACTTTTCTGGTGAAAACCACACAATGGATTCCTATGGAAGGAAATACAAGTTACTGGTAAGTACGCTTAGAATTACTTTTCAGGGTCAGTGCTGGGCTAAAAGATGCAGCACTGTGTTCTCTCCTGATAACAGGTGAGTAAATCGGAATTCGTAGTTCGGCTGATTTTAGAGGAATATTTGTACGTTTTAAAAATGGGCACTTAGAATCTTCTCTGGCGAAAACCACACAATGGATTCCTATGGAAGGAAATACAAGTTACTGGTAAGTTCGCTTAGAATTACTTTTCAGAGTCACTGCTGATCTAAACCATGCAGCACTGGGTTCTCTCCTGATAACAGGTGAGTAAATCAGAATTCTTACTTCGGCTGATTTTAGAGGAATATTTGTAAGTTTCAAAAATGGACACTTAGAAACTTTTCTGGTGAAAACCACACAATAGATTCCTATGGAAGGAAATACAAGTTACTGGTAAGTACGCTTAGAATTACTTTTTAGGGTCAGTGCTGGACTAAAAGATGCAGCACTGGGTTCTCGCCTGATAACAGGTGAGTAAATCGGAATTCGTAGTTTGGCTGATTTTAGAGGAATATTTGTACGTTTTAAAAATGGGCACTTAGAAACTTTTCTGGTGAAAACCACATAATGGATTCCTATGGAAGGAAATACAAGTTACTGGAAAGTACGCTTAGAATTACTTTTCAGCGTCAGTGCTGGTCTAAAAGATGCAGCACTGGGTTCTCTCCTGATAAAAGGTGAGTAAATCAGAATTCGTACTTTGGCTGATTTTAGAGGAATATTTGTAAGTTTCAAAAATGGACAATTAGAAACTTTTCTGGTGAAAACCACACAATGGATTCCTATGGAAGGAAATACAAGTTACTGGAAAGTACGCTTAGAATTACTTTTCAGGGTCAGTGCTGGACTAAAAGATGCAGCACTGGGTTCTCTCCTGATAACAGGTGAGTAAATCAGAATTCGTAGTTCAGCTGATTTTAGAGGAATAATTGTACGTTTCAAAAATGGACACAGAAACTTTTCTGGTGAAAACCACACAATGGATTCCTATGGAAGGAAATACAAGTTACTGGTAAGTACGCTTAGAATTACTTTTCAGGGTCAGTGCTGGGCTAAAAGATGCAGCACTGGGTTCTCTCCTGATAACAGGTGAGTAAATCGGAATTCGTAGTTCGGCTGATTTTAGAGGAATATTTGTACGTTTTAAAAATGGGCACTTAGAATCTTTTCTGGCGAAAACCACACAATGGATTCCTATGGACTGACATACAAGTTACCGGTAAGTACCCTTAGAAAATACTTTTCAGGGACAGTGCTGGACTAAAAGATGCAGCACTGGGTTCTCTCCTGATAACAGGTGATTAAATCAGAATTCGTACTTTGGCCGATTTTAGAGGAATATTTGTATGTTTCAAAAATGGACACAGAAACTTTTCTGGTAAAAACCACACAATGGATTCCTTATGGAAGGAAATACAAGTTACTGGTAAGTACGCTTAGAATTACTTTTCAGAGTCAGTACTGGTCTAAAAGATGCAGCACTGGGATCTCTCCTGATAACAGGTGAGTAAATCGGAATTTGTAGTTCGGCTGATATTAAAGGAATATTTGTGTGTTTCAAAAATGGACACAGAAACTTTTCTGGTGAAAACCACACAATGGATTCCTATGGAAAGAAATACAAGTTACTGGTAAGTACGCTTAAAATTACTTTTCAGGGTCAGTGCTGGGCTGAAAGATGCAGCACTGGGTTCTCTCCTGATAACAGGTAAGTAAATCGGAATTCGTAGTTTGGCTGATTTTAGAGGAATATTTGTACGTTTTAAAAATGGGCACTTAGAAACTTTTTTGGTGAAAACCACATAATGGATTCCTATGGAAGGAAATACAAGTTACTGGAAAGTACGCTTAGAATTACTTTTCAGCGTCAGTGCTGGTCTAAAAGATGCAGCACTAAGTTCTCTCCTGATGAAAAGTGAGTAAATCAGAATTCGTACTTTGGCTGATTTTAGAGGAATATTTGTAAGTTTCAAAAATGGACAATTAGAAACTTTTCTGGTGAAAACCACACAATGGATTCCTATGGAAGGAAATACAAGTTACTGGAAAGTACGCTTAGAATTACTTTTCAGGGTCAGTGCTGGACTAAAAGATGCAGCACTGGGTTCTCTCCTGATAACAGGTGAATAAATCAGAATTCGTAGTTCAGCTGATTTTAGAGGAATAATTGTACGTTTCAAACATGGACACAGAAACTTTTCTGGTGAAAACCACACAATGGATTCCTATGGAAGGAAATACAAGTTACTGGTAAGTACGCTTAGAATTACTTTTCAGGGTCAGTGCTGGGCTAAAAGATGCAGCACTGGGTTCTCTCCTGATAACAGGTGAGTAAATCGGAATTCGTAGTTCGGCTGATTTTAGAGGAATATTTGTACGTTTTAAAAATGGGCACTTAGAATCTTTTCTGGCGAAAACCACACAATGGATTCCTATGGAATGAAATACAAGTTACTGGTAAGTACCCTTAGAAAATACTTTTCAGGGACAGTGCTGGACTAAAAGATGCAGCACTGGGTTCTCTCCTGATAACAGGTGATTAAATCAGAATTCGTACTTTGGCTGATTTTAGAGGAATATTTGTATGTTTCAAAAATGGACAGAAACTTTTCTGGTGAAAACCACACAATGGATTCCTATGGAAGGAAATACAAGTTACTGGAAAGTAAGCTTAGAATTACTTTTCAGGGTCAGTGCTGGACTAAAAGATGCAGCACTGGGTTCTCTCCTGATAACAGGTGAGTAAATCGGAATTCGTAGTTCGGCTGATTTTAGAGGAATATTTGTACCTTTCAAAATTGGACACTTAGAAACTTTTCTCGTGAAAACCACACAATGGATTCCTATGGAAGGAAATACAAGTTACTGGTAAATACGCTTAGAATTACTTTTCAGGGTCAGTGTTGGACTAAAAGATGGAGCACTGGGTTCTCTCCTGATAACAGTTGAGTAAATCAGAATTCGTACCTCAGCTGATTTTAGAGGAATATTTGTAAGTTTCAAAAATGGACACAGAAACTTTTCTGGTGAAAACCACACAATGGATTCCTATGGAAGGAAATACAAGTTACTGGTAAGTATGCTTAGAATTACTTTTCAGGGTCAGTGCTGGGATTAAAGATGCAGCACTGGGTTCTCTCCTGATCACAGGTGAGTAAATCGGAATTAGTAGTTCGGCTGATTTTAGAGGAATATTTGTACGTTTCAAAATTGGACACTTATCTGCTGAAAACCACACAAAGGATTCCTATGGAAGGAAATATAAGTTACTGGTAAGTACGCTTAGAACTACTTCTCAGAGTCAGTGCTGTTCTAAAAGATGCAGCACTGGGTTCTCTCCTGATAACAGGTGAGTAAATCGGAATTCGTAGTTCGGCTGATTTTAGAGGAATATTTGTACGTTTCAAAAACTGGACACTTAGAAACTTTTCTGGTGAAAACCACACAATGGATTCCTATGGAAGGAAATACAAGTTACTGGTAAGTTCGCTTAGAATTACTTTTCAGAGTCACTGCTGATCTAAACCATGCAGCACTGGGTTCTCTCCTGATAACAGGTGAGTAAATCAGAATTCGTACTTCGGCTGATTTTAGAGGAATATTTGTAAGTTTCAAAAATGGACACTTAGAAACTTTTCTGGTGAAAACCACACAATAGATTCCTATGAAAGGAAATACAAGTTACTGGTAAGTATGCTTAGAATTACTTTTTAGGGTCACTGCTGGACTAAAAGATGCAGCACTGGGTTCTCGCCTGATAACAGGTGAGTAAATCGGAATTTGTAGTTCGGCTGATTTTAAAGGAATATTTGTACGTTTCAAAAATGGACACTTACAAACTTTTCTGGTGAAAACCACACAATGGATTCCTATGAAAGGAAATACAAGTTACTGGTAAGTACGCTTAGAATTACTTTTCAGGGTCAGTGCTGGGCTAAAAGATGCAGCACTGGGTTCTCTCCTGATAACAGGTGAGTAAATCGGAATTCATAGTTTGGCTGATTTTAGAGGAATATTTGTACGTTTTAAAAATGGGCACTTAGAAACTTTTCTGGTGAAAACCACATAATGGATTCCTATGGAAGGAAATACAAGTTACTGGAAAGTACGTTTAGAATTACTTTTCAGCGTCAGTGCTGGTCTAAAAGATGCAGCACTGGGTTCTCTCCTGATAAAAGGTGAGTAAATCAGAATTTGTACTTTGGCTGATTTCAGAGGAATGTTTGTAAGTTTCAAAAATGGACAATTAGAAACTTTTCTGGTGAAAACCACACAATGGATTCCTATGGAAGGAAATACAAGTTACTGGAAAGTACGCTTAGAATTACTTTTCAGGGTCAGTGCTGGACTAAAAGATGCAGCACTGGGTTCTCTCCTGATAACAGGTGAGTAAATCAGAATTCGTAGTTCAGCTGATTTTAGAGGAATAATTGTACGTTTCAAAAATGGACACAGAAACTTTTCTGGTGAAAACCACACAATGGATTCCTATGGAAGGAAATACAAGTTACTGGTAAGTACGCTTAGAATTACTTTTCAGGGTCAGTGCTGGGCTAAAAGATGCAGCACTGTGTTCTCTCCTGATAACAGGTGAGTAAATCGGAATTCGTAGTTCGGCTGATTTTAGAGGAATATTTGTACGTTTTAAAAATGGGCACTTAGAATCTTCTCTGGCGAAAACCACACAATGGATTCCTATGGAAGGAAATACAAGTTACTGGTAAGTTCGCTTAGAATTACTTTTCAGAGTCACTGCTGATCTAAACCATGCAGCACTGGGTTCTCTCCTGATAACAGGTGAGTAAATCAGAATTCGTACTTCGGCTGATTTTAGAGGAATATTTGTAAGTTTCAAAAATGGACACTTAGAAACTTTTCTGGTGAAAACCACACAATAGATTCCTATGGAAGGAAATACAAGTTACTGGTAAGTACGCTTAGAATTACTTTTTAGGGTCAGTGCTGGACTAAAAGATGCAGCACTGGGTTCTCGCCTGATAACAGGTGAGTAAATCAGAATTTGTAGTTCGGCTGATTTTAAAGGAATATTTGTACGTTTCAAAAATGGACACTTACAAACTTTTCTGGTGAAAACCACACAATGGATTCCTATGAAAGGAAATACAAGTTACTGGTAAGTACGCTTAGAATTACTTTTCAGGGTCAGTGCTGGGCTAAAAGATGCAGCACTGGGTTCTCTACTGATAAAAGGTGAGTAAATCAGAATTCGTACTTTGGCTGATTTTAGAGGAATATTTGTAAGTTTCAAAAATGGACAATTAGAAACTTTTCTGGTGAAAACCACACAATGGATTCCTATGGAAGGAAATACAAGTTACTGGAAAGTACGCTTAGAATTACTTTTCAGGGTCAGTGCTGGACTAAAAGATGCAGCACTGGGTTCTCTCCTGATAACAGGTGAGTAAATCAGAATTCGTAGTTCAGCTGATTTTAGAGGAATAATTGTACGTTTCAAAAATGGACACAGAAACTTTTCTGGTGAAAACCACACAATGGATTCCTATGGAAGGAAATACAAGTTACTGGTAAGTACGCTTAGAATTACTTTTCAGGGTCAGTGCTGGGCTAAAAGATGCAGCACTGGGTTCTCTCCTGATAACAGGTGAGTAAATCGGAATTCGTAGTTCGGCTGATTTTAGAGGAATATTTGTACGTTTTAAAAATGGGCACTTAGAATCTTTTCTGGCGAAAACCACACAATGGATTCCTATGGACTGACATACAAGTTACCGGTAAGTACCCTTAGAAAATACTTTTCAGGGACAGTGCTGGACTAAAAGATGCAGCACTGGGTTCTCTCCTGATAACAGGTGATTAAATCAGAATTCGTACTTTGGCCGATTTTAGAGGAATATTTGTATGTTTCAAAAATGGACACAGAAACTTTTCTGGTAAAAACCACACAATGGATTCCTTATGGAAGGAAATACAAGTTACTGGTAAGTACGCTTAGAATTACTTTTCAGAGTCAGTACTGGTCTAAAAGATGCAGCACTGGGATCTCTCCTGATAACAGGTGAGTAAATCGGAATTTGTAGTTCGGCTGATATTAAAGGAATATTTGTGTGTTTCAAAAATGGACACAGAAACTTTTCTGGTGAAAACCACACAATGGATTCCTATGGAAAGAAATACAAGTTACTGGTAAGTACGCTTAAAATTACTTTTCAGGGTCAGTGCTGGGCTGAAAGATGCAGCACTGGGTTCTCTCCTGATAACAGGTAAGTAAATCGGAATTCGTAGTTTGGCTGATTTTAGAGGAATATTTGTACGTTTTAAAAATGGGCACTTAGAAACTTTTTTGGTGAAAACCACATAATGGATTCCTATGGAAGGAAATACAAGTTACTGGAAAGTACGCTTAGAATTACTTTTCAGCGTCAGTGCTGGTCTAAAAGATGCAGCACTAAGTTCTCTCCTGATGAAAAGTGAGTAAATCAGAATTCGTACTTTGGCTGATTTTAGAGGAATATTTGTAAGTTTCAAAAATGGACAATTAGAAACTTTTCTGGTGAAAACCACACAATGGATTCCTATGGAAGGAAATACAAGTTACTGGAAAGTACGCTTAGAATTACTTTTCAGGGTCAGTGCTGGACTAAAAGATGCAGCACTGGGTTCTCTCCTGATAACAGGTGAATAAATCAGAATTCGTAGTTCAGCTGATTTTAGAGGAATAATTGTACGTTTCAAAAATGGACACAGAAACTTTTCTGGTGAAAACCACACAATGGATTCCTATGGAAGGAAATACAAGTTACTGGTAAGTACGCTTAGAATTACTTTTCAGGGTCAGTGCTGGGCTAAAAGATGCAGCACTGGGTTCTCTCCTGATAACAGGTGAGTAAATCGGAATTCGTAGTTCGGCTGATTTTAGAGGAATATTTGTACGTTTTAAAAATGGGCACTTAGAATCTTTTCTGGCGAAAACCACACAATGGATTCCTATGGAATGAAATACAAGTTACTGGTAAGTACCCTTAGAAAATACTTTTCAGGGACAGTGCTGGACTAAAAGATGCAGCACTGGGTTCTCTCCTGATAACAGGTGATTAAATCAGAATTCGTACTTTGGCTGATTTTAGAGGAATATTTGTATGTTTCAAAAATGGACAGAAACTTTTCTGGTGAAAACCACACAATGGATTCCTATGGAAGGAAATACAAGTTACTGGAAAGTAAGCTTAGAATTACTTTTCAGGGTCAGTGCTGGACTAAAAGATGCAGCACTGGGTTCTCTCCTGATAACAGGTGAGTAAATCGGAATTCGTAGTTCGGCTGATTTTAGAGGAATATTTGTACATTTCAAAATTGGACACTTTTCTGGTGAAAACCACACAATGGATTCCTATGGAAGGAAATACAAGTTACTGGTAAGTACACTTAGAATTACTTTTCAGAGTCAGTGCTGGTCTAAACCATGCAGCACTGGGTTCTCTCCTGATAACAAGTGAGTAAATCGGAATTTGTAGTTCGGCTGATTTTATAGGAATATTTGTACGTTTCAAAAATGGACACTTAAAAACTTTTCTGGTGAAAACCACACAATGGATTCCTATGGAAGGAAATACAAGTTACTGATAAGTACGCTTGTACGCTTAGAATTACTTTTCAGCGTCAGTGCTGGTCTAAAAGATGCAGCACTGGGTTCTCTCCTGATAAAAGGTGAGTAAATCAGAATTCGTACTTTGGCTGATTTTAGAGGAATATTTGTAAGTTTCAAAAATGGACACTTAGAAACTTTTCTGATGAAAACCACACAATGGATTCCTATGGAAGGAAATACAAGTTACTGGAAAGTACGCTTAGAATTACTTTTCAGGGTCAGTGCTGGACTAAAAGATGCAGCACTGGGTTCTCTCCTGAAAACAGGTGAGTTAATCGGAATTCGTAGTTCGGCTGATTTTAGAGGAATATTTGTACATTTCAAAAATGGACACAGAAACTTTTCTGGTGAAAACCACACAATGGATTCCTATGGAAGGAAATACAAGTTACTGGTAAGTACGCTTAGAATTACTTTTCAGGGTCAGTGCTGGGCTAAAAGATGCAGCACTGGGTTCTCTCCTGATAACAGGTGAGTAAATCGGAATTTGTAGTTCGGCTGATTTTAGAGGAATATTTGTACGTTTTAAAAATGGGCACATAGAAACTTTTCTGGTGAAAATCACATAATGGATTCCTATGGAAGGAAATATAAGTTACTGGAAAGTACGCTTAGAATTACTTTTCAGGGTCAGTGCTGGACTAAAAGATGCAGCACTGGGTTCTCTCCTGATAACAGGTGAGTAAATCGGAATTCGTAGTTCGGCTGATCTTAGATGAATATTTGTACATTTCAAAAATGGACACAGAAACTTTTCTGGTGAAAACCACACAATGGATTCCTATGGAAAGAAATACAAGTTACTGGTAAGTACGCCTAGAACTACTGTTCAGGGTCAGTGCTGGGCTGAAAGATGCAGCACTGGGTTCTCTCCTGATAACAGGTGAGTAAATCGGAATTCGTAGTTCGGCTGATTTTAGAGGAATATTTGTACGTTTCAAAATTGCACACTTATCTGGTGAAAACCACACAAAGGATTCCTATGGAATGAAATACAAGTTACTGGTAAGTACGCTTAGAATTACTTTTCAGAGTCAGTGCTGGTCTAAAAGATGCAGCACTGGGTTCTCTCCTGATAACAGGTGAGTAAATCGGAATTCGTAGTTCGGCTGATTTTAGAGGAATATTTGTACGTTTCAAAAACTGGACACTTAGAAACTTTTCTGGTGAAAACCACACAATGGATTCCTATGGAAGGAAATACAAGTTACTGGTAAGTTCGCTTAGAATTACTTTTCAGAGTCACTGCTGATCTAAACCATGCAGCACTGGGTTCTCTCCTGATAACAGGTGAGTAAATCAGAATTCGTACTTCGGCTGATTTTAGAGGAATATTTGTAAGTTTCAAAAATGGACACTTAGAAACTTTTCTGGTGAAAACCACACAATAGATTCCTATGGAAGGAAATACAAGTTACTGGTAAGTACGCTTAGAATTACTTTTTAGGGTCAGTGCTGGACTAAAAGATGCAGCACTGGGTTCTCTCCTGATAACAGGTGAGTAAATCAGAATTCGTAGTTCAGCTGATTTTAGAGGAATATTTGTACATTTCAAAAATGGACACAGAAACTTTTCTGGTGAAAACCACACAATGGATTCCTATGAAAGGAAATACAAGTTACTGGTAAGTACGCTTAGAATTACTTTTCAGGGTCAGTGCTGGGCTAAAAGATGCAGCACTGGGTTCTCTCCTGATAACAGGTGAGTAAATCGGAATTTGTAGTTCGGCTGATCTTAGATGAATATTTGTACATTTCAAAAATGGACACAGAAACTTTTCTGGTGAAAACCACACAATGGATTCCTATGGAAAGAAATACAAGTTACTGGTAAGTACGCCTAGAACTACTGTTCAGGGTCAGTGCTGGGCTGAAAGATGCAGCACTGGGTTCTCTCCTGATAACAGGTGAGTAAATCGGAATTCGTAGTTCGGCTGATTTTAGAGGAATATTTGTACGTTTCAAAATTGCACACTTATCTGGTGAAAACCACACAAAGGATTCCTATGGAATGAAATACAAATTACTGGTAAGTACGCTTAGAATTACTTTTCAGAGTCAGTGCTGGTCTAAAAGATGCAGCACTGGGTTCTCTCCTGATAACAGGTGAGTAAATCGGAATTCGTGGTTCGGCTGATTTTAGAGGAATATTTGTACCTTTCAAAATTGGACACTTAGAAACTTTTCTCGTGAAAACCACACAATGGATTCCTATGGAAGGAAATACAAGTTACTGGTAAATACGCTTAGAATTACTTTTCAGGGTCAGTGTTGGACTAAAAGATGGAGCAGTGGGTTCTCTCCTGATAACAGTTGAGTAAATCAGAATTCGTACCTCAGCTGATTTTAGAGGAATATTTGTAAGTTTCAAAAATGGACACAGAAACTTTTCTGGTGAAAACCACACAATGGATTCCTATGGAAGGAAATACAAGTTACTGGTAAGTATGCTTAGAATTACTTTTCAGGGTCAGTGCTGGGATTAAAGATGCAGCACTGGGTTCTCTCCTGATCACAGGTGAGTAAATCGGAATTAGTAGTTCGGCTGATTTTAGAGGAATATTTGTACGTTTCAAAATTGGACACTTATCTGCTGAAAACCACACAAAGGATTCCTATGGAAGGAAATATAAGTTACTGGTAAGTACGCTTAGAACTACTTCTCAGAGTCAGTGCTGTTCTAAAAGATGCAGCACTGGGTTCTCTCCTGATAACAGGTGAGTAAATCGGAATTCGTAGTTCGGCTGATTTTAGAGGAATATTTGTACGTTTCAAAAACTGGACACTTAGAAACTTTTCTGGTGAAAACCACACAATGGATTCCTATGGAAGGAAATACAAGTTACTGGTAAGTTCGCTTAGAATTACTTTTCAGAGTCACTGCTGATCTAAACCATGCAGCACTGGGTTCTCTCCTGATAACAGGTGAGTAAATCAGAATTCGTACTTCGGCTGATTTTAGAGGAATATTTGTAAGTTTCAAAAATGGACACTTAGAAACTTTTCTGGTGAAAACCACACAATAGATTCCTATGAAAGGAAATACAAGTTACTGGTAAGTATGCTTAGAATTACTTTTTAGGGTCACTGCTGGACTAAAAGATGCAGCACTGGGTTCTCGCCTGATAACAGGTGAGTAAATCGGAATTTGTAGTTCGGCTGATTTTAAAGGAATATTTGTACGTTTCAAAAATGGACACTTACAAACTTTTCTGGTGAAAACCACACAATGGATTCCTATGAAAGGAAATACAAGTTACTGGTAAGTACGCTTAGAATTACTTTTCAGGGTCAGTGCTGGGCTAAAAGATGCAGCACTGGGTTCTCTCCTGATAACAGGTGAGTAAATCGGAATTCATAGTTTGGCTGATTTTAGAGGAATATTTGTACGTTTTAAAAATGGGCACTTAGAAACTTTTCTGGTGAAAACCACATAATGGATTCCTATGGAAGGAAATACAAGTTACTGGAAAGTACGTTTAGAATTACTTTTCAGCGTCAGTGCTGGTCTAAAAGATGCAGCACTGGGTTCTCTCCTGATAAAAGGTGAGTAAATCAGAATTTGTACTTTGGCTGATTTCAGAGGAATGTTTGTAAGTTTCAAAAATGGACAATTAGAAACTTTTCTGGTGAAAACCACACAATGGATTCCTATGGAAGGAAATACAAGTTACTGGAAAGTACGCTTAGAATTACTTTTCAGGGTCAGTGCTGGACTAAAAGATGCAGCACTGGGTTCTCTCCTGATAACAGGTGAGTAAATCAGAATTCGTAGTTCAGCTGATTTTAGAGGAATAATTGTACGTTTCAAAAATGGACACAGAAACTTTTCTGGTGAAAACCACACAATGGATTCCTATGGAAGGAAATACAAGTTACTGGTAAGTACGCTTAGAATTACTTTTCAGGGTCAGTGCTGGGCTAAAAGATGCAGCACTGTGTTCTCTCCTGATAACAGGTGAGTAAATCGGAATTCGTAGTTCGGCTGATTTTAGAGGAATATTTGTACGTTTTAAAAATGGGCACTTAGAATCTTCTCTGGCGAAAACCACACAATGGATTCCTATGGAAGGAAATACAAGTTACTGGTAAGTTCGCTTAGAATTACTTTTCAGAGTCACTGCTGATCTAAACCATGCAGCACTGGGTTCTCTCCTGATAACAGGTGAGTAAATCAGAATTCGTACTTCGGCTGATTTTAGAGGAATATTTGTAAGTTTCAAAAATGGACACTTAGAAACTTTTCTGGTGAAAACCACACAATAGATTCCTATGGAAGGAAATACAAGTTACTGGTAAGTACGCTTAGAATTACTTTTTAGGGTCAGTGCTGGACTAAAAGATGCAGCACTGGGTTCTCGCCTGATAACAGGTGAGTAAATCAGAATTTGTAGTTCGGCTGATTTTAAAGGAATATTTGTACGTTTCAAAAATGGACACTTACAAACTTTTCTGGTGAAAACCACACAATGGATTCCTATGAAAGGAAATACAAGTTACTGGTAAGTACGCTTAGAATTACTTTTCAGGGTCAGTGCTGGGCTAAAAGATGCAGCACTGGGTTCTCTCCTGATAACAGGTGAGTAAATCGGAATTCGTAGTTTGGCTGATTTTAGAGGAATATTTGTACGTTTTAAAAATGGGCACTTAGAAACTTTTCTGGTGAAAACCACATAATGGATTCCTATGGAAGGAAATACAAGTTACTGGAAAGTACGCTTAGAATTACTTTTCAGCGTCAGTGCTGGTCTAAAAGATGCAGCACTGGGTTCTCTCCTGATAAAAGGTGAGTAAATCAGAATTCGTACTTTGGCTGATTTTAGAGGAATATTTGTAAGTTTCAAAAATGGACAATTAGAAACTTTTCTGGTGAAAACCACACAATGGATTCCTATGGAAGGAAATACAAGTTACTGGAAAGTACGCTTAGAATTACTTTTCAGGGTCAGTGCTGGACTAAAAGATGCAGCACTGGGTTCTCTCCTGATAACAGGTGAGTAAATCAGAATTCGTAGTTCAGCTGATTTTAGAGGAATAATTGTACGTTTCAAAAATGGACACAGAAACTTTTCTGGTGAAAACCACACAATGGATTCCTATGGAAGGAAATACAAGTTACTGGTAAGTACGCTTAGAATTACTTTTCAGGGTCAGTGCTGGGCTAAAAGATGCAGCACTGGGTTCTCTCCTGATAACAGGTGAGTAAATCGGAATTCGTAGTTCGGCTGATTTTAGAGGAATATTTGTACGTTTTAAAAATGGGCACTTAGAATCTTTTCTGGCGAAAACCACACAATGGATTCCTATGGAATGAAATACAAGTTACTGGTAAGTACCCTTAGAAAATACTTTTCAGGGACAGTGCTGGACTAAAAGATGCAGCACTGGGTTCTCTCCTGATAACAGGTGATTAAATCAGAATTCGTACTTTGGCCGATTTTAGAGGAATATTTGTATGTTTCAAAAATGGACACAGAAACTTTTCTGGTAAAAACCACACAATGGATTCCTATGGAAGGAAATACAAGTTACTGGTAAGTACGCTTAGAATTACTTTTCAGAGTCAGTACTGGTCTAAAAGATGCAGCACTGGGATCTCTCCTGATAACAGGTGAGTAAATCGGAATTTGTAGTTCGGCTGATATTAAAGGAATATTTGTGTGTTTCAAAAATGGACACAGAAACTTTTCTGGTGAAAACCACACAATGGATTCCTATGGAAAGAAATACAAGTTACTGGTAAGTACGCTTAAAATTACTTTTCAGGGTCAGTGCTGGGCTGAAAGATGCAGCACTGGGTTCTCTCCTGATAACAGGTAAGTAAATCGGAATTTGTACTTCGGCTGATTTTAGAGGAATATTTGTAAGTTTCAAAAATGGACACTTAGAAACTTTTCTGGTGAAAACCACACAATAGATTCCTATGGAAGGAAATACAAGTTACTGGAAAGTACGCTTAGAATTACTTTTTAGGGTCAGTGCTGGACTAAAAGATGCAGCACTGGGTTCTCGCCTGATAACAGGTGAGTAAATCGGAATTTGTAGTTCGGCTGATTTTAAAGGAATATTTGTACGTTTCAAAAATGGACACTTACAAACTTTTCTGGTGAAAACCACACAATGGATTCCTATGAAAGGAAATACAAGTTACTGGTAAGTACGCTTAGAATTACTTTTCAGAGTCAGTGCTGGTCTAAAAGATGCAGCACTGGGTTCTCTCCTGATAACAGGTGAGTAAATCAGAATTCGTACTTCGGCTGATTTTAGAGGAATATTTGTAAGTTTCAAAAAATGGACACTTAGAAACTTTTCTGGTGAAAACCACACAATAGATTCCTATGGAAGGAAATACAAGTTACTGGTAAGTACGCTTAGAATTACTTTTCAGAGTCAGTGCTGGTCTAAAAGATGCAGCACTGGGTTCTCTCCTGATAACAGGTGAGTAAATCAGAATTCGTACTTCGGCTGATTTTAGAGGAATATTTGTAAGTTTCAAAAATGGACACTTAGAAACTTTTCTGGTGAAAACCACACAATAGATTCCTATGGAAGGAAATACAAGTTACTGGAAAGTACGCTTAGAATTACTTTTTAGGGTCAGTGCTGGACTAAAAGATGCAGCACTGGGTTCTCGCCTGATAACAGGTGAGTAAATCGGAATTTGTAGTTCGGCTGATTTTAAAGGAATATTTGTACGTTTCAAAAATGGACACTTACAAACTTTTCTGGTTAAAACCACACAATGGATTCCTATGAAAGGAAATACAAGTTACTGGTAAGTACGCTTAGAATTACTTTTCAGGGTCAGTGCTGGGCTAAAAGATGCAGCACTGGATTCTCTCCTGATAACAGGTGAGTAAATCGGAATTCGTAGTTTGGCTGATTTTAGAGGAATATTTGTACGTTTCAAAAATGGACAATTAGAAACTTTTCTGGTGAAAACCACACACCGGATTCCTATGGAAGGAAATACAAGTTACTGGAAAGTACGCTTAGAATTACTTTTCAGGGTCAGTGCTGGACTAAAAGATGCAGCACTGGGTTCTCTCCTGATAACAGGTGAGTAAATCAGAATTCGTAGTTCAGCTGATTTTAGAGGAATAATTGTACGTTTCAAAAATGGACACAGAAACTTTTCTGGTGAAAACCACACAATGGATTCCTATGGAAGGAAATACAAGTTACTGGTAAGTACGCTTAGAATTACTTTTCAGGGTCAGTGCTGGGCTAAAAGATGCAGCACTGGGTTCTCTCCTGATAACAGGTGAGTAAATCGGAATTCGTAGTTCGGCTGATTTTAGAGGAATATTTGTACGTTTTAAAAATGGGCACTTAGAATCTTTTCTGGCGAAAACCACACAATGGATTCCTATGGAATGAAATACAAGTTACTGGTAAGTACCCTTAGAAAATACTTTTCAGGGACAGTGCTGGACTAAAAGATGCAGCACTGGGTTCTCTCCTGATAACAGGTGATTAAATCAGAATTCGTACTTTGGCTGATTTTAGAGGAATATTTGTATGTTTCAAAAATGGACAGAAACTTTTCTGGTGAAAACCACACAATGGATTCCTATGGAAGGAAATACAAGTTACTGGTAAGTACGCTTAGAATTACTTTTCAGAGTCAGTGCTGGTCTAAAAGATGCAGCACTGGGATCTCTCCTGATAACAGGTGAGTAAATCGGAATTTGTAGTTCAGCTGATATTAAAGGAATATTTGTGTGTTTCAAAAATGGACACAGAAACTTTTCTGGTGAAAACCACACAATGGATTCCTATGGAAAGAAATACAAGTTACTGGTAAGTACGCTTAAAATTACTTTTCAGGGTCAGTGCTGGGCTGAAAGATGCAGCACTGGGTTCTCTCCTGATAACAGGTGAGTAAATCGGAATTCGTAGTTCGGCTGATTTTAGAGGAATATTTGTACATTTCAAAATTGGACACTTATCTGGTGAAAACCACACAAAGGATTCCAATGGAAGGAAATACAAGTTACTGGTAAGTACGCTTAGAATTACTTTTCAGAGTCAGTGCTGGTCTAAACCATGCAGCACTGGGTTCTCTCCTGATAACAAGTGAGTAAATCGGAATTTGTAGTTCGGCTGATTTTATAGGAATATTTGTACGTTTCAAAAATGGACACTTAAAAACTTTTCTGGTGAAAACCACACAATGGATTCCTATGGAAGAAAATACAAGTTACTGATAAGTACGCTTGTACGCTTAGAATTACTTTTCAGCGTCAGTGCTGGTCTAAAAGATGCAGCACTGGGTTCTCTCCTGATAAAAGGTGAGTAAATCAGAATTCGTACTTCGGCTGATTTTAGAGGAATATTTGTAAGTTTCAAAAATGGACACTTAGAAATTTTTTCTGGTGAAAACCACACAATGGATTCCTATGGAAGGAAATACAAGTTACTGGAAAGTACGCTTAGAATTACTTTTCAGGGTCAGTGCTGGACTAAAAGATGCAGCACTGGGTTCTCTCCTGATAACAGGTGAGTTAATCGGAATTCGTAGTTCGGCTGATTTTAGAGGAATATTTGTACATTTCAAAAATGGACACAGAATCTTTTCTGGTGAAAACCACACAATGGATTCCTATGGAAGGAAATACAAGTTACTGGTAAGTACGCTTAGAATTACTTTTCAGGGTCAGTGCTGGGCTAAAAGATGCAGCACTGGGTTCTCTCCTGATAACAGGTGAGTAAATCGGAATTCGTAGTTCGGCTGATTTTAGAGGAATATTTGTACGTTTTAAAAATGGGCACTTAGAAACTTTTCTGATGAAAATCACATAATGGATTCCTATGGAAGGAAATACAAGTTACTGGAAAGTACGCTTAGAATTACTTTTCAGGGTCAGTGCTGGACTAAAAGATGCAGCACTGGGTTCTCTCCTGATAACAGGTGAGTAAATCGGAATTCGTAGTTCGGCTGATCTTAGATGAATATTTGTACATTTCAAAAATGGTCACAGAAACTTTTCTGGTGAAAACCACACAATGGATTCCTATGGAAAGAAATACAAGTTACTGGTAAGTACGCCTAGAACTACTGTTCAGGGTCAGTGCTGGGCTGAAAGATGCAGCACTGGGTTCTCTCCTGATAACAGGTGAGTAAATCGGAATTCGTAGTTCGGCTGATTTTAGAGGAATATTGGTACGTTTTAAAAGTGCACACTTATCTGGTGAAAACCACACAAAGGATTCCTATGGAATGAAATACAAGTTACTGGGAAGTACGCTTAGAATTACTTTTCAGAGTCAGTGCTGGTCTAAAAGATGCAGCACTGTGTTCTCTCCTGATAACAGGTGAGTAAATCGGAATTCGTAGTTCGGCTGATTTTAGAGGAATATTTGTACCTTTCAAAATTGGACACTTAGAAACTTTTCTGGTGAAAACCACACAATGGATTCCTATGGAAGGAAATACAAGTTACTGGTAAGTACGCTTAGAATTACTTTTCAGGGTCAGTGCTGGGATTAAAGATGCAGCACTGGGTTCTCTCCTGATCACAGGTGAGTAAATCGGAATTAGTAGGTCGGCTGATTTTAGAGGAATATTTGTACGTTTCAAAATTGGACACTTATCTGGTGAAAACCACACAAAGGATTCCTATGGAAGGTAATATAAGTTACTGGTAAGTACGCTTAGAACTACTTCTCAGAGTCAGTGCTGTTCTAAAAGATGCAGCACTGGGTTCTCTCCTGATAACAGGTGAGTAAATCGGAATTCGTAGTTCGGCTGATTTTAGAGGAATATTTGTACCTTTCAAAATTAGACACTTAGAAACTATTCTGGTGAAAACCACGCAATGGATTCCTATGGAAGGAAAAACAAGTTACTGGTAAGTACGCTTAGAATTACTTTTCAGGGTCTTTACTGGGCTGAAAGATGTAGCAGCGGGTTCTCTCCTGATAACAGGTGAGTAAATTGGAATTCGTTGTTCGGCTGATTTTAGAGGCATATTTGTACGTTTCAAAAATGGACACTTAGAAACTTTTCTGGTGAAAACCACACAATGGATTCCTATGGAAGGAAATACAAGTTATTGGTAAGTACGCTTAGAATTACTTTTCAGAGTCAGTGCTGGTCTAAACCATGCAGCACTGGGTTCTCTCCTGATAACAAGTGAGTAAATCGGAATTTGTAGTTCGGCTGATTTTCTAGGAATATTTGTACGTTTCAAAAATGGACACTTAGAAACTTTTCTGGTGAAAACCACACACTGGATTCCTATGGAAGGAAATACAAGTTACTGGTAAGTACGCTTAGAATTACTTTTCAGTGTCAGTGCTGGTCTAAAAGATGCAGCACTGGGTTCTCTCCTGATAAAAGATGAGTAAATCAGAATTCGTACTTCGGCTGATTTTAGAGGAATATTTGTAAGTTTCAAAAATGGACACTTAGAAACTTTTCTGGTGAAAACCACACAATGGATTCCTACGGAATGAAATACAAGTTACTGGTAAGTACTCTTAGAATTACTTTTCAGCGTCAGTGATGGTCTAAAAGATGCAGCACAGGGTTCTCTCCTGATAAAAGGTGAGTAAATCGGAATTCGTAGTTCGGCTGATCTTAGAGGAATATTTGTACGTTTCAAAAATGGACACAGAAACTTTTCTGGTGAAAACCACACAATGGATTTCTATGGAAAGAAATACAAGTTACTGGTAAGTACGCTTAAAATTACTTTTCAGGGTCAGTGCTGGGCTGAAAGATGCAGCACTGGGTTCTCTCCTGATAACAGGTGAGTAAATCGGAATTCGAAGTTCAGCTGATTTTAGAGGAATATTTGTACATTTCAAAATTGGACACTTATCTGGTGAAAACCACACAAAAGGATTCCAATGGAAGGAAATACAAGTTACTGGTAAGTACGCTTAGAATTACTTTTCAGGGTCAGTGCTGGGGTAAAAGATGCAGCACTGGGTTCTCTCCTGATAACAGGTGAGTAAATCGGAATTCGTTGTTCGGCTGATTTTAGAGGAATATTTGTACGTTTCAAAATTGGACACTTATCTGGTGAAAACCACACAAAAGGATTCCAATGGAAGGAAATCCAAGTTACTGGTAAGTACGCTTAGAATTACTTCTCAGAGTCAGTGCTGGTCTAAAAGATGCAGCACTGGGTTCTCTCCTGATAATAGGTGAGTAAATCGGAATTTGTACTTCGGCTGATTTTAGAGGAATATTTGTAAGTTTCAAAAATGGACACTTAGAAACTTTTCTGGTGAAAACCACACAATGGATTCCTTTGGAAGGAAATACAAGTTACTGGAAAGTACGCTTAGAATTACTTTTCAGGGTCAGTGCTGGACTAAAAGATGCAGCACTGGGTTCTCTCCTGATAACAGGTGACTAAATCGGAATTCGTAGGTCGGCTGATTTTACAGGAATAATTGTACGTTTCAAAAATGGACACAGAAACTATTCTGGTGAAAACCACACAATGGATTCCTATGGAAGGAAATATAAGTTACTGGTAAGTATGCTTAGAATTACTTTTCAGAGTCAGTGCTGGTCTAAAAGATGCAGCACTGGGATCTCTCCTGATAACAGGTGAGTAAATCGGAATTTGTAGTTCGGCTGATTTTAGAGGAATATTTGTACGTTTCAAAAATGGACACAGAAACTTTTCTGGTGAAAACCACACAATGGATTTCTATGGAAAGAAATACAAGTTACTGGTAAGTACGCTTAAAATTACTTTTCAGGGTCAGTGCTGGGCTGAAAGATGCAGCACTGGGTTCTCTCCTGATAACAGGTGAGTAAATCGGAATTCGTAGTTCGACTGATTTTAGAGGAATATTTGTACGTTTCAAAATTGGACACTTATCTGGTGAAAACCACACAAAAGGATTCCAATGGAAGGAAATCCAAGTTACTGGTAAGTACGCTTAGAATTACTTCTCAGAGTCAGTGCTGGTCTAAAAGATGCAGCACTGGGTTCTCTCCTGATAATAGGTGAGTAAATCGGAATTTGTACTTCGGCTGATTTTAGAGGAATATTTGTAAGTTTCAAAAATGGACACTTAGAAACTTTTCTGGTGAAAACCACACAATGGATTCCTATGCAAGGAAATACAAGTTACTGGAAAGTACGCTTAGAATTACTTTTCAGGGTCAGTGCTGGACTAAAAGATGCAGCACTGGGTTCTCTCCTGATAACAGGTGAGTAAATCGGAATTCGTAGGTCGGCTGATTTTATAGGAATAATTGTACGTTTCAAAAATGGACACAGAATCTATTCTGGTGAAAACCACACAATGGATTCCTATGGAAGGAAATATAAGTTACTGGTAAGTATGCTTAGAATTACTTTTCAGAGTCAGTGCTGGTCTAAAAGATGCAGCACTGGGATCTCTCCTGATAACAGGTGAGTAAATCGGAATTTGTAGTTCGGCTGATTTTAGAGGAATATTTGTACGTTTCAAAAATGGACACAGAAACTTTTCTGGTGAAAACCACACAATGGATTTCTATGGAAAGAAATACAAGTTACTGGTAAGTACGCTTAAAATTACTTTTCAGGGTCAGTGCTGGGCTGAAAGATGCAGCACTGGGTTCTCTCCTGATAACAGGTGAGTAAATCGGAATTCGTAGTTCGGCTGATTTTAGAGGAATATTTGTACCTTTCAAAATTGGACACTTAGAAACTTTTCTGGTGAAAACCACACAATGGATTCCTATGGAAGGAAATACAAGTTACTGGTAAGTACGCTTAGAATTACTTTTCAGGGTCAGTGCTGGGATTAAAGATGCAGCACTGGGTTCTCTCCTGATCACAGGTGAGTAAATCGGAATTAGTAGGTCGGCTGATTTTAGAGGAATATTTGTACGTTTCAAAATTGGACACTTATCTGGTGAAAACCACACAAAGGATTCCTATGGAAGGAAATATAAGTTACTGGTAAGTACGCTTAGAACTACTTCTCAGAGTCAGTGCTGTTCTAAAAGATGCAGCACTGGGTTCTCTCCTGATAACAGGTGAGTAAATCGGAATTCGTAGTTCGGCTGATTTTAGAGGAATATTTGTACCTTTCAAAATTAGACACTTAGAAACTATTCTGGTGAAAACCACGCAATGGATTCCTATGGAAGGAAAAACAAGTTACTGGTAAGTACGCTTAGAATTACTTTTCAGGGTCTTTACTGGGCTGAAAGATGTAGCAGCGGGTTCTCTCCTGATAACAGGTGAGTAAATTGGAATTCGTTGTTCGGCTGATTTTAGAGGCATATTTGTACGTTTCAAAAATGGACACTTAGAAACTTTTCTGGTGAAAACCACACAATGGATTCCTATGGAAGGAAATACAAGTTATTGGTAAGTACGCTTAGAATTACTTTTCAGAGTCAGTGCTGGTCTAAACCATGCAGCACTGGGTTCTCTCCTGATAACAAGTGAGTAAATCGGAATTTGTAGTTCGGCTGATTTTCTAGGAATATTTGTACGTTTCAAAAATGGACACTTAGAAACTTTTCTGGTGAAAACCACACACTGGATTCCTATGGAAGGAAATACAAGTTACTGGTAAGTACGCTTAGAATTACTTTTCAGTGTCAGTGCTGGTCTAAAAGATGCAGCACTGGGTTCTCTCCTGATAAAAGGTGAGTAAATCAGAATTCGTACTTCGGCTGATTTTAGAGGAATATTTGTAAGTTTCAAAAATGGACACTTAGAAACTTTTCTGGTGAAAACCACACAATGGATTCCTACGGAATGAAATACAAGTTACTGGTAAGTACTCTTAGAATTACTTTTCAGCGTCAGTGATGGTCTAAAAGATGCAGCACAGGGTTCTCTCCTGATAAAAGGTGAGTAAATCGGAATTCGTAGTTCGGCTGATCTTAGAGGAATATTTGTACGTTTCAAAAATGGACACAGAAACTTTTCTGGTGAAAACCACACAATGGATTTCTATGGAAAGAAATACAAGTTACTGGTAAGTACGCTTAAAATTACTTTTCAGGGTCAGTGCTGGGCTGAAAGATGCAGCACTGGGTTCTCTCCTGATAACAGGTGAGTAAATCGGAATTCGAAGTTCAGCTGATTTTAGAGGAATATTTGTACATTTCAAAATTGGACACTTAACTGGTGAAAACCACACAAAAGGATTCCAATGGAAGGAAATACAAGTTACTGGTAAGTACGCTTAGAATTACTTTTCAGGGTCAGTGCTGGGGTAAAAGATGCAGCACTGGGTTCTCTCCTGATAACAGGTGAGTAAATCGGAATTCGTTGTTCGGCTGATTTTAGAGGAATATTTGTACGTTTCAAAATTGGACACTTATCTGGTGAAAACCACACAAAAGGATTCCAATGGAAGGAAATCCAAGTTACTGGTAAGTACGCTTAGAATTACTTCTCAGAGTCAGTGCTGGTCTAAAAGATGCAGCACTGGGTTCTCTCCTGATAATAGGTGAGTAAATCGGAATTTGTACTTCGGCTGATTTTAGAGGAATATTTGTAAGTTTCAAAAATGGACACTTAGAAACTTTTCTGGTGAAAACCACACAATGGATTCCTTTGGAAGGAAATACAAGTTACTGGAAAGTACGCTTAGAATTACTTTTCAGGGTCAGTGCTGGACTAAAAGATGCAGCACTGGGTTCTCTCCTGATAACAGGTGACTAAATCGGAATTCGTAGGTCGGCTGATTTTACAGGAATAATTGTACGTTTCAAAAATGGACACAGAAACTATTCTGGTGAAAACCACACAATGGATTCCTATGGAAGGAAATATAAGTTACTGGTAAGTATGCTTAGAATTACTTTTCAGAGTCAGTGCTGGTCTAAAAGATGCAGCACTGGGATCTCTCCTGATAACAGGTGAGTAAATCGGAATTTGTAGTTCGGCTGATTTTAGAGGAATATTTGTACGTTTCAAAAATGGACACAGAAACTTTTCTGGTGAAAACCACACAATGGATTTCTATGGAAAGAAATACAAGTTACTGGTAAGTACGCTTAAAATTACTTTTCAGGGTCAGTGCTGAGCTGAAAGATGCAGCACTGGGTTCTCTCCTGATAACAGGTGAGTAAATCGGAATTCGTAGTTCGACTGATTTTAGAGGAATATTTGTACGTTTCAAAATTGGACACTTATCTGGTGAAAACCACACAAAAGGATTCCAATGGAAGGAAATCCAAGTTACTGGTAAGTACGCTTAGAATTACTTCTCAGAGTCAGTGCTGGTCTAAAAGATGCAGCACTGGGTTCTCTCCTGATAACAGGTGAGTAAATCGGAATTCGTAGTTCGGCTGATCTTAGAGGAATATTTGTACGTTTCAAAAATGGACACAGAAACTTTTCTGGTGAAAACCACACAATGGATTTCTATGGAAAGAAATACAAGTTACTGGTAAGTACGCTTAAAATTACTTTTCAGGGTCAGTGCTGGGCTGAAAGATGCAGCACTGGGTTCTCTCCTGATAACAGGTGAGTAAATCGGAATTCGAAGTTCAGCTGATTTTAGAGGAATATTTGTACATTTCAAAATTGGACACTTAACTGGTGAAAACCACACAAAAGGATTCCAATGGAAGGAAATACAAGTTACTGGTAAGTACGCTTAGAATTACTTTTCAGGGTCAGTGCTGGGGTAAAAGATGCAGCACTGGGTTCTCTCCTGATAACAGGTGAGTAAATCGGAATTCGTTGTTCGGCTGATTTTAGAGGAATATTTGTACGTTTCAAAATTGGACACTTATCTGGTGAAAACCACACAAAAGGATTCCAATGGAAGGAAATCCAAGTTACTGGTAAGTACGCTTAGAATTACTTCTCAGAGTCAGTGCTGGTCTAAAAGATGCAGCACTGGGTTCTCTCCTGATAATAGGTGAGTAAATCGGAATTTGTACTTCGGCTGATTTTAGAGGAATATTTGTAAGTTTCAAAAATGGACACTTAGAAACTTTTCTGGTGAAAACCACACAATGGATTCCTTTGGAAGGAAATACAAGTTACTGGAAAGTACGCTTAGAATTACTTTTCAGGGTCAGTGCTGGACTAAAAGATGCAGCACTGGGTTCTCTCCTGATAACAGGTGACTAAATCGGAATTCGTAGGTCGGCTGATTTTACAGGAATAATTGTACGTTTCAAAAATGGACACAGAAACTATTCTGGTGAAAACCACACAATGGATTCCTATGGAAGGAAATATAAGTTACTGGTAAGTATGCTTAGAATTACTTTTCAGAGTCAGTGCTGGTCTAAAAGATGCAGCACTGGGATCTCTCCTGATAACAGGTGAGTAAATCGGAATTTGTAGTTCGGCTGATTTTAGAGGAATATTTGTACGTTTCAAAAATGGACACAGAAACTTTTCTGGTGAAAACCACACAATGGATTTCTATGGAAAGAAATACAAGTTACTGGTAAGTACGCTTAAAATTACTTTTCAGGGTCAGTGCTGAGCTGAAAGATGCAGCACTGGGTTCTCTCCTGATAACAGGTGAGTAAATCGGAATTCGTAGTTCGACTGATTTTAGAGGAATATTTGTACGTTTCAAAATTGGACACTTATCTGGTGAAAACCACACAAAAGGATTCCAATGGAAGGAAATCCAAGTTACTGGTAAGTACGCTTAGAATTACTTCTCAGAGTCAGTGCTGGTCTAAAAGATGCAGCACTGGGTTCTCTCCTGATAATAGGTGAGTAAATCGGAATTTGTACTTCGGCTGATTTTCTAGGAATATTTGTACGTTTCAAAAATGGACACTTAGAAACTTTTCTGGTGAAAACCACACACTGGATTCCTATGGAAGGAAATACAAGTTACTGGTAAGTACGCTTAGAATTACTTTTCAGTGTCAGTGCTGTTCTAAAAGATGCAGCACTGGGTTCTCTCCTGATAAAAGGTGAGTAAATCAGAATTCGTACTTCGGCTGATTTTAGAGGAATATTTGTAAGTTTCAAAAATGGACACTTAGAAACTTTTCTGGTGAAAACCACACAATGGATTCCTACGGAATGAAATACAAGTTACTGGTAAGTACTCTTAGAATTACTTTTCAGCGTCAGTGATGGTCTAAAAGATGCAGCACAGGGTTCTCTCCTGATAAAAGGTGAGTAAATCGGAATTCGTAGTTCGGCTGATCTTAGAGGAATATTTGTACGTTTCAAAAATGGACACAGAAACTTTTCTGGTGAAAACCACACAATGGATTTCTATGGAAAGAAATACAAGTTACTGGTAAGTACGCTTAAAATTACTTTTCAGGGTCAGTGCTGGGCTGAAAGATGCAGCACTGGGTTCTCTCCTGATAACAGGTGAGTAAATCGGAATTCGAAGTTCAGCTGATTTTAGAGGAATATTTGTACATTTCAAAATTGGACACTTAACTGGTGAAAACCACACAAAAGGATTCCAATGGAAGGAAATACAAGTTACTGGTAAGTACGCTTAGAATTACTTTTCAGGGTCAGTGCTGGGGTAAAAGATGCAGCACTGGGTTCTCTCCTGATAACAGGTGAGTAAATCGGAATTCGTTGTTCGGCTGATTTTAGAGGAATATTTGTACGTTTCAAAATTGGACACTTATCTGGTGAAAACCACACAAAAGGATTCCAATGGAAGGAAATCCAAGTTACTGGTAAGTACGCTTAGAATTACTTCTCAGAGTCAGTGCTGGTCTAAAAGATGCAGCACTGGGTTCTCTCCTGATAATAGGTGAGTAAATCGGAATTTGTACTTCGGCTGATTTTAGAGGAATATTTGTAAGTTTCAAAAATGGACACTTAGAAACTTTTCTGGTGAAAACCACACAATGGATTCCTTTGGAAGGAAATACAAGTTACTGGAAAGTACGCTTAGAATTACTTTTCAGGGTCAGTGCTGGACTAAAAGATGCAGCACTGGGTTCTCTCCTGATAACAGGTGACTAAATCGGAATTCGTAGGTCGGCTGATTTTACAGGAATAATTGTACGTTTCAAAAATGGACACAGAAACTATTCTGGTGAAAACCACACAATGGATTCCTATGGAAGGAAATATAAGTTACTGGTAAGTATGCTTAGAATTACTTTTCAGAGTCAGTGCTGGTCTAAAAGATGCAGCACTGGGATCTCTCCTGATAACAGGTGAGTAAATCGGAATTTGTAGTTCGGCTGATTTTAGAGGAATATTTGTACGTTTCAAAAATGGACACAGAAACTTTTCTGGTGAAAACCACACAATGGATTTCTATGGAAAGAAATACAAGTTACTGGTAAGTACGCTTAAAATTACTTTTCAGGGTCAGTGCTGAGCTGAAAGATGCAGCACTGGGTTCTCTCCTGATAACAGGTGAGTAAATCGGAATTCGTAGTTCGACTGATTTTAGAGGAATATTTGTACGTTTCAAAATTGGACACTTATCTGGTGAAAACCACACAAAAGGATTCCAATGGAAGGAAATCCAAGTTACTGGTAAGTACGCTTAGAATTACTTCTCAGAGTCAGTGCTGGTCTAAAAGATGCAGCACTGGGTTCTCTCCTGATAATAGGTGAGTAAATCGGAATTTGTACTTCGGCTGATTTTAGAGGAATATTTGTAAGTTTCAAAAATGGACACTTAGAAACTTTTCTGGTGAAAACCACACAATGGATTCCTATGCAAGGAAATACAAGTTACTGGAAAGTACGCTTAGAATTACTTTTCAGGGTCAGTGCTGGACTAAAAGATGCAGCACTGGGTTCTCTCCTGATAACAGGTGAGTAAATCGGAATTCGTAGGTCGGCTGATTTTATAGGAATAATTGTACGTTTCAAAAATGGACACAGAAACTATTCTGGTGAAAACCACACAATGGATTCCTATGGAAGGAAATATAAGTTACTGGTAAGTATGCTTAGAATTACTTTTCAGAGTCAGTGCTGGTCTAAAAGATGCAGCACTGGGATCTCTCCTGATAACAGGTGAGTAAATCGGAATTTGTAGTTCGGCTGATTTTAGAAGAATATTTGTACGTTTCAAAAATGGACACAGAAACTTTTCTGGTGAAAACCACACAATGGATTTCTATGGAAAGAAATACAAGTTACTGGTAAGTACGCTTAAAATTACTTTTCAGGGTCAGTGCTGGGCTGAAAGATGCAGCACTGGGTTCTCTCCTGATAACAGGTGAGTAAATCGGAATTCGTAGTTCGGCTGATTTTAGAGGAATATTTGTACGTTTCAAAATTGGACACTTATCTGGTGAAAACCACACAAAAGGATTCCAATGGAAGGAAATACTAGTTGCTGGTAAGTACGCTTAGAATTACTTTTCAGGGTCAGTGCTGGGGTAAAAGATGCAGCACTGGGTTCTCTCCTGATAACAGGTGAGTAAATCGGAATTCGTTGTTCGGCTGATTTTAGAGGAATATTTGTACGTTTCAAAATTGGACACTTATCTGGTGAAAACCACACAAAAGGATTCCAATGGAAGGAAATCCAAGTTATTGGTAAGTACGCTTAGAATTACTTCTCAGAGTCAGTGCTGGTCTAAAAGATGCAGCACTGGGTTCTCTCCTGATAATAGGTGAGTAAATCGGAATTTGTACTTCGGCTGATTTTAGAGGAATATTTGTAAGTTTCAAAAATGGACACTTAGAAACTTTTCTGGTGAAAACCACACAATGGAATCCTATGGAAGGAAATACAAGTTACTGGAAAGTACGCTTAGAATTACTTTTCAGGGTCAGTGCTGGACTAAAAGATGCAGCACTGGGTTCTCTCCTGATAACAGGTGAGTAAATCGGAATTCGTAGGTCGGCTGATTTTATAGGAATAATTGTACGTTTCAAAAATGGACACAGAAACTATTCTGGTGAAAACCACACAATGGATTCCTATGGAAGGAAATACAAGTTACTGGTAAGTACGCTTAGAATTACTTTTCAGGGTCAGTGCTGGGCTAAAAGATGCAGCACTGGGTTCTCTCCTGATAACAGGTGAGTAAATCGGAATTCGTAGTTCGGCTGATTGAAGAGGAATATTTGTACGTATCAAAATTGGACACTAAGAAACTTTTCTGGTGAAAACCACACAATGGATTCCGATGCAAGGAAATACAAGTTACTGGTAAGTACGCTTAGAATGACTTTTCAGGGTCAGTACTAGGCTGAAAGATGCAGCACTGGGTTATCTCCTGATAACAGGAGAGTAAATCGGAATTCGTAGTTCAGCTCATTTTAGAGGAATATTTGTACGTTTCAAAAATGGCCACTAGGAACTTTTCTGCTCAAAACCACACAATGGATTCCTATGGAATGAATTACAAGTTACTGGTAAGTACACTTAGAATTACTTTTCAGGGTCAGTGTTGGACTAAAAGATGGAGCACTGGGTTCTCTCCTGATAACAGGTGAGTAAATCAGAATTCGTACTTCGGCTGATTTTAGAGGAATATTTGTACGTTTCAAAAAAGGACACAGAAACTTTTCTGGTGAAAACCACACAATGGATTCCTATGGAAGCAAATACAAGTTACTGGTAAGTACGCTTAGAATTACTTTTCAGGGTCAGTGCTGGGATTAAAGATGCAGCACTGGGTTCTCTCCTGATCACAGGAGAGTAAATCGGAATTAGAAGTTCGGCTGATTTTAGAGGAATATTTGTACGTTTCAAAATTGGACACTTATCTGGTGAAAACCACACAAAGGATTCCTATGGAAGGAAATATAAGTTACTGGTAAGTACGCTTAGAACTACTTCTCAGAGTCAGTGCTGTTCTAAAAGATGCAGCACTGGGTTCTCTCCTGATAACAGGTGAGTAAATCGGATTCGTAGTTTGGCTGATTTTAGAGGAATATTTGTACCTTTCAAAATTGGACACTTAGAAACTTTTCTGGTGAAAACCACACAATAGATTCCTATGGAAGGAAAAACAAGTTAATGGTAAGTACGCTTAGAATTACTTTTCAGGGTCAGTACTGGGGTGAAAGATGTAGCAGTGGGTTCTCTCCTGATCACAGGTGAGTAAATCGGAATTAGTAGTTCGGCTGATTTTAGAGGAATATTTGTACGTTTCAAAATTGGACACTTATCTGGTGAAAACCACATAAAGGATTCCTATGGAAGGAAATATAAGTTACTGGTAAGTACGCTTAGAACTACTTCTCAGAGTCAGTGCTGTTCTAAAAGATGCAGCACTGGGTTCTCTCCTGATAACAGGTGAGTAAATCAGAATTCGTAGTTCGGCTGATTTTAGAGGAATATTTGTACCTTTCAAAATTGGACACTTAGATACTTTTCTGGTGAAAACCACACAATGGATTACTATGGAAGGAAAAACAAGTTACTGGTAAGTACGCTTAGAATTACTTTTCAGGGTCAGTGCTGGGATTAAAGATGGAGCACTGGGTTCTCTCCTGATAACAGGTGAGTAAATCAGAATTCGTACTTCGGCTGATTTTAGAAGAATATTTGTATGTTTCAAAAATGGACACAGAAACTTTTCTGGTGAAAACCACACAATGAATTCCTATGGAAGGAAATACAAGTTACTGGTAATTACGCTTAGAATTACTTTTCAGGGTCAGTGCTGGGATTAAAGATGCAGCACTGGGTTCTCTCCTAATCACAGGTGAGTAAATCAGAATTAGAAGTTCGGCTGATTTTAGAGGAATATTTGTACGTTTTAAAATTGGACACTTATCTGGTGAAAAACACACAAAGGATTCCTATGGAAGGAAATATAAGTTACTGGTAAGTACGCTTAGAACTACTTCTCAGAGTCAGTGCTGTTCTAAAAGATGCAGCACTGGGTTCTCTCCTGATAACAGGTGAGTAAATTGGAATTCGTAGTTCGGCTGATTTTAGAGGAATATTTGTACCTTTCAAAATTGGACACTTAGAAACTTTTCTGGTGAAAACCACACAATGGATTCCTATGGAAGGAAAAACAAGTTACTGGTAAGTACGCTTAGAATTACTTTTCAGGGTCAGTACTGGGCTGAAAGATGTAGCAGTGGGTTCTCTCCTGATAACAGGTGAGTAAATCGGAATTCGTTGTTCGGCTGATTTTAGAGGAATATTTGTACGTTTCAAAAATGGACACTTAGAAACTTTTCTGGTGAAAACCACACAATGGATTCCTACAAAAGGAAATACAAGTTACTGGTAAGTACGCTTAGAATTACTTTTCAGATTCAGTGCTGGTCTAAACCATGCAGCACTGGGATCTCTCCTGATAACAGGTGAGTAAATCGGAATTCGTAGTTCGGCTGATTTTAGAGGAATATGTGTACGTTTCAAAATTGGACACTTTTCTGGTGAAAACCACACAAAGGATTCCAATGGAAGGAAATACAAGTTACTGGTAAGTACGCTTAGAATTACTTCTCAGAGTCAGTGCTGGTCTAAAAGATGCAGCACTGGGTTCTCTCCTAACAGGTGAGTAAATCGGAATTCGTTGTTCGGCTGATTTTAGAGGAATATTTGTACGTTTCAAAAATGGACACTTAGAAACTTTTCTGGTGAAAACCACACAATGGATTCCTATGGAAGGAAATACAAGTTACTGGTAAGTACGCTTAGAATTACTTTTCAGAGTCAGTGCTGGTCTAAACCATGCAGCACTGGGTTCTCTCCTGATAACAAGTGAGTAAATCGGAATTTGTAGTTCGGCTGATTTTATAGGAATATTTGTACGTTTCAAAAATGGACACTTAGAAACTTTTCTGGTGAAAACCACACAATGGATTCCTATGGAAGGAAATACAAGTTACTGGTAAGTATGCTTAGAATTACTTTTCAGCGTCAGTGCTGGTCTAAAAGATGCAGCACCGGGTTTTCTCCTGATAAAAGGTGAGTAAATCAGAGTTCGTACTTCGGCTGATTTTAGAGGAATATTTGTAAGTTTCAAAAATGGACACTTAGAAACTTTTCTGGTGAAAACCACACAATGGATTCCTATGGAAGGAAATACAAGTTACTGGAAAGTACGCTTAGAATTACTTTTCAGGGTCAGTGCTGGACTAAAAGATGCAGCACTGGGTTCTCTCCTGATAACAGGTGAGTAAATCGGAATTCATAGTTCGGCTGATTTTAGAGGAATATTTGTACGTTTCGAAAATGGACACAGAAATTTTTCTGGTGAAAACCACACAATGGATTCCTATGGAAGGAAATACAAGTTACTGGTAAGTACGCTTAGAATTACTTTTCAGGGTCAGTGCTGGGATTAAAGATGCAGCACTGGGTTCTCTCCTGATCACAGGTGAGTAAATCGGAATTAGTAGTTCAGCTGATTTTAGAGGAATATTTGTACATTTCAAAATTGGACACTTATCTGGTGAAAAACACACAAAGGATTCCTTTGAAAGGAAATATAAGTTACTGGTAAGTACGCTTAGAACTACTTCTCAGAGTCAGTGCTGTTCTAAAAGATGCAGCAGTGGGTTCTCTCCTGATAACAGGTGAGTAAATCGGAATTCATTGTTCGGCTGATTTTAGAGGAATATTTGTACGTTTCAAAAATGGACACTTAGAAACTTTTCTGGTGAAAACCACACAATGGATTCCTATGGAAGGAAATACAAGTTATTGGTAAGTACGCTTAGAATTACTTTTCAGATTCAGTGCTGGTCTAAACCATGCAGCACTGGGTTCTCTCCTGATAACAAGTGAGTAAATCGGAATTTGTAGTTCGACTGATTTTATAGGAATATTTGTACGTTTCAAAAATGGACACTTGGAAACTTTTCTGGTGAAAACCACACAATGGATTCCTATGGAAGGAAATACAAGTACTGGTAAGTACGCTTAGAATTACTTTTCAGCGTCAGTTCGGGCTGGACTGTTCCCATGAGGCACAGGGTCAAGACTGATTTGCATATGGCCATGTCTAAACTGGGGTGGTGTAGTGGGCAAAAGAACGATGGATTTAACCCAGATCTCTTGACTGGGGAGAATGTCTGCATTGTCAGCATTCCGTCCATCAATTGTTTGTTGTAACGCTTTTCGCCCTAAGTGGGATGGGTATTCCCAGACGTGGGACCCGTGCTCACTACGCCACTGGAGTCAAGCTATCCTGGCTGATGACGGCTGATAGCCAGAAACCGGGCCTAGGATGCTTGATTCCGGTCCAGGGAAGACATGGCTTGGCAGTTCGGGCTGGACTGTTCCCATGAGGCACAGGGTCAAGACTGATTTGCATATGGCCATGTCTAAACTGGGGTGGTGTAGTGGGCAAAAGAACGATGGATTTAACCCAGATCTCTTGACTGGGGGAGAATGTCTGCATTGTCAGCATTCCGTCCATCAATTGTTTGTTGTAACGCTTTTCGCCCTAAGTGGGATGGGTATTCCCAGACGTGGGACCCGTGCTCACTACGCCACTGGAGTCAAGCTATCCTGGCTGATGACGGCTGATATCCAGAAACCGGTCCTAGGATGCTTGATTCCGGTCCAGGGAAGACATGGCTTGGCAGTTCGGGCTGGACTGTTCCCATGAGGCACAGGGTCAAGACTGATTTGCATATGGCCATGTCTAAACTGGCGTGGTGTAGTGGGCAAAAGAACGATGGATTTAACCCAGATCTCTTGACTGGGGAGAATGTCTGCATTGTCAGCATTCCGTCCATCAATTGTTTGTTGTAACGCTTTTCGCCCTAAGTGGGATGGGTATTCCCAGACGTGGGACCCATGCTCACTACGCCACTGGAGTCAAGCTATCCTGGCTGATGACGGCTGATAGCCAGAAACCGGGCCTAGGATGCTTGATTCCAGTCCAGGGAAGACATGGCTTGGCAGTTCGGGCTGGACTGTTTCCATAAGGCACAGGGTCAAGACTGATTTGCATATGGCCATGTCTAAACTGGGGTGGTGTAGTGGGCAAAAGAACGATGGATTTAATCCAGATCTCTTGACTGGGGGAGAATGTCTGCATTGTCAGCATTCCGTCCATCAATTGTTTGTTGTAACGCTTTTCGCCCTAAGTGGGATGGGTATTCCCAGACGTGGGACCCGTGCTCACTACGCCACTGGAGTCAAGCTATCCTGGCTGATGACGGCTGATAGCCAGAAACCGGTCCTAGGATGCTTGATTCCGGTCCAGGGAAGACATGGCTTGGCAGTTCGGGCTGGTCTGTTCCCATGAGGCACAGGGTCAAGACTGATTTGCATATGGCCATGTCTAAACTGGGGTGGTGTAGTGGGCAAAAGAACGATGGATTTAACCCAGATCTCTTGACTGGGGGAGAATGTCTGCATTGTCAGCATTCCGTCCATCAATTGTTTGTTGTAGGTCTAAAAGATGCAGCACCGGGTTCTCTCCTGATAAAAGGTGAGTAAATCAGAATTCGTACTTCAGCTGATTTTAGAGGAATATTTGTAAGTTTAAAAAATGGACACTTAGAAACTTTTCTGGTGAAAACCACACAATGGATTCCTATGGAAGGAAATACAAGTTACTGGAAAGTACGCTTAGAATTACTTTTCAGGGTCAGTGCTGGACTAAAAGATGCAGCACTGGGTTCTCTCCTGATAACAGGTGAATAAATCGGAATTCGTAGTTCGGCTGATTTTAGAGGAATATTTGTACGTTTCGAAAATGGACACAGAAACTTTTCTGGTGAAAACCACACAATGGATTCCTATGGAAGGAAATACAAGTTACTGGTAAGTACGCTTAGAATTACTTTTCAGGGTCAGTGCTGGGATTAAAGATGCAGCACTGGGTTCTCTCCTGATCACAGGTGAGTAAATCGGAATTAGTAGTTCGGCTGATTTTAGAGGAATATTTGTACGTTTCAAAATTGGACACTTATCTGGTGAAAACCACACAAAGGATTCCTATGGAAGGAAATATATGTTACTGGTAAGTACGCTTAGAACTACTTCTCAGAGTCAGTGCTGTTCTAAAAGATGCAGCACTGGGTTCTCTCCTGATAACAGGTGAGTAAATCGGAATTCGTAGTTCGGCTGATTTTAGAGGAATATTTGTACCTTTCAAAATTGGATACTTAGAAACTTTTCTGGTGAAAACCACACAATGGATTCCTATGGAAGGAAAAACAAGTTACTGGTAAGTACGCTTAGAATTACTTTTCAGGGTCTGTACTGGGCTGAAAGATGTAGCAGCGGGTTCTCTCCTGATAACAGGTGAGTAAATCGGAATTCGTTGTTCGGCTGATTTTAGAGGCATATTTGTACGTTTCAAAAATGGACACTTAGAAACTTTTCTGGTGAAAACCACACAATGGATTCCTATGGAAGGAAATACAAGTTATTGGTAAGTACGCTTAGAATTACTTTTCAGAGTCAGTGCTGGTCTAAACCATGCAGCACTGGGTTCTCTCCTAATAAAAGGTGAGTAAATCAGAATTCGTACTTCGGCTGATTTTAGAGGAATATTTGTAAGTTTCAAAAATGGACACTTAGAAACTTTTCTGGTGAAAACCACACAATGGATTCCTACGGAATGAAATACAAGTTACTGGTAAGTACTCTTAGAATTACTTTTCAGCGTCAGTGCTGGTCTAAAAGATGCAGCACTGGGTTCTCTCCTGATAAAAGATGAGTAAATCAGAATTCGTACTTCGGCTGATTTTAGAGGAATATTTGTAAGTTTCAAAAATGGACACTTAGAAACTTTTCTGGTGAAAACCACACAATGGATTCCTATGGAAGGAAATACAAGTTACTGGAAAGTACGCTTAGAATTACTTTTCAGGGTCAGTGCTGGACTAAAAGATGCAGCACTGGGTTCTCTCCTGATAACAGGTGAGTAAATCGGAATTCCTAGTTCGGCTGATCTTAGAGGAATATTTGTACGTTTCAAAAATGGACACAGAAAATGTTCTGGTGAAAACCACACAATGGATTCCTATGGAAGGAAATATAAGTTACTGGTAAGTACGCTTAGAATTACTTTTCAGAGTCAGTGCTGGTCTAAAAGATGCAGCACTGGGATCTCTCCTGATAACAGGTGAGTAAATCGGAATTTGTAGTTCGGCTGATATTAAAGGAATATTTGTGCGTTTCAAAAATGGACACAGAAACTTTTCTGGTGAAAACCACACAATGGATTTCTATGGAAAGAAATACAAGTTACTGGTAAGTACGCTTAAAATTACTTTTCAGGGTCAGTGCTGGGCTGAAAAATGCAGCACAGGGTTCTCTCCTGATAACAGGTGAGTAAATCGGAATTCGTAGTTCGGCTGATTTTAGAGGAATATTTGTACGTTTCAAAATTGGACACTTATCTGGTGAAAACCACACAAAAGGATTCCAATGGAAGGAAATACAAGTTACTGGTAAGTACGCTTAGAATTACTTTTCAGGGTCAGTGCTGGTCTAAAAGATGCAGCACTGGGTTATCTCCTGATAACAGGTGAGTAAATCAGAATTCTTAGTTCGGCTAATTTTAGAGGAATATTTGTATGTATCAAAATTGGACACTAAGAAACTTTTCTGGTGAAAACCACACAATGGATTCTGATGCATCGAAATACAAGTTACTGGTAAGTACGCTTAGAATTACTTTTCAGGGTCAGTACTGGCCTGAAAGATGCAGCAGTGGGTTATCTCCTGATAACAGGAGAGTAAATCAGAATTCGTACTTCGGCAGATTTTAGAGGAATATTTGTAAGTTTCAAAAATGGACATAGAAACTTTTCTGGTGAAAACCACACAATGGATTCCTATGCAAGGAAATACAAGTTACTGGTAAGTACACTTAGAATTACTTGTCAGGGTCAGTACTGGGCTGAAAGATGCAGCACTGGGTTATCTCCTAATAACAGGAGAGTAAATCGGAATTCGTAGTTCAGCTCATTTTAGAGAAATATTTGTACGTTTCAAAAATGGACACTTAGAAACTTTTCTGCTCAAAACCACACAATGGATTCCTATGGAATGAAATACAAGTTACTGGTAAGTACACTTAGAATTACTTTTCAGGTTCAGTGTTGGACTTAAAGATGGAGCACTGGGTTCTCTCCTGATAACAGGTGAGTAAATCAGAATTCGTACTTCGGCTGATTTTAGAGGAATATTTGTATGTTTCAAAAATGGACACAGAAACTTTTCTGGTGAAAACCACACAATGAATTCCTATGGAAGGAAATACAAGTTACTGGTAATTACGCTTAGAATTACTTTTCAGGGTCAGTGCTGGGATTAAAGATGCAGCACTGGGTTCTCTCCTGATCACAGGTGAGTAAATCAGAATTAGAAGTTCGGCTGATTTTAGAGGAATATTTGTACGTTTTAAAATTGGACACTTATCTGGTGAAAAACACACAAAGGATTCCTATGGAAGGAAATATAAGTTACTGGTAAGTACGCTTAGAACTACTTCTCAGAGTCAGTGCTGTTCTAAAAGATGCAGCACTGGGTTCTCTCCTGATAACAGGTGAGTAAATTGGAATTCGTAGTTCGGCTGATTTTAGAGGAATATTTGTACCTTTCAAAATTGGACACTTAGAAACTTTTCTGGTGAAAACCACACAATGGATTCCTATGGAAGGAAAAACAAGTTACTGGTAAGTACGCTTAGAATTACTTTTCAGGGTCAGTACTGGGCTGAAAGATGTAGCAGTGGGTTCTCTCCTGATAACAGGTGAGTAAATCGGAATTCGTTGTTCGGCTGATTTTAGAGGAATATTTGTACGTTTCAAAAATGGACACTTAGAAACTTTTCTGGTGAAAACCACACAATGGATTCCTACAAAAGGAAATACAAGTTACTGGTAAGTACGCTTAGAATTACTTTTCAGATTCAGTGCTGGTCTAAACCATGCAGCACTGGGATCTCTCCTGATAACAGGTGAGTAAATCGGAATTCGTAGTTCGGCTGATTTTAGAGGAATATGTGTACGTTTCAAAATTGGACACTTTTCTGGTGAAAACCACACAAAGGATTCCAATGGAAGGAAATACAAGTTACTGGTAAGTACGCTTAGAATTACTTCTCAGAGTCAGTGCTGGTCTAAAAGATGCAGCACTGGGTTCTCTCCTAACAGGTGAGTAAATCGGAATTCGTTGTTCGGCTGATTTTAGAGGAATATTTGTACGTTTCAAAAATGGACACTTAGAAACTTTTCTGGTGAAAACCACACAATGGATTCCTATGGAAGGAAATACAAGTTACTGGTAAGTACGCTTAGAATTACTTTTCAGAGTCAGTGCTGGTCTAAACCATGCAGCACTGGGTTCTCTCCTGATAACAAGTGAGTAAATCGGAATTTGTAGTTCGGCTGATTTTATAGGAATATTTGTACGTTTCAAAAATGGACACTTAGAAACTTTTCTGGTGAAAACCACACAATGGATTCCTATGGAAGGAAATACAAGTTACTGGTAAGTATGCTTAGAATTACTTTTCAGCGTCAGTGCTGGTCTAAAAGATGCAGCACCGGGTTTTCTCCTGATAAAAGGTGAGTAAATCAGAGTTCGTACTTCGGCTGATTTTAGAGGAATATTTGTAAGTTTCAAAAATGGACACTTAGAAACTTTTCTGGTGAAAACCACACAATGGATTCCTATGGAAGGAAATACAAGTTACTGGAAAGTACGCTTAGAATTACTTTTCAGGGTCAGTGCTGGACTAAAAGATGCAGCACTGGGTTCTCTCCTGATAACAGGTGAGTAAATCGGAATTCATAGTTCGGCTGATTTTAGAGGAATATTTGTACGTTTCGAAAATGGACACAGAAATTTTTCTGGTGAAAACCACACAATGGATTCCTATGGAAGGAAATACAAGTTACTGGTAAGTACGCTTAGAATTACTTTTCAGGGTCAGTGCTGGGATTAAAGATGCAGCACTGGGTTCTCTCCTGATCACAGGTGAGTAAATCGGAATTAGTAGTTCAGCTGATTTTAGAGGAATATTTGTACATTTCAAAATTGGACACTTATCTGGTGAAAAACACACAAAGGATTCCTTTGAAAGGAAATATAAGTTACTGGTAAGTACGCTTAGAACTACTTCTCAGAGTCAGTGCTGTTCTAAAAGATGCAGCAGTGGGTTCTCTCCTGATAACAGGTGAGTAAATCGGAATTCATTGTTCGGCTGATTTTAGAGGAATATTTGTACGTTTCAAAAATGGACACTTAGAAACTTTTCTGGTGAAAACCACACAATGGATTCCTATGGAAGGAAATACAAGTTATTGGTAAGTACGCTTAGAATTACTTTTCAGATTCAGTGCTGGTCTAAACCATGCAGCACTGGGTTCTCTCCTGATAACAAGTGAGTAAATCGGAATTTGTAGTTCGACTGATTTTATAGGAATATTTGTACGTTTCAAAAATGGACACTTGGAAACTTTTCTGGTGAAAACCACACAATGGATTCCTATGGAAGGAAATACAAGTACTGGTAAGTACGCTTAGAATTACTTTTCAGCGTCAGTTCGGGCTGGACTGTTCCCATGAGGCACAGGGTCAAGACTGATTTGCATATGGCCATGTCTAAACTGGGGTGGTGTAGTGGGCAAAAGAACGATGGATTTAACCCAGATCTCTTGACTGGGGAGAATGTCTGCATTGTCAGCATTCCGTCCATCAATTGTTTGTTGTAACGCTTTTCGCCCTAAGTGGGATGGGTATTCCCAGACGTGGGACCCGTGCTCACTACGCCACTGGAGTCAAGCTATCCTGGCTGATGACGGCTGATAGCCAGAAACCGGGCCTAGGATGCTTGATTCCGGTCCAGGGAAGACATGGCTTGGCAGTTCGGGCTGGACTGTTCCCATGAGGCACAGGGTCAAGACTGATTTGCATATGGCCATGTCTAAACTGGGGTGGTGTAGTGGGCAAAAGAACGATGGATTTAACCCAGATCTCTTGACTGGGGGAGAATGTCTGCATTGTCAGCATTCCGTCCATCAATTGTTTGTTGTAACGCTTTTCGCCCTAAGTGGGATGGGTATTCCCAGACGTGGGACCCGTGCTCACTACGCCACTGGAGTCAAGCTATCCTGGCTGATGACGGCTGATATCCAGAAACCGGTCCTAGGATGCTTGATTCCGGTCCAGGGAAGACATGGCTTGGCAGTTCGGGCTGGACTGTTCCCATGAGGCACAGGGTCAAGACTGATTTGCATATGGCCATGTCTAAACTGGCGTGGTGTAGTGGGCAAAAGAACGATGGATTTAACCCAGATCTCTTGACTGGGGAGAATGTCTGCATTGTCAGCATTCCGTCCATCAATTGTTTGTTGTAACGCTTTTCGCCCTAAGTGGGATGGGTATTCCCAGACGTGGGACCCATGCTCACTACGCCACTGGAGTCAAGCTATCCTGGCTGATGACGGCTGATAGCCAGAAACCGGGCCTAGGATGCTTGATTCCAGTCCAGGGAAGACATGGCTTGGCAGTTCGGGCTGGACTGTTTCCATAAGGCACAGGGTCAAGACTGATTTGCATATGGCCATGTCTAAACTGGGGTGGTGTAGTGGGCAAAAGAACGATGGATTTAATCCAGATCTCTTGACTGGGGGAGAATGTCTGCATTGTCAGCATTCCGTCCATCAATTGTTTGTTGTAACGCTTTTCGCCCTAAGTGGGATGGGTATTCCCAGACGTGGGACCCGTGCTCACTACGCCACTGGAGTCAAGCTATCCTGGCTGATGACGGCTGATAGCCAGAAACCGGTCCTAGGATGCTTGATTCCGGTCCAGGGAAGACATGGCTTGGCAGTTCGGGCTGGTCTGTTCCCATGAGGCACAGGGTCAAGACTGATTTGCATATGGCCATGTCTAAACTGGGGTGGTGTAGTGGGCAAAAGAACGATGGATTTAACCCAGATCTCTTGACTGGGGGAGAATGTCTGCATTGTCAGCATTCCGTCCATCAATTGTTTGTTGTAGGTCTAAAAGATGCAGCACCGGGTTCTCTCCTGATAAAAGGTGAGTAAATCAGAATTCGTACTTCAGCTGATTTTAGAGGAATATTTGTAAGTTTAAAAAATGGACACTTAGAAACTTTTCTGGTGAAAACCACACAATGGATTCCTATGGAAGGAAATACAAGTTACTGGAAAGTACGCTTAGAATTACTTTTCAGGGTCAGTGCTGGACTAAAAGATGCAGCACTGGGTTCTCTCCTGATAACAGGTGAATAAATCGGAATTCGTAGTTCGGCTGATTTTAGAGGAATATTTGTACGTTTCGAAAATGGACACAGAAACTTTTCTGGTGAAAACCACACAATGGATTCCTATGGAAGGAAATACAAGTTACTGGTAAGTACGCTTAGAATTACTTTTCAGGGTCAGTGCTGGGATTAAAGATGCAGCACTGGGTTCTCTCCTGATCACAGGTGAGTAAATCGGAATTAGTAGTTCGGCTGATTTTAGAGGAATATTTGTACGTTTCAAAATTGGACACTTATCTGGTGAAAACCACACAAAGGATTCCTATGGAAGGAAATATATGTTACTGGTAAGTACGCTTAGAACTACTTCTCAGAGTCAGTGCTGTTCTAAAAGATGCAGCACTGGGTTCTCTCCTGATAACAGGTGAGTAAATCGGAATTCGTAGTTCGGCTGATTTTAGAGGAATATTTGTACCTTTCAAAATTGGATACTTAGAAACTTTTCTGGTGAAAACCACACAATGGATTCCTATGGAAGGAAAAACAAGTTACTGGTAAGTACGCTTAGAATTACTTTTCAGGGTCTGTACTGGGCTGAAAGATGTAGCAGCGGGTTCTCTCCTGATAACAGGTGAGTAAATCGGAATTCGTTGTTCGGCTGATTTTAGAGGCATATTTGTACGTTTCAAAAATGGACACTTAGAAACTTTTCTGGTGAAAACCACACAATGGATTCCTATGGAAGGAAATACAAGTTATTGGTAAGTACGCTTAGAATTACTTTTCAGAGTCAGTGCTGGTCTAAACCATGCAGCACTGGGTTCTCTCCTAATAAAAGGTGAGTAAATCAGAATTCGTACTTCGGCTGATTTTAGAGGAATATTTGTAAGTTTCAAAAATGGACACTTAGAAACTTTTCTGGTGAAAACCACACAATGGATTCCTACGGAATGAAATACAAGTTACTGGTAAGTACTCTTAGAATTACTTTTCAGCGTCAGTGCTGGTCTAAAAGATGCAGCACTGGGTTCTCTCCTGATAAAAGATGAGTAAATCAGAATTCGTACTTCGGCTGATTTTAGAGGAATATTTGTAAGTTTCAAAAATGGACACTTAGAAACTTTTCTGGTGAAAACCACACAATGGATTCCTATGGAAGGAAATACAAGTTACTGGAAAGTACGCTTAGAATTACTTTTCAGGGTCAGTGCTGGACTAAAAGATGCAGCACTGGGTTCTCTCCTGATAACAGGTGAGTAAATCGGAATTCCTAGTTCGGCTGATCTTAGAGGAATATTTGTACGTTTCAAAAATGGACACAGAAAATGTTCTGGTGAAAACCACACAATGGATTCCTATGGAAGGAAATATAAGTTACTGGTAAGTACGCTTAGAATTACTTTTCAGAGTCAGTGCTGGTCTAAAAGATGCAGCACTGGGATCTCTCCTGATAACAGGTGAGTAAATCGGAATTTGTAGTTCGGCTGATATTAAAGGAATATTTGTGCGTTTCAAAAATGGACACAGAAACTTTTCTGGTGAAAACCACACAATGGATTTCTATGGAAAGAAATACAAGTTACTGGTAAGTACGCTTAAAATTACTTTTCAGGGTCAGTGCTGGGCTGAAAAATGCAGCACAGGGTTCTCTCCTGATAACAGGTGAGTAAATCGGAATTCGTAGTTCGGCTGATTTTAGAGGAATATTTGTACGTTTCAAAATTGGACACTTATCTGGTGAAAACCACACAAAAGGATTCCAATGGAAGGAAATACAAGTTACTGGTAAGTACGCTTAGAATTACTTTTCAGGGTCAGTGCTGGTCTAAAAGATGCAGCACTGGGTTATCTCCTGATAACAGGTGAGTAAATCAGAATTCTTAGTTCGGCTAATTTTAGAGGAATATTTGTATGTATCAAAATTGGACACTAAGAAACTTTTCTGGTGAAAACCACACAATGGATTCTGATGCATCGAAATACAAGTTACTGGTAAGTACGCTTAGAATTACTTTTCAGGGTCAGTACTGGCCTGAAAGATGCAGCAGTGGGTTATCTCCTGATAACAGGAGAGTAAATCAGAATTCGTACTTCGGCAGATTTTAGAGGAATATTTGTAAGTTTCAAAAATGGACATAGAAACTTTTCTGGTGAAAACCACACAATGGATTCCTATGCAAGGAAATACAAGTTACTGGTAAGTACACTTAGAATTACTTGTCAGGGTCAGTACTGGGCTGAAAGATGCAGCACTGGGTTATCTCCTAATAACAGGAGAGTAAATCGGAATTCGTAGTTCAGCTCATTTTAGAGAAATATTTGTACGTTTCAAAAATGGACACTTAGAAACTTTTCTGCTCAAAACCACACAATGGATTCCTATGGAATGAAATACAAGTTACTGGTAAGTACACTTAGAATTACTTTTCAGGTTCAGTGTTGGACTTAAAGATGGAGCACTGGGTTCTCTCCTGATAACAGGTGAGTAAATCAGAATTCGTACTTCGGCTGATTTTAGAGGAATATTTGTATGTTTCAAAAATGGACACAGAAACTTTTCTGGTGAAAACCACACAATGAATTCCTATGGAAGGAAATACAAGTTACTGGTAATTACGCTTAGAATTACTTTTCAGGGTCAGTGCTGGGATTAAAGATGCAGCACTGGGTTCTCTCCTGATCACAGGTGAGTAAATCGGAATTAGTAGTTCGGCTGATTTTAGAGGAATATTTGTACGTTTCAAAATTGGACACTTATCTGGTGAAAAACACACAAAGGATTCCTATGGAAGGAAATATAAGTTACTGGTAAGTACGCTTAGAACTACTTCTCAGAGTCAGTGCTGTTCTAAAAGATGCAGCACTGGGTTCTCTCCTGATAACAGGTGAGTAAATCGGAAATCGTAGTTCGGCTGATTTTAGAGGAATATTTGTACCTTTCAAAATTGGACACTTAGAAACTTTTCTGGTGAAAACCACACAATGGATTCCTATGGAAGGAAAAACAAGTTACTGGTAAGTACGCTTAGAATTACTTTTCAGGGTCAGTACTGGGCTGAAAGATATAGCAGTGGGTTCTCTCCTGATAACAGGTGAGTAAATCGGAATTCGTTGTTCGGCTGATTTTAGAGGAATATTTGTACGTTTCAAAAATGGACACTTAGAAACTTTTCTGGTGAAAACCACACAATGGATTCCTATAAAAGGAAATACAAGTTACTGGTAAGTACGCTTAGAATTACTTTTCAGATTCAGTGCTGGTCTAAACCATGCAGCACTGGGATCTCTCCTGATAACAGGTGAGTAAATCGGAATTCGTAGTTCGGCTGATTTTAGAGGAATATTTGTACGTTTCAAAATTGGACACTTTTCTGGTGAAAACCACACAAAGGATTCCAATGGAAGGAAATACAAGTTACTGGTAAGTACGCTTAGAATTACTTCTCAGAGTCAGTGCTGGTCTAAAAGATGCAGCACTGGGTTCTCTCCTAACAGGTGAGTAAATCGGAATTCGTTGTTCGGCTGATTTTAGAGGAATATTTGTACGTTTCAAAAATGGACACTTAGAAACTTTTCTGGTGAAAACCACACAATGGATTCCTATGGAAGGAAATACAAGTTACTGGTAAGTACGCTTAGAATTACTTTTCAGAGTCAGTGCTGGTCTAAACCATGCAGCACTGGGTTCTCTCCTGATAACAAGTGAGTAAATCGGAATTTGTAGTTCGGCTGATTTTATAGGAATATTTGTACGTTTCAAAAATGGACACTTAGAAACTTTTCTGGTGAAAACCACACAATGGATTCCTATGGAAGGAAATACAAGTTACTGGAAAGTACGCTTAGAATTACTTTTCAGGGTCAGTGCTGGACTAAAAGATGCAGCACTGGGTTCTCTCCTGATAACAGGTGAGTAAATCGGAATTCGTAGTTCAGCTCATTTTAGAGAAATATTTGTACGTTTCAAAAATGGACACTTAGAAACTTTTCTGCTCAAAACCACACAATGGATTCCTATGGAATGAAATACAAGTTACTGGTAAGTACACTTAGAATTACTTTTCAGGTTCAGTGTTGGACTTAAAGATGGAGCACTGGGTTCTCTCCTGATAACAGGTGAGTAAATCAGAATTCGTACTTCGGCTGATTTTAGAGGAATATTTGTATGTTTCAAAAATGGACACAGAAACTTTTCTGGTGAAAACCACACAATGAATTCCTATGGAAGGAAATACAAGTTACTGGTAATTACGCTTAGAATTACTTTTCAGGGTCAGTGCTGGGATTAAAGATGCAGCACTGGGTTCTCTCCTGATCACAGGTGAGTAAATCGGAATTAGTAGTTCGGCTGATTTTAGAGGAATATTTGTACATTTCAAAATTGGACACTTATCTGGTGAAAAACACACAAAGGATTCCTATGGAAGGAAATATAAGTTACTGGTAAGTACGCTTAGAACTACTTCTCAGAGTCAGTGCTGTTCTAAAAGATGCAGCACTGGGTTCACTCCTGATAACAGGTCAGTAAATCGGAATTCGTAGTTCGGCTGATTTTAGAGGAATATTTGTACCTTTCAAAATTGGACACTTAGAAACTTTTCTGGTGAAAACCACACAATGGATTCCTATGGAAGGAAATGCAAGTTACTGGTAAGTACGCTTAGAATTACTTTTCAGGGTCAGTGCTGGGCTAAAAGATGCAGCACTGGGTTCTCTCCTGATAACAGGTGAGTAAATCGAAATTCGTAGTTCAGCTGATTTTAGAGGAATATTTGTACGTTTGAAAAATGGACACTTAGAAACTTTTCTGGTGAAAACCACACAATGGATTCCTTTGGAAGGAAATACAAGTTACTGGAAAGTACGCTTAGAATTACTTTTCAGGGTCAGTGCTGGACTAAAAGTTGCAGCACTGGGTTCTCTCCTGATAACAGGTGAGTATATCGGAATTCGTAGTTCGGCTGATTTTAGAGGAATAATTATACGTTTCAAAAATGGACACAGAAACTTTTCTGGTGAAAACCACACAATGGATTCCTATGGAAGGAAATACAAGTTACTGGTAAGTACGCTTAGAATTACTTTTCAGGGTCAGTGCTGGGATTAAAGATGCAGCACTGGGTTCTCTCCTGATCACAGGTGAGTAAATCGGAATTAGTAGTTCGGCTGATTTTAGAGGAATATTTGTACATTTCAAAATTGGACACTTATCTGGTGAAAAACACACAAAGGATTCCTATGGAAGGAAATATAAGTTACTGGTAAGTACGCTTAGAACTACTTCTCAGAGTCAGTGCTGTTCTAAAAGATGCAGCAGTAGGTTCTCTCCTGATAACAGGTGAGTAAATCGGAATTCGTTGTTCGGCTGATTTTAGAGGAATATTTGTACGTTTCAAAAATGGACACTTAGAAACTTTTCTGGTGAAAACCACACAATGGATTCCTATGGAAGGAAATACAAGTTATTGGTAAGTACGCTTAGAATTAATTTTCAGATTCAGTGCTGGTCTAATCCATGCAGCACTGGGTTCTCTCCTGATAACAAGTGAGTAAATCGGAATTTGTAGTTCGACTGATTTTATAGGAATATTTGTACGTTTCAAAAATGGACACTTGGAAACTTTTCTGGTGAAAACCACACAATGGATTCCTATGGAAGGAAATACAAGTACTGGTAAGTACGCTTAGAATTACTTTTCAGCGTCAGTTCGGGCTGGACTGTTCCCATGAGGCACAGGGTCAAGACTGATTTGCATATGGCCATGTCTAAACTGGGGTGGTGTAGTGGGCAAAAGAACGATGGATTTAACCCAGATCTCTTGACTGGGGGAGAATGTCTGCATTGTCAGCATTCCGTCCATCAATTGTTTGTTGTAACGCTTTTCGCCCTAAGTGGGATGGGTATTCCCAGACGTGGGACCCGTGCTCACTACGCCACTGGAGTCAAGCTATCCTGGCTGATGACGGCTGATACCCAGAAACCGGTCCTAGGATGCTTGATTCCGGTCCAGGGAAGACATGGCTTGGCAGTTCGGGCTGGACTGTTCCCATGAGGCACAGGGTCAAGACTGATTTGCATATGGCCATGTCTAAACTGGGGTGGTGTAGTGGGCAAAAGAACGATGGATTTAACCCAGATCTCTTGACTGGGGGAGAATGTCTGCATTGTCAGCATTCCGTCCATCAATTGTTTGTTGTAACGCTTTTCGCCCTAAGTGGGATGGGTATTCCCAGACGTGGGACCCGTGCTCACTATGCCACTGGAGTCAAGCTATCCTGACTGATGACGGCTGATAGCCAGAAACCGGTCCTAGGATGCTTGATTCCGGTCCAGGGAAGACATGGCTTGGCAGTTCGGGCTGGACTGTTCCCATGAGGCACAGGGTCAAGACTGATTTGCATATGGCCATGTCTAAACTGGGGTGGTGTAGTGGGCAAAAGAACGATGGATTTAACCCAGATCTCTTGACTGGGGGAGAATGTCTGCATCGTCAGCATTCTGTCCATCAATTGTTTGTTGTAACGCTTTTCGCCCTAAGTGGGATGGGAATTCCCAGACGTGGGACCCATGCTCACTACGCCACTGGAGTCAAGCTATCCTAGCTGATGACGGCTGATAGCCAGAAACCGGTCCTAGGATGCTTGATTCCGGTCCAGGGAAGACATGGCTTGGCAGTTCGGGCTGGACTGTTCCCATGAGGCACAGGGTCAAGACTGATTTGCATATGGCCATGTCTAAACTGGGGTGCTGTAGTGGGCAAAAGAACAATGGATTTAACCCAGATCTCTTGACTGGGGGAGAATGTCTGCATTGTCAGCATTCCGTCCATCAATTGTTTGTTGTAGGTCTAAAAGATGCAGCACCGGGTTCTCTCCTGATAAAAGGTGAGTAAATCAGAATTCGTACTTCAGCTGATTTTAGAGGAATATTTGTAAGTTTAAAAAATGGACACTTAGAAACTTTTCTGGTGAAAACCACACAATGGATTCCTATGGAAGGAAATACAAGTTACTGGAAAGTACGCTTAGAATTACTTTTCAGGGTCAGTGCTGGACTAAAAGATGCAGCACTGGGTTCTCTCCTGATAACAGGTGAATAAATCGGAATTCGTAGTTCGGCTGATTTTAGAGGAATATTTGTACGTTTCGAAAATGGACACAGAAACTTTTCTGGTGAAAACCACACAATGGATTCCTATGGAAGGAAATACAAGTTACTGGTAAGTATGCTTAGAATTACTTTTCAGGGTCAGTGCTGGGATTAAAGATGCAGCACTGGGTTCTCTCCTGATCACAGGTGAGTAAATCAGAATTAGTAGTTCGGCTGATTTTAGAGGAATATTTGTACGTTTCAAAATTGGACACTTATCTGGTGAAAACCACACAAAGGATTCCTATGGAAGGAAATATAAGTTACTGGTAAGTACGCTTAGAACTACTTCTCAGAGTCAGTGCTGTTCTAAAAGATGCAAAAACAACAATTGATGGACAGAATGCAGAACAATGTCAAACATTCACCCCAGTACAGAGATCTGGGCCTAAATCCATCGTTTTTTTGCTCACCATGCCATTCCAGTTTGAACCCAGCCATATGCAAATCAGTCTTGACCCTGTGCCCCATGGGAACAGTCCAGCCCGAACTGCCAAGCCAGGTCCTCCCTGGACTGGAAACAAGCATCCTAGGACCGGTTTCGGGCTTTCAGCCCTCATCAGCCAGGATAGCTTGATTCCAGTGGCATGGAGAGCAAGGGACTCACGTCTGAGCATACCCTTCCCACTCGGGGTGACAAATGCAAAAACAACAATTGATGGACAGAATGCAGAACAATGTCAAACATTCACCCCAGTACAGAGATCTGGGCCTAAATCCATCGTTTTTTTGCTCACCATGCCATTCCAGTTTGAACCCAGCCATATGCAAATCAGTCTTGACCCTGTGCCCCATGGGAACAGTCCAGCCCGAACTGCCAAGCCAGGTCCTCCCTGGACTGGAAACAAGCATCCTAGGACCGGTTTCGGGCTTTCAGCCCTCATCAGCCAGGATAGCTTGATTCCAGTGGCATGGAGAGCAAGGGACTCACGTCTGAGCATACCCTTCCCACTCGGGGTGACAAATGCAAAAACAACAATTGATGGACAGAATGCAGAACAATGTCAAACATTCACCCCAGTACAGAGATCTGGGCCTAAATCCATCGTTTTTTTGCTCACCATGCCATTCCAGTTTGAACCCAGCCATATGCAAATCAGTCTTGACCCTGTGCCCCATGGGAACAGTCCAGCCCGAACTGCCAAGCCAGGTCCTCCCTGGACTGGAAACAAGCATCCTAGGGCCGGTTTCGGGCTTTCAGCCCTCATCAGCCAGGATAGCTTGATTCCAGTGGCATGGAGAGCAAGGGACTCACGTCTGAGCATACCCTTCCCACTCGGGGTGACAAATGCAAAAACAACAATTGATGGACAGAATGCAGAACAATGTCAAACATTCACCCCAGTACAGAGATCTGGGCCTAAATCCATCGTTTTTTTGCTCACCATGCCATTCCAGTTTGAACCCAGCCATATGCAAATCAGTCTTGACCCTGTGCCCCATGGGAACAGTCCAGCCCGAACTGCCAAGCCAGGTCCTCCCTGGACTGGAAACAAGCATCCTAGGACCGGTTTCGGGCTTTCAGCCCTCATCAGCCAGGATAGCTTGATTCCAGTGGCATGGAGAGCAAGGGACTCACGTCTGAGCATACCCTTCCCACTCGGGGTGACAAATGCAAAAACAACAATTGATGGACAGAATGCAGAACAATGTCAAACAATGTCAAAACTGGGCCGATGGATTTAGGCCCAGATCTCTGTACTGGGGTGAATGTATGACATTGTTCTGCATTCTGTCCATCAATTGTTATTTTTGCATTTGTCACCCCGAGTGGGAAGGGTATGCTCAGACGTGAGTCCCTTGCTCTCCATGCCACTGGAATCAAGCTATCCTGGCTGATGAGGGCTGAAAGCCCGAAACCGGTCCTAGGATGCTTGTTTCCAGTCCAGGGAGGACCTGGCTTGGCAGTTCGGGCTGGACTGTTCCCATGGGGCACAGGGTCAAGACTGATTTGCATATGGCTGGGTTCAAACTGGAATGGCATGGTGAGCAAAAAAACGATGGATTTAGGCCCAGATCTCTGTACTGGGGTGAATGTATGACATTGTTCTGCATTCTGTCCATCAATTGTTATTTTTGCATTTGTCACCCCGAGTGGGAAGGGTATGCTCAGACGTGAGTCCCTTGCTCTCCATGCCACTGGAATCAAGCTATCCTGGCTGATGAGGGCTGAAAGCCCGAAACCGGTCCTAGGATGCTTGTTTCCAGTCCAGGGAGGACCTGGCTTGGCAGTTCGGGCTGGACTGTTCCCATGGGGCACAGGGTCAAGACTGATTTGCATATGGCTGGGTTCAAACTGGAATGGCATGGTGAGCAAAAAAACGATGGATTTAGGCCCAGATCTCTGTACTGGGGTGAATGTATGACATTGTTCTGCATTCTGTCCATCAATTGTTATTTTTGCATTTGTCACCCCGAGTGGGAAGGGTATGCTCAGACGTGAGTCCCTTGCTCTCCATGCCACTGGAATCAAGCTATCCTGGCTGATGAGGGCTGAAAGCCCGAAACCGGTCCTAGGATGCTTGTTTCCAGTCCAGGGAGGACCTGGCTTGGCAGTTCGGGCTGGACTGTTCCCATGGGGCACAGGGTCAAGACTGATTTGCATATGGCTGGGTTCAAACTGGAATGGCATGGTGAGCAAAAAAACGATGGATTTAGGCCCAGATCTCTGTACTGGGGTGAATGTATGACATTGTTCTGCATTCTGTCCATCAATTGTTATTTTTGCATTTGTCACCCCGAGTGGGAAGGGTATGCTCAGACGTGAGTCCCTTGCTCTCCATGCCACTGGAATCAAGCTATCCTGGCTGATGAGGGCTGAAAGCCCGAAACCGGTCCTAGGATGCTTGTTTCCAGTCCAGGGAGGACCTGGCTTGGCAGTTCGGGCTGGACTGTTCCCATGGGGCACAGGGTCAAGACTGATTTGCATATGGCTGGGTTCAAACTGGAATGGCATGGTGAGCAAAAAAACGATGGATTTAGGCCCAGATCTCTGTACTGGGGTGAATGTATGACATTGTTCTGCATTCTGTCCATCAATTGTTATTTTTGCATTTGTCACCCCGAGTGGGAAGGGTATGCTCAGACGTGAGTCCCTTGCTCTCCATGCCACTGGAATCAAGCTATCCTGGCTGATGAGGGCTGAAAGCCCGAAACCGGTCCTAGGATGCTTGTTTCCAGTCCAGGGAGGACCTGGCTTGGCAGTTCGGGCTGGACTGTTCCCATGGGGCACAGGGTCAAGACTGATTTGCATATGGCTGGGTTCAAACTGGAATGGCATGGTGAGCAAAAAAACGATGGATTTAGGCCCAGATCTCTGTACTGGGGTGAATGTATGACATTGTTCTGCATTCTGTCCATCAATTGTTATTTTTGCATTTGTCACCCCGAGTGGGAAGGGTATGCTCAGACGTGAGTCCCTTGCTCTCCATGCCACTGGAATCAAGCTATCCTGGCTGATGAGGGCTGAAAGCCCGAAACCGGTCCTAGGATGCTTGTTTCCAGTCCAGGGAGGACCTGGCTTGGCAGTTCGGGCTGGACTGTTCCCATGGGGCACAGGGTCAAGACTGATTTGCATATGGCTGGGTTCAAACTGGAATGGCATGGTGAGCAAAAAAACGATGGATTTAGGCCCAGATCTCTGTACTGGGGTGAATGTATGACATTGTTCTGCATTCTGTCCATCAATTGTTATTTTTGCATTTGTCACCCCGAGTGGGAAGGGTATGCTCAGACGTGAGTCCCTTGCTCTCCATGCCACTGGAATCAAGCTATCCTGGCTGATGAGGGCTGAAAGCCCGAAACCGGTCCTAGGATGCTTGTTTCCAGTCCAGGGAGGACCTGGCTTGGCAGTTCGGGCTGGACTGTTCCCATGGGGCACAGGGTCAAGACTGATTTGCATATGGCTGGGTTCAAACTGGAATGGCATGGTGAGCAAAAAAACGATGGATTTAGGCCCAGATCTCTGTACTGGGGTGAATGTATGACATTGTTCTGCATTCTGTCCATCAATTGTTATTTTTGCATTTGTCACCCCGAGTGGGAAGGGTATGCTCAGACGTGAGTCCCTTGCTCTCCATGCCACTGGAATCAAGCTATCCTGGCTGATGAGGGCTGAAAGCCCGAAACCGGTCCTAGGATGCTTGTTTCCAGTCCAGGGAGGACCTGGCTTGGCAGTTCGGGCTGGACTGTTCCCATGGGGCACAGGGTCAAGACTGATTTGCATATGGCTGGGTTCAAACTGGAATGGCATGGTGAGCAAAAAAACGATGGATTTAGGCCCAGATCTCTGTACTGGGGTGAATGTATGACATTGTTCTGCATTCTGTCCATCAATTGTTATTTTTGCATTTGTCACCCCGAGTGGGAAGGGTATGCTCAGACGTGAGTCCCTTGCTCTCCATGCCACTGGAATCAAGCTATCCTGGCTGATGAGGGCTGAAAGCCCGAAACCGGTCCTAGGATGCTTGTTTCCAGTCCAGGGAGGACCTGGCTTGGCAGTTCGGGCTGGACTGTTCCCATGGGGCACAGGGTCAAGACTGATTTGCATATGGCTGGGTTCAAACTGGAATGGCATGGTGAGCAAAAAAACGATGGATTTAGGCCCAGATCTCTGTACTGGGGTGAATGTATGACATTGTTCTGCATTCTGTCCATCAATTGTTATTTTTGCATTTGTCACCCCGAGTGGGAAGGGTATGCTCAGACGTGAGTCCCTTGCTCTCCATGCCACTGGAATCAAGCTATCCTGGCTGATGAGGGCTGAAAGCCCGAAACCGGTCCTAGGATGCTTGTTTCCAGTCCAGGGAGGACCTGGCTTGGCAGTTCGGGCTGGACTGTTCCCATGGGGCACAGGGTCAAGACTGATTTGCATATGGCTGGGTTCAAACTGGAATGGCATGGTGAGCAAAAAAACGATGGATTTAGGCCCAGATCTCTGTACTGGGGTGAATGTATGACATTGTTCTGCATTCTGTCCATCAATTGTTATTTTTGCATTTGTCACCCCGAGTGGGAAGGGTATGCTCAGACGTGAGTCCCTTGCTCTCCATGCCACTGGAATCAAGCTATCCTGGCTGATGAGGGCTGAAAGCCCGAAACCGGTCCTAGGATGCTTGTTTCCAGTCCAGGGAGGACCTGGCTTGGCAGTTCGGGCTGGACTGTTCCCATGGGGCACAGGGTCAAGACTGATTTGCATATGGCTGGGTTCAAACTGGAATGGCATGGTGAGCAAAAAAACGATGGATTTAGGCCCAGATCTCTGTACTGGGGTGAATGTATGACATTGTTCTGCATTCTGTCCATCAATTGTTATTTTTGCATTTGTCACCCCGAGTGGGAAGGGTATGCTCAGACGTGAGTCCCTTGCTCTCCATGCCACTGGAATCAAGCTATCCTGGCTGATGAGGGCTGAAAGCCCGAAACCGGTCCTAGGATGCTTGTTTCCAGTCCAGGGAGGACCTGGCTTGGCAGTTCGGGCTGGACTGTTCCCATGGGGCACAGGGTCAAGACTGATTTGCATATGGCTGGGTTCAAACTGGAATGGCATGGTGAGCAAAAAAACGATGGATTTAGGCCCAGATCTCTGTACTGGGGTGAATGTATGACATTGTTCTGCATTCTGTCCATCAATTGTTATTTTTGCATTTGTCACCCCGAGTGGGAAGGGTATGCTCAGACGTGAGTCCCTTGCTCTCCATGCCACTGGAATCAAGCTATCCTGGCTGATGAGGGCTGAAAGCCCGAAACCGGTCCTAGGATGCTTGTTTCCAGTCCAGGGAGGACCTGGCTTGGCAGTTCGGGCTGGACTGTTCCCATGGGGCACAGGGTCAAGACTGATTTGCATATGGCTGGGTTCAAACTGGAATGGCATGGTGAGCAAAAAAACGATGGATTTAGGCCCAGATCTCTGTACTGGGGTGAATGTATGACATTGTTCTGCATTCTGTCCATCAATTGTTATTTTTGCATTTGTCACCCCGAGTGGGAAGGGTATGCTCAGACGTGAGTCCCTTGCTCTCCATGCCACTGGAATCAAGCTATCCTGGCTGATGAGGGCTGAAAGCCCGAAACCGGTCCTAGGATGCTTGTTTCCAGTCCAGGGAGGACCTGGCTTGGCAGTTCGGGCTGGACTGTTCCCATGGGGCACAGGGTCAAGACTGATTTGCATATGGCTGGGTTCAAACTGGAATGGCATGGTGAGCAAAAAAACGATGGATTTAGGCCCAGATCTCTGTACTGGGGTGAATGTATGACATTGTTCTGCATTCTGTCCATCAATTGTTATTTTTGCATTTGTCACCCCGAGTGGGAAGGGTATGCTCAGACGTGAGTCCCTTGCTCTCCATGCCACTGGAATCAAGCTATCCTGGCTGATGAGGGCTGAAAGCCCGAAACCGGTCCTAGGATGCTTGTTTCCAGTCCAGGGAGGACCTGGCTTGGCAGTTCGGGCTGGACTGTTCCCATGGGGCACAGGGTCAAGACTGATTTGCATATGGCTGGGTTCAAACTGGAATGGCATGGTGAGCAAAAAAACGATGGATTTAGGCCCAGATCTCTGTACTGGGGTGAATGTATGACATTGTTCTGCATTCTGTCCATCAATTGTTATTTTTGCATTTGTTCTAAAAGATGCAGCACTGGGTTCTCTCCTGATAACAGGTGAGTAAATCGGAATTCGTAGTTCGGCTGATTTTAGAGGAATATTTGTACCTTTCAAAATTGGACACTTAGAAACTTTTCTGGTGAAAACCACACAATGGATTCCTATGGAAGGAAAAACAAGTTACTGGTAAGTACGCTTAGAATTACTTTTCAGGGTCTGTACTGGGCTGAAAGATGTAGCAGCGAGTTCTCTCCTGATAACAGGTGAGTAAATCGGAATTCGTTGTTCGGCTGATTTTAGAGGCATATTTGTACGTTTCAAAAATGGACACTTAGAAACTTTTCTGGTGAAAACCACACAATGGATTCCTATGGAAGGAAATACAAGTTATTGGTAAGTACGCTTAGAATTACTTTTCAGAGTCAGTGCTGGTCTAAACCATGCAGCACTGGGTTCTCTCCTGATAAAAGGTGAGTAAATCAGAATTCGTACTTCGGCTGATTTTAGAGGAATATTTGTAAGTTTCAAAAATGGACACTTAGAAACTTTTCTGGTGAAAACCACACAATGGATTCCTATGGAAGGAAAAACAAGTTACTGGTAAGTACGCTTAGAATTACTTTTCAGGGTCAGTACTGGGCTGAAAGATGTAGCATTGGGTTCTCTCCTGATAACAGGTGAGTAAATCGGAATTCATTGTTCGGCTGATTTTAGAGGAATATTTGTACGTTTCAAAAATGGACACTTAGAAACTTTTCTGGTGAAAACCACACAATGGATTCCTATAAAAGGAAATACAAGTTACTGGTAAGTACGCTTAGAATTACTTTTCAGATTCAGTGCTGGTCTAAACCATGCAGCACTGGGATCTCTTCTGATAACAGGTGAGTAAATCGGAATTCGTAGTTCGGCTGATTTTAGAGGAATATTTGTACGTTTCAAAATTGGACACTTTTCTGGTGAAAACCACACAAAGGATTCCAATGGAAGGAAATACAAGTTACTGGTAAGTACGCTTAGAATTACTTCTCAGAGTCAGTGCTGGTCTAAAAGATGCAGCACTGGGTTCTCTCCTAACAGGTGAGTAAATCGGAATTCGTTGTTCGGCTGATTTTAGAGGAATATTTGTACGTTTCAAAAATGGACACTTAGAAACTTTTCTGGTGAAAACCACACAATGGATTCCTATGGAAGGAAATACAAGTTACTGGTAAGTACGCTTAGAATTACTTTTCAGAGTCAGTGCTGGTCTAAACCATGCAGCACTGGGTTCTCTCCTGATAACAAGTGAGTAAATCGGAATTTGTAGTTCGGCTGATTTTATAGGAATATTTGTACGTTTCAAAAATGGACACTTAGAAACTTTTCTGGTGAAAACCACACAATGGATTCCTATGGAAGGAAATACAAGTTACTGGTAAGTATGCTTAGAATTACTTTTCAGCGTCAGTGCTGGTCTAAAAGATGCAGCACCGGGTTTTCTCCTGATAAAAGGTGAGTAAATCAGAATTCGTACTTCGGCTGATTTTAGAGGAATATTTGTAAGTTTCAAAAATGGACACTTAGAAACTTTTCTGGTGAAAACCACACAATGGATTCCTATGGAAGGAAATACAAGTTACTGGAAAGTACGCTTAGAATTACTTTTCAGGGTCAGTGCTAGACTAAAAGATGCAGCACGGGGTTCTCTCCTGATAACAGGTAAGTAAATCGGAATTCGTAGTTCGGCTGATTTTAGAGGAATATTTGTACGTTTCGAAAATGGACACAGAAACTTTTCTGGTGAAAACCACACAATGGATTCCTATGGAAGGAAATACAAGTTACTGGTAAGTACGCTTAGAATTACTTTTCAGGGTCAGTGCTGGGATTAAAGATGCAGCACTGGGTTCTCTCCTGATCACAGGTGAGTAAATCGGAATTAGTAGTTTGGCTGATGTTAGAGGAATATTTGTACATTTCAAAATTGGACACTTATCTGGTGAAAAACACACAAAGGATTCCTATGGAAGGAAATATAAGTTACTGGTAAGTACGCTTAGAACTACTTCTCAGAGTCAGTGCTGTTCTAAAAGATGCAGCAGTGGGTTCTCTCCTGATAACAGGTGAGTAAATCGGAATTCGTTGTTTGGCTGATTTTAGAGGAATATTTGTACGTTTCAAAAATGGACACTTAGAAACTTTTCTGGTGAAAACCACACAATGGATTCCTATGGAAGGAAATACAAGTTATTGGTAAGTACGCTTAGAATTACTTTTCAGATTCAGTGCTGGTCTAATCCATGCAGCACTGGGTTCTCTCCTGATAACAAGTGAGTAAATCGGAATTTGTAGTTCGACTGATTTTATAGGAATATTTGTACGTTTCAAAAATGGACACTTGGAAACTTTTCTGGTGAAAACCACTCAATGGATTCCTATGGAAGGAAATACAAGTACTGGTAAGTACGCTTAGAATTACTTTTCAGCGTCAGTTCGGGCTGGACTGTTCCCATGAGGCACAGGGTCAAGACTGATTTGCATATGGCCATGTCTAAACTGGGGTGGTGTAGTGGGCAAAAGAACGATGGATTTAACCCAGATCTCTTGACTGGGGGAGAATGTCTGCATTGTCAGCATTCTGTCCATCAATTGTTTGTTGTAACGCTTTTCGCCCTAAGTGGGATGGGTATTCCCAGACGTGGGACCCGTGCTTACTACGCCACTGGAGTCAAGCTATCCTAGCTGATGACGGCTGATAGCCAGAAACCGGTCCTAGGATGCTTGATTCCGGTCCAGGGAAGACATGGCTTGGCAGTTCGGGCTGGACTGTTCCCATGAGGCACAGGGTCAAGACTGATTTGCATATGGCCATGTCTAAACTGGGGTGGTGTAGTGGGCAAAAGAACGATGGATTTAACCCAGATCTCTTGACTGGGGGAGAATGTCTGCATTGTCAGCATTCTGTCCATCAATTGTTTGTTGTAGGTCTAAAAGATGCAGCACCGGGTTCTCTCCTGATAAAAGGTGAGTAAATCAGAATTCGTACTTCAGCTGATTTTAGAGGAATATTTGTAAGTTTAAAAAATGGACACTTAGAAACTTTTCTGGTGAAAACCACACAATGGATTCCTATGGAAGGAAATACAAGTTACTGGAAAGTACGCTTAGAATTACTTTTCAGGGTCAGTGCTGGACTAAAAGATGCAGCACTGGGTTCTCTCCTGATAACAGGTGAATAAATCGGAATTCGTAGTTTGGCTGATTTTAGAGGAATATTTGTACGTTTCGAAAATGGACACAGAAACTTTTCTGGTGAAAACCACACAATGGATTCCTATGGAAGGAAATACAAGTTACTGGTAAGTACGCTTAGAATTACTTTTCAGGGTCAGTGCTGGGATTAAAGATGCAGCACTGGGTTCTCTCCTGATCACAGGTGAGTAAATCGGAATTAGTAGTTTGGCTGATTTTAGAGGAATATTTGTACGTTTCAAAATTGGACACTTATCTGGTGAAAACCACACAAAGGATTCCTATGGAAGGAAATATAAGTTACTGGTAAGTACGCTTAGAACTACTTCTCAGAGTCAGTGCTGTTCTAAAAGATGCAGCACTGGGTTCTCTCCTGATAACAGGTGAGTAAATCGGAATTCGTAGTTCGGCTGATTTTAGAGGAATATTTGTACCTTTCAAAATTGGACACTTAGAAACTTTTCTGGTGAAAACCACACAATGGATTCCTATGGAAGGAAAAACAAGTTACTGGTAAGTACGCTTAGAATTACTTTTCAGGGTCTGTACTGGGCTGAAAGATGTAGCAGCGGGTTCTCTCCTGATAACAGGTGAGTAAATCGGAATTCGTTGTTCGGCTGATTTTAGAGGCATATTTGTACGTTTCAAAAATGGACACTTAGAAACTTTTCTGGTGAAAACCACACAATGGATTCCTATGGAAGGAAATACAAGTTATTGGTAAGTACGCTTAGAATTACTTTTCAGAGTCAGTGCTGGTCTAAACCATGCAGCACTGGGTTCTCTCCTGATAAAAGGTGAGTAAATCAGAATTCGTACTTCGGCTGATTTTAGAGGAATATTTGTAAGTTTCAAAAATGGACACTTAGAAACTTTTCTGGTGAAAACCACACAATGGATTCCTACGGAATTAAATACAAGTTACTGGTAAGTACTCTTAGAATTACTTTTCAGCGTCAGTGCTGGTCTAAAAGATGCAGCACTGGGTTCTCTCCTGATAAAAGATGAGTAAATCAGAATTCGTACTTCGGCTGATTTTAGAGGAATATTTGTAAGTTTCAAAAATGGACACTTAGAAACTTTTCTGGTGAAAACCACACAATGGATTCCTATGGAAGGAAATACAAGTTACTGGAAAGTACGCTTAGAATTACTTTTCAGGGTCAGTGCTGGACTAAAAGTTGCAGCACTGGGTTCTCTCCTGATAACAGGTGAGTATATCGGAATTCGTAGTTCGGCTGATTTTAGAGGAATAATTATACGTTTCAAAAATGGACACAGAAACTTTTCTGGTGAAAACCACACAATGGATTCCTATGGAAGGAAATACAAGTTACTGGTAAGTACGCTTAGAATTACTTTTCAGGGTCAGTGCTGGGCTAAAAGATGCAGCACTGGGTTCTCTACTGATGACAGGTGAGTAAATCGGAATTCGTAGTTTGGCTGATTTTAGAGGAATATTTGTACGTTTCAAAAATGGACACAGAAACTTTTCTGGTGAAAACCACACAATGGATTCCTATGGAAGGAAATACAAGTTACTGGTAAGTACGCTGAGAAAAGACTTTTCAGGGACAGTGCTGGACTAAAAGATGCAGCACTGGGTTCTCTCCTGATAACAGGTGAGTAAGTCGGCTGATATTAAAGGAATATTTGTGCGTTTCAAAAATAGACACAGAAACTTTTCTGGTGAAAACCACACAATGGATTCCTATGGAAGGAAATACAAGTTACTGGTAAGTACGCTTAAAATTACTTTTCAGGGTCAGTGCTGGTCTAAAAGATGCAGCACTGGGTTATCTCCTGATAACAGGTGAGTAAATCAGAATTCTTAGTTCGGCTAATTTTAGAGGAATATTTGTATGTATCAAAATTGGACACTAAGAAACTTTTCTGGTGAAAACCACACAATGGATTCCGATGCAAGGAAATACAAGTTACTGGTAAGTACGCTTAGAATTACTTTTCAGGGTCATTACTGGCCTGAAAGATGCAGCAGTGGGTTATCTCCTGATAACAGGAGAGTAAATCAGAATTCGTACTTTTCTGCTGATTTTAGAGGAATATTTGTAAGTTTCAAAAATGGACATAGAAACTTTTCTGGTGAAAACCACACAATGGATTCCTATGCAAGGAAATACAAGTTACTGGTAAGTACACTTAGAATTACTTGTCAGGGTCAGTACTGGGCTGAAAGATGCAGCACTGGGTTATCTCCTAATAACAGGAGAGTAAATCGGAATTCGTAGTTCAGTTCATTTTAGAGAAATATTTGTACGTTTCAAAAATGGACACTTGGAAACTTTTTCGGTGAAAACCACACAATGGATTCCTATGGAAGGAAATACAAGTACTGGTAAGTACGCTTAGAATTACTTTTCAGCGTCAGTTCGGGCTGGACTGTTCCCATGAGGCACAGGGTCAAGACTGATTTGCATATGGCCATGTCTAAACTGGGGTGGTGTAGTGGGCAAAAGAACGATGGATTTAACCCAGATCTCTTGACTGGGGGAGAATGTCTGCATTGTCAGCATTCCGTCCATCAATTGTTTGTTGTAACGCTTTTCGCCCTAAGTGGGATGGGTATTCCCAGACGTGGGACCCGTGCTCACTACGCCACTGGAGTCAAGCTATCCTGGCTGATGACGGCTGATAGCCAGAAACCGGGCCTAGGATGCTTGATTCCGGTCCAGGGAAGACATGGCTTGGCAGTTCGGGCTGGACTGTTCCCATGAAGCACAGGGTCAAGACTGATTTGCATATGGCCATGTCTAAACTGGGGTGGTGTAGTGGGCAAAAGAACGATGGATTTAACCCAGATCTCTTGACTGGGGGAGAATGTCTGCATTGTCAGCATTCCGTCCATCAATTGTTTGTTGTAACGCTTTTCGCCCTAAGTGGGATGGGTATTCCCAGACGTGGGACCCGTGCTCACTACGCCACTGGAGTCAAGCTATCCTGGCTGATGACGGCTGATAGCCAGAAACCGGTCCTAGGATGCTTGATTCCGGTCCAGGGAAGACATGGCTTGGCAGTTCGGGCTGGACTGTTCCCATGAGGCACAGGGTCAAGACTGATTTGCATATGGCCATGTCTAAACTGGGGTGGTGTAGTGGGCAAAAGAACAATGGATTTAACCCAGATCTCTTGACTGGGGGAGAATGTCTGCATTGTCAGCATTCTGTCCATCAATTGTTTGTTGTAACGCTTTTCGCCCTAAGTGGGATGGGTATTCCCAGACGTGGGACCCGTGCTCACTACGCCGCTGGAGTCAAGCTATCCTGGCTGATGATGGCTGATAGCCAGAAACCGGTCCTAGGATGCTTGATTCCGGTCCAGGGAAGACATGGCTTGGCAGTTCGGGCTGGACTGTTCCCATGAGGCACAGGGTAAAGACTGATTTGCATATGGCCATGTCTAAACTGGGGTGGTGTAGTGGGCAAAAGAACGGTGGATTTAACCCAGATCTCTTGACTGGGGGAGAATGTCTGCATTGTCAGCATTCCGTCCATCAATTGTTTGTTGTAGGTCTAAAAGATGCAGCACCGGGTTCTCTCCTGATAAAAGGTGAGTAAATCAGAATTCGTACTTCAGCTGATTTTAGAGGAATATTTGTAAGTTTAAAAAATGGACACTTAGAAACTTTTCTGGTGAAAACCACACAATGGATTCCTATGGAAGGAAATAAAAGTTACTGGAAAGTACGCTTAGAATTACTTTTCAGGGTCAGTGCTGGACTAAAAGATGCAGCACTGGGTTCTCTCCTGATAACAGGTGAATAAATCGGAATTCGTAGTTCGGCTGATTTTAGAGGAATATTTGTACGTTTCGAAAATGGACACAGAAACTTTTCTGGTGAAAACCACACAATGGATTCCTATGGAAGGAAATACAAGTTACTGGTAAGTACGCTTAGAATTACTTTTCAGGGTCAGTGCTGGGATTAAAGATGCAGCACTGGGTTCTCTCCTGATCACAGGTGAGTAAATCGGAATTAGTAGTTCGGCTGATTTTAGAGGAATATTTGTACGTTTCAAAATTGGACACTTATCTGGTGAAAACCACACAAAGGATTCCTATGGAAGGAAATATAAGTTACTGGTAAGTACGCTTAGAACTACTTCTCAGAGTCAGTGCTGTTCTAAAAGATGCAGCACTGGGTTCTCTCCTGATAACAGGTGAGTAAATCGGAATTCGTAGTTCGGCTGATTTTAGAGGAATATTTGTACCTTTCAAAATTGGACACTTAGAAACTTTTCTGGTGAAAACCACACAATGGATTCCTATGGAAGGAAAAACAAGTTACTGGTAAGTACGCTTAGAATTACTTTTCAGGGTCTGTACTGGGCTGAAAGATGTAGCAGCGGGTTCTCTCCTGATAACAGGTGAGTAAATCGGAATTCGTTGTTCGGCTGATTTTAGAGGCATATTTGTACATTTCAAAAATGGACACTTAGAAACTTTTCTGGTGAAAACCACACAATGGATTCCTATGGAAGTAAATACAAGTTATTGGTGGGTACGCTTAGAATTACTTTTCAGAGTCAGTGCTGGTCTAAACCATGCAGCACTGGGTTCTCTCCTGATAAAAGGTGAGTAAATCAGAATTCGTACTTCGGCTGATTTTAGAGGAATATTTGTAAGTTTCAAAAATGGACACTTAGAAACTTTTCTGGTGAAAACCACACAATGGATTCCTACGGAATGAAATACAAGTTACTGGTAAGTACTCTTAGAATTACTTTTCAGCGTCAGTGCTGGTCTAAAAGATGCAGCACTGGGTTCTCTCCTGATAAAAGATGAGTAAATCAGAATTCGTACTTCGGCTGATTTTAGAGGAATATTTGTAAGTTTCAAAAATGGACACTTAGAAACTTTTCTGGTGAAAACCACACAATGGATTCCTATGGAAGGAAATACAAGTTACTGGAAAGTACGCTTAGAATTACTTTTCAGGGTCAGTGCTGGACTAAAAGTTGCAGCACTGGGTTCTCTCCTGATAACAGGTGAGTATATCGGAATTCGTAGTTCGGCTGATTTTAGAGGAATAATTATACGTTTCAAAAATGGACACAGAAACTTTTCTGGTGAAAACCACACAATGGATTCCTATGGAAGGAAATACAAGTTACTGGTAAGTACGCTTAGAATTACTTTTCAGGGTCAGTGCTGGGCTAAAAGATGCAGCACTGGGTTCTCTACTGATGACAGGTGAGTAAATCGGAATTCGTAGTTTGGCTGATTTTAGAGGAATATTTGTACGTTTCAAAAATGGACACAGAAACTTTTCTGGTGAAAACCACACAATGGATTCCTATGGAAGGAAATACAAGTTACTGGTAAGTACGCTGAGAAAAGACTTTTCAGGGACAGTGCTGGACTAAAAGATGCAGCACTGGGTTCTCTCCTGATAACAGGTGAGTAAGTCGGCTGATATTAAAGAAATATTTGTGCGTTTCAAAAATAGACACAGAAACTTTTCTGGTGAAAACCACACAATGGATTCCTATGGAAGGAAATACAAGTTACTGGTAAGTACGCTTAAAATTACTTTTCAGGGTCAGTGCTGGTCTAAAAGATGCAGCACTGGGTTATCTCCTGATAACAGGTGAGTAAATCAGAATTCTTAGTTCGGCTAATTTTAGAGGAATATTTGTATGTATCAAAATTGGACACTAAGAAACTTTTCTGGTGAAAACCACACAATGGATTCCGATGCAAGGAAATACAAGTTACTGGTAAGTACGCTTAGAATTACTTTTCAGGGTCAGTACTGGCCTGAAAGATGCAGCAGTGGGTTATCTCCTGATAACAGGAGAGTAAATCAGAATTCGTACTTTTCTGCTGATTTTAGAGGAATATTTGTAAGTTTCAAAAATGGACATAGAAACTTTTCTGGTGAAAACCACACAATGGATTCCTATGCAAGGAAATACAAGTTACTGGTAAGTACACTTAGAATTACTTGTCAGGGTCAGTACTGGGCTGAAAGATGCAGCACTGGGTTATCTACTAATAACAGGAGAGTAAATCGGAATTCGTAGTTCAGCTCATTTTAGAGAAATATTTGTACGTTTCAAAAATGGACACTTAGAAACTTTTCTGCTCAAAACCACACAATGGATTCCTATGGAATGAAATACAAGTTACTGGTAAGTACACTTAGAATTACTTTTTAGGTTCAGTGTTGGACTTAAAGATGGAGCACTGGGTTCTCTCCTGATAACAGGTGAGTAAATCAGAATTCGTACTTCGGCTGATTTTAGAGGAATATTTGTATGTTTCAAAAATGGACACAGAAACTTTTCTGGTGAAAACCACACAATGAATTCCTATGGAAGGAAATACAAGTTACTGGTAATTATGCTTAGAATTACTTTTCAGGGTCAGTGCTGGGATTAAAGATGCAGCACTGGGTTCTCTCCTGATCACGGGTGAGTAAATCAGAATTAGTAGTTCGGCTGATTTTAGAGGAATATTTGTACGTTTCAAAATTGGACACTTATCTGGTGAAAAACACACAAAGGATTTCTATGAAAGGAAATATAAGTTACTGGTAAGTACGCTTAGAACTACTTCTCAGAGTCAGTGCTGTTCTAAAAGATGCAGCACTGGGTTCTCTCCTGATAACAGGTGAGTAAATCGGAATTCGTAGTTCGGCTGATTTTAGAGGAATATTTGTACCTTTCAAAATTGGACACTTAGAAACTTTTCTGGTGAAAACCACACAATGGATTCCTATGGAAGGAAAAACAAGTTACTGGTAAGTACGCTTAGAATTACTTTTCAGGGTCAGTACTGGGCTGAAAGATGTAGCAGTGGGTTCTCTCCTGATAACAGGTGAGTAAATCAGAATTCGTTGTTCGGCTGATTTTAGAGGAATATTTGTACGTTTCAAAAATGGACACTTAGAAACTTTTCTGGTGAAAACCACACAATGGATTCCTATAAAAGGAAATACAAGTTACTGGTAAGTACGCTTAGAATTACTTTTCAGATTCAGTGCTGGTCTAAACCATGCTGCACTGGGATCTCTCCTGATAACAGGTGAGTAAATCGGAATTCGTAGTTCGGCTGATTTTAGAGGAATATTTGTACGTTTCAAAATTGGACACTTTTCTGGTGAAAACCACACAAAGGATTCCAATGGAAGGAAATACAAGTTACTGGTAAGTACGCTTAGAATTACTTCTCAGAGTCAGTGCTGGTCTAAAAGATGCAGCACTGGGTTCTCTCCTAACAGGTGAGTAAATCGGAATTCGTTGTTCGGCTGATTTTAGAGGAATATTTGTACGTTTCAAAAATTGACACTTAGAAACTTTTCTGGTGAAAACCACACAATGGATTCCTATGGAAGGAAATACAAGTTACTGGTAAGTATGCTTAGAATTACTTTTCAGCGTCAGTGCTGGTCTAAAAGATGCAGCACCGGGTTTTCTCCTGATAAAAGGTGAGTAAATCAGAATTCGTACTTCGGCTGATTTTAGAGGAATATTTGTAAGTTTCAAAAATGGACACTTAGAAACTTTTCTGGTGAAAACCACACAATGGATTCCTATGGAAAGAAATACAAGTTACTAGAAAGTACGCTTAGAATTACTTTTCAGGGTCAGTGCTGGACTAAAAGATGCAGCACTGGGTTCTCTCCTGATAACAGGTGAGTAAATCGGAATTCGTAGTTCGGCTGATTTTAGAGGAATATTTGTACGTTTCGAAAATGGACACAGAAACTTTTCTGGTGAAAACCACACAATGGATTCCTATGGAAGGAAATACAAGTTACTGGTAAGTACGCTTAGAATTACTTTTCAGGGTCAGTGCTGGGATTAAAGATGCAGCACTGGGTTCTCTCCTGATCACAGGTGAGTAAATCGGAATTAGTAGTTCGGCTGATTTTAGAGGAATATTTGTACATTTCAAAATTGGACACAGAAACTTTTCTGGTGAAAACCACACAATGGATTCCTATGGAAGGAAATACAAGTTACTGGTAAGTACGCTTAGAATTACTTTTCAGGGTCAGTGCTGGGATTAAAGATGCAGCACTGGGTTCTCTCCTGATCACAGGTGAGTAAATCGGAATTAGTAGTTCGGCTGATTTTAGAGGAATATTTGTACGTTTCAAAATTGGACACTTATCTGGTGAAAACCACACAAAGGATTCCTATGGAAGGAAATATAAGTTACTGGTAAGTACGCTTAGAACTACTTCTCAGAGTCAGTGCTGTTCTAAAAGATGCAGCACTGGGTTCTCTCCTGATAACAGGTGAGTAAATCGGAATTCGTAGTTCGGCTGATTTTAGAGGAATATTTGTACCTTTCAAAATTGGACACTTAGAAACTTTTCTGGTGAAAACCACACAATGGATTCCTATGGAAGGAAAAACAAGTTACTGGTAAGTACGCTTAGAATTACTTTTCAGGGTCTGTACTGGGCTGAAAGATGTAGCAGCGGGTTCTCTCCTGATAACAGGTGAGTAAATCGGAATTCGTTGTTCGGCTGATTTTAGAGGCATATTTGTACATTTCAAAAATGGACACTTAGAAACTTTTCTGGTGAAAACCACACAATGGATTCCTATGGAAGTAAATACAAGTTATTGGTGGGTACGCTTAGAATTACTTTTCAGAGTCAGTGCTGGTCTAAACCATGCAGCACTGGGTTCTCTCCTGATAAAAGGTGAGTAAATCAGAATTCGTACTTCGGCTGATTTTAGAGGAATATTTGTAAGTTTCAAAAATGGACACTTAGAAACTTTTCTGGTGAAAACCACACAATGGATTCCTACGGAATGAAATACAAGTTACTGGTAAGTACTCTTAGAATTACTTTTCAGCGTCAGTGCTGGTCTAAAAGATGCAGCACTGGGTTCTCTCCTGATAAAAGATGAGTAAATCAGAATTCGTACTTCGGCTGATTTTAGAGGAATATTTGTAAGTTTCAAAAATGGACACTTAGAAACTTTTCTGGTGAAAACCACACAATGGATTCCTATGGAAGGAAATACAAGTTACTGGAAAGTACGCTTAGAATTACTTTTCAGGGTCAGTGCTGGACTAAAAGTTGCAGCACTGGGTTCTCTCCTGATAACAGGTGAGTATATCGGAATTCGTAGTTCGGCTGATTTTAGAGGAATAATTATACGTTTCAAAATTGGACACTTTTCTGGTGAAAACCACACAAAGGATTCCAATGGAAGGAAATACAAGTTACTGGTAAGTACGCTTAGAATTACTTCTCAGAGTCAGTGCTGGTCTAAAAGATGCAGCACTGGGTTCTCTCCTAACAGGTGAGTAAATCGGAATTCGTTGTTCGGCTGATTTTAGAGGAATATTTGTACGTTTCAAAAATGGACACTTAGAAACTTTTCTGGTGAAAACCACACAATGGATTCCTATGGAAGGAAATACAAGTTACTGGTAAGTATGCTTAGAATTACTTTTCAGCGTCAGTGCTGGTCTAAAAGATGCAGCACCGGGTTTTCTCCTGATAAAAGGTGAGTAAATCAGAATTCGTACTTCGGCTGATTTTAGAGGAATATTTGTAAGTTTCAAAAATGGACACTTAGAAACTTTTCTGGTGAAAACCACACAATGGATTCCTATGGAAAGAAATACAAGTTACTAGAAAGTACGCTTAGAATTACTTTTCAGGGTCAGTGCTGGACTAAAAGATGCAGCACTGGGTTCTCTCCTGATAACAGGTGAGTAAATCGGAATTCGTAGTTCGGCTGATTTTAGAGGAATATTTGTACGTTTCGAAAATGGACACAGAAACTTTTCTGGTGAAAACCACACAATGGATTCCTATGGAAGGAAATACAAGTTACTGGTAAGTACGCTTAGAATTACTTTTCAGGGTCAGTGCTGGGATTAAAGATGCAGCACTGGGTTCTCTCCTGATCACAGGTGAGTAAATCGGAATTAGTAGTTCGGCTGATTTTAGAGGAATATTTGTACATTTCAAAATTGGACACAGAAACTTTTCTGGTGAAAACCACACAATGGATTCCTATGGAAGGAAATACAAGTTACTGGTAAGTACGCTTAGAATTACTTTTCAGGGTCAGTGCTGGGATTAAAGATGCAGCACTGGGTTCTCTCCTGATCACAAGTGAGTAAATCGGAATTAGTAGTTCGGCTGATTTTAGAGGAATATTTGTACGTTTCAAAATTGGACACTTATCTGGTGAAAACCACACAAAGGATTCCTATGGAAGGAAATATAAGTTACTGGTAAGTACGCTTAGAACTACTTCTCAGAGTCAGTGCTGTTCTAAAAGATGCAGCACTGGGTTCTCTCCTGATAACAGGTGAGTAAATCGGAATTCGTAGTTCGGCTGATTTTAGAGGAATATTTGTACCTTTCAAAATTGGACACTTAGAAACTTTTCTGGTGAAAACCACACAATGGATTCCTATGGAAGGAAAAACAAGTTACTGGTAAGTACGCTTAGAATTACTTTTCAGGGTCTGTACTGGGCTGAAAGATGTAGCAGCGGGTTCTCTCCTGATAACAGGTGAGTAAATCGGAATTCGTTGTTCGGCTGATTTTAGAGGCATATTTGTACGTTTCAAAAATGGACACTTAGAAACTTTTCTGGTGAAAACCACACAATGGATTCCTATGGAAGGAAATACAAGTTATTGGTAAGTACGCTTAGAATTACTTTTCAGAGTCAGTGCTGGTCTAAACCATGCAGCACTGGGTTCTCTCCTGATAAAAGGTGAGTAAATCAGAATTCGTACTTCGGCTGATTTTAGAGGAATATTTGTAAGTTTCAAAAATGGACACTTAGAAACTTTTCTGGTGAAAACCACACAATGGATTCCTACGGAATGAAATACAAGTTACTGGTAAGTACTCTTAGAATTACTTTTCAGCGTCAGTGCTGGTCTAAAAGATGCAGCACTGGGTTCTCTCCTGATAAAAGATGAGTAAATCAGAATTCGTACTTCGGCTGATTTTAGAGGAATATTTGTACATTTCAAAATTGGACACTTATCTGGTGAAAAACACACAAAGGATTCCAATGGAAGGAAATACAAGTTACTGGTAAGTACGCTTAGAATTACTTTTCAGAGTCAGTGCTGGTCTAAAAGATGCAGCACTGGGTTCTCTCCTAACAGGTGAGTAAATCGGAATTCGTTGTTCGGCTGATTTTAGAGGAATATTTGTACGTTTCAAAAATGGACACTTAGAAACTTTTCTGGTGAAAACCACACAATGGATTCCTATGGAAGGAAATACAAGTTACTGGTAAGTACGCTTAGAATTACTTTTCAGAGTCAGTGCTGGTCTAAACCATGCAGCACTGGGTTCTCTCCTGATAACAAGTGAGTAAATCGGAATTCGTAGTTCGGCTGATTTTAGAGGAATATTTGTACCTTTCAAAATTGGACACTTAGAAACTTTTCTGGTGAAAACCACACAATGGATTCCTATGGAAGGAAAAACAAGTTACTGGTAAGTACGCTTAGAATTACTTTTCAGGGTCAGTACTGGGCTGAAAGATGTAGCAGTGGGTTCTCTCCTGATAACAGGTGAGTAAATCAGAATTCGTTGTTCGGCTGATTTTAGAGGAATATTTGTACGTTTCAAAAATGAACACTTAGAAACTTTTCTGGTGAAAACCACACAATGGATTCCTATAAAAGGAAATACAAGTTACTGGTAAGTACGCTTAGAATTACTTTTCAGATTCAGTGCTGGTCTAAACCATGCAGCACTGGGATCTCTCCTGATAACAGGTGAGTAAATCGGAATTCGTAGTTCGGCTGATTTTAGAGGAATATTTGTACGTTTCAAAATTGGACACTTTTCTGGTGAAAACCACACAAAGGATTCCAATGGAAGGAAATACAAGTTACTGGTAAGTACGCTTAGAATTACTTCTCAGAGTCAGTGCTGGTCTAAAAGATGCAGCACTGGGTTCTCTCCTAACAGGTGAGTAAATCGGAATTCGTTGTTCGGCTGATTTTAGAGGAATATTTGTACGTTTCAAAAATGGACACTTAGAAACTTTTCTGGTGAAAACCACACAATGGATTCCTATGGAAGGAAATACAAGTTACTGGTAAGTACGCTTAGAATTACTTTTCAGAGTCAGTGCTGGTCTAAACCATGCAGCACTGGGTTCTCTCCTGATAACAAGTGAGTAAATCGGAATTTGTAGTTCAGCTGATTTTATAGGAATATTTGTACGTTTCAAAAATGGACACTTAGAAACTTTTCTGGTGAAAACCACACAATGGATTCCTATGGAAGGAAATACAAGTTACTGGTAAGTATGCTTAGAATTACTTTTCAGCGTCAGTGCTGGTCTAAAAGATGCAGCACCGGGTTTTCTCCTAATAAAAGGTGAGTAAATCAGAATTCGTACTTCGGCTGATTTTAGAGGAATATTTGTAAGTTTCAAAAATGGACACTTAGAAACTTTTCTGGTGAAAACCACACAATGGATTCCTATGGAAGGAAATACAAGTTACTGGAAAGTACGCTTAGAATTACTTTTCAGGGTCAGTGCTGGACTAAAAGATGCAGCACTGGGTTCTCTCCTGATAACAGGTGAGTAAATCGGAATTCGTAGTTCGGCTGATTTTAGAGGAATATTTGTACGTTTCGAAAATGGACACAGAAACTTTTCTGGTGAAAACCACACAATGGATTCCTATGGAAGGAAATACAAGTTACTGGTAAGTACGCTTAGAATTACTTTTCAGGGTCAGTGCTGGGATTAAAGATGCAGCACTGGGTTCTCTCCTGATCACAGGTGAGTAAATCGGAATTAGTAGTTCGGCTGATTTTAGAGGAATATTTGTACATTTCAAAATTGGACACTTATCTGGTGAAAAACACACAAAGGATTCCTATGGAAGGAAATATAAGTTACTGGTAAGTACGCTTAGAACTACTTCTCAGAGTCAGTGCTGTTCTAAAAGATGCAGCAGTGGGTTCTCTCCTGATAACAGGTGAGTAAATCGGAATTCGTTGTTCGGCTGATTTTAGAGGAATATTTGTACGTTTCAAAAATGGACACTTAGAAACTTTTCTGGTGAAAACCACACAATGGATTCCTATGGAAGGAAATACAAGTTATTGGTAAGTACGCTTAGAATTAATTTTCAGATTCAGTGCTGGTCTAATCCATGCAGCACTGGGTTCTCTCCTGATAACAAGTGAGTAAATCGGAATTTGTAGTTCGACTGATTTTATAGGAATATTTGTACGTTTCAAAAATGGACACTTGGAAACTTTTCTGGTGAAAACCACACAATGGATTCCTATGGAAGGAAATACAAGTACTGGTAAGTACGCTTAGAATTACTTTTCAGCGTCAGTTCGGGCTGGACTGTTCCCATGAGGCACAGGGTCAAGACTGATTTGCATATGGCCATGTCTAAACTGGGGTGGTGTAGTGGGCAAAAGAACGATGGATTTAACCCAGATCTCTTGACTGGGGGAGAATGTCTGCATTGTCAGCATTCCGTCCATCAATTGTTTGTTGTAACGCTTTTCGCCCTAAGTGGGATGGGTATTCCCAGACGTGGGACCCGTGCTCACTACGCCACTGGAGTCAAGCTATCCTGGCTGATGACGGCTGATACCCAGAAACCGGTCCTAGGATGCTTGATTCCGGTCCAGGGAAGACATGGCTCAGCAGTTCGGGCTGGACTGTTCCCATGAGGCACAGGGTCAAGACTGATTTGCATATGGCCATGTCTAAACTGGGGTGGTGTAGTGGGCAAAAGAACGATGGATTTAACCCAGATCTCTTGACTGGGGGAGAATGTCTGCATTGTCAGCATTCCGTCCATCAATTGTTTGTTCTAACGCTTTTCGCCCTAAGTGGGATGGGTATTCCCAGACGTGGGACCCGTGCTCACTACGCCACTGAAGTCAAGCTATCCTGGCTGATGACGGCTGATAGCCAGAAACCGGTCCTAGGATGCTTGATTCCGGTCCAGGGAAGACATGGCTTGGCAGTTCGGGCTGGACTGTTCCCATGAGGCACAGGGTCAAGACTGATTTGCATATGGCCATGTCTAAACTGGGGTGGTGTAGTGGGCAAAAGAACGATGGATTTAACCCAGATCTCTTGACTGGGGGAGAATGTCTGCATTGTCAGCATTCCGTCCATCAATTGTTTGTTGTAGGTCTAAAAGATGCAGCACCGGGTTCTCTCCTGATAAAAGGTGAGTAAATCAGAATTCGTACTTCAGCTGATTTTAGAGGAATATTTGTAAGTTTAAAAAATGGACACTTAGAAACTTTTCTGGTGAAAACCACACAATGGATTCCTATGGAAGGAAATACAAGTTACTGGAAAGTACGCTTAGAATTACTTTTCAGGGTCAGTGCTGGACTAAAAGATGCAGCACTGGGTTCTCTCCTGATAACAGGTGAATAAATCGGAATTCGTAGTTCGGCTGATTTTAGAGGAATATTTGTACGTTTCGAAAATGGACACAGAAACTTTTCTGGTGAAAACCACACAATGGATTCCTATGGAAGGAAATACAAGTTACTGGTAAGTACGCTTAGAATTACTTTTCAGGGTCAGTGCTGGGATTAAAGATGCAGCACTGGGTTCTCTCCTGATCACAGGTGAGTAAATCGGAATTAGTAGTTCGGCTGATTTTAGAGGAATATTTGTACGTTTCAAAATTGGACACTTATCTGGTGAAAACCACACAAAGGATTCCTATGGAAGGAAATATAAGTTACTGGTAAGTACGCTTAGAACTACTTCTCAGAGTCAGTGCTGTTCTAAAAGATGCAGCACTGGGTTCTCTCCTGATAACAGGTGAGTAAATCGGAATTCGTAGTTCGGCTGATTTTAGAGGAATATTTGTACCTTTCAAAATTGGACACTTAGAAACTTTTCTGGTGAAAACCACACAATGGATTCCTATGGAAGGAAAAACAAGTTACTGGTAAGTACGCTTAGAATTACTTTTCAGGGTCTGTACTGGGCTGAAAGATGTAGCAGCGGGTTCTCTCCTGATAACAGGTGAGTAAATCGGAATTCGTTGTTCGGCTGATTTTAGAGGCATATTTGTACGTTTCAAAAATGGACACTTAGAAACTTTTCTGGTGAAAACCACACAATGGATTCCTATGGAAGGAAATACAAGTTATTGGTAAGTACGCTTAGAATTACTTTTCAGAGTCAGTGCTGGTCTAAACCATGCAGCACTGGGTTCTCTCCTGATAAAAGATGAGTAAATCAGAATTCGTACTTCGGCTGATTTTAGAGGAATATTTGTAAGTTTCAAAAATGGACACTTAGAAACTTTTCTGGTGAAAACCACACAATGGATTCCTATGGAAGGAAATACAAGTTACTGGAAAGTACGCTTAGAATTACTTTTCAGGGTCAGTGCTGGACTAAAAGTTGCAGTACTGGGTTCTCTCCTGATAACAGGTGAGTATATCGGAATTCGTAGTTCGGCTGATTTTAGAGGAATAATTATACGTTTCAAAAATGGACACAGAAACTTTTCTGGTGAAAACCACACAATGGATTCCTATGGAAGGAAATACAAGTTACTGGTAAGTACGCTTAGAATTACTTTTCAGGGTCAGTGCTGGGCTAAAAGATGCAGCACTGGGTTCTCTACTGATGACAGGTGAGTAAATCGGAATTCGTAGTTTGGCTGATTTTAGAGGAATATTTGTACTTTTCAAAAATGGACACAGAAACTTTTCTGGTGAAAACCACACAATGGATTCCTATGGAAGGAAATACAAGTTACTGGTAAGTACGCTGAGAAAAGACTTTTCAGGGACAGTGCTGGACTAAAAGATGCAGCACTGGGTTCTCTCCTGATAACAGGTGAGTAAGTCGGCTGATATTAAAGGAATATTTGTGCGTTTCAAAAATAGACACAGAAACTTTTCTGGTGAAAACCACACAATGGATTCCTATGGAAGGAAATACAAGTTACTGGTAAGTACGCTTAAAATTACTTTTCAGGGTCAGTGCTGGTCTAAAAGATGCAGCACTGGGTTATCTCCTGATAACAGGTGAGTAAATCAGAATTCTTAGTTCGGCTAATTTTAGAGGAATATTTGTATGTATCAAAATTGGACACTAAGAAACTTTTCTGGTGAAAACCACACAATGGATTCCGATGCAAGGAAATACAAGTTACTGGTAAGTACGCTTAGAATTACTTTTCAGGGTCATTACTGGCCTGAAAGATGCAGCAGTGGGTTATCTCCTGATAACAGGAGAGTAAATCAGAATTCGTACTTTTCTGCTGATTTTAGAGGAATATTTGTAAGTTTCAAAAATGGACATAGAAACTTTTCTGGTGAAAACCACACAATGGATTCCTATGCAAGGAAATACAAGTTACTGGTAAGTACACTTAGAATTACTTGTCAGGGTCAGTACTGGGCTGAAAGATGCAGCACTGGGTTATCTCCTAATAACAGGAGAGTAAATCGGAATTCGTAGTTCAGTTCATTTTAGAGAAATATTTGTACGTTTCAAAAATGGACACTTGGAAACTTTTTCGGTGAAAACCACACAATGGATTCCTATGGAAGGAAATACAAGTACTGGTAAGTACGCTTAGAATTACTTTTCAGCGTCAGTTCGGGCTGGACTGTTCCCATGAGGCACAGGGTCAAGACTGATTTGCATATGGCCATGTCTAAACTGGGGTGGTGTAGTGGGCAAAAGAACGATGGATTTAACCCAGATCTCTTGACTGGGGGAGAATGTCTGCATTGTCAGCATTCCGTCCATCAATTGTTTGTTGTAACGCTTTTCGCCCTAAGTGGGATGGGTATTCCCAGACGTGGGACCCGTGCTCACTACGCCACTGGAGTCAAGCTATCCTGGCTGATGACGGCTGATAGCCAGAAACCGGTCCTAGGATGCTTGATTCCGGTCCAGGGAAGACATGGCTTGGCAGTTCGGGCTGGACTGTTCCCATGAGGCACAGGGTCAAGACTGATTTGCATATGGCCATGTCTAAACTGGGGTGGTGTAGTGGGCAAAAGAACAATGGATTTAACCCAGATCTCTTGACTGGGGGAGAATGTCTGCATTGTCAGCATTCTGTCCATCAATTGTTTGTTGTAACGCTTTTCGCCCTAAGTGGGATGGGTATTCCCAGACGTGGGACCCGTGCTCACTACGCCACTGGAGTCAAGCTATCCTGGCTGATGACGGCTGATAGCCAGAAACCGGTCCTAGGATGCTTGATTCCGGTCCAGGGAAGACATGGCTTGGCAGTTCGGGCTGGACTGTTCCCATGAGGCACAGGGTAAAGACTGATTTGCATATGGCCATGTCTAAACTGGGGTGGTGTAGTGGGCAAAAGAACGATGGATTTAACCCAGATCTCTTGACTGGGGGAGAATGTCTGCATTGTCAGCATTCCGTCCATCAATTGTTTGTTGTAGGTCTAAAAGATGCAGCACCGGGTTCTCTCCTGATAAAAGGTGAGTAAATCAGAATTCGTACTTCAGCTGATTTTAGAGGAATATTTGTAAGTTTAAAAAATGGACACTTAGAAACTTTTCTGGTGAAAACCACACAATGGATTCCTATGGAAGGAAATACAAGTTACTGGAAAGTACGCTTAGAATTACTTTTCAGGGTCAGTGCTGGACTAAAAGATGCAGCACTGGGTTCTCTCCTGATAACAGGTGAATAAATCGGAATTCGTAGTTCGGCTGATTTTAGAGGAATATTTGAACGTTTCGAAAATGGACACAGAAACTTTTCTGGTGAAAACCACACAATGGATTCCTATGGAAGGAAATACAAGTTACTGGTAAGTACGCTTAGAATTACTTTTCAGGGTCAGTGCTGGGATTAAAGATGCAGCACTGGGTTCTCTCCTGATCACAGGTGAGTAAATCGGAATTAGTAGTTCGGCTGATTTTAGAGGAATATTTGTACGTTTCAAAATTGGACACTTATCTGGTGAAAACCACACAAAGGATTCCTATGGAAGGAAATATAAGTTACTGGTAAGTACGCTTAGAACTACTTCTCAGAGTCAGTGCTGTTCTAAAAGATGCAGCACTGGGTTCTCTCCTGATAACAGGTGAGTAAATCGGAATTCGTAGTTCGGCTGATTTTAGAGGAATATTTGTACCTTTCAAAATTGGACACTTAGAAACTTTTCTGGTGAAAACCACACAATGGATTCCTATGGAAGGAAAAACAAGTTACTGGTAAGTACGCTTAGAATTACTTTTCAGGGTCTGTACTGGGCTGAAAGATGAAGCAGCGGGTTCTCTCCTGATAACAGGTGAGTAAATCGGAATTCGTTGTTCGGCTGATTTTAGAGGCATATTTGTACGTTTCAAAAATGGACACTTAGAAACTTTTCTGGTGAAAACCACACAATGGATTCCTATGGAAGTAAATACAAGTTATTGGTAAGTACGCTTAGAATTACTTTTCAGAGTCAGTGCTGGTCTAAACCATGCAGCACTGGGTTCTCTCCTGATAAAAGGTGAGTAAATCAGAATTCGTACTTCGGCTGATTTTAGAGGAATATTTGTAAGTTTCAAAAATGGACACTTAGAAACTTTTCTGGTGAAAACCACACAATGGATTCCTACGGAATGAAATACAAGTTACTGGTAAGTACTCTTAGAATTACTTTTCAGCGTCAGTGCTGGTCTAAAAGATGCAGCACTGGGTTCTCTCCTGATAAAAGATGAGTAAATCAGAATTCGTACTTCGGCTGATTTTAGAGGAATATTTGTAAGTTTCAAAAATGGACACTTAGAAACTTTTCTGGTGAAAACCACACAATGGATTCCTATGGAAGGAAATACAAGTTACTGGAAAGTACGCTTAGAATTACTTTTCAGGGTCAGTGCTGGACTAAAAGTTGCAGCACTGGGTTCTCTCCTGATAACAGGTGAGTATATCGGAATTCGTAGTTCGACTGATTTTAGAGGAATAATTATACGTTTCAAAAATGGACACAGAAACTTTTCTGGTGAAAACCACACAATGGATTCCTATGGAAGGAAATACAAGTTACTGGTAAGTACGCTTAGAATTACTTTTCAGGGTCAGTGCTGGGCTAAAAGATGCAGCACTGGGTTCTCTACTGATGACAGGTGAGTAAATCGGAATTCGTAGTTTGGCTGATTTTAGAGGAATATTTGTACGTTTCAAAAATGGACACAGAAACTTTTCTGGTGAAAACCACACAATGGATTCCTATGGAAGGAAATACAAGTTACTGGTAAGTACGCTGAGAAAAGACTTTTCAGGGACAGTGCTGGACTAAAAGATGCAGCACTGGGTTCTCTCCTGATAACAGGTGAGTAAGTCGGCTGATATTAAAGAAATATTTGTGCGTTTCAAAAATAGACACAGAAACTTTTATGGTGAAAACCACACAATGGATTCCTATGGAAGGAAATACAAGTTACTGGTAAGTACGCTTAAAATTACTTTTCAGGGTCAGTGCTGGTCTAAAAGATGCAGCACTGGGTTATCTCCTGATAACAGGTGAGTAAATCAGAATTCTTAGTTCGGCTAATTTTAGAGGAATATTTGTATGTATCAAAATTGGACACTAAGAAACTTTTCTGGTGAAAACCACACAATGGATTCCGATGCAAGGAAATACAAGTTACTGGTAAGTACGCTTAGAATTACTTTTCAGGGTCAGTACTGGCCTGAAAGATGCAGCAGTGGGTTATCTCCTGATAACAGGAGAGTAAATCAGAATTCGTACTTTTCTGCTGATTTTAGAGGAATATTTGTAAGTTTCAAAAATGGACATAGAAACTTTTCTGGTGAAAACCACACAATGGATTCCTATGCAAGGAAATACAAGTTACTGGTAAGTACACTTAGAATTACTTGTCAGGGTCAGTACTGGGCTGAAAGATGCAGCACTGGGTTATCTACTAATAACAGGAGAGTAAATCGGAATTCGTAGTTCAGCTCATTTTAGAGAAATATTTGTACGTTTCAAAAATGGACACTTAGAAACTTTTCTGCTCAAAACCACACAATGGATTCCTATGGAATGAAATACAAGTTACTGGTAAGTACACTTAGAATTACTTTTCAGGTTCAGTGTTGGACTTAAAGATGGAGCACTGGGTTCTCTCCTGATAACAGGTGAGTAAATCAGAATTCGTACTTCGGCTGATTTTAGAGGAATATTTGTATGTTTCAAAAATGGACACAGAAACTTTTCTGGTGAAAACCACACAATGAATTCCTATGGAAGGAAATACAAGTTACTGGTAATTACGCTTAGAATTACTTTTCAGGGTCAGTGCTGGGATTAAAGATGCAGCACTGGGTTCTCTCCTGATCACAGGTGAGTAAATCAGAATTAGTAGTTCGGCTGATTTTAGAGGAATATTTGTACGTTTCAAAATTGGACACTTATCTGGTGAAAAACACACAAAGGATTCCTATGGAAGGAAATATAAGTTACTGGTAAGTATGCTTAGAACTACTTCTCAGAGTCAGTGCTGTTCTAAAAGATGCAGCAGTGGGTTCTCTCCTGATAACAGGTGAGTAAATCGGAATTCGTTGTTCAGCTGATTTTAGAGGAATAATTATACGTTTAAAAAATGGACACAGAAACTTTTCTGGTAAAAACCACACAATGGATTCCTATGGAAGGAAATACAAGTTACTGGTAAGTACGCTTAGAATTACTTTTCAGGGTCAGTGCTGGGCTAAAAGATGCAGCACTGGGTTCTCTACTGATGACAGGTGAGTAAATCGGAATTCGTAGTTTGGCTGATTTTAGAGGAATATTTGTACGTTTCAAAAATGGACACAGAAACTTTTCTGGTGAAAACCACACAATGGATTCCTATAAAAGGAAATACAAGTTACTGGTAAGTACGCTTAGAATTACTTTTCAGATTCAGTGCTGGTCTAAACCATGCAGCACTGGGATCTCTCCTGATAACAGGTGAGTAAATCGGAATTCGTAGTTCGGCTGATTTTAGAGGAATATTTGTACGTTTCAAAATTAGACACTTTTCTGGTGAAAACCACACAAAGGATTCCAATGGAAGGAAATACAAGTTACTGGTAAGTACGCTTAGAATTACTTCTCAGAGTCAGTGCTGGTCTAAAAGATGCAGCACTGGGTTCTCTCCTAACAGGTGAGTAAATCGGAATTCGTTGTTCGGCTGATTTTAGAGGAATATTTGTACGTTTCAAAAATGGACACTTAGAAACTTTTCTGGTGAAAACCACACAATGGATTCCTATGGAAGGAAATACAAGTTACTGGTAAGTACGCTTAGAATTACTTTTCAGAGTCAGTGCTGGTCTAAACCATGCAGCACTGGGTTCTCTCCTGATAACAAGTGAGTAAATCGGAATTTGTAGTTCGGCTGATTTTATAGGAATATTTGTACGTTTCAAAAATGGACACTTAGAAACTTTTCTGGTGAAAACCACACAATGGATTCCTATGGAAGGAAATACAAGTTACTGGTAAGTATGCTTAGAATTACTTTTCAGCGTCAGTGCTGGTCTAAAAGATGCAGCACCGGGTTTTCTCCTGATAAAAGGTGAGTAAATCAGAATTCGTACTTCGGCTGATTTTAGAGGAATATTTGTAAGTTTCAAAAATGGACACTTAGAAACTTTTCTGGTGAAAACCACACAATGGATTCCTATGGAAGGAAATACAAGTTACTGGAAAGTACGCTTAGAATTACTTTTCAGGGTCAGTGCTGGACTAAAAGATGCAGCACTGGGTTCTCTCCTGATAACAGGTGAGTAAATCGGAATTCGTAGTTCGGCTGATTTTAGAGGAATATTTGTACGTTTCGAAAATGGACACAGAAACTTTTCTGGTGAAAACCACACAATGGATTCCTATGGAAGGAAATACAAGTTACTGGTAAGTACGCTTAGAATTACTTTTCAGGGTCAGTGCTGGGATTAAAGATGCAGCACTGGGTTCTCTCCTGATCACAGGTGAGTAAATCGGAATTAGTAGTTCGGCTGATTTTAGAGGAATATTTGTACATTTCAAAATTGGACACTTATCTGGTGAAAAACACACAAAGGATTCCTATGGAAGGAAATATAAGTTACTGGTAAGTATGCTTAGAACTACTTCTCAGAGTCAGTGCTGTTCTAAAAGATGCAGCAGTGGGTTCTCTCCTGATAACAGGTGAGTAAATCGGAATTTGTTGTTCAGCTGATTTTAGAGGAATAATTATACGTTTCAAAAATGGACACAGAAACTTTTCTGGTGAAAACCACACAATGGATTCCTATGGAAGGAAATACAAGTTACTGGTAAGTACGCTTAGAATTACTTTTCAGGGTCAGTGCTGGGCTAAAAGATGCAGCACTGGGTTCTCTACTGATGACAGGTGAGTAAATCGGAATTCGTAGTTTGGCTGATTTTAGAGGAATATTTGTACGTTTCAAAAATGGACACAGAAACTTTTCTGGTGAAAACTACACAATGGATTCCTATGGAAGGAAATACAAGTTACTGGTAAGTACGCTGAGAAAAGACTTTTCAGGGACAGTGCTGGACTAAAAGATGCAGCACTGGGTTCTCTCCTGATAACAGGTGAGTAAGTCGGCTGATATTAAAGAAATATTTGTGCGTTTCAAAAATAGACACAGAAAATTTTCTGGTGAAAACCACACAATGGATTCCTATGGAAGGAAATACAAGTTACTGGTAAGTACGCTTAAAATTACTTTTCAGGGTCAGTGCTGGTCTAAAAGATGCAGCACTGGGTTATCTCCTGGTAACAGGTGAGTAAATCAGAATTCTTAGTTCGGCTAATTTTAGAGGAATATTTGTATGTATCAAAATTGGACACTAAGAAACTTTTCTGGTGAAAACCACACAATGGATTCCGATGCAAGGAAATACAAGTTACTGGTAAGTACGCTTAGAATTACTTTTCAGGGTCAGTACTGGCCTGAAAGATGCAGCAGTGGGTTATCTCCTGATAACAGGAGAGTAAATCAGAATTCGTACTTTTCTGCTGATTTTAGAGGAATATTTGTAAGTTTCAAAAATGGACATAGAAACTTTTCTGGTGAAAACCACACAATGGATTCCTATGCAAGGAAATACAAGTTACTGGTAAGTACACTTAGAATTACTTGTCAGGGTCAGTACTGGGCTGAAAGATGCAGCACTGGGTTATCTACTAATAACAGGAGAGTAAATCGGAATTCGTAGTTCAGCTCATTTTAGAGAAATATTTGTACGTTTCAAAAATGGACACTTAGAAACTTTTCTGCTCAAAACCACACAATGGATTCCTATGGAATGAAATACAAGTTACTGGTAAGTACACTTAGAATTACTTTTCAGGTTCAGTGTTGGACTTAAAGATGGAGCACTGGGTTCTCTCCTGATAACAGGTGAGTAAATCAGAATTCGTACTTCGGCTGATTTTAGAGGAATATTTGTATGTTTCAAAAATGGACACAGAAACTTTTCTGGTGAAAACCACACAATGAATTCCTATGGAAGGAAATACAAGTTACTGGTAATTACGCTTAGAATTACTTTTCAGGGTCAGTGCTGGGATTAAAGATGCAGCACTGGGTTCTCTCCTGATCACAGGTGAGTAAATCAGAATTAGTAGTTTGGCTGATTTTAGAGGAATATTTGTACGTTTCAAAATTGGACACTTATCTGGTGAAAAACACACAAAGGATTTCTATGAAATGAAATATAAGTTACTGGTAAGTACGCTTAGAACTACTTCTCAGAGTCAGTGCTGTTCTAAAAGATGCAGCACTGGGTTCTCTCCTGATAACAGGTGAGTAAATCGGAATTCGTAGTTCGGCTGATTTTAGAGGAATATTTGTACCTTTCAAAATTGGACACTTAGAAACTTTTCTGGTGAAAACCACACAATGGATTCCTATGGAAGGAAAAACAAGTTACTGGTAAGTACGCTTAGAATTACTTTTCAGGGTCAGTACTGGGCTGAAAGATGTAGCAGTGGGTTCTCTCCTGATAACAGGTGAGTAAATCAGAATTCGTTGTTCGGCTGATTTTAGAGGAATATTTGTACGTTTCAAAAATGGACACTTAGAAACTTTTCTGGTGAAAACCACACAATGGATTCCTATGGAAGGAAATACAAGTTACTGGTAAGTACGCTTAGAATTACTTTTCAGAGTCAGTGCTGGTCTAAACCATGCAGCACTGGGTTCTCTCCTGATAACAAGTGAGTAAATCGGAATTTGTAGTTCGGCTGATTTTATAGGAATATTTGTACGTTTCAAAAATGTACACTTAGAAACTTTTCTGGTGAAAACCACACAATGGATTCCTATGGAAGGAAATACAAGTTACTGGTAAGTATGCTTAGAATTACTTTTCAGCGTCAGTGCTGGTCTAAAAGATGCAGCACCGGGTTTTCTCCTGATAAAAGGTGAGTAAATCAGAATTCGTACTTCGGCTGATTTTAGAGGAATATTTGTAAGTTTCAAAAATGGACACTTAGAAACTTTTCTGGTGAAAACCACACAATGGATTCCTATGGAAGGAAATACAAGTTACTGGAAAGTACGCTTAGAATTACTTTTCAGGGTCAGTGCTGGACTAAAAGATGCAGCACTGGGTTCTCTCCTGATAACAGGTGAGTAAATCGGAATTCGTAGTTCGGCTGATTTTAGAGGAATATTTGTACGTTTCGAAAATGGACACAGAAACTTTTCTGGTGAAAAACACACAATGGATTCCTATGGAAGGAAATACAAGTTACTGGTAAGTACGCTTAGAATTACTTTTCAGGGTCAGTGCTGGGATTAAAGATGCAGCACTGGGTTCTCTCCTGATCACAGGTGAGTAAATCGGAATTAGTAGTTCGGCTGATTTTAGAGGAATATTTGTACATTTCAAAATTGCACACTTATCTGGTGAAAAACACACAAAGGATTCCTATGGAAGGAAATATAAGTTACTGGTAAGTATGCTTAGAACTACTTCTCAGAGTCAGTGCTGTTCTAAAAGATGCAGCAGTGGGTTCTCTCCTGATAACAGGTGAGTAAATCGGAATTCGTTGTTCAGCTGATTTTAGAGGAATATTTGTACGTTTCAAAAATGGACACTTAGAAACTTTTCTGGTGAAAACCACACAATGGATTCCTATGGAAGGAAATACAAGTTATTGGTAAGTACGCTTAGAATTACTTTTCAGATTCAGTGCTGGTCTAAACCATGCAGCACTGGGTTCTCTCCTGATAACAAGTGAGTAAATCGGAATTTGTAGTTCGACTGATTTTATAGGAATATTTGTACGTTTCAAAAATGGACACTTGGAAACTTTTTTGGTGAAAACCACACAATGGATTCCTATGGAAGGAAATACAAGTACTGGTAAGTACGCTTAGAATTACTTTTCAGCGTCAGTTCGGGCTGGACTGTTCCCATGAGGCACAGGGTCAAGACTGATTTGCATATGGCCATGTCTAAACTGGGGTGGTGTAGTGGGCAAAAGAACAATGGATTTAACCCAGATCTCTTGACTGGGGGAGAATGTCTGCATTGTCAGCATTCCGTCCATCAATTGTTTGTTGTAACGCTTTTCGCCCTAAGTGGGATGGGTATTCCCAGACGTGGGACCCGTGCTCACTACGCCACTGGAGTCAAGCTATCCTGGCTGATGACGGCTGATAGCCAGAAACCGGGCCTAGGATGCTTGATTCCGGTCCAGGGAAGACATGGCTTGGCAGTTCGGGCTGGACTGTTTCCATGAGGCACAGGGTCAAGACTGATTTGCATATGGCCATGTCTAAACTGGGGTGGTGTAGTGGGCAAAAGAACGATGGATTTAATCCAGATCTCTTGACTGGGGGAGAATGTCTGCATTGTCAGCATTCCGTCCATCAATTGTTTGTTGTAACGCTTTTCACCCTAAGTGGGATGGGTATTCCCAGACGTGGGACCCGTGCTCACTACGCCACTGGAGTCAAGCTATCCTGGCTGATGACGGCTGATAGCCAGAAACCGGTCCTAGGATGCTTGATTCCGGTCCAGGGAAGACATGGCTTGGCAGTTCGGGCTGGACTGTTCCCATGAGGCACAGGGTCAAGACTGATTTGCATATGGCCATGTCTAAACTGGGGTGGTGTAGTGGGCAAAAGAACGATGGATTTAACCCAGATCTCTTGACTGGGGGAGAATGTCTGCATTGTCAGCATTCTGTCCATCAATTGTTTGTTGTAACGCTTTTCGCCCTAAGTGGGATGGGTATTCCCAGACGTGGGACCCGTGCTCACTACGCCACTGGAGTCAAGCTATCCTGGCTGATGACGGCTGATAGCCAGAAACCGGTCCTAGGATGCTTGATTCCGGTCCAGGGAAGACATGGCTTGGCAGTTCGGGCTGGACTGTTCCCATGAGGCACAGGGTCAAGACTGATTTGCATATGGCCATGTCTAAACTGGGGTGGTGTAGTGGGCAAAAGAACGATGGATTTAACCCAGATCTCTTGACTGGGGGAGAATGTCTGCATTGTCAGCATTCCGTCCATCAATTGTTTGTTGTAGGTCTAAAAGATGCAGCACCGGGTTCTCTCCTGATAAAAGGTGAGTAAATCAGAATTCGTACTTCAGCTGATTTTAGAGGAATATTTGTAAGTTTAAAAAATGGACACTTAGAAACTTTTCTGGTGAAAACCACACAATGGATTCCTATGGAAGGAAATACAAGTTACTGGAAAGTACGCTTAGAATTACTTTTCAGGGTCAGTGCTGGACTAAAAGATGCAGCACTGGGTTCTCTCCTGATAACAGGTGAATAAATCGGAATTCGTAGTTCGGCTGATTTTAGAGGAATATTTGTACGTTTCGAAAATGGACACAGAAACTTTTCTGGTGAAAACCACACAATGGATCCCTATGGAAGGAAATACAAGTTACTGGTAAGTACGCTTAGAATTACTTTTCAGGGTCAGTGCTGGGATTAAAGATGCAGCACTGGGTTCTCTCCTGATCACAGGTGAGTAAATCGGAATTAGTAGTTCGGCTGATTTTAGAGGAATATTTGTACGTTTCAAAATTGGACACTTATCTGGTGAAAACCACACAAAGGATTCCTATGGAAGGAAATATAAGTTACTGGTAAGTACGCTTAGAACTACTTCTCAGAGTCAGTGCTGTTCTAAAAGATGCAGCACTGGGTTCTCTCCTGATAACAGGTGAGTAAATCGGAATTCGTAGTTTGGCTGATTTTAGAGGAATATTTGTACCTTTCAAAATTGGACACTTAGAAACTTTTCTGGTGAAAACCACACAATGGATTCCTATGGAAGGAAAAACAAGTTACTGGTAAGTACGCTTAGAATTACTTTTCAGGGTCTGTACTGGGATGAAAGATGTAGCAGCGGGTTCTCTCCTGATAACAGGTGAGTAAATCGGAATTCGTTGTTCGGCTGATTTTAGAGGCATATTTGTACGTTTCAAAAATGGACACTTAGAAACTTTTCTGGTGAAAACCACACAATGGATTCCTATGGAAGGAAATACAAGTTATTGGTAAGTACGCTTAGAATTACTTTTCAGAGTCAGTGCTGGTCTAAACCATGCAGCACTGGGTTCTCTCCTGATAAAAGGTGAGTAAATCAGAATTCGTACTTCGGCTGATTTTAGAGGAATATTTGTAAGTTTCAAAAATGGACACTTAGAAACTTTTCTGGTGAAAACCACACAATGGATTCCTACGGAATGAAATACAAGTTACTGGTAAGTACTCTTAGAATTACTTTTCAGCGTCAGTGCTGGTCTAAAAGATGCAGCACTGGGTTCTCTCCTGATAAAAGATGAGTAAATCAGAATTCGTACTTCGGCTGATTTTAGAGGAATATTTGTAAGTTTCAAAAATGGACACTTAGAAACTTTTCTGGTGAAAACCACACAATGGATTCCTATGGAAGGAAATACAAGTTACTGGAAAGTACGCTTAGAATTACTTTTCAGGGTCAGTGCTGGACTAAAAGATGCAGCACTGGGTTCTCTCCTGATAACAGGTGAGTAAATCGGAATTCCTAGTTCGGCTGATCTTAGAGGAATATTTGTACGTTTCAAAAATGGACACAGAAAATGTTCTGGTGAAAACCACACAATGGATTCCTATGGAAGGAAATATAAGTTACTGGTAAGTACGCTTAGAATTACTTTTCAGGGTCAGTGCTGGGCTGAAAGATGCAGCACTGGGTTCTCTCCTGATAACAGGTGAGTAAATCGGAATTCGTAGTTCGGCTGATTTTAGAGGAATATTTGTACGTTTCAAAATTGGACACTTATCTGGTGAAAACCACACAAAAGGATTCCAATGGAAGGAAATACAAGTTACTGGTAAGTACGCTTAGAATTACTTTTCAGGGTCAGTGCTGGTCTAAAAGATGCAGCACTGGGTTATCTCCTGATAACAGGTGAGTAAATCAGAATTCTTAGTTCGGCTAATTTTAGAGGAATATTTGTATGTATCAAAATTGGACACTAAGAAACTTTTCTGGTGAAAACCACACAATGAATTCCTATGGAAGGAAATACGAATTACTGGTAATTACGCTTAGAATTACTTTTCAGGGTCAGTGCTGGTCTAAACCATGCAGCACTGGGATCTCTCCTGATAACAGGTGAGTAAATCGGAATTCGTAGTTCGGCTGATTTTAGGAGAATATTTGTACGTTTCAAAATTGGACACTTTTCTGGTGAAAACCACACAAAGGATTCCAATGGAAGGAAATACAAGTTACTGGTAAGTACGCTTAGAATTACTTCTCAGAGTCAGTGCTGGTCTAAAAGATACAGCACTGGGTTCTCTCCTAACAGGTGAGTAAATCGGAATTCGTTGTTCGGCTGATTTTAGAGGAATATTTGTACGTTTCAAAAATGGACACTTAGAAACTTTTCTGGTGAAAACCACACAATGGATTCCTATGGAAGGAAATACAAGTTACTGGTAAGTACGCTTAGAATTACTTTTCAGAGTCAGTGCTGGTCTAAACCATGCAGCACTGGGTTCTCTCCTGATAACAAGTGAGTAAATCGGAATTTGTAGTTCGGCTGATTTTATAGGAATATTTGTACGTTTCAAAAATGGACACTTAGAAACTTTTCTGGTGAAAACCACACAATGGATTCCTATTGAAGGAAATACAAGTTACTGGAAAGTACGCTTAGAATTACTTTTCAGGGTCAGTGCTGGACTAAAAGATGCAGCACTGGGTTCTCTCCTGATAACAGGTGAGTAAATCAGAATTCGTACTTCGGCTGATTTTAGAGGAATATTTGTATGTTTCAAAAATGGACACAGAAACTTTTCTGGTGAAAACCACACAATGAATTCCTATGGAAGGAAATACAAGTTACTGGTAATTACGCTTAGAATTACTTTTCAGGGTCAGTGCTGGGATTAAAGATGCAGCACTGGGTTCTCTCCTGATCACAGGTGAGTAAATCGGAATTAGTAGTTCGGCTGATTTTAGAGGAATATATGTACGTTTCAAAATTGGACACTTATCTGGTGAAAAACACACAAAGGATTCCTATGGAAGGAAATATAAGTTACTGGTAAGTACGCTTAGAACTACTTCTCAGAGTCAGTGCTGTTCTAAAAGATGCAGCACTGGGTTCTCTCCTGATAACAGGTGAGTAAATCGGAATTCGTAGTTCGGCTGATTTTAGAGGAATATTTGTACCTTTCAAAATTGGACACTTAGAAACTTTTCTGGTGAAAACCACACAATAGATTCCTATGGAAGGAAAAACAAGTTACTGGTAAGTACGCTTAGAATTACTTTTCAGGGTCAGTACTGGGCTGAAAGATGTAGCAGTGGGTTCTCTCCTGATAACAGGTGAGTAAATCGGAATTCGTTGTTCGGCTGATTTTAGAGGAATATTTGTACGTTTCAAAAATGGAAACTTAGAAACTTTTCTGGTGAAAACCACACAATGGATTCCTATAAAAGGAAATACAAGTTACTGGTAAGTACGCTTAGAATTACTTTTCAGATTCAGTTCTGGTCTAAACCATGCAGCACTGGGATCTCTCCTGATAACAGGTGAGTAAATCGGAATTCGTAGTTCGGCTGATTTTAGAGGAATATTTGTACGTTTCAAAATTGGACACTTTTCTGGTGAAAACCACACAAAGCATTCCAATCGAAGGAAATACAAGTTACTGGTAAGTACGCTTAGAATTACTTCTCAGAGTCAGTGCTGGTCTAAAAGATGCAGCACTGGGTTCTCTCCTAACAGGTGAGTAAATCGGAATTCGTTGTTCGGCTGATTTTAGAGGAATATTTGTACGTTTCAAAAATGGACACTTAGAAACTTTTCTGGTGAAAACCACACAATGGATTCCTATGGAAGGAAATACAAGTTACTGGTAAGTACGCTTAGAATTAATTTTCAGAGTCAGTGCTGGTCTAAACCATGCAGCACTGGGTTCTCTCCTGATAACAAGTGAGTAAATCGGAATTTGTAGTTCGGCTGATTTTATAAGAATATTTGTACGTTTCAAAAATGGACACTTAGAAACTTTTCTGGTGAAAACCACACAATGGATTCCTATGGAAGGAAATACAAGTTACTGGAAAGTACGCTTAGAATTACTTTTCAGGGTCAGTGCTGGGATTAAAGATGCAGCACTGGGTTCTCTCCTGATAACAGGTGAGTAAATCAGAATTCGTAGTTCGGCTGATTTTAGAGGAATATTTGTACGTTTCGAAAATGGACACAGAAACTTTTCTGGTGAAAACCACACAATGGATTCCTATGGAAGGAAATACAAGTTACTGGTAAGTACGCTTAGAATTACTTTTCAGGGTCAGTGCTGGGATTAAAGATGCAGCACTGGGTTCTCTCCTGATCACAGGTGAGTAAATCGGAATTAGTAGTTCGGCTGATTTTAGAGGAATATTTGTACATTTCAAAATTGGACACTTATCTGGTGAAAAACACACAAAGGATTCCTATGGAAGGAAATATAAGTTATTGGTAAGTACGCTTAGAATTACTTTTCAGATTCAGTGCTGGTCTAAACCATGCAGCACTGGGTTCTCTCCTGATAACAAGTGAGTAAATCGGAATTTGTAGTTCGACTGATTTTATAGGAATATTTGTACGTTTCAAAAATGGACACTTGGAAACTTTTCTGGTGAAAACCACACAATGGATTCCTATGGAAGGAAATACAAGTACTGGTAAGTACGCTTAGAATTACTTTTCAGCGTCAGTTCGGGCTGGACTGTTCCCATGAGGCACAGGGTCAAGACTGATTTGCATATGGCCATGTCTAAACTGGGGTGGTGTAGTGGGCAAAAGAACGATGGATTTAACCCAGATCTCTTGACTGGGGGAGAATGTCTGCATTGTCAGCATTCCGTCCATCAATTGTTTGTTGTAACGCTTTTCGCCCTAAGTGGGATGGGTATTCCCAGACGTGGGACCCGTGCTCACTACGCCACTGGAGTCAAGCTATCCTGGCTGATGACGGCTGATAGCCAGAAACCGGGCCTAGGATGCTTGATTCCGGTCCAGGGAAGACATGGCTTGTTAGTTCGGGCTGGACTGTTCCCATGAGGCACAGGGTCAAGACTGATTTGCATATGGCCATGTCTAAACTGGGGTGGTGTAGTGGGCAAAAGAACGATGGATTTAACCCAGATCTCTTGACTGGGGGAGAATGTCTGCATTGTCAGCATTCCGTTAATCAATTGTTTGTTGTAACGCTTTTCGCCCTAAGTGGGATGGGTATTCCCAGACGTGGGACCCGTGCTCACTACGCCACTGGAGTCAAGCTATCCTGGCTGATGACGGCTGATAGCCAGAAACCGGTCCTAGGATGCTTGATTCCGGTCCAGGGAAGACATGGCTTGGCAGTTCGGGCTGGACTGTTCCCATGAGGCACAGGGTCAAGACTGATTTGCATATGGCCATGTCTAAACTGGGGTGGTGTAGTGGGCAAAAGAACGATGGATTTAACCCAGATCTCTTGACTGGGGGAGAATGTCTGCATTGTCAGCATTCCGTCCATCAATTGTTTGTTGTAACGCTTTTCGCCCTAAGTGGGATGGGTATTCCCAGACGTGGGACCCGTGCTCACTACGCCACTGGAGTCAAGCTATCCTGGCTGATGACGGCTGATAGCCAGAAACCAGTCCTAGGATGCTTGATTCCGGTCCAGGGAAGACATGGCTTGGCATTTCGGGCTGGACTGTTCCCATGAGGCACAGGGTCAAGACTGATTTGCATATGGCCATGTCTAAACTGGGGTGGTGTAGTGGGCAAAAGAACGATGGATTTAACCCAGATCTCTTGACTGGGGGAGAATGTCTGCATTGTCAGCATTCCGTCCATCAATTGTTTGTTTTAACGCTTTTCGCCCTAAGTGGGATGGGTATTCCCAGACGTGGGACCCGTGCTCACTACGCCACTGGAGTCAAGCTATCCTGGCTGATGACGGCTGATAGCCAGAAACCGGTCCTAGGATGCTTGATTCCGGTCCAGGGAAGACATGGCTTGGCAGTTCGGGCTGGACTGTTCCCATGAGGCACAGGGTCAAGAATGATTTGCATATGGCCATGTCTAAACTGGGGTGGTGTAGTGGGCAAAAGAACGATGGATTTAACCCAGATCTCTTGACTGGGGGAGAATGTCTGCATTGTCAGCATTCCGTCCATCAATTGTTTGTTGTAGGTCTAAAAGATGCAGCACCGGGTTCTCTCCTGATAAAAAGTGAGTAAATCAGAATTCGTACTTCAGCTGATTTTAGAGGAATATTTGTAAGTTTAAAAAATGGACACTTAGAAACTTTTCTGGTGAAAACCACACAATGGATTCCTATGGAAGGAAATACAAGTTACTGGAAAGTACGCTTAGAATTACTTCTCAGAGTCAGTGCTGTTCTAAAAGATGCAGCACTGGGTTCTCTCCTGATAACAGGTGAGTAAATCGGAATTAGTAGTTCGGCTGATTTTAGAGGAATATTTGTACGTTTCAAAATTGGACACTTATCTGGTGAAAACCACACAAAGGATTCCTATGGAAGGAAATATAAGTTACTGGTAAGTACGCTTAGAACTACTTCTCAGAGTCAGTGCTGTTCTAAAAGATGCAGCACTGGGTTCTCTCCTGATAACAGGTGAGTAAATCGGAATTCGTAGTTCGGCTGATTTTAGAGGAATATTTGTACCTTTCAAAATTGGACACTTAGAAACTTTTCTGGTGAAAACCACACAATGGATTCCTATGGAAGGAAAAACAAGTTACTGGTAAGTACGCTTAGAATTACTTTTCAGGGTCTGTACTGGGCTGAAAGATGTAGCAGCGGGTTCTCTCCTGATAACAGGTGAGTAAATCGGAATTCGTTGTTTGGCTGATTTTAGAGGCATATTTGTACGTTTCAAAAATGGACACTTAGAAACTTTTCTGGTGAAAACCACACAATGGATTCCTACGGAATGAAATACAAGTTACTGGTAAGTACTCTTAGAATTACTTTTCAGCGTCAGTGCTGGTCTAAAAGATGCAGCACTGGGTTCTCTCCTGATAAAAGATGAGTAAATCAGAATTCGTACTTCGGCTGATTTTAGAGGAATATTTGTAAGTTTCAAAAATGGACACTTAGAAACTTTTCTGGTGAAAACCACACAATGGATTCCTATGGAAGGAAATACAAGTTACTGGAAAGTACGCTTAGAATTACTTTTCAGGGTCAGTGCTGGACTAAAAGATGCAGCACTGGGTTCTCTCCTGATAACAGGTGAGTAAATCGGAATTCCTAGTTCGGCTGATCTTAGAGGAATATTTGTACGTTTCAAAAATGGACACAGAAAATGTTCTGCTGAAAACCACACAATGGATTCCTATGGAAGGAAATATAAGTTACTGGTAAGTACGCTTAGAATTACTTTTCAGAGTCAGTGCTGGTCTAAAAGATGCAGCACTGGGATCTCTCCTGATAACAGGTGAGTAAATCGGAATTTGTAGTTCGGCTGATATTAAAGGAATATTTGTGCATTTCAAAAATGGACACAGAAACTTTTCTGGTGAAAACCACACAATGGATTTCTATGGAAAGAAATACAAGTTACTGGTAAGTACGCTTAAAATTACTTTTCAGGGTCAGTGCTGTTCTAAAAGATGCAGCACTGGGTTCTCTCCTGATAACAGGTGAGTAAATCAGAATTCTTAGTTCGGCTAATTTTAGAGGAATATTTGTATGTATCAAAATTGGACACTAAGAAACTTTTCTGGTGAAAACCACACAATGGATTCCGATGCATCGAAATACAAGTTACTGGTAAGTACGCTTAGAATTACTTTTCAGGGTCAGTACTGGCCTGAAAGATGCAGCAGTGGGTTATCTCCTGATAACAGGAGAGTAAATCAGAATTCGTACTTCGGCAGATTTTAGAGGAATATTTGTAAGTTTCAAAAATGGACATAGAAACTTTTCTGGTGAAAATCACACAATGGATTCCTATGCAAGGAAATACAAGTTACTGGTAAGTACACTTAGAATTACTTGTCAGGGTCAGTGCTGGGCTGAAAGATGCAGCACTGGGTTATCTCCTAATAACAGGAGAGTAAATCGGAATTCGTAGTTCAGCTCATTTTAGAGAAATATTTGTACGTTTCAAAAATGGACACTTAGAAACTTTTCTGCTCAAAACCACACAATGGATTCCTATGGAATGAAATACAAGTTACTGGTAAGTACACTTAGAATTACTTTTCAGGTTCAGTGTTGGACTTAAAGATGGAGCACTGGGTTCTCTCCTGATAACAGGTGAGTAAATCAGAATTCGTACTTCAGCTGATTTTAGAGGAATATTTGTATGTTTCAAAAATGGACACAGAAACTTTTCTGGTGAAAACCACACAATTAATTCCTATGGAAGGAAATACAAGTTACTGGTAATTACGCTTAGAATTACTTTTCAGGGTCAGTGCTGGGATTAAAGATGCAGCACTGAGTTCTCTCCTGATCACAGGTGAGTAAATCGGAATTAGTAGTTCGGCTGATTTTAGAGGAATATTTGTATGTTTCAAAATTGGACACTTATCTGGTGAAAAACACACAAAGGATTCCTATGGAAGGAAATATAAGTTACTGGTAGGTACGCTTAGAACTACTTCTCAGAGTCAGTGCTGTTCTAAAAGATGCAGCACTGGGTTCTCTCCTGATAACAGGTGAGTAAATCGGAATTCGTAGTTCGGCTGATTTTAGAGGAATATTTGTACCTTTCAAAATTGGACACTTAGAAACTTTTCTGGTGAAAACCACACAATGGATTCCTATGGAAGGAAAAACAAGTTACTGGTAAGTACGCTTAGAATTACTTTTCAGGGTCAGTACTGGGCTGAAAGATGTAGCAGTGGGTTCTCTCCTGATAACAGGTGAGTAAATCGGAATTCGTTGTTCGGCTGATTTTAGAGGAATATTTGTACGTTTCAAAAATGGACACTTAGAAACTTTTCTGGTGAAAACCACACAATGGATTCCTATCGAAGGAAATACAAGTGACTGGTAAGTACGCTTAGAATTAATTTTCAGATTCAGTGCTGGTCTAAACCATGCAGCACTGGGATCTCTCCTGATAACAGGTGAGTAAATCGGAATTTTTAGTTCGGCTGATATTAAAAAAATATTTGTGCGTTTCAAAAATGGACACAGAAACTTTTCTGGTGAAAACCACACAATGGATTCCTATGGAAAGAAATACAAGTTACTGGTAGGTACGCTTAAAATTACTTTTCAGGGTCAGTGCTGGGCTGAAAGATGCAGCACTGGGTTCTCTCCTGATAACAGGTGAGTAAATCGGAATTTGTAGTTCGGCTGATTTTAGAGGAATATTTGTACGTTTCAAAATTGGACACTTTTCTGGTGAAAACCACACAAAGGATTCCAATGGAAGGAAATACAAGTTACTGGTAAGTACGCTTAGAATTACTTCTCAGAGTCAGTGCTGGTCTAAAAGATGCAGCACTGGGTTCTCTCCTAACAGGTGAGTAAATCAGAATTCGTTGTTTGGCTGATTTTAGAGGAATATTTGTACGTTTCAAAAATGGACACTTAGAAACTTTTCTGGTGAAAACCACACAATGGATTCCTATGGAAGGAAATACAAGTTACTGGTAAGTACGCTTAGAATTACTTTTCAGAGTCAGTGCTGGTCTAAACCATGCAGCACTGGGTTCTCTCCTGATAACGAATGAGTAAATCGGAATTTGTAGTTCGGCTGATTTTATAGGAATATTTGTACATTTCAAAAATGGACACTTAGAAACTTTTCTGGTGAAAACCACACAATGGATTCCTATGGAAGGAAATACAAGTTACTGGTAAGTATGCTTAGAATTACTTTTCAGCATCAGTGCTGGTCTAAAAGATGCAGCACCGGGTTCTCTCCTGATAAAAGGTGAGTAAATCAGAATTCGTACTTCGGCTGATTTTAGAGGAATATTTGTAAGTTTCAAAAATGGACACTTAGAAACTTTTCTGGTGAAAACCACACAATGGATTCCTATGGAAGGAAATACAAGTTACTGGAAAGTATGCTTAGAATTACTTTTCAGGGTCAGTGCTGGACTAAAAGATGCAACAATGGGTTCTCTCCTGATAACAGGTGAGTAAATCGGAATTCGTAGTTCGGCTGATTTTAGAGGAATATTTGTACGTTTCGAAAATGGACACAGAAACTTTTCTGGTGAAAACCACGCAATGGATTCCTATGGAAGGAAATACAAGTTACTGGTAAGTACGCTTAGAATTACTTTTCAGGGTCAGTGCTGGGATTAAAGATGCAGCACTGGGTTCTCTCCTGATCACAGGTGAGTAAATCGGAATTAGTAGTTCGGCTGATTTTAGAGGAATATTTGTACATTTCAAAATTGGACACTTATCTGGTGAAAAACACACAAAGGATTCCTATGGAAGGAAATATAAGTTACTGGTAAGTACGCTTAGAACTACTTCTCAGAGTCAGTGCTGTTCTAAAAGATGCAGCACTGGGTTCTCTCCTGATAACAGATGAGTAAATCGGAATTCGTAGTTTGGCTGATTTTAGAGAAATATTTGTACCTTTCAAAATTGGACACTTAGAAACTTTTCTGGTGAAAACCACACAATGGATTCCTATGGAAGGAAAAACAAGTTACTGGTAAGTACGCTTAGAATTACTTTTCAGGGTCAGTACTGGGCTGAAAGATTTAGCAGTGGGTTCTCTCCTGATAACAGGTGAGTAAATCGGAATTCGTTGTTCGGCTGATTTTAAAGGAATATTTGTATGTTTCAAAAATGGACACTTAGAAACTTTTCTGGTAAAAACCACACAATGGATTCCTATGGAAGGAAATACAAGTTATTGGTAAGTACGCTTAGAATTACTTTTCAGATTCAGTGCTGGTCTAAACCATGCAGCACTGGGTTCTCTCCTGATAACAAGTGAGTAAATCGGAATTTGTAGTTCGACTGATTTTATAGGAATATTTGTACGTTTCAAAAATGGACACTTGGAAACTTTTCTGGTGAAAACCACACAATGGATTCCTATGGAAGGAAATACAAGTACTGGTAAGTACGCTTAGATTTACTTTTCAGCGTCAGTGCTGGTCTAAAAGATGCAGCACCGGGTTCTCTCCTGATAAAAGGTGAGTAAATCAGAATTCGTACTTCAGCTGATTTTAGAGGAATATTTGTACGTTTCAAAAATGGACAGTTAGAAATTTTTCTGGTGAAAACCACACAATGGATTCCTATGGAAGGAAAAACAAGTTACTGGTAAGTACGCTTAGAATTACTTTTCAGGGTCTGTACTGGGCTGAAAGATGTAGCAGCGGGTTCTCTCCTGATAACAGGTGAGTAAATCGGAATTCGTTGTTCGGGTGATTTTAGAGGAATATTTGTACCTTTCAAAATTGGACACTTAGAAACTTTTCTGGTGAAAACCACACAATGTATTCCTATGGAAGGAAAAACAAGTTACTGGTAAGTACGCTTAGAATTACTTTTCAGGGTCTGTACTGGGCTGAAAGATGTAGCAGCGGGTTCTCTTCTGATAACAGGTGAGTAAATCGGAATTCGTTGTTCGGCTGATTTTAGAGGCATATTTGTACGTTTCAAAAATGAACACTTAGAAACTTTTCTGGTGAAAACCACACAATGGATTCCTATGGAAGGAAATACAAGTTATTGGTAAGTACGCTTAGAATTACTTTTCAGAGTCAGTGCTGGTCTAAACCATGCATTGCAGGAAACAGTGGTCCCTGAAACCAAACGATAGAGCAAAGAAACATCACTGTAATTGCCTGAATGTGTTTTGTCATTTTCTGTCTACTTGGTATGTAAGTCATAGGATACAGGCTTGTGTCCCACCGAATTTCTACTTACATTTCCTTGTTTACTGTCAAGAATTTCTACTTATTAAAGTTGCCATGCCCGGCTGGACATTGGCTATAATATAGTTCCAATTTTGACTATATTCATTTATTTGCTCTATCGTTTGGTTTCAGGGACCACTGTTTCCTGCAATACGTATCTACCCAAGGTCCCTGTCTAATTCCTTTGGGTGCCCTTGTTGCTCCTTTAATATAGTAAGCGCAATCGCTGGATTGCAAGGGCTTATGGTCCTATTCCCCTTCTTGTTTAGATAGTGGGTCACTTTCCTTCCCTACCGACTACCATATCCTTAACTGTCTCCCCTTTTTCCCTCGCATCACTTCGTGTCATGTCAGATCACGCACCTTTATACACCGATGAATACATTAAAAAGATTTTAGAAGGTCCTTCCCTCTTTTCTGACTCCGCCAATGCTCCTCAAGAAACTGGCTCCACATTACCAGAACAATTAGAGAAAACGAAAAAGAAATCAGTCAGGCTACAACTTACGATACGAATGCTCACAGAGTATTTAAAAGCTGATATTATCCCCGCAGGCCTCCAAGTCAGGAACATACCTGGAATTTTCACCGACATTCCCAAATATATCACAAATTTTAGCTACATTAGCACAACGTGCTCTAGGCACTGGATGGTCCTAGGTATCGACATAGCCACAGAGGAACTTAAAAAACTACTTGAAGAGATAACAGATATTGAACGACAAATAACAAGCAACGACACGATTTCTGACAGTAAGCAGCTGTTGGAACAAGTTCAAAAAACAGTGGAAGAATTCTATAGAATAGAACAGAATAAGAAATCTACCAAAGTAAAGAAAGATATTAAGAGCTATTCTACTGAACGTACTTATCCCTATCTCACCAAAGATTTCTACGTTAATCGATCCTATAATAACCAACGCAACAACCGCCCCTGGGGACGTTTCAACAGAGGACAAACTCTAGTTGGATTCTCTGACACTTCTGTAGAATCCTCTGATAGCTCAGACCCAGGCGAAGGGACTAGTAGTGCCAATAGAACACCAGTTAATCCACAACCTTCAACCTCTTTTTTAGGACGTGGCCAGCACGAGCCACCAAGGAGAGGGGGTCTGAAACGTGCCCATTGGCAAAACCAACCAGGCGAACGGCAAACCCGACGCAATTACTACCGCTGGTAGACCAATCTGAGCACACGGACACCACCACCTCCCTCACCCAGATACAATCCAATCTCTCACTCCCTATATTCAATCTCACTGAACACCACTTGGATGACTCAGAATTATCGATACTTAGCAAGGGTTTGTCATTCGTACCCATCACAAAAACTAATTTTCTCGACCTACAAACAGAAGTCTTGAGATTTTTTCGCAAACTGAGATTACACAGCTATTTCCTGCTAAATCCTTTTTCATCGAAAGCACCCAATACTCCTTTGAGGCCTCCTTCCACTTTCTCCCCGTCGGCCAATATGGTCCCACCGGAGATTTCCACCTTTGAAAAATTGGTGTTAAATGACCTGACACAACTGGCCAAAGAACACCACTATATACCTTACAATATCTCACTGGCAGAAAAATCAGCACTTCAGACTCTTAAGAATAACAACACGATAGTCATCAAACCTGCTGATAAAGGGGGAGGGATAGTACTCCAGGAAACCATTACCTACAAAAACGAAATATTAAGACAGCTAGGGAATACAGATCACTACTGTAGACTACCCACTAACCCCACTAATGAACTCAAACAAATGATCCAACAAACCACCAAATCTGGCCTAGACGAAGGTTTCCTTTCTAAACTCGAATACCAGTTTTTGAATGCTAAGGCCCCTCGGATACCAGTTATTTACACCCTACCCAAAATCCACAAGGACACTGAACACCCCCCTGGACGCCCTATCGTCTCCGGTTGCGGCTCCATTCTAGAGCCATTGGGCTTGTATGTAGATTTTTTCATAAAGGAGTTCGTCCCATCTACACCATATTATGTCAGAGACAGCATGCAGATGATTACATTGGTAGAAAACCAGAGTTTTGATCCCTCTACAGATACACTCTGCACTCTCGATGTGGAGTCTCTTTACACTAACATCCCCCAACGAGATGCATTGCTCGTTATTGAAGAAACTTTAGAGACACGCATCAGACCACACGCAGTTCCAACTATTTTTATTTTGCAACTTCTTGAGATCTGCCTGACCAGGAATTTCTTTTTGTTTGACGGGCATTACTATCAGCAGACTAAAGGAACATCGATGGGGGCAGTTTTTGCCCCAAATCTGGCGATCCTTTACATGAATGCTCTGGAGACGAACTGTATACTGGTCCCACTCAATCCTTTTTTCTCTGCCTTGTCACACTGGAAACGATACATAGACGATATTTTCCTTATTTGGCATGACACCCAGGCAATGCTCGAAAATTTCCTTCATTGGCTGAACAACAACTGTGGTGGTTTGAAATTTACACTCACACACAACAAAATTTCCATTCCTTTTCTTGACCTCAATATAATTCACAGAGACGGATTTCTGGTCACTAGCCTGTTCAGAAAACCAACTGAGCGCAATACTCTGTTGAAATACAGCAGCAATCATCCCAGAGCTCTTAGAGACTCTCTTCCCTATTCTCAGTATCTCCGCATCAGACGCAATTGCACTCTTAAGGAAGATTATTTCAGGGAAGCCAAAGTACTAAGCAACAAACTGACCTCCAGAGGCTATCCCAAAAGACTGATCCGAAACTCCCTCAAAAGAGCCTGGTACTGTCCCAGGGACACTCTCTTGGAACCCAAAAACAAAAAATCAGAGAATCGCATAGTATGCGTTACAACTTTTTCCCTCTCCTCACACAAACTACGGAAAAGCATTCTAAAGCATTGGAATGTAATCAATGCTGGAATACTGAACCTAGAGAAACCTCTCTTCGCCTTTAAGAAAAACAAAAACATTAAGGACCACTTGGTCAGAGCAGCTCTCCCCAGCACCACAAACACTGGTACCCTTCATGACCATTGGTCGTTACCCTCTTTGACTGGTCATAATAAATGTGGCAATTGTTCAGTATGTGGTTTTACCAATGACTGCAAAGAATTTGTATATGGTAATATACGTAAACCACTCACACAATTCAGTAATTGTAACACCTGTAATGTGATTTATGCTATCTTATGTCCCTGCGATATGATCTACATAGGTCAGACCACACAAAAAATTCGGGTACGAATCTGCCAACACAGAAGCAGATTAAGATGCAAAACTCCGAACGCTCCATTGGTTGAACATTTTGAGGCCAAGGGCCACTCTGAGAATGAAATACGCTGGACAGTAATCTCTGTAGTGAAGATCCCACCCAGAGGCGCTGATCTCGCCCAACTGCTAAACAAAGAGGAATTGAAATGGATTCTCAAAACAGGAAGCATACACAGTGGGCTGAATCGCCTTGAGGACTGGACCTCTTTACTATGAACTTTTTTGGATTCATTTTCACTCTACAATTTTCTGAACAATGACTAATACCTACTCTAGGTCACACCCCCGTGGGTTCCACACCAGGCTCCGTGATTAATGGTAATCGTTTCCCATCACTGGATGTCTGATGGTTATTGCTCCACATAAATCACATGTTTTATTTATATGTATGTACATATTGTAAATTCTTTGTAATATGCGATTTGCGTTTACCATTCACTTTCTCACTGAATCCCTCCTCTTTTCCACTCGTCCCGCTACCCGCTGGCCACCTTTCTCATTATTTAATTACCCTTCCAACATGGCGCCTTGGTTCCGCCGACAATTGCCTTCACACTCGCACGACCTTGCTCCCTGGTCACATGATACACCATGTGACCACCCACATGACCTGAAACACCTACATTAGGTAGCTTCACCTATCTGCCCCCACAGTTGATCCGGCATCGTCCGTACACACTGCATGGCCACGGAACCCATTTCTGCAAGTTGATTGAGGTAAGCCCTTCCACCACGCACTCGCGATCCAGATGTCCCGCTCCTTATACTTGGATCCTTATTCATTTCTTTCACTTTCTTTCACTAGACCAATCCGTGTCCTTCCTCCCGGAAGAATTGTCCGTAGGTAAGCCCTTCATTCACGGCACGCCCTACGCATTAACTACTACACTTCGCCCTTCTTATGTTTTCCATTTATTCACAGGCATTGTCCTACCGTAAACTCGCATCCTTAACTCAACGTTACCTTATCGTGAATCGGCATCTTCTCCGTTGCCTCCATGGCAACATGAGGTAATCCCCCATCCACTTACCCCCTCTTCACCTTCGTTCCCCGCCACCCCTCCTTTGACCCTTCGGATTCTACAGGCTTCTTCACTTAGCGTCCTCGTGCGCCTCACGGGTCCACATCGTACCGCGCAACTAGTGACTATTTAACCACGGTTGTCATGATGTCTTTTACATTTTTTTAACGTAACCTTTAAAATCGTCTATTTTCGTATTTCTGTTTAGACATTAGTTGCCATAAAACAACTGCTTGCGATGTCACTTCTGCATAGGAATGCACACTTGAACGAGCACTTGATCTGACGTAGTACCTTTTTGATGCGAAATGTAATGTTTATATGTAATTACAAATCGATTGATTATTATTTTCCTTTTTCCCTTCCCTCCCTTTTATTATTTTCATTGTTTTTCCCATATTTATGATGGTTGTACGTTTGCCTTATGTCCGATGTTTACTCAGGCATTCTAAATAAGGGCAATTTAACTAATTTAGTCCTGATGATGATCCTGTATCTCTCTCATAAGGATCGAAACGCCGTCGACTCTGTTGCCCACCCTACACCTTAAATATTGCTGTATGTAATATAATGTGAAGGTGGCAATCTGAATATCAGATGTTTCGCTATTCATTATTTCTCAAAGAAACATCACTGTAATTGCCTGAATGTGTTTTGTCATTTTCTGTCTACTTGGTATGTAAGTCATAGGATACAGGCTTGTGTCCCACCGAATTTCTACTTACATTTCCTTGTTTACTGTCAAGAATTTCTACTTATTAAAGTTGCCATGCCCGGCTGGACATTGGCTATAATATAGTTCCAATTTTGACTATATTCATTTATTTGCTCTATCGTTTGGTTTCAGGGACCACTGTTTCCTGCAATACGTATGTACCCAAGGTCCCTGTCTAATTCCTTTGGGTGCCCTTGTTGCTCCTTTAATATGGTCTAAACCATGCAGCACTGGGTTCTCTCCTGATAAAAGGTGAGTAAATCAGAATTCGTACTTCGGCTGATTTTAGAGGAATATTTGTAAGTTTCAAAAATGGACACTTAGAAACTTTTCTGGTGAAAACCACACAATGGATTCCTATGGAAGGAAATACAAGTTACTGGAAAGTACGCTTAGAATTACTTTTCAGGGTCACTGCTGGACTAAAAGATGCAGCACTGGGTTCTCTCCTGATAACAGGCGAGTAAATCGGAATTCGTAGTTCGGCTGATCTTAGAGGAATATTTGTCCGTTTCAAAAATGGACACAGAAAATGTTCTGGTGAAAACCACACAATGGATTCCTATGGAAGGAAATATAAGTTACTGGTAAGTACGCTTAGAATTACTTTTCAGAGTCAGTGCTGGTCTAAAAGATGCAGCACTGGGATCTCTCCTGATAACAGGTGAGTAAATCGGAATTTGTAGTTCGGCTGATATTAAAGGAATATTTGTGCGTTTCAAAAATGGACACAGAAACTTTTCTGGTGAAAACCACACAATGGATTTCTATGGAAAGAAATACAAGTTACTGGTAAGTACGCTTAAAATTACTTTTCAGGGTCAGTGCTGGGCTGAAAGATGCAGCACTGGGTTCTCTCCTGATAACAGGTGAGTAAATCGGAATTCGTAGTTCGGCTGATTTTAGAGGAATATTTGTACGTTTCAAAATTGGACACTTATCTGGTGAAAACCACACAAAAGGATTCCAATGGAAGGAAATACAAGTTACTGGTAAGTACGCTTAGAATTACTTTTCAGGGTCAGTGCTGGGCTAAAAGATGCAGCACTGGGTTCTCTCCTGATAACAGGTGAGTAAATCGGAATTCGTTGTTCGGCTGATTTTAGAGGAATATTTGTACGTTTCAAAATTGGACACTTATCTGGTGAAAACCACACAAAAGGATTCCAATGGAAGGAAATACAAGTTACTGGTAAGTACGCTTAGAATTACTTCTCAGAGTCAGTGCTGGTCTAAAAGATGCAGCACTGGGTTCTCTCCTGATAATAGGTGAGTAAATCGGAATTCGTACTTTGGCTGATTTTAGAGGAATATTTGTAAGTTTCAAAAATGGACACTTAGAAACTTTTCTGGTGAAAACCACACAATGGATTCCTATGGAAGGAAATACAAGTTACTGGAAAGTACGCTTAGAATTACTTTTCCGGGTCAGTGCTGGACTAAAAGATGCAGCACTGGATTCTCTCCTGATAACAGGTGAGTAAATCGGAATTCGTAGTTCGGCTGATTTTAGAGGAATAATTGTACGTTTCAAAAATGGACACAGAAACTTTTCTGGTGAAAACCACACAATGGATTCCTATGGAAGGAAATACAAGTTACTGGTAAGTACGCTTAGAATTACTTTTCAGGGTCAGTGCTGGGCTAAAAGATGCAGCACTGGGTTCTCTCCTGATAACAGGTGAGTAAATCGGAATTCGTAGTTCGGCTGATTTTAGAGGAATATTTGTACGTATCAAAATTGGACACTAAGAAACTTTTCTGGTGAAAACCACACAATGGATTCCTATGGAAGGAAAAACAAGTTACTGGTAAGTACGCTTAGAACTACTTCTCAGAGTCAGTGCTGTTCTAAAAGATGCAGCACTGGGTTCTCTTCTGATAACAGGTGAGTAAATCGGTATTCGTAGTTCGGCTGATTTTAGAGGAATATGTGTACCTTTCAAAATTGGACACTTAGAAACTTTTCTGGTGAAAACCACACAATGGATTCCTATGGAAGGAAAAACAAGTTACTGGTAAGTACGCTTAGAATTACTTTTCAGGGTCAGTACTGGGGTGAAAGATGTAGCAGTGGGTTCTCTCCTGATCACAGGTGAGTAAATCAGAATTAGTAGTTCGGCTGATTTTAGAGGAATATTTGTACGTTTCAAAATTGGACACTTATCTGGTGAAAACCACACAAAGGATTCCTATGGAAGGAAATATAAGTTACTGGTAAGTACGCTTAGAATTACTTTTCAGGGTCAGTGCTGGGCTAAAAGATGAAGCACTGGGTTCTCTCCTGACAACAGGTGAGTAAATCGGAATTCGTAGTTCGGCTGATTTTAGAGGAATATTTGTACGTTTCAAAAATGGACACTTAGAAACTTTTCTGGTGAAAACCACACAATGGATTCCTATGGAAGGAAATACAAGTTACTGGTAAGTACGCTTAGAATTACTTTTCAGGGTCAGTGCTGGACTAAAAGATGCAGCACTGGGTTCTCTCCTGATAACAGGTGAGTAAATCGGAATTCGTAGTTCGGCTGATTTTAGAGGAATATTTGTATGTATCAAAATTGGACACTAAGAAACTTTTCTGGTGAAAACCACACAATGGATTCCGATGCAAGGAAATACAAGTTACTGGTAAGTACACTTAGAATTACTTGTCAGGGTCAGTACTGGGCTGAAAGATGCAGCACTGGGTTATCTCCTGATAACAGGAGAGTAAATCGGAATTCGTAGTTCACCTCATTTTAGAGAAATATTTGTACGTTTCAAAAATGGACACTTAGAAACTTTTCTGCTCAAAACCACACAATGGATTCCTATGGAATGAAATACAAGTTACTGGTAAGTACACTTAGAATTACTTTTCAGGGTCAGTGCTGGGATTAAAGATGCAGCACTGGGTTCTCTCCTGATAACAGGTGAGTAAATCGGAATTCGTAGTTCGGCTGATTTTAGAGGAAAATTTGTATGTTTCAAAAATGGACACTTAGAAACTTTTCTGGTGAAAACCACACAATGGATTCCTATGGAAGGAAATACAAGTTACTGGAAAGTACGCTTAGAATTACTTTTCAGGGTCAGTGCTGGGCTAAAAGATGCAGCACTGGGTTCTCTCCTGATAACAGGTGAGTAAATCGGAATTCGTTGTTCGGCTGATTTTAGAGGAATATTTGTACGTTTCAAAATTGGACACTTATCTGGTGAAAACCACACAAAAGGATTCCAATGGAAGGAAATACAAGTTACTGGTAAGTACGCTTAGAATTACTTCTCAGAGTCAGTGCTGGTCTAAAAGATGCAGCACTGGGTTCTCTCCTGATAATAGGTGAGTAAATCGGAATTGGTACTTTGGCTGATTTTAGAGGAATATTTGTAAGTTTCAAAAATGGACACTTAGAAACTTTTCTGGTGAAAACCACACAATGGATTCCTATGGAAGGAAATACAAGTTACTGGAAAGTACGCTTAGAATTACTTTTCAGGGTCAGTGCTGGACTAAAAGATGCAGCACTGGGTTCTCTCCTGATAACAGGTGAGTAAATCGGAATTCGTAGTTCGGCTGATTTTAGAGGAATAATTGTACGTTTCAAAAATGGACACAGAAACTTTTCTGGTGAAAACCACACAATGGATTCCTATGGAAGGAAATACAAGTTACTGGTAAGTACGCTTAGAATTACTTTTCAGGGTCAGTGCTGGGCTAAAAGATGCAGCACTGGGTTCTCCCCTGATAACAGGTGAGTAATTTGGAATTCGTAGTTTGGCTGATTTTAGAAGAATATTTGTACGTATCAAAATTGGACACTAAGAAACTTTTCTGGTGAAAACCACACAATGGATTCCTATGGAAGCAAATACAAGTTACTGGTAAGTACGCTTAGAATTACTTTACAGGGTCAGTGCTGGGATTAAAGATGCAGCACTGGGTTCTCCTGATCACAGGTGAGTAAATCGGAATTAGTAGTTTGGCTGATTTTAGAGGAATATTTCTACGTTTCAAAATTGGACACTTATCTGGTGAAAACCACACAAAGGATTCCTATGGAAGGAAATATAAGTTACTGGTAAGTACGCTTAGAACTACTTCTCAGAGTCAGTGCTGTTCTAAAAGATGCAGCACTGGGTTCTCTCCTGATAACAGGTGAGTAAATCGGTATTCGTAGTTCGGCTGATTTTAGAGGAATATTTGTACCTTTCAAAATTGGACACTTAGAAACTTTTCTGGTGAAAACCACACAATGGATTCCTATGGAAGGAAAAACAAGTTACTGGTAAGTACGCTTAGAATTACTTTTCAGGGTCAGTACTGGGGTGAAAGATGTAGCAGTGGGTTCTCTCCTGATCACAGGTGAGTAAATCAGAATTAGTAGTTCGGCTGATTTTAGAGGAATATTTGTACGTTTCAAAATTGGACACTTATCTGGTGAAAACCACACAAAGGATTCCTATGGAAGGAAATATAAGTTACTGGTAAGTACGCTTAGAACTACTTCTCAGAGTCAGTGCTGTTCTAAAAGATGCAGCACTGGGTTCTCTCCTGATAACAGGTGAGTAAATCGGAATTCGTAGTTCGGCTGATTTTAGAGGAATATTTGTACCTTTCAAAATTGGACACTTAGAAACTTTTCTGGTGAAAACCACACAATGGATTCCTATGGAAGGAAAAACAAGTTACTGGTAAGTACGCTTAGAATTACTTTTCAGAGTCATTACTGGGCTGAAAGATGTAGCAGTTGGTTCTCTCCTGATAACAGGTGAGTTAATCGGAATTCGTTGTTCGGCTGAATTTAGAGGAATATTTGTACGTTTCAAAAATGGACACTGAAACTTTTCTGGTGAAATCCACACAATGGATTCCTATGGAAGGAAATACAAGTTACTGGTAAGTACGCTTAGAATTACTTTTCAGAGTCAGTGCTGGTCTAAAAGATGCAGCACTGCGATCTCTCCTGATAACAAGTGAGTAAATCGGAATTTGTAGTTCGGCTGATTTTAGAGGAATATTTGTACCTTTCAAAATTGGACACTGAAACTTTTCTGGTGAAATCCACACAATGGATTCCTATGGAAGGAAATACAAGTTACTGGTAAGTACGCTTAGAATTACTTTTCAGAGTCAGTGCTGGTCTAAAAGATGCAGCACTGGGATCTCTCCTGATAACAGGTGAGTAAATCGTAATTTGTTGTTCGGCTGATATTAAAGGAATATTTGTGCGTTTCAAAAATGGACACAGAAACTTTTCTGGTGAAAACCACACAATGGATTCCTATGGAAAGGAATACAAGTTACTGGTAAGTACGCTTAAAATTGCTTTTCAGGGTCAGTGCTGGGCTGAAAGATGCAGCACTGGGTTCTCTCCTGATAACAGGTGAGTAAATCGGAATTCGTAGTTCGGCTGATTTTAGAGGAATATTTGTACGTTTCAAAATTGGACACTTATCTGGTGAAAACCACACAAAGGATTCCAATGGAAGGAAATACAAGTTACTGGTAAGTACGCTTAGAATTACATCTCAGAGTCAGTGCTGGTCTAAAAGATGCAGCACTGGGTTCTCTCCTGATAACAGGTAAGTAAATCGGAAATCGTAGTTCGGCTGATTTTAGAGGAATATTTGTACCTTTCAAAATTGGACACTGAAACTTTTCTGGTGAAATCCACAAAATGGATTCCTATGGAATGAAATACAAGTTACTGGTTAGTACGCTTAGAATTACATTTCAGGGTCAGTACTGGGATGAAAGATGTAGCAGTGGGTTCTCTCCTGATAACAGGTGAGAAAATCGGAATTCGTAGTTCGCCTGATTTTAGAGGAATATTTGTGCGTTTCAAAAATGGACACTTAGAAACTTTTCTGGTTTAAACCACACAATGGATTCCTATAAAAGGAAATACAAGTTACTGGTAAGTACGCTTAGAATTACTTTTCAGAGTCAGTGCTGGTCTAAACGATGCAGCACTGGGTCATCTCCTGTTAACAGGTGAGTAAATCGGAATTTGTAGTTCGGCTGATTTTAAAGGAATATTTGTACATTTCAAAAATGGACACTTAGAAACTTTTCTGGTGAAAACCACACAATGGATTCCTATGGAAGGAAATACAAATTACTGGTAAGTACGCTTAGACTTACTTTTCAGGGTCATTGCTGGTCTAAAAGATGCAACACTGGGTTCTCTCCTGATAACAGGTGAGTAAATCGGAATTCGTAGTTCGGCTGATTTTAGAGGAATATTTGTACGTTTCAAAAATGGACACAGAAATTTTTCTGGTGAAAACTACACAAATAATTCCTATGGAAGGAAATGCAAGTTACTGGTAAGTACGCTTAGAATTACTTTTCAGGGTCAGTGCTGGGCTAAAAGATGCAGCACTGGGTTCTCTACTGATGACAGGTGAGTAAATCGGAATTCGTAGTTCGGCTGATTTTAGAGGAATATTTGTACGTTTCAAAAATGGACACAGAAACTTTTCTGGTGAAAACCACACAATGGATTCCTATGGAAGGAAATACAAGTTACTGGTAAGTACGCTTAGAAAATACTTTTCAGGGACAGTGCTGGACTAAAAGATGCAGCACTGGGTTCTCTCCTGATAACAGGTGAGTAAATCAGAGTTCGTACTTTGGCTGATTTTAGAGGAATATTTGTATGTTTCAAAAATGGACATAGAAACTTTTCTGGTGAAAACCACACAATGGATTCCTATGGAAGGAAATACAAATTTCCGGGAAGTACGCTGAGAAAAGACTTTTCAGGGACAGTGCTGGACTAAAAGATGCAGCACTGGGTTCTCTCCAGATAACAGGTGAGTAAGTCGGCTGATATTAAAGGAATATTTGTGCGTTTCAAAAATAGACACAGAAACTTTTCTGGTGAAAACCACACAATGGATTCCTATGGAAGGAAATACAAGTTACTGGTAAGTACGCTTAGAATTACTTTTCAGGGTCAGTGCTGGTCTAAAAGATGCAGCACTGGGTTATCTCCTGATAACAGGTGAGTAAATCAGAATTCTTAGTTCGGATAATTTTAGAGGAATATTTGTATGTATCAAAATTGGACACTAAGAAACTTTTCTGGTGAAAACCACACAATGGATTCCGATGCAAGGAAATACAAGTTACTGGTAAGTACGCTTAGAATTACTTTTCAGGGTCAGTACTGGCCTGAAAGATGCAGCAGTGGGTTATCTCCTGATAACAGGAGAGTAAATCGAAATTCGTAGTCCAGCTCATTTTAGAGGAATATTTGTACGTTTCAAAAATGGACACTTAGAAACTTTTCTGCTCAAAACCACACAATGGATTCCTATGGAATGAAATACAAGTTACTGGTAAGTACGCTTAGAATTACTTTTCAGGGTCAGTGCTGGGCTAAAAGATGCAGCACTGGGTTCTCTACTGATGACAGGTGAGTAAATCGGAATTCGTAGTTCGGCTGATTTTAGAGGAATATTTGTACGTTTCAAAAATGGACACAGAAACTTTTCTGGTGAAAACCACACAATGGATTCCTATGGAAGGAAATACAAGTTACTGGTAAGTACGCTTAGAATTACTTTTCAGGGTCAGTGCTGGGATTAAAGATGCAGCACTGGGTTCTCTCCTGATAACAGGTGAGTAAACCAGAATTCGTAGTTCGGCTAATTTTAGAGGAATATTTGTATGTTTCAAAATTGGACACTTAGAAACTTTTCTGGTGGAAACCACACAATGGATTCCTATGGAATGAAATACAAGTTAATGGTAAGTATGCTTAGAATTACTTTTCAGGGTCAGTGCTGGGCTAAAAGATGCAGCACTGGGTTCTCTCCTGATAACAGGTGAGTAAATCAGAATTCGTACTTCGGCTGATTTTAGAGGAATATTTGTAAGTTTCAAAAATGGACACAGAAACTTTTCTGGTGAAAACCACACAATGGATTCCTATGGAAGGAAATACAAGTTACTGGTAAGTACGCTTAGAATTACTTTTCAGGGTCAGTGCTGGGATTAAAGATGCAGCACTGGGTTCTCTCCTGATAACAGGTGAGTAAACCAGAATTCATAGTTCGGCTAATTTTAGAGGAATATTTGTACGTTTCAAAATTGGAGACTTAGAAACTTTTCTGGTGGAAACCACACAATGGATTCCTATGGAAGGAAATACAAGTTACTGGTAAGTATGCTTAGAATTACTTTTCAGGGTCAGTGCTGGGCTAAATGATGCAGCACAGGGTTCTCTCCTGATAACAGGTGAGTAAATCGGAATTCGTAGTTCGGCTGATTTTAGAGGAATATTTGTACGTTGCAAAAATGGACACTTAGAAACTTTTCTGGTGAAAACCACACAATGGATTCCTATGGAAGGAAATACAAGTTACTGGTAAGTACGCTTAGAATTACTTTTCAGGGTCAGTGCTGGACTAAAAGATGCAGCACTGGGTTCTCTCCTGATAACAGGTGAGTAAATCGGAATTCGTAGTTCGGCTGATTTCAGAGTAATATTTGTACATATCAAAATTGGACACTAAGAAACTTTTCTGGCGGAAACCACACAATGGATTCCTATGGAAGGAAATATAAGTTACTGGTAAGTATGCTTAGAAATACTTTTCAGGGTCAGTGCTGGGCTAAATGATGCAGCACAGGGTTCTCTCCTGATAACAGGTGAGTAAATCGGAATTCGTAGTTCGGCTGATTTTAGAGGAATATTTGTACGTTTCAAAAATGGACACTTAGAAACTTTTCTGGTGAAAACCACACAATGGATTCTTATGGAAGGAAATACAAGTTACTGGTAAGTACGCTTAGAATTACTTTTCAGGGTCAGTGCTGGACTAAAAGATGCAGCACTGGGTTCTCTCCTGATAACAGGTGAGTAAATCGGAATTCGTAGTTCGGCTGATTTCAGAGGAATATTTGTACATATCAAAATTGGACACTAAGAAACTTTTCTGGTGAAAACCACACAATGGATTCCGATGCAAGGAAATACAAGTTACTGGTAAGTACACTTAAAATTACTTGTCAGGGTCAGTACTGGGCTGAAAGATGCAGCACTGGGTTATCTCCTGATAACAGGAGAGTAAATCGGAATTCGTAGTTCACCTCATTTTAGAGAAATATTTGTACGTTTCAAAAATGGACACTTAGAAACTTTTCTGCTCAAAACCACACAATGGATTCCTATGGAATGAAATACAAGTTACTGGTAAGTACACTTAGATTTACTTTTCAGGGTCAGTGCTGGGATTAAAGATGCAGCACTGGGTTCTCTCCTGATCACAGGTGAGTAAATTGGAATTAGTAGTTCGGCTGATTTTAGAGGAATATTTGTACATTTCAAAATTGGACACTTATCTGGTATAAAACACACAAAGGATTCCTATGGAAGGAAATATAAGTTACTGGTAAGTACGCTTAGAATTACTTTTCAGGGTCAGTACTGGGCTGAAAGATGTAGCAGTGGGTTCTCTCCTGATAACAGGTGAGTAAATCGGAATTCGTTGTTCGGCTGATTTTAGAAGAATATTTGTACGTTTCAAAAATGGACACTTAGAAACTTTTCTGGTGAAAACCACACAATGGATTCCTATGGAAGGAAATACAAGTTATTGGTAAGTACGCTTAGAATTACTTTTCAGATTCAGTGCTGGTCTAAACCATGCAGCACTGGGTTCTCTCCTGATAACAAGTGAGTAAATCGGAATTTGTAGTTCGGCTGATTTTATAGGAATATTTGTACGTTTCAAAAATGGACACTTGGAAACTTTTCTGGTGAAAACCACACAATGGATTCCTATGGAAGGAAATACAAGTTACTGGTAAGTACGCTTAGAATTACTTTTCAGAGTCAGTGCTGGTCTAAAAGATGCAGCACTGGGATCTCTCCTGATAACAGGTGAGTAAATCGGAATTTTTAGTTCGGCTGATATTAAAGAAATATTTGTGCATTTCAAAAATGGACACAGAAACTTTTCTGGTGAAAACCACACAATGGATTCCTATGGAAAGAAATACAAGTTACTGGTAAGTATGCTTAAAATTACTTTTCAGGGTCAGTGCTGGGCTGAAAGATGCAGCACTGGGTTCTCTCCTGATAACAGGTGAGTAAATCGGAATTCGTAGTTCGGCTGATTTTAGAGGAATATTTGTACGTTTCAAAAATGGACAGTTAAAAATTTTTCTGGTGAAAACCACACAATGGATTCCTATGGAAGGAAAAACAAGTTACTGGTAAGTACGCTTAGAATTACTTTTCAGGGTCTGTACTGGGCTGAAAGATGTAGCAGCGGGTTCTCTCCTGATAACAGGTGAGTAAATCGGAATTCGTTGTTCGGCTGATTTTAGAGGAATATTTGTACCTTTCAAAATTGGACACTTAGAAACATTTCTGGTGAAAACCACACAATGGATTCCTATGGAAGGAAAAACAAGTTACTGGTAAGTACGCTTAGAATTACTTTTCAGGGTCTGTACTGGGCTGAAAGATGTAGCAGCGGATTCTCTCCTGATAACAGGTGAGTAAATCGGAATTCGTTGTTCGGCTGATTTTAGAGGCATATTTGTACGTTTCAAAAATGAACACTTAGAAACTTTTCTGGTGAAAACCACACAATGGATTCCTATGGAAGGAAATACAAGTTATTGGTAAGTACGCTTAGAATTACTTTTCAGAGTCAGTGCTGGTCTAAACCATGCAGCACTAGGTTCTCTCCTGATAAAAGGTGAGTAAATCAGAATTCGTACTTCGGCTGATTTTAGAGGAATATTTGTAAGTTTCAAAAATGGACACTTAGAAACTTTTCTGGTGAAAACCACACAATGGATTCCTACGGAATGAATACAAGTTACTGGTAAGTACTCTTAGAATTACTTTTCAGCGTCAGTGCTGGTCTAAAAGATGCAGCACTGGGTTCTCTCCTGATAAAAGATGAGTAAATCAGAATTCGTACTTCGGCTGATTTTAGAGGAATATTTGTAAGTTTCAAAAATGGACACTTAGAAACTTTTCTGGTGAAAACCACACAATGGATTCCTATGGAAGGAAATACAAGTTACTGGAAAGTACGCTTAGAATTACTTTTCAGGGTCACTGCTGGACTAAAAGATGCAGCACTGGGTTCTCTCCTGATAACAGGTGAGTAAATCGGAATTCGTAGTTCGGCTGATCTTAGAGGAATATTTGTATGTTTCAAAAATGGACACTTAGAAACTTTTCTGGTGAAAACCACACAGTGGATTTCTATGGAAAGAAATACAAGTTACTGGTAAGTACGCTTAAAATTACTTTTCAGGGTCAGTGCTGGGCTGAAAGATGCAGCACTGGGTTCTCTCCTGATAACAGGTGAGTAAATCGGAATTCGTAGTTCGGCTGATTTTAGAGGAATATTTGTACGTTTCAAAATTGGACACTTATCTGGTGAAAACCACACAAAAGGATTCCAATGGAAGGAAATACAAGTTACTGGTAAGTACGCTTAGAATTACTTTTCAGGGTCAGTGCTGGGCTAAAAGATGCAGCACTGGGTTCTCTCCTGATAACAGGTGAGTAAATCGGAATTCGTTGTTCGGCTGATTTTAGAGGAATATTTGTACGTTTCAAAATTGGACACTTATCTGGTGAAAACCACACAAAAGGATTCCAATGGAAGGAAATACAAGTTACTGGTAAGTACGCTTAGAATTACTTCTCAGAGTCAGTGCTGGTCTAAAAGATGCAGCACTGGGTTCTCTCCTGATAATAGGTGAGTAAATCGGAATTCGTACTTTGGCTGATTTTAGAGGAATATTTGTAAGTTTCAAAAATGGACACTTAGAAACTTTTCTGGTGAAAACCACACAATGGATTCCTATGGAAGGAAATACAAGTTACTGGAAAGTACGCTTAGAATTACTTTTCCGGGTCAGTGCTGGACTAAACGATGCAGCACTGGATTCTCTCCTGATAACAGGTGAGTAAATCGGAATTCGTAGTTCGGCTGATTTTAGAGGAATAATTGTACATTTCAAAAATGGACACAGAAACTTTTCTGGTGAAAACCACACAATGGATTCCTATGGAAGGAAATACAAGTTACTGGTAAGTACGCTTAGAATTACTTTTCAGGGTCAGTGCTGGGCTAAAAGATGCAGCACTGGGTTCTCTCCTGATAACAGGTGAGTAAATCGGAATTCGTAGTTCGGCTGATTTTAGAGGAATATTTGTACGTATCAAAATTGGACACTAAGAAACTTTTCTGGTGAAAACCACACAATGGATTCCTATGGAAGCAAATACAAGTTACTGGTAAGTACGCTTAGAATTACTTTACAGGGTCAGTGCTGGGATTAAAGATGCAGCACTGGGTTCTCTCCTGATCACCGGTGAGTAAATCGGAATTAGTAGTTTGGCTGATTTTAGAGTAATATTTCTACGTTTCAAAATTGGACACTTATCTGGTGAAAACCACACAAAAGATTCCTATGGAAGGAAATATAAGTTACTGGTAAGTACGCTTAGAACTACTTCTCAGAGTCAGTGCTGTTCTAAAAGATGTAGCACTGGGTTCTCTCCTGATAACAGGTGAGTAAATCGGTATTCGTAGTTCGGCTGATTTTAGAGGAATATTTGTACCTTTCAAAATTGGACACTTAGAAACTTTTCTGGTGAAAACCACACAATGGATTCCTATGGAAGGAAAAACAAGTTACTGGTAAGTACGCTTACAATTACTTTTCAGGGTCAGTACTGGGGTGAAAGATGTAGCAGTGGGTTCTCTCCTGATCACAGGTGAGTAAATCGGAATTAGTAGTTCGGCTGATTTTAGAGGAATATTTGTACGTTTCAAAATTGGACACTTATCTGGTGAAAACCACACAAAGGATTCCTATGGAAGGAAATATAAGTTACTGGTAAGTACGCTTAGAATTACTTTTCAGGGTCAGTGCTGGGCTAAAAGATGAAGCACTGGGTTCTCTCCTGATAACAGGTGAGTAAATCGGAATTCGTAGTTCGGCTGATTTTAGAGGAATATTTGTACGTTTCAAAAATGGACACTTAGAAACTTTTCTGGTGAAAACCACACAATGGATTCCTATGGAAGGAAATACAAGTTACTGGTAAGTACGCTTAGAATTACTTTTCAGGGTCAGTGCTGGACTAAAAGATGCAGCACTGGGTTCTCTCCTGATAACAGGTGAGTAAATCGGAATTCGTAGTTCGGCTGATTTTAGAGGAATATTTGTATGTATCAAAATTGGACACTAAGAAACTTTTCTGGTGAAAACCACACAATGGATTCCGATGCAAGGAAATACAAGTTACTGGTAAGTACACTTAGAATTATTTGTCAGGGTCAGTACTGGGCTGAAAGATGCAGCACTGGGTTATCTCCTGATAACAGGAGAGTAAATCGGAATTCGTAGTTCACCTCATTTTAGAGAAATATTTGTACGTTTCAAAAATGGACACTTAGAAACTTTTCTGCTCAAAACCACACAATGGATTCCTATGGAATGAAATACAAGTTACTGGTAAGTACACTTAGAATTACTTTTCAGGGTCAGTGCTGGGATTAAAGATGCAGCACTGGGTTCTCTCCTGATAACAGGTGAGTAAATCGGAATTCGTAGTTCGGCTGATTTTAGAGGAATATTTGTATGTTTCAAAAATGGACACTTAGAAACTTTTCTGGTGAAAACCACACAATGGATTCCTATGGAAGGAAATACAAGTTACTGGAAAGTACGCTTAGAATTACTTTTCAGGGTCAGTGCTGGGCTAAAAGATGCAGCACTGGGTTCTCTCCTGATAACAGGTGAGTAAATCGGAATTCGTTGTTTGGCTGATTTTAGAGGAATATTTGTACGTTTCAAAATTGGACACTTATCTGGTGAAAACCACACAAAAGGATTCCAATGGAAGGAAATACAAGTTACTGGTAAGTACGCTTAGAATTACTTCTCAGAGTCAGTGCTGGTCTAAAAGATGCAGCACTGGGTTCTCTCCTGATAATAGGTGAGTAAATCGGAATTGGTACTTTGGCTGATTTTAGAGGAATATTTGTAAGTTTCAAAAATGGACACTTAGAAACTTTTCTGGTGAAAACCACACAATGGATTCCTATGGAAGGAAATACAAGTTACTGGAAAGTACGCTTAGAATTACTTTTCAGGGTCAGTGCTGGACTAAAAGATGCAGCACTGGGTTCTCTCCTGATAACAGGTGAGTAAATCGGAATTCGTAGTTCGGCTGATTTTAGAGGAATAATTGTACGTTTCAAAAATGGACACAGAAACTTTTCTGGTGAAAACCACACAATGGATTCCTATGGAAGGAAATACAAGTTACTGGTAAGTACGCTTAGAATTTTTTTTCAGGGTCAGTGCTGGGCTAAAAGATGCAGCACTGGGTTCTCCCCTGATAACAGGTGAGTAATTTGGAATTCGTAGTTCGGCTGACTTTAGAAGAATATTTGTACGTATCAAAATTGGACACTAAGAAACTTTTCTGGTGAAAACCACACAATGGATTCCTATGGAAGCAAATGCAAGTTACTGGTAAGTACGCTTAGAATTACTTTACAGGGTCAGTGCTGGGATTAAAGATGCAGCACTGGGTTCTCCTGATCACAGGTGAGTAAATCGGAATTAGTAGTTTGGCTGATTTTAGAGGAATATTTCTACGTTTCAAAATTGGACACTTATCTGGTGAAAACCACACAAAGGATTCCTATGGAAGGAAATATAAGTTACTGGTAAGTACGCTTAGAACTATTTCTCAGAGTCAGTGCTGTTCTAAAAGATGCAGCACTGGGTTCTCTCCTGATAACAGGTGAGTAAATCGGTATTCGTAGTTCGGCTGATTTTAGAGGAATATTTGTACCTTTCAAAATTGGACACTTAGAAACTTTTCTGGTGAAAACCACACAATGGATTCCTATGGAAGGAAAAACAAGTTACTGGTAAGTACGCTTAGAATTACTTTTCAGGGTCAGTACTGGGGTGAAAGATGTAGCAGTGGGTTCTCTCCTGATCACAGGTGAGTAAATCAGAATTAGTAGTTCGGCTGATTTTAGAGGAATATTTGTACGTTTCAAAATTGGACACTTATCTGGTGAAAACCACACAAAGGATTCCTATGGAAGGAAATATAAGTTACTGGTAAGTACGCTTAGAACTACTTCTCAGAGTCAGTGCTGTTCTAAAAGATGCAGCACTGGGTTCTCTCCTGATAACAGGTGAGTAAATCAGAATTCGTAGTTCGGCTGATTTTAGAGGAATATTTGTACCTTTCAAAATTGGACACTTAGAAACTTTTCTGGTGAAAACCACACAATGGATTCCTATGGAAGGAAAAACAAGTTACTGGTAAGTACGCTTAGAATTACTTTTCAGAGTCATTACTGGGCTGAAAGATGTAGCAGTTGGTTCTCTCCTGATAACAGGTGAGTAAATCGGAATTCGTAGTTCGGCTGATTTTAGAGGAATATTTGTATGTATCAAAATTGGACACTAAGAAACTTTTCTGGTGAAAACCACACAATGGATTCCGATGCAAGGAAATACAAGTTACTGGTAAGTACACTTAGAATTATTTGTCAGGGTCAGTACTGGGCTGAAAGATGCAGCACTGGGTTATCTCCTGATAACAGGAGAGTAAATCGGAATTCGTAGTTCACCTCATTTTAGAGAAATATTTGTACGTTTCAAAAATGGACACTTAGAAACTTTTCTGCTCAAAACCACACAATGGATTCCTATGGAATGAAATACAAGTTACTGGTAAGTACACTTAGAATTACTTTTCAGGGTCAGTGCTGGGATTAAAGATGCAGCACTGGGTTCTCTCCTGATAACAGGTGAGTAAATCGGAATTCGTAGTTCGGCTGATTTTAGAGGAATATTTGTATGTTTCAAAAATGGACACTTAGAAACTTTTCTGGTGAAAACCACACAATGGATTCCTATGGAAGGAAATACAAGTTACTGGAAAGTACGCTTAGAATTACTTTTCAGGGTCAGTGCTGGGCTAAAAGATGCAGCACTGGGTTCTCTCCTGATAACAGGTGAGTAAATCGGAATTCGTTGTTCGGCTGATTTTAGAGGAATATTTGTACGTTTCAAAATTGGACACTTATCTGGTGAAAACCACACAAAAGGATTCCAATGGAAGGAAATACAAGTTACTGGTAAGTACGCTTAGAATTACTTCTCAGAGTCAGTGCTGGTCTAAAAGATGCAGCACTGGGTTCTCTCCTGATAATAGGTGAGTAAATCGGAATTGGTACTTTGGCTGATTTTAGAGGAATATTTGTAAGTTTCAAAAATGGACACTTAGAAACTTTTCTGGTGAAAACCACACAATGGATTCCTATGGAAGGAAATACAAGTTACTGGAAAGTACGCTTAGAATTACTTTTCAGGGTCAGTGCTGGACTAAAAGATGCAGAACTGGGTTCTCTCCTGATAACAGGTGAGTAAATCGGAATTCGTAGTTCGGCTGATTTTAGAGGAATAATTGTACGTTTCAAAAATGGACACAGAAACTTTTCTGGTGAAAACCACACAATGAATTCCTATGGAAGGAAATACAAGTTACTGGTAATTACGCTTAGAATTACTTTTCAGGGTCAGTGCTGGGATTAAAGATGCAGCACTGGGTTCTCTCCTGATCACAGGTGAGTAAATCAGAATTAGTAGTTCGGCTGATTTTAGAGGAATATTTGTACGTTTCAAAATTGGACACTTATCTGGTGAAAAACACACAAAGGATTCCTATGGAAGGAAATACTTCTCAGAGTCAGTGCTGTTCTAAAAGATGCAGCAGTGGGTTCTCTCCTGATAACAGGTGAGTAAATCGGAATTCGTTGTTCAGCTGATTTTAGAGGAATAATTATACGTTTCAAAAATGGACACAGAAACTTTTCTGGTGAAAACCACACAATGGATTCCTATGGAAGGAAATACAAGTTACTGGTAAGTACGCTTAGAATTACTTTTCAGGGTCAGTGCTGGGCTAAAAGATGCAGCACTGGGTTCTCTACTGATGACAGGTGAGTAAATCGGAATTCGTAGTTCGGCTGATTTTAGAGGAATATTTGTACGTTTCGAAAATGGACACAGAAACTTTTCTGGCGAAAACCACACAATGGATTCCTATGGAAGGAAATACAAGTTACTGGTAAGTACGCTTAGAATTACTTTTCAGGGTCAGTGCTGGACTAAAAGATGCAGCACTGGGTTCTCTCCTGATAACAGGTGAGTAAATCGGAATTCGTAGTTCGGCTGATTTCAGAGGAATATTTGTACATATCAAAATTGGACACTAAGAAACTTTTCTGGTGGAAACCACACAATGGATTCCTATGGAAGGAAATACAAGTTACTGGTAAGTATGCTTAGAATTACTTTTCAGGGTCAGTGCTGGGCTAAATGATGCAGCACAGGGTTCTCTCCTGATAACAGGTGAGTAAATCGGAATTCGTAGTTCGGCTGATTTTAGAGGAATATTTGTACGTTTCAAAAATGGACACTTAGAAACTTTTCTGGTGAAAACCACACAATGGATTCCTATGGAAGGAAATACAAGTTACTGGTAAGTTCGCTTAGAATTACTTTTCAGGGTCAGTGCTGGACTAAAAGATGCAGCACTGGGTTCTCTCCTGATAACAGGTGAGTAAATCGGAATTCGTAGTTCGGCTGATTTCAGAGGAAATATCAAAATTGGACACTAAGAAACTTTTCTGGTGAAAACCACACAATGGATTCCGATGCAAGGAAATACAAGTTACTGGTAAGTACACTTAAAATTACTTGTCAGGGTCAGTACTGGGCTGAAAGATGCAGCACTGGGTTATCTCCTGATAACAGGAGAGTAAATCGGAATTCGTAGTTCACCTCATTTTAGAGAAATATTTGTACGTTTCAAAAATGGACACTTAGAAACTTTTCTGCTCAAAACCACACAATGGATTCCTATGGAATGAAATACAAGTTACTGGTAAGTACACTTAGATTTACTTTTCAGGGTCAGTGCTGGGATTAAAGATGCAGCACTGGGTTCTCTCCTGATCACAGGTGAGTAAATCGGAATTAGTAGTTCGGCTGATTTTAGAGGAATATTTGTACATTTCAAAATTGGACACTTATCTGGTATAAAACACACAAAGGATTCCTATGGAAGGAAATATAAGTTACTGGTAAGTACGCTTAGAATTACTTTTCAGGGTCAGTACTGGGCTGAAAGATGTAGCAGTGGGTTCTCTCCTGATAACAGGTGAGTAAATCGGAATTCGTTGTTCGGCTGATTTTAGAAGAATATTTGTACGTTTCAAAAATGGACACTTAGAAACTTTTCTGGTGAAAACCACACAATGGATTCCTATGGAAGGAAATACAAGTTATTGGTAAGTACGCTTAGAATTACTTTTCAGATTCAGTGCTGGTCTAAACCATGCAGCACTGGGTTCTCTCCTGATAACAAGTGAGTAAATCGGAATTTGTAGTTCGGCTGATTTTATAGGAATATTTGTACGTTTCAAAAATGGACACTTGGAAACTTTTCTGGTGAAAACCACACAATGGATTCCTATGGAAGGAAATACAAGTTACTGGTAAGTACGCTTAGAATTACTTTTCAGAGTCAGTGCTGGTCTAAAAGATGCAGCACTGGGATCTCTCCTGATAACAGGTGAGTAAATCGGAATTTTTAGTTCGGCTGATATTAAAGAAATATTTGTGCATTTCAAAAATGGACACAGAAACTTTTCTGGTGAAAACCACACAATGGATTCCTATGGAAAGAAATACAAGTTACTGGTAAGTACGCTTAAAATTACTTTTCAGGGTCAGTGCTGGGCTGAAAGATGCAGCACTGGGTTCTCTCCTGATAACAGGTGAGTAAATCGGAATTCGTAGTTCGGCTGATTTTAGAGGAATATTTGTACGTTTCAAAATTGGACACTTTTCTGGTGAAAACCACACTAAGGATTCCAATGGAAGGAAAGACAAAATACTGGTAAGTACGCTTAGAATTGCTTCTCAGAGTCAGTGCTGGTCTAAAAGATGCAGCACTGGGTTCTCTCCTGATAACAGGTGAGTAAATCGGAATTCGTTGTTCGGCTGATTTTAGAGGAATATTTGTACGTTTCAAAAATGGACACTTAGAAACTTTTCTGGTGAAAACCACACATTGGATTCCTATCGAAGGAAATACAAGTTACTGGTAAGTACGCTTAGAATTACTTTTCAGAGTCAGTGCTGGTCTAAACCATGCAGCACTGGGTTCTCTCCTGACAACAAGTGAGTAAATCGGAATTTGTAGTTCAGCTGATTTTATAGGAACATTTGTACGTTTCAAAAATGGACACTTAGAAACTTTTCTGGTGAAAACCACACAATGGATTCCTATGGAAGGAAATACAAGTTACTGGTAAGTACGCTTAGAATTACTTTTCAGCGTCAGTGCTGGTCTAAAAGATGCAGCACCGGGTTCTCTCCTGATAAAAGGTGAGTAAATCAGAATTCGTACTTCGGCTGATTTTAGAGGAATATTTGTAAGTTTCAAAAATGGACACTTAGAAACTTTTCTGGTGAAAACCACACAATGGATTCCTATGGAAGGAAATACAAGTTACTGGAAAGTACGGTTAGAATTACTTTTCAGGGTCAGTGCTGGACTAAAAGATGCAGCACTAGGTTCTCTCCTGATAACAGGTCAGTAAATCGGAATTCGTAGTTCGGCTGATTTTAGAGGAATATTTGTACGTTTCGAAAATGGACACAGAAACTTTTCTGCTGAAAACCACACAATGGATTCCTATGGAAGGAAATACAAGTTGGTGGTAAGTACGCTTAGAATTACTTTTCAGAGTCAGTGCTGGTCTAAACCATGCAGCACTGGGTTCTCTCCTGATAACAAGTGAGTAAATCAGAATTTGTAGTTCGGCTGATTTTATAGGAATATTTGTACGTTTCAAAAATGGACACTTAGAAACTTTACTGGTGAAAACCACACAATGGATTCCTATGGAAGGAAATACAAGTTACTGGTAAGTACGCTTAGAATGACTTTTCAGCGTCAGTGCTGGTCTAAAAGATGCAGCACCGGGTTCTCTCCTGATAAAAGGTGAGTAAATCAGAATTCGTACTTCGGCTGATTTTAGAGGAATATTTGTAAGTTTCAAAAATGGACACTTAGAAACTTTTCTGGTAAAAACCACACAATGGATTCCGATGCAAGGAAATACAAGTTACTGGTAAGTACGCTTAGAATTACTTTTCAGGGTCAGTACTGGCCTGAAAGATGCAGCAGTGGGTTATCTCCTGATAACAGGAGAGTAAATCGGAATTCGTAGTTCAGCTCATTTTAGAGGAATATTTGTACGTTTCAAAAATGGACACTTAGAAACTTTTCTGCTGAAAACCACACAATGGATTCCTATGGAATGAAATACAAGTTACTGGTAAGTACACTTAGAATTACTTTTCAGAGTCAGTGTTGGACTAAAAGATGCAGCACTGGGTTCTGTCCTGATAACAGGTGAGTAAATCAGAATTCGTACTTCGGCTGATTTTAGAGGAATATTTGTAAGTTTCAAAAATGGACACAGAAACTTTTCTGGTGAAAATCACACAATGGATTCCTATGGAAGGAAATACAAGTTACTGGTAAGTACGCTTAGAATTACTTTTCAGGGTCAGTGCTGGGATTAAAGATGCAGCACTGGGTTCTCTCCTGATAACAGGTGAGTAAACCAGAATTCGTAGTTCGGCTAATTTTAGAGGAATATTTGTAAGTTTCAAAATTGGACACTTAGAAACTTTTCTGGTGGAAACCACACAATGGATTCCTATGGAAGGAAATACAAGTTACTGGTAAGTATGCTTAGAATTACTTTTCAGGGTCAGTGCTGGGCTAAATGATGCAGCACAGGGTTCTCTCCTGATAACAGGTGAGTAAATCGGAATTCGTAGATCGGCTGATTTTAGAGGAATATTTGTACGTTTCAAAAATGGACACTTAGAAACTTTTCTGGTGAAAACCACACAATGGATTCCTATGGAAGGAAATACAAGTTACTGGTAAGTACGCTTAGAATTACTTTTCAGGGTCAGTGCTGGACTAAAAGATGCAGCACTGGGTTCTCTCCTGATAACAGGTGAGTAAATCAGAATTCGTAGTTCGGCTGATTTTAGAGGAATATTTGTACGTATCAAAATTGGACACTAAGAAACTTTTCTGGTGAAAACCACACAATGGATTCCGATGCAAGGAAATACAAGTTACTGGTAAGTACGCTTAGAATTACTTTTCAGGGTCAGTACTGGGCTGAAAGATGCAGCACTGGGTTATCTCATGATAACAGGAGAGTAAATCGGAATTCCTAGTTCAGCTCATTTTAGAGGAATATTTGTAAGTTTCAAAAATGGACACAGAAACTTTTCTGGTAAAAATCCCACAATGGATTCCTATGGAAGGAAATACAAGTTACTGGTAAGTACGCTTAGAATTACTTTTCAGGGTCAGTGCTGGGATTAAAGATGCAGCACTGGGTTCTCTCCTGATAACAGGTGAGTAAACCAGAATTCGTAGTTCGGCTAATTTTAGAGGAATATTTGTAAGTTTCAAAATTGGACACTTAGAAACTTTTCTGGTGGAAACCACACAATGGATTCCTATGGAAGGAAATACAAGTTACTGGTAAGTATGCTTAGAATTACTTTTCAGGGTCAGTGCTGGGCTAAATGATGCAGCACAGGGTTCTCTCCTGATAACAGGTGAGTAAATCGGAATTCGTAGATCGGCTGATTTTAGAGGAATATTTGTACGTTTCAAAAATGGACACTTAGAAACTTTTCTGGTGAAAACCACACAATGGATTCCTATGGAAGGAAATACAAGTTACTGGTAAGTACGCTTAGAATTACTTTTCAGGGTCAGTACTGGGCTGAAAGATGCAGCACTGGGTTATCTCCTGATAACAGGAGAGTAAATCGGAATTCGTAGTTCAGCTCATTTTAGAGGAATATTTGTACGTTTCAAAAATGGACACTTAGAAACTTTTCTGCTCAAAACCACACAATGGATTCCTATGGAATGAAATACAAGTTACTGGTAAGTACACTTAGAATTACTTTTCAGGGTCAGTACTGGGCTGAAAGATGTAGCAGTGGGTTCTCTCCTGATAACAGGTGAGTAAATCGGAATTCGTTGTTCGGCTGATTTTAGAAGAATATTTGTACGTTTCAAAAATGGACACTTAGAAACTTTTCTGGTGAAAACCACACAATGGATTCCTATGGAAGGAAATACAAGTTATTGGTAAGTACGCTTAGAATTACTTTTCAGATTCAGTGCTGGTCTAAACCATGCAGCACTGGGTTCTCTCCTGATAACAAGTGAGTAAATCGGAATTTGTAGTTCGGCTGATTTTATAGGAATATTTGTACGTTTCAAAAATGGACACTTGGAAACTTTTCTGGTGAAAACCACACAATGGATTCCTATGGAAGGAAATACAAGTTACTGGTAAGTACGCTTAGAATTACTTTTCAGAGTCAGTGCTGGTCTAAAAGATGCAGCACTGGGATCTCTCCTGATAACAGGTGAGTAAATCGGAATTTTTAGTTCGGCTGATATTAAAGAAATATTTGTGCATTTCAAAAATGGACACAGAAACTTTTCTGGTGAAAACCACACAATGGATTCCTATGGAAAGAAATACAAGTTACTGGTAAGTATGCTTAAAATTACTTTTCAGGGTCAGTGCTGGGCTGAAAGATGCAGCACTGGGTTCTCTCCTGATAACAGGTGAGTAAATCGGAATTCGTAGTTCGGCTGATTTTAGAGGAATATTTGTACGTTTCAAAAATGGACAGTTAAAAATTTTTCTGGTGAAAACCACACAATGGATTCCTATGGAAGGAAAAACAAGTTACTGGTAAGTACGCTTAGAATTACTTTTCAGGGTCTGTACTGGGCTGAAAGATGTAGCAGCGGGTTCTCTCCTGATAACAGGTGAGTAAATCGGAATTCGTTGTTCGGCTGATTTTAGAGGAATATTTGTACCTTTCAAAATTGGACACTTAGAAACATTTCTGGTGAAAACCACACAATGGATTCCTATGGAAGGAAAAACAAGTTACTGGTAAGTACGCTTAGAATTACTTTTCAGGGTCTGTACTGGGCTGAAAGATGTAGCAGCGGATTCTCTCCTGATAACAGGTGAGTAAATCGGAATTCGTTGTTCGGCTGATTTTAGAGGCATATTTGTACGTTTCAAAAATGAACACTTAGAAACTTTTCTGGTGAAAACCACACAATGGATTCCTATGGAAGGAAATACAAGTTATTGGTAAGTACGCTTAGAATTACTTTTCAGAGTCAGTGCTGGTCTAAACCATGCAGCACTAGGTTCTCTCCTGATAAAAGGTGAGTAAATCAGAATTCGTACTTCGGCTGATTTTAGAGGAATATTTGTAAGTTTCAAAAATGGACACTTAGAAACTTTTCTGGTGAAAACCACACAATGGATTCCTACGGAATGAATACAAGTTACTGGTAAGTACTCTTAGAATTACTTTTCAGCGTCAGTGCTGGTCTAAAAGATGCAGCACTGGGTTCTCTCCTGATAAAAGATGAGTAAATCAGAATTCGTACTTCGGCTGATTTTAGAGGAATATTTGTAAGTTTCAAAAATGGACACTTAGAAACTTTTCTGGTGAAAACCACACAATGGATTCCTATGGAAGGAAATACAAGTTACTGGAAAGTACGCTTAGAATTACTTTTCAGGGTCACTGCTGGACTAAAAGATGCAGCACTGGGTTCTCTCCTGATAACAGGTGAGTAAATCGGAATTCGTAGTTCGGCTGATCTTAGAGGAATATTTGTATGTTTCAAAAATGGACACTTAGAAACTTTTCTGGTGAAAACCACACAGTGGATTTCTATGGAAAGAAATACAAGTTACTGGTAAGTACGCTTAAAATTACTTTTCAGGGTCAGTGCTGGGCTGAAAGATGCAGCACTGGGTTCTCTCCTGATAACAGGTGAGTAAATCGGAATTCGTAGTTCGGCTGATTTTAGAGGAATATTTGTACGTTTCAAAATTGGACACTTATCTGGTGAAAACCACACAAAAGGATTCCAATGGAAGGAAATACAAGTTACTGGTAAGTACGCTTAGAATTACTTTTCAGGGTCAGTGCTGGGCTAAAAGATGCAGCACTGGGTTCTCTCCTGATAACAGGTGAGTAAATCGGAATTCGTTGTTCGGCTGATTTTAGAGGAATATTTGTACGTTTCAAAATTGGACACTTATCTGGTGAAAACCACACAAAAGGATTCCAATGGAAGGAAATACAAGTTACTGGTAAGTACGCTTAGAATTACTTCTCAGAGTCAGTGCTGGTCTAAAAGATGCAGCACTGGGTTCTCTCCTGATAATAGGTGAGTAAATCGGAATTCGTACTTTGGCTGATTTTAGAGGAATATTTGTAAGTTTCAAAAATGGACACTTAGAAACTTTTCTGGTGAAAACCACACAATGGATTCCTATGGAAGGAAATACAAGTTACTGGAAAGTACGCTTAGAATTACTTTTCCGGGTCAGTGCTGGACTAAAAGATGCAGCACTGGATTCTCTCCTGATAACAGGTGAGTAAATCGGAATTCGTAGTTCGGCTGATTTTAGAGGAATAATTGTACGTTTCAAAAATGGACACAGAAACTTTTCTGGTGAAAACCACACAATGGATTCCTATGGAAGGAAATACAAGTTACTGGTAAGTACGCTTAGAATTACTTTTCAGGGTCAGTGCTGGGCTAAAAGATGCAGCACTGGGTTCTCTCCTGATAACAGGTGAGTAAATCGGAATTCGTAGTTCGGCTGATTTTAGAGGAATATTTGTACGTATCAAAATTGGACACTAAGAAACTTTTCTGGTGAAAACCACACAATGGATTCCTATGGAAGCAAATACAAGTTACTGGTAAGTACGCTTAGAATTACTTTACAGGGTCAGTGCTGGGATTAAAGATGCAGCACTGGGTTCTCTCCTGATCACCGGTGAGTAAATCGGAATTAGTAGTTTGGCTGATTTTAGAGTAATATTTCTACGTTTCAAAATTGGACACTTATCTGGTGAAAACCACACAAAAGATTCCTATGGAAGGAAATATAAGTTACTGGTAAGTACGCTTAGAACTACTTCTCAGAGTCAGTGCTGTTCTAAAAGATGTAGCACTGGGTTCTCTCCTGATAACAGGTGAGTAAATCGGTATTCGTAGTTCGGCTAATTTTAGAGGAATATTTGTACCTTTCAAAATTGGACACTTAGAAACTTTTCTGGTGAAAACCACACAATGGATTCCTATGGAAGGAAAAACAAGTTACTGGTAAGTACGCTTACAATTACTTTTCAGGGTCAGTACTGGGGTGAAAGATGTAGCAGTGGGTTCTCTCCTGATCACAGGTGAGTAAATCGGAATTAGTAGTTCGGCTGATTTTAGAGGAATATTTGTACGTTTCAAAATTGGACACTTATCTGGTGAAAACCACACAAAGGATTCCTATGGAAGGAAATATAAGTTACTGGTAAGTACGCTTAGAATTACTTTTCAGGGTCAGTGCTGGGCTAAAAGATGAAGCACTGGGTTCTCTCCTGATAACAGGTGAGTAAATCGGAATTCGTAGTTCGGCTGATTTTAGAGGAATATTTGTACGTTTCAAAAATGGACACTTAGAAACTTTTCTGGTGAAAACCACACAATGGATTCCTATGGAAGGAAATACAAGTTACTGGTAAGTACGCTTAGAATTACTTTTCAGGGTCAGTGCTGGACTAAAAGATGCAGCACTGGGTTCTCTCCTGATAACAGGTGAGTAAATCGGAATTCGTAGTTCGGCTGATTTTAGAGGAATATTTGTATGTATCAAAATTGGACACTAAGAAACTTTTCTGGTGAAAACCACACAATGGATTCCGATGCAAGGAAATACAAGTTACTGGTAAGTACACTTAGAATTATTTGTCAGGGTCAGTACTGGGCTGAAAGATGCAGCACTGGGTTATCTCCTGATAACAGGAGAGTAAATCGGAATTCGTAGTTCACCTCATTTTAGAGAAATATTTGTACGTTTCAAAAATGGACACTTAGAAACTTTTCTGCTCAAAACCACACAATGGATTCCTATGGAATGAAATACAAGTTACTGGTAAGTACACTTAGAATTACTTTTCAGGGTCAGTGCTGGGATTAAAGATGCAGCACTGGGTTCTCTCCTGATAACAGGTGAGTAAATCGGAATTCGTAGTTCGGCTGATTTTAGAGGAATATTTGTATGTTTCAAAAATGGACACTTAGAAACTTTTCTGGTGAAAACCACACAATGGATTCCTATGGAAGGAAATACAAGTTACTGGAAAGTACGCTTAGAATTACTTTTCAGGGTCAGTGCTGGGCTAAAAGATGCAGCACTGGGTTCTCTCCTGATAACAGGTGAGTAAATCGGAATTCGTTGTTTGGCTGATTTTAGAGGAATATTTGTACGTTTCAAAATTGGACACTTATCTGGTGAAAACCACACAAAAGGATTCCAATGGAAGGAAATACAAGTTACTGGTAAGTACGCTTAGAATTACTTCTCAGAGTCAGTGCTGGTCTAAAAGATGCAGCACTGGGTTCTCTCCTGATAATAGGTGAGTAAATCGGAATTGGTACTTTGGCTGATTTTAGAGGAATATTTGTAAGTTTCAAAAATGGACACTTAGAAACTTTTCTGGTGAAAACCACACAATGGATTCCTATGGAAGGAAATACAAGTTACTGGAAAGTACGCTTAGAATTACTTTTCAGGGTCAGTGCTGGACTAAAAGATGCAGCACTGGGTTCTCTCCTGATAACAGGTGAGTAAATCGGAATTCGTAGTTCGGCTGATTTTAGAGGAATAATTGTACGTTTCAAAAATGGACACAGAAACTTTTCTGGTGAAAACCACACAATGGATTCCTATGGAAGGAAATACAAGTTACTGGTAAGTACGCTTAGAATTTTTTTTCAGGGTCAGTGCTGGGCTAAAAGATGCAGCACTGGGTTCTCCCCTGATAACAGGTGAGTAATTTGGAATTCGTAGTTCGGCTGACTTTAGAAGAATATTTGTACGTATCAAAATTGGACACTAAGAAACTTTTCTGGTGAAAACCACACAATGGATTCCTATGGAAGCAAATGCAAGTTACTGGTAAGTACGCTTAGAATTACTTTACAGGGTCAGTGCTGGGATTAAAGATGCAGCACTGGGTTCTCCTGATCACAGGTGAGTAAATCGGAATTAGTAGTTTGGCTGATTTTAGAGGAATATTTCTACGTTTCAAAATTGGACACTTATCTGGTGAAAACCACACAAAGGATTCCTATGGAAGGAAATATAAGTTACTGGTAAGTACGCTTAGAACTATTTCTCAGAGTCAGTGCTGTTCTAAAAGATGCAGCACTGGGTTCTCTCCTGATAACAGGTGAGTAAATCGGTATTCGTAGTTCGGCTGATTTTAGAGGAATATTTGTACCTTTCAAAATTGGACACTTAGAAACTTTTCTGGTGAAAACCACACAATGGATTCCTATGGAAGGAAAAACAAGTTACTGGTAAGTACGCTTAGAATTACTTTTCAGGGTCAGTACTGGGGTGAAAGATGTAGCAGTGGGTTCTCTCCTGATCACAGGTGAGTAAATCAGAATTAGTAGTTCGGCTGATTTTAGAGGAATATTTGTACGTTTCAAAATTGGACACTTATCTGGTGAAAACCACACAAAGGATTCCTATGGAAGGAAATATAAGTTACTGGTAAGTACGCTTAGAACTACTTCTCAGAGTCAGTGCTGTTCTAAAAGATGCAGCACTGGGTTCTCTCCTGATAACAGGTGAGTAAATCAGAATTCGTAGTTCGGCTGATTTTAGAGGAATATTTGTACCTTTCAAAATTGGACACTTAGAAACTTTTCTGGTGAAAACCACACAATGGATTCCTATGGAAGGAAAAACAAGTTACTGGTAAGTACGCTTAGAATTACTTTTCAGAGTCATTACTGGGCTGAAAGATGTAGCAGTTGGTTCTCTCCTGATAACAGGTGAGTAAATCGGAATTCGTAGTTCGGCTGATTTTAGAGGAATATTTGTATGTATCAAAATTGGACACTAAGAAACTTTTCTGGTGAAAACCACACAATGGATTCCGATGCAAGGAAATACAAGTTACTGGTAAGTACACTTAGAATTATTTGTCAGGGTCAGTACTGGGCTGAAAGATGCAGCACTGGGTTATCTCCTGATAACAGGAGAGTAAATCGGAATTCGTAGTTCACCTCATTTTAGAGAAATATTTGTACGTTTCAAAAATGGACACTTAGAAACTTTTCTGCTCAAAACCACACAATGGATTCCTATGGAATGAAATACAAGTTACTGGTAAGTACACTTAGAATTACTTTTCAGGGTCAGTGCTGGGATTAAAGATGCAGCACTGGGTTCTCTCCTGATAACAGGTGAGTAAATCGGAATTCGTAGTTCGGCTGATTTTAGAGGAATATTTGTATGTTTCAAAAATGGACACTTAGAAACTTTTCTGGTGAAAACCACACAATGGATTCCTATGGAAGGAAATACAAGTTACTGGAAAGTACGCTTAGAATTACTTTTCAGGGTCAGTGCTGGGCTAAAAGATGCAGCACTGGGTTCTCTCCTGATAACAGGTGAGTAAATCGGAATTCGTTGTTCGGCTGATTTTAGAGGAATATTTGTACGTTTCAAAATTGGACACTTATCTGGTGAAAACCACACAAAAGGATTCCAATGGAAGGAAATACAAGTTACTGGTAAGTACGCTTAGAATTACTTCTCAGAGTCAGTGCTGGTCTAAAAGATGCAGCACTGGGTTCTCTCCTGATAATAGGTGAGTAAATCGGAATTGGTACTTTGGCTGATTTTAGAGGAATATTTGTAAGTTTCAAAAATGGACACTTAGAAACTTTTCTGGTGAAAACCACACAATGGATTCCTATGGAAGGAAATACAAGTTACTGGAAAGTACGCTTAGAATTACTTTTCAGGGTCAGTGCTGGACTAAAAGATGCAGAACTGGGTTCTCTCCTGATAACAGGTGAGTAAATCGGAATTCGTAGTTCGGCTGATTTTAGAGGAATAATTGTACGTTTCAAAAATGGACACAGAAACTTTTCTGGTGAAAACCACACAATGAATTCCTATGGAAGGAAATACAAGTTACTGGTAATTACGCTTAGAATTACTTTTCAGGGTCAGTGCTGGGATTAAAGATGCAGCACTGGGTTCTCTCCTGATCACAGGTGAGTAAATCAGAATTAGTAGTTCGGCTGATTTTAGAGGAATATTTGTACGTTTCAAAATTGGACACTTATCTGGTGAAAAACACACAAAGGATTCCTATGGAAGGAAATACTTCTCAGAGTCAGTGCTGTTCTAAAAGATGCAGCAGTGGGTTCTCTCCTGATAACAGGTGAGTAAATCGGAATTCGTTGTTCAGCTGATTTTAGAGGAATAATTATACGTTTCAAAAATGGACACAGAAACTTTTCTGGTGAAAACCACACAATGGATTCCTATGGAAGGAAATACAAGTTACTGGTAAGTACGCTTAGAATTACTTTTCAGGGTCAGTGCTGGGCTAAAAGATGCAGCACTGGGTTCTCTACTGATGACAGGTGAGTAAATCGGAATTCGTAGTTCGGCTGATTTTAGAGGAATATTTGTACGTTTCGAAAATGGACACAGAAACTTTTCTGGCGAAAACCACACAATGGATTCCTATGGAAGGAAATACAAGTTACTGGTAAGTACGCTTAGAATTACTTTTCAGGGTCAGTGCTGGACTAAAAGATGCAGCACTGGGTTCTCTCCTGATAACAGGTGAGTAAATCGGAATTCGTAGTTCGGCTGATTTCAGAGGAATATTTGTACATATCAAAATTGGACACTAAGAAACTTTTCTGGTGGAAACCACACAATGGATTCCTATGGAAGGAAATACAAGTTACTGGTAAGTATGCTTAGAATTACTTTTCAGGGTCAGTGCTGGGCTAAATGATGCAGCACAGGGTTCTCTCCTGATAACAGGTGAGTAAATCGGAATTCGTAGTTCGGCTGATTTTAGAGGAATATTTGTACGTTTCAAAAATGGACACTTAGAAACTTTTCTGGTGAAAACCACACAATGGATTCCTATGGAAGGAAATACAAGTTACTGGTAAGTTCGCTTAGAATTACTTTTCAGGGTCAGTGCTGGACTAAAAGATGCAGCACTGGGTTCTCTCCTGATAACAGGTGAGTAAATCGGAATTCGTAGTTCGGCTGATTTCAGAGGAAATATCAAAATTGGACACTAAGAAACTTTTCTGGTGAAAACCACACAATGGATTCCGATGCAAGGAAATACAAGTTACTGGTAAGTACACTTAAAATTACTTGTCAGGGTCAGTACTGGGCTGAAAGATGCAGCACTGGGTTATCTCCTGATAACAGGAGAGTAAATCGGAATTCGTAGTTCACCTCATTTTAGAGAAATATTTGTACGTTTCAAAAATGGACACTTAGAAACTTTTCTGCTCAAAACCACACAATGGATTCCTATGGAATGAAATACAAGTTACTGGTAAGTACACTTAGATTTACTTTTCAGGGTCAGTGCTGGGATTAAAGATGCAGCACTGGGTTCTCTCCTGATCACAGGTGAGTAAATCGGAATTAGTAGTTCGGCTGATTTTAGAGGAATATTTGTACATTTCAAAATTGGACACTTATCTGGTATAAAACACACAAAGGATTCCTATGGAAGGAAATATAAGTTACTGGTAAGTACGCTTAGAATTACTTTTCAGGGTCAGTACTGGGCTGAAAGATGTAGCAGTGGGTTCTCTCCTGATAACAGGTGAGTAAATCGGAATTCGTTGTTCGGCTGATTTTAGAAGAATATTTGTACGTTTCAAAAATGGACACTTAGAAACTTTTCTGGTGAAAACCACACAATGGATTCCTATGGAAGGAAATACAAGTTATTGGTAAGTACGCTTAGAATTACTTTTCAGATTCAGTGCTGGTCTAAACCATGCAGCACTGGGTTCTCTCCTGATAACAAGTGAGTAAATCGGAATTTGTAGTTCGGCTGATTTTATAGGAATATTTGTACGTTTCAAAAATGGACACTTGGAAACTTTTCTGGTGAAAACCACACAATGGATTCCTATGGAAGGAAATACAAGTTACTGGTAAGTACGCTTAGAATTACTTTTCAGAGTCAGTGCTGGTCTAAAAGATGCAGCACTGGGATCTCTCCTGATAACAGGTGAGTAAATCGGAATTTTTAGTTCGGCTGATATTAAAGAAATATTTGTGCATTTCAAAAATGGACACAGAAACTTTTCTGGTGAAAACCACACAATGGATTCCTATGGAAAGAAATACAAGTTACTGGTAAGTACGCTTAAAATTACTTTTCAGGGTCAGTGCTGGGCTGAAAGATGCAGCACTGGGTTCTCTCCTGATAACAGGTGAGTAAATCGGAATTCGTAGTTCGGCTGATTTTAGAGGAATATTTGTACGTTTCAAAATTGGACACTTTTCTGGTGAAAACCACACTAAGGATTCCAATGGAAGGAAAGACAAAATACTGGTAAGTACGCTTAGAATTGCTTCTCAGAGTCAGTGCTGGTCTAAAAGATGCAGCACTGGGTTCTCTCCTGATAACAGGTGAGTAAATCGGAATTCGTTGTTCGGCTGATTTTAGAGGAATATTTGTACGTTTCAAAAATGGACACTTAGAAACTTTTCTGGTGAAAACCACACATTGGATTCCTATCGAAGGAAATACAAGTTACTGGTAAGTACGCTTAGAATTACTTTTCAGAGTCAGTGCTGGTCTAAACCATGCAGCACTGGGTTCTCTCCTGACAACAAGTGAGTAAATCGGAATTTGTAGTTCAGCTGATTTTATAGGAACATTTGTACGTTTCAAAAATGGACACTTAGAAACTTTTCTGGTGAAAACCACACAATGGATTCCTATGGAAGGAAATACAAGTTACTGGTAAGTACGCTTAGAATTACTTTTCAGCGTCAGTGCTGGTCTAAAAGATGCAGCACCGGGTTCTCTCCTGATAAAAGGTGAGTAAATCAGAATTCGTACTTCGGCTGATTTTAGAGGAATATTTGTAAGTTTCAAAAATGGACACTTAGAAACTTTTCTGGTGAAAACCACACAATGGATTCCTATGGAAGGAAATACAAGTTACTGGAAAGTACGGTTAGAATTACTTTTCAGGGTCAGTGCTGGACTAAAAGATGCAGCACTAGGTTCTCTCCTGATAACAGGTCAGTAAATCGGAATTCGTAGTTCGGCTGATTTTAGAGGAATATTTGTACGTTTCGAAAATGGACACAGAAACTTTTCTGCTGAAAACCACACAATGGATTCCTATGGAAGGAAATACAAGTTGGTGGTAAGTACGCTTAGAATTACTTTTCAGAGTCAGTGCTGGTCTAAACCATGCAGCACTGGGTTCTCTCCTGATAACAAGTGAGTAAATCAGAATTTGTAGTTCGGCTGATTTTATAGGAATATTTGTACGTTTCAAAAATGGACACTTAGAAACTTTACTGGTGAAAACCACACAATGGATTCCTATGGAAGGAAATACAAGTTACTGGTAAGTACGCTTAGAATGACTTTTCAGCGTCAGTGCTGGTCTAAAAGATGCAGCACCGGGTTCTCTCCTGATAAAAGGTGAGTAAATCAGAATTCGTACTTCGGCTGATTTTAGAGGAATATTTGTAAGTTTCAAAAATGGACACTTAGAAACTTTTCTGGTAAAAACCACACAATGGATTCCGATGCAAGGAAATACAAGTTACTGGTAAGTACGCTTAGAATTACTTTTCAGGGTCAGTACTGGCCTGAAAGATGCAGCAGTGGGTTATCTCCTGATAACAGGAGAGTAAATCGGAATTCGTAGTTCAGCTCATTTTAGAGGAATATTTGTACGTTTCAAAAATGGACACTTAGAAACTTTTCTGCTGAAAACCACACAATGGATTCCTATGGAATGAAATACAAGTTACTGGTAAGTACACTTAGAATTACTTTTCAGAGTCAGTGTTGGACTAAAAGATGCAGCACTGGGTTCTGTCCTGATAACAGGTGAGTAAATCAGAATTCGTACTTCGGCTGATTTTAGAGGAATATTTGTAAGTTTCAAAAATGGACACAGAAACTTTTCTGGTGAAAATCACACAATGGATTCCTATGGAAGGAAATACAAGTTACTGGTAAGTACGCTTAGAATTACTTTTCAGGGTCAGTGCTGGGATTAAAGATGCAGCACTGGGTTCTCTCCTGATAACAGGTGAGTAAACCAGAATTCGTAGTTCGGCTAATTTTAGAGGAATATTTGTAAGTTTCAAAATTGGACACTTAGAAACTTTTCTGGTGGAAACCACACAATGGATTCCTATGGAAGGAAATACAAGTTACTGGTAAGTATGCTTAGAATTACTTTTCAGGGTCAGTGCTGGGCTAAATGATGCAGCACAGGGTTCTCTCCTGATAACAGGTGAGTAAATCGGAATTCGTAGATCGGCTGATTTTAGAGGAATATTTGTACGTTTCAAAAATGGACACTTAGAAACTTTTCTGGTGAAAACCACACAATGGATTCCTATGGAAGGAAATACAAGTTACTGGTAAGTACGCTTAGAATTACTTTTCAGGGTCAGTGCTGGACTAAAAGATGCAGCACTGGGTTCTCTCCTGATAACAGGTGAGTAAATCAGAATTCGTAGTTCGGCTGATTTTAGAGGAATATTTGTACGTATCAAAATTGGACACTAAGAAACTTTTCTGGTGAAAACCACACAATGGATTCCGATGCAAGGAAATACAAGTTACTGGTAAGTACGCTTAGAATTACTTTTCAGGGTCAGTACTGGGCTGAAAGATGCAGCACTGGGTTATCTCATGATAACAGGAGAGTAAATCGGAATTCCTAGTTCAGCTCATTTTAGAGGAATATTTGTAAGTTTCAAAAATGGACACAGAAACTTTTCTGGTAAAAATCCCACAATGGATTCCTATGGAAGGAAATACAAGTTACTGGTAAGTACGCTTAGAATTACTTTTCAGGGTCAGTGCTGGGATTAAAGATGCAGCACTGGGTTCTCTCCTGATAACAGGTGAGTAAACCAGAATTCGTAGTTCGGCTAATTTTAGAGGAATATTTGTAAGTTTCAAAATTGGACACTTAGAAACTTTTCTGGTGGAAACCACACAATGGATTCCTATGGAAGGAAATACAAGTTACTGGTAAGTATGCTTAGAATTACTTTTCAGGGTCAGTGCTGGGCTAAATGATGCAGCACAGGGTTCTCTCCTGATAACAGGTGAGTAAATCGGAATTCGTAGATCGGCTGATTTTAGAGGAATATTTGTACGTTTCAAAAATGGACACTTAGAAACTTTTCTGGTGAAAACCACACAATGGATTCCTATGGAAGGAAATACAAGTTACTGGTAAGTACGCTTAGAATTACTTTTCAGGGTCAGTACTGGGCTGAAAGATGCAGCACTGGGTTATCTCCTGATAACAGGAGAGTAAATCGGAATTCGTAGTTCAGCTCATTTTAGAGGAATATTTGTACGTTTCAAAAATGGACACTTAGAAACTTTTCTGCTCAAAACCACACAATGGATTCCTATGGAATGAAATACAAGTTACTGGTAAGTACACTTAGAATTACTTTTCAGGGTCAGTACTGGGCTGAAAGATGTAGCAGTGGGTTCTCTCCTGATAACAGGTGAGTAAATCGGAATTCGTTGTTCGGCTGATTTTAGAAGAATATTTGTACGTTTCAAAAATGGACACTTAGAAACTTTTCTGGTGAAAACCACACAATGGATTCCTATGGAAGGAAATACAAGTTATTGGTAAGTACGCTTAGAATTACTTTTCAGATTCAGTGCTGGTCTAAACCATGCAGCACTGGGTTCTCTCCTGATAACAAGTGAGTAAATCGGAATTTGTAGTTCGGCTGATTTTATAGGAATATTTGTACGTTTCAAAAATGGACACTTGGAAACTTTTCTGGTGAAAACCACACAATGGATTCCTATGGAAGGAAATACAAGTTACTGGTAAGTACGCTTAGAATTACTTTTCAGAGTCAGTGCTGGTCTAAAAGATGCAGCACTGGGATCTCTCCTGATAACAGGTGAGTAAATCGGAATTTTTAGTTCGGCTGATATTAAAGAAATATTTGTGCATTTCAAAAATGGACACAGAAACTTTTCTGGTGAAAACCACACAATGGATTCCTATGGAAAGAAATACAAGTTACTGGTAAGTACGCTTAAAATTACTTTTCAGGGTCAGTGCTGGGCTGAAAGATGCAGCACTGGGTTCTCTCCTGATAACAGGTGAGTAAATCGGAATTCGTAGGTCGGCTGATTTTAGAGGAATATTTGTACGTTTCAAAATTGGACACTTTTCTGGTGAAAACCACACTAAGGATTCCAATGGAAGGAAAGACAAAATACTGGTAAGTACGCTTAGAATTGCTTCTCAGAGTCAGTGCTGGTCTAAAAGATGCAGCACTGGGTTCTCTCCTGATAACAGGTGAGTAAATCGGAATTCGTTGTTCGGCTGATTTTAGAGGAATATTTGTACGTTTCAAAAATGGACACTTAGAAACTTTTCTGGTGAAAACCACACATTGGATTCCTATGGAAGGAAATACAAGTTACTGGTAAGTACGCTTAGAATTACTTTTCAGAGTCAGTGCTGGTCTAAACCATGCAGCACTGGGTTCTCTCCTGATAACAAGTGAGTAAATCGGAATTTGTAGTTCAGCTGATTTTATAGGAACATTTGTACGTTTCAAAAATGGACACTTAGAAACTTTTCTGGTGAAAACCACACAATGGATTCCTACGGAATGAAATACAAGTTACTGGTAAGTACTCTTAGAATTACTTTTCAGGGTCAGTGCTGGACTAAAAGTTGCAGCACTGGGTTCTCTCCTGATAACAGGTGAGTATATCGGAATTCGTAGTTCGGCTGATTTTAGAGGAATAATTATACGTTTCAAAAATGGACACAGAAACTTTTCTGGTGAAAACCACACAATGGATTCCTATGGAAGGAAATACAAGTTATTGGTAAGTACGCTTAGAATTACTTTTCAGATTCAGTGCTGGTCTAAACCATGCAGCACTGGGTTCTCTCCTGATAACAATTGAGTAAATCGGAATTTGTAGTTCGGCTGATTTTATAGGAATATTTGTACGTTTCAAAAATGGACACTTGGAAACTTTTCTGGTGAAAACCACACAATGGATTCCCATGGAAGGAAATACAAGTTACTGGTAAGTACGCTTAGAATTACTTTTCAGAGTCAGTGCTGGTCTAAAAGATGCAGCACTGGGATCTCTCCTGATAACAGGTGAGTAAATCGGAATTTTTAGTTCGGCTGATATTAAAGAAATATTTGTGCATTTCAAAAATGGACACAGAAACTTTTCTGGTGAAAACCACACAATGGATTCCTATGGAAAGAAATACAAGTTACTGGTAAGTACGCTTAAAATTACTTTTCAGGGTCAGTGCTGGGCTGAAAGATGCAGCACTGGGTTCTCTCCTGATAACAGGTGAGTAAATCGGAATTCGTAGTTCGGCTGATTTTAGAGGAATATTTGTACGTTTCAAAATTGGACACTTTTCTGGTGAAAACCACACTAAGGATTCCAATGGAAGGAAAGACAAAATACTGGTAAGTACGCTTAGAATTGCTTCTCAGAGTCAGTGCTGGTCTAAAAGATGCAGCACTGGGTTCTCTCCTGATAACAGGTGAGTAAATCGGAATTCGTTGTTCGGCTGATTTTAGAGGAATATTTGTACGTTTCAAAAATGGACACTTAGAAACTTTTCTGGTGAAAACCACACATTGGATTCCTATGGAAGGAAATACAAGTTACTGGTAAGTACGCTTAGAATTACTTTTCAGAGTCAGTGCTGGTCTAAACCATGCAGCACTGGGTTCTCTCCTGATAACAAGTGAGTAAATCGGAATTTGTAGTTCAGCTGATTTTATAGGAACATTTGTACGTTTCAAAAATGGACACTTAGAAACTTTTCTGGTGAAAACCACACAATGGATTCCTATGGAAGGAAATACAAGTTACTGGTAAGTACGCTTAGAATTACTTTTCAGCGTCAGTGCTGGTCTAAAAGATGCAGCACCGGGTTCTCTCCTGATAAAAGGTGAGTAAATCAGAATTCGTACTTCGGCTGATTTTAGAGGAATATTTGTAAGTTTCAAAAATGGACACTTAGAAACTTTTCTGGTGAAAACCACACAATGGATTCCTATGGAAGGAAATACAAGTTACTGGAAAGTACGGTTAGAATTACTTTTCAGGGTCAGTGCTGGACTAAAAGATGCAGCACTGGGTTCTCTCCTGATAACAGGTCAGTAAATCGGAATTCGTAGTTCGGCTGATTTTAGAGGAATATTTGTACGTTTCGAAAATGGACACAGAAACTTTTCTGCTGAAAACCACACAATGGATTCCTATGGAAGGAAATACAAGTTGGTGGTAAGTACGCTTAGAATTACTTTTCAGAGTCAGTGCTGGTCTAAACCATGCAGCACTGGGTTCTCTCCTGATAACAAGTGAGTAAATCAGAATTTGTAGTTCGGCTGATTTTATAGGAATATTTGTACGTTTCAAAAATGGACACTTAGAAACTTTACTGGTGAAAACCACACAATGGATTCCTTTGGAAGGAAATACAAGTTACTGGTAAGTACGCTTAGAATGACTTTTCAGCGTCAGTGCTGGTCTAAAAGATGCAGCACCGGGTTCTCTCCTGATAAAAGGTGAGTAAATCAGAATTCGTACTTTGGCTGATTTTAGAGGAATATTTGTAAGTTTCAAAAATGGACACTTAGAAACTTTTCTGGTGAAAACCACGCAATGGATTCCTATGGAAGGAAATACAAGTTACTGAAAAGTACGCTTAGAATTACTTTTCAGGGTCAGTACTGGCCTGAAAGATGCAGCAGTGGGTTATCTCCTGATAACAGGAGAGTAAATCGGAATTCGTAGTTCAGCTCATTTTAGAGGAATATTTGTACGTTTCAAAAATGGACACTTAGAAACTTTTCTGCTGAAAACCACACAATGGATTCCTATGGAATGAAATACAAGTTACTGGTAAGTACACTTAGAATTACTTTTCAGAGTCAGTGTTGGACTAAAATATGCAGCACTGGGTTCTGTCCTGATAACAGGTGAGTAAATCAGAATTCGTACTTCGGCTGATTTTAGAGGAATATTTGTAAGTTTCAAAAATGGACACAGAAACTTTTCTGGTGAAAATCACACAATGGATTCCTATGGAAGGAAATACAAGTTACTGGTAAGTACGCTTAGAATTACTTTTCAGGGTCAGTGCTGGGATTAAAGATGCAGCACTGGGTTCTCTCCTGATAACAGGTGAGTAAACCAGAATTCGTAGTTCGGCTAATTTTAGAGGAATATTTGTAAGTTTCAAAATTGGACACTTAGAAACTTTTCTGGTGGAAACCACACAATGGATTCCTATGGAAGGAAATACAAGTTACTGGTAAGTATGCTTAGAATTACTTTTCAGGGTCAGTGCTGGGCTAAATGATGCAGCACAGGGTTCTCTCCTGATAACAGGTGAGTAAATCGGAATTCGTAGATCGGCTGATTTTAGAGGAATATTTGTACGTTTCAAAAATGGACACTTAGAAACTTTTCTGGTGAAAACCACACAATGGATTCCTATGGAAGGAAATACAAGTTACTGGTAAGTACGCTTAGAATTACTTTTCAGGGTCAGTGCTGGACTAAAAGATGCAGCACTGGGTTCTCTCCTGATAACAGGTGAGTAAATCAGAATTCGTAGTTCGGCTGATTTTAGAGGAATATTTGTACGTATCAAAATTGGACACTAAGAAACTTTTCTGGTGAAAACCACACAATGGATTCCGATGCAAGGAAATACAAGTTACTGGTAAGTACCCTTAGAATTACTTTTCAGGGTCAGTACTGGGCTGAAAGATGCAGCACTGGGTTATCTCCTGATAACAGGAGAGTAAATCGGAATTCGTAGTTCAGCTCATTTTAGAGGAATATTTGTAAGTTTCAAAAATGGACACAGAAACTTTTCTGGTGAAAATCACACAATGGATTCCTATGGAAGGAAATACAAGTTACTGGTAAGTACGCTTAGAATTACTTTTCAGGGTCAGTGCTGGGATTAAAGATGCAGCACTGGGTTCTCTCCTGATAACAGGTGAGTAAACCAGAATTCGTAGTTCGGCTAATTTTAGAGGAATATTTGTAAGTTTCAAAATTGGACACTTAGAAACTTTTCTGGTGGAAACCACACAATGGATTCCTATGGAAGGAAATACAAGTTACTGGTAAGTATGCTTAGAATTACTATTCAGGGTCAGTGCTGGACTAAAAGATGGAGCACTGGGTTCTCTCCTGATAACAGGTGAGTAAATCAGAATTTGTACTTCGGCTGATTTTAGAGGAATATTTGTAAGTTTCAAAAATGGACACAGAAACTTTTCTGGTGAAAACCACACAATGAATTCCTATGGAAGGAAATACAAGTTACTGGTAATTACGCTTAGAATTACTTTTCAGGGTCAGTGCTGGGATTAAAGATGCAGCACTGGGTTCTCTCCTGATCACAGGTGAGTAAATCGGAATTAGTAGTTCGGCTGATTTTAGAGGAATATTTGTACGTTTCAAAATTGGACACTTATCTGGTGAAAAACACACAAAGGATTCCTATGGAAG